>NC_088708.1:35344690-36627190 GCF_963576615.1 Watersipora subatra | reverse complement strand
ACTGAGCTACGCAACTGAGCTACGCAACTGAGCGACATTACTATATAGCGTGTAGTGTATATAGCGTATAGTGTAGGCGCACAGGCTAAATGCTCACAGGCTAAATGAAGTATTATTTGAAGCTTTGTGAATTCTATTAACTCTATGAAACACAATCTTTTTTTGCGTTTTCGTGAACTTCCATTTCCGGCTTTTTGTAAGGTTCAATTGCTAAACCGTGTTCAAAGTCAATACTTTTTACGCGGACAATTGTACATGTATATCTCGAGTAGGAATGACCGCTACATTCTCTTGCTGTTCGGTAAAACAAAGACAGTCTGGTATCCCATTTTTACGTTTGTACCAGTGTCGAGAGGTACCAGTATCGTCGTATTCAAAGTTTTGATGGATAGCTCTGGTGCAACAGCAACCTTTATTACACACACATACGCACGAATGGCTTTTATTAATTCATCATATACAGGGTTTTTATTTTTTTTCTCAGTTAATATTAATGGTATCATTACCGAATCATCTTTTTATTGTAATCGTAGCAAAACCGACTTAATTAAGCTATTACTTGTTAATTATTTCACATTTACATATAAATCCTTTTATAGTTTTTTTCAATTTATTTGACCTTCACAAAACATTTTCCTCATGATATGAAGTTTGAAAGTTACAGTTGTTTGACAAAGTTTAAAACCCTTCAGTCGTTTTTGTTTTTTCTCAATTTATTTCAACTACACAAAACACTTTTTTCGTGGTATTGTTGCGGAAAGTGATTCATTGAGAGCTGAGCCTAGGGCTGAGCTAAGACGAGCCCAGTTGTGCTCAGTCAAGCAAAATAACAAGGTGAGAGTTAAGCCAGTCAGAGCCAAGCCGAGCAGAGCCAAGCCAGAGCCGAGCAAGGTCAAGCCCAGCCAAGTAGAATGAGAGGGGGGCCTACCCGCTATATAAGCCTGAACATTTGTGCTAGAGAGCAGAACTGTTGTGAGCCTGGACCACGCCAGATAGTACAGTTATATATATATATATATAACTGTACTATAATATATATATATATATATATCTATATATATGTTAACTAAAAGCAAGTGCAAAAGCATATAAAAAGAGAACTCTACACTAAAAACCTAAAAGATTATTAGTGGAGTATGAAATATTTGAAAAATTATTGCGAAAAAAGTAAACTTTTAGTATTTGCGTTACAAATCTGTTTCGTGCGAAGCACTCCTCAGACGCAATTGTACTAAACCAACTTTTAGTACAATTGCGTCTGAGGAGTGCTTCGCACGAAACAGATTTGTAACGCAAATACTAAAAGTTTACTTTTTTCGCAATAATTTTTCAAATATATCTATATATATATATATATATATATATATACAGTGAAACATGGATAACTCGCCCTCGGATATAGCGAACACATGGTTAACTCGACTGGATTTGTTTGGTTCGTTCCCACGCAATGATAAATGGCTCTATATAACTCGAACTCAAAACTGTTAATTCGAACTGTTTTTTGCCCAACGCTATCGCTTTAGAAAATCACTTTATTCCAAGCCATAGAGGTAAACCTCAACTTTTCGTAATTCATAAGCGTCGTTATTACCTCCATCGGCAAAATATTTTTGTCAACGACTTTTCTAAAGGTTTGGTGAAATTTGATTTATACTGCTATACGATGAATAGCACGGGCTAGCCGGGTCACGCGCGCAAGGATTTTCGCCACGCACATGCAAAACAAAAACAGCACGTTGTTTTTGTTTTGTATTTGTGTGGCGAAAATCCTTGAGCACGTGACTCGGCTAGCCCGTGATGAATAGTTTTCCGACGTTGAGTCCGTGTTGAATCAACGTCGGAATGTTGAATGTTTAAAACGTTTTAAACATTGTTGTAATTAAACGTATACGTTGTCTTAGCTAAAAAAACTCTTCATCGTTTGACCTAAACACAGAATACGTGTGTACATTCAATAAGTATCCATTCAAAAAGCGTGAGTGATAGATATACAATGTACTGTAAAACCTCGTAAAACTTTTAATTGAACTGCCTCGGAATGTTGCTCTTAACGAATCCCAGGTAAAGTAAGGTAATCTTTGCATAAACTTTAAAAAAAATCGGCAAAATTGATCGTGGGTAAAACGCTCAAAAGAAAAAGATGTCTTTTCTTTTGAGCATTTCAGCAACGATCAAGTTTTGCCAATGTCAATCTAAAAAATGTCTTGGCAATAAAATCACCTCTAACAACAAACCAATCTCAAGTGATAGAAAAATCTTTATACTTTTTGATAAAAACGTTTTAAACTTTTCATTAGAAACATTTAATTTGAAACAAGCCATTTGTGCTTTTGATTTATATTATAGTTTGTATATGTTCATGTCTCTACTAATAAATAAGTAAATACATGGACTTGTGACAGTGCTCTGATAACTTGAACGCTCTGATAATTCGAACACTTTTGCTCGGTCCCTTGAAGTTTGAGTTATCCGAGTTTCACTGTATATATATATATATATATATAAAATTGAAAAGATCTTATAAAATGTTAAAATGATTTCATTACTTAAAGTTTCATGCTATTAGCGTTTGATAAAATATACATGTATAGTGTATAAATCATAGAGCTAATGCAATCGTCAGATTTTACCAAAGAATTTAAAATTAATACTAAATGACAATAAAACAATGTGTATGAGTAAAATTCACCTGTCAAATTGAAGAGACCTTATAAAATGGTAAAATGGTTTTATAACTTAGTTTCATGTTTAAAACAATCTTCAGATCTAATGATGGTGATTGGGTATCGTATCACATATACAAACTGGTGCTATATAAGTGATACGATACCCGATCACCATCATGTATGTGTATATATAAATATATATATACACATACATGAGAAATATACATACAGTCAAACATGGATAACTCGAACTTCACGGGACCGAGCGAAAGTGTTCGAATTATCAGAGCATTCAAGTTATCAGAGCACTGTCACAAGTCTATGTATTTACTTATTTATTAGTAGATACATGTACATATACAAACTATAATATAAATCAAAAGCACACATGGCTTGTTCCAAATTACATGCTTCTAATGTAAAGTTTAAAAGGTTTTTATCAAAAAGTATAGAGATTTTTCTATCATTTGAGATTGGTTTGTTGTTTGAGGTGATGTTATTGCCAGGACGTTTTTTAGATTGACATTGGCAAAACTTGATCCTTGTTGAAATGCTCGAAAGAAAAGACATCTTTTTCGTTTGAGCGTTTTACCCACCATCAATTTTGCCGATCTTTCTTGAAGTTTAGGCGAAGGTTACCTCACTTTTCCTTGCTTCCGAAGGGCCATCGCTAGGCGGATGTTTGGTAAAAATCAAATTTCACCAAACCTTTAGAAAAGTCGTTGACAAAAATATTTTGCCGATGGTGGTAATAACGACGCTTATGAATTACGAAAAGATGAAGTTTACCTCTATGGCTTGGAATAAAGTGATTTTCTAAAGCGATAACAACCGTTTCGGTAGCCGTTGGGAAAAAAACAGTTCGAATTAACAGTGTTGAGTTCGAGTTATCTACAGCAATTTATCATTACGTGGGAACGGACCGAAGAAACCGTTCGAATTAACCATGTGTTCGAGCTATCCGTTGGCGAGTTATCCATGTTTCACTGTATATATATATTTCTCAAAGTTAGTTTATTCATCTGTCGCTGTATATGTCCATCTATAGCTAATCTTTTCTTGGAAGTAATAGTTTGTGTCGTCGAAGATTTGATCTTGGACCCTCATGTTTGCCAGTCCGAACGCCTTTCTAATTTCACGACACAAGCTTGACAGATTCGCTAGGCGATATATTTCGCTATATGGAAGCAAATATGCTATGCTTTCGGTCACAACGCAAAATCATGGCGGAATGTCATGAGAAGCCGTAGCTCTGTTTAGTAAGCTCACCTAAATTATCCATTGGCAATGTGCCAGGCTAATAACAAGTGGCAGGCAACTCTCATTACCTCTCATTGTTTATAAACTGATTTTAATTACCCGGGCAACGCCGGGTCGCACAGCTAGTACATATACATATTTCTCAATGTTGGTTGTCCATCATTGTATATGTCTATTTATAGCAGTGGTTTTTAACCTTTTTTTTTCCCCATTCCCCTTTTCCAAACCTAAAGAGAGAAATTCCCCCCAACCCCTTCAAATAATGCACTGCAACTAGATAGTGAACTTTATTTACATATATAACTTATATACATATATATACTTGTATATATGCATTTATTACAGTCGTATTTACATGGAATATTAAAAATGAATGTATATTGAAACTCAATATATCTATCATTGTAAGACAGTCAGCAGACTAGTGCGATTTCTGTGTTTGTTTGGAGCTGACCAGAATTTGGATGTTAGGAGTTGTTGTAGATAGGGCACGCCGTAGGTCAGCTTCTACTTCCAGACGACTTCTAGATTTGCTCTTTTTGGTTAGCATTGCTGAAAATGCTGACTCGCAAAGATATGTGGAAGCAAATGGTATGAGCATCTTGAAAGCGGCCAGGTTTATGTTGGGATACAATTTTTGGGCCTGAACCCAAAAGTGCTCTATTGGTAGCTCCTTGAAGTCATCCTTTAATGCAGAGTTGTTTGTCAATTTTAAAAACTCCTGAAGCTGTTCCGAAATCTTGTGGACATTGCGCCTGGAAGGGTCTCGGGTCAGGCTCATCAATTGCTCTATCCTAGGATCTAACTTTAGAAAATATCTCTCAAACTCTGCTATCAAGCTGTTCAAGTGATACTTTATGTTGGTTAGCAAAGAAGGGGAAGGAGCTTTCTTGTCAACTAATGAATGCAGAACTGGAAATGAAACTTTTACATTCCCAGTAGCCATTCTTTCCACCCAGAGTTTGAGCTTGTCCTTGAATGCATTGATGATATCAGTTACATTCAACACATTTCTTTCTTTACCTTGCATCTTTGTGTTCACTTCATTGATTGAACCAAATATGTCAACCAGGTAAGCAAGACACTGATGGAAGCCTTCCACCTGCATTGAAGCCAGTAGTTTGGGTTTGTTATGAGTTTTTAAGAACTCATTGACCTCTGCTCGTAGATTGAAAAAACGCAGAAGCATGTTACGCTTTGATAACCATCGAACTTTGGTGTGGAACAATTATAGTGATCAGTGCACAGCATCCATATCTTCGCATATCTTATGGAAGAGGCGTGTTTGCAAGGCACAGCCATTGATAAAGTTTACTACTTTAATCACTGGAGAAAGGTGTTCCTGCAATCCTTTGGGAAGAGTTTTTGCTGTTAGCGCTTGTCTGTGAATGAAGCAATGGGTACTCAATACTAAAGGATTCTTTTCTTTTACTAACTGTGCAAATCCAGCACGACAGTCAAGCATGGCTGGAGCACCATCAGTGCAAACTCCAATTAGTTTGCCCCAGTTCAGATGTTCTTTGCTGAAGAAGTCGGAAAACAGGTTCATAACATCAGCAGCTGTGGTGGTCTCTGTTAGAGGACTGCAGAACAGAAATTCTTCCTCAATTGTCTCTCTGTGTACATAGCGTGCAAACACCATTGGCTGTGAAACGCTAGCAACATCAGTGGACTCATCAAGTTGAATGGCGAACATGGGAGATGACTTGATCATTTCAATTACTTGCCTCTTTATGTCCACAGACATATCATCAATCCTCGGTTTCACTGTGCTGTCTGAGAGGGATAAATCAGTTATCTTTTGAGCGGCTGTGTCTCCGAGAATAATCTTAGTACACTCCAGCAAACAAGGTTTAACTAATGCTTCACCAATGGTGTGTGGCTTCTTATCTCTGGTGATACGGTAAGACAGAGCATAGGAGGCCTGGGTAATGGCCTGTGCCTGGATATGAAAGCTGCCAGTGGAATCCAGTTTTGCCCGCTTGAGTTCTCTCTCTTTAGCTTAAAAGAACGGCTTTGATTTATTCATGTGTTCTGCGTGTTTATTTCTTAAGTGTGGCTTAAGTTGATGTGGTTTCATGGAGTCGTTAGCGAGCACTTCCATGCACAAAACACATTGTGGTACTTTGATGCCGCTTTTAATCATTTAAGTGAATCCATAGTTAAGGTAAGAATCATCATATGTTCGTCTTTTAGTCTTTGACATATCTAACACCTACAATATGGGATATGCGATCAAAATACTTGAATACGTTCAATATCTATATGAGCAAAACATCATACATATGTAAGGCTACAGAGTAAATTGTCAAAATGTTATACGTTTATGCAAACCAAATCAGTAACTGAACAATTAATATTGCAGGTATGTATATGCATGTAGTGTAGCAATCCTTACCTTTTCCACAGTTTTAGATCTTGGCTTTGTTGAAACTACTAAAATTCATTCACTCCTTGCTGCCCTTTATATAAGAAAAATTAGTGTCACGAAAATCCCCTTTGGCAAACTGCCAAATTACCCCCTAAAATCCCAAAATTCCCCCCTGGGGGAATTCCCCCTGAGCTAAAGCTATTAGAATCTTGGAATAAAGAATCCGTAAAGCAGAAGATTGGATCTAGGTACATTCCGTTCACCAGTTCGACACCTTACTAACTAAACCATACAAGCTTGATAGATTTGCCAGGCAATATATGTTGCTATATTAGAGCAAATAGACTACCATAACTCTCATTACTTCTCATTGTTTATAAGCCGACTTTTAATACCCGGGCATTGGATAGCACAGCTAGTATTATATAATCAGAAACTGTTAGAAGAATTGTTAGACTGATTTTTCCTACATCAAAAAGTATTGTGGCTTAACTGTTCATAGAGTTATTATCTTTATGGATTCCAAGCCTAAAGGTTGACTTGCAACAAAATTCAAATTACAGTTATTCTGTATCAAAAGGTTCACCATGTCTTACTCTGCTGTGTTGTAGGTTGAAAAAAGCTCAATGTCTCATTCTTGTTGTCTATATCCTTTTTATTTTAACATTCCAGACAGGGAAGCACAATTACTAATATATATCAAGGAGTGACAACTCCAAATACACATTGTACATACAACAATATTGTGACATCTCCTCCTTAAACTTGTCGGATTTCTTTCACAAATAAAATCTTACATAACATGCCTGTATTTAATATTCTACGCTAATCTAAGCTAAACACAGAAAACTAAGAGAAGTACACAAATAAGAAAGAAACATACACACACAAAAAAAAAAGAAACAGATCTACATGCTAGGGTTGCAGCCATCGCCCAGTCCCAGTGACGCCCGAGCCAATGGCAGGTACAGCATGGACGGGGACCCGAAGCGTCGCCACTCATTTTGTGACCCAATCTCCGTAGCATTTTGGGGCATTTACTGTTCTGCCAGATCTGGTAACGATAGTATTGGTGTTTTGTGGTGAACTGACAGGCTGCTCGGCGTTGGTGTTAGGAACTGCAAGTAATTGACGGCGATTACGACGAAATTGTTTTCCAGATTGGTCATCCCTAATTATGTAGGAACGTGGTGTACTAGCTCTGTCAACTACACTATATGTGCCCTCAGTCCATTCGCCATTACGACGCAGGCGTACAGGGCTGTCACGACTAAGAGGTGGTAGAGGATTAGCAGAAGCCTTCCGATCATAATAATGCTTCATTAGACTACGATATTCGTTCTCATTTTCGCGAACCCGGCGTTCATCGATGTCTACGTTCTTTAGAGCGTAATCGGTACACGGGATCGTAGTGCGTACTTGACGTCGTAGCATTATCTCATTGGGACTGTAACCAGTGACTGTTTTGCTTGATCTATAACTAAGCAGCGCCATTGCTGGATTTTCAGCGTTTAGAATTTTCTTTGCAGTAGCAACCGCTCGTTCTGCACACCCATTGGATTGTGGATAACGTGGGCTGCTTGTTATATGGCGCATCTCTCGTTGCTCGACGAAAGCTTGGAACTCGTGACTGCTATACTGGGGTCCATTGTCCGACATGATCTCGAGCGGAAAGCCCCATCGACTAAATATCCACTCAAGTTTCTGAATTACAGCTGCGGATGAGGTTTCGCGTAGCTGACTGATTTCTATGTATCTACTATACTGATCTACCAACACTAGGTAGTTGATGCCTCTGTGCTGGAATAGATCTGTTGCAACTCTATGCCAACATTGAACAGGTGCCTCGGTCATCATAGGCTCTTTCATTTGCATACGTGAATGTCTGTTACAGTGTTGACAATGGCTTACATGCTCAGCTATCTGTGTGCTGATCCCAGGCCACCACACTGTTTGTACAGCACGGTCACGGCACTTCTCTATCCCCATGTGGCCCTCATGAATAAGCTCAAGTGTTTGTGTTCTCATGACAGTAGGTATAACTATTCTTGCATCATAAAGGAGTAACCCATCAGCTACTGACAAGTGGGCTCGTGCGTGGAACAGCTGTTGTAAGTCATCATCAATTTGACATGGAGACTTAGGCCATCCATCAATAGTGGCCGTGATTGCCTTCGCGATCACTGGATCGTCAGCAGTTTCACGTCTGATTTTCTCTAGCCTGGTATCGGATATTGGCATGTTTGTTACGACACTGTTCACATATATGCTGACTTCAGCAGATAAATCGCCAGTCGGTTCCTCCACAGGGGAGCGTGACAATGCATCGGGTAAGGTTAAAGACTTGCCTGGTACGTGTTCAGCTACAGGGTTGTATCTCATTAAGCGCATCAACATGCGTTGACATCTAAGAGGCGCGCTACTAAGGTCATTACCATTGATGAGAGGGACTAGCGGCTTGTGGTCAGTTACTAGTTTGAATCTGGGGAGACCTCGTACATACTGGTCAAAACGTTCGCATGCCCACACCAAACCTAACAACTCACGCTCAATATTCGAATATCGCTTTTCCGCAGGCGTTAATGTGCGTGATGCACACATTATATATCGATCGCCCTGAGTCAGTGTTGCCCCTAGTCCGTTTAAACAAGCATCTGCCGATATGGTTACATCAGCTCGAGGGTCGAAGTATTTAAGATGAGGCGCCGTCGTTAATTGTTCGACGATCTTGCGGACAGCATCACGTTGGGGCTCATCCCAAACCCACTGACTATCGTCTTTTAACAGGTCATTCAATGGCTTTGCTAGGGCAGACAGGTTGGGGACAAAACGCTGAAGATAATTTATGCTGCCGAGGAGTCTGCGGAGTTGGTGTACGTCACTAGGGTTCGCGAGTGCTTCGATCGCCTTGATTTTGCCGGGGTCAATATGAATGCCATTGCGACTAAATATGTGTCCGAGAAACTTGATGGACTTCATGCTATATTTACACTTGTCGACGTTCAACTCTATACCGTTAGCTGTGATGCGCTCCTTTACACGTTTCAATCTGGTCTCGTGCTCTTGTTGGTCACTACCGAATACGACTACATCGTCCTGGTATATAACTACACCTGGAAGGTCACCCAGAATCGCTTCCATTCGTCGCTGAAATATTTCGCTCGCACTGGTTATCCCAAAAGGTAACCTGTTGAAACAAAACCGGCCTCGGTGAGTGATAAATGTCGTTATCTTTTTTGATTCTTCGGCTAGTGGAATTTGGTGATAACCGGAGCGGGCATCTAGCAGGGAGAATATGGCAGCATCTTTAAACTGCGATGCTAAATCGTCAAAACTGGGAATTGGATAATGTTCACGTTTGACAGCTCGATTCACCTCCCTTAAGTCGACACAAATTCTTACCGACCCGTTAGGTTTCTCTACCGGTACAATATTACTACACCATGAGGTTGGACCGGTGACTGGACTTATCACACCCTCATTGACCATCCTGTCAAGTTCAGTGTCAATTTTTGGTTTAAGAGCAAATGGTACCTTACGAGGTACCGAAACAGAGAATGGTTCAACGTCCCTCATGGCAACGACCACAGGCCCCCCGGACATGACACCTAAACCGTCCGCCCGGAGCGACAGCAGTGACATGGCCGACGCCGCACCCCTAGACAGTAGGTCTGACCGACAGTCAGCTACATAGGTAACAATATCATAGGAACTTCCTTTATAAATGACATGCATCAAAAATGAACCAAATACATTTATCTTAGCATTGACACTACTTATTGAAACCGATACATTTTCTAAGCTAGGTTTATACTTTAAAGAGTCATAGGTGTCACGCGACATCAGTGTAACATCTGCACCACTGTCAACTTTAAATCGTGCAACCTGGTTGTGGTTGATGGTGAGGTCTACATACCATGGTTTATGATCACCTTGACACACCACGGTGTCCATGAAGAAGGCATTGGCGTCTGTCCTTTGTCGTGCTGTCTCGTCGTCCTTAACCTGAGCAGTCACTTCGGATTGATGATGGTTCCGTCCTTGACTCTGATTTCGTCTCTGATACTGCCCTGACTCACAGACTTTCTGGTAGTGCCCTTTCTTGTGGCAGTTATTGCATGTGGCATGATAAGCTGGGCAACTTCTGGGTGGGTGATATCCACCACATCTACGGCATGGATCCTTACCGGGATTTGTTGGCTTCTGGCTATGATAGCTTGACGATGGTGTTCGAGCACCACGAGAATTATTTGCACCACCGTAGCGTCTAGCATTAGCAGGCCGTCTGTTAGCGTGTTGGCCAAATCTCACGCCATCTACTTGGCCAGTTCTCTGTTGACAAATTTCATTCTTTACTGACTCTGCTTGTTTTATCATGCCCACTGCTGTAGTTAAGGTTAAGTCTGGCTCTATCTGTAGCTTTCGTGATAAGTCTTGGTCGATCACTCCAATTACTAGTCTGTCTCGTATATGATCCTCCTTGTCGTTAAATTCAGCATTGTCCGCAAGTTTATAAAGATCTCGAATGTATGCCTCGGCTGTTTCACCTGGCATTTGAATGCGTTTGTGAAAGATTGATCGGGCATGAATTAAATTCTTCTTGGGTCTAAAGTAATCCTTAAATTTGTCAGTAACTTTCTTGAAGTCAGTCTTATCATCATCTTGTTGAAAGCTAAAAGTGTCATACACAGCTTTTGCGTCTTCACCCATGCAGTAAAGTAACGTTGCTAATTGGGTCTCTCCATCTTCCTTCTTAAGTTTGCTAGCTATGCGATATAATTCGAAATTAGACAACCATGATCCAAAGTTCGAAGGATCTTTGAAATCAAAAGCAGATGGTGGGTTTAACTTAGCCATTACGATGGATTATTATTTTATCCTCTCCACGCTCTCAAAAATCCGCTGCCACCATGTCTCATTCTTGTTGTCTATATCCTTTTTATTTTAACATTCCAGACAGGGAAGCACAATTACTAATATATATCAAGGAGTGACAACTCCAAATACACATTGTACATACAACAATATTGTGACAGTTTATAAGCCGACTTTTAATACCCGGGCATTGGATAGCACAGCTAGTATTATATAATCAGAAACTGTTAGAAGAATTGTTAGACTGATTTTTCCTACATCAAAAAGTATTGTGGCTTAACTGTTCATAGAGTTATTATCTTTATGGATTCCAAGCCTAAAGGTTGACTTGCAACAAAATTCAAATTACAGTTATTCTGTATCAAAAGGTTCACCATGTCTTACTCTGCTGTGTTGTAGGTTGAAAAAAGCTCAAAATCGAACAGTCAATCGCAGCCATCACAAAAACACAGTAGATTGGAATCCCTCTCCAAAATGGCTCAAGTGTGACGTAGTTGAACACGATGCGTTGAACACAACTGTTTACACTTTTATACGGCCTTATTCATGGAAACATTTTTACAAATAAACTATACGCATTCAGTAAAACCATGGCTCTTGTCCTCACGCTTCTATTTCATTAATATTGTAAAGCTGTCATTTTGAGCACTGATATCTCAAAACCTAGCCTAAAAATTAGTCTAATTTTTTAACCTTTCCTTAAGGGTGTGCTTATCATGTTCTGATAAACATGAGGAGACTATTGGTCATATGTGATGGTCGAAAAATGCGACAGAAATTGTTCGGGCTATTTGGCAGAAAATATGGGTCACATGATCAGATTATGATTAAGATGATTAGACCAAGCTGAAACTAAACTGTAAAGTAGCGAGCATCTATATTTGATAAGAGCTTTCTGGTAGAACCAGGCTTTATATCGAGCTTTTATTGACCTTTAATTTCACTTGATAACATCAGGTGTCAAAACAATAACCATGTTGAGTTGAGTATATCATCAAAATAATTGGATTCTAATTTACGGCGGTTTTTTAACTGTTCGTTTCTGAGTTTTTAAGAGCTTGTAATCACATTTCCACATATTTTGCACCTACAACACAGCAGAGTACGACATGATGAACCTTTTGATACCAAATAACTGTAATGTGAATTTTGTTGCAAGTCAACTTTTAAGATTTGGTTTCTTCCGGCAAAACTAAAATCAAATTTGTCATGAGGTTTCATGACAAACCTGCATCTCTTACCTCTCTAGGAAATTTTCCTTAATTAACTAAGGGCTACATAAACAGCAATGACTGCCGCCTGAGCCTAGTGCTTTAGAGTGCGTCATCTGTGAAAGATCGTGAGAAAGGACCAGCAGTAGTGGCAAGAATTGTATCTGCCTTGAACCGCTCTCTCCGCGTAAGCAACATTACAGAGCAGAAATTAAAGTTATCTAATAATAACTTGACCAGTAATCTTTGCTTGCTTTTCCATCCAAGTCTTGAATGTAAATAAGAGGAATAGCAGACACACAGAGCACACTTGAGCTGCTGCCATTAGGGTGTGGTGAATTACCTGTAATCTACGTGCACAGTTCAAAAAAGATAATATTGCTTCAGACCTGGAAGCAAACACATCTATTATAACCCTTATTTATATAACTAAATAAAGGCTAAACTGGTAGCTTATGCCTTGCTAGAGGCTAAACTGGTAGCTTATGCTTTGCTAGAGGCTAAACTAGTAGCTTATGCCTTGCTAGGGTCTAAACTGGTAGCTTATGCCCCAAGGCTAGGGGCATGCCCTAAGCCAGGATAAATCTTGCCATTGCATGGAATAGCAACAATATATGAGAAAAATGACCTATGATGGGACAATGATTTCCCAATACAAAGATGATAACTTTTACAAGGTGGTTCACAAATGTAACACTTACCGACAGACCTGAAGAGTTTCACATGTGACACTTACCGACAGATCTGAACAGTTGTACATTTGACACTTACGGACATATCTAAACAGTTGTAATAGTGACATTTACTGACACATCTGAACAGCTGAGCATGTGGCACTTACTGACACATTTGAGATGGTGATTTCATCTGCTAAAGTCAAACTAGTAGAAGTTAGTTCATTGGTAGCTCTAGGGGCAGAAATCATTGTCACAGTTTCAATGCTAGCAGTAACAGTAGAAGTACTGCTAGTAGTGACTTCTTCTACTTGTACTGTAGCTTGTTGCAAACCTTTTGCTTGCTCAGTTGACCAAGCCAGGCTAATCTGTTGAAATAAACACTGAACCTGTGTATATGACATTTTAATCTGTTCACCTTAACATATGGAAACTAAATGTGTCAGTTGAAATTGTAACTGTTCATTGATAGAAGTTGTTTTCACTGAAATGTGAGAAAGCTTTATGCAAGCTTCGCGCAGGTTCTGCGAATAGTTCTTTCTCTGAGCATACTAAACCAGCAAAGCTGACTGGTACAGACAGCAAACTTAAAATTTTGGTAAAATGTATGTTGTTTATATACCTCTTGAGAGCCTGGTAAATGTGGTGGAAGTTTCCAAGAGGTAAAAACAATCGCGTGTGAGATAACAGCTTGAATAGCATAGTTATTCGACCAACCACCAGTATGATTAAAAGAGAGTTGAGAGATCATTGCACTTGATGAAGCAGGAGTACGAAAAGCAAGAAGGCTTCTTGGCTTGAGAAGAATGGAAGGACTTATGTGTATCTTCTGAAACAATAACAACTACGATATTAATAACTTTCGTTTGCTAAAGGCCTGCTTTGTGTATAGCTATGTTTGCTAAAGGCCTGCTTCATGCATAGCTATGTTTGCTAAAGGCCTGCTTCATGCATAGCTATTCCATCCTACAATGATAAATATTTTAGCAATTTAGAAGCATTGCTAGGACTTCGACATTTCGAGAAGTCATGACTTACTGATGCGTTGTAATAGTAATAGTTGTAATAAACTTTATTGATTTTGAGCCTTGACTTTCAGTCACAACACCACCGTAAAGTCTAAAAAGACCAGGTAGTACAACCAGGTAGTACAACCAGGTAGTACAACCAGGTAGTACAACCAGGTAGTACAACCAGGTAGTACAACTAAGTAGTACAACCAAGTAGTACAACCAAGTAGTACAACCAGGTAGTACAACCAAGTAGTACAACCAGGTAGTACAACCAGGTAGTACAACCAGGTAGTACAACCAGGTAGTACAACCAGGTAGTACAACCAGGTAGTACAACCAGGTAGTACAACCAGGTAGTACAACCAGGTAGTACAACCAGGTAGTACAACCAGGTAGTACAACCAGGTAGTACAACCAGGTAGTACAACCAGGTAGTACAACCAGGTAGTACAACCAGGTAGTACAACCAGGTAGTACAACCAGGTAGTACAACCAGGTAGTACAACTAAGTAGTACAACTAAGTAGTACAACCAAGTAGTACAACCAGGTAGTACAACCAGGTAGTACAACCAGGTAGTACAACCAGGTAGTACAACCAGGTAGTACAACCAGGTAGTACAACCAGGTAGTACAACCAGGTAGTACAACCAGGTAGTACAACCAGGTAGTACAACCAGGTAGTACAACTAAGTAGTACAACCAAGTAGTACAACCAGGTAGTACAACCAAGTAGTACAACCAGGTAGTACAACCAGGTAGTACAACCAGGTAGTACAACCAAGTAGTACAACCAGGTAGTACAACCAGGTAGTACAACCAGGTAGTACAACCAGGCAAATGAAAGAACAAGAACATACAGATTAAGGATATAGTATAAAAGTTCATAACTAGATTGATTCCTAATATCTAGTACCTTTTGTTTTTTGTTAAATAACATTGAGAATTTGTGTAACAAGAATTCTTTTAGCAATTAAATACATGATCAACTGCAAGTAATCCGGACTGGTTCAATTTGACAGAGCAAACTAACTGTAACCGCGAGCTCGGCTGCTAAGAGCTCGCAGGTCAACGACCAGTCCTGAAATCACATATCACTTGGCTAATAAGCGTGTCTACTTGCACCAGCCAATCAGGCGATAACAACACCGAAGGACTGACAAACTAAGCAGATGCACGTGTCACGGAACCTGACTCGAGGTGACCGTGTATTACAAATGATGATGATTATTATTATTACTATATTATTATTACAATTGATAAACAAGGAGAAGCGTAACTCCTTCTTTGGTTAAGTTTGTGAGAAATGAGCATTATAATTCAAAAACTTTACAAATGTAACTCCGTTGTTGTTATTCCAGTGCATCATGCGCAGGAAAACCTTGCATCTAGGCATAATGTCATACGCTCAGATTTAAGGTAATTGCTAAGCGATTTGAAATCCTTAGGTTTTTACCGCAATTTTTTTAAAGGTTGACTTGCAACAAAATTCACATTACAGTTATTTGATATGAAAAGATACACCCCATGTCTTACTCTGTTGTGTTGTAAGTGCAAAATATGTGGAAAGGTGATTACAAGCTTTTAAAAGCTCAAAAACGAAAAAAAAATCGCAGCCACACGCAGTGTTCGAAATAGGGGGATACGGGGTATAACTAAGAAGAAATTATGGGGGGTACTCTCTGGAAAGTGCATCCCCTAACATTAGTTCGCTCATATATGATGAAATTGATTGATTTACCTTAGTAAACTAACTATCTACCTTTTGCACTAGAAACTTATAAATCCCTTACTTATCATGACCTGAACTCATACCTGCCAACTCTCACGCATTAGGCGTGAGACTCACGCAATCACCCCAAAGAAAAAATGAAAATGCGTGAGATTTTTGCCCCAATTTCCACAATTTTATATATACTATCATTGATACATCAATCGCCCCAAAACCAAATCTCACGCATTGCCCCACTCTTGGGTTGGTAGGTCTGCCTGAACTAGAAATGATAGCTTATCGCAGCCCTGCCACTAAAAAGGATGGAATTATGGCAAAGAAATGGTAGGAGCATTTACCTTCATTGTGATGCCAACTTGAATCTCACAGTTTATTTTAAGGTGTACCCCAAATAGCTCTCAAGGGGTAGGAGTAACATTTTCACATCAGATGCACAGGCTATAATGAAACCTCAATTAATCACAAAGCTTTTTCCAGAATATCTGATGAGTAGTGTATGTGTATCACACAGCTCCAAATATTTCATATCATGCAAGTATGGCGCCTTACAGTGCCTCGTGTTGGTGTTCGCAACTCGAGTTGTACAACTCGAGTTCCCGAGTTGAACAATTTGGCCTGGGTTTTTGATGAACTCGAGTTGTGTTACGCAAAACTAACACGGGTTTGTAAAAAAGCAAAGTGAGTAATTGGAGTGTCTCATTCATAGAATATTTATAGAAATTTAATAATAATAATTTAAATATATATACACATTTAAAATATATATAATGGCGATATTTGCGCATATTTATTTCTACAAATATAACGAGACAAAAACAATTGTAGAATGTAAGAAGCAAACTAGAAAAAACAATCTATGTGGGAGGTAGGCCACTTCTTTTTCAAATGAAAAAATAGTTATCTCTCTAGACCTTGACAAGAAACTGAATGAACACCGAAAATGAACATGGAAATTATTTCAACGGCATTTAACGATGCACCAAAATAAACTCCATATATATAGAAAATATAGCTAGAGAAAATAAAATGATGAGATGTTCTCAAGCCGAGTTGTTGAACTCGAGTTGCTGTTAAAAGAACTCGGCCTGGATTTTTGATGAACTCGAGTTGTGCAACTCGAGTTGTACAACTCGAGTTGCACAACTCGAGTTGTACAACTCGAGTTGCACAACTCGAGTTATATTTACAAACTCGAGTTGGTAAATATAACTCGAGTTACAAACTCTGCGCACTATAATTCGCCATTAGCTTTAGTTTTACAGTACAATGATACATACATAGTTTAATTTCTATTAGCTAACGGGTGCCTATAGTTGGACCATTATTAATATAACCAGATCTACGGTTATGCTACCGTAATACCAATATATTGCAACTTACTTTTACAAAGTTGCGTTGCGTGTTCACAACTCGAGTTGTACAACTCGAGTTGTGAACGAGCCATGCGAGGCACTGTAAGGCGCCATATGCAAGGCAATGCTTGTAAATTAATGTATTATTTATAACTGACCAACTCATTACCTAAACTATGCTAATACTACATCAAGCCTAAGCTTTATCTTAGATGATTAGGAATGATGAAAGTCTGAGGCCATTAAATTTAAATTTAAGACCCGCTAGTTTCTTAGCTATTTGGGGCTAATGGGTGATATTATTGAGATTTAAGGTGATCTCTGTTTGCTAGGTTTCCTTTTGTGTCTATGTTAAAAGATGAGGCTGTATGCGCTTGCTTAAAAATTAAAGCATTCTCATTTTTCCTGAGTAGTTGATTTTCTTGGGAAAACTTGAAATTTCTCTTCTTATTTTTTTGTTACACTGATTGTTTCTTCCAAACTCATTTCATTTCCATTTTAATGAATATATCTGTGAAGTTAAGCACTCGAGATGAATTTACTGTGTAATAAAATAATGCAAATTATACCATTGCAAAATATTTGTTCTCCCACTGAAAAGCTCAAGAAATTAGGTATAAGACAGACTATCTTTAAAAAAATTTTCGCGGGGGAGTTCTCCCGCACCCATTCTACCAAGAGGGCGCTTCAGCGCCCCTCTCGGACTTTCCCCGCGCCGCTACACGGCTTGAGCGAGCCGCTGGCCCAAGGATCATCTCGCCTAACTGTCACCATAGAGTACCCCCATAACAACCCTTACACGTGAAACACTTGAAACGCTGGCCACACGAGACCGCCAAAGTTTGGATTCTCTTTCCAAAACGGCTCAAATGTGATGTAGTTGTGAGAAATGGTTTCTGTTTACATTTTTATGCAATCTTATTCGTCGAAATATTTTCACAAGTATAGTTCACGCATTCAATAAAACTATGTCTACTGTTCTTACGCGTCTATTTTATCGTTATCGTAATGCTGTCATTTTTAGCAGTGATATCTTATAACTTACCGTAAAAATTCGGTTAATTTTTTAGCCTTAGCTTGAAGGAGTACATATCATTGTCTGATAATCGTGACGAGCCTGTTGGTCATTTGTGATAATCGAAAAGTGCTGCAGAAATTATTTGCGAAGTATTGGGTCAAATGATTAGATTACGACTTGCCGATTAGACCAAGCGGAAACAAAACGGTTAAGTAGCGAGCATCTATATTTGATACGGAGTCTGCGGTAAAACCCGAAGTGTTTGTCATAAACTAGTGGTAAGATAAGTTTTATATTGAGCTTTTTATTGGCCTTTCAATTCACGTGAGAACATCACGTGACAAGACAATAACCAAATTTCATGACTACGTCATCGAAATAAAGAGATTCCAATCTACGGCGTGATTCCAATCTAAAATAGATTCCAATCTATTTTCGTTTTTGAGCTTTTAAGAGCTTGTAATCACATTTCCACATATTTGGCACCTACAAAACAACAGAGTAAGACATGGTGAATCTTTTGATACCAAATAACTGTAATGTGAATTTTATTGCAAGTCAACCTTTAATTAAGTCAAACTCAAATGGTTATGAGATTTTTAGTCATCATTTTTAAGTCACTCAAATAACACAGTAATAAGATGCACAGTTATTTTTCTGCACACTATAGCTACTGCACTGCACACTATAGCTACTTCACTGCACAATATAGCTACTGTACTGCACACTATAGCTACTGCACTGCACACTATAGCTACTGTTCTTCACAGCCTACAATAGTGAAAGAACAACACGCACCTGCAAACCAACGCGAATATAATGTGTGAAGGAAATGTTTAGTCTCATGGAACTTAGGTCATAGGTGGGTGGGTCTGTTGTGTGGTTGCAGCAAGCTAAGATCAAAGCGCAGTAGCTGTTGCCACGGTTAAAACCTCCACACTGACAGCCTTCTGAACAACTTTGGTTCTGTTCACAGTTTCCCAAACAATCCCATTGCCATATCTGTAAGAAATACATGTTACACAAGAAAGCTAAAGAAATTACAGGTATTTTAAATGAAACCTATAAATTTTACTCGTGATATGGTCTACATCTTTTGTCTCTCATTGCGTATTCTGACAGAACCACTAATTAGTCGGATCTAAAAAATATTTTTGTCTCCCATAATTTATTCAACAACACACCATCATCACAAAAGACAAAGAGAAATACCAGCAAATTTACAGTTTGACAATATCTAGCCATACCTCTAAGCTTATATTGCCTTCAGCTGCAGCGTGTATTAGCAGATCAGTGAGGTATGTGTGAGACGGAAGGTCATTTGTCACAACATACAGCGCGTCAGGAATAGTCGTTCCAACTAACCATTCATGTTCTGCCAAATTCGATGCTCCAACCAATTCATATTTTGTACCTGCTAGCAATCTAACCACACTATACAAACGAATAATAAATACACACAACCAACAAATTCTGCTATACGAACAATTTATTAAAAAAATCTGTTTTGTAATATGGCTTAATTTTAATGCAGTGAATGATAGTATTGCAGCAAGTACTAGTATTGCTGTGAGTACTAGTATTGCAGTGAGTTCTAGTATTACAGTGAGTACTAGTATTGCAGCGAGTATTAGTATTGCAGTGAGTACTAGTATTACAGTGAGTACTAGTATTGCAGTGAGTATTAGTATTGCAGTGAGTACGAGTATTGCAGTGAGTACTAGTATTGCAGTGAGTACTAGTATTGCAGTGAGTACTAGTTTTGCAGTGAGTACTAGTATTGCAGTGAGTACTAGTATTGCAGTGAGTATTAGTATTGCAGTGAGTACTAGTATTGCAGTGAGTACTAGTATTGCAGTGAGTACTAGTATTACAGTGAGTACTAGTATTGCTGGGAGTATTAGTATTGCAGTGAGTACTAGTATTGCAGTGAGTACTAGTATTGCAGTGAGTACTAGTATTGCAGTGAGTACTAGTTTTGCAGTGAGTACTAGTATTACAGTGAGTACTAGTATTGCTGTGAGTACTAACGTTGAATCACAACCAAATAGAAAATCCTTTCCCTACCAAATTGGAGTTTTATACCTCCTGAAGATCTTCAACTCAGTACTATCTGCAACACAGTGCTGTTTGAAACAGACTGCTATATATAAATTGTTTTAATCACATAATTTGAGCTGCAGAAAATCACGGGTAGTAACAGCATGCCATAGGTAGGCTTGCCCAAACAAATTACAGACAATGAGCCAATTAAAATTTGTTCACTTCAAATAAGCTAACAAACAACTGATATTTATGTCTCACACTATTGACTGATTGATTGCTGTTGAGCTCTTTGTCATAAAAACTTTACTCTTTCTGCAATGTTGAAATAAAGACAGGGCTAGGTGTTAAGACCAGGATTGCCTCTTTCACCAGAATGTGTGATTGAACCAAGTCAAATGTTCAGATATCAGATCACACCATTCACACAATCTGATGATAATGCTCTTGCACCAACAATGAATGACTTTATTAGCCCCCCAACTTAACTGCATCTTAAATACCATTTGGAAAAGTTGCAAAAGTGTTAGTAGTTGGTTAACAGCGTGTAGGCTGACTCAAGGTGAGCCTGAAGGTGAGCCTTGAGGTGAGCCTAAAGGTGAGCCTGAACGAAGGTCATTACCTTGAATGAGCAGCTCATCACTATAGCTTGATGAGATATTGATTTCAGATCCTGCATCAAAGTGTAGATTGCATTCTATGTTTGTATCCATAGCTACAACCTCTTGGCAATACATTTCAACGGTTGGTCTTATCGTGTCACCGAGCTGCACTGCCACGGCATCATACCATACCTGTAAGATACGTTAACATCATGGTTATGCGCTGATGCCATAGTCCTGGACCATTATCCTTCTAGCTGTTTTTGAAATGTGAATTATTGTACCGATTGTTTTGGACCAGAGGCTATGTTTGAGCTTAAGTTCTTAACAACTATTTTGCATAAATATAAAAGTTAAACCTTCTGATTAAATTTTTAACACAAAATAAACTTGGGAAAATTAAAAAAATAGTGCGCAGCATTGAAACTTACTAGAAATGAAAAATAAAAAACAAAAAGTTTAAACTGGACAGAAATAATTTGGAAATAGCTGCAGAGCCTTATAAAAAGACTTTACTCCTAGTAGTTGCTGAGCCTATAAAAAGACTTGGTTCCTAGTAGTTGCTGAGCCTATAAAAAGACTTTGTTCCTAGTAGTTGCTGAGCCTATAAAAAGACTTGGTTCCTAGTAGTTGCTGAGCCTATAAAAAGACTTGGTTCCTAGTAGTTGCTGAGCCTATAAAAAGACTTTGCTCCTAGTAGTTGCTGAGCCTATAAAAAGACTTGGTTCCTAGTAGTTGCTGAGCCTATAAAAAGACTTGGTTCCTAGTTACTGCTGAGCCTTGTGAAGAAAACTATTTTCATACTCATGAATTAGGCTAGAAAAATTATCCCTTTGCTAATCATCCATATTATAATCTGCTACAATCAGGTTTTATCCTTGTTTGGTTGAGAGAACAGCCTGCAAATGAATTTTACAAATGACTCACATAAGAAAATTAGTAGAACTTCAGCCCCACCAATTGCTTCAGAATTGTGAAAAGCTATTAAAAGTTGACAAATAATTTGTATGAAACATGATTAAAACTAGGAGCACCTTGTTCTCCCATGTGAGGGTCCCGATTAGCAGATGCTCTCCGGGTATGTAAAGGTCTAAGAGAATATTCTGTGACGAATTGAAGGTGTATAAGCCATGGCCAGTATCCACTTGATAGAATTGGCTGCCAGGTAGTGGCACAGAGTTAAATGATATTAGGACTTCTGTTGAAGATGGAGAGGTCGTAATCAGTTGCAAGTTCATCTCAACCCAAACATCCTATGTTATAATATAATATACGGTATTGTTATGTTATAATATAATATACGGTATACCTATGTTATAATATAATATATGGTATTGTTATGTTAGAATATAATATACGGTACTCCTATGTTATAATATAATATACAGTATTCTTATGTTATAATATACGGTATTGTTATGTTATAATATAATATATGGTATTGTTATAATATAATATACGGTATTCCTATGTTATAATATACGGTATTGTTATGTTATAACATAATATACGGTATTGTTATGTTATAATATACGGTATTCCTATGTTATAATATACGCACATAAAACAAAACTTAGCCATTTTAATATGTGGTATTGGACTGATATTATAATAAAAACGAAAACAATTTATACAAACTTTACATAAAATACTATCTACTAACAAACTAGTTTGAAGAAAAAACCCTTCGAATATTTAAAGATATCTAGTAATTGTATCACACCATATGCATTTAGTTATGTATATTACTTTATTGGCAATGATTTCATTTCAAAAAAAAAATTCTAAAATTAAGCTATGGAAGTCTCATACTAGTTATGAGAACAAACTGAATAACTTTGCTAATAGAGAAACTAGGCTGTGAGAAGACAACTCCTTACAGCAATTACACTTTATTCTAAACAACCTACTGCTAACGCATGGTAAATAATGATTAATCCTGGTGCTCCCCAGCATTCTGTTGCTTCTGTACAGGTGAGAGGACACTGAGAAGAGTTGGATTGACTAGTTGGTGGTAGAGAGGAAGCACAGAGGCAATGCCATCCATCTTGGACACCTAATTATCAAGATGACATGATATTGAAATGCAGATTGCAACAAACTCTCATACATAACAACATTGGAAGGGTCCCAGATACACCAACAAAACATTTTACAAAAAGAACTGTCATTGCCTATGAAAAAAAACGCACAGAGAGCCTAAACTTAATTGACAATTACACGTAATTAGTGTTGGTCATGCGGCATCCTATAGCTCTTTCATTAAGAGAGTCATTCATCATTTAGTAACATTTTGTCAACAAAGTATCAGTGCAACCCGTTAATGTTTTTTGCGTTTATGCCAGTTACTGAAACAACTCACCGGCCAACTCAAACTTGAGTGTTTTGCACAGGGCTATGCAGAAAGAAGCTGTCATTGGTTCATCAGAAACTAGTCCAGGAGATTGAGTGAACGCTGTCGAATTGTGTGAGTAACGTGTATCCCAACATCCTTTGTATGTAGCACAAGTGATATTCACCAGCAGCAAGCAGAAGACACAAGCTGACTGTATTTGAAGCAAAATAATTTTACCTTTTTCACAACAGGAAATCTAAGAAATCTTAATTTGCACTTCAAAAAGGAATAACAAAAAGTATTAACAAAAAGGCTGCACTGACGTATGACTGCTTGTTTAATCCTAGTAGTATCAGACTGCCCCTCACCTAATACCATACTGTGTAGTTATACAAGTATCGGAATACTGCCCCTCACCTAATATCATACTGTGTAGTTATACAAGTATCAGAATACTGCCCCTCACCTAATATCATACTGTGTAGTTATACAAGTATCGGAATACTGCCCCTCACCTAATATCATACTGTGTAGTTATACAAGTATCAGAATACTGCCCCTCACCTAATATCACACTGTGTAGTTATACAAGTATCGGAATACTGCCCCTCACCTAATATCACACTGTGTAGTTATACAAGTATCGGAATACTGCCCCTCACCTAATATCATACTGTGTAGTTATACAAGTATCGGAATACTGCCCCTCACCTAATATCATACTGTGTAGTTATACAAGTATCAGAATACTGCCCCTCACCTAATATCACACTGTGTAGTTATACAAGTATCGGAATACTGCCCCTCACCTAATATCATACTGTGTAGTTATACAAGTATCGGAATACTGCCCCTCACCTAATATCATACTGTGTAGTTATACAAGTATCAGAATACTGCCCCTCACCTAATATCACACTGTGTAGTTATACAAGTATCGGAATACTGCCCCTCACCTAATATCACACTGTGTAGTTATACAAGTATCGGAATACTGCCCCTCACCTAATATCATACTGTGTAGTTATACAAGTATCAGAATACTGCCCCTCACCTAATATCACACTGTGTAGTTATACAAGTATCGGAATACTGCCCCTCACCTAATATCATACTGTGTAGTTATACAAGTATCGGAATACTGCCCCTCACCTAATATCATACTGTGTAGTTATACAAGTATCAGAATACTGCCCCTCACCTAATATCATACTGTGTAGTTATACAAGTATCGGAATACTGCCCCTCACCTAATATCATACTGTGTAGTTATACAAGTATCGGAATACTGCCCCTCACCTAATATCATACTGTGTAGTTATACAAGTATCGGAATACTGCCCCTCACCTAATATCACACTGTGTAGTTATACAAGTATCGGAATACTGCCCCTCACCTAATATCATACTGTGTAGTTATACAAGTATCGGAATACTGCCCCTCACCTAATATCATACTGTGTAGTTATACAAGTATCGGAATACTGCCCCTCACCTAATATCATACTGTGTAGTTATACAAGTATCGGAATACTGCCCCTCACCTAATATCATACTGTGTAGTTATACAAGTATCGGAATACTGCCCCTCACCTAATATCATACTGTGTAGTTATACAAGTATCAGACTGCCCCTCACCTAATATCATACTGTGTAGTTATACAAGTATCAGAATACTGCCCCTCACCTAATATCATTCTGTAAAGGATTTTACCGTGCCACCTTTACTTTTATTCACAAAGCCGAGTAAATAATGAAGCCTGACTTGTTATCGAAGCATGAACATATATTTATGAAATAAATATATGTTCATGCTTAGATGTTATGACCATTGTTATAATGCAAATATATGAAATAAATATATTTGCATTATAACAGTGGTCAAGCATGCATACATAAACAATAACCAGTATTAGTATACAATGTCTATCGTATGCAAAAAGCTGCTCTGCCTGCCTCTCCAGTGCGGTCACAGATCCCAGATGTCGAAATGGCGTCCAGTACCTTCCCCCAAGTGGTCTTGTCCATAAAGTGCTCCGTCTTCACGATTGGCCTTTTTTTCTTTGGTGTAGTTTGGGCCGGCCGTGTCGGTTCCCTGCTGGACTTGGGAGTTGCCGGCGACTGATCGGGCACGGTCTCTAAAACGTAAGAGACCCGAGCAGGCTCAGCTGCTTCGGCTGCCTCAATCTCGGCTGTCCAATCTAACCTCTCGCATATTTTGAGTACCTCCTCGGTAGTAGATGCCCAAATCACCGGGGTCTTCTCGGCTGTTATAGATAAACTTATAGCCAACTATCCCTGCAAGTCAACACTGGCCGATGACCGAAAGAGTGTCAGCCAGGTGTGACTCAACTCGAGCAAGGCCTGAGGAGGCAGCCTGGCCAGAGCACTCCATCACTCGGTCGTTAGTGGCACCTCCCGGCTAGTCAGAGGCAGTTTGGCTTGAAAGCGCGTATACCTCTTCATCCGAGGTCAGTAAGCTCACCAGCCTCGATTCCTCATCGCCTTCCATGGGTTTGGACAGGCTAGGCTCGGTAGATAATAAACTAGCAAGCTCACCTGTTCTAGCCATGTCGATGAGATTGTTCGCAGTAGTAGTAGCATAGCAATCCTGAAGACAGTCTGTGTAGCTGCAGGGCGTAAACGCAAGTGATCCCTGCTTCACTCCCCTCATGGCTCCTCTACCCGCCTGTTTGCTGTCTAAAGGAGGGCTCGGATTGGCTGCCGATTGTTGCAGCCACGCCCCCTCACCGTACCTGTCCAGTGGCCTAGTGGCTTGGGCCGGCCTGGGGTTATACTAGATGGGCTCTCTAGAATCCCCCTCAGGTCGAGCTGGAGAAGGGCTCTTCGTCCAGGCTGAGTCGGTTGGCAGATCTGTTAGCTCCTCACCAACTGGCTCATCTGTGGTTGGCTCTTTTTGCTCTGAGTTATTATCGGCTATTATCCCCTGATTGGATTTGTAAGTCGCTCTGCCTGCCTCCGAGCCAACTCCAACTGGCTTTCCTGCTCACTACCTATGGTTCTCCGTTGTGAGATCTCTTCTGCTTGCCTCCTGGCCAAGAACAGCTTGAACTGGCAGTCCTTCTCTTGCCTTTTAGCACGGGCCCCTTTTATGTTTGGGCCACGCCACGGATCGAGTGTAGCTGGTGCTTGGCCTAGCTTTTCTTTACAGGCATAATAAGGCTTAAGCCGGCACTCTTTTTGAACAGAGAACTGGCCCTGTCTCTCTATCAAATAAGTATGGTTTGCCCAAGCCTTTATAATTTTAAAAGGGCCCCCGTATTTGGCCTGTAGTTTGGGGTTTTCATTCCTTTGCTGGCATTTGTTCAGAAGCCACACCCACTCTCCTGGTGCGTACAGTGGTGACTCCTCTTGGTCCTCCTGTCTTAGTGCCTGTTGGGCTTTTCTCAGTAGTTCGTGAACCCCTTCTAATCTCGTTTGTGTTTCTTGTACGTACTGGTAGGAAGGCTGCCCCGGGCCTATTTTTAGCAGGTCCGGGAGGCGCAACTCTCTGCTGAACATCGGCAGGTTTGCTGTTTCGCTTGTAGCAGAGTGCGGCGTACTCCTGTAGGCCCGCATCAGCTGGGGTAGCAGCCTGTCCCACTCCTCCTGTCCTCATGTTAGCAGAAGCGCTCGCAACAAGTCTCCCAATTGCCGGTTGTTCCTTTCCACGATGCCATTATCCTAAGGGTGGTTCTGTGTGGTGCGTGTTTTTTCCACTCGCCATAGCAGGAACAGCTCTTCCATCAGTCTGCTTTTGAACTGTGCTTCTTGGTCTTCTATGTTTTTGCTCCGGCAAGCCCAAGTTGCAGAATACTCATTCGTCCAGCGCATTGGCAACCACAAGAGCCGTGGCATTCGAAAGGGCCAGTGCATCCTGCCACTGAATGAAATAGACCGCTAGCACCAGGATCCACTAGTTCCCTCTCGGTGTCGCCGGCATTGGTCCAACCAGGTCTACTGCCACCTTTTGCCAGGGGTGACTTGCGTATAGCCTCTACCAGCAACTTGTTCTCTGGTTGCCACTGTGCTTAGCCACCTGGCAGACCTCACACCTCCTGACCATTTTTTTCACGGTGACCATCATACCTGGCCAATACTAGGTCAGTCAAAACGGGTTGACCATTTTTCTCAACCCAGAGTGGGTCAGGGTATGAATCTGCAAAACGGCCATTTCTCGAACAGGTGAGGACAGACCGAGCACCACTTCGGCTGGCCATGTGAAGCAGTACGTGCTTCCAGTACTCCGTTCTGCAGCCAGAGGAATGGGTGAATGCAGTGTAGCTGTCATAGCTTGAACCCACCTAATTCTAATTGCTTGGGAGTTGACTCTGTTGTCTGCTGCATAGAGAGGTACATGGAGGCAATTGACCCATGCCCAACCACCTGCATGCGTGCCAACTACCCCGTGGCGGTCTCTCTGGTCTTTACTCGAGCCGTCCCACAGAGTCTCGGGGTGGCCTCGGCCGGCATTGAGCTGGACCTCGATACCCCTGGAGACAGAGGCAGGCTCAAGCGACCGGCCGTCTTGTGCGCGGACCTGGCGACTCTCGGGTAAAGACTCAGATTCTTCCCTTGTCAGTTCTCCAGAGCCCAACTGGCCCTGTGGGTCTGTCGCGCAGCTCGATCAGCTCGCACTGTCGACAGTCCTCGCAGGTCTGTCAACTGAGCCCATCTGCGTTGCCGTGTCGGAGGCCGGCCTTGTGTTCCAAGGTAAACTGGAACTCCGCAAGGATCTCCAACCATCTGGCCCCTTGGTTGGAAGGCTCCTTGCGCCGATACAGCCATTAGAGGGATGCGTGATCCGTGCAGAAGAGGAACTGGCGCCCATAGAGGTAAGGCCGAAAATGTTTTAAGGCCCTCACCAAGGCGAGCAGTTTCCTCCGAGTCACACAGTAATTCCGCTCTTCTAGATTTAGTGTCTTGGTAAAGTATGTGATGACTCACTCAACTTTTGCTTGTACCTGGGATAACACTGCTCCAACTCCGCAATTATGTATATAATATATATGGCTGTGCCAGGTTTTTGTAGCCCAGTACGGGAACTGAGCCTTCAGCTTTTCGAAGGCCTCTTGCTCCTCCTGACCCCAAGACCAGGCTTCACCCTTGCTGGTGAGTCGGTTCAAAGGACGAGCCGTGTCAGCGAAGCCGGGTTTGTACTGCCGGTAGTACCCAGGAACTGTACCATACCCAGGAAGCCCTGTAGCTCGAAGAGACCCCTGGGATTCGGCCATTGCCGGAGTGCCAGAGTCTTGTTTAGTTTGGTGGCTACTCCTTTCTCACTGACTATGTGTCCCAGGTACCGGACTTGTGGCTGCAAGAGCTCGCACTTAGAAGGCTTGAGTTTCAGTCCAGCTTCATTCAAGCACTGTAATACCTCGTCCAGATGTCGCAAGTGAGTGTCAAAGTCTGGGCAATAACGATGATATCATTCAAGTACAGCAAAAGCGTCCTCAAGTGCAGCCCGGCAGAACCTGCTCCATTAGCCACTGGAATGTGGCCGGCGCCGAGGTCAGACCGAATGGCAGCACTTTCCATTTTCAGAGCCCGAATCGAGTCATGAAGGCGGACTTTTCTTGCGCCCCTGTCTCCATGGCTACCTGCCAAAACCCACTTACCAGGTCAAGCATGCTAAAGTATTGGTTGCATTCTGTTTGGTCATGGCGTTACATCGCCAGTAATCGACGCAGAACCGCCATTTCTCATCCTTTTTCTGGACCAATACTACCAACCAATACTATCGATTAACCCTCTGTTCAGCAGCTCTTGTACCTGTTGCTCAGCTTCTGCCTCCTTCTCCAGTCCCAGGCAGTTGGGTGGCTGTCGGATGGGGCGAGTACCTTCCTTCAGTAGAATAGAGTGTTCCACCTCGAAGGTACTGCCCACACCCTCATTGACCATGCTAAAGGTGTGCTGATAACGCACCAGTAGCTGTTCCAGCTGTGCCAGGTGGTCCGGCCTTTGGCAGTTCTCCCCAGCAGACACATCGAGATCTTTCAGGTGGGCTAGCACCTTCACACCCAACATCACCTCCACGCCTCCTAGGGCAGGCCCGGATTTGGGGGGAAGGCGGTACGTCATTCACCTGATCATCCTACACTCCTGTGTAGCTATCGACGGCCGATCGTGCCCGCAAGTGATAGAATTGGTTAGTGAGGTTGAGACACCTAGCTGTCACGCTTCTCTTTGACCTAGGCCGGTTCAAGCTGGCGGCCTGTCGGGGCAACTTTCTATTAATCTAAATGGGCAGTGGTTCTCTGTGCTGACTCGGAAAGACACTGTCATCACTGTCTTGGTGGGGACCACTACTTCCCTCAACATTTGAACCTTACTCAGGAGCAACCGGCCATGTCACTCTGTGCAGGTCAAGGGACGACCCCGTACAGACACGTCGGGCTGCTCGAAGTTCATCACTCACTGGTGAGCCACCAGGATAGGCATTTCTAAAAGAGCGTTCTCGTTTATCTTACTCACCACAAAGACCTTTTTGTTTTTACGTCCTTGAGTTGTAATGGCAGGTGTATGACCCCGTAGAATATCAGCCGGGTCCCATCGGCCATGAGACTGTGGCTGTCACTTTTTTCCAACAAGCTCCTCGCGGCCGGATAGAGCTTATCAAACACCTGTTTGCTCAGCAGGTCTGTGGTGCACCCTGTGTCGATAAGAAACTGAACAGGCCTCCCCTCCACCTTTCCTGGAAGGAAGTGCTCGTAAAGTGAGGCTGGCTCAGTGCTTGGACTCTGATAAGCTTGGCACCATTGCATACACCTGGAACAGGTCCGGATATTCCTGGGCTTGAGCCCTGGGATATCCGCAAAAAGGGTTCCGGCGCTTTGCTGGGGATGAGCTCTGCCGCCTTCAAGGCAGGGTTTTCACCGGGCAAAGGAGGTCTCTTCCTTTGTTCCGCCCTGCAGGGGTGCCCGAAGTCCTTTAAGTGAGAACTCGTTCTTGTGCCTTTTGACCGGGCTTTAGGGATACCGACAGGTTCGGCTGGCCGCTTTCCCTGGCTCCCTGCACTCCTCAGTTTTTTACTCCACAGGGTCTGGGGGCACCGAGGTCAGTTTTCTCTTTTTCTTCGACAGGAGTTGCGTCCAATCCTCCCAAAAACTCATAGTAGTTTCGAAGGGGACAAGTCCGAGTTGGTGCAGCTACAAGGCCAGCACAGCATGACCTTGCCTGTCTTGTCTTTGTTGTTCTTGAGTGGATCCCTCTTTCTGTGGGTTTCCAGGCACTGAGGCCTCCCTGAAGAAGCCGGGTCTTGCCTGCTAGTAGTTGCCGGGTGGTGAAGACTTTTGGGCCTTAGTGCAAGCATTTGTTGGCCCTACTGCTGCAACCCCTTGCCATTTCTTGGAACAGGAGATCAATCTTGGGGGCACCCCTTTCGGTTGTGCCCCATTTTCCCACACCCCCAACATTGCAGGAGTCTCTTTATGGGAATTTCTTTCCGGGTGTATGTTTCTCTGTAATCTTCTGTACTTGCCGGGTGAGGAGTTGGACCAACCGGGTTAGTTGACCCAGCATGGCATCTTGAACCACCATCTGGTCTCCGGCGGGCTCCTCCACGCTTTGTACTTCTGGCTGGTTCTTCCTTTTCGGCCGGATCTGCGAAAGTTCCGTGCTGACTTTTATGGCATTCGCTAAGGTCGTCATGGGCACAGCCAGCAGATACCGCTGCAGATTGGCATCATTGAGTGAATTGCAAAAAAAACTCTTTTGCTATTTCAGCCTGGTAAGGCGCCAGCAAGTCACCGTATGCCACCTTAACCAGGCATTCCGCTTGACAGGCGTACTCCTGTAATGAGGTATTCACAGCCCTCCAAAGGCCGTTTAGCCGAGTCCTTGCCTGTCGAGGGGAGAGGCCAAACCAAGCCCGGAGCATCTCAAAAATGGCTCCCCTCGTCTGCCTCTCCACAGTTCTCTTGTCGGCATCCTCTCGGAGTGCCTCCCTCAAATGCAACAGGTTGGTGTAAAGGATTTTGCCGGCCTTTACTTGGCACGATCTAGTCTATTTCCTACAGAATTAAATTGCTTGTGGTTTCGTTCAATGTTTTATTAGTGAAGGAAGTTCACTAGCCGAAGAGCGTACGGCCATTTGCTCTGCTCTACTAAGTGAGCGTTGCTCCCTTATATACAATAAAATTGCCTGTTCCGGCTAACGGGACTGAGTAAAAACACTGGCTAACAATTTTAATAATTAGGCCCGCTAGTGCGTTGATATGACAACATAAACGATGATAATTGATAGCATAACGAGTAACAAGGCTATAATAAGAAAACGAAGCCAAGAAAAAACAAGAAGTGAAAAGTATTGGCCCGGCATCCCCCACACTGGCTCCATCCGTCCATCAGTTGGCTTCTGCCACCTCTCAGAAGTGGTGAATGAAATACTCCATGCCGCCGGTCTTGTTGTACTGAGGCTCCTTGAACTGTGGCCCAAAAGCCTTAGGTATTGGGGCCACTGCTAGGCGCTCCAGCACCTTGCCTAATCGATAGGTGCTGCGCTCCGCGCTCTATGCTTTTCTTTGCATTTTAGCCGAGGGTATGTCTGTTACTGGGAATCGACTGCATGCCTCAGCACGGTCTGCCAGTAGCAGGGAATTACGTCTCGTTGCTCTTTCCTAGCCGAGAGTATGCCTGTTATTGGGGATTGACTGCGTGCATCAGCACGGTCAGCCAGTAGCAGAAAATAACGTCTTGGTAGGGTCTTCTTATTATGATGCCTTTCACCAATCCAGTGTGTCCGATTGATGCATAAGTAAAGTCGGCAGCCAGATCAGGTGTGTTCCTCTGCCTGAGTGCTAACTAACCCCGGTGTGCTTGATCGATGCTTAAAAGCAAAGTCGGCAACCGAGATCAGGTTCGCTCCTCATGGTGCTTACTCAGGTGGGGTGGATCTGGGCTACTATCCTACCGCTGCAACCAGTGTGAAGGATTTTACTGTGCCACCTTCACTTTTATCAACAGGGCTGAGTAAATAATGAAGACTGACTTGTTATCTAAGCATGAACATATATTTATGAAATAAATATATTTGCATTATAACAATGATCAAGCATGCATACATAAGCAATAACCAGTATTAGTATACAAGGTCTATTATATGCAGAGAGCTGCGCTGCTCTGCCTGCCTCTCTCTCTTCCTTTTACGCTTTTCTCTCCTTCTGGCTTCACCTCTTGCGGTTTATGTTTGTCGTCGTAACGCTTGCTGCTACGTGACCTATGTTCTGTCGAGTCACCTTTGTCATTTATCGCCGCCCAGGCCTCTGGATGTAAGGGAGAGGCCTGGCTCGGTCTGCCAATTGATCACTACGCCGGCACCGGCCCTGTTCGTGATGCTCTTCCATTGCAATACTTTGTAGTTATACAAGTATCAGCATACTCCCCACAACACAACAATTATAGACAGTATGCCAAAACACCACAAATATAGACAGTATGCCACAACATCAAAAATATAGACAGTATGCCAGAACACCACAAATGTAGACAGTATGTTACAACGTCAAAAATATAGATAGAATGCCAGAACACCACAAGTATAAACAGTATGCCAGAACACCGCAAATATAGACAATATGCCACAACACAACAAATATAGACAGTATGCCACAATGCCACAAATATAGACATCTACTGATTTGTAAGTATATATGTATGTACGTACATATGAACATACATGTATGTACATATGGATATACATACATGTATGTATGTGTGTATGTACACATGTATGTGTGTATAAACGTACATACATGTATGTACATACATATGTACATACATGTATGTGTGTACATACGTACAAACACACATGTATGTACATACGTGCGTACATACATATGTATGTACATATGTATGTACATATGTACATAAATATGTATGTACATATGTACATATGTGCATGTACATATACACATATGTATGTACTTATGTACATCTGTACATACGCACATATGAATGTGTGTGTGTATGTATGTAAATACATACATACGTATGTAGGTATGTACGTATGTATGTACGTACGTACATACATACTAGGAGTACGTATGTACTGGAGTGCTAGGAGTACGTACTGGAGTGCTAAAAGTTCTAGAAGCGCTAGGAGTGCTAAAAGTTCTAGAACTGCTAGAAGTGCTAGGAGTGCTAAGAGTTCTAGGAGTGCTAGAAATGCTAGAAGTGCTAAGAGTTCTAGAAGCGCTAGGAGTGCTAGTAGTGCTAAGAGTGCTAAAAGTAGTAGGAGGGCTAGATGTGCTAGGAGTGCAAGAAATGCTTACATAGCAAGTTTTCAACAAGCAATGATATAAAAATAGCATTATTCCTACCTTGCCCAGCTTCTGAACAGCAAATTTCATTTTATCTCAGCAAGACCATGAACTTGGGACGGTGATGAATTCAACAGCGGGTTATATCAGCACCGGCAATTAGTTCCAGTAGAACCTACAGTCAGCTGTATGAGCGTAACAGTTAGTTCTGTCAGCACCTGCAGAAAGGTCTAACAGCACTTAGAGAGAGGACCTGCAGAGAAGTCTATCAACTCCTATAATGAGGTCTGTGAGCACCTGCAGTGAGATCTAACAGTAATCGTATAGGCTTATATATCTAAACAACATAGCATTTGCATCAATAGCTACTCATTATTAAGCGAGATGATTTTATATTTTATCGATTTTCAGGTGCAACAGTCACGGTCTTCTTTACCTAATAAGACTTTCTTTTAGTTTCATAATCATCATTCACTCATCATTAAAGAAATGGTTGATTATTCAAACAATCAGATCTTGATCTAGTTGATTTTTGGCTAATACACGATTGTAGAGTCTGAGCTAAAGAAAACTCTCTCATGTCACTCCTTGCTCTTTGACACGCAAGACCATACTGCTTTGCGTTTCTAGAGTAGATTCTATGTGACACATTAAGTGAAGAACTCATAAAATGATATGCTATGTGACACATCGTGTGAATAACTCATAAAAGGATATGCTATGTGACACATCAAATCAATAACTCATACAAGGAGATGCTATGTGACACAGCGAGTGAACAACTCACAAAAGGATATGTTATGTGACACATCGAGTGAATAACTCATGCAAGGAGATGCTATTAGACACATTGAGTGAAAAACTCATACAAGGAAATGCTATTAGACACATTGAGTGAATAACTCATGCAAGGATATGCTATGAGACACATTGAGTGAATAACTCATACAAGGGGATGCTATTAGACACATTGAGTGAACAACTCATAAAATGAGATGCTATGCGACACATCGAGTGAATAACTTATGCAAGGAGATGCTATTAGACACATTGAGTGAATAACTCATGCAAGGATATGCTATTAGACACATAGAGTGATTAACTCATACAAGGAGATGCTATTAGACACATTGAGTGATTAACTCATACAAGAAGATGCTATTAGTCACATAGAGTGATTAACTCATACAAGGAGATACTATTAGACACATTGAGCGATTAACTCATACAAGGAGATGCTATTAGACACATTGAGTGATTAACTCATACAAGAAGATGCTATTAGTCACATAGAGTGATTAACTCATACAAGGAGATACTATTAGACACATAGAGTGATTAACTCTTGCAAGGACATGCTATTAGACACATAGAGTGATTAACTCATACAAGAAGATGCTATTAGTCACATAGAGTGATTAACTCATACAAGGAGATACTATTAGACACATTGAGCGATTAACTCATGCAAGGAGATGCTATTAGACACATTGATTGAATAACTTATACAAGGAGATGCTATTAGACACATTGAGCGATTAACTCATGCAAGGAGATGCTATTAGACACATTGATTGAATAACTCATACAAGGAGATGCTATTAGACACATTGAGTGATTAACTCATGCGAGGAGATGCTATTAGACACTTTGAGTGATTAACTCAAGCGAGGAGATGCTATTAGACACATTGAGTGAATAACTCATGCGAGGAGATGCTATTAGACACTTTGAGTGATTAACTCATGCGAGGAGATGCTATTAGACACATTGAGCGATTAACTCATGCAAGGAAATGCTATTAGACACATTGATTGAATAACTCATACAAGGAGATGCTATTAGACACATTGAGTGATTAACTCATGCGAGGAGATGCTATTAGACACTTTGAGTGATTAACTCATGCGAGGAGATGCTATTAGACACATTGAGTGATTAAATCATGCGAGGAGATGCTATTAGACACTTTGAGTGATCAACTCATGCGAGGAGATGCTATTAGACACATAGAGTGATTAACTCATACAAGGAGATGCTATTAGACACATAGAGTGATTAACTCTTGCAAGGAGATGCTATTAGTCACATAGAGTGATTAACTCATACAAGGAGATGCTATTAGACACATTGAGCGATTAACTCATGCAAGGATATACTTGAGTCATGTTCTTTTTAAGAACTGGTCACAGTTATGAAAGTAGGTAAACTGTGACTAATGCAATATTTGAAATGTTTGTCGGCTCTATGATAATTATCGCCATGTTATACCAGAAAACCAGCTATTTATTTTTCTACTGAATCCAAACTGTCACATTTCATGAAGTGTAAAACATTCACATCACTTGAACATCTACATTTTGAAAAACACACAGAATCTGTAAAGTTCGCTAGAGGTGCAGGCTGTGGAAATACATGAGTTGCTTATACTTTCAGTTACTAAATTGGTGCTCACAAAAGTCAGTTACTTATATCTGCAGGTCAGTTAAGCAAATTGATAATCTTGAGGTTTTTCATAGAATTTTACAAGTGAGGTTGCAAATTTGTTAGAAGAATAATCTGCAGCAGCCAGACTTGTTACTAAAATTTGAACATGCAACAGTAATAAATGATTATAGTTACTGCTGTACAGTCGGTAAAGTTAGTAATACTAATAACAAATGACTAGAGTGACTGCTGTACAGTTGCTAAAGTTAGTAATACTAGTAGCAAATGACTAGAGTGACTGCTGTACAGTTGGTAAAGTTAGTAATACCAGTAACAAATGACTAGAGTGACTGCTGTACAGTTGGTAAAGTTAGTAATACTAGTAACAAATGACTAGAGTGACTGCTGTCCAGTTGGTAAAGTTAGTAATACTAGTAACAAATGACTAGAGTGACTGCTGTACAGTTGGTAAAGTTAGTAATACCAGTAACAAATGACTAGAGTGACTGCTGTACAGTTGGTAAAGTTAGTAATACTAGTAACAAATGACTAGAGTGACTGCTGTCCAGTTGGTAAAGTTAGTAATACTAGTAACAAATGACTAGAGTGACTGCTGTACAGTTGGTAAAGTTAGTAATACTAGTAACAAATGACTAGAGTGACTGCTGTCCAGTTGGTAAAGTTAGTAATACTAGTAACAAATGACTAGAGTGACTGCTGCACAGTTGGTAAAGTTAGTAATACCAGTAACAAATGACTAGAGTGACTGCTGTACAGTTGCTAAAGTTAGTAATACTAGTATCAAATGACTAGAGTGACTGCTGCACAGTTGGTAAAGTTAGTAATACCAGTAAAAAATGACTAGAGTGACTGCTGTACAGTTGGTAAAGTTAGTAATACCAGTAACAAATGACTAGAGTGACTGCTGTACAGTTGGTAAAGTTAGTAATACCAGTAATACATGACTAGAGTGACTGCTGCACAGTTGGTAAAGTTAGTAATAATAGTAACAAATGACTAGAGCGAGTGCTGTACAGTTGGTAAAGTTAGTAATACTAGTAACAAATGACTAGAGTGACTGCTGCACCGTTGGTAAAGTTAGTAATACTAGTAACAAATGACTAGAGTGACTGCTGTCCAGTTGGTAAAGTTAGTAATACTAGTAACAAATGACTAGAGTGACTGCTGTACAGTTGGTAAAGTTAGTAATACCAGTAACAAATGACTAGAGTGACTGCTGTACAGTTGGTAAAGTTAGTAATATCAGTAACAAATGACTAGAGTGACTGCTGTACAGTTGGTAAAGTTAGTAATACCAGTAACAAATGACTAGAGTGACTGCTGTGCAGTTGCTAAAGTTAGTAATACTAGTAACAAATGACTAGAGTGAGTGCTGCACAGTTGGTAAAGTTAGTAATACTAGTAACAAATGACTAGAGTGACTGCTGTACAGTTGGTAAAGTTAGTAATACCAGTAACAAATGACTAGAGTGACTGCTGTGCAGTTGCTAAAGTTAGTAATACTAGTAACAAATGACTATAGTGACTGCTGCACAGTTGGTAAAGTTAGTAATACCAGTAATACAGGACTAGAGTGACTGCTGTACAGTTGGTAAAGTTAGTAATACTAGTAACAAATGACTATAGTGAGTGCTGCACAGTTGGTAAAGTTAGTAATACTAGTAACAAATGACTATAGTGAGTGCTGCACAGTTGGTAAAGTTAGTAATACTAGTAACAAATGACTATAGTGAGTGCTGCACAGTTGGTAAAGTTAGTAATACTAGTAACAAATGACTAGAGTGACTGCTGTACAGTTGGTAAAGTTAGTAATACTAGTAACAAATGACTAGAGTGACTACTGTACAGTTGGTAAAGTTAGTAATACCAGTAACAAATGACTAGAGTGACTGCTGTACAGTTGGTAAAGTTAGTAATACCAGTCACAAATGACTAGAGTGACTGCTGCACAGTTGGTAAAGTTAGTAATACTAGTAACAAATGACTATAGTGACTGCTGTACAGTTGGTAAAGTTAGTAATACTAGTAACAAATGACTATAGTGACTGCTGTACAGTTGGTAAAGTTAGTAATACTAGTAACAAATGACTAGAGTGACTGCTGTACAGTTGGTAAAGTTAGTAATACTAGTAACAAATGACTATAGTGACTGCTGTACAGTTGGTAAAGTTAGTAATACTAGTAACAAATGACTATAGTGAGTGCTGCACAGTTGGTAAAGTTAGTAATACTAGTAACAAATGACTATAGTGAGTGCTGCACAGTTGGTAAAGTTAGTAATACCAGTAACAAATGACTAGAGTGACTGCTGTACAGTTGGTAAAGTTAGTAATACCAGTAACAAATGACTAGAGTGACTGCTGTGCAGTTGCTAAAGTTAGTAATACCAGTAACAAATGACTATAGTGAGTGCTGCACAGTTGGTAAAGTTAGTAATACTAGTAACAAATGACTATAGTGAGTGCTGCACAGTTGGTAAAGTTAGTAATACTAGTAACAAATGACTATAGTGAGTGCTGCACAGTTGGTAAAGTTAGTAATACTAGTAACAAATGACTATAGTGAGTGCTGCACAGTTGGTAAAGTTAGTAATACTAGTAACAAATGACTAGAGTGACTGCTGTACAGTTGGTAAAGTTAGTAATACCAGTAACAAATGACTAGAGTGACTGTTGTACAGTTGGTAAAGTTAGTAATACCAGTAACAAATGACTAGAGTGACTGCTGTACAGTTGGTAAAGTTAGTAATACTAGTAACAAATGACTAGAGTGACTGCTGTGCAGTTGCTAAAGTTAGTAATACTAGTAACAAATGACTAGAGTGACTGCTGTACAGTTGGTAACGTTAGTAATACCAGTAACAAATGACTAGAGTGACTGCTGCACAGTTGGTAAAGTTAGTAATACTAGTAACAAATGACTGTAGTGAGTGCTGCACAGTTGGTAAAGTTAGTAATACTAGTAACAAATGACTATAGTGACTGCTGTACAGTTGGTAAAGTTGAATTTTATTGACTCCATGACAAAACGCTCATAAGATTTGTAATAAGAAATTAATGCGTCTGTAACTACTGGACAACAGGTACAAATCCCCAGTTGCTAGCTGAGCAGCAGATCAGTACTTATCTCCCCAAGACTTGGTTGTAAGGTAAGACTTCATAAAGGGCTGAGCAAGTTACAAAGGGATGCTGTGTCAGCTAATCTAAAGGGCCATGTTAGATGAGCAGTGATATGTTGTGGAGTGGTTAGAGACATGACACAAGTTATTTGAAATAACTAAAGCCTATCACTATTAGTTATACATTTAATCTAATTCCATTCAAAAGTTAGCAGATCATCCACCAATACACAAACACCCAAGAAACCTTAATTTAAAAAATTAAAACAGAAAATGCAGTTATGGTTTCTGCTGACTTCCGATGAGCCTGAAAAATTCTTGTTCCATACACAGAATGAGCTAATGAAAATATTATATAAGGCTACGGATAAAGTTTTATAGTGCTCAGGGTTTGTCGCTGCAGCCATTTGACTAGACGGTGACCTCGGTATCATGCTCAATAGGAGCTTTCTGCAGTCCTCTTGTCAAGAACTGAGCATACCTGTAGTCCTGCAGGCTGCCGTACTTTACGCTGTTCCTGCAAACAGATGACATTCACTGTCACATTGCTTGGTATGTCAACAGATAGCATTTACTGCCACATGGCTTGGTAAGTCAACAGATAGCATTTACTGTCACCTGGCTTGGTAAGTCAACAGATAACATTTACTGTCACCTGGCTTGGTAAGTCAACAGATAGCATTTACTGTCACCTGGCTTGGTAAGTCAACAGATAACATTTACTGTCACCTGGCTTAGTATGTCAACTTTACATAGTAAAGAATGTCACTATGACCTGCGCTAGCATTGTCATAGAGCTGGCACACATAACTGCTGCAATCATGTGGGTCAGTCCCCACGCCTGCATACACTCATTAATGAAGCATAGAGTGCTATGCCTCAGCTACAACTCTGATGATCTCTGTCAGAATAGTGAAACAAGCCACTTTAGACACTGTCTTAATCACTAGACAGCTCTGATAGATTCCATTTTTGACATAATGCATTGTATAATGTCTATAAACAGACTTAATTTGCAATAAATTGTCTGCGAGGTGTGTGTATGGAAAAGATAGTATTGCCAAAATGGTCTAATATAGCAGCACACAATATATATATACATAAACAACAAAGTTTTTCATCTCATCGCCTGTTCGGATGTCTGCCTGTTCAGTTATTGCTATTAAAATCTTGGAACGAAAAGCTTCCTGCATGCTGGAGATTGCACAGAGGTTGTAACCGCAAGTTTTAAACCACCCTTTTAACCACTGAGCTATACAGCCCTTGGCACTATATCGCTCTTATCATATACCGTATATCGTATACTTATGCACACGCTTACGGTGCAAAATTGCACGCCAAATGCGCACCTTTTATTATTAACTAATATTACCTTTTGCATTTGCTATTTTTTTTAATTGTTTAAAAACTAATTCTTTGCTATAAACTAATTTTTGAAGTTGTAATTTTTTTTAAATGTGCTGTTTCAATTTCAAATGCGCGTTACACTCCTATTTCCGGTTTTTCGTACGTTTCGATAGCTAAATCAGTAAATGCTAATACTTTTCACGGAAACAATTGTTTTACCTCAAGTAGGAATAGCCTCTACATTCTCTCTCCGTTCGGTCAGACAAAGTACCAGACAAAGACAGTACGATGTCTCATTTTTACATTTGTACTAGTATCGAGAGGTATCATTATCGTCGTATTCAAAGTTTTGATGGATAGCTTGTGCTAGAACAGTAACCTTATTTGTACACACACACATTCTATTTTTCTAACTTTTATTTCCGGCTTTTCAAAAGGTTCAATTGCTAAATCGAGATTGAAGGTCAATACTTTTCACGTGGTCAATTGTATTATTTGAGTTAGAATGGCCTCTACATTTTCTCATTGTTCAGTCAGACAAAAACCGCTTGGTATCCCATTTTTACATTTTGTACCCATATCGAGAGGTACCCGTATCGAGAGGTACCCGTATCGAGAAGTACCAGTATCGAGAGGTACCAGTATCGAGAGATACCAATATCGAGAGGTACCAGTATCGAGAGGTACCAGTATCGAGAGGTACCAGTATCGAGAGGTACCAGTATCGAGAGGTACCCGTATCGAGAGGTACCAGTATCAAGAGGTACCAATATCGAGAGGTACCCGTATCGAGAGGTACCCGTATCGAGAGGTACCCGTATCGAGAGGTACCAGTATCGAGAGGTACCAGTATCACTGTATTCAAAGTTGTAATGGATAGCTTATGATGGAACAGTAACCTTTTTCATAGACACACTTCTACGCAACGAAATATTATTATTAATTCAGCATATTTAGAATTTTTATATTGTTTTCTCAGTTCGTATTAATTGTATGATTACCGAATCATCTCTGACTGTAATCGTAGCAAAACAGACTTAATTTAGCTATTACTTGCTAATTATTTCTCATTTACATTTAAACCCTTTTATAGTCGTTTTATTTTTTTTAATTTATTTGACATGCACAAAACATTTTCCTCGTGGTATGAAGTTTGAATGTTACAGTATTTTGACAAAGTTCAAAAACCTTTACAGTTGTTTTTATTTTCTCTCTTAGTTAATTTTGACTACACAAAACACTTTTCTCATGATATGTAGTTTGAAAGTTAGGCCGGCAAGTTTTTTATATGTTAAATAAAAATGAATTTTCTGTCCAATAGCATTTTTATTACCTGAGCAACGCCAGGCATTCAGCTAGTCAACATATAAACCTCAAAATGTGTCTGTCTGTATGTCCTTTAGTATGTCTGGCTATAGCCATTAAAACTTTGGAATTTAGATCTCACATTGTGCTGGATTGGATCTCACAAAGCGTGCAACCGCAGGTTTGTAATCCAAAGGTCAAACCACGAGTCTATCAAGACTCGTACGATTCATAGCTTTTACTATATACTGTAAACACCCTTTTCTCAATTTCACACACTAAATGACGTATTAATTAAAACTCTATAACTCGATGAAAACGATGCTTTTTCATCCTCGCCGTATTATGGATAATTTGTTTTCCGCAAAACGAAATCAACAATAGTTTCTCTTGAAATTAAATTTTGGCGATTGTATCTCAGATCAGTGTCATCCGTTATGCTAAACCCGTGTTCGCAAACAGAATATAGAATCATTTGGAGTGATGAAATTTTAATTAAAAGTTTACTAAAACGCATACTAAAACTTCCTTCAGGTATGTTTTTGTAAGCTAAATTCATTGAGGTTAGATTCAGTGTTTACGTTACACGTCTGTCTTGAAGGTAAGAACTCTGCCCGTAGTGCATTGTAATGTTATATACTCTTGCAGATCATAACCACTAAATACGCTCAAGCTATTGTAGACAACTACAGTGGAACCTCGGCTCTTGAACGCCTCAGTTCTCGACCATCTCGGTGTTCGACAAAAAAATTTGAGATTTGTTTGCCTCGGATCTCGAACATAAATTCAGTTCTCGATCAAACTGGGGCATGCGCATTGGAATTAAATGTTCGGAACAGCTCCGAAAACACCATCAAAACATTTAGAAGAAGCAAGTTATGCTTCATAAATACTTTAAAAAAAGGAAGGAACCATCTGGGACGACGTCTCCTCTACTGAAGAGATTTACTAGAGAGACAACTCCTTCAGTCGAGATACCCTAAATTGTTTTGGAGAAGTAGGATTCTCCTTCAAATATGTGAAGTAAACCTGTCATTGCTGTTTATATTTTCTTCTGCACACGATTTTCGATGTAACTGATCTGTTGAATCTTTTTGCTGTTTCATTATCAATTTCTGCCATTTTTGGTCTTTATATCTTAACCTTAAATGTTGTTGATATTTTAAGACTACAACATACGAAATGTTTTGCAAAAATTTTTTTTTCATCATTAAAGTTAGAATTTTTTAAATTAAAATTAAACACAATTTATATCTACCCATTTTTATTTATAGTATACATTACAGTTTATGGTGTAAAATGTTAAAAAAATGTTTTACAGAAGTTGTTTTCACAACTTGGAACAGATTAAAATTTACATACATTAATTCTAATGGGAAAACTTCGAACAACCTTCTGGAATGGATTATGTTCGAGAACCGAGATTCCATTATATCCAACTAAGGTTAACATAATTTGTTACAATTTTTTAACGATGATGATTTTGATGATTTTTACCAGGCAGTGATTGTATTAAATAATTACTAAGGGTTTCTATAGTAATCTATACGTCTGTACGATATTTTCGCCTTATGATGCTAACAGTGAAACGATCTAAAATCATATCTTCGTTTTCAAAATAACTTTTGATTGTAGTCGTAGCAAAACAGACTATATTTAGCCATTACTCGCTAATTGTTTCACATTTAAACACCTTTACAGTTGCTTTGTTATTTTTTTTAATTTATTTGAACTGCACAAAACACTTTTCTCATCATATGAAGTTTAAAAGTAAGAATGTTAAATGTTATTCAAGTTGAATAAAAATAATTTTTCTGTGTAAAGATTTTATTACTCAGGCAATTCCGGGTTTTCATTTAGTATTATGATATATGTATAAATGTATTAATATAGTATAGGTGTATAGATGTAACAATCCGCTAACAGGCTGTAATAAGCTGTTTTTCTAACACGAGAGAACAATCTATCTACTCTGACTGGCTGAAAGTGTTTGTCGAAAAAACATGATTGTTTTACTCTCTGTAAGCGACTGCCAAGATGGTTTACCGCTTTAATGAAAAATCATGAGAGCAAAATATGCTGTTCCCATAATTCCAAAAACCAACACAATTCTAACCAAATACTTAATATACTTATATATTAATACTAGCTGTGCCACCCGGCGTTGCCCGTGTAATAGAAGAGTCTTTGGACAGAAGACATATAACAACATTTGCCATTCTAACTTTCAAACTACATATCATGAGAGAAGTGTGTCCATGTAGTTGAACTAAATTAAGAGAGAAATAAAAACAACTGTAAAGATTTTAAAACTTTGTCAAACAAATGTACCTTTCAAGCTAGTGGCCTGGCATATTGCCAATGGAAACTCCACTAAGCTAGTTAATAAGGTTAAGCTTCCAATGACAGTAAGAATTCCATGAAATTCCATGAATTCGAGTCTTTATTGTTGTCAATCTCAGCTGTTATAATTATAGCTATAGCCGGATTTCCAACAGACAAACATACGGACTTTGAGAAATGTATATATAGATTTATACATGTATATTATAGTTGCCCGTGTTGCATATATGATTTGGGATGCTGAAATTTGAAAATAAAAATCTTTGAGCTAGAATAGAGAATTTATCATCATTTTTTACAATTCCTCTATGATTTATTTATACAGTCACAAAGGTCAAGTGTAAGGTCATTCTTCAACACTCACAATCTGTCCTTCTCAAACTCTGCTTGCAACTCTTCCCTATTGTCAGGAAATAGTATTTCATTGAGATTCTCGTGGTGTATAACAGTAGCGTTGCTGTACTGGATTATACACTCAACCGGAAAGCTACAAAAAATATATATCACTGAGTGCAAATTGTACGCACTATCAACATGTAATACATATCAATGAGTGCAATTTATAGGCACTATTACCATGTTATACATATCATTGAGTGCAATTTATATGCACTATTAACATGTAATACATATCACTGAGTGCAATTTATAGGCACTATTAACATGTAATACATATCACTGAGTGCAATATATAGGCACTATTAACATGTAATACATATCACTGAGTGCAATATATAGGCACTATTAACATGTAATACATATCACTGAGTGCAATTTATAGGCACTATTAACATGTAATACATATCACTGAGTGCAATTTATAGGCACTATTAACATGTAATACATATCACTGAGTGCAATTTATAGGCACTATTAACATGTAATACATATCACTGAGTGCAATTTATAGGCACTATTAACATGTAATACATATCACTGAGTGCAATTTATAGGCACTATTAACATGTAATACATATCACTGAGTGCAATTTATAGGCACTATTAACATGTAATACATATCACTGAATGCAATTTATAAGCACTATTAACATGTAATACATATCACTGAGTGCAATTTATAGGCACTATTAACATGTAATACATATCACTGAGTGCAATTTATAGGCACTATAACATGTAGTACATATCCTTGAGTGCAATTTATAGGCACTCTTCCATGGTACACAGTACTATTAGCAGTAACTCTTTCAATACTTTCCGCGTTCAAGTTTGCTTTAGATTAGAGAATATATTTGCTCTCCATGTCCACTTCTACCTTTTCCCTCTTATCAAGCTCATGCTAACAAACAGATAAGTTGTGCACCCATACTCGGTGATTAGCCATTTATGTGCAGCAAATCTCACCTGTAGGCCTCAAATGTAGCATTGTACTTGTACCGCAGTGAAGGGTCAATGCTTGAATCATTGAGCGATGCTTTCAGAGCGTGAATGAGAACCCATGAACTGGCAAAGTATTGCTTTAGGATTCTTTTGATAGGCGAACTCTCGAGTGGCCCTTCCCGAAGAGTTCGCCCACTTCCTGGAGAGAGAAAAACAACGCTAGACCTCTTTTAAAATACCTGTATGAGCAAGCTTATTCAGACAACAGGGAGATAACATACAAAATAAACCATTTCGAGAGCGCTGATTTCTATCAGCACACTCAAATGTCTAGTGACTCAAATGTCTAGTGACTCAAATGTCTAATGACTCAAATGTTTCATGAATCAAATGTCTACTGACTAAAGTGTCTAGTGACTCAAATGTCTACTGATTAAATTGTCCAGTGACTCAAATGTCTAGTGACTCAAATGTCTAGTGACTCAAATGCCTAGTGACTCAAATGTCTAGTGACTCAAATGTTTAGTGACTAAAATGACTAGTGACTCAAATGTCTAGTGACTCGAATGTCTAGTGACTCAAATGTCTAGTGACTCATATGTCTAGTGACTCAAATGACTAGTGACTCAAATGTCTAGTCACTCAAATGTCTAGTCACTCAAATGTCTACTCCAGATGTTAAATCTGATGTACATCTAATATTGTGTACTCTAGTCTTACTCTAACAACTGCTATAAGTGATATCTGATGTACATCCAATGTTGTGTATTCTAATCCTACTCTAACAACTGCTATAAGTGATATCTGATGTACATCCAATATTGTGTATTCTAATCCTACTCTAACAGCTGCTATAAGTGATATCTGATGTACATCCAATGTTGTGTATTCTAATCCTACTCTAACAGCTGCTATAAGTGATATCTGATGTACATCCAATGTTGTGTACTCTAGTCCTACTCTAACAACTGCTATGAGTGATATCTGATGTACATCCAATGTTGTGTACTCTAGTCCTACTCTAACAACTGCTATGAGTGATATCTGATGTACATCCAATGTTGTGTACTCTAGTCCTACTCTAACAACTGCTATGAGTGATATCTGATGTACATCCAATGTTGTGTACTCTAGTCCGTTGTAACCATTAATATCATGTGATATATGAGTTCAATTTTAACTGATAACACAAAATGACAGATCACTACTAAATGATTTTATGTAGAGCCAGAAAACCGGGTTCATTGCGAGTTCAAATTTGTAGCCGTCATTGCTAGGAACCAGGAGGGGGTTTAGAGAAGTTTCTGCAACTGGTTACCCAATGAACTAAATGTGGTTTCGATACAGCAAGGAATCAAAAAGTTAAAAGTTTTGGGTAAAGATGTGATTGCACCATTGAAGTCGTCCAAATGAAATTAAGACCAATATAAGGCTAAAACATCAGCTACAATTCGATGTCATTTTCGTCTTTGTAGACTAGCCCTGTTCAGAGATATAAGCGTTTGAACGAGATCATTTTTGAAACGCTCAGATTCAAGCGAGTGTTTTATCCGTGATGTGTATAGTGAGCGTATATGAAAGAATCCGTGAGTGATGAATATACTATCTCTTCTTTAGCCAATCATCAGCACAAAATTTTTATATAGGTCATAATAAATCTTATTGTTAGTAAAATGCATTGTCAGTGATATCGAAGATTCTTGTCATTCGGAAATTTACTTAATTACTAGATCGCACATGCTGCTTCAACTCGTTTTGTTGATGAACAACAGAATTTTGACAATGCTTCCAGTTCCATTGAAAGTGACTTAGGGTTTTTTGAGCATCATATGGTTAAAGATTGAGGCAGACAGCCTATGATTGGAGCTGACAAGCGTCAGCAGCGTTATGCTGCAGAAGAAAATAGGAGAATGGAGGTAAATCTTTTTCTTCGAGTTTCCCATGTATATCTAATATATATATTTCTCAGTGTTGGTGTATAGGGGGTCCAATTATAGCTATAGCGCACGCTGATTATTTAACCAATGCAGCCAAGCATTACAATGCCCCTGTTAAAAAATATTTTTCGTAAGGTTCAATTACGATATCTGGGGTCGAGGCCAATTGTTCTCACGCGGACAATTGTATTGTCTCCGTGGGAAGAACCTCGGCATTATCTCTTCGTTCAGTCAGACAAAGACAGTACAGTCTCATTTTTACAGCTGTACCGGTATCAAAAGGTACCAGTACCGTCATATTCAAAGTTTTTATGGATAGCTTCTGGTGAAACAGTAACCTTTTTTATACACACGCACTTCTATGCAAGAATTGTTATTATTAATTCTACATATTCAAATTTTTTATTTTGTTTTTTCCGTTCGTATCAATTGTATCATTACCGAATCATCTTTTATTGTAATTGTAGCAAAACAGACTCAATTTAGCTATTACTTGCTAATTATCCCACATTTACATCTAAACCTTTTTATAGTCGTTTTATTTTTTTATTGAATCGACCTGCATGAAACATTTTCCTCATGATATGAAATTTAAAAGTTCTTTGACAAAGTTTGAAAACCTTTACAAGTTGTTTTTATTTTCTCTCTTAATTTATTTCAATTACAAAAAACACTTTTCTCATGATATGTAGTTTGAAAGTTAGAAAGACAAATGTTGTTATATGTAAAATACAAATACATTTTCTGTCCAAAGACTTTTTATTACCCGGACAATGTCGGGTTGTACAGCTAGTACTAAACTAAAGGTGATAATTTTACTACTCATGAATACATTTACTAATTAATAAAATTGAAACTTTTTACTATCACAAATCATAATTTTATAACTTTTTTATCGTTGCACCTAGCTATATAATCAATTCAAATTCTCTTTGGCAGTTTAAGCTAGTAAATTAGATTTATGATTAGAAATTATGTTCACTTCTCACTTGTCGAAAGCTAGGAAAATTTATTGATCAATGCTCATCTTTAACTCCCAGAAACAAAGCTTCGAATTGTTGGCTTGGCGTACTTATGCTTTTGTTAAACATTCGTTCATTTTGTAATTTTACACTCTCAATCTATGTAATTCCCAAATTGAAAGTCCCCAGTAACTACACTTTAGAATGACATATCTATGAATGACGTATATTTATTGAATTGGTTTTATTGATTACAGAATGTTTATATGCCGTCACCAGTGGAGCAGTTGTGTCAGTTTGAAACTACCATACACGGGAAAGAGAGACGTGAATGTCTGCTGTACAAACCATGATATGTTTTGTTTGAGTTTACTGCAGTAGAGTAAAGTTGTCCTATTATATGAGCTGAAACTATGTGAGTGGCCACGACTTGCATGGATGTATTTAAGAAAACTTTTGCTGAGATAAAAATCTTTTGGCTTGTAAAAATTATATAATGAAATAATAATGGTGAAGATAATGCAAAACATGATTTGCAGAACATATTGAATACATCATAGCCTCGTTGCTATCTGTGCTGAAATCTTGTCTGATACATGGATTTATGAAGTGTACTCAGAGCTGTATTAACAGGAACCTTTGCATAGCTCGAGACTCTATTTCAGAGAATCAAATATTAAGAACTACTCAGAAGATTTTATGCTCCACGCTACTAAGTTAAACCACTAAGTTAAACCACTAAGTTAAACCACTAAGTTAAACCACTAAGTTAAACCACTAAGTTAAACCACTAAGTTAAACCACTAAGTTAAAACAAGTGAGTCCAACCCAAAGATCGCCAACCAGGTGCAAGAATGGCTCTATTAACCCTTGGTCAGAATCGGTGGGCTAATTGATTTCACAGAAATTGATGCTATTTTGCGTTTAATATTTTGGTCAACTAAGAAAATCATTTGTTTTGTACTTGAAACAACTAATCAAATGCAACCAGCAAATTATTTTTACAAATTGATACTAATAATGACTAAATAACGCTGACCATAAATGACTTTTTTAGGGATGCAGTTGGTTTTGCCATATATTCGAACATATTCTTTTCAAAGAAGCGGCTAGCTTATTTTATCTAGTAACTAGTTGCCGAAGTGGGTAGTGACTGAGAACTTCGTAGATACAGGGTCCGCGATGAAATAAGTTAACTCAACGACCTAATTACAGCAGCTAATAGAGCGGCGTAGAACTAGCATTTAATTGCAACAACCTTTAAGGTTCATCTAATTCAGTCCGATAAAATGATATTTTAGAGATATAAAAACTAACAAAGGACTAAGAAAGGACTAACAAAGGACTAACAATACCTGCAAAGGCATAGACATTGGTTGAATGTTCAACAGCTCGGACTGACTAAAGAATTGTAAGCCTACCTCAGCATGACTGGTCATCCAGGCTACCCCACATGACAATATTGTGCACAAGCTTCTTTTCTTTTTCGGCTTTTTTGAATGCCTCCTCAAATGGATGATAGGACACCTGTGAGAACATGCCATCAAATCTCACTCAAAACACTATTCTTTCGACCTATTACAGAATCATAAAATGGATGACAGGAGACGTGTGGGGGACATGCCATCAAATCTTATTCAAAACACAATCCTTCCGGCACATTACGGAATAGTGATTCTTCCGGCCATCATCAAATGGATGACAGGCCACCTGTAGGAACATGCCATCAAATCTCATTTACTACACAATTATAAGGCAGCGCTTAATAATATTCATGTAAACATTCATGCAAATATCTATTAAGATAAATGCATATAAACTTAGCATGTAAAAATATCAAGCACAGTGCTGAAAATGTTGCATACAAACTAGCTGAAATCGATAAAAGGGATATAATGATTAGGACAATGTAAAGAGATCAAACTCCTCTACTAATGGAAAAGCAAGGCAGGGCACAGGCTGACACATGGCCAGCCTTGAGAGTAATGCTTATTTGCCTGGACAGGTTATTATTTTTCTCACAGATTTAGCGCTGAAAGAATAGACCTGAGAGCTGACACCTGACAGCTGACACCTTACAGCTGACCTCTTCTGATTAAGGCACTAAAAAGAGCATTTATCTCTAATGTTGAAAGGGTAAATCTGACTGTTGAAATGAGTTCACCTCTTTAAATGGATAGAAGGCTTTTTCCAAAGCCGAGTCTGCTTCAGTATCTGGTATGTGCTTATTCCAGGAGAATGAGTTGAGTGTTGTAGCATCACTCTACAAGCGCAAAACATGTTATGACATAGCCTCAGAAGGTGAGCAAACATGTTATAACGTAGCCTCAGAAGGTGAGCAAACATGTTATAATATAGCCTCAGAAGGTGAGCAAACACGTTATAATGTAGCCTCAGAAGGTGAGCAAACATGTTATAATGTAGCCTCAGAAGGTGAGCAAACATGTTATAACGTAGCCTCAGAAGGCGAGCAAACATGTTATAATGTAGCCTCAGAAGGTGAGCAAACACGTTATAATGTAGCCTCAGAAGGTGAGCAAACATGTTATAATGTAGCCTCAGAAGGTCAGCAAACATATTATAATGTAGCCTCAGAAGGTGAGCAAACATGTTATAATGTAGCCTCAGAAGGTGAGCAAGCATGTTATAACGTAGCCTCAGATGGTGAGCAAACACGTTATAATGTAGCCTCAGAAGGTGAGCAAACACGTTATAATGTAGCCTCAGAAGGTGAGCAAACATGTTATAATGTAGCCTCAGAAGGTCAGCAAACATGTTATATCGTAGCCTCAGAAGGTGAGCAAACATATTATATCGTAGCCTCAGAAGGTGAGCAAACATGTTATAATGTAGCCTCAGAAGGTGAGCAAGCATGTTATAATGTAGCCTCAGAAGGTCAGCAAGCATATTATAATGTAGCCTCAGAAGGTGAGCAAACACGTTATAATGTAGCCTCAGAAGGTGAGCAAACACGTTATAATGTAGCCTCAGAAGGTGAGCAAACACGTTATAATGTAGCCTCAGAAGGTGAGCAAACACGTTATAATATAGCCTCAGAAGGTGAGCAAACACGTTATAATGTAGCCTCAGAAGGTGAGCAAACATGTTATAATGTAGCCTCAGAAGGTCAGCAAACATGTTATAACGTAGCCTCAGAAGGTCAGCAAGCATATTATATCGTAGCCTCAGAAGGTGAGCAAACACGTTATAATGTAGCCTCAGAAGGTGAGCAAACATGTTATAATGTAGCCTCAGAAGGTCAGCAAACACGTTATAATGTAGCCTCAGAAGGTGAGCAAACATGTTATAATGTAGCCTCAGAAGGTCAGCAAACACGTTATAATGTAGCCTCAGAAGGTCAGCAAACATGTTATAATGTAGCCTCAGAAGGTCAGCAAACATGTTATAACGTAGCCTCAGAAGGTCAGCAAGCATATTATATCGTAGTCTCAGAAGGTGAGCAAACACGTTATAATGTAGCCTCAGAAGGTGAGCAAACATGTCATACCACACAAGACGGGCAATGCTGAATATTAGTAGATTTATTGGCCTCCATCTCTAATTATCTGATTCATTTTGCTATGAATGTGATATGCGTAAGTGCACATTACTAATGCGTAAATGTAATACTGTATTCTAACAAATTGTTTATATGGAATCATTTTTAGAGTAACAAGCATCCAACAGATAACTGTAACACCACTAGAATAATATGCATCCAACAGATAACTATAAGACCTACTAGAGTAACATGCATCCAACAGATAACTATAAGATCTACTAGAGTAATATGCATAGGCCTACAACAGATAACTGTAATACCTACTAGAGCAGTGGTTCTTAACCTGTTTCAGTGTATATCCCATTTTGGCAAACCACACTTCGATATTTCACCCTCTCTAGCAGCCAAAAGATGCTTTTATTGTACCCACAATAAAAGCATGTATCTGCACCATGTATGTGGTGAAAATACAGTACAACAGTTATATCCTTGAAATGCGCCTAATCAATATTCTCAATCTGAAGCTTGAGAATTTCGCACCTCAAATCCTCAAATTTTTTACTAGTGGGAAATTTCCCACTGGTTAAGAACCCCTGTACTAGAGTAATATGCATGCAACAAATAACTGTAATACCTACTAGAGTAACATGCATGCAGCAGATAACTGTAAGACCTATAATTGGAGTAACATGCATACAACAGATAACTGTAAGATCTACTAGAGTAACATGCATGCTGCAGATAACTGTAAGGCCTACTAGAGTAATATGCATACAACAGATAACTGTTATACCTACTAGAGTAACATGCATACAACAGGTAACTGTAAGACCTACTAGAGCAGGGGTGTGCAACATTTTTTTTTGAGGGCCACTTTTCACGATTTGAACAACACCTAGGGCCAGCAACCCAAAATAATGTAATCTAATAAAAAATTGTGTGTCGAGTTGAGGAAACGGGGAAAATATTATAATATAAATAAGTACATTTCTTGCAAACAATATATACAAACTTTTATTAGAATGAATCTGTAATATTAGACCAAGAAATTGAGACAAACAAATAAAGTGCATATCAGATAATTAGTGTGAAACTTGGTATTTTACGTTTTTACACAACTTTTCAATGTCCGCTTTTACTGATGTAGTAGCAACTCGAAGTTGACTGGTCAGGTGTTCATCAGTGAGTTGACTTTAGTACCTGTCTTTAGTGAACTTCATTTTTGAAAAACACTGTTCGCAACAATACGTACTGCCAAAAAGTGATAAAATGTTTCTAGCATGCAGCTCTAGATTTGGATACTTTCCAAATACATATTTCTCATAAAAAGATACTAAATCATTATTAGTATATGCTCTCCTCAAATCAGCATCTGATTGTAGTTCTATCATCTCCATTTGATAGCGGTCAGGACTGTTTTCAGGTACCACGTGAAAGGGCTTAGAAAATAGTTTGAACTTAGGTTCACATTTCCTAAAATCAGCAAACCTCGTTGAAAATTCGGAATGCAACTTGTCAAGTTGTTCAATGTATTTGGAGCAATCTGTTCCTGGCAGTTCTGCTTTTCTGACTGCTAAACAAGGAAAATGAGTAAGTTGTGTTTTACTCAGTTGATTCCGAAACAGTGGAAGCTTCTTTTCAAAGGAACATATGTGTTCAAAAATCTTGTTTACCAAATGAAATTTGCCTTGTAGTTTAACCTTTAAATCTGAAAGATGTTGTATGATGTCAGTTAGAAAGGCAAGGTCATTTAACGAGTCATCATCAGTTAAACAAGCAACATCCTGCTGCTTATTAACCATGAAAGTCATAATATGCTTTCTCAGATTCCAAAATCTTTTTAGCGTACTAGCTCGGCTCAACCAACGCACTGCAGAGAAGTACACAACATCTGGGTAATCTGAATCGAGTTCTTCTAAAAATGCCTTGAATTGGCGATGGATGAGTCCTCGAGCACGAATGTAGTTCGCACATTTAACCACACTTTTCATCACATCAGTAAAACCAAGAATTTTTGTGCATAAATTTTTCTGATGTATAATACAGTGATTCACCACAACCTCTGGCAAACCTATGGCATCTAAGAATTTCTTGGTGAATCCATTAATTTTCCTTGTCATCAAAGGTGCCCCATCAGTTGTTAGGCCAGCGAGCCTAGAAGGGTCCAGTTCAAACTTATCCATCAGCTTCACTACTTGGTCGCAAATGTCTTGTCCAGTGGTTGTTGAAGACATACTGGTCATGTCTAAAAATTCTTCAATTATTTCAAAATTACCTGTGATGCCTTGCATGAAATCAACCAATTTGGCAGTGTCACCAACATCTGTGCTTTCATCAAGAGCCAAGCTATATGATGTGCATCTCTTTATTTGTTCGTTCAAAGTATCTTCAATGTTATCTGAAAGCTGGTTAATCCTGCGTGCAACAGTAAAACGAAACAAACTGGTTTGTTGCAAAAACTGTTTTTTTCAGGACGGGCGAAATCGGTGAATATACCCAAGCAACTTTTTACGAATTCTCGATCACTACATGGCTTCCCTTTTTCTGCAAGTAACTCACAGACTTTGAAGCTAAGCTTGGTTACAAGCTCAGAGTCTTTCTTATATGAAGTAAACAACCCTTGTTGCTTCTTAATTGCTGCGGTCATCTGTTCCAGCTTGTCTAATCTACATGTAGCTTGGCCTAACAAGGTATCGTACGAGGCTGAATGCATTGATGTGTAATGTCGTTTGATGTTGTATTCCTTTAATACAGCGATTGTAGCTCGGCAGATTACACATATAACACCTTTGTTGTGCTCAACAACAAAATATTTGCTACTCCAATCTTTATTGAAAACTCTTCCTTCAACGTCAACTTTTCTTTTCTTAGTAGAAGACATGTTTAGCTACAAAAAACAAATTTCCTTGACTGTTATATTACCATCGCAAAAAACTTTAATGAGTACAATCAGCTGACACAGAACTGGGTAGAGCCAATAAATTTCATTTAAATTTGGGATATAAGTTGAAGAAAATATTTTTAAAATATCTTAATAAAAATATATTGGAGAAAAAATCTAGCCCAGAATGTTCAACTTACCCAACAAAATTATTTTCGTTTTGGTTAGCACTTACCAGTAATAATCTTTCCCAATCTTATTTTATCAATAAAGAGTGTACTGTCCTTACGGAGTTAAAGAACTGAGTCCAACCGATTCAGGTTTATATTGTTTATTTAGAGCCCAAACCGTGAAAACTAAAATAAAAGCATAAGATTATGGCATAAAACATTTTTACATGGGTTTATATAAGCTTATATTAGTAGACAATTTGCACAATTCTAAGCAATATAAAATCAATAAAATATATAAGTTCTATAATATGCAAATGCTACAACAATTACATGAATGATTGCTAATAATATAAATCGCATACCTCTTTGGCCTTCTACCCAGGTAAGGCAGCAAAAAGACTTGATCACTTGTATGTCAAGCTATGACTGCTGATAAAGCGTAAATATTAAAAAACTACATGCTGCCAACTAGCAGAGTAGCTTGGTATAAAATAGCTTAGTACAAATCAGCAGAGTTTATATATTGTTGGCTAAAACATAAACAAAAATACAATTTATTGCAAAATGGCAATGCAAGAGCTATGAATCTTTTTAGCTTAGCTAAAAATACACAAAAAAGGTTTAACATGGTCAATTTGATTCATAGGCAGCATCAGTGCAATCTACAAGCATAGGTTATATAAACGAGCATCACTAACTAAGCTATTATATTGTCGTTAATGCGATGATGATCTAATGGCTATTCTGTAGGCGCTACGTGAATGGGAGTTTGTTTACTACTCTAAAACACTAGCACCGCAATGCAGAGGCCACATTATCTTAGCCTGTGGGTCGGATCGTGGCCCGCGGGTTGCCTGTTGCACACCTCTGTACTAGAGTGATATGCATACAACAGATAACTGTAAGACCTACTAGACCAAACCAGACAATGCCCTACAAAGTACATAATGTAATACATTGAGTGATTGACCATTGCAGGCCAGTAGTAACATACCGTAAAACCTCTAATTGCACGACACCTCTATCTGAACACCACCTCTATCTGAACGCCACCTCTAACTGAACGCCACCTCTATCTGAACGCCACCTCTATCTGAAAGCCACCTCTATCTGAATGCCACCTCTATCTGAACGCCACCTCTATCTGAACGCCACCTCTATTTGTACGTCGCCTCTATCTGAACGCCACCTCTATCTGAACGCTACCTCTATCTGAACGCAACCTCTATTCAACCGCAACTTTGACAATATTTGATCTTTACGAACCCATTATATCAAATGATCAGTAGAGAAGTGTCCACAAATCATACTGTTGATGAACCGTTTACATCACTAGCAATTAATTCTCTTGTACAACTTCAACACCATTGAAAAAATTGATAAAGATCTCAGGTCAATAGTAGTATATTGTTTAACACGGTTTTGATACTTCGAAGTATGTGTATATAAAAACAGTTTACACTTACGACGTACATAAACAACTTGTTGTAGGCTAAAGGTTGCGTTTGGCAAGCAAAGCTTAAACACCTAGCGTTTGGTTAAAATGCCACGCGTAAATTTTTTCTTTTTCTCTGTGATTCTTGGTCTGTGTTGTTTTGATTTGTGCCAGTATAGACTAGTTCAGCTGTGCAGTAGAAAATTTGAGGTCAAAAGACATTGTGGAAGGTATTGGACAACCAGAAGATGTTCATTCCATTGAAAACAACAATCAGAACGCAGCTGGCCGAGCAAATGATGCAAAATATTCTTGTTTTAAAAACATTAATCTTTGTTTCTGCATGAATATATATATAAAATAAAATTGTTTCCTCACCCCGGATACCTTGTATGGGTGGTAAATTCTGCTCTAACTCGGGTCTCCTACCAGAGACCTGGGAGTTTGAGCACTCGCCTCAAGATCTTAGCTGTTCCCAATAGCGCACTTTTCTGCAACTCACCTGAGTTGATTGTTGTTTATATTTGGGCAAGCCACATTTTATGCGCCGGTGTTATTGCGCCCAGTGCCCCAATGACTACTGGGATTACAGTTGTTCTTACATTCCAGCATTGTTCAATCTCTTCTCCAAGAGGGAGATATTTCTCTACCTTTTCTTTTTCTTTGCTGGCTATATTGTAGTCATTGGGTACTGCTATATCTATTATAGTAGCCCTCCTGTTCTCCTTGTCTACCACCACTATATCTGGTTGGTTTGCTAGGACATGCTTGTCAGTTCGGATGTAGAAGTCCCAGATGATCTTAGCCCGGTCATTTTCATTGACCTTACTAGGAGCTTCCCACCAGTGTTGTGGTTTATTAAGGCCATACTAATCACATAGACTTCTATACACAACACCTGTGACATGATTATGCCGCTCAGTGTATGCAATTCCTGCTAGCTGCTTGCATCCACTGATGATGTGTTGGATGGTCTCAGGTGCATCTTTGCACAGTCTGCGTCTAGGATCGTCTCTAGTGTGATAGATTTTTGTTTGGAGTTGCCTTGTTGGGAGCACTTGCTCCTGGGCTGCCATGATTAGCGACTCTGTAGTGGCCGTTAGGTTTTCTTTGTTTAGCCACATATATGTATGGTGAAGATCGCCAACCGTAGATATTTGTTGGTGGTAAGCACCATGAAGAGGTTTCGTGTGCCAGTCAATTTCCTCATCATCAGGGCGTAGGTCCGTTGTAAGAGCAGCCGATTGATATTCAGCTAGCAACTTATCTGAAATGGCCATGGAAGCTGCATATGCTTTGATGCTTTGCTCCTCCTCTTTCACTGTCTGCTGTACACTTTTGAGTCCCCTACCACCATCTTTCCTATCAAGATACAATCTAGTAGTATCAGATTTTAGGTGGAGTGCTCCATGCATGGTCAGCAGTTTACGAGTTGCTATATCAGTTACTTTGATGGCTTCCTCAGTCCACTTTATTATGTCTGCTGAATATCTTATTACTGGCAGTATGTAGGTATTTATTGCCATGACTTGGTTCTTGGCATTGAGCTGGCTCCGTAAGACCTGCCGAAGGCGTTTCTTGTATGCGGTAATGGCTTTGTGACGTACCTCGGCTTCGTGGTTGATGTTGCTTTGCATAATTCCCAAGTACTTGTACCCTTCTTCTATATCTTTGATGGTACCATATATATATATATATATATATATATATATATATATATATATATATATATATACATATATATATACATATATATATACATATATATATATATATATATATACATGTATATATACTTATATATACATATATATTTGTAGCATTTGATAAATTATCATTATATAACTTCAAAATATTCAGATTTATAGCATATTATTTGATGGCATAATTGCAGTAATCTGATTTTGCAATGGATCGACGCTCGTGACTTCTCTTCTATTGCACATAAAAAGCTAGTTTTGGCTGCAAACTTTAGCCAAATGAATGCATTCATTGATGTACACATCAATGAAGGCAATGAAAATTTATGCAACAGTGTTAAATAAAAATATAAAATAAAAATATGCCTTCAAATTTAGAATGACATAAAATTGAAAACTCCAACAAATTGCAAAACAGGAAAAAGGCTATAATATCGTCATAGGTTAATTGCAAGCAATAGATATCAATTGGTAGAGATATTTCTCAGTTTCTCAATGCATATTTGTTAAGAGATATTTGACAATTTGGAGGTAAATTAGCAGATTTATTGCATTCAAAAGGTTTAATATCGCTCCACCAGAAAGAGGGCAAAATATAGGCGATATTCGCTTCACCCGTAGAAGGGTTAAACTAATCTTCCAAAAATTCTGACGACACAGTTGAAAAATACAGTGCCAGCCTCTAATTGAATGTGCCTTCAATTAACAACCATCTTCAATTAACCACTACTATTAATAAAGGAAGGGTTGAGAAATAGTACGCCATGACGTTCAATTACAGGTTTTTAGCTATACTAATATAAATAGTGCGCCATGACGTTCAATTAGAGGTTTTTAGCTATACTAATATAAATAGGTGGATGCGTGTGATGAACCGAATAAAAAACTGACTTTCCAAGGTTGCTAATACTGCAATGCAATAGCACTGCAATAACACTGCAATGCAATAGCACTGCAATAAAATAACACTGCAATGCAATAGCACTGCAATGCAATAACACTGCATTACAATAACACTGTAATGCCATAGCACTAAAATGCAATAACGCTGCAATGCAATACATGTAGCATTGTAATGCAATAGCACTGCATTGCAACAACACTGCAATACAATAACACTGCCATGCAATAGGACTGCAATGCAATAACACTGCAATAGCACTGCAATAACACTGCAATGCAATGACACTGCAATAGCATTGCAATAACACTGGAATGCAAAAACACTGGAATGCAATAACACTGCAATGCAAGAGCACTGCAATGCAATAGCACTGCAATGCAATAACACTGCAATAAGCACAACTCCTTTAGTTATTTGGCCTAAATATTAGTTTTATTTTATTGGAGTCTTCTCATCACCACAATATTTGTTGGAAATTATAAGCTACAAGTAGCTCCTAACAAGAATCATCCATAATAAATTATCTGGCATTGATAACAAGCAAAAAGTTCTAAAGGGTCTAATGCAAACACTTGAGGGACGGATATAGAAAAGAGAGAAAAGGAGCATCACACTAGCTCTGCACTCCCACTACGGCGTGATTAGTAAAATACCACACTACCCCTTGTATCAGAAAGATTTTACAATGGTCCCGAACCATGTTGTACTGGTACGGTAAAAAAGTATTTTTATTGCATAGATGCGCAGACAGGATTAGCGAGAATATTAAAGAATTGTAAATCTTCATTTTATGATGCGTCCATGATAAAATCTTTTAATATACTAGTATAGTATGACAAGGAAAGACTAAAACGAGCTAGTCCTCCATACCATGACAATTGCCATTTTAGGTTGATAGCCAATTTCAACTTCCATGCTTTCACCATCACCAGTCTCATCATTAGCCAGTTTAGTGATCCATTCCATGTCAACATTCAGGACCCTCTCAGCTGGTAGTTGCAAGTTGAAGTGCTTAACTGTCATTCCATCTTTGCTGATAACAATATTGCCAACAAACTGTGCGGGAGTAACCCAGAAGGGTAACCTTGGGGGTTCGTTTACCTGGAACTCGCAGTGAATTCTACAAAGATAATGAGTGAGTGATGTAATTAACAGCACTAAACAATTGTTTTTTTTTACTAAAATCGAAGCTAAAAGAAGCATGCATAATATTTATAAACTTGTGTCTACTAGGGCAAACACCGAATGAACCATTTTGATAGAAGCGTACTCAGGGCATTACAAACGCATCCATTCTTCTACAAATAAGAACTCTAAAACCTTCAATCAAAATGAGCTACAACTAAGTTACAACCCATGACTAGTTATAAGACATCTCAAACTAAGTTACAACCCATGACTAGGTATAAGACATCTCAAACTAAGCTACAACCCAAGACTAGGTATAAGACATCTCAAACTAAGTTACAACGCATGACTAGATAGATATAAGACATCTCAAACGAAGATACAACCCATAAACAGATATAAGATATCTCAAACTAAATTACAACCCATGAAAAAATATAAGACATCTCAAACTAAGTTACAGCCCATGACTAGGTATAAGACATCTCAAACAAAGTTACAACCCATGACTAGGTATATGACATCTCAAACTAAGCTACCACGCATGACTAAGTATGAGACATCTCAAACTAAGCTACAACCCATGACTAGGTATAAGATATCTCAAAATAAGTTACAACCCATGACTAGGTATAAAACATCTCAAACTAAGTTACAACCAATGACTAGGTATAACCCATCTAAAACTAAGTTACAACCCATGACTAGATATAAGACATCTCCAACTAAGTTACAACCCATGACTAGCTATAAGACATCTCAAACAAAGCTGCAACCCATAACTAGGTAAAAGACATCTCAAACTAAGTTACAACCCATGACTAGGTACATGTATACGACATCTCAAACTAAGTTACAACCTGTGACTAGGTATAAGACATCTCAAACTAAGCTACAGTCCATGACTAGGTATAAGACATCTCCAACTAAGTTACAACCCATGATTAAGTATAAGACATCTCAAACTAAGTTACAACCCATGACTAGGTATAAGACATCTCAAACTAAGCTACAGCCCATGACTAGGTATAGGACATCTCAAACTAAGTTACAACCCATGACTAGGTAAATGACATCTCAAACTAAGCTACAACGCATGACTAGGTATGAGACATCTCAAACTAAGCTACAACCCATGACTAGGTATAAGATATCTCAAAATAAGTTACAACCCATGGCTAGGTATAAGACATCTCAAACTAAGCTACAACCCATGACTAGATATAAGACATCTCCAACTAAGTAACAACCCATGACTAGGTATAAGACATCTAAAACTAAGTTACAACCCATGACTAGGTATAAGACATCTCAATCTAAGTTACAACCCATGACAAGGTATATGACATCTCAAACTAAGCTACAACGCATGACTAGGTATGAGACATCTCAAACTAAGCTACAACCCATGACTAGGTATAATATATCTCAAAATAAGTTACAACCCATGACTAGGTACAAGACATCTCAAACTAAGTTACAACCCATGACTAAGTATAAGACATCTCAAACTAAGTTACAACCCATGACTAGATATAAGACATCTCCAACTAAGTTACAACCCATGACTAGGTATAAGACATCTAAAACTAAGTTACAACCCATGACTAGGTATAAGACATCTCAAACTAAGCTACAGCCCATGACTAGGTATATGACATCTCAAACTAAGCTACAACGCATGACTAGGTATAATATATCTCAAAATAAGTTACAACCCATGACTAGGTATGAGACATCTCAAACTAAGTTACAACCCATGACTAGGCATAAGACATCTCAAACTAATTTACAACCCATGACTAGGTATAAGGCATCTCAAACTACATTACAACCCATGACTAGGTATAAGATATCTCCAACTAAGTTACAACCCATGACTAGGTATAAGACATCTCAAACTAAGTTACAACCCATGACTAGGTATAAGACATCTCAAACTAAGTTACAACCCATGACTAGGTATAAGACATCTCAAACTAAGCTACAACCCATGACTAGGTATAAGATATCTCAAAAGAAGTTACAACCCATGACTAGGTATGAGACATCTCAAACTAAGCTGTAACCCATGACTAGGTATAAGATATCTCGAAATTAGTTACAACCCATGGCTAGGTATAAGACATCTCAAAATAAGTTACAACCCATGACTAGGTATGAGACATCTCAAACTAAGCTGCAACCCATGACTAGGTATAAGATATCTCGAAATGAGTTACAACCCATGGCTAGGTATAAGACATCTCAAACTAAGCTACAACCCATGACTAGGTATAAGACATCTCAAACTAAGTTACAACCCATGACTAGATAGAAGTCATCTCAAACTAAGTTACAACCCATGACTAGGTATAAGACATCTCAAATAAAGTTACAACCCATGACTAGGTATATGATATCTCAAAATAAGTTACAACCCATGACTAGGTATATGACATCTCAAACTAAGCTACAACGCATGACTAGGTATGAGACATCTCAAACAAAGCTACAACCCATGACTAGGTATAAGATATTTCAAAATAAGTTACAACCCATGACTAGGTATAAGACATCTCAAACTAAATTACAACCCATGACTAAGTATAAGACATCTCAAACTAAGTTACAACCCATGACTAGGTATAAGACATCTCAAACTAAGCTACAACCTAAGACTAGGTATAAGACATCTCAAACTATGTTACAACCCATGACTAGGCATAAGACATCTCAAACTAAGTTACATCCCATGACTAGGTATATGGCATCTCAAACTAAGCTAAAACGCATGACTAGGTATGAGACATCTCAAACTAAGCTACAACCCATGACTAGCTATAAGATATCTCAAAATAAGTTACAACCTATGACTAGGTATGAGACATCTCAAACTAAGCTGCAACCCATGACTAGGTATAAGATATTTCAAAATAAGTTACAACCCATGACTAGATATAAGACATCTCCAACTAAGTTACAACCCATGACTAGGTATAAGACATCTCAAACTAAGTTACAACCCATGACTAGGTATAAGACATCTCAAACTAAGTTACAACCCATGACTAAGTATAAGACATCTCAAACTAAGTTACAACCCATGACTAGGTATATGGCATCTCAAACTAAGCTAAAACGCATGACTAGGTATGAGACATCTCAAACTAAGCTACAACCCATGACTAGGTATAAGACATCTCAAACTAAGTTACAACCCATGACTAAGTATAAGACATCTCAAACTAAGTTACAACCCATGACTAGGTATAAGATATTTCAAAATAAGTTACAACCCATGACTAGGTATAAGACATCTCAAACTAAGCTACAACCCATGACTAGGTATAAGATATCTCAAAATAAGTTACAACCCATGACTAGGTATAAGACATCTCAAACTAAGCTACAACCCAAAACTAGGTATAAGACATCTCAAACTAAGTTACAACCCATGACTAGGTATAAGACATCTCAAACGAAGTGACAACCCATTACTAGATATAAGACATCTCAAACTAAGTTACAACCCATGACCAGGTATAAGATATCTCAAAATAAGTTACATGTACAACCCATGACTAGGTAGAAGTCATCTCAAACTAAGTTACAACCCATGACAAGGTATATGATATCTCAAAATAAGTTACAACCCATGACTGGGTAGAAGTCATCTCAAACTAAGTTACAACCCATGACTAGGTATAAGACATCTCAAACTAAGTAACAACCCATGACTAGGTATAAGATATCTCAAACTAAGTTACAACCCATGACTGATGGATAAGACATCTCAAGTTAAGCTACAACCCATGACTAGGTATAAGATATCTCAAAATAAGTTACAACCCATGACTAGGTATAAGACATCTCAAACTAAGCTACAACCCAAAACTAGGTATAAGAAATCTCAAACTAAGCTACCACCCATGACTAGGTATAATACATCTCAAACTAAGTTACAACCCATGACTAGGTATAAGACATCTCAACTTAAGTGACAACTCATGACAAGGTATAAGACATCTCAAACTAAGTAACAACCCATGACTAGGTATAAGATATCTCAAACTAAGTTACAACCCATGACTGATGGATAAGACATCTCAAATTAAGCTACAACCCATGACTAGGTATAAGACATCTCAAACTAAGTTACAACCCATAACTAGGAATAAGACATCTCAAACTAAGCTACAACCCATGACAAGGTATAAAACATCTCAAACTAAGGCTCACACAACTGCTACATGTAGATGCTACGAAAAGAGATGAGAACAGGTATAATGCACCTGAATCTAATGTTGTAGTAAAGGTCACTGTGACTCTGTAGAATGGCTGCTGAACCGTACGGACCAAAGCGAGTTAAAAGAAACGGCTTTGAATGAAACATTCGCATCAGTTTGTAAAGAATCTCTTCTTCACCATTTGGAGTAGGTGGGAAATATTTACCACTGTTTCCTGCAAAACACATGTTTTATATATTAATGCAACAAAACTTTTAAACAAAATTTCAAAATGTTAACTTTGGATAGGTCAAGCCTGAACTTGAAATCTTCAAAATAAACTTCTAATTATTAGAACTACTGTATATTACTTTATATTTAATAATTTTAGAGACAACTACTCAAAAGGTGTAACTACACAACATCCCTAGCAGCCCTATATGAAAGTAAGTTTACTAAATTGATGTACTCTTCAGAGGTCCAGGAATATTAATCTGCGATTAGTCTTCAACCAAGTTGCTTAAGGCTTATACAGTTTACATCCTTGTGAAACAGTGTACCACAGCACAGCTGACAGTCTGAAACAGTGTACCACAGCATACGAAATGCACAGATGTGTACACATCTGAAACATAAAATACAATACATTACAGTGTGCCGCAGTACAGCTATCCCTTTATAAGATGAGAGAATACAATACATAACAGTGTGCCACAGTACAGCTATCACTTTATAAGCTGAGAGAATACAATACATAACAGGGTGCCACAGTACAGCTATCACTTTATAAGCTGAGAGAATATAATACATAACAGTGTGCCTCAGTACAGCTATCACTTTATAAGCTGAGAGAATATAATACATAACAGTGTGCCTCAGTACAGCTATCACTTTATAAGCTGAGAGAATATAATACATAACAGTGTGCCTCAGTTCAGCTACCACTTTATAAGCTGAGAGAATACAATACATAACAGGGTGCCACAGTACAGCTATCACTTTATAAACTGAGAGAATACAATACATAACAGTGTGTCTCAGTGCAGCTAACACTTTATAAGCTGAGAGAATACAATACATAACAGTGTGCCACAGTACAGCTACCACTTTATATGCTGAGAGAATACAATACATAACAGGGTGCCACAGTACAGCTATAACTTTATAAACTGAGAGAATACAATACATAACAGGGTGCCACAGTACAGCTATAACTTTATAAACTGAGAGAATACAATACATAACAGTGTGCCACAGTGCAGCTATCACTTTATAAACTGAGAGAATACAATACATAACAGGGTGCCATAGTACAGCTACTACTTTATAAACTGAGAGAATACAATACATAACAGTGTGCCACAGTACAGCTATCACTTTATAAGCTGAGAGAATACAATACATAACAGGGTGCCACAGTACAGCTATCAATTTATAAGCTGAGAGAATACAATACATAACAGGGTGCCACAGTACAGCTATCACTTTATAAACTGAGAGAATACAATACATAACAGTGTGCCTCAGTGCAGCTACCACTTTATAAGCTGAGAGAATACAATACATAACAGTGTGCCACAGTGCAGCTACCACTTTATAAGCTGAGAGAATACAATACATAACAGTGTGCCACAGTACAGCTATAACTTTATAAACTGAGAGAATACAATACATAACAGTGTGCCACAGTACAGCTACTACTTTATAAACTGAGAGAATATAATACATAACAGTGTGCCACAGTGCAGCTACCACTTTATAAGCTGAGAGAATACAATACATAACAGGGTGCCACAGTACAGCTACCACTTTATAAGCTGAGAGAATACAATACATAACAGGGTGCCACAGTACAGTTATGACTTTATAAGCTGAGAGAATACAATACATAACAGTGTGCCTCAGTACAGCTATCACATTATGAGCTGAGAGAATACAATACATAACAGTGTGCCACAGTACAGCTATAACTTTAAAAGCTGAGAGAATACAATACATAACCGTGTGCTACAGTACAGCTATCACTTTGTAAGCTGAGAGAATACAATATATAACAGTGTGCCTCAGTACTGCTACCACTTTATAAGCTGAGAGAATACAATACATAACAGTGTGCCACAGTACAGCTACCACTTTATAAGCTGAGAGAATACAATACATAACAGGGTGCCACAGTACAGCTATAACTTTATAAACTGAGAGAATACAATACATAACAGTGTGCCTCAGTACAGCTACCACTTTATAAGCTGAGAGAATACAATACATAACAGTGTGCCACAGTACAGCTACCACTTTATAAGCTGAGAGAATACAATACATAACAGGGTGCCACAGTACAGCTATAACTTTATAAACTGAGAGAATACAATACATAACAGTGTGCCTCAGTACAGCTACTACTTTATAAACTGAGAGAATATAATACATAACAGTGTGCCACAGTGCAGCTATCACTTTATAAGCTGAGAGAATACAATACATAACTGGGTGCCACAGTACAGCTATCACTTTATAAGCTGAGAGAATACAATACATAACAGGGTGCCACAGTACAGCTATCACGTTATAAACTGAGAGAATACAATACATAACAGTGTGCCTCAGTACAGCTATCACTTTATAAGCTGAGAGAATACAATACATAACAGGGTGCCACAGTACAGCTATCACTTTATAAGCTGAGAGAATACAATACATAACAGGGTGCCACAGTACAGCTATAACTTTATAAACTGAGAGAATACAATACATTACAGTGTGCCTCAGTACAGCTACCACTTTATAAGCTGAGAGAATATAATACATTACAGTGTGCCTCAGTGCAGCTACCACTTTATAAGCCGAGAGAATATAATACATAACAGGGTGCCTCAGTGCAGCTATCACTTTATAAACTGAGAGAATACAATACATAACAGTGTGCCTCAGTACAGCTACTACTTTATAAGCTGAGAGAATATAATACATTACAGTGTGCCTCAGTGCAGCTACCACTTTATAAGATGATTCTTCCTCAGCACTTACCATGGTACCATGGCTCAAGATTAGGTTTATATAACCAGTACACCTTGCCAGACTCCACATCTCCTGGTTTTGGAAGAAAGGTGTAAAACTCTCTGCTGAAGAATGTAGACTCGGACATTGCAGCTTGTGTCCAACTGCGCAGGCCTGTCAAGGCTTGGTAATTTCTCTGCAAGGGGCAAATGCAGCAACGCCTTCGATGATATACATAGTTATATGATGTAGCAGCATTACATCTGTACCAGATACAGCTATATATAATGGTATTACATCTGTACAAGACACAAGTATATGTAATGGTATTACATTCGTACAAGGTATAGTTGTAAGTATTAGTATCATATTTGTACAGGCTACGCCATTAGCAGTGAAGATTGCTAATAAAACAGGAGTTATGAGGTACAACCTGACGAGACCTGTTCAAGAGACGAGACCTGTTCAAGAGACCAGACCTGTCAAGAGACCAGACCTGTTCAAGAGACGAGACCTGTCAAGAGACCAGACCTGTTCAAGAGACGAGACCTGTTCAAGAGACCAGACCTGTTCAAGAGACGAGACCTGTTCAAGAGACGAGACCTGTTCAAGAGACCAGACCTGTTCAAGAGACGAGACCTGTTCAAGAGACGAGACCTGTTCAAGAGACCAGACCTGTTCAAGAGACGAGACCTGTTCAAGAGACCAGACCTGTTCAAGAGACGAGACCTGTTCAAGAGACCAGACCTGTTCAAGAGACCAGACCTGTTCAAGAGACCAGACCTGTTCAAGAGACGAGACCTGTTCAAGAGACCAGACCTGTCAAGAGACGAGACCTGTTCAAGAGACGAGACCTGTTCAAGAGACGAGACCTGTCAAGAGACCAGACCTGTTCAAGAGACGAGACCTGTTCAAGAGACCAGACCTGTTCAAGAGACGAGACCTGTTCAAGAGACCAGACCTGTCAAGAGACGAGACCTGTTCAAGAGACGAGACCTTTTCAAGAGACCAGACCTGTCAAGAGACCAGACCTGTTCAAGAGACGAGACCTGTTCAAGAGACCAGACCTGTCAAGAGACGAGACCTGTTCAAGAGACGAGACCTGTTCAAGAGACCAGACCTGTCAAGAGACGAGACCTGTTCAAGAGACGAGACCTGTTCAAGAGACGAGACCTGTTCAAGAGACGAGACCTGTTCAAGAGACGAGACCTGTTCAAGAGACCAGACCTGTCAAGAGACCAGACCTGTCAAGAGACCAGACCTGTTCAAGAGACCAGACCTGTCAAGAGACGAGACCTGTTCAAGAGACCAGACCTGTCAAGAGACCAGACCTGTCAAGAGACCAGACCTGTTCAAGAGACCAGACCTGTTCAAGAGACCAGACCTGTCAAGAGACCAGACCTGTCAAGAGACCAGACCTGTTCAAGAGACGAGACCTGTCAAGAGACCAGACCTGTTCAAGAGACCAGACCTGTCAAGAGACCAGACCTGTCAAGAGACCAGACCTGTCAAGAGACCAGACCTGTCAAGAGACCAGACCATTGCAGAGCTCCTCTTCAACAAAAACTGACACAAAATTTTAGTAGATTTTATCGTAAAGTATCAGCATGTTTTCATTATTCGCGATAGTTGTTGATATTTGAGGTCTGACTGCCAGGATGTTTCAAGATTAAAATCTACAAAACTTGACAGTGGTTAAAACACTCAGGAGAGCAATAAGTAGCGAAATGACATCACAGGTTGTAATTGTGCTATCAGCTATTACATTTAAGTTGCAGCATTACAAATCTTTATTCTGTAGGTCTCTTTGGAACTATAGACATCATAATCGCACTTTCTCTTCATCTCAGTTTTCTGACCGTAATCAAATTTTGTTGAACTTAATCTGGAAAGATCGTGGAAGTCAGATCAGCTTAAGCATGAAAAATAATCGCAAATAATAGAAAAATACCACTATTTCCGAATAAAAATAATCTATAATTTTGTGTAGATTCATCTTTAATTCAATTATGAATAATCATAGAATGTATTAAAAAGTACATGATCTTTCCCTCATCCTGTGAGTATTTTGATAGGTTTGCAAAAACTCGAGAAAGGAATTTGCCACCATTTACTCTCATCTGTGACTAACACTATTAGTTTGTAAACAGGTTGAGAGACTGGAAATGACCAGTAGTTAGCAATAGACACTCATGGCTACCAGTAGTTAGCAATAGACACTCATGGCTACCAGTAGTTAGCAATAGACACTCATCCCTACCAGTAGTTAGCGATAGACACTCCTCATCACTGCCAGTAGTTAGCAATAGACACTCATCACTGGTAATAGTTAGCAATAGACACTCATCACTGCCAGTAGTTAGCAATAGACACTCATGACTGCCAGTAGTTAGCGATAGACACTCATCACTGCCAGTAGTTAGCAATAGACACTCATCACTGGTAATAGTTAGCAATAGACACTCATCACTGGTAGTAGTTAGCAATAAACACTTATCACTGCCAGTAGTTAGCAATAGACACTCATTACTGGTAGTCGTTAGCAATAGACACTCATGACTGCCAGTCGTTAGCGATAGACACTCATCACTGCCAGTAGTTAGCAATAGACACTCATCACTGGTAATAGTTAGCAATAGACACTCATCACTGGTAGTAGTTAGCAATAAACACTTATCACTGCCAGTAGTTACCAATAGACACTCATCACTGGTAGTCGTTAGCAATAGACACTCATGACTGCCAGTCGTTAGCGATAGACACTCATGACTGCCAGTAGTTAGCGATAGACACTCATCACTGGTAGTAGTTAGCAATAGACACTCATCACTGCCAGTAGTTAGCAATAGACACTCATCACTGCCAGTAGTTAGCAATAGACACTCATGGCTACCAGTAGTTAGCAATAGACAGTCATGACTGACAAGTTCAATACAGACCATCATTCCATCAAGGCCTTCATCTTCATATGTTTTCATACTTTCAAACACAAGAGGAGTAAAGTCGGTGTAGAGGTTCAGTCCATTCCCCAACTCATGACTAGCTCGTTGGTAGGTGAGTACTGGTGGAGCCTACATCAGACAGCTGCTTGCTTGAAATGATATTCACATGGCTCAACATATACCCTACAGGATGAATTTATTCGCGGAGTAATATTTCGCGAAAATTGCCATTTCATGCATAATCGTGAATTAATTTATTCTCGGCTGAAAACTGCTACTCTCTGTGAAGAGTTAATTCTATTATGTCTACCAATAGAGTTAACCCTACGCATGCGAGCATTGCGTGTTTCGTTTTCTATTTAGCTTACAACTACGGGTGGATCGTGCTAAGGCGGGACAGCTAAGCTATAAATTTTTTGCTGCGTTCAGAGGTTTTTACGAATATTCATAGATGTAGAGGCCTTTGATGAACCAACAACTTATAATAAGAAATGAGCTTTTCAAAACCGTTTACTAAATTATTTGAATTTTACTTTGGTTCTTCGGTAAAACGCACTATTTATTTTTCCATCCCTACCGCTTCATTATTTGTTTTAGTGTGAGAGAGAGATTTTTTATCATACACGCAAGCACAAGACTGCAAGGGTAGTATATGTCATTCTTAGAAGATCACGAATCATTCAGGGAAGTCTGGAAATTGAGGTAGAAGTGACCGCAGCTACTTACGAGGAGAATATATCTGTTTTAAAAAAAGGAACAAAAACGCCTTTACAAGCACAAATCTTTGGCCAACCGGCAAAACTTTGCAATAGTAAGCCACGAGGAGAGTTTTGATGATAACTTCCTTACCAGCCAAGTAGTAGCGAAAGAATCGCCTTTAACATCTACCCAAGACAGTGACAGCGATATAGAGCTGCTATTACCAAAATAACTAGTCAGAGAGCACCATTACACACTAGTATTCACTAATCAAGAGTATCAGTTTAATTTTATAGCTCTAGACAACTGTCATATAGACTAAACTGTTTATATTTACTCCATTCATCGTTTGTAAAATTTTGTATTTGAAATATTTTATTTGTACCCTCAAGTTTGTAATAAATTATAGTGTATCTATACATGAAATAAAATATACTAAAAATTCCAATGTCATACAGCCCACGACCAAAGTGATATTGGAAAAAAGAAAGGGTACTGATGGTTGAGAAATGCCATATTAGCAGTCAAATAGGATAACAGCAATGGTAGCTGTAATTTACTGGGTGTGGGTGTTATTATATACAACAAATAGCAATAATGAAAGGAAAATATTATGTTTATATCTCTCCTCCTGCAAAAAGAGAAATGCAATATTGGCCAATATTAGAAGTAAAATGCACTGATATTATTAGAATAACCAATATTATTTATTTAGTAATAATATAAAACCAATGCACAATTTTTTTTTACATTTCAAAATGGCATAGCTAACAGTATCACGAAGTTGTGATATTTATATAGATTTTTAGAAAAATCTGTACTACGTAGTCATTGTTCTGTAGTCATCCAAACTTATAATTAATTATTGTAATAATCTCAAGAAAAATAAATCGTTAAAAAAATATCATCGTCATTTGCTGTACTTGCACTGCGTTGGACATCAGTTAGAATGCGAAAGTATTCAAATGTGTGGGCAAATGAAAACGAAAAAATTGAAATCGGCAAAAATGGAACGATTTCTGTACTCCTATGTTAGTTGCCGAAACCTTCGGCAATTCGACAATGCTATAGACTGGTGAAAAGTGCACATTATTTTTTCGTGAAATGCGCAAGACTTTATCGTTCTATTATCTGTCGCTCGGCGTTTCAATTTCCGGTCTTAACTTTTATTAAACCAAGCTTTTCAAGCGTTTTGTGGCGATTTTCGTCCAAGTTAATCTGTCTATTTGTGTATAATCCGATCAGATGGGTTAGTTTTAGGGATTTGTGGTAAACCTTCAAAGGCTTGGTAACATATTTAAATAGGTTTAAATGTGTTTTGTATCGTTATTATACTTTAACGACTTTACAGAATGATGCTTAAATTTGTTGATGAAATTTCTTGACGAGAGTTCGTCTCATTGTTGATGATAATTTTCGTAAGTTATGTGCACATGCATTTATCATAAAAACTCTCACACTTCGCTCCGCTCGTTTGTTCGTGGGAATATTTAACTATCTCAAACTTATGTTTTACAATAATAAAATAAATATTAATTCATGCTGTAGACCTAACCTACTGTACGTAATTTAACTAACAACAGCAATAATGAAATATGTTTATTAAATATCTTATTATATTGAAATGCAATATTAAAAGTAAAATGGCAAGCTGCCGTGTAATAGACAATTTGAAAGTTGGTTGTTGGTTAAAATAAATATTAATTCAAGCTGTAGACCTAAACTACTGTACGTAATTTAACTAACAACAGCAATAATGAAATATGTTTATTATAGCTCTGAAATGCAATATTACAAGTAAAATATATTGTAATATACAGTTTGAAAGTTGGTTGTGTTGAATGCAGAACAGTTTTGAAAACGATATGTAACAGAAATAACTATTAATAAAACAAATATTTAACTATCTCAAACTTATGTTTTACAATAATATAAATATTAATTCAAGCTGTAGACCTAACCTACTGTACGTAATTTAACTAACAACAACAATGCCAACAATAAAGAAATATGTTTATTATATCTCTGAAATGCAATATTAAAAGTAAAACGGCAAACTGATGTGTAATATACAGTTTGAAAGTTGGTTGTGTTGTGATGAATGTAGAATGGTTTTGACAGCGATATGTAACAGAGAGCAAGCGTTGGCATTTACGCGTCTGGAAGTTTTATGCAAACTGGAGTGAAATGAAGAAATATTCTTGTCATAAAAGGGCGTTGTAGTAACGCCCTACCTTGTAGATAACATGTAAAGAAATCTGGCTGATGTTCTAGATAATTTGAAAAACCTTCGGTAATTGTACAAAAACGTAGGCTGATAAACTGTGTACCACATTTTCGTACCTGTAAATCAGTCTACGCCTCAAACAGTACACAAACAGTACACAGTAAACAGTTTTACTATCTGTCGCACGGCTTTATTGGCGTTTCGTAGGTCGGTCGAAACTATTAATAAACCAAGCTGTTCAAGCGTTTTGTGGCGAATTGTGGCAGGACTTTATCGTTCTATTCTCTGTCGCTCGGCGTTTCAATTTCCGGTCTTAACTTTTATTAAACGACGGTTTTCAAGCGTTTTGTGACGATTTTCGTTCTAATAAATCTGTCTATTTATGTATAATCCGATCAGATGGGTTAGTTTTAGGAATTTGCGGTAACCTTTTAAAGGCTTGGTAACATATTTAAATAGGTTTATATGCGTTTTGTATCATTAATATACTTAAACGACTTTACTGAAAAATAGTTAAATTTGTTGATAGGATTTCGTTGCAAGGGTTTGGTGACGGCCGTTAACGAATAAATTTTCGGGAGTTGTGTGCACATGTGCATTTATCATAATTCTCCCAATCAATCGTTTCACTCTTGTTTGGTCGTGGGATAATTTAATCATGTTTGCTGCAGCGATATCAAAGAGTTGTTGTCAATGAAGGGGTTGACTGGCTGCTTCTCTGTCAATATTCCTGCCTTGATGAATATTACTACTTGTCTCTAGTTTTCGTAATCGGAGTAGGTTGTTTCATTCTCAATCTGCAGTAAACACAAAAAAAAAAAAATATTAATAAGGGTTAAGGAAGTGCAAAAACAATAGCTGAAGTATTTAATGAAAGCGATCAGTTTTTAAACAAAAGAATTAATTAATGCAATTAATTATGGAAACACGTATCTCCACTGCAGACCAAATACATACCATAATGTCCAGATCTGAATCATGGTCGTCCTCAACTTCGGTATTAGAGATTGATGGGCTTGATTTCAATGTAACAAGACTAGGAGAGATTATTTTTGCGATGACAAAGCCATGGCGAAAAACTTGTGAAAACCTTGAATAATTTTGTAAAGACGTTCGATGCAATGGCAATAAAACTCGAACCCCGGCGATGATTTTAAAGAAGTTTTGGAACTCGGCTACGTTTAGTACTTCTGCCTAGCGGCTATTTTTTGCGACGACGCCATTCTGCATATATTGTGACAACCTTGAATAATTTTGTAAAGAAATGTGATGCATTGGCAATGGTGTTAGCTCAAAGCCCAAGCAATGATTTTAAAAAATGTTTTGGAACTCAACCACGTATAGTATTTATATTAAAAACTAGCCTAGCAGCTAGTTTTTAATTTGATGCAGTAGTTATTCTCCCTTGTGATTAAAAATAGAACTAATTATTCACGGAATTTTATTATTAGCGGAGGTGCCTGTTCGCGAAATCGCGAATTTTTATAACCAACGAATATTTTCATCCTGTACGGTAAACAATTATGTATAAACACGCCTATCAATGCCTAATATCGGGTATTGTTGAGTTGCATAGTAGTTAATTTCAGCACAAACCTTTCCAGTTAGCTTCTCCACGATTGGTCCAAACTCCACATAGCTGATGTTGCCATCGTTGTTGGTGTCGAGAGACTTGAAAAGCATAGCACCAGTCTGACCTAGGAGTTTTACCACTCCCGCTTCTGGTTCGTGTTTGAGCCAAGTTGAAGTAACAAAACTTCGACCCCAACAGAAAAAGACAATAATGCCAAGACATGCAGTTGCACCACTGCTCGCAACAACCACCCTCCATAGTCTTATGTAATTAGAAGCATCTTTAGCAGTGGCTTTATCTTTCGTCCGTTCCTTTGACATGGAAACTGTGAAAGAGCACTAGTTTTCAGAGCACTAATACCAGCGACCACTATTGCCATGTGCCTGTGCCAGTATGATTTTGCTACAAGATTTGATCGCTTCTGTCTTTTTCTACCACTAACAAGGCAGAGAGAGATCAGCATATGCCAGTTCTCATTGAAGATAAAACTTGGCTTAGTTAATCATGGCAGTGAATCTCCACGTACACAGTTTGAGCCATGCCATTTTGAAAACAGTGAAGATAATCAGATGGGAAAAAAAGCATGGATCAGTATAGCGCAGGAGAAGTGTGTAAATATTTTGCAAGCAGTCAATGACACGCCAACTCATCACCATGCAGGCGACCAGTGATTGATGAGTGCAGTGTACAATGTGTGTGTATAGCTATGAACCTAGTGGTGGTAGACTACTGTGTACAATGAGTGTATATATGTAGCTATGGGCCTAGTGGTGGTAGACTACTGTGTACAATGAGAGTATATATGTAGCTATGGGCCTAGTGGTGGTAGACTACTGTGTATAATCGCTATGTTTCCATGGTGCGCAGTACTTCGATGATGCCCCCTCCGAAGTCGAAGGGATTGTACATTTCCATGCTGTGCAGTGGTTTTCAGCAAAGTAGCCAAAGAAGAGAAATTGTATAAATCAAAGCAATCGAAGTCGGGGAGACTATAAACATACATAGTCGGTAAGACTATAAACATACATAGTCGGTGAGACTATAAACATACATAGTCGGTGAGACTATAAACATACATAGTCGGGGAGACTATAAACATACATAGTCGGTAAGACTATAAACATACATAGTCGGGGAGACTATAAACATACATAGTCGGTAAGACTATAAACATACATAGTCGGTAAGGCTATAAACATACATAGTCGGTGAGACTATAAACATACATAGTCGGTGAGACTATAAACATACATAGTCGGGGAGACTATAAACATACATAGTCGGTAAGACTATAAACATACATAGTCGGTAAGACTATAAACATACATAGTTGGTAAGACTATAAACATACAGTCAGTAAGACTATAAACATACATAGTCGGTAAGACTGTAAACATACATAGTCGGTAAGACTATAAACATACATAGTCGGTGAGACTATAAACATACATAGTCGGTAAGACTATAAACATACATAGTTGGTAAGACTATAAACATACATAGTCGGTAAGACTATAAACATACATAGTTGGTAAGACTATAAACATACAGTCAGTAAAGCATGACCTAAAAGGTTATCCTGAGAAGCCGAGACTACTGCTACCTAACAAAAGAAAACCATCAATGACAGCAACATAATTTGTTTTCTCAGAGTTTGTCAATTCAATAGATGAAGTACAGCGGAACCGAAGGTCCTCGACCACAATCCGTTCCGTTCTAAAAGGTTGTTCAAAAACCGAGTTGTTCAAGATTCGAAACAGGTTTTCCATTAGAATTATTATACATCTATGTAAGTTTTAATCCATTATTATTATTATACATCTATGTAAGTTTTAATCCATTATTATTATTATACATCTATGTAAGTTTTAATCCATTATTATTATTATACATCTATGTAAGTTTTAATCCATTATTATTATTATACATCTATGTAAGTTTTAATCCATTATTATTATTATACATCTATGTAAGTTTTAATCCATTATTATTATTATACATCTATGTAAGTTTTAATCTATTATTATTATTATAAATCTATGTAAGTTTTAATCCATTATTATTATTATACATCTATGTAAGTTTTAATCCATTATTATTATTATACATCTATGTAAGTTTTAATCCGTTCCAAGTCGATTTAACAACTTCGGTAACTTATTTTTTAACATTTTCCACCATAAACTGTACTGTATACTGCATACTATAAATCAGGGGTCTCCAAACTTTACAGCCAGAGGGACACATGAACCTTCAGCCAGCATGTTGAGGGCCGACAAACCGTATACCGCTGGTCAAAGAGCGAATATTTTAATAAAATGAAGTACATAACACAAGATTCATTAGTTAAGAAAATATTTATTCAAAATTTAAAGGTTAAATTCCAAGCAAGAGTAATATCATAACAAAATCACAATTAGTCTGTTCAGTTTCCTCAATGTGAGTGGTGAAATTGGCTTTTTGATGACAAAATTGTGAAAAAGTCTGGCTTTAGGTTTGAGGTCCCAAGCATTAGAAGAGCCCTCAGATTTTCATCTGACATGTTTGTTCTATAACAGTTTTTCACATACTTCATTCTAGAAAAAGTTTTTTCACACAAGTAAGTGGTGCCTAACATAGATAGCAGTCCTGCAGCAAAATGCCTCAAATTTTGATAGTTCTCTTTAGGTAAGAATTGGTAAAATTGAACAAGCCCTTCTTTAAATTTATCCCTCAGCGAGTCATTTGCTTGCAGATCAATCACCTCTAATTGTAAACTGTCTGGACATGCAGCTGCATCCACTTCAAATGGATTTTGAAAGAGTCTCAACTCATCTGCTTTTGCATGCAAATCAGCAAATCTCTCCTGGAATTGATGTTGAAGCTCTTCAATAACCCCACAAGCAAATGAAAGTGGAAAATCTGTGTTAGCTTCTACCATAGCCTCTGTACAGTTTTTAAAATGTGTTAAATTCATAACCTGAACTTGTTTCAGGAACAGGTCTAGTTTGTGTCTGAAGGCCTTTAGATGTGTGAACAAATCACTAATGAGGTTTTCTTCTCCCTGTAGCTTAAGATTTAAACTGTTGATATGGCCAGTGATATCTGCAGCAAAAGCCAACTTACATATCCACGCTTTATCAGACAGTAATGCTTGATGCTTCCCTTTTCCTGCGAGAAATTCAGCAATTTCCTTTCTTAGCTCAAAAACCCTTGACAGCACTTTTCCACAACTTAGCCATCTTACTGCAGTGTAATATGGCATGTCTACAGATTCTGTCTCAGTCTCTCTTAACATTTCCCTGAACTGTCTGTGATTCAGTCCATGTGATCTTATCAAATTCACCATTGTTGTTACAGGATCCAACACACAGCTAATGTCCACATACTTAGCACAAAGAGCTTGTTGGTGTATTATGCAATGTAGAAACATTGGTTCGGATATATCTTTTTCAGCACAAAATTGTTTGATTTGTCCCACCAATCCTTTTTTCACACCACACATATTTCTTCCCCCATCTATAGTTAAGCATTTCAATCGATTCCAATCCAAACTATATTGCTCAAATGTTTTCTGTATTTCTTTCATCAAGTCTTTTCCAGTCGTTGTGTTGTACATACTGTTCAGTGAAGCCAACTCTTGAGTGATATTTAAATTGGCATCCACACCTCGAATGAAAATTAGCAACTGGGAGGTGCCACACCTGTCCGTTGACTCATCTATTGCCAAAGAAAAATGCACAAAATTCTTAGCATGGCTGGCAATTTGCTCCATTAGGTTTGTGCTCATGTCTCCAATTCGCCGGGCAACAGTATTAGCACCCAATGTTATAGTTTTAATAACATTTGATTTTTCCGGACAAAGTTCATCCACAACCTCTAGCAAACAGTTTTTTACTATCTCACCATCTGTAAAAGGCTTGCCATTTTTAGCGAGAATATAAGCCACTTTAAAACTAGCCCTTGCTATCGACTCATTTTGTTTTGAAGCTTTTGTGAAAACTGATCTTTGAGAATTAATGCACTGCTTTAACTTTGCAAGTTTCTCTTCACGTATATTTCCTTCAAACCGTGAATATGTTCCCTGGTGTTTGCTTTGGTAGTGGCGGCGTAAATTGTACTCCTTCAATACTGCAACAGTCTCATGACAGATGACACACAATGCTTTATCTGCAGATTCGATGAAGAAGTATTTTACACTCCACTCTTCTTGAAATCGCCGACATTCATCATCTACTTTTCTTTTCCTTTTATCAACCATTATGAAGCATTGAAATATAAAAAATTTCCACGTTATAGCTCAGCTCTTTAAATTTCGCAATGTGCTTGGAAGTACGAATAGGAAGTTGGATCAAAAGTCGCGCGAGGTATTTTTACGCACCAAATACGCATGGCTAACAGACTTTTTAACAGACTTTGATATGATCTCTATTTATATTAGTATATTTTGCTCTTTTTAAATATTTAATGATTAGATAAGTGAATTGTGAATAGCTGAGATAGGTATTTATTAAAAAATAATGACGTTTTTGGTTGTTTTCCGATCACTATCTCACTCAGTCAAAATCCCCGTAACGCCATGGAAAACCCTGGGAAATCCTTTTCGTGAATGCTATATCTCTGAATGAGATGCTCAGTTTCGCATGAGTGAGATAGTGATCAGAAAACAACCAAAAACATCATTATTTTTCAATAAATACTTATCTCAGCTATTTGCAATTGACTTATTTAATCATTAAATATTTAAAAACAGCAAAATATACTAATATAAATAGAGATCATACAAAAGTCTGTTAAAAAGTCTGTAAGCTAATTTCGGTGCGGAAACATATCTGGAAAGTCGACGCACGCCACTCTTGCTAGTTGGCTTGAGTCATAACGTGCATTTTCTGCACAAAGTTTATTTTGTTTAATGATATTTTTATTTTTTATTTTGTTTAATAATTTAATTTTTTTATTTTGTTTATTAATTTTTTTTTTCTCAAGTGTCTCTGCGGGCCGGATCGAGGGGCCCAACGGGCCGCATCTGGCCCGCGGGCCGTAGTTTGGAGACCCCTGCTATAAATGAAAATGGGTAGATATAGGTAGATCATGTTCAACTTCAATAAATCATTTTTTATCTATGATGATGAAAAAAAAGTAATTATTTTGTATGCTTCGCCGTTAAAACATCGACAACATTAAAAGTTACAATACAATACCGAAAATAGCGGAAATTGATAAATAAACAGCAAAAAAATGCAACAGATCAGTTATATCAAAATCGTGTGAAAAAGAAAATAGAAACAGCAATGGCACGTTTACTTCACATCTTGGAAGAAGAATCCTGCCCCAAAACAATTTAGGGTGACTCAACTGGAGGCGTTGTGTCTACAGAAAATCTCTTCGGTAGAAGCGACGTGCTCCCAGATGGCTCCTTTTTGTAAAGAATTAATGAAACTTCTCCCTTTTTTGAGAACTTTCCCCAAGAGGCTCATAATAACGTCGTTAAACGTATAAACATGCTGTTTCCAGAGCTGTCCAAACAATTAATTCAAATGAGCATGTTCAAGTTTGGTCGAAAACCGACTTTATGGTCGAGAACCAAGGTTCCAGTGTATTGGCTATATTTTATGATAATCGTCAAACAGATATAATCGGAGAGAACCCAAAGAATGCAAGGTTTGACATTTGAAAAACAAACAAATAGGAATTTGGTATTTGGCTTATTTATTGGCACAAGTCCCAAGAGACACAGTGGAGAGGATTGGAGAGGATTGTTCTAGGAATAGTGTACAATTACACAATAAGGGCTATTACCATAAAAACATATGAGTTTTACAAATATGTTGAGAATATGAGAGTGCATAACCACTGAAAGAGTTATCTGTTGAAAACAAAGAAATAAGTCTGACAGGGGAGAATCTGCAAATACACAATTGTTCCAAATCAGGATATGCAAGTGTTCCATTCGCAAAACGTTCTATAACTTGACGAATGCGAACTTTCGAAAAGAATTACTGAAAAACTATGAGCGAAACTTTCTACCTTGCGCCAAGCGATTATCCGAACGTGAACCACTGTTTTCTCTGTCTTTTGGTCGAGAAGAGGCGCGTCCCCCAGAACGAGGCCCCCTTCCTGGCCTGCTGTTGCTGCCAGCTCTGTCATTTCTAGCTTTCTTTTCTTCTACGTTCAATCGGTGACCATCCATTTCCACGCGCTACAATATGTAAAATAGATAAGACATATGCAATTAAACATATGAGCCATCCAATTCTCTTTACGACACCAGTTCTGTGCAATGGTGGAGACAAGTTGACAATAGCTCTGTATGATCATCTAATGACTGGCAATGACCAGTTAAGTGTAAAACATAGTACATAAACATGTCTTGCTGGAAAGAGCTGCTAATAAATCTATTTTATAACAGCAAGGATTACCAAACTAACATTTGGTTGAAGATAAAACAAACCACCAATTATTAGTAATTTCAAGATGTAATGGAGGAAAGAAAGCGAGGGATGAAATGATGTAAGAAGAGAGGGGGATATAATGAAGTAAGAAGAGAGGGGGATGAAATGATGTAATAAGAGAGAGGGATGTAATGAAGTAATAAGAGAGAGGGATGTAATTAAGTAATAAGAGAGAGAGAGAGGGATGTAATGAAGTAATGAGAGAGAGAGAGATGTAATGAAGTAATAAGAAAGAGAGAGATGTAATGAAGTAATAAAAGAGAGAGAGAGAGATGTAATGAAGTAAGAAGAGAGAGAGATGTAATGAAGTAATAAGAGAGAGAGAGAGAGAGAGAGAGAGAGAGAGAGATGTAATGAAGTAATAAGAGAGAGAGAGAGAGAGAGAGAGAGAGAGAGAGAGAGAGATGTAATGAAGTAATAAGAGAGAGAGAGAGAGAGAGAGATGTAATGAAGTAATAAGAGAGAGAGAGAGATGTAATGAAGTAATAAGAGAGAGAGAGAGAGAGATGTAATGAAGTAAGAAGAGAGAGAGAGAGAGATGTAATGAAGTAATAAGAGAGAGAGAGAGAGATGTAATGAAGTAAGAAGAGAGAGAGAGAGATGTAATGAAGTAATAAGAGAGAGGGATGTAATTAAGTAATAAGAGAGAGAGAGGGATGTAATGAAGTAATAAGAGAGAGAGAGATGTAATGAAGTAATAAGAGAGAGAGAGATGTAATGAAGTAAGAAGAGAGAGAGAGAGAGAGAGATGTAATGAAGTAAGAAGAGAGAGATGTAATGAAGTAATAAGAGAGAGAGAGAGAGAGAGAGAGAGAGATGTAATGAAGTAATAAGAGAGAGAGAGAGATGTAATGAAGTAATAAGAGAGAGAGAGATGTAATGAAGTAATAAGAGAGAGAGAGAGAGAGATGTAATGAAGTAATAAGAGAGAGAGAGAGAGAGAGAGAGAGAGAGAGAGAGAGATGTAATGAAGTAATAAGAGAGAGAGAGAGAGAGAGATGTAATGAAGTAATAAGAGAGAGAGAGATGTAATGAAGTAATAAGAGAGAGAGAGATGTAATGAAGTAAGAAGAGAGAGAGAGATGTAATGAAGTAAGAAGAGAGAGAGAGAGATGTAATGAAGTAATAAGAGAGAGAGATGTAATGAAGTAATAAGAGAGAGATGTAATGAAGTAATAAGAGAGAGAGAGATGTAATGAAGTAATAAGAGAGAGAGAGAGATGTAATGAAGTAATAAGAGAGAGAGAGAGAGAGAGAGAGAGAGAGAGAGAGAGAGAGATGTAATGAAGTAATAAGAGAGAGAGAGAGAGATGTAATGAAGTAATAAGAGAGAGAGAGATGTAATGAAGTAATAAGAGAGAGAGAGATGTAATGAAGTAAGAAGAGAGAGAGAGATGTAATGAAGTAATAAGAGAGAGAGAGAGATGTAATGAAGTAAGAAGAGAGAGAGATGTAATGAAGTAATAAGAGAGAGATGTAATGAAGTAATGAGAGAGAGAGAGATTTAATTAAGTAATAAGAGAGGGGTGTAATGAAGTAATAAAGGAGAGGGGTGTACTTCATACTATGTACTACCCTACAGGATGAAAGTATTCGATGGATATAGAAATTCGCGATTTCGTGAACAGTCAAATCCACGAATTAATAAATTCCGCGAATAATTAGTTCTGTTTTTAAATACATGGAAGAATAACTACTGCCTCAAATTAAAAACTAGCCGCTAGGCAGAAATACTAAACATGGCCGAGTTCCAAAATTTTTTAAAATCATCGCCGGGGCTTCGAGTTAACCCCATTGCCAATGCGTCACACTTCTTTACACAAATATTCAAGGTTTTTAAATGTTATTCGGCATGGCGTCGTCATCGCAAAAATCTCTCCTTCAGTCTTTTTACATTGAAACCAACTCCATCAACCTCTAATACCGAAGTTGAGGACGATAATGATTCTGATCTGGACATTATGGTATATATTTGATTTGCAGAGCAGATACGTTTTTCCATCATTAACTGCGTTAGTTCATTCTCTTGTTTAAAAACTGATCACTTTCATTAAATACTTCCGCTATTGTTTTTGTACTTCCTTTACAATTATTAATATTTTCCTTTTTTGTATTTACTGCAGATTGAGAATGAAACAGAACCTATTCTGATTACAAAAACTAGAGACAAGTAGTAGTATTCACCAAGGCAGGAATATTGGCAGAGAAGCAACCAGTCAACCTAGACCATTTCATCAACAACAACTCCTTGATATCGCTGAAGCAGACATGACTATATTATATATTTTATTTCATGTATAGATATATTATAATTTATTCAAAACTTGAGTGTAAAAATAAAATATTTCAGATACAAATAAAATTTTACAAACAATGAATGGAGTAAATAAAAACAGTTTAGTTCATATGGCAGTTGTCTGACAATAAAATCAAACTGATAACTAAGTAAATACTAGCGTGTAATGGTGCTCTCTGACTAATTATTTTGGTAATAACAGCTCTACAGAGCTGTCAATGTCTTGGGTAGATGTTAAAGGCAGTTTTCTCTCTACTACATGGCTGGTAAGGGAGTTAACATCAGAACACTCCTCGCGGCTTACTATTGCAAAGTTCTGCCGGTTGGCCAAAAATTTGTGCCCGTAAAGGTGATTTTGTTCTTTTTTTAAAACAGATATATTCTCCTCGTTAGCAGTTGCGGTCACTTCTACCTCAATTTCAAAACCTCCTTGAACGATTGGTGATCTTCTAAAAATGACATCTACCACCCTTGTAGTCATCGTGCCTCCGTGTATGATGAAAAATCGCTCTCTCACACTAAAACAAATAACGAAGCGACAGGGATGGAAAAAATAAATATTGCGTTTTACCAAAGAACCAAAGTAAAATTCAATTGTTGATTTAGTAAATGGTTTAAAAAAAACTCATTACTTACCACAAGTTGTCGGTTCATCAAAGGCCTCCAAATCGATGAATATTTGTGAAAAGCTCTGTACGCAGCAAGAAATTTATAGCTTAGCATGATCGACTCGTAGTTGTAAGATAAATAGAAACCGAAACACGCTGTGTGCGCATGCGAAGGGTTAACTCTATTGCTAGCCGCAATAGAGTTAACTCTTAATAGAGAGTGATTGTGTTCACCGGCGAATAAATTAGTCCGCGAATATGCATGAAAAAGGCAATTTGCGCGAAACTTGACTCCGCGAATAAATTCATCCTGTAGAGTATGTACTGTTGTACCATGTACAGTTGTACCATGTACAGTTGTACTATGTACTGTTGTACCATGTACTGTTGTACCATGTACTGTTGTACCATGTACTGTTGCACTATGTACTGCTGTACAATGTACTGCTGTACTATGTACTGTTGTACCATGTACTGTTGTACCATGTACTGTTGCACTATGTACTGCTGTACAATGCACTGTTGTACTATGTACTGTTGTACTATGTACTGTTGTACTATGTACTGTTGTAAGAATGTCATTAGAATGTCTTCAAAACAAAATAAAACTTTTTTAATTCTCTATAACTAGAGCATTATTTCTATCCTATAAGAGCAGCATAGACATAGACATCTACAAACCATTTAATCCCCAATATTTTATTATCCACATAAAAATGTAACATTTGAATTGTTTGATGCTTTTGAAAGTAAAGGTAACCAACCAATTACTGTTGTAGCATGAGTGTATTTCCCTTGGTGTTATGGCACCCAATAGGCTTAAAAGAAAATTTGTTATTTGATGGCGTGAATGAAATTCAAATCTAGAAAGCTTTTACCAACTTTAACTGACCTTCAGTTGAAGAAGTTTGCTAACTGGATCTGGGCTATCAAACACAACAAAACCAAAAGGAACTTTCCCACCTGCAGCACTTCTATTCACCCGCACATCCAAGACCTTGCCATAACCTGCAAAACCGCAACACATTCAACAGAACCTATCTAGCATACTACTACTGTATTATCAATGTGACAACTACAATATCTCTCTTGAGGCACCACATGTTTTGGTAAGACAACATGACAGATAATTATGAGCAAAGTCGAAGCAGAATCTACAAATACCCAAAAAGTCTATTTATATGCCCTGCATTAACTTTCGAGTAGTGGTAATAAAATTAAACCAAACGGCTTGTGCATACATTTTGAGGAGCGCTAGAAAGAAATTTATTTTTTCACACAAACAATAAATTCAAAAACTGTTTATAAAAATTGGACATCTTCGCAAGTCATCTATTTGAGGTTTATCAACACATGTTTTGCCTTAAGGAATGAGGATTTCAAGCAACCATTGGTATTTCAACTAGAGATGCCCCGATTCTAAATTCACCAGCCGATTCAGATACCGATCCGATATACGGATTCTTATTAAAAAAATAATCCGATTCAGATCTTTTGTGCTGCATAGATTATTGTTGATTTTATTATGCGAATATAAATATAATGCAAAGAAAATATAAATATTAATGTCTTTATTTCTTTGTATTCATGGAAAAAAATATACATATTCACATACTGACACACCGCGCATATAGTAACAAAACAGTCCATGTTTCTTGTAATTTGTAAATAAAGGTTAATTACTGTTAGTGGTAGTTTTCTCTGTGATAAGGAAGTCTCTCTTCTATTGCTAGATGAACTGCTGCGCCTGTACAAGTTTAGAGCAAATCAATATTTCTTTTAATTACAGTTAGTGATTCAATTCTCTCAGTAAGAAGTCTTTCTTCTATCACTATCAATGTAGCCAGTCGTACTGAAGTAGGGACTGACTCGCCACAGATGATGGAGGACAGGGTAAATACCGATAAGCGACTGGGGTTACCGTTTTTTATACGATACAAACGATACATTGTACCGTCAGAATAAAGAGAGTGATAGATAACTTTATGCATCGACTGTTTAAATTATTTTTGTAATGCTAGTAAATAAAAATATTACACTGCATTCTTGAATCAAATTTTTGTTATCTTGTTCGTGATTGGCTGCAATAAATCCTATCGCTGCAATTGGGAAATACCACACTTTGTGATTACGTCCTGACTAAAGCAAAAAGGTTCCTCAGCTGTGTCGATTAGGCTATAGACATGAAATAAATTGTGTGGCAGGCCCGAAATTCATTAGGTAAAAGTAAGGAGCTTGCAGCTGATGATTTTTATTAGTGTAGCTGGCTAAAATACGGGTTTCTGCTAAATATTTGATCTGTAAAAAGTATCGAATGTTTCAGATTTTTCAGAAAAGATCGGCCGATACCGATTCAGATACTTGACACCCATATCAGCACCAATACCGATACCAAAATCAGGCAACTCTAATTTGAACACCATGGCGCTCTAATTTTCGACCTTCCCCCTATAGTGCCATTTTATTAGAGGTGATGATCAAATAGAGGGTGACGTAGTATTTTTGAAATAGTTTTTCAGAATTTTGGGAAGACAAATCTAACCCTTTTACTAAAAAAGCGATGTATTACATTAGCCAGATAGAGTTATGAATTATTGTGATAGTGTTGCTTTCAAAGTTTTAGAGAAACAAACTGTAAAGCTTTGGAGTTACAAAACCGACATGGATAACTGGCCTGAGAATTACGATAGAATCTGTACTACTATTTTGAGGCTAAAACTTGCGATTAGCACGCATGCCCATGCTGTAGACGGTGAAAGCCAGTGTACAGCATGCGCATGTGTGCATACATGAATACATGCTGTAGAAGACATACTTTACGTTGTTTCTCTTCGAAAACTATGTACTCTACGCATTCTAATTGCATATGCATTCGTAATGTATTCACAGTCAAGTCACTTATGTATTTCGAATACATATACATGTGCATAAAGGTTTTTCTCTGCAAAAGCCTTTTTGGCCACTAATATCGACTAGTTCAGCAATGTAGAAAAAGATTTGAAGCCAGAAGACAGTATGGAAGGTATTGGACAACCAGAAGATGTTCGTTCTATCCAAAGCAACAATCAGAACGCAGCCATCCGAGCAACCGATGCAAATATGTGTTTTAAAAACTTTGAATTTTGTTTCTGCGTGTAATATAAGTATGGTTCGTTTATGTCACTTGTTTATGAATAGATCTTTGTGGCATTTGATAAATGATCATTATATAACTTATAAATTTTCAGATTTATAGCAGATTATTTGATAGCATCATTGCTGTAATCTGATCATACATATGATGGACGCTCATAACTCCTCTTCTATTGCACATAAAAAGCTAGTTTTGGCTGCAAACTGTAGCAAATATATCAATGAGTGCAATGAGCTTTTATTCAACAATGTTAAATAAAGATATAAAATAAAAATATGTCATCAAATTTAAAATGAAATAAAATTTGAAAATTCCATCAAATTGCAATCTTTGACAAGTTGGAGGTAAGTTAGCAGATTTATTGCATCCAAAAGGTTTAATATCGCCTACCGGAAAAAGCGGGCAAAATATCGGCAACATTCGTTACACCCGTAAAAGGGTTAAATTTATCTTTCCAAAATTCTCATGAGCCACTTGAAAATTACAACGCCTGCGTCTATTTGAACGCCACCTCCAATTGACCGCTACTATAGAAAAAGGGTTGAAAAATACTATGCCATGGCATTCAATTAGAGGTTTTAAGGTAGTTTTACAATAACAATATGCCTTCAAATGCCTACATTTGATCATTGCTTCTAAGTGCAGTGGAACCTCGGTTTTCGAATGCTTCGGTTCTCGACCAACTCGGTTTTTGACCAAAAAAATTGAGATTTGTTCGTCTCGGATCTCGAACATAAATTCGGTTCTCGACCAAACCGGAGCAAGCGCATTAGAATTAAACGTTCGGAACAGCTCCGAAAACAGCATGGAAACATTCATTCACAAAAGGGAGAAATGAGTTAGGCTTCATAAATTCTTTACAAAAAGGAAGGAACCATTTGGGACGACCTTCCTCTATACTGAAGAGATTTGCTAGAGATAACTCCTCCAACCGAGTTACTCTAAATTGTTTTGGAGGAGGATTCTCCTTCCAAGATGTGAAGTAAACGTGCCATTGTTGTTTATATTTTCTTTTTCACACAATTTTTGATGTAACTGATCTGTTGTATTTTTCACTATTTCGTGACCAATTTCTGCAATTTCTGGCACTGTATCTTAACATAGAATGTTTTCGATGTTTTAAGAGCAAAACATATGAAATGTTTACTTTTTGTTTTCTGTTTTCATCATCATAGATAGAAAATCTTATATTAAAAATGAACACGATCTATATCTTTCCGTTTTTATTTATAGTATGTAATATACAGTACAGTTTATGGTGGAAAAATGTTAGAAAAATATTTTACCGAAATTGTTATCTCGACTTGGAACGGATTAAAATTTACATACATTAATCCTAATGGAAATAATTGTTTCGGATTTCGAACAACTTGGTTTTTGAACAACCTTCTGAAACGGATTATGCTCGAGAACTTAGGTTCCCCTGTATAATAAAGACACAAACAACGGCTGCTATTACATCATACGTTGTTACTGAAGAATATTCTCATCATTCATTAAAACACTTTAAAGTCTTCAGATAAGATCGAAACATTATGGACGTTATGTCACATTATGGATGAATCAAAACAATTGATAGGATTTAGACTTTAGTGACTTCGAATCGGAGTGTAGTTCTGATGATCGTGACGATTGATCTTCTCAGACACACGCCACTAAAATCATGCCAACCACTACAGCAACAATGAAAGAATTAATTATTATTGATGTAACCGAGTCCTTTTAGTACCATTTTGTGGAAATGTTTCTACTAATCAATTTCTATTATGGGGTCATAGAGATTAAAGAATGTCAAAGTGGCTATCAAATAGAGGTGGCGTTCAATTAAATGTGGTATTCAAATACAACTTTTGCAATAATTTAGTTAACCTAACTGAGCCAACTAGTCTATGCAACATACCATTGAAGAAGCGTTTCAATTGAAGGTCTGCAATATCCAGAGGCAGATTACCTACAAATATTTGATGCATATCAGGAAATCTCTCATTTGTTCGTCTGTCACCCCTCTCTTTCTCCTCGTGTCTTGGAGGCCGCGGCATTGGTTCAACACTTGTTCTATCATGTTACAAAAGTGAACCGATAAACATCAAAAACCAATAAATTCATCAGTCATGCAACAGAGAACAGTCGGAAACAAAATAAGTGAGGGCGTAATTGTTATGTTTTATTCTTAGAGGGGCTCAGCTTGAGCAGAAAGAAAGTTAACAAACATTGTTGATATGATGGTTTTGAACACCAGCATTCCTAAGAAGGTGGCTACAAGCCCAGAAAATGCATCATTCATGTACTCACCATGTAGAGCTTAAGCTAACATGTTTGTTTAAGCAAATAAAAAGAAGTGATTCCCAACAAACATAATCTTTATTCCATTTTATTCATTTTCAGCAAAAGCTGAATTCATTGGAGAGTTCATTTGATAAGAGGGCTTCACACCAACAACCATTTTCTATATTGACAAAGATATATAAAGGTCAATGTTGTAAATTGGAACTATTCATGGAACTTTTCAAATAATTCTCAAGGTAATCAAAGCTACTAGAATGCTTGGTAGTCCCGCGCCCCGTGAGAGATCGTGATGCGTACATGTATATGCATAATCAACACATTGATTGGCAAGGTGACTGAGTGGTGTAGTGGTTGGAGTGCTGGACTGTAAATTGGTGTACATAAGTTCAATTCGCGAGCGAGGGAATATTTTCCTGGTGGATGGACACTGTTCTTATTATAGTAAAAGTCTAGTAATCAATTATACCCGAGAGAAACCTTGAGTTTCTCCTGGTTATACCAGAGAGAAACCTTGAGTTTCTCTCTGGTATAATTGATTTCAAGGGCCTTCATGTGCCCAAATTGTACATGTGCCTGACTGACTTTCATTATTAAAGATGTGGTTGCGTCAAAAAGGTCGATTTAATGAAATTAAGATCAATAAAAAGCTAAAACAACAGCTACAATTTGATGTCATTTTTGTCTTTGTAGACCAATCCTGTCCAGAGATATATGCGTTTGAATGAGGCAGTCTTTTAAAAAGCTCACATTCCAGCGGGTGCTTCATTCCTGACGTAACTAGTGATACATCTGAAAAGAGTCCATGAGCGATAAATATCAGGTCGCTTCATCAGCCAATCATCAGCACGAAATTTTTATATAGGTCGTAATAAATGTTATCACTCGTAAACCGCGTTGTCTGCGATCTCAAATTTAAGGATTTTACTCGATTATTAATTCACATGGACATCGATATTTACTAAATTAATTAACATCGTTACTTTAATGAATTACTCGATTGACACAATTTATTGACGAACAACAAAATTGTAGAAATTGCTGTAAAGTTACTGCGAAGGCGACTCCGAGTTTTCTGGGCATCAGGTGGTTAAAGTGCTACGGAGGAAAATAAGAGAATGGAGGTAAATTTATCTTTTACTTTGGGTCTCCTATAGACATACTGTTGAGTTTCCATGCAGATTATATTTCCCTGTTTGAGATTATAATGTAATTTCCTGCGCGTGCGAGATACGTATGTACAGTGAGTTCTTGACGGCTTCTTTTTAATCCATAGCATCTAGCAATACAATGGCTTAGATTGATGAATATGCTAAAATTAATAATATAAGTATTCACGAATACATTTACTAATTAATAGAATTTTAACTTTTTGCTATCACCAATCATTGGTTTATAATTTTTTATCGTTTTAGCTAGCTATATTTGCTTAAAAATTTTCTTTGGCAGTTTTATCTAGTAAATTAGATTTATGATTTGACTTTAGACGTTCACTTCTCACTTGTAAAAAGTGAAGAAAATCAATTGATCAATGCACATCTTTAACTTCCAGAACCAAAGCTTCGAATCAATGGCTTGGTGTACTTATGCTTTTGTTAAACATTTATTCATTTTAAAAATTACACTCGCAATCTATATAACTCCCAACTGGATAGCTTTCAGTAGATACGCATTAGAATGACATATTTATTGCATTGGTTTTACTGATTACAGGATGTTTATGTGGTCCCACCAGCTGAAGCAGCTTTGTCAGTGTGGAAACTGCCATAAATGGGAAAGAGAGACTTGAATGTGTGCTGCATAAACCATGATGTTTTGTTTGAGTTTGCTGCAGTAAATGAATTTGTCTTATTGTATCAGCTGAAACTATGTGAGTGGCCACGACTTGATGGATATTTTTAATAAAAGCTTTATGCAAAGATGTAAAATTTTTTGCTTGTAAAAATTATATAATAAAATAATATTGTTGAAGATTATTTAAAACATGATCTGCAGAATATTGAATATATCATAGCCCCGTTGACACCTGTGCTGAAATAATTTCTGATAGATGGATTTATGAAGTGCAATCAGAGCTGCATGGACAGGCACTTTTGCATAGCTCGACCATTTGTTTAGTACTTGAATCAACTAATCAAATGTGACCAGTGAATTTTTTTTCTACAAATTGATACCAATAATGACTCAATAACATTGACAGTCGACTATACAATGTACATGACTGTTAGGGATGTATTTGGTTTCACCACATATTCTTTTCAAAGACGCAGCTTGCTTATTTTAGTTACGGTAGTAAGAAACTAGTTTTCAGTGTCGGCAATGATATACAGCTCGACCCCCAGGATAGGCGCTAAGCATAATGTGGGCGGGGCTTTTGGGAGGCTGTATATCATTAGTGTGGGTAGCGATGGAACTGTGCGGATTCAAAGACCTTATTCTACATAGTTTGCTTGACAGAATTACCGTAGAATTGGTAGTCGGTAGAAAGATGTTTACACAGCATTAAGACAAGCTAATATGACAAGTTTTTAATTTCCCTTGTTTGAGGCGTTTGAGACATTGGTAATAATGTATCTGTTAATGAATTCAAAATTTTATTCCAGCCAACATGAGCAAATACAAGATAAAATATATGCCAATAGAGCCGCTTAGGACTAGACTTTTATCGCAATAGCCGATGTTAATACGAGAGATAGAGACAGGTTGTATAACGCATTACATCATTTTGGGTAAGTCTGGGCATGCTTTTTTGGCCTGAGCGATTTTACAGCGATCAAATTTTTTCGATTTTAATCTTCAACTATCGTGACAATGAAATCGCCTAACACAACAAACAACATATCAACTGATAGAAAAAAAAACTACTTGCTTTCAAAATCAACTCAAATTTGATGCAGCCACATCTTTAATGTGTAACAATTTCTTTGAGCAAGATAGCTCTAACTGCGCAAATGTTATTTTTATGAAAACTTGTTGGTTACACAAACAGATAATTAATACCTTGATCATGTTTCAATAACGATGACAGACAATTCAGTAACACTTGAACCTGATAAGGCCTATGCTCACTAGTTAATCTATTTGTTATAGCGCATATATACTCAACGCTTAAGCCTGGTTCCCATATACGTCGCAAAGCACCGGCGACAGCACTGCAGGCTATTAGCGGTGAAAAGGGAACCTAAGCGCTGGGTACCGCCGAGGTTCGTCAGCGGCATCGCAATAGTTTCGCGCTGTTCAAATTTCGCAAAAGGCCGCAGGCAAAGTCTTCCCGAAATGCAATGTACGGGTGAAGGTCACCATTATAGAAACGGCATGACTAGCGAACATTTTATTTGATTACGCGATTATGTTTAGCGATGGAGCTTATATGTGAACATATGCTGCCGAGCCTAACGTCGCAAACGTTTAGCTGCGCAAGTTACCGCCGGAGTCGCGCAATCGATATGGGAACCAGCCTTTATATACTCAACACTTATATACACTCAACGTCCCATGTACTGAACACATCCCCATGTACTGAACACATCCCCATGAACTGAACACACCCCCATGAATTGAACACACCCCCATGTACTGAACACATCCCCATGAACTGAACACATCCCCATGTATTGAACACACCCCCATGAACTGAACACATCCCTATGTACTGAACACATCCCTATGTACTGAGCACATCCTCTTGTACCACCTGTGCTTAGGTGGTGATTTTAACATAATTAATGATTTTGTTGGGAGACGTATCTAGAGGAACTGGAAGCATGCAAGCAAATGCTGCTTGCAACTGATCGTGTTCAATTTGGTTCAGCGAGATGAAATCAAAGCTGGTGCTTGATTGGACAACCTACCATTACCAAATATGTATAGCAAGTGTGTATTCACTATAAATGAATGTATTTAAACTTGATCCGGAATATAAAAAGTCAAACTGGGGAGATTGTATACATTGTCTCTTACTTATGCTTGCACTTAACCCTTTCAGGCATGTTCCCGAATATTTCGGAATGTGTTCTGTTCTCTTGGGGCCTGATCCCGAATGTTTCGGGATAAAGGTTGAGTATCTATTGCACTCTATTGCTTAGCCTTTTAGCTACATCAGTTTTATTAATTCACCAAACAAAATTTAAGAGTCTGGGCATCATTTTGATACCCAATATGTAAATGGACAATATATTTTTGACTAACAAATTACGCGATAGATATAAACTGTTCTGAAAATTTGTTGATTGCCGTTTAGGAAAAAGTTTATCTGGACGATGGCAAACTTCTTAAGTCAATCAGATGTGGTAATCAGCTTAGGTGAAGAAAATAGCAACGTAAGTGATGTTAAAAAGAAAATGAGAACTTTCTCATGGAAGAGGATAAGTTTTAAGTGGCACTGTATAGAATTAAACTGGTGAAAACGAAGAAAAAAGAAACCAACATTTTTGTGGTGAATTCCAAACAAACTATATTCTAACAGTGTAAGATATAGATTTGTTTATGCTACACATGATTATAACATTTTAATTAACTCTTCAGCAGGCATAGCGACATAATTTTCGCTTTCTGATACTGACTACTGATGGGCAGAGCGACTATTATGTCGCCACGCGAAAGTTGTTTATAAATCCATGTCTGGTTATCTTTATGTTTTTTTGTTCAATTTTAAACCAATGGTAAACTACAATAGATTGGTTTCTGTTAGCAACAAAAATATCAGCCATTTAGAGAAATAAAAACCATCGTTTTTGCAATACTAAACAAACGAAAAATTTGAAATGAAAACGTATATAGATAAAGTTGGGAATTTTGTTTGTAGCTTGTTTCTGCTTTCTGAATGTTTTCTCGGAGTGCAACAACTTTATTTTACCATCATGGCGTCCTCCAAAGGCTATAGGCAAAGGCAAGGCTGTATTGGAACAAAAACAAGCACATGGTGTTTGGTAGTATTGGTAGTGTTGTGACGTAGTGTTGGTTAGAAGCTCGTAGCACCTGTTCTATTGCTTGGAATAGAGAATTTTTTTTAATTTGCTGCTAATAAAGCTTACTATCAATCTAACATAGTCTACCAATGGCAGTACTAAAACTCTGCTTGTGAAACAAGCAGAATTTGAATGTTTCAACTCTGCATTAACACATAGACATTCCCTCTGATCAAAAATATTTTCCAAGGAAGTACTAGAAATTTTGGTTAGCAGAATTTGTAAAGGTACACAGATATTTATATCAAATTTTAGCCTGGAATGTTTTCTTTAAGCTGCAAAAAAACAAAACAAGATTATTTTAAAAAGTACTCCAGATATACTCAATTTCGTGCAGCTCCATTTTAATTATAAGGCTACTAAAAAATAAATTAGGCTTGGGGGCAGACAACCGATAGCTAATTAGTACTGGATGGGTCAATGTTCACAGGAAGCAGGAAATAGTTGAGGCGATATTAGTAAAATGGCCATCTAGACTAACACTGCAAAATACTACCTTAAACAGTGACCCTCTCTAGGACAATCGTATAACTTTACTGATAATTTTTTCCATCACTTCATTTAAATGAATCTGTACTAAAAGACTTAGTACTGAAATACTTTGTACTGAAAGACTCTGTACTGAGAGACTCTGTACTGAAAGACTCTGTACTAGTTGACTCTGTACTGAAAGACTGTGTACTATATGTAACTCTGTACTACATGACTCTGCACTGACTCTGTACTAGATGACTCTGTACTAAATGACTCTGCACTAAATGACTGGAGATATATTATTCGCACCTGTTAGTAGGTTTTGTCACTTTGCCACTACTATCATTGACCTCTAGAGCAGGCATAGCAGGAAATGCAAAACTATCCTCCTCCTCTTTCTGCTGCTGTGAGGGTGGTGCCTGAGAAAAATTTAGCAAAAACTCTATAGACAAGCAACTAAAGTGTGGGTGGTTAGAATCGCTAGTGTAGCACCTAGTGGCAGCATTGGTAAATTGCAACACCAGATGGCAGCACTACACTTCAAAGCAAATTCAATGCAATTCCAAGCCGGCCAAACCCTTCACAAAAAAATTGAAAGGTTTGTGTTGCTTGCTTATGGCAAACAGATTTATGCATTTAGATGAGGTTGGAGGTGCTGGCAAAGTTAACACTTTTTTGTGCACCTTACCATATTGCCATAACAAAAGGTAAATAGGGGAGAGTGGGGCACATTGCAACATGAGGCACGTTGAAACACTCATCAAATTTCTTGCTTGTTTACATCATTTTAAATCTTACCTCACTAACTAAAGAGCTTTCTAGGTCATCTTATGAAATATCTTAATTGCATGAAATGAAAAGAACAGCAATTTAGGTAAAACATGATTTTTGTAAAATTTACTGGTTATTTTTTGCCATTTCATTTTTATATCCAAATTTAGAGAATTGCATATCTTCTTTGTACATCATCTCATTTTAACAAAGTCAGTGGAGGCAGCTATAGACATGCTTTCTTCCCAACGCACCCACCAACCTTATGATGTTACATCATCCTGAGTTGGGATGAACATTTTGGTTACTCAGACTAAGGCTGGACGGTTTTGGGTACAACAGTACACCGAGACCGCACCTGTTTAAACCGATACCGTACTGCATACCGACATTGGAAGAACAACTCCCAAAAACATACGGTTCGGTTTACACACAAATATTGCAAAATGAGACCAAACCGCATGAATTTTTGGGAGTTGTGTTCCACATACCATTGCTACGCAGACCTCGCCAACTTAGTCGGAGGAAGGCAACTTCAGCTCTACTTTGCTGGAGTACAGGGTCCCGTATGCTAAGCAAACCCTTGCACAAGGGATGGCATTTGGATTGCACAATCCACCTGTTGGTTCATTCCACCCAACTCTAAACTTTAAAGTTGAATATTGTGTATTCTTTATTTTAGACGAGCGTGTAGGAAGCAAGCATAGAATACAGAGTCACAGACACACATAAAATCATGTACCACGTTTGTTGAGAATAAACCCAGCTCTTCAGCAATCAATGACAATTTATTTTATTTATATATGTAATTACAAATACCGTATATAAAACAACATTCAACTTGACAGCGTTGACTGCAATCCTACATCCATCTACAAGTAAATTGCGTGCTTATTAATAACTAACATGGAAGAAGTAAGCAGCGTGGTTTCTACATCTAATGTAGTGTATCAAAGCATTGCCAAACATTGGATTTCGATGTTGTCGGTGTTAAAATTTCCAAATCTGCATCTTCGGTAGATTTCAATGATGATGATGTCGGTGATAAAAACCCCAAATCAGCATCCTCGGTGTCTTCACCTACCAATGATGACAAAAATCAATTGAGAGTACGAACTACAAACTAAACAGAAACTTGCCATTCTAAAAGATTTGAACCATGTCTATATCATAAAATTTTGTTAAGAGCTTCAAAGAAATAACGCACATTATTAAAATGATAGATTTTATTTAAGTTCAGGCAGTTAGTTAAGTGCAGACAGGAAACAAAACTCCTAATGATAAGGAATTAATTATTACAATTAAAAAGATAATGCAACTGACAATGTGTATGGTTTGGAAATTATCATTGAGTCATGACAAACATGAAAATTCTGAGTTCGAGTCTCCAATAAATAATATTCTCATTAATTCTGCTGCCTAGCTAGTATTTACTCTCCATTTGGGTTTATAAAAAACTAGTACGGACACTAAAGCTGCAATAACTGGCAAGTCAAGGCTTGCCAGTTATTGCAGTTAATGTTCAAGGCTGTCCATCCGATTAGCATCAATCTTTATTGAATCAAAAATGATGATCCGCACCCATGCATACGATAGATTTAGACTTATTAGAATAAAAAATCAAATGCCTCCCAACCATACCAACTAATGCACCAAGTCCAGACACAAACCTAAAGTGTGACCACTCATGGTCTAACATCGAGTATAATAAGAAACAATGAAAGCATTTACCTTATGCGATACTCTCGCTGTCCATTCTAGCATGACGACTCTTCTTCCCGCAAAGGATGCCCCCCTGCGACGAAACATCATCTCCATCCACCAATCAATCTGCTCTATTTTGGTGCCACTTTTACCATGTGACAACGGTCGCTCGGTCTACCTGGGTGCGTACCAATACCGCATGAATGTTCACATTATTCGGTATCCTCGGTGCGTGAACAACCGAATCGCACGGTTCCATTGTGACGTTTTGATCGCTCGGTTTTAAAAGCAAGCACCGTGAAAAAACGGTAATACCGACCAACCGCCCAGCTTTAACTCAGAGTCATGTGGGGCAGTTGAAACACAAAGGCTATGGGACAAGTTGCAACACGTTTTAATGATAAGAATAGAGGGGCAAGTTGCAACATGTCGCAACTTGCCCCTTTATTCTTATAGAGGGGAACAGCTCGAGTCGCATAGAAACTGCTGTTGGATACAAACCTTGATGATGTAGATAAAAGTTAATACTCACGATGAACCCCTAAATTTCTGGACAATATTGATATCATGACTGCAAATAGTAATATCTTTATATCAACACTAGCTGTACTATCCGGCATTGCCCAGGTAATAAAGTATTTGGACAAAAGATTGGTTTGTGTTTAACACATAACAACATTTGCCATTCTAACTTTCAAACTACATATCATGAGAAAAGTGTTCTGTGTAGTTGAAATAAATTGAGAGAGAAAACTCAAACAACGGTCAAGATTTTCAAACTTTGTCAAACAACTGTAACTTTCAAACTTCATATCATGATGAAAATGTTCTGTGCGGGTCAAATAATTTTTTTTAAAAATAAAGCAACTATAAAAGGGTTTAAATTTAAATGTGAAATAATTAGCAAGTAATAGCTAAATTAAGTCTGTTTTGCTATGATTTCAACAAGATGATTTGTTAATGATACTGTTAATACCAACTGAGAAAACAAAATAAAAATCCTGAATATGTTGAATTAATAATAACAATTTATGCATAGAAGTGTGTGTGTGTATAAATAAGGTTACTGTTCTAGCATAAGCTATCCATCAAAGCTTTAAATACGACGATACTGGTACCATTCGATACTGGTTCCACTCGATACCGGTACTTCTCGATACTGGTACCTCTCGATATTGGTACCTCTTGATACTGGTACCTCTCGATATTGGTACCTCTCGATATTGGTACCTCTCGATACTGGTACCTCTCGATATTGGTACCTCTCGATATTGGTACCTCTCGATACTGGTACTTCTCGATACTGGTACTTCTTGATACTGGTACCTCTCGATACTGGTACCTCTCGATACTGGTACCTCTCAATACTGTTACCTCTTGATACTGGTACACATGTAAAAATGAGATGTCGTACTGTCTCTGTCTGACCGAATGGAGAGAGAATCTCGAGGCTCTTCTTACGGAGATAATACAATTGTCCGCGTGAAAAAATTGGCCTTGACCGCAATTTTTAGCAATCAAACCTTACGGAAAACCGAAAATAGAAATTCAAGAAAACACGAAAATTAAATTTAAATTTTGTGGTTGCAATCTCTGTGAGTTCAAATCCATCAGAATGCGAAGTTTTATATTCAAATATTTTAACAGCTATAGCCGGACATACGCAAACATACACAGAAACCCATACAAACAAACTTTGAGAAACATATACATATGTACATGTATATAGGTTTTTTTTACTATGGAAGTTTGTTTGTTTTGATTGTTGTACTCAGTGTTTTAAAGCTCATAGCAAACTCTTTTCAAGTTTTTCTTGTTAAGACAATTAGTGGAAATTTGAATTGTTTGGCTGAAAATAAATTCAAACAAACACAATTCTAAAACTAAAATTTACTATGGAAACCAAAGACGCTCCAACATGCCCCATAGGGTGTTTCAACGTTATCCCTACTGGGGCGAGGTGGTTGACACACCAATTATGCATTTAGTATTCTTGTGATATTTTCCAAAGTATACAACCAGCAGAATTGGCATTTGGCATACATATGTAAAACATATTTTTGCATCCTTTGTGATTATCTACATTATATTCCAATATTTTAGGAAAATATTAATACCCAAAAATATTATACCCATCTTTTGTTCCAGCGTGCCCCACCCTCCCATAATAAAATGTTAAAGGTTGACTTGCAACAAAATTCGCATTACAGTTATTTGGTATCAAAAGGCTCACCATGTCTTACTCTGCTGTGTTGTAAGGTGCAAAATATGTAAATATGTGGAATGGTGATTACAAGCTCTTAAAAGCTCAAAAATGAACAGTTAATCGCTGTTAAAATGCTGTCGGTTGGAATCCCTCTCCAAAACGGCTCAAATGGGATGTAGCTGAACACAATGAGCTTTTGTTTATAATTTTATGCAACCGAAATATCAAAATATTTCCACGAAGAAACTTCCCGCATTCAATAAAACCATTCTATTGTCCTGACGCATCTATTTCATTATCATTGTAATGCTGTCACATTGAGCACTGATATCTCAAAACCTAACCTAAAAATTAGTTAAATTTTTTAACCTTAGCTTCAAGGAGTGCATATCATCCTCTGATAAACATGAGGAGTCTGTTGGTCACCTGTAATAGTCAAAAAATGCTGCAGAAATTGTTCGCGTCATTTGGCAGGAAGTATGGGTCACATGATCAGAATACGACTACATGTTTAGACCAAGCTGAAACGAAACTGTAAAGTAGCGAGCATCTATATTTAATAAGGGCTTTCCGTAGAACCCGAAGTGTTTGTTATAAACTAGTGCTAAGAGACATTTTATATTGATCCTTTTATTGTTATTTAAATAACCACGTCGAGTACGTCATTGTAATAAAGTGATTCTAACCTACGGCGTTTTCGTGATGGCTGCCATTAACTGTTCGCTTTTGAGCTTTTTAGAGCTTGTAATCACAATTCCATATATTTTGAATCTACATCACGGCAGAGTAAGACAAGGTACTTTATGATACCAAATAAGTGTAATGTGAATTTTGTTGAAAGTCAACCTTTAAGGCGAACAAACTACAAATTTGGATCAAAATCTTTGGACAGTTTAGAATTAGGCATAAATTCAGAATTAGCCATAAATTGGGACTAGTACCAATCGTAAATAATGGAAAATCCCCTGTGTAGTCAACAATAGTACCATGGTTATTAAAACAATCTGTCAGGGATTAATACAGAGTGGCAACCTGCAAAGGAGTAATGTCACTGTATTTGTTCTGAGGATATATGAGCGTATTACCAATGAAATCTACCTGCTTGTTTGTGTCAATGATAGGCATAGGTGGAACAACAGCAACCACATTAGCCCACGAGCTCTTATTGATCTTCTCAACCATTGCAAGGCTTTCAACAGAAGGGGGCAACTCTACCGAGATCTTCACCAAATCTTCCGTTTGACTTCCTGCTGGCTCATCCACCTATTGCCAATAAAAATCTTCATGGTTGCTATTGCCATGAGTTACCATTACAGTTGACACAATGTCACAGAGTATGCGATACCAAACTGTTAGGGTTATGCAACAAGTAGCACATTGACACAATGCCACAGGGTATGTGATACCAAACTCTTGGGGTTACGCAGTGAGTAGCACAATTGAGACAATGCCACAGGGTATGTGATACCAAACTCTTGAGGTTATGCAATGAGTAGAACAATTGAGACAATGCCACAGGGTATGTGATACCAAACTCTTGAGGTTATGCAATGAGTAGAACAATTGAGACAATGCCACACGGTATGTGATACCAAACTCTTGGGGTTATGCAACGAGTAGAACATTTTCATTAAATGTTTGCACATTTAGGTTTGATAATACCGTAAATGAGGCAAAGTTGCTCGTGCTTGATTGTAGAATAATAGGTATTCAAAAAAATTATTAAGCGAGAAAATGAAATGAACTACATGAAAAATAATTTCGTGAAGCCAACATTAATGTGAAAAAGCCTTAAAGGTTGACTTGCAACAAAATTCACATTACAGTAATTTGGTATCAAACGATTCCCCATGTCTTACTTTGCTGTATTGAAGGTGCCAAATATGTGGAAATTTGATTACAAGCTTTTAAAACTTAAAAAACGAACAGTTAATCGCAGCCATCACGAAAATACCATAGTTTGGAATCTCTTTATTTTGATGACTTTCTCAAACATTTTGATTATTGCTTTGACACGTGATGTTATCAGATGCATTGTAAGGCCAATAAAAGGCTCAATATAAAATGTCTCATAGCACTAGTTTATGACAAACACTTCGGGTTCTACCAAAAAACCCGTATCAAATATAATCTTGGTCTAATCATCTAGTCGTAATCTGATCATGTGACCCATACTTCCTGCCAAATGGCGCAAACATTTTTTGTAGCATTTTTCGATTATCACAGGTGACCAACAGGCTCGACATGTTAATCAGAGGATGATATGTACTCCTTCGAAAGTTAAACAATTAAACCAATTTTTACCGTAGGCTTTGAGAGATCAGTGCGCGAAGTGACAGCATTACAATGATGATGAAATAAACGCGTAATGACAATAAACGCGTAATGACAATAAACATGGTTTTATTGAATGCGTGAAGTATATTTGTGAAGATATTTCGACGAATGAGGTTGCATAAAAGTGTAAACAGAAGCCATCGTGTTTAACTATGTCCCATTAGACCCGTTTTGGAAAGGCATTCCGGTCTACGGCGTTTTCGTGATGGCTGCGATCAACCGTTCATTTTTGAACTTTTATAAGCTTGTAATACATTTCCACATATTTTGCACCTACAATACAGCAGAGTAAGACATGGTGAATCTTTTGGTACCAAATAACTGTAATGTGAATTTTGTTGCAAGTCAACCTTTAAGACAAGAATTTGCTTTAGCCATTGCAGTAAATGGGTTGAGAGATTCTTTTTTTCGATATCAATTAATGCAACAAAATGATCTGAATTAGACTAAGTTTTCAAGTATTTTGAGAGCTACAAAGATAGCTAGCGATTCAGAAAGAACTATAGAAACCGATAAGGCAGGCAATTCTAATGTGAAATTGGAAGTAGATGCAGTAGAAAACAAATCAGAGAGCAACAATAATCAATTTAAATTTGACTCTGATTTGAGTATTGAAAGAGAAGTGAATAGAGTATCTTCTAGATATAAACATAAATCTAGAGGTGAAGATAGGAAATCGAGTGAATATAGTTAAGATTATAGCAAGGATAGAAGAAGCTCTAGGCACTATAATAGTGGTTCATCTAAGGATTCTAGTAGAGAAAGACAATTTGAATGGCATAGAAGAAGCAGAGATAGATATTCCCCATGGGAATATGTCTAGCAAAAGCTCTAGACGATATTCATCTCCAGGGGGAGATAAATGCTATGATTGTGGAGTGAGAGGACATGAAATTGGATTCTGTCCAGAGGTACGGTGCTATTTTTGTGCTACCAAAGGACATACAATTAAGGACCCTAAATTACGTAAGAATCAAAGTAGAAATAGGTATGAAAGTAGTGGAAGTAGTGAAAGTAGAAGAAGTCCTACTCCCAGAGTAAGGTTAGCTGAGTCTAGTAATAGCATAGATCTATTAACTACACTAAACTGGGCAATGCAAAGCCACGGTGTCCTACATAAATAGCCACATTCTTTGTGATGCAACGTTATTTCTTGGTTCACTTTCAGCTGGTCAGGCAAGTGAGTCATCATTGTTTACATTGAAAGAATGAAGAGACATTTTTGCTGCTACATGTAATTTGACATAACTACTAAAGTACACAAGATATTTTTCAAATTTTAGAAACAAAGTTTATACATCATGCATTTTCTATCCTGCAAATTTGACAACATAAAGTTGAAAATTTTATATGTAAAGTGCGAGTAAAAATGTATATTGACGTATTCCAAAAATATTGCAACATCATCAATGTTGCCCTATGCTATGGGCTAACAAGTCAGGTAGCTAGGTGTACAACTGATTTCAAATGTCGGCCATGAATATAAATGTTGAGTCTTGGGTGTCATGCAAACAGCATCAGAAAAATCGTAGAAAACAAGCGACAAATGGTACACTTTTATTTATGTATTGTGAAGGGTTAGACATGACTAAAGACGACCAGTCGGCTGAGCCTTGATCTGCGATTACTCTTGTTAACTGCTACCTTTGTAGCCTCCTGGTGAATTCTAATCCTGACATATTTGGAGGTGATAGTTTTAACTAACGCTGCTGCGCTGTGTATTGAGCATGAAAATTTCTAATGCAAATTACTTTGTAAAACCAATGAAAGGGTCTTAGTGACCACCAGCTTGTGTATGTTTGCAGTGGTTTCCTTGTAAGTTGACACACTGCGGTATGATCTGTTCTGAGCCTGAACCTATATTTGTGATGACAGGATGAGGTGTAAACAGACCACCTCTATCTTTAACACTGATTAGTGTCGCATCATCCCTGGTGCGTAAATCTGGACATGAGACTATAAAGCTGGTGAAGTGATTGCAGGTGAGTTTTAAGCATCACATTCTACAGATTCGAGCCAGTTTTAAAGTTCGTGCTTTAGGAAGTTTGAACAGCATTCTGAGATAGGCTTTTGGAGAATAGTATTACATGGTAATAGCGAATTCTTCAATTTTTAGACTGAAGACCATTATGGTTTTTGTATTTTGGTTTTTGGCTTCATTTTCTACTAATGTAGCTCTTGCAGGCCACCATCTATTGAGTCAAGCTTAACGCTTTGGATTTCATTTTCTTTTTTTATAAATTCAAGCAAACTCTGAATATGTGTGGGGTTTTGAAGGCTTTAAAGCTTGTGGTTAAGCGTGTTGACTTTCTTTAAAAGATTCGGTATACGTATCTCCAGTGCGATTTTTTGTCTACCTCACGCACACTTATGTAGAGGGTCAGAAATGACCTCTTCAGATTGATTGGCGGCTGTTGGCTCTTCAAAGCAAAGTGAAAGTTCCATGGCTGGCTCAACACGATCTGGTGTAGATGATGTAGACGGTGTTGGTTGGCATTGGAGTCGTCTATGCTTTGGTTGAGTCAGTTTTAAGTATTTTGACAGAGAATCAAATATTCCTGGTACAGCAGTAGACTTTAGTATGGCAGCCAACTTCACACTAAGAGGTTTACGATAGGGGTCTATTGTGAAATGATCACTACAGAGCACAGAGTATTTGGAAGGCATCCAGTCCTTACGTTTCACTCTGTCTAGGTGTTTTTTTCCCAATGGAAACTGAGTTTACTGTCTTTTGCTGGAGTATTAGAACACCCAAATGCACAGGAAAAATTTCTACTCCTCTTGCCCTGCAAAATGATCAGTAAATGATTGCATTTTTATGAGATCATTATAAAGTAAAAATCATTCTGGTTAGGTTTAGCTACACTCTTAAATATAGCACAGCCATCACCATACTCATTTACAAGCCTACGTCCCCCTGCCATGGTGATGAAAAACTTCATAAAATCGGCAACACTTTGTTTACTACGCATTTGGCACCTCTTTGTGCAAAACAACTTTTCAAATTGTAGTGCCTGATATGAACTTTAAAAAACCATTTTGGAGAAACCATTAATTGTATGCGTATCCCGAAAAAATCCACAATATTCCTTGCTTTATATATCTAGATACCTATCACAAACCTACTTGAAAATAATTGGAGCAAAATTTACCTTTGAATCCTTTCCAGTGCTGGTATTCGGTCCACTCTCCATGTCTTCCTACTTGAAACTGGTCTGGACTAGGTTAAGTGAACAAAGCAATGACGTTGCATCACGAAGAATGCGACTACTTAAGTAGGATGCAATGCTGAGCTGTGTTGCATTAGATTGACCAGTCTAGCATAGTTAATAGGTCTACGAGTAATAGCAGCTGACTAGACAAGAAATTTGTCAGAAATTTATCTGTAAATGGTAAAGATGTTGAGTTTACTTTTGACACAGGAGCTGATGTATCTACTTTGACTGAAAAATCTAGTAGAAATTTTGGTTTGAATTTGAAGGAGTCCAAGCAAAATTTGAATGGAGCTGATGGAAATAGACTGAATATTTTAGGATTAACTGATGTAGCTATTAAGAGTGCTTATACAAGGAGTAACTGATGTAGCTATTAAGAGTGCTTATACAGTTATTGATATTTCTGTTTACATACTTAGTTCTAGAAGAATTCTTTTAGGTATACATGTACTTTTTAGGTATATTAGGATGTTGAATTTGTTAGCAGTTATTAATGCTTTGTGTGCGAATGAATTTGACCTCGTGAAGGAATTTTCTAAGACTTTAGAAGGGCTACGAACAATGCCTGGTATTTTCAGTATTGACTTGCATAGGAATGCTGAACCTGTTAGATTGTACGCACCTAGGTCTATTGCAGCAGGTTAGCGTGAAAAGGCTAAAAAAAAGAAATTGATAAAATGCTGGAAAGTAAGGTTATAGAACCTATAGAAAAGGCAAGTGATTGGTGTTCTGGTCTTACCATTGCTTCAAAACAGAGTGGTAAGATTAGAATGTGTGTAGATTTGATCAATTTGAATAAACAAGTTAGAAGGGAAGTATACTCTTTACCTAGGATTTCAGACATGTTGAGTAAATTGTCAAAAGGAGTTGTTTTCAAAACTTGATGGTAATTCTGGATTTAGGCAAGTTGAACTTAAGGAGAAATGCAAGGAGTTAACGACTTTTGTAATCCCATGGGGTAGATTTTGCTTTAAAAGAAAGCCTTCTGTGATATCTTCAGCCCTTGAATTTTTTCAGAGGGAAATAGAAAAGATATTAAAAGGTTTAGACGAAATTGTATGTTTGATGGATGATATTTTAGTTTTTGGGAAAACTGTAACCGAAAATTGGCAACAGTAATGCAAAGTTTTGAAGAGAATTGAGAAGTCTGGAATGACCTTAAAAAAAAACGTGAATTTGGATGTACTGAGGTGAAGCTTTTAGGACATTTGGTTAGCACTTTTGGTATTAAACCAGACCCTGGTAAAATAAAAGCTATAGATGAAATGAAGCCTCCGAGAAGTAAAAAGGAAGCCAGGAGATTTACTGGAATGATAAACAATTTGATGAAGTTTGATAAAAGGTTAGCTGGTTTATATGCTCCGATTTATGGAGTAATTGGTAGTAAACCAGAATGGTTTAAGGGCCCTGACCAACATGAAGCATTTGAAACTGTGAAGAAAGAAATTTCTAATAGTCCAGTATTATATACTTTCGAGATAAATGCTAAACATAGTCTCCGCTGATGCTAGTAAAAATGCACTCGGTACAGTTTTGCTACAGTATAACGAGGAAGGTGCGTGGCAACCTGTAGAATATGCTTTTAGTAAAAAGACAAACTGAATGCAGATATGCCATGGTCAAGAAGGAAGCTTTAGCTACGACAAGGGCATGTGAGAAAATTAACTATTAATTAGTTGGTAGAAAATTTGAAATAGAAACGGACCATAAGCCTTTAATTCCGATTGTAGGTGAAAAAGATTTGTCTAAGTTACTTGTAAGGGTAACGTACAGTTACAACAGGTACAATGTTTTAGGCTAAGAATAATGAGATATGATTATGATAGTTCCATACTCCAGGAAAAGATATGTTTATTGCTGATTCACTTAGTCATCCGAACAGTGGTGCTGTTTGCGATGAGGTAAGTAAAGCTAATTGTAATAAGGTAGAAGCTTAAGTCAACTCGGTAGTTTCATCTTCTGCATATAGAGATGTAAAAGAAGAGAAACTTAGGGAAGAGGTTAGTAAAAATTTGAACGCTCTAAAATGTGTAGAGTACAGTCAAACATGGATAACTCGTCCACGGATAGCTCAAACACATGGTTAATTCGAACATTTCCTTTGGTCCGTTCCCACGTAGTGATAAATTGCTATAGATAACTCGAACTCAACACTGTTAATTCGAACTGTTTTTTTGCCCAACGGCTATCGAAACGGTTGTTTTCGCTTTAGAAAATCACTTTATTCAAAGCCATAGAGGTAAACTTCATCTTTTCGTAATTCATAAGCGTCGTTATTACCACCATCGGCAAAATATTTTTGTCAACGACTTTTCTAAAAGTTTGGTAAAATTTGATTTATACTGCGATACGATGAATAGCACGGGCTAGCCGGGTCACGCGCGCAAGGATTTTCGCCACGCACATACAAAACAAAAATCGCATGTTGTTTTGTATGTGCGTGGCGAAAATCCTTGAGTGCGTGACCCGGCTAGCCCGTGATGAATAGTTTTCCGACGTTGATTCTGTGTTGAATCAACGTCGGAATGTTGAATGTTTAAAACGTCTTAAAAAATGTTGTAATTAAACGTATACGTTGTCTGAGCTACAAAAAACTATTCATCATTTGACCTAAACACAGAATACGTGTGTACATTCAATAAGTATCTATTAAAAGAGCATGAGTGATATAGAATGTACCGTAAAACCTCGTAAAACTTCTAATTGAACTGCCTCGGAGTGTTGCTTTTAACGAATCCCAGGTAAAGTAAGGTAATCTGCATAAACTTCAAGAAAAAACGGCAAAATTGATCATGGGTAAAACCCCAAAAGAAAAAAATGTCTTTTCTTTTGAGCATTTCAACAACGATCAAGTTTTGCCAATGTCAATCTGAAAAACGTCCTGGCAATAACATCACCTCAAACGACAAACCAATGTCAAGTGATAGAAAAATCTCTATACTTTTTCATGAAAACGTTTTAAACTTTACATTAGAAGCATTTAATTTGAAACAAGCCATTTGTGCTTTTGATTTATATTATAGTTTGTATATGTACATGTATCTACTAATAAATAAGTAAATATATGGACTTGTGACAGTGCTCTGATAACTTGAATGCTCTGATAATTCGAACACTTTTGCTCGGTCCCTTTAAGTTCGAGTTATCCATGTTTGACTGTATTTGTATTCTGGAAGGCCGTCTGAATTGGATGGTTTTAGTAAAGAACTGATAGGTTTATATGGATCTAGAGTGCGATTAAGTATTTATAGTAATCTATTGTTGTATGACTCTAGGCTGTATATTCCTTAAAGAATAGAGAAAGCATAATATTATTATGCTTTATTATTTATCTTGAGGTGTTGACTGATGTTATAAAAAAGAATCAAAGAGATTGACCCACCAGAAGCTGAGATATAGCCAGCCCAACACAGGTCTACCTAATAACAAATCAGAGGAAAAACCCTTCGGAAATCTCGAGAATTGTGAGGTATGAAATCGACTTATTGGACATGTGCCGGAGTTGCGCACCCTTACCGCCATTATGTATACTGATTGTTTTAGGCAACGAGATGTGAAACGCTTCTCGCGATAGTAAAGAATTTAAAAACTAGATCTGGTTTCTCAGGAAAACCAAGCAAACATTGTGTGGTAAAGGCAGTTGCCCACAACCCCTTGCCATGATTTTCAAAACAAGAGCAGATTTTGACTATTGTGCCTCAAATGTTAACTCGATCTTCACGGATCTGCTCCGAAGATCCTCTGTTCAACGAACGGCGCGTGTATAGTCTATATTATACGATATCCGTGATTTGCAGTTTGTTTAGAATAAGAAATGGGAATGTGAATTTTTGTTCGTTCATTTTTCTACTGTGTACCTACTGCAGCATTCAGTTGATTTTTATGATTATCGTCACTATTAACAGACTGTAAGTTCACTACAGCCATAATTTTAAAAAGAATAACTTGAACGTGCTGCTCTTGCTGTAAGAAAAGAAAACGATAACTTTTGATTTGACTCTTCTATTTATCTATTAACTTATCTATGATTATTTTTTTATGATTAACATAATAATCATAATGCATATTATACAAAATAATAACATATCTGTGTATAGAATAAATTATGTAACTAATATAATTTGTAGAAAATTCCAAATGATAACCGAGATTGATTTAATTGATTCCATTTATTACCTATAAATAAATAAATCTGAACAGCCCTAAATATGAGTCTGAATAGGGAAGCTAAGTGGGAGAACAACAAAACTGAGCTGAATTAGCAAGATAGCGAAATATTGCGAAACAATAGATGCGTGTAATTATTTCATGCTAAAACTAATCTACACGTCAGAGGGACTGGTTTGGAATTCTCAGAGCAATGATTGTTAGGCCCAATTTGATTGTTCTATACCTCCAGGGATTAAACCAATTAAAACGCCGTGATTGTTATAGGAGAGCGCATTAGTTGGCTTAATTGACCAATGGCACACAAGTCGATTTCATACATCATTGATGCTAATATGAGGATTACTAAAACATTTATGTCTTTTGGTAGACCTGTGTTTGGCTGGCTATATTTCAGCTTCTGGTTGGTCAATCTCCTTGATTCTTTTTTTAGAACATCAGTCAACACCTCAAGAAAAATAATAAAGCATAATAATATTATGCTTTCTCTATTCTTCAAGTCATTGAGAACACAGTATTTGAAAATTTGTCATGAAGGTCATCAGGGCATAACATTATGTCGTAGACGAGCTCAACGTCATTTTTGGCGGCCTGGTTATAGTAAGAAGATTGCAGATTATATAGACGGATGTAATGTTTGTATTATGCATATAGTCAAGTCAAACACCAACCCATGTATGAAGCAGAATTGCCTTCTAAACCATGGGGGGAGGGGCGATAGGTTCTGACATACTTGTGTTTGATAACGAATATTATCTAATTGCTATAAAGTATTATCCTACAAGATGAATATATTCACTGAGTTAAGTTTCGCGCAAATTGCCTTTTTCAAGCATATTCGCAGGCTAAGTTATTCGCGGACTAATCTATTCGTGGATGAACACGATCACTCTCTATTAATGGTTAACTCCATTGATAGCAATAGAGTTAACCCATCACATGTGTACACCACGTGTTTAAGTTTCTATTTAGCTTACAATTATGAGTAGATCATGTTAAACTATAAATTTCTTGCTGCGTTCAGAGGTTTTCACGAAAATTCATCGATTTGGAGGCCTTTGATGAACCAACAACTTGTGGTAAGTGATGAGTTTTTTCAAAACCATTTACTAAATTAATAATTGAATTTTACTGCGGTTCTTTGGTAAAATGCAATATTTATTTTTTCCATTCCTACGGCTTCGATATTTGTTTTAGTGTGAGAGAGCCCAATAATCTGCTCGACCCATTTGCAGTAAAGCTAGTAAAGCCAGACTGCGCAACGGTTGGTCATCTACCCCGTGAAATAAGTATTGTAAGCAGCTTTTTCATCCTACACAGAGGCACGATGACTGCAAGGGTGGTGGATGTCATTCCTAAAAGATCACCAATCATTCAGGGAAGTCTTGAAATTTAGGTGGAAGTGACCGCAGTTGCTAACTAGGAGAATATGTTTTTAAAAAGGAACAAGAACGCCTTTACGATCACAAATCCTTGGCCAACTGGCAGAACGTTGCAATAGTAAGCCACGAGGAGAGTTCTGATGATAACTGCCTTACCAGCCATGTAGTAGCGAGAGAATCGACTTTAACATCTACCCAAGACAGTGAAAGCTATATAGAGCTGCTATTACCAAAATAACTAGTCAGAGAGCTTACAAGCTAGTATTTACTTATCAAGAGCATCCGTTTAATCTTATTGCCAGACAACCGCTATATGGGCCAAACTGTTTTTATTTACTTTATTCATTGTTTGTAAAGTTTTATTTGTATTTGAAATATTTTATTTGTACACTCAAGTTTGTAATAAATTATCCGGTAATATATCTATACATAAAAATATCTCTATATACATATCTCTAAAAATCCTTAAAAAAATCTATATATAAAATATGTATATATATATATTCTGAATATATATATATCTACATATGAATATATAATATAATCATGTTTGCTGCAGCGATATCAAGGAGTTGTTGTTGATGAAGGGGTCTAGGTTTACTGGTTGCTTCTCTGCCAACATTCCTGCTTTGGTGAATATTACTACTTGTCTCTAGTTTTTGGAATAGGTTCTGTTTCATTCTCAATCTGCAGTAAACACAAAAGTAAGATTAAGAAGTGTAAAGGAAGTACAAAAACAATAGCTGAAGTATTGAATGAAAGGGATCAGTTTTCAAACAAGAGAATGAACTAACGCAGTTAATTATGGAAAAACGTATCTGCAATGCAAATCGAATACATACCATAATGTCCAGATCAGAATCATTATTGTCATAAAATTCGGTGTTAGAGGTTGATGGAATTGATTTCAACATAAAAACTATTGGAGAGATTTTTGCGATGACGACGCCATGCCGAATAACTTGTGAAAACCTTGAATAATTTTGCAAAGTGTGATGCATTGGCAGTGTGGTTAACTCGAAGCCCTGGCGATGATTTTAAACAAGTTTGGAACTCGGCTACATTTAGTACTTCTGTCTAGAGGCCAGTTTTTAATTTGAGGCAGTAGTTATTCTCCCTTGTGTTTGAAAATAGAACTAATTGTTCGCGGAATTTAATAATTCGCGGAATTGACTGTTCGCAAAATCGCGAATTATTAAATCTATCAAAGATTTTCATATTGTAGGGTACTCGAAATGGATAAAATGTTTCCATATAGCATCTCAAACTGCTAGCGAGATAATTCGTGTACTTAAATATCTATTTTCTCAATTTGGTATACCTAATGTTATCAGGTCTGATAATGGAACTTGTTATGCTAGTTACGAATTTAGAAACCTTGGTGAGAAAAAGGGCTTTATTGTAACTGCTAGTAGCCCACGGTATCCTTGTTCTAATGGTTTAGCAGAAAGTGCTGTGAAAATTGTGAAAGGATTATAGGAGAAATGTGAAGATAAAGATGTGGCTTTGTCTGCATATAGGGCTACACCTTTGTCTTCATGATATAAGCCAAGTGGTCTGATTTTTGGTCGAGCCATTAGATCAAATTTGGGTTTCCATATAAAAGTGATGTAGACTATGAACTGTTTGAGGAAAATGAAGTTGGACGTAAAAAGAAAATTAAAAAGCGTTGGAATCATAGACCTATTAACTATACTAGACTGGGCAATCCAATGCATCACGGCTCAGCATTGTGTCCTACTTAAATAGCCACATTCTTCACGACGTAACGTCAACGCTTTGTTCACTCGCAGCTGGTCAGGCAAGCGATTCATCATTGTTTACATTGAAAGAATGGCAGAGACAGCTTTGTTGCTACATGTAATTTGACATAACTACCAAAGTACACGAGATATTGGTTTAAAATTTTAGATGCAAAGCTTATACACTATGCATTTCCTGCCCTGAAAATTTGTAAACATAAAGTTGAATATTTCATATGTAAAGTGCGAGTAAAAATGTATATTGATCTATTCAAAAAGTATTGCAAAATTATCAATGTTGCCCTATGCTATGGGCTAACATGTCAGATAACTAGGTGTACAAACCGACTGGTCGTCCTTAGTCATGTGTAGCCTGTCACAATATGTCTAGAAAATTGCACCATTGGCAATTTGTTTTCTACGATTTTTCTGATACTGTTTGCATAACACCTAAGACCCAACATTTATGTTCATGGCAGACTGCGATCAGTGTGCCATTTACCGGTGTGTATGCATTTGAAATCAGTTTGTACACCTAGCTATCTGACATGTTAGCCCATAGCATAGGGCAACATTGATAATTTTGCAATACTTTTTGAATAGATCAATACACATTTTTACTCGCACTTTACATATGAAATATTCAACTTTATGTTTACAAATTTTCAGGGCAGGAAATGCATAGTGTATAAGCTTTGCATCTAAAATTTTAAACCAATATCTTGTGTACTTTAGTAGTTATGTCAAATTACATGTAGCAACAAAGCTGTCTCTGCCATTCTTTCAATGTAAACAATGATGACTCGCTTGCCTGACCAGCTGCGAGTGAACAAGGCGTTGACGTTACGTCGTGAAGAATGTGGCTATTTATGTAGGACACCGTGGCTTCGCATTGCCCAGTCTAGTATACAGTCATACTTCAACTTACGAGCTTAATGCGTTCCGAGACTGAGCTCGTATGTCAATTTACTCGCATGTTGGTGCAATTTATTTATATATAGAACAATTAAATATATATTGATTGGTTTCCATACTCTAAAAAAAGCAAATAAAACACTCAAAACAAGATATTGTAACAAAAAGAACATGTTGGTTATTGTCCTTACGTACTACATGCTTTCAAAAAACAACAAATAAAAAATAATGCAAGGAAATGTGATTAATTAAAATGTAAAATTAAACATACAATAGCAGTTAACACTCGCATTTGCCAGGGAGGGAGATATAAGCTATCCTTCGTAACAACATTTGACTTTGATAAATTTGGATTTTATCAAAGTGTTAAAAGACAAACTTAGAAGCAAATCTAAAAGCAAACTTTCATTTTCAACTAAACATAATTAAAATTTTTTCGGCGTTCATAGTTTGAAGTTTCTCGCTGGTTAGCGAAAAATTTTTCCTTTTTATTCGTTTTCACGACTAGCCGGCCGTTTTAAGATAAACCTATGTAGAAACGTTTGCCTTTGTCGCCCTTGCAACATGTTGCGATTAGGACGAACACAGGTGTCGTCACAAATGGTTAATGCACGGCCACTAGCCAGCTTGTCCGAATGTCTATTAAACAGTTTGGATAGATAGCGCCGGCCTTTTCACATAGCATCGTTTCAGTTACGCTGTCACCGGCCAATTTTTTGTCCAATGCCATCAGCAGTCGTGAAGATCGCTGCACCGTTTTAAAACTATGGTTAGTCCTTTTGCGAACAAAATGCCCTGAATATAATCCTTCTGTTTGATAATTATGAATGTATTTCTGTCATATTGCCCAGCTAGCTCAATCACGCATACACATTTCGCATATTTTTCAATATTTTTTCCGTTTAATATCAATTGTTATCATTTGCTTTTTCTTTGTATTATCTTTCATTTTACTGGCAAACTTTCGATCTACGCACAGTATGTTTAATTCACATAATTCTGCGCAGAAAATCGTGCACAAAAAAACACGGTACAACAGTATAACCTGAGCAGTTGAAAAATACAGAGTGATGCTGTTCTCATAAAACACCTCCGGCATACTTGGCAACTGACTCAAGTGCTCGTATCTCAAACATGGCTCGTATGTTAGTGCTAAAACTTGCTTGAAAGCTGGCTCGTATCTCAAGTTTCTCGTAATCTCAAGTATCTCAAGTTGGAGCACTCGTAAGTTGAAGTATTACTGTAGTTAATAGGTCTATGGTTGGAATAGAAAGTAGTTTCAAAGTTAGACGAGTTGAAACCTGGTCAAATGGTTATGTAAAAGCCCCTGCTGATTTAGGTTCAAAAGGTATAGTTTTGAGAACAGATAAATCTCCTAAAGTTACTGGGTTAATGTAGGCATGAGCGAAATACGTAGAAATAGAAAACAATTGTTTTTGTTGAATTCGGATGACGATAATACATTGTCTGAGGGTTCTGACGATAATTGTCTTCTCTTGTATAGTTACTCCTCAAAAGAAAGCAACTCTGAGATAGTAAATAATGCTAATGGTTCATCTGAAAGTAAGGAGCCTATGATTCCGACTTAGAGATCTATGAACAGGGAGAAAAAACACCTGGTGTTGCTGAGCATGTGGAAGAAACTCCTGGTGTCAGTGAACACGAGGAGGAAACTCCTGTTGTTGAGGATAGAAAAGTGCCAGTAAAGATTTGCCTAGAAGGAACTCTAAAAGTGGATTTGTGTCTGTTGGTAGAGAACCTGCTGTGAATAGCTCAGATCGAGTTAGTAAACCACCTCTGACATATGATATGGAGTATTATAAATGAATTCGTTATTGCTACTCCTAGTAGAGATACTAGAAAGAAGAGTAAGGTTGAGGAACCCAAAAAGGAGATCCAACCTGAAACCTCCATTGATAGTAGTTCCTAGCAGAGATGCTAGTAATGTGGAGAGTAATGTTGAGGAACTTAAAGAGGAGGTCCAACCTAAAAGCTCCGTTGAGAGTGTAGAGCAAGAGATAGCAGATAGAAGTGGCAATGACGATCAGCTTGCTGGTTCTGAGCCAGAAGTTGCAGGTAACCCGGTGGCAATGGATGTCGGAGCCTAGAAAGACCGATTGGTACATGGAGAGTGTTAGTGTGGAGGAAGATGAGTTGTTAAATGATTGAATAAAGACGCACAAGTAAACAGAATAATGGGTGAGTAGAAAATTATATATATATATCTGATCTTGGAAACTTGGTAACTATGACTTAACGCTCTTGTGATTATCTAACCTGCTTGACTTGATAACCCTGCTTGATTGGATTTAACATTGCTAACTAAGAGATCATTTGTTCTGCTAATAGTTGTTGCGCTTGGGTGAACCTTGAGTGTATCGAAATTAGAATTTGTATTTGGATTAAGCGTTATGGTCTTGAAAAAAGGCATGTTATATACTCCAAAAGTAACATGTTTAGGAATAGAGAACCGCAGGCTAAATAGACTACTAGAGGTCATGGTTACCGAAACTAATGGATACGGCATAGACAACTGAGAGACACGTGACCCCCTTTGATATGTAGTGACTGGAGACAAAGCTGACGGTCTCTCGTGATCTTGTGTTCACTTTGAGTGGCAAATTGCTCCCTTGAGCAATATAACAGGGACCTACAATGACTTTAGTGTATTTTGTGGTTATGATCTGCAAGATACAATATTACAAGGTACTACGTGGAGAGTTCTTACCTTCGAGACAGATGTGCAACCTAAACGCTAAATTCAACTTGCATGAATTTAATTTACTAAACACATGCTTGAAGGAAGTTTTAGTATGTATTTTAGTAAACTTCAAATTTTTAACAGAAATTTTATCATTTACGTTATCGAATCGTGTTTATGCCGGATAACGGATAACTCGGCATGACAAGTTCAGTGACGTGTATCTTTTAATAACGTATATAATCAGTACACTAATCGCCAAATTTCAAGTTCGAGATAAATCATTGTTGATTTCGTGGGCGGAACAAATTTGCCGAAAACAAGACCAAGAAGCATCGTGTTTAATATATTTTGGCTCACTAACTATTTCAATATAATTGTCCGCGTGAGAAGAATTGGCCTTGATCCCAGATATAGTAATTGAGCCTTATGAAAAAGATTTCTCAATCGGGGCATCGTAATGCGTGGCCGCATCGGTAAAATAATCAGCATGCGCTATTAATAGCTATAGCCGGAATGACAGACATACTTTGAGAAATACATACTTTGAGAAATGAAGAATAAATGTATCTAGATTTAGGTTAAATTAATGTCTATTATAGCCAACTGACACAGATGGCCATGGTACAGATGGTCTCAAACATAAACACTTGTCAAATAATCCGTATGAGTTGACAAAGAGTGTGGAGTGAGAGTGTAGAGCTGGTAGACAGTGTCCCGCGTTCTACAAGGACCTAGTTACTAATTATAAAAACAACAGGCTGAGATCAGTAGCATTACTTTCCATTAACAAAAACTACCAACTTGGGTGTGGCATTTCTTGTCAAACACTGCAACTGACCTTGACAGACTGGTCATGCTGATACTGCTCTGGTAGAACTTTCTGCAGTTCAGTGGGAGACGAAAGAATCGGTTCTTCATGAGAAGCCTCCGGCATTTCACTTGTGACAGGAGCAACCGAAAAACTCTGATGATCTACAGGAGAGCCATAGTCAGAATTCTCCTCATCGTTCTTCACAATATCTGATGTTGGACCATTCTCTTGAGCTGAAATGAAGTTATTCCATCCGAGGAGACAATAACAACAAACAACAAAAAACTTCAGGTTTCACAAAATTTCTTGTTAATGTAAAATCTTGGGTTTCTCCGTTCATAAAATGACTTCCCTTTCATGTAAAATTTTGCAACAAGATTCACATATGTAGAATAGGAAGTGGCATTTATCGGCGCTAGAAAATGTTTTTTAAAGCAGATTATCCTACTCGAGCACAGAAAGTAGATTTGCTGACTACTCAATATTTTGCTGACTATTTCGAATATATATAATTTGCTTAAATATATTGGGAATATATTTAACTGCAGGCAGAAAATAGACAGAACTAACCAGAAACTTAATTAGAATAGCCAAAGGAAGATCACATACTTATTCAATACATGTACACATTTCTTTGATTTTTTTGTAGATCTAGGCAGTTGAACCAGTGACAACTTGTAATAGCAAATACAGGGGCTGATTCCATTCCAACATTAACACTTCTTAAGCAACAGGTACTTCCTCCATAGCTTAAATAAAGAAAATAAGCTTATCTAAGATTTACCAGCCTCGATCGAGTTTTGAGGTTCAACTTCATCGTCATAATCGTGAAAGATCTCGTCCTGATACCTAAATATGTCATTGCTCACGTAGTACTGCTTTGGAGTCTTGAGAGCCAGTACAAACGTTTGCATGAACCTGCGCATTGGACCTCCCTGATTGGACAGTTCCCCAGTCACTTGAACAACAACTCCATTGCTAATTGTCGCCTGGCTGTCCACCTGTCGAATCTTGGTGTGACAATCTTTAAAGTTCAACTCCTGAATCCGCTTGTGAATTTCCTGGAAGATGCATCACTCTAGTGACACCAGGCAATCCAAAAGATGAAGTATCATCACTCTAGTGACACTAGGCAATCCATAAGATGCAGTATTATCACTCTAGTGACACCAGACAATCCATAAGATGCAGTAGCATCACTCTAGTGACACCAGGCAATCCATAAGACGCAGTATCATCACTCTAGTGACACCAGGCAATCCATAAGATGCAGTAGCATCACTCTAGTGACACCAGGCAATCCATAAGATGCAGTAGCATCACTCTAGTGACACCAGGCAATCCAGAAGATGCAATAGCATCACTCTAGTGACACCAGGCAATCCATAAGATGCAATAGCATCACTCTAGTGACACCAGGCAATCCATAAGACACAGTATTATCACTCTAGTGACACCAGGCAATCCATAAGACACAGTATTATCACTGTAGTGACACCAGGCAATCCATAAGACGCAGTATCATCACTCTAGTGACACCGGCAATCCATAAGATGCAGTAGCATCACTCTAGTGACATCAGGCAATCCATAAGATGCAATAGCATCACTCTAGTGACACCAGGCAATCCATAAGACACAGTATTATCACTCTAGTGACACCAGGCAATCCATAAGACGCAGTATTATCACTCTAGTGACACCAGGCAATCCATAAGACGCAGTATTATCACTCTAGTGACACCAAGCAATCCATAAGACGCAGTATTATCACTCTAGTGACACCAGGCAATCCATAAGACACAGTATTATCACTCTAGTGACACCAGGCAATCCATAAGACGCAGTATTATCACTCTAGTGACACCAGGCAATCCATAAGACGCAGTATTATCACTCTAGTGACACCAGGCAATCCATAAGATGCAGTAGCATCACTCTAGTGACACCAGGCAATCCATAAGATGCAGTATTATCACTCTAGTGACACCAGGCAATCCATAAGACGCAGTATTATCACTGTAGTGACACCAGGCAATCCATAAGACGCAGTATTATCACTCTAGTGACACCAGGCAATCCATAAGACGCAGTATTATCACTCTAGTGACACCAGGCAATCCATAAGACGCAGTATTATCACTCTAGTGACACCAGGCAATCCATAAGACGCAGTATTATTACTCTAGTGACACCAGGCAATCCATAAGCTCATTCTTAAGTACTATTATTATGTAGCCAATTTTTTGCACTTGAGTTAAGAAATTGTGTAAACACTAGTTGAAACTATTTGGTTTTCTATGATAGTTTGTCACTGCAGGTTCAGCGCTAACATTTAAACCTATGTTACAAAAGTGCAGAGCATATACATATTTTACTTGTGGTCAACAGACAATACAGCACATTAATTTAATCTAAATACATATTTCTCAAAGTTTTGTCGTCTGTTTTCTGACATCTATCCTTCAGTATGTCCAGCTATAGCTATTAGAATTATGGAATCAAAATTCCGTGTTCTGATAAATTTGAACCCATGAAGATTGTGTCTCAAAGTTTTTTAATCACAAGCTTTACCACTGAGCTATGCAAGGCATATTTATAAAAGACATCACATAGGCTACCGTATAGCGTATGCATACACTAAATGACATATTATTTTTAACTATGAATTCAATTACCTCGATGAAACACGAAGCTTTTATGTGTTTTTGTGAACTTCTATTTCCGGCTTTTCAAAAGGTTCAACTGCTAAATCACGGAGAATGTCAATATTTTTCACGCGGACAATTGTATTATCTCGAGTAGGAAGGGCCTCTACATTCTCTCACCATTTGGCCAGACAATGACGGTAAAATATCTCATTTTTACCATTGTCGAAAGGTACTAGTATCGCCGTATTCCAAGTTTTGATGAATAGCTTCTGGTGGAACAGTAACCTTTTTTATACACACACGCTTCTATGCAAGAAGTGTTATTATTAAGTCAACATATTCAGGATTTTTATTTTGGTTTCGTATTAATTGTATCATTACCGAATTGCCTCTGATTGCAATCGTAGCAAAACAGATTTAATTTAGATATCACTTGCTAATTATTTCACATTTACAGTTAAACCATTTTATAGTTTTATTTTTTTGAATTTATTTGACCTTCACAAAACCTTTTCCTCATGATATGAAGTTTGAAAATTGCAGTTGTTTGACAAAGTTTGAAAACCTTAACAGTTGTTTTTATTCTCTCTTAATTTATTTCAACAACACAAAACACTTTTCTCATATGTAGTTTGAAATTTAGAATGGCAAATGTCGTTATATATGTATGTTAAATACAAATCAATTTTCTGTTTAAAAACTTTTTTATTTCCTGAGCAATGCCGGGTAGTACAGCTAGGTTAAATATATAAATCTCCAAGTTTGTGTGTGTATGTGTGTGTATGTGTGTGTGTATGTATGTGTGTGTGTATATGTGTGTATGTGTATGTATGTGTGCGTTTGCGTGTGTGTATGCGTGCGTTTGCGTGTGTCTATGCGTGCGTTTGCGTGTGTGTATGCGTGTGTGTGTGTTTCGGTTTGTCGAGCTATAGCTATTAAAATTTAGGAATTAATCATCCGTTTCATTGTTTCACATTCATTTCAACTATCTTACCAATTTAGCTACGCAAGATGCATTGGATTCTGAGGCGGTATATGTTGCTATGTAGGTGGAAATATGCTCATATGGACATACCGCTCTGCATGGCGCAGCGCGTAATAAGCACACAGCTCTGTGCAACGCGTAATAAGCACACTGTCTGACAAATTTGAACTAAGACAAAAATTTCGATGAACTCGTATGGTGAAATAAAATTTGTAATGTGATGTAAAAAAATCATCATGTTCCACATCGTAAGGTGAAAAAATTGTATATCGGATCAGGGTAGTTGTATCTTGAAGGTGCTCTCTAAATTTTAAATAAAAGTTAACATTCTGTCCGACTTTTATTACCGGGGCATTCATCTAGTACATAGTAGTTCCCATACTATGAAAAACCACCCAAAAACAAGATATTACGAAGGAAAACCGTGTTTTCAAAGATGTGGTTGCGTCAAAAAAGCCGATCAAATGAAGTTAAGGCTAACAAAAGGGTAAACCATCAGCTACAATTTGATGTCATTTTTGTCTTTGTAGACTAACCCTGTTCAGAGATATAAATGTTTGAATAAGGGCATCTTTTAAATTCATTAATTCATGACGTAACAAGTGATACATGTGAAAAGAGTCCATGAGCGATAAATATAAGACCTCTTCATTAGCTAATCATCAGCACAATTTTTTTATATAGGTCATACTAAATGTTATCGCTCGTAAAACAGGTTGTCTGTGATTTCGAAGATTCTCGTTGTTAGGGATTTTACTCTATTACGTTAGTTACGCGCATCGACTAGTAGTAGAGTCTAGTAGCTATGTGCATCGACATTTAATTTACTGATTTACTGCACTGACACAATTTATTGACGAACAACAAAATTGTAACAATGCTCTGTTCATCAAAGGTGACTCAAAGTTTTCTGACTGTCATGTGATTAAAGATTGGGGCAGACAGGTTATGATTAAAGCTGACAGGCGTCAACAGCGTTATGCTGCAGAGGAATATAAGAGAATGGAGGTAAATTTATCTTTAATTTTGAGTATCCTAGACATATATTCTAAACTAACGGTAATAATTTTAGAACTCATGAATACATTTACTAATAAGTAAAATTATAACCTTTTGCTGTTACAAATCATGGTTTCATAAATTTTTAATCGTTTCACAACTTTTTATCCTTTCACCTAGCTATAATACTTGCTTAACATTTTCTTTGGCAGTTTTAGCTAGTAAATTAGATTTATGATTAGAATTTATGTTCAATTTTCACTTGTAGAATGTGCGAAAAATCGATTGATCAATGCTCATCTTCAACTCTTAGAAACGAAGCTTCGAATTGTTGGCTTGGCGTAGTTATGGTTTTGTTAAACATCCATTCATTAAAAATTACGCGCTATCTATCTAACACTCAAATTGAAAGCTTTCAGTAGATACGCGTTAGAACGACATATATATAAATGACATTTATTACATCTGTTTTATTATTACAGGATGTTTATGTGGTTCACTAGCAGAGCAGTTTTTTTGGTATGGAAACTGCCATAAATCGGAAAGACAGACACGAATGTGTGCTGCACAAATCATGACGTTTTGTTTGAGTTTACTGCAGTAGATTAATTTGTCCTACTATATGAGCTGAAACTATGTGAGTGGCAACAACTTGGATGGATGTTTTTGATAAAAACTTTATGCTGCGATGAAAATTTGTTGGCTTGTAAAAATTGTATAAGTATTATTGTTGAAGACAATGCAAAACATGATTTGCAGAACATATCAAATACATCATAGCCGCATTGCCAATTATGCTGAAATCTTGTTTAATAGATGAATTTATGAAGTGTAATCGGAGCTGTATTGACAGGAACTTTTGCATAGCTCGACTCAATTATAACGGATTAAATGATAAAAGCTCAAGAGTTTATGCTGCACGATACTAAGTGAAAACAGGTGAGTCTACAAACCGCCAACCAGTTGCAACAATGGCTTTATTAACCCTTAGCCAGAATCGGTGTGGTAATTGATTTCAACGAAATCGACTTTGTTTTGCATTCACTATTTCAGTTAACTCATAAAACCATTTGTTTTGTACTTGAATCAACTAATCGAATGTGAGCAGAAAATATTTTTCTACAAATTGGTGCTAACAATGACTAGATAACGTTGACTATACATGATTTTTTGGGATGCAGTTGATTTTGCCATATAATCGAACATATTCTTTTCAAAGATGGTGGCGCGCTTATTTTATTTAGTAGCAAGTTTCCAGTGTGGGTAGCAACTGAGAACTTAGCTGATACAAAGGTCGTGATGAAATAAGTTAACTCGACCCCCTAACTACCATACACTGGTAGAATCGTAGTCGGTACTCAAATGTTTACACAGCATTTAGAAGAAACTAATATGACAAATTTGTAATTTCCTTTATTTGAGGTGTTTGAGACATGATAATGCATCTGTAGCTAGATTTAAAATCTTATCCTAACGATCATGAGCAAATACAAAATAAAATATATGCCAATAAAGCCGCATAGGGCTAGACTTTCATCGCAAGAGCCGATGTGAATACGAGAGATAGAGGCATGTTGTTTCAGTATAATATACATCATTTTGGGCAAGTCTGGGCATGTTTTTTGGGCCTGAGCGTTTTTACCGCAATCAATTTGTGTCGATTTTAGTCTTCAAATACCTTGACAATGAGATCGCCTAAAACAACATGTCAACTGATAAACAAAAATCAACTTTCTGTTAAAATTAACTAAAATTTGACGCAATCACATCTTTAATTGGTCTGATTTAGTATCGACTCTCACCAAGCAACAAATGCCTACTTAGTAGTTATGATCGGCAATGAAATTTAATGGCGTTATGTACACTATATGTACAGTACTGTATGGAGTTCTAGCTTTCTGTCTGTTATGTACAGTACTGTATGGAGTTCTAACTCTCTGTCTGTTATGTACAGTACTGTATGGAGTTCTAACTTTCTGTCTGTCATGTACAGTACTGTATAGAGTTCTAACTTTCTGTCTGTTATGTACAGTACTGTATGGAGTTCTAACTCTCTGTCTGTTATGTACAGTACTGTATGGAGTTCTAACTTTCTGTCTGTCATGTACAGTACTGTATGGAGTTCTAACTCTCTGTCTGTTATGTACAGTACTGTATGGAGTTCTAACTTTCTGTCTGTCATGTACAGTACTGTATGGAGTTCTAACTCTCTGTCTGTTATGTACAGTACTGTATGGAGTTCTAACTTTCTGTCTGTCATGTACAGTACTGTATAGAGTTCTAACTTTCTGTCTGTTATGTACAGTACTGTATGGAGTTCTAACTCTCTGTCTGTTATGTACAGTACTGTATGGAGTTCTAACTTTCTGTCTGTCATGTACAGTACTGTATGGAGTTCTAACTTTCTGTCTGTTATGTACAGTACTGTATGGAGTTCTAACTTTCTGTCTGTTATATACAGTACTGTATGGAGTTCTAACTTTCTGTCTGTTATATACAGTACTGTATGGAGTTCTAACATTCTGTCTGTTATGTACAGTACTGTATGGAGTTCTAACTTTCGAGACAGACGTTGTGGCTACCAGCGTTGCGAGAAAGACTTGACAGCAATGCATTCGGTACATCAGACTTTAGTGAGGCTATGCAACAAACTCGGAATTTAATTGAAATCAATTTAGCTTACCAAAAACACACTTAAAGCTAAATTTAATCTTTATTAAACTTAAAGAATAGAGAAAGTATTATATTATGATGCTTTATTATGTATCTTGAGATGTTGGCTGATGTTCTAAAAAAAGAATCAAGGAGATTGACCCACCAGAAGCTGAGATATAGCCAGCCAAACACAGGTCTACCTAATAACGAATCAGAGGAAAAACCCTTCGAAAATCCCGAGAATTGAGACGTATGAAATCAACTTATTGGACATGTGCCGGAGTTGTGCACCCTGACCGCCGTTACGTATACTGATTGTTTTAGGCTACGAGATGTGAAACGTTTCTCGCGATAGTAAATAATTTGCAGACTAGCTCTGGTTTCTCAGGAAAACCAGGCAAACATTGTGTGGTAAAGGCAGTTGCCCACAACTCCTTGCCATGATTTTTCAAAACAGAAAAGCAGATTTTGACTACTGTGCCTCAAATTTTAACTCGATCTCCACGGATCTGCTCCGAAGATCCTCTGTTCAGCGAACGGCGCGTGTATAGTCTATATTATACGATATCCGTGATTTGCAGTTTGTTTACAATAAGAAATGGGAATGTGAATTTTTGTTCATTCACCATCTTTCTACTGTGTACCTACTGCAGCATTCAGTTGATTTTCATGATTATCGTCACTATTAACAGACTGTAAGTTCACTACAGCCATAATTTTAAAAAGAATAACTTGAACGTGCTGCTCTTGCTGTAAGAAAAGAAAATCGATAACTTTTGATTTGATTCTTCTACTTATCTATTATCTTATCTGTGATTATTTTTTATGATTAATTTAAAAAATTATTTTTTATGATTAATATAATAATCATAATGCATATTATACAAAATAATAATATAACTGTATAGAATAAATTATGTAATTAATATAATTTGTAGAAAATTCCAAATGATTGCCGAGATTGATGATTGATTTAATTGATTCCATTTATTAGCTATAAATAAAAAAAATCTGAACAGCCCTAAAGATGAGTCTGAATAGAGAAGCTAAGTGGGAGAACAACAAAATTGAACTGACCTAGCAAGATAGCGAAATGTTGCGAAATAATAGATGTGTGTAATTATTTCATGCTAAAACTAATCTACACGTCAGAGGGACTGGTTCGGAATTTTCAGAGCAATGATTGTTAGGCCCAGTTTGATCGTTCTATACTTCCAGGAATTAAACCAATTAAAACGTCGTGATTGTTATAGGAGAGCGCATTAGTTGGCTTAATTGACCAATGGCACACAAGTCGATTTCATACGTCATATATTGATGCTAATATGAGGATTACCAAAACACTTAAGTCTTTTTGGTAAACCTGTGTTTGGCTGCCTATATCTCAGCTTCTGGTTGGTCAATCTCCTTGATTCCTCTTTTAGAACATCAGTCAACACATCAAGATAAATAATAAAGCATAATAATATCATACTTTCTCTATTCTTTAACTTAAATTTTCCCTTCATCATTTTTATTATCTCTTTTTCGGTTTAGCGCTTACTGCCTTGCTTTCGCCGGCCTTTTTAAAACTTTTGTAAACTAATTCGACAAAAAAGACAGAACAAAGCTGTTCTCGAAACCTCTCGCATACTGAGCCATTTCGTGCCCATCGAGAACCAACTCGTATCTCAAGACAGAAACTTGCCCAGAATTTTGCTCACATCTCGATTTCACACATGTTGGGGCACTCATATGTCGAGGTATGGCGGCATCGGGTGAAACAAGATGTGGATAAATGAGTATAATGACAATTGTCTCGTACCTTTTGACCACTAGCTACCTTTTCTTCTTGACCAGACCACTCAATGCCACTATGAATAAAGCAAGACTCCCCGCTATAAAACCTGTCAAGTAGTAAGCATAACTACAGTAAGGAGTAGGCATATGTGTTGAGACACGGCAATGATATGCTTCAAAGCTCAACAGTGTTATTTATTCAACAGAGACGGAGGCTACAGATGCATTGCATCCAAGCCAAGACTACAACATAGAATGCTATGGTCAAGAATTGGAAATGCAATATTGTTAGTAGTCAAGGCTGAAGATGCTTGGACTACTTTTGCAAATGGAGTTCACTGGTAATGTGATAAATTTTTCCAGAACAAATTGAGAGGGATGAATAAGTACCTAAACAGAAAAACGAAAAGATATTCAAATGTCAACAGCCACCAAATCAATTGCCAATTACTAACAGGTTAACGGCTGAATAAAATATCCCTGAAACTTTACCTATGTAGGCAGTCGGGAGCTTCATTCATGAGAGTGTAATACTGACGGACAAACTCTCTCCCAACACACTGCGGGCTGGGTTCTACGACCATGACCGCTGCAAAATAAAAATGACTAGAAAAAAGAAAAATAATTTTTTTGCTTTGGTTGTTAAAGGTTGCCTTGCAACATAATTCACATTACAGTTATTTGATATCAAAAGATTCACCATGTCTTACTCTGATGTGTTGTAGGTGCTAAATATGTGGAAATCTGATTACAGCTTACAGATTAAAAGCCCAAAAACGAACGGTGAATCACAGCCATCACGAAACCGCTGTAGATTGGAATCAATTTATTTCTCTGACGTAGCCAAACGATTTGGTTATTGTTTTGACACGTAATACTCTCACGTGAATTGAATTGCGAATAAAAGGCTCAATATAAAACTTATCGTAGCACTAGTTTATGACAAACACTTCAAGTTTTACTGAAGAGCCCGTATCAAATATAGATGCTCGCTACTTTACATTTTCATTTCGGCTTGGTGTCATCGTCTATTCGTAATCTGATTATGCAACTATTTCTGCAGCATTTTTCGACTACCAGAGGTGACCAACAGGCTTGTCATGTTTAGCGGAGGATGATATGTACTCCTTCGAGCTAAGGTTGAAAAATTGAACAAATTGTTACAGTAACTTTTGAGATATCAGTGCTCAAAATGACAGCATTACAATGATGATGAAATAGACATGTAAGGACAATAGACATGGTTTTATTGAATGCGTGAAGTATATTTGTAGAAATATTTTGACGAATGAGGTTGCATGAAAGTGTAAACAGAAGCCATCTTGTTCAACTGCGTCCCATTTGAGCCGTTTTGGAAAGGGATTCTACGGCAGTTTCGTGATGGCGACGATTAACCGTTCAATTTTTAGCTTTTAAGAGCTTGTAATCACATTTCCACATATTTTGCACCTGCAACACAACAGAGTAAGACATGGTGAATATTTTGATACCAAATAACCGTAATGTGAATTTTGTTGCAAGCCAACCTTGAAAACAATTAGCAACATCAGTACGTGTTTTAAGTTTTAGCGCTAAAACTATGAATGTATAAATAAAAGACAAGCAAAGAGATGCATACGCTTAAAGCACATCAATAACATAAGTAATGTTTCAGCTAATTCAGGCTCTTCAATATCTTGTATTTCAAATGAGCCATTGTTTGACATGGTGAGACAGACATTGGTTGGTGTTTATAGGATTTCCTCAGAGCTCTACCGCAGAAATCTTCGATGGTATAGGATCGAAAATTGTGATGTCACAATTTCCGATCCTATACCATCGAAGATTTCTGCGGTAGAGCTCTGAGGAAATCTTATAAACACCAACCAATGTTTGTCTCACTATGTCAAACAATGGCTTTTTGAAAGTCAAGACTGTGATGTCATAATTTTCATATTCGGTGTTGTGTGCTCTTACTGCTTATTTTATTGCTTACTGTTTATATTTATCAACTGCCATAATTACGCTAGTGGCAGGCGAAGGTAGGACAACTCCAGAGAACCAATGAAGATGACAAAGGAATCAGTGTCATTAGCTCTATGTACAGATTATTTCTATGATAAATAGCTCAAATTCCAAGTGCTATACCATGTTTTCCCGATGATATTATGCACTAGCCCTCTCTTTTTATCGTGATGTTGAGGGGCACTACTGAGACTAATTAATTTCAAGCATTGCGTGATCTCGCGAAAGTGCAATTGACATATAGTCCTATGGCCACGCCACTGAAGGTCACAATTTAATGGATGTCTTTTCATTACCTTTATCAACGACAGTACATTTTTTGAAGCATAATTAATTAACACAGAACATGTGTTTGTATTGGTCATTGTTGGTCATTGCGATCCCAGGTCATTGTTGATTATTTAGAATCCTAGTTTATTATTAGCACTCTCTGGGTTTAACAGCACCGATTGTCACAGAAAAGCGCAGCCTCAATGGCAGCGATAGGGATCGACGACCTAAGGCTAAATAATAATCATGACATCACATTTTGGGAATTGCAACCAAGTGATTTTTTATTGCAAGACGTACTTTTGACAGCCTGTTTTTCACAGTTATATTATTCTTTGTGTATTGGATATAGGCTCATTCGAAAGCCAAGACTCTGATGTATTGAAATATGAGATAAAAAAATTATGTAATTTATGTGCTTTAAGCCAAATCTATATATGAACTAACTAACTCATAGATATAGTAAACCCTTGATATGCAAATAATGAAAATAAGTGAGGCGTATAAATAGCATGACACAACGTCATGGTGATGTGTAAAGCGAATCAGCTGATCTATGAATTCCTATTGACTTAAAGATGTGATTGCGTCAAAAAAGACGATCAAATGAAGTTAGGACAAATGTGACCCCGGCCGTCAGAATGTACAATCGTGCTGTAATTCCAATGTTCACAATAGCGCGCTAAGCGAGTTTTACGCTATTATATGACTCACCGTCACTATTTTAGTAAACAGAGGTTTATAGTGCATTCAACCCTGCTCTTTCACATGGTCTTGTTTATTTTTTTGTCTGACCAATCATAATGCCAGAATTGCCATTTAACTATACCCATCTCGGTGGTGGCTATGGAATTTTTCATAACCCAAGATCATGAATATAGGCTCTAATTGCGGGTGCGCGCATGTATGTGGCTATTTCCTGTTTTAATGCTTCAGGCTAAAATAAAATGAAACCATCGCAAAAATTACGGCTAGTTGATGCTAGATGAGTGTTTCTACTTAGAATCTGAGTCAGCTGCCTCAGATCATAGTGGAAGCGATAATGAGGATTGTGATAATAGGGCAACCTTAGAAATACAGCTGCTTACGCAATATGTGGCTGCTAACGATAATGCGAATGAATTAAATCGAATTACAGAGAATAACGATCAGCCTATCACTGCTGCTAACATTCCCATTCTGGCTGTTGACATCAAACTAATAGGTGGGTGCAAATGTAGGGAAATATGCGCTGGTTTTATGTCATCTGAACAATTAAGCCTCATGAGAACTGTGTATCAAGGATTACCGAAGGAAACATTGGATCTGGTTGTGTTGGGACAACTTGCCACTAGCATAACAAACAAACCCTTCCAATGTGCTACAATAAATCTCTGCAGCGTACTCGTGCTACACTGTGTGAGTGTTAAACTATATAAAAAGAGCTCTAGATTGAATGGTCACTTGATGAGTTGGGTTGATATTCCCGCATCCTGATGCCTTCTGTTGTCAATTTTCGTTGACCTTACCACGACCTTCTGTATAGGTGGACAATTCTGAATACACTTCCAACTCTTTGTTAAGTTGTTGGACTGTCAGTATATGCAGTCATAGCAATATAGCTTGATGAGAAGTGCAGTTTGAAGCATACCCTTTTAATGAATATCTCCAAGACGGTGAGCTTTTAGCCACATATATTGTTAACCTTACCATGACCTTTGGGAGGTCAACCAACAATCGAATTGGAATAAAAATGCAACGATCATCTTTTTCAGGGTTTTATGGTGGAGAATGCCAGGTTTCATCAATATAGGATGAGATTAAGTGGTTGGTTGCTATGGCATTTTGATTTGTAAACAAATACCATGATTTACAGTTCATGAATCACCAACTTTATCCTGCTTAAACTCACCACAACAGTTTTAGTTCATCACGAGACCTTCTCTACTAAATCTTGCATAACCTGGGCATAAATAACCCGATTTAAAAAATTTAAAATGCATTAAAATCCTCAGAATTTGCTGAATTTAAATCCGTAAATAACTCAAAAATGTGGTTTTAGCATGATTGTACATTCTGACTGCATGGGTCACATATGCCAATAGAGCTGCATAGGACTAGACTTTTATCACAACAGCCAATGTGAATATGAGGGATAGAGACAGGTTGTATCACTAGTTGCATTATTTTGGGCAAGTCTGGGCACGTTTTTTTTCCTGAGCAATTTTACCACAATAATTTTTGGCAATTTAAATCTACAAATATCTTGACAATGAGATCGACTAAGACAACAGAAAACTTGTCAACTGATAGACAAAATCAATACTTCCTGTTAAAATCAAGTAAAATTTGACGCAATCACATCTTTAACAATAAAAACTGCACAAATTTGTCATAGTTTGTGCATCTGGGACTGCACATTTTATTGAAAATATGTAGAACTGACTTTAGATGAAACAGGCAAGAATCTTACACACGTGGTAATAGATAATACCAATGACTTGAAAGTTTCTATATCAATGATAATATAAAGAGTGACCAAATATAAATTAAGCTAATAACAGACTAATAAATCAAATGAGATTTAGAAATAGTTAAGCTGGACTACTGTATTGAACACCCATTAAACATGACTGAAAATAAATAGGTCACAGGTTGGTTGAACTAGATTCCTGCTTTGAAGCGGCAGTAGTATCACCAGGTGTAGTATCGTTAGGGTCAGATATTATGGTGCTGACTGGTCTGAAATTTTCTTCTACATTTCGACAGGTTTTATGTTTTTATGGTTGGTGTCTGTCTTTTCACAGCTTCTGGTTGAAGGTACCCCAGGACACTTATATTTCGCTAGTATTTAGTTTTGTGAGTAGCAAATTTCGCTGCAACTTAATTTCGCAACTCTGATGAGTGCGAAAATATAGTGATGTGAAAATAAATGCAGTGGATTAGATTCCTCAGGTCCGGTTCACTGGTAAAAAAAAATCCATTTGGGACTAGTTTGTATTTGTGAACTGCCGGTAGAAATGTGTGGCCGAGATCGCTAATGCTATTTGATCGCTAGCTGCGATTTGTTTCTTGGACTATCAATGACGTCTAGGTTCCTGCCGCCGTGACTGATGTGGTACCAATATTAGATCTCAAGCATTTGTAGCCCGCGGTGGCCATGGCTCAGGGCTGTTATTGTTTTTGGTTGGTAATAAAATTCATCACTACAATAATTAATATTCAATTTTCTGACTTTCCCAACCAGACTTTCATCCTCATCAGTTAAAACTTCAGTGACTAAACTAATATCATCATTTTCCTTATTTGTCTTGGTTTTTCCAAAAAAACTTGTTATCTTAATTTGCTTTGCCATGCTGCTTAGTCGGTGTATTAGTTATAATGAGTTTAGCAGAAATTGCCCAATGAGCCCAACCACACACCAAAATTACCTGCATTTTTAATATGACCATTTTATTGCGGATATCAATGAACAAAGATATTTAATTTTGCGTTTTCGCTCGTTTGTTATGATTGTTTAGTTTCGCTCATGAAATTTTCGCGAGAGGATGACTCCGCGAAAACGCGAAAGTTAGATGACGCAAATACATAAGTGTCCTAGGGTAGGTTGGATAAGCTGTAAATATTGGAGGTATTGCATCAGATTTTAGCCTTGGTTTTTCCCAATAGCCGGTGGAACTTTGCAGCAGACTTCCTCAAAATTTCTACTGCTAATACAGAGCTTGATTTTAGGGTCCAATCCTGCCTTTGCACCGGCTTTACCCAAACATTATGGGTTTTAGCTCGTTTCTTGTTTAGAAAGCGGTGAAACACCAGATCTCGCCATTTCTCAGAATTGTTTGAACATCTCTAGGCACAGCACCAGGTGCGGCTTGACTTTTTCTTAGCCTAGAAATTAACAATACATACATGTACTAGAATGAATATCATTACATTACTTGGAATGAGACAAAAAAGCATTGGATTCATCATGCCAAGCTAAATTACAACCCTATCAGTTGAGAGACAAGTTTGTTATATGCGTTGTTGTAATAAGTCTAAACATTCTTTCTATTGATAGTCCAAGCATTCATTCACTTCACTTTCAATTCAGAAAATTCATAGATAGGTATGCTCGCTGTAATCAGACCATGATGAGAAGCAAGTTCAGATGATTTGGTAGTTAGTTTGTTTCCAATAAGTTCTTACAAAGTGAACCAATGATATAGTACATGTGCAAAGGCTATGTTTACCAAGTATTTGAAATTTTTATTGTGAGTTCACATACCTGGGGTGTTGTAGTCTCCTCTGATGATATTTCAAAAAGAATTTGGTCTTATTGTTACATTTATGACTTGAAAACTAGTATGACAAGCATGATTTCACTACTCAACTCATTGCTCAACTGAAGGCTCTGTTGTTGTGATGCACATCACTGTGGCATAACGTCATGAAAACAGTAGCCTTATATTATATTATATGCCTTACTTTATATGCCTCACTTTAGCTCTACCGTAATGATAGCTATTTGCCATTTTAGGGTTTATTATATCTATGAACTAACTCACATAGGCACAAGAAACGCCGATTTACCAAACCCTGACCTTAACAATTAATAGGATAATTTCTACGACCAATTTTTAGAAAAACAAAAAGGCATTACAAGCTGAAAGTTAGACTACAAATATTGATTTATAAGTTATCTAAACAAAACATGAGTTACTCTGTAACAATCGTATGATTACCTAGAGATTAACAACAGCATACAAAGTTAATAGTGGTAACCTGGACCTAATAAAGCCGCACGATCTGACGTGACGGTGTATACGCAAATAACCTATTACCTTCAACGAATGCTATACGGACCCCAAGGATAGCCGACGGCTATCATATGGGCGGGGTTTAATGATGGAGCTGTGTTAGGATTGCGCTAGCCTGGGTTTCGGAGCAAACACAACTCTCGCGTTGCCTTGTTAGGCTTTAGAAAACACGACTCGCTGTTATCGTTTCATTACCTCATTCGGTCAGTAGACCCCGCAGTTCACAATAGCAAACCTTGAATTTCTACAATATAGGGGTGATACCTAACCAAAATAATGGATCCATGCAAATTAAAACATTTCAAATTACCTACTTTTAGTAATTTTAAAATTGGTAAAGATCGTAGAATATGCTTAAAGTTGAATAAAATTTACCCGAAGTTACCCGAACAACGGCCTTTTTTTCCTAGTTTTTGATTAATATTTTGCCACCCCTAATATAAAATGACAAAGTTTTTTACCGTTGTCACATTGTTTAACTGGCCATTAAGATGGGACAGCAGGCAAAGCTGTGCAGTGTAGTTTTCATACTCAAATCTAAATGAAAAAACCGAATTTGGGCTATTTTACCATTGTGACTATTAATATCACGAATGCTCGCGAATGGCAATTGACAGATCATAGGGTTGACAATATTGGGATACTATATTTATTTGACAGCTAAATGAATTCAACAGATAAGTAAAATAACTACTATACTTTATGAATATTTGGAAATTTACAAGGGGCTTTATTCAGCATATTTGTTTGTTCGGGTGCCGTGTTCGGGTTCATCCCAACAGAGCTCCATCATTAAACCCGGCCCATATGAGAGCCGTCTGCTATCCTTGGGGCTATATATCATTGCTTCAATTGATTTTGAGAGTTTCTTTAATCGCTAACAAGTCTATCTCACGCGTAATTAACCCATATTGTTTAAATGCAAGAGTCAATATTAAAATGTCTGTAATTACAAGTTAAATTTTAGAATCGCCGTGCTGACCATTATGGTTCATTCATTTAAGGGAGAAAACTAATCGAGAATCACAACTTTATATAACAATATGAGTAACCTTAAAATTCCAAACGCTTCTCTCATCACTAGAACACTGTCAAAAGCTACGCCAACCTAGCTTACCAGGACGCAAAACAGCAGCAATCGCTTACTTCTACTTTCTTTTCGCAGATCTCGGACTAGTCAAACGGAATAGTCCGAGAAAGCATTATGCGAATCGGTCACATTCTCACGTGTAATTTTACCGGTAGAGTTTGCTGCTTTGCCTTTCTATTATTCATGGTAAATAGTTCTATGGCATCACAACACTGCGATGTCGTATAGCTACAAATAGAGTTACTTTACGCTGTTATAAGTTAGTTACATGTACACGTATCACAACGTATTTTTCATCGCTGAAAGATGAATTTGCTCCAAATTTTAGTTGATTCCATCAGAAAGCATAGTATATAGGTATTATTCTATCATTTGCAATTGCTTTTAAATGTTGACTTGCAACAAAACTCACATTACAGTTATTTGGTATCAAAATATTCACCATATCTTACTCTGCTGTGTTGTAGGTGCCAAATTTGTGGAAATGTGATTAAAGGCTCTTAAAAGCTCAAAAACGAACAGTTAATCGCCGCCATCACGAAACCGCCGTAGATTAGAATACCTTTCCAAAACGGTTCAGATGGGAGGTCACGTTACTGAAGATGACGGCTTCCGTTTACACTTTCAAGCAACCTCATTCGTCGAAATGTTTTCACAAGTATACTTCAATAAAACCATGTCAATTGTTCTTACGCGTCTCTTTTGTCATCATCGTAATGCTGTCACTTTGAGCACTGATCTTTCAAAACCTACCGTAAAAAGTTGTTCAATTTTTTAATCTTAGCTTGAACGATTGCATACCATACTCTGATAAACATGACGAGCCTGTTGGTCACCTGTTCGAAAAATGCTGCAGAATTTTTTCACGCAGTTTGGCAAAAAGTTGTGGTCACATTACCACATTACGACTAAACGATTAGACCAAGCCGAGACAATACTGTTAAGTAGCGAGCATTTTTATTTGATACGGGCTTTTCGGTAAAACCGGAAGTGCTGGTCATAAACTAGTCCTACGAGATGTTTTATATTGAGCACTAGCTACATTACCCACCTACAGGAACAGATTCACGGGTTGCATAAGGTTTATTGAAAATTGTCTTTCATACTGTAAAACAACTCCAAATATGCAGTCTACTGAAATAGTTGCCCTGATCAGTGTATGCATACACATATACATTTTACATGTCAATAATGTTGGGGAGAACCATGGAAGTCTGCAATGTGTATTACAGCTAGATGCGTGTAAAATCTAGTAAATATTCTAGATTTATGTGTCTAGATTCATGCATCCGTTCATACCCGACTATATTTTCAGTTGACGATCGCTCACTTCTTCCGCCGAGCTCCTGCCTCGGCTGACCAGTCTTTACCCGCCGAGCAGTTGACAATCGCGCTCTTGCACTCGCCTCGCAATCGATCGCCTCGCAATCAATTGCCTTGCAATTAATCGCCTCGCAATTAATCGCCTCGCAATCAATTGTCTCGCACTCGCCTTGCAATCAAATGCCTCACACTCGCTTTGCAATCAATCACCTCGCATTCGCAACCAATCACCTCGCAACCAATCGCCTCGCACTCGCCAACTCATTCATCCGGAAAGCCGCGCCTGTATACTCTCGCTGCACTCGGGGCGAAAAAGGTCTCCCACGCATCCCCGAGTGACGCCACATCCCCAAACCGCTAGCTGCATTACCCGTCCACGGGAATAGATTCATGTACAGTTTATTGAGATTTGTCTTTCATACTGTAAAACAACTCCAAATATGCAATCTACTGAAGTTTTTGTGCTGATCAGACTGCATAAACATATGCACTCGTACATGTCAATAATGTTAGAGAGAACAATGGAAATCTGCAATGCATTTACAGCTAGTCTACAATGCATCAGTCTCAAACCACTCAAATCGGAGTTGTCCTATTTTTGTACATAAAAATGATGATGAAATTGGCATTGCTAGGCAAACTGAAGTTCTTCAAACTGGCAGTATTGAAAAGTTTTACATATTTTAAGAAATTTTAGAAAATATTTTGCTATTGCATTGCTGAGCTATCGCCAGCATTTATTGAATTGAGACATCTACACTCTTAAAACACTAATCATGACTCACCAGTTCTCCGTCTATAGCCTGTATTTGACATGGTATATACAAACTGTGCAGCAATAACGGGGTTGTGTTGATAATATTTATTATCAATAAAATCTACTATATAAACTACATATATGGCCTCTTGCCTTTCCAACGTAAGGCATTACATCTAGAGCATTTTTGGACATTCGTCCCATAAAAAGTTTGGCGCCTGGTAGCAGCTGCTGTAGTTAGTTCATCTTGCTGTCGTCGCCGTTTCATCTGCTCTGGAAATTCAACTCGCCGAGCAGCGGCTGTAGCTAGTGCATCATGTTCTTGTGGCCGCTGCATCTGCTCGGAGGTTTCTGCACGCCTGGCCGCTGTAGCGGCTGCTCTGAGCCGCTTGAGTCGCTAATGGGTTGGCTCAGCAGTCTCTGCACTTCTAGCAGCTGCAGCATCTATTCTGGCCTGCTCTTAATGTAACTGTGTTTGTTCAGCGGTTTCTGCTTTTCCAGCAACTGCAGTAGCTATTCTGTTTCATTGTAGGCGTAGCTGGGTTTGCTCTGCAGTCTCTGCACTTCTAGCAGCTGCAGCATCTATTCTGGCCTGCTCTCAATGTAACTGTGTTTGTTCAGCGGTTTCTGCTTTTCCAGCAGCTGCAGTAGCTATTCTGTTTCGTTGTAGGCGTAGCTGGGTTTGCTCTGCAGTTTCTGCACTTCTAGCGGCTGCAGTAGCAGTTCTGGCCTGTTCTCGCCGTAGCCATGTTTGCTCAGCAGTTTTTACTTGTCTAGCTCCTGCCTTGCGAATTCGGTCTCTTTCTTTACGGGAATCAATCTGTTCTTGCGTTTGGGCAATAGGCTTTTTGGAAGGCATTGTGCTGCTTCAAGCGTTTCTAAAAGTGAATGAGATGGTGTGCTTTTTTATAACATACCCTGCTCTCTTTTTCTCACCATCGCCTATGGTAATGCTTGGAGTACCCGTGCAAGTTCTGTAGTAAATGTAGCTCTGTAGTAGTCGTAGCTGGAAAAAAGTAAATGTAACTCGGCTGCGGAAGGAAATAAGCAGTTTACTATCACGAATAGTGGCAAATCCAACGTTTTTACGTAGTGGATGTGTTGCAATTTATAGACAATACAACATTGAATGAGAAGTACTTACCTTTTTGAAATATAAATTTAGTAGGTAAGACGCAGTAGCAGCAGCTGGAAAAAAGTAAAAGTAACTCAGCTGCGGAAGGAAATAAACATGTTTACTATTACAAACAGTGGCAAATCCAACCTTTTTAACTCTTTCACTGAAGTAGACTAATTTATGCGTTTTTTGTGGTCGACCGCCGTAGACACAATTTTGCGACTTTTCCAGCAATTGCTAGTAACTGAATTATATTATTCGTTGATAACATAATCGACTATTTTTTGGACCTTTATGGTAGTGATAACGTTGTCCAAAGATTTCTCTGTAAAATTAGTCTAAAATTTAATTTTAAATAGTTGTTTGGGAATGTCCAACATGAAAACGAACATTTTTGGGTTTTGGAACATAATGGTTTTGTAAGAATAAGGAACATTGTAAAGGATCGTTTTAGCTTCGGAGTTTCACATCGCCTTATCAATGCACAAAGTATAGATACAATGAATTTTTGCATAGCAGTGTCTGTTAACATGTTGGCTAAATGAAATGTTTAACCAAAACAAATGTTGTAGGTGGAGTTTGAAATTGAAAAAATATTGTATACATATAATGAAGTAATATTGCCAAATTGGCTGGCAGTTGTCCGATAGCTAAATTTGTACATGGACGACAGTAAAAAGGTTATGTAGTGGAGGTGTGGCAATTCATAGACAATACAACATTGAATGAGAAGTACTTACCTTTTTGAAGTAGGAATTCAGTACGACCGAATCGAAAATAGGAGAGACCGTAGGTTAAAAACATGCTAAAAGTGTTAAGCTACCATAGACCCCATTTTCTGCCACCTTTTGTCATGAAAACGCCCTGTGGCCACCAGAGTATAGCGGCTAATAGTCCGAAAGTATGGTATTTACTACTCATATTAATTCAGTTGTCTTCATACGACCGGATGGAAGAAAGAAAGACCGCTATATAATTTATTTACCACTCATATTAGTGTAATTCAGTTCGCTTTGTAGGACTGAAATTTGTACGACGAAAAAAGGAAAGACCGCTCTATAAGGCGGATAAACGCACGCACACACACACACACACAGATTTCCGTTTATACAGTAGATTTACATTTTACTACACTACTTTTCCTTGATTCTGATTATAACACATTAGTTTATAGTACGTTCTTGGCTTTTACCTTGTATTCAACAATCATCAAGACAACAATACTGCTCCTATAAGTGTTTATTTATAACTGTAATGATTCATTAAGTACATATTTTTAGACGTACTGCTTCTATAAGTGTATATTTATAACTTTAATGATTCATTAAGTACATATTTTTAGACGTACTGCTCCTATAAGTGTATATTTATAAATGTAATGCTTCAGTAAGTACATATTTTTAAACGTACTGCTCCTATAAGTGTATATTTATAACTGTAATGATTCAGTAAGTACATATTTCTAGACGTACTGCTCCTATAAGTGTATATTTATAACTGTAATGCTTCAGTAAGTACATATTTCTAAACGTACTGTTCCTATAAGTGTATATTTATAACTGTAATGCTTCAGTAAGTACACATTTCCAGACATACTGCTCCTAAAAGTGTATATTTATAACTGTAATGATTCATTAAGTACATATTTCTAGACGTACTGCTCCTATAAGTGTATGTTTATAACTGTAATGATTCATTAAGTCCATATTTCTAGACGTACTGCTCCTATAAGTGTATATTTATAACTGTAATGATTCATTAAGTACATATTTCTAGACGTACTGCTCCTATAAGTGTATATTTATAACTGTAATGATTCGTTAAGTCCATATTTCTAGACGTACTGCTCCTATAAGTGTATATTTATAACTGTAATGATTCATTAAGTCCATATTTCTAGACGTACTGCTCCTATCAGTGTATATTTATAACTGTAAGGTTTCTGTAACTAATTGACTTTATAACTTCATAAGCTTTGTTAAAGCTAAGAAGCTGTGTAAGAAGTGTGGAGTCTAACAAATGCATGTATTTGTGCTTTGCACAATTGCAAAGTTTTTCGTGGCAAGATGACTTTTGTACTCAGATAGTAATGAAGTATTGGAGACCTTCATAGACACATCACAACACTTGGCACGACCTTCATAGACACATCACAACACTTGGCATGACCTTCGTAGACACATCACAACACTTGGCACGACCTTCATAGACACATCACAGCACAGCACTTGGCATGACCTTCGTAGACACATCACAACACTTGGCATGACCTTCATAGACACATCACAGCACAGCACTTGGCATGACCTTCGTAGACACATCACAACACTTGGCATGACCTTCATAGACACATCACAACACTTGGCATGACCTTCATATACACATCACAACACTTGGCACGACCTTCATAGACACATCACAACACTTGGCATGACCTTCGTAGACACATCACAACACTTGGCACGACCTTCATAGACACATCACATCACAACACTTGGCATGACCTTCGTAGACACATCACAACACTTGGCACGACCTTCATAGACACATCACAGCACAGCACTTGGCATGACCTTCGTAGACACATCACAACACTTGGCATGACCTTCATAGACCATGACAACTAGTAGACCATGAACTAGTAGACTAGACATGAACTAGTCATGAACTAGTAGACCATGACAATACTTCGCAGTCAAAAAGTAGAAAGTGAGTCATTGTTAGGAAAAGAGGGATAACTACGAACACATCCTTTGGCATTGGACACACAGTAGTAAAGATATTTCAAATTGGTGGAAGCAAAACATAAATTTTGTGAGCTAACTACACTAAAATATAGGAGCAGGATAACTAGCCCTATGCAGTCACATGGCATCTATAGTAGTTGTATATATAGTAGTTGTCTATCCCATTTCGTCTTTATGGACAAACATTTCTCAACCAATCTTCATTGAATCATTCTGTTTTCAGACGTTGCTTAGCAACTACTTCTTTTCTATTAACTAGTGGTTAGGTTTTGTCAGAGCTGGACAGACAAGACTTAATTCAATAGTTAGGAGTTGTCAGTTCAATCTAACAAAACGTGACAAAAGTCTGTCAAAGTCGTAAAGCTTAAATAAAATTGAATGCCTGCAATGTCAAAGCAAGTAGCAGTAGTCGTCTCTCTATAAGCCATTTCAGTCAAGTAGTGACTACCATCCCATCACATAAACCCAAAAATTTTAATCAGGATGTTTTCATTTCCTAATATTAAAATTGGGACAGAGTCTCAAATAGTTCTTTCGACCATCAATCTTTATTTTTTCTTTATACTTACTGTATTTTTATTTCATTTAGTGCAATATTGCGACGAGAAGGAGAGGACTTGTCAAAACCTGCATTTACAGAGAGCAAATAGGAAAGGCTGAATTTTACACCTCATACGGTTCATGGCTCTGCAATACCGCCCTGTGCAACAATGATAGCTTGTTGCTTCAATCCTCAGGTTGGTCTTATATGCAAGCTGTTTAACAAATTCCTGGTTCACTCTGTTCCCAAAAATGATAATAAGTTGATGGCTCCTACTGTAAATATAAACATTTCCCTAGTAGACACACATAGCCCTAGTAGACACACGTAGCCCTAGTAGAAACATGTAGTCCTTGTAGACACATGTAGCCCTAGTAGACACATGTAGCCCTAGTAGACACATGTCGCCTTAGTAGACACATGTAGCCCTAGTAAACACATGCATCCCTAGTAAACACATGTAGACCTAGTAGACACATGTATCCCTAGTAGACACATGTAGACCTAGTAGACACATGTAGTCCTTGTAGACACATGTAGCCCCAGTAGACACAAGTAGCCCTAGTAGACACATGTAGCCCTAGTAGGCACATGTAGCCTTAGTAGACACATGTAGCCCCAGTAGACACATGTAGCCTTAGTAGACACATGTAGCCCTAGTAGACACATGTAGCCTTAGTAGACACATGTAGACCTAGTAGACACATATAGACCTAGTAGACACATGAAGACCTAGTAGACACATATAGCCCTAGTAGACACATGTAGACCTAGTAGACATATGTAGACCTAGTAGACACATGTATCCCTAGTAGACACATGTAGCCCTAGTAGACACATGTGGACCTAGTAGACACATGTAGCCCTAGTAGACACATGTCGCCTTAGTAGACACATGTAGCCCTAGTAAACACATGTATCCCTAGTAAATACATGTAGACCTAGTAGACACATGTATCCCTAGTAGACACATGTAGACCTAGTAGACACATGTAGTCCTTGTAGACACATGTAGCCCCAGTAGACACAAGTAGCCCTAGTAGACACATGTAGCCCTAGTAGGCACATGTAGCCTTAGTAGACACATGTAGCCCCAGTAGACACATGTAGCCTTAGTAGACACATGTAGCCCTAGTAGACACATGTAGCCTTAGTAGACACATGTAGACCTAGTAGACACATATAGACCTAGTAGACACATGAAGACCTAGTAGACACATATAGCCCTAGTAGACACATGTAGACCTAGTAGACATATGTAGACCTAGTAGACACATGTATCCCTAGTAGACACATGTAGCCCTAGTAGACACATGTGGACCTAGTAGACACATGTAGCCCTAGTAGACACATGTTACCTTAGTAGACACATGTAGCCCTAGTAAACACACGTAGACCTAGTAGATACATGTAGACCTAGTAAACACATGTAGTCCTAGTATAGACACATTATATTGAATTTGCTAGTTTATATAATTTTCAAATATTCCAAGTGTCTTAAAGTATGTTTATAAGATTAATAGAATAAAATAATTTTAATAAGTACACATGTATATGTTTATGTGTATAAGGAATCACCAACATTTTGAAATGTTGTATATTCCAAAGTTTATTAAAACTCAATTGATTACTCAAGCAGTTGAAAAATGGTCTAGAATTTATATAAGGACTAGACGAATGCTCGGCGTTGCCATGGTAATAAGAATATTTTTGCAAAACAAACGTTTTTATTTAACATACACAACGTTTACCATTTTAATTTTGAAACTTCATATTATGAATTCAAGTGGTTTGTGTTCAAATAACTTTGGAGCAAACATAAAGCAACTGTAAAGGTGTTTAAATGAGAATTAATAAGCATGCAATGGCTAGATAAAGTCTGTTTTACTTAAGGCTGGGCGGTTTTGGGCACCAACAGTATACCGAGACCGCACCTGTTCAAACCAATCCCGTACCGCATACCGACATTGAGAGAACAACTCCCAAAAACATACGGTTCGGTTTACACAGTGAATACCGCATAAAATTTTCAGAGTTGTGCTCCACCTACTATTGCTACGCAGCAATCGCCAGATTAGTCGGAGGAAGGCAACTCCAGCTTTACTTGACTGGCGTACAGGGCCCCGTGTGCTAAGCAAACCCTTGCGCGAGGGATGGCATTTGGATTGCACAATCCACCTGTTGGTTCATTCCACCCAACTATAAACTTGGATATTGTGTATCCTTTATTTTAGACGAGCGTGTAGAAATTGAGCATAGAATACAGAATCAGACATAGCCTACATAAAGTCATGTGCCATGTTTGTTGAGAATAAACCCAGCTCTACAGCAATGAATGACAATTTATTTTATTTATTTATGTAAGCAATATATCCGTGGAGGTTAGCAGAGCAATACCAGCAATACCTTAACACCTTAACCTGGACAACATCTGGCCTGTTTATATGATGGTCGGTGGTATATGGGAATTACTTATGCTTTTTACTCATGACTATTGGTAGCTAGGAAAGTAGCATCGAAACATTGTCTATTTTCAGCGGTGTCCTATGCTTGTTCACGATAAAGCCCGCTTTTGAGAAGAGGCGCTCCAAGCTGCAACCTGTCACCACCTCTGCCAAATAAGACCTCGCCATAAGATGTAGCTCAGGCAACATTTCACCATAAAGTGCCCACCACTCGCAGGGGTCATCATCAAAAGACAAAGCGTGTTTTTGTGCCAAGGTCTTATAAGTTTCCCACTGCTTCAACGCCAATTGCTCCGGTGTACATTTGTTAGTTGCAAAATCGCTGGGCTCCAAGGATGCCATCAGTGAACCGAGTCTTGACTTTTTTGCAGGTATTGCATTGTCATCCCCAGGTGCTGTAGTAGCTGCTGCTAAAAAAATGTCGACTAATTGTATTATACTAAATAGATCGAGGGCTAGCGATCAACAGACTTATTAGTAACTACCAGTAAAAAGTTGTTAGCAATACTGCAGTTGGAAACACTTAAAACTATGAGTATCTCATCTTGTGTATTGTAAATTGGTCAATTGCGATCATGTGACATAAAAGAGACAGTCGTGGAAAATAGTGTGTGACAAAACTGACAATGATCTGTAAATTTAAATTCCCTAAATGACTTCTCAAGTTAAAATTTTACCAGCGAGTCGCTGACAAAACTATAGAAGTGAATGGAAATGAAAAATGATACATAGCTATATAGCAATATCAATCCCCATTTTAGAGAGCAGATAAAAGCTTACCCTTTTTCTCTATAATTGAGGACAACTGTGCTAGCAGACTTTTCGTGTAATTGGTCTCCACACCTAATGATGAGCCTAATGTCTCCAGTTGTAATACGAATCGGGGATCAAGCGCTGTGGCCTTTGACAGAATTTCCATATATGCTCCATTTCTGTTATTCACCTGCCTGTAAGCATTACTAGTAATTGGTTATTGGTAGAAAGATTGCAAGAATAAGGCCAAAAAGAGATTTTTTTCATACTTTGTCAAATGTCTTCGCACTCGGTTAGGCCATGATAATACGATGCGATAGGCAAGCAAAATCAATGTTTGAAGAAATTATCAGCTAGAGGATACAGTTTCTCCAATTACTGAATGAATTAAATGTTTTTAAAATTAATGGCCAAGTTCAAAGATTTAGCTGTTGAGAGGGACACGTGACATAAATGAGACTGAGAGTGCTTAAAATTTGCCAATAAATCTGAAGCCTTTTCATCACTTAATAGCAAGGCGAAGACGGCATTCAGTGAATTTTTGTCACTCAATTCTCGCTTGAGTAGTAACTTTCGACTGCCTTTTTTAGAGCGTATGCGACTTGAAAAGAGCAGCTAAAGGTTAACAAAACAGCAAAAAATAGATGACAAAACAAAGGCTATATGATAATAATTTAATGCTCCAAAACCTCAGCGATAGAAGAGGGATAGCTCAGAGGTAGTAATAGCTCGTTGGTAGGATAGAGAAAGGAAACATAAGCGCATGCCAGGAAATAACTATTTAGCCCCATGCCTGCCTACTTGTCATTGAAGTAGTCCCACACTGTATTCACGTCCTTCGATGTTTGTCATATTGCTATACTGTAAGGACTTGATAAGGCGAACCATGGGCAGCACTGAGCTCACCGTTACCATCTTATCGCCGCTTAGCTGGTCTGTCATATCATTAAACGCACCGAATGCTTCTACCACTAGCGCAATTAACTTGTCTTCATCAACGGTGGTGACCAGTGTTGAATCTTCTTGAACAACGACACATTTTAACTCGACGAGGTTGTTGTGAATAGCTCGGTACATTACGTATGTACTGTTCCACCTGGTAGGACATGGTCCATGTAACACCATTATCGTCTTTTCGCTTTTCTGTTGCTCTTGCTCGAGGTTTTTCTTTCTCCGATGACTTTGGTGAAAGAAAGCAACCACACGCTTCAGTTTCTTTATAGTATTGAGGATTTCTGGTTTTTCCATCGCTTTCTTGACAGCATTGTGCAAAAGATGGCCACAGCATGGGAGTCGACGCATGTTACCTACTTCACCTATACGTATCATGTTGCTAGCGCTGTCCGTTGTGATACACTGCATGTGGTTTTTCGTCAAGTTCCAATCTTCAAGCAACTTCGCTATAACCGCTGCCAATTTGACACCGGTGTATGCATCCGGCAAATATTTGGTCTCCAACACACGACTTTCCAGTTTCATATCAACTGTGAAAAAATGTCTGGTTAAGGATATGTACGGATCTAACGTGGCTGATGACCATAAATCAGTAGTAAAACTAAACATTGGAATCACTGAACTTTTGTTTTCATTCAACAAATCCTGTATTTCACTTTTCATTTTCAAAAACAAGTTGGGAATGTGCTGTTCACAAGCGGTGCGCCTAGACGGCGGGCAATAACGAGGGTCAAACACCTTCAACATTGCTATGAATTTTGGCTGCTCGATCATAGATAGTGGCCTACCACTAGATGTAATGTAATCAAGTATGGCTTTTGTTGTAATTTTGTCCTCACGACTGTCCTTTTGGTAGGGTACATTCTGCAGCAGCGATTGTTTTATCGATGGTTGGAAAGCCAAAGATTTAAGCTTTGGTGTGGGCAGAGTTTTACTGCGTGATTGCTGTAACTTCATCGAAGCTGTTTCTCTATATTTCTTTGCATGTTTTCTTTGGATATGTAACCATAGATTGCTTGTGTTACCACGTTTAATTTGAAAACTCGCAACACAAAATTTACATTTCGCAGTCTTTATGGTTACATTCAGCCCTGTATCATGTTTTTCTATAACACTCGACGTATCGAAACATTGCCAAACATCGGATTTCGATGATGATGATGTCGGTGTTAACACTTCCAAATCAGCATCTTCGATAGATATGCACTAGTGCACAACAGAATGAGACTAGTAGAAAACCTAACAAATTTTATTTTTTCCGACGATAACAACAACAACAAAAACGACAAAACCAACAATCACCAGAATTTCCCCTAGTTTAAGCGGTGTCACGAGCTTGGGATCTGAAAGAATACAACAATAAATAATACAGACTTGAAGCGATCTTTCAACTCCACTAATATAGATACAAGACGACAACTAAAACGGTGAGATAACTTACCAACGACAACCGGGAGATCAGACGAGACAAATTCTCCAAGGATGCGGTGAGTAGAAAGTCTTTTATAATCCATAGTGATCTGCACATCAGGAGCTACAAGGGACAACAAAATGCAATAAACACCAGGAGCAATTGAGCAAAGACGAATGGTCCCTGTCAAATGGGATAACCTCACTTACTAATAATAACTGAAGAAGTGGCGATTGCCTCGGACTCGGCTTCATCGGTGTCCATTGCTTTTGGTGTATGTTCGCTTTTGGTAATGCCATCTGGTTCCGTTACACCTTCCTCCACAGTTATTGAGTTAATGGTGTCCACATTCGATAGTTCTGTCCCGGCAGGGCTTGTCTCAAAAGCACATACACTTACGAGGCTGAAACATGTAGAGTGCTTGATGTCGCAAGGCTAAAATAGTAAGGAAATAATCAGTATGACAGTTATGAACTCTTTTAAATAGAAAACACTTGTAAAGACTCAACATCGGAGATAGAGACAACTCACCGCATCAGAAAAGGGCAATGGAGTGACAACCCTGAAAACGATAACGAAGTAGAAGAGGAAATCAAGACCGACGACAGAGCATGCCATGCTTCGACTTAGATTTTTGAGATAAGAATGAACCGCCAACTATAGCCAAGGGATAACTTGACGAGCCTCGTGACACTAGAAAGACACCTTATTGGCCACCACTTCCTGCCAACCAACCGATGGCTCTGCCCACCCTTCAAGGCTACGGATTGCGCAAGCCATTAGGTGACCTCCACACAGTGACAGATCAACTACACCGAAAAAACATATGATTAATTAGACCCAAGGACAACTTGATTTATCACGGAATATCCCCACCAGAACCAACAAGTCTAGGACTACATGACGACAACTATCTCGACAGACTATCACCCGAAGACTTCATACAACTCCTATTAATAGACCACGACTAACATAACTGACTGAGACAAACAAGAAATTGTTCAATGATCTTTATTTCACATTAATAGAAGCAGAACTGGGTCACATCCCACTGGCGCACTCGCAATGAATGTCCTGATGGGTAAAATTCCCACAGTCCGTACAAAAGCGTGCCCCGTGAATACACCGCCGATAGCCCCTCCGGACCCAGGCCAGACACTCTGGCCCACACTCTGTCGGGTTCATCGACCCTTCCTCCTCCGAGCTCTCCTCCTCCCCCGCAGGAAGTGCTCTCGGAGCTTGTGACCTAAAAAATAAAGACACAGGACATCTACAGGACTATTACCTAAAAGAAAGAAAGAGACGACTAAAGGACACATACAAACACTAGTACTCACCTTGCCTGCTCTTCTAAATAACGAAGGAGCCTTGCCCCCCGCCCCACCGGACGCCGCACCAGCCGGATGGATGCCACCCTCGGCACCCTCGCCAACATAGGGTCGGCCAACGGCTCCACCCTTTGCAAGGGTCTGGTCGGACCCGCCGAAATGGCCTCGGTCTGTGTAGAGGCACAGGCTGTAGCTGGTGAGTTCTGACTGCCGAATTCTCTTTCGACAATCTCACTTAGCCTGCCACATAAGAGACGTATATCAACACACTTCTGGTAAGTACACTGACTATGTTACACCTAACCCAATTTGATGACTGTCAATCCGATAATTAGCCTAACTTACCTTCTTACAAATGTCAGAAGCTCAGCAACGACTGAGTCAACGAATGTTCTGTTCGACATTTTGCAAAAGAGAAAAAATAAAAAGAGAGAAATACTGCGGAACGTTCCCCCCAGTATTTATACCTTTCGGCTTTAATGATTAACCATCCCTACTACTAACCACTGTTTCACCACATGCTAACATCTATATTCCCTTGACAGGTAAACAGTGCCGTATCGTTTTATTAATCTCAGATAGTGGCTGATTCATTACCTAATTTAATTAAACACACCATGGTTCACCCAACTTTGAGATGGAAATCTAACTTAAGCCACTGTAAGAAAATTGGCGTGCTCACTTCATGTAATGAAATTGATTTTGAATTTTTTAGGATAGACTTTATTGTGAAATAGACACGGCACATACCAGAAAACGAACTCAATTAAAACTGTTAACTTCTATTGTGACTTTCTATTTTTAGGATAAGACAGGTTAGTGATGAACACAGTTGCTTGGGATTTCTTTCTGTAGGTAGCTCCAGCAGTGGAGAATGAAAATGTTTGCACACAACTGAGTCATTCATGTTATAACATTTATTTTGTGATTCTAATAGGCACGCCAATTTTTGCTACAATGTTATGTGAAGTTTCTATTTCAAGATTTAGCTTTCTTTCCTGACCATAAGACCAATGACTACCCGCCGCTTACAACCACCCATACATACCGACATACGGGAGGACCCGTTTACTTTGCCAAGGGAGACGCAATACAAACACCAGGACAATAATACGCGATTCCGAAAGGACAATTGACACTCGCATATACCACAAGGCAAACTAACAACCATGTACTTCTACTACTAACACATACCTTACTGCTCTGAAAAAAAATTTATGCTTCACTCTTAACATTTTTATGGTTTTGGATTTATTCATGGTTTTGGGTTTACGAATTATTATATAATTTTTTAATTAACTCGGGTACATGGGTTTTAAATATCTTTATTCTAACTATAACTTTATAACTTCATTTTATATATTCTGTTTATTTTACTACCGTCATGCCAACAGCAACGTTACCACGGAATACCGATACCGATATGAGGACATATCGTTCATTAACAGCGGGAGAAATGTTGTATGGAAATACTTCAAAAACAAGATACCAGCAGGGAATGTAACCAGAACACAGGATAAAAGAGACATTAAAAGATTCTCTAATTTTAAATGTCAGAATTAGAAGACATCAATCTTGGAAACTGCTGCGTCAACACCACGTCAACACCGCCAAAAGAATTTGGAACGTAATTACACCTACCAACCATGACCAAGCACAACCTAAAATAACTGAGCTTACCCTGAGCCAGCATTTTTCCATTACATGACACAGCGCCAGCGGAAGCAATATTATGCAATCCCAGTTTCAAGACACAGAGACAACGCTAATCAGATGACGCGCTCAGAGACAGTGTTCCCTCCAGTAGACTTACTCTTACAACACAAAGATATAATACGAACATTATACGTACCGTCCTCGGGCTACCCTGAATGCCTATAAAAGCGAACAATTTTAGTAGCTCATCCTTTTTTGACAGTGACACTTGTAGACGTACAAGACAAGCTTAAGAGCAGATACAGCTGTTGGCGTAAGAGATTATTTTACTTAGCTTTTACTACTTGTTATCTATCTTATATTCTAGAATTTTGCTACTTGTGTATTAGGCTTTGGTTCATAAGAATAAAAGATATTTTGATTGCTATACCAAACATCTGAGATTTAGCATAGTTGAGGCTTGCACAAAGATCTGGGTCAAGTCCCACACTCACACTCTTAGCAACCAATAGACAAGGCGGCTTGCCTAGCCTAGTTAACCACAACAAGCATAGTTTAGATTGAAGTGGAACTTGTGGTTATTAATCATTGATGTTAGTGTGGTATTCCAGTAAAGCAATTTACCTAAATACACATATAACAATACTACACTGACTGGCCAAGCTAACGCTACCATAGATGGTACTTATAATGTACAATACAAGAAAGAATGAGCATTAATTATAATTTATTTAGCTTTGGTGTAAGGGTGTGAATTTTCTCAATGATTGGACATTGACACCAGACTACTATCTAGAAGTAATAACCGCTTGCGTTCGTCGAAGCTGTAGTACACAGTAGTATTTGTAATGTAAGCCTAGTTTGATGTTAGAAATTGGGACTCCCATCTCATGAACATCATGAACATAATGAACATAGGCCATCTTCAGCTCCTGCAACTTGAGTCATTCATTTTATGAAGGGTGAAACACTTTATCACAGGTTGACTTTGAGTCTCGAATAAATAATATTCCAATTAATTCTGCTGCCTAGCTAGCATTTACTTTCCATTTGGATTTATAAAAAAAATAGTACGGACACTAAAACTGCAATAACTGGCAAGTCAATATTCAAGGCTGTCCATTCGATTAGCATATTGAATCCAAAATAAAAAAAATTGAAAAATGATGATCCTGAAGAAAACTCGCAAGAGTGGGGTGGGGACAAACCCTAGCTCTAGTTCTCTGCGCTTTAACCAACGCTACAACCTGCTGAACCCAACAGGAGGGAGCTGAAACCAACTCATTTATGCTCTGCTGACCCCAACAGAGTGCGCTGAACCCAACGCTGCTGACTGTACAACCTGCTGAAACCAACAGGAGGGAGCTGAACCCAACTCACTTCCGTTCTGCTGAAACCAACAGAGTGCGCTGAAACCAACGCTGTAACCTGCTGAAACCAACAGGAGAGAACACAACTCTTGTAAGAATAATTATTTAATTATCCTATTTATTTGTAGTCATTTTGTGTGAGCTTGCTGTTAGTGATGATTATAAACGATATTTCTCCAACAATAACGACTTTATTATAGTAATACTAATCATGAATCCAATTCAAGAGTCACACCCAAGCTGAACTGCCTAAAAATTAGTGGCAGTATTTATATCACATAAGCGATTGGCCTAGAGATTGGCGGTTATCGTTCAAACCGACCAATCATATAGTCTTACTGACTGCCGATTTTCTAAGAATTTTCACATACAGAACAATAAAAAATTATTGCTAGACAATGAGCCATTGTAGCGTAACAATCTAAACACTAACAAAAAGCCCAGGAAATTCTACATATACTGGGTAGCGAACAGTAATTGTAAAAAAACATTAAGACATATTTTGATAACGAAAAGGGCTAATTACAAAATTTTATCTCGAGAAAACGTAGAACAAAAACGGAAACAATATTGTTTAAGTAATCTTAAACTACTAACAATTAATTAAAACAGAAACTTAGAATATTTTGACATGTAACCATGAACATAAATAATGCCTTCCAATGAGTGAACGGTAAGAAATAAATTATAAAAGATTGTTCACTGCGTAAAAGCCTTAATGAATAGCGTCTGTTATATTTTCTAGGTCAACCACTATCCCAGAAGTCTTTTCTCTCTATATACCCTACAGGATGAATTTATTCGCGGAGTTATATTTCGCGAAAATTGTCTTTTCATGCATATTCGCGGATGAATTTATTCGCGGCTGAAAACTGCCACTCTCTAGGAAAAGTTAACTCTATTGCGGCTAGTAATATTTACTCCTACACATGCGCACACCGCGTGTTCCGGTTTATATTTAGCTTACAACTCCGAGGCGATCATGCTATTCTACGGTAAACAATTTTTGCTGCGTCCAGAGGTTTCACGAATATTCATCGCTTTGGAGGCCTTTGATAAGCCAACAACTTGTGGTAAGTAATGAGTTTTTTACATTTACTAAATTAGTTGAATTGTACTTTGGTTCTTCGGTAAAACGCAATACTAATTTTTTCCATCCCTACTGCTTCATTATTTGTTTTGTGTGAGAGAGATTTTTCATCATACACCGGAGAACAATGATTGCAAGGGTGGTAGATGTCATTCTTAGAAGATCACCAATCATTTAGGGAGGTCTGGAAATTAAGGTTGAAGTGACCGCAGCTACTTACGAGAAGAATATATCTTGCTGATCTATCAACTGTCTTGCTGATTGCTATAAGCAAAGAGAGTATGTTGCCAATCGGCATAAATTTCTTCGTCGTCTGTACTAGGAAACAGTGCTCTGACATAAGCATATATGCAGGCAGGTAGTGGCTTTCTCTCACCTCGTTTCAAACTTGGGTATGCCCAAAATATTAACGACCTGTAAGCGCACAGTCTTTTTTGTTCATTAATTAGTCTGATAATCTGTTCTTGGGTTAGGTTTGGGCCCACTTGAAGCAATTCAGCATCTAGTCTTTGTGGTACTGTAATGATAGGAACAAAGGTTAACCTCAATTGTGAATCAGGCTAATCATCAATGGTGAATTAAAGTGGTTGACCAGGGCTTTATAAAAAAACATAGTCCACGCATGCTAGGTTGAGATTATGGGTGATTTTCAACCCTTTATGCTGGCTGTAGGTAAACTTTTGCAATAAAATATCTATAATATTCTTGTAAGAAGTTAGTATATAGAGCTGCATAATAATTTGCTTGAAAGATTAAAAACATTATAGGATGAGGAAGGGATTTGCTAAACAGCAGACATGTCATGCGACAAATCTCATTATGCAGTGCAAGTCAAAACACACCATGGTATGTACAGTAGTTGTGCCACATGTTTCTTAAGGTGGCATACATCATAAGTTCGCCAATGTTGGGGCATGATGTAATGCAGGAAATCTCTGGCCCTCCACTTCTTTGCGTGTCCCATATAGGATGATTCCTGCAGCAGATAATCATGTCTTCTTTAGGCCAAGCCTGACATCTCCCACAGCCACACCATTCCTCAACAGGTCTTGGTACATAAACCTGGTAAGGAAGCGAATGTTTTAGTGACAAGAGGTTGAATACAAAGCGGCTTATCTTTACATACATGTACAACTGAGTCTCAAAGTGAAAAATTTGGGGAAGCTAAGTCAAGAATATTAAACTCAATAAATTTATTGACAACACAACATGATGATGAACAAGCCGATATATTCATTTGTATGTATGTATATAATCCAACGAAATCTAATAAAATGAATGATATAACTGCTTTGTACTTTGTAACAAATATCGCATTTTTTCATCAATTATTTTCGATAAATTAAAAATAAATGAAATAAAAATAATATTACTCACGTTCACAACCTCGTTATCTTACATCCTAACAAGAGGTTCAGCCACAAAACCATGCATACCTTCATCCATGGGTACTTGGGTTCCTGCCATTGAGAGCGTTATCTGTATAAAGCGTTTTCCGAGTGTCCCGATAAGAATTTATGAAAAATTAGGTAAACTTGACCTTGACCTTTGGAGATTTGACATCTGTAACGTCAATTTTCATTGGTAAGCTCGCAGAGCTATTTGTTTCTCAGTCGACTAAACATCTCCGACTTGCGTCCATAAAAATCTAGGTTACGTCACATGTTTATGGGCGGGGCTTGAAGTGTCGTTTTCGACCCCGATATTGAATCGCTGTAAAAAGCCTTCAAAAACAAAAATGACTTTGAAAACTAGTAGACCAATTTTTATTTTGATTACAAAATCGGAATCAGCATGTCTGATTTACACATTACAAAAACGCCGATCGTGGCAGTTATGGTTTAAAAAATGAACAAAAACGCCTTTACGAGCACAAATCTTTGGCCAACCGGCAGAACTTGGCAATAGTAAGCCACGAGGCGAGTAATGATGATAACTTCCTTACCAGCCATGTAGTAGCAAGAGAATCGCTTTCAACATCTACCCAAGACAGTGACAGCGACAGAGCTTCTATTACCAAAATAACTAGTCAGAAAGCACCATTACACGCTAGTATTCACATATCAAGAGTACCAGTTTAATTTTATTGCTAGACAACCGCCATATGGACTACACTGTTTATATTCACTCCATTCATCATTTGTAAAATTTTATTTGTATTTGAAATATTTTATTTGTACACTCAAGTTTGTAATAAATTATAATATATCTATACATGAAATGAAATATATAATTTAATCATGTTTGCTGCAGCGATATCAAAAAGTTGTTGTCGATGAAGGGGTCTAGGTTGACTGGTTGCCTCTCTGCCAATATTCCTGCCTTGATGAATATTACTGCTTGTCTCTAGTTTTCGTAATCGGAGTAGGTTGTTTCATTCTCAATCTGCAGTAAACACAAAAAAGAAAAAATATTAACGAGTGTTGAGGAAGTACAAAAACAATAGCTGAAGTATTTGATGAAAGCGATCAGTTTTTAAACAAAAGAATTAACTAATGCAGTTGATTATGGAAAAACGTATCTGCACTGCAAATCAAATACATACCATAATGTCCAGATCAGAATCATGATCGACTTCGGTATTAGCGATTGATGGAGTTGATTCTAATGTAAAAAGACTAGGAGAGCTTTTTTGCTATGCTGAAGCCGTGCCGAATAACTTGTAAAAACCTTGAACGATTTTGTAAAGTTTGACGCAATGGCAATAAAGCTCGAAGCCTGGCGATGATTTTAAAGAAGTTTTGGAACTCGGCTACGTTTAGTACTTCTGCCTCGCGGCTATTTTCGCGATGACGCCATTCTGCATATCCTGTGACAACCTCGAATAATTTTGTAAATAAATGTGATGCATTGGCAATGGTGTTAGCTCAAAGCTCAGGCAATGATTTCAAAAAAATTTTGGAACTTAATTACGTTTAGTATTTACATTAAAAACTAGGCTAGCAACTAGTTTTCAATTTGATGCAGTAGTTATTCTCTTTTGTGATTAAAAACAGAACTAATTATTCACTGAATTTAATAATTCGCGGGATTGACTGTTCACGAAATCGCGAATTTTTATAACCAACGAATATTTTCATCCTGTAGGGTATATATTGGCTACGTCACCTTTTCCCTTTGATCAGTTCACCATGTTTTTCTGCGCCGGGTGTCCGGAGCGCCTTGATGAGCCTGACGTCCATGGGACCGATAGCATCCAAATAAGACAACTCTTCGGAGTTACTCCTCACACGGTCTTTTTTATGGCCACCACTCCTTTCATAGAGTTCGTTCTTTAGAATATCTCGCTTTATTTTTACGTTTACAACAATCCCCACTCATGCATACGATAGATTAAGACATTAGAATAAAAAATCAAATGCCTCCCAGCCATACTAATGTACCCAGTCCAGACAAAAATCTAAAGTGTGACCACTCATGGCCGAACATCGAGTACAATAATAAACAATGAAAGCATTTACCTTCTACGATACTCTCGCTGTCCATTCTAGCGCGGTGACGACTCTTTTTTTCGCAAAGGATAGCCTCCTGCGATGAAACATCATCTTCATCCACCAATCAATCTGCTCTATTTTGGCGCAACTTTTACCATCTGACAACGGTTGCTCGGTCTACCTGGGTGCGTACCGACACAGCATGAATTTTCACAAAAGTATTCGGTATCCTCGGTGCGTGAACAACCGAACCGCACCGTGCGGTTCCGTTGTGACGTTTTAACCGCTCGATTTTAAAAGCAAGTACCGCAAAAAAACGGTAATACCGACAAACCGCCCAGCTTTAATTCTACTACAATGATTACAGTAAAAGATTGATTTGGTACTTATACAATTAATACAAACTGAGAAAACAAAATAAAAATCATGAATATGTTGAATTAATAATAGCAAGGAGTACATGAGAAGTTTGTTTATAAAAAGATTTCATCAAAATTTTGAACACAACTGTACTGGTACAAAATGAGATATTGGCATCATCTGAAGATATCACTGAAGCAGTGAAGCGCATGAGGGTTCTAGTCTGACCCGAGCGAAAGAGAATGTAAAAGCAAATCCTATTCGTGATAATGCAACATAAAACTGTCCATGTGAAAAGTTTTTAGTATTTTCAGTTTTTGGCGATTGACCTTAGGAATATTTGGTAAATGAAGATTTTGTTTAAAAGATAATGGTCGAAACGGTTGTTGCCGACAGACTATTAGTCGAATTCATAAACAATTAGTTGAAATTAAAGACTATTGAAAAGATTTGTGTTATTATAGTTAGAACAGTATCAATTTGCTATATTTCTTAAAAATTACACATCTAGCCATAAAATCACAATTATTCCATCTAAAAAGATTTCAGTATATAAGTAGCAAGTAACTAGTAGCATGTACTAAGTAGCATGTAAAAAATTAAACGCGTCGGTAAAGTTGCGGAAGCTTTTAACAAACCAAATTTTGCATAACAATTTCAACCGTGAACCAATGAAACATGCAAGATATGTATATATTATTAAACCCATATGTTGCAAAATTTTGTGATAAAAAAGTTGAATGCGTGTCAAAATTGTGAGTGCAGTATTTTTATGTTGCAGCATTAATAACATAGCATATGCTTAGCTGTTAGAGCTAGTACAAAATTATAGAGCTAAACTAACACTAAGTTGAATATAAAGTTAGCTAACTGGTAAAAACTCACTAAAAATATTATTATTAATAATGTGGCAAATATGACATACAATATTTGACATTATATGTGTATTTCAACCTATAGAATTTCAAAAAAATCACCTTAAACCAGAATAGTTGCTAGTAGAACCAGAAATTGAAAATGTGTAACTTGAAACAGTACATTTAAAAATGACAAATGAAAAAAAGTAATAAATATAAGATTGTTAAAAATTCTTCTGTTATACTATAACATGTTATACTGTAACATGTTATACTATAACATGTTGGGTCATGAAAATGCAAAAAATGTTCCAAAAATTCTTGATAGTCAAGTGATTTCAGTTTGCCAGAAGTTGTGTTTTGAAGAACCAAACCATACTTGATATACACTGATCTTTATTGATGCCAATATACAACACATTTGGTGACGTGGATTGAATATTACTAAAGTAGTATCATGGCGGAGATAAACTTTAAAGCTCTTACACTACGGAGTGTCTGTAGAAAACCGCCAACATTGGAAAACCGACGTATATTTAAACAGAAGCTCAAACTGTACCTGATTGCTACTTGGGTACTCAACAGAAAAAAAGCCAAAGCTATAGCTATTCTGTTAACCCTAGAGGTGAGATAGAGCTAAGTTGCTACACACAATACATCTGGCCTGGCTGACAACCATGAAGAAACATCTGATGACATATTCACTGTCAGGCTTGATGATCCTTTTTAGCGGCGAGCGAATTTACTGATTGAGCGTTACAAGTTTAGGTCAGCTAAACAAAAAGTAGAAGAATCTATTAACGCATATCTTGTACATTTAGCGGGGTCTGTACAGCATTGTACAAAGCCCGTTTTTACAGAAAATACCATACATGAACATCTACATGACCAGCTCTTTTGCGGGTGTTGCGATGCGCGGTCAAGGGAGGTTTTGTTCAAAAATGCCAAACTTGCGATTGACTGCGCTAAAACTGATGCGTGGGCTCATGAAACAACAAGAGAGCGGATGATGATTTTCAACCAAGCTAACCAGGTTAATTTTAGGCAAGCAAGAGAAAGCATGTAATGATGGCAGAGAAACGATGCTTCAGGTGTCTCATATACGCAGTCGCAACAATAATAACTCTGAATCACAGAAAAATAGTGATAAAAACAAAGGTTGTTACAGATGAGGTTATAATCACATAGCCGACAAATGTCTGATCATCAATGGTTGAATATCAATGGTTGATGGAATATCAATAGTTGGTGGAATATCAATGGTTGATGGAATATCAATGGTTGATGGAATGTCAATAGTTGGTGGAATATCAATGGTTGATGGAATATCAATGGTTGATGGAATATCAATGGTTGATGGAATATCAATGGTTGATGGAATATCAATGGTTGGTGGAACATCAATGGTTGATGGAATATCAATGGTTGATGGAATGTCAATAGTTGATTGAATGTCAATGGTTAGTAGAATGTCAATGGTTGATGGAATGTCAATAGTTGATGGAATATCAATGGTTGGTGGAATGTCAATGGTTGGTGGAATATCAATAGTTGGTGGAATGTCAATGGTTGGTGGAATGTCAATAGTTGATGGAATATCAATGGTTGGTGGAATATCAATGGTTGATGGAATATCAATGGTTGATGGAATGTCAATAGTTGGTGGAATATCAATGGTTGGTGGAATATCAATAGTTGATGGAATATCAATGGTTGGTGGAATATCAGTGGTTGATGGAATATCAATGGTTAGTGGAATGTCAATAGTTGGTGGAATATCAATCGTTGATGGAATGTCAATGGTTGGTGGAATATCAATGGTTGATGGAATGTCAATAGTTGGTGGAATATCAATGGTTGGTGGAATATCAATGGTTGGTGGAATATCAATGGTTGGTGGAATGTCAATGGTTGGTGGAATATCAATGGTTGGTGGAATATCAATGGTTGGTGGAATGTCATTGGTTGATAGGATATCAATGGTTGATGGAATATCAATGGTTGGTGGAATATCAATAGTTGATGGAATATCAATGGTTGGTGGAACATCAATGGTTGATGGAATATCAATGGTTGATGGAATGTCAATGGTTGATGGAATATCAATGGTTGATGGAATGTCAATGGTTGGTGGAATGTCAATAGTTGATGGAATATCAATGGTTGGTGGAATATCAATGGTTGATGGAATATCAATGGTTGGGGGAATGTCAATGGTTGATGGAATATCAATGGTTGATGGAATGTCAATGGTTGATGGAATATCAATGGTTGGGCGAATGTCAATGGTTGGTGGAATATCAATGGTTGGTGGAATGCAGGCTTGTATTCTCTGGTTGCAAGTTAGGGCGGATAAGCAAGTTGGGGCTGCTAATGTTAGGTGACGAGTTGTGAGCATCTGGGGGTTTGGAGGGGCCGTGTCAGCCCCCTCAACAGTTTGTCTTATGTAGGGCTTCAACCGGGCATCTCATGTAATAGTTTAAAAAACTTTTATCGGAAAGTATAAACATTTTTTCTATTATTTAAGATTTGTTGGTTTTAGATGATGTGAATGCCAGGACGTTTTCAGATTAAAATAGGCTAAACTTGACCGCAGTTGAAACGCTCAGAAAAATTACATCTTTTTCTTTGGAGAGTTTCAACAAAGATAATTTTTGCCGATTTTATTTTACGTTCATCCTAAGGTTTCTACGCTTTCGTGGGGCTATTGCCAAGCAGATGTTTGTTTAAACTTGACCTCTTGCAAACCTTTTTAAAAATCGTTCACAAGAATATTTTCCCGATGATGATTATAATGACGCCCAATAACTATTTAAAGTTGACGTTTATCTATATGACTTTGATTAAAGTGATACTCTACAGCGATAAAAAGGGACAGTGTAGCCGTTGGGCAAATAAATGTTCGAGTTAATACTGTGTAGGTCGACTTATTTAAAGCAATTTAAAATTGGGTGGGAACGGACCAAACAAATCCGTCCGGGTTAACCAAGTGTTCGTGATAAAATTTTACATTTTATCCGAGGGCAAGCTATCCTAGTTTGATTGTACTTACCCGCCAAAAATTCCTAAAAAGTTGGGGCGGCTCAGTCGGCCAATAACCCCAGGGAATATGGGCCTGTTGGAGTGTCAATGGTTGGTGGAATATCAACGTTTGGTGGAATGTCAATGTTTGGTACAATGTCAATAGTTGGTGGAATTGTCAATGTTTGGTGGGATGTCAATGGTTGGTGGAATATCAATGGTTGGTGGAATATCAATAGTTGGTGGAATGTCGATGGGTGGTGGAATGTCATTGGTTTGTGGAATGTCAATGGTTGGTGGAATGTCAATGGTTGGTAGAATGTCAATGGCTGGTGGAATGTCAATGTCAGGGGTTGTGAAAACTATCAAACAGGAGTCACTATTATGCATAGGAGAGAACCCAACAGATCGTGTACACTTGTGTCAAGATTGATTGTTCTTGGCTTACAAAAACTGTCCACGTAATGGGACTTGGGAGTCGCCTGTTATCCATTTTTAGAATAACTGATTACCACTAGCTTTGAACTTTAGTAGATCTGCAGTAGTAGAAGACTAGACTATCAATAGAGGTTGGGTAGAAAAGCACTAAGGTTTCAAATAGGCAAATTACACTTGGTACAAAGTTAGGTACGTTAAGAAAAATTGCTAAAATACATGGTTATGTCATATGAAGAGCAGTTACTTTACCGAGTGGAAATCAACAGTAAAATTTGGAAGAGAATTTTTGACCAATTGAACCCTACACTAGCAAATACTCAAGAGTGAAGAGTTAGACGCTTTGTTTGGGGATTATGGTTTGTCTCTACCAACTATTGTGGTTTCGGAAGGCGTGCAGGTGTCTGGAATTTCCAGCGTGAGAATAGAAACACTCAAAACTTTTGATGTAATACCCAACTCCCCTAAGGTGCTTCTGGGTAATGGAGGAGACAACTAACAGTCGCCAACCGCTCCTGTTGCACCTCGAGCAAAATTGGCTCAGCCACTTTGACAATCAAGTTATTTGTGGCATCCTGCTGAGCAATTAATAGAATAAATGTAAACAGACACGTTGATATTAATCTCATACTAGTTGGACTATCCCCACAAATTATTTAACTAGTTGGTGGGGATTTCATAGTCAGATGCTCACTATAATTAGCCATGTTGTATACTAACTATAATTAGCCATGTTGTATACTCCCTATAATTAGCCATGTTGTATACTCACTATAATTAGTCATGTTGTATAATCACTATAACTAGCCATGTTGTATACTCACTATAATTAGCCATGTTGTATACTCACTATAATTAGCCATGTTGTATACTCACTATAATTAGCCATGTTGTATACTCACTACAATTAGCCATGTTGTATACTCACTACAATTAGCCATGCTGTATACTCACTATCATTAGCCATGTTGTATACTCACTATAATTAGCCATGTTGTATAATCACTATAATTAGCCATGTTGTATACTCACTACAATTAGCCATGTTGTATACTCACTACAATTAGCCATGTTGTATACTTATTACAATTAGCCATGTTGTATACTCACTACAATTAGCCATGTTGTATACTCACTATAATTAGCCATGTTGTATACTCACTATAACTAGCCATGTTGTATACTCACTATAATTAGCCATGTTGTATAATCACTATAATTAGCCATGTTGTATAATCACTATAATTAGCCATGTTGTATAATCACTATAATTAGCCATGTTGTATAATCATTATAATTAGCCATGTTGTATAATCATTATAATTAGCCATGTTGTATAATCATTATAATTAGCCATGTTGTATAATCATTATAATTAGCCATGTTGTATAATCATTATAATTAGCCATGTTGTATAATCATTATAATTAGCCATGTTGTATAATCATTATAATTAGCCATGTTGTATAATCATTATAATTAGCCATGTTGTATAATCACTATAATTAGCCATGTTGTATAATCATTATAATTAGCCATGTTGTATGATCATTATAATTAGCCATGTTGTATAATCATTATAATTAGCCATGTTGTATAATCACTATAATTAGCCATGTTGTATAATCATTATAATTAGCCATGTTGTATAATCACTATTATTAGCCATGTTGTATAATCATTATAATTAGCCATGTTGTATAATCATTATAATTAGCCATGTTGTATAATCATTATAATTAGCCATGTTGTATAATCATTATAATTAGCCATGTTGTATAATCATTATAATTAGCCATGTTGTATAATCATTATAATTAGCCATGTTGTATAATCACTATAATTAGCCATGTTGTATAATCATTATAATTAGCCATGTTGTATAATCACTATAATTAGCCATGTTGTATAATCATTATAATTAGCCATGTTGTATACTTATTACAATTAGCCATGTTGTATACTCACTACAATTAGCCATGTTGTATACTCACTATAATTAGCCATGTTGTATACTCACTATAACTAGCCATGTTGTATACTCACTATAATTAGCCATGTTGTATAATCACTATAATTAGCCATGTTGTATAATCACTATAATTAGCCATGTTGTATAATCACTATAATTAGCCATGTTGTATAATCATTATAATTAGCAATGTTGTATAATCATTATAATTAGCCATGTTGTATAATCATTATAATTAGCCATGTTGTATAATCATTATAATTAGCCATGTTGTATAATCATTATAATTAGCCATGTTGTATAATCATTATAATTAGCCATGTTGTATAATCATTATAATTAGCCATGTTGTATAATCATTATAATTAGCCATGTTGTATGATCATTATAATTAGCCATGTTGTATAATCATTATAATTAGCCATGTTGTATAATCATTATAATTAGCCATGTTGTATAATCATTATAATTAGCCATGTTGTATAATCATTATAATTAGCCATGTTGTATAATCACTATAATTAGCCATGTTGTATAATCATTATAATTAGCCATGTTGTATAATCATTATAATTAGCCATGTTGTATAATCATTATAATTAGCCATGTTGTATAATCACTATAATTAGCCATGTTGTATAATCACTATAATTAGCCATGTTGTATAATCATTATAATTAGCCATGCTGTATAATCATTATAATTAGCCATGTTGTATACTCACTACAATTAGCCATGTTGTATACTCACTACAATTAGCCATGTTGTATAATCACTGTAATTAACCGTGTTGTATACTCACTATAATTAACCATGTTGTATACTCACTATAATTAACCATGTTGTATACTCACTATAATTAGCCAAGTTGTATACTCACTATAAATAGCCATGTTGTATACTCACTACAATTAGCCATGCTGTATACTCACTATCATTAGCCATGTTGTATACTCACTATAATTAGCCATGTTGTATAATCACTATAATTAGCCATGTTGTATAATCATTATAATTAGCCATGCTGTATAATCATTATAATTAGCCATGTTGTATACTCACTACAATTAGCCATGTTGTATACTCACTACAATTAGCCATGTTGTATAATCACTGTAATTAGCCATGTTGTATACTCACTATAACTAGCCATGTTGTATACTCACTATAATTAGCCATGTTGTATAATCACTATAATTAGCCATGTTGTATAATCACTATAATTAGCCATGTTGTATAATCACTATAATTAGCCATGTTGTATAATCATTATAATTAGCCATGTTGTATAATCATTATAATTAGCCATGTTGTATAATCATTATAATTAGCCATGTTGTATAATCATTATAATTAGCCATGTTGTATAATCATTATAATTAGCCATGTTGTATAATCATTATAATTAGCCATGTTGTATAATCATTATAATTAGCCATGTTGTATAATCATTATAATTAGCCATGTTGTATAATCATTATAATTAGCCATGTTGTATAATCATTATAATTAGCCATGTTGTATAATCATTATAATTAGCCATGTTGTATAATCATTATAATTAGCCATGTTGTATAATCATTATAATTAGCCATGTTGTATAATCACTATAATTAGCCATGTTGTATAATCATTATAATTAGCCTTGTTGTATAATCATTATAATTAGCCATGTTGTATAATCATTATAATTAGCCATGTTGTATAATCACTATAATTAGCCATGTTGTATAATCACTATAATTAGCCATGTTGTATAATCATTATAATTAGCCATGCTGTATAATCATTATAATTAGCCATGTTGTATACTCACTACAATTAGCCATGTTGTATACTCACTACAATTAGCCATGTTGTATAATCACTGTAATTAACCGTGTTGTATACTCACTATAATTAACCATGTTGTATACTCACCATAATTAACCATGTTGTATACTCACTATAATTAGCCAAGTTGTATACTCACTATAATTAGCCATGTTGTATACTCACTACAATTAGCCATGCTGTATACTCACTATCATTAGCCACGTTGTATACTCACTATAATTAGCCATGTTGTATAATCACTATAATTAGCCATGTTGTATACTCACTATCATTAGCCATGTTGTATACTCACTATAATTAGCCATGTTGTATACTCACTACAATTAGCCATGTTGTATACTCACTACAATTAGCCATGTTGTATACTCACTATAATTAGCCATGTTGTATACTCACTATAACTAGCCATGTTGTATACTCACTATAATTAGCCATGTTGTATAATCACTATAATTAGCCATGTTGTATAATCACTATAATTAGCCATGTTGTATAATCACTATAATTAGCCATGTTGTATAATCATTATAATTAGCCATGTTGTATAATCATTATAATTAGCCATGTTGTATAATCATTATAATTAGCCATGTTGTATAATCATTATAATTAGCCATGTTGTATAATCATTATAATTAGCCATGTTGTATAATCATTATAATTAGCCATGTTGTATAATCACTATAATGAGCCATGTTGTATAATCATTATAATTAGCCATGTTGTATAATCATTATAATTAGCCATGTTGTATAATCATTATAATTAGCCATGTTGTATAATCATTATAATTAGCCATGTTGTATAATCACTATAATTAGCCATGTTGTATAATCATTATAATTAGCCATGTTGTATAATCATTATAATTAGCCATGTTGTATAATCACTATAATTAGCCATGTTGTATACTCACTACAATTAGCCATGTTGTATACTCACTACAATTAGCCATGTTGTATACTCACTATAATTAGCCATGTTGTTTACTCACTATAACTAGCCATGTTGTATACTCACTATAATTAGCCATGTTGTATAATCACTATAATTAGCCATGTTGTATAATCACTATAATTAGCCATGTTGTATAATCATTATAATTAGCCATGTTGTATAATCATTATAATTAGCCATGTTGTATAATCATTATAATTAGCCATGTTGTATAATCATTATAATTAGCCATGTTGTATAATCATTATAATTAGCCATGTTGTGTAATCATTATAATTAGCCATGTTGTATAATCATTATAATTAGCCATGTTGTATAATCATTATAATTAGCCATGTTGTATAATCACTATAATTAGCCATGTTGTATAATCATTATAATTAGCCATGTTGTATAATCATTATAATTAGCCATGTTGTATAATCATTATAATTAGCCATGTTGTATAATCACTATAATTAGCCATGTTGTATAATCATTATAATTAGCCATGTTGTATAATCATTATAATTAGCCATGTTGTATAATCATTATAATTAGCCATGTTGTATAATCATTATAATTAGCCATGTTGTATAATCACTATAATTAGCCATGTTGTATAATCATTATAATTAGCCATGTTGTATAATCATTATAATTAGCCATGTTGTATAATCATTATAATTAGCCATGTTGTATAATCACTATAATTAGCCATGTTGTATAATCATTATAATTAGCCATGTTGTATAATCACTATAATTAGCCATGTTGTATAATCATTATAATTAGCCATGTTGTATAATCACTATTATTAGCCATGTTGTATAATCATTATAATTAGCCATGTTGTATAATCATTATAATTAGCCATGTTGTATAATCATTATAATTAGCCATGTTGTATAATCATTATAATTAGCCATGTTGTATAATCATTATAATTAGCCATGTTGTATAATCATTATAATTAGCCATGTTGTATAATCACTATAATTAGCCATGTTGTATAATCATTATAATTAGCCATGTTGTATAATCATTATAATTAGCCATGTTGTATACTCACTACAATTAGCCATGTTGTATACTCACTACAATTAGCCATGTTGTATAATCACTGTAATTAACCGTGTTGTATACTCACTATAATTAACCATGTTGTATACTCACTATAATTAACCATGTTGTATACTCACTATAATTAGCCAAGTTGTATACTCACTATAATTAGCCATGTTGTATAATCACTATAATTAGCCATGCTGTATACTCACTATCATTAGCCATGTTGTATACTCACTATAATTAGCCATGTTGTATACTCACTATAATTAGTCATGTTGTATAATTGCTATCATTAGCCATGTTGTATACTCACTACAATTAGTCATGTCGTATACTAACTATAATTAGCCATGTTGTATAATCATTATAATTAGCCATGTTGTATAATCATTATAATTAGCCATGTTGTATAATCACTATAATTAGCCATGTTGTATAATCATTATAATTAGCCATGTTGTATAATCACTATAATGAGCCATGTTGTATAATCATTATAATTAGCCATGTTGTATACTCACTATTATTAGCCATATTGTATAATCATTATAATTAGCCATGTTGTATAATCATTATAATTAGCCATGTTGTATAATCATTATAATTAGCCATGTTGTATAATCACTATAATTAGCCATGTTGTATAATCATTATAATTAGCCATGTTGTATAATCACTATAATTAATCATGTTGTATACTTACTATAATTAGTCATGTTGTATACTCACTTTAGAACAGGTGCTTGATATTTGTTGTTTTTTAAGAGGGGACGAGTAGTTACATCGTAGAATGTTGGGTTATGAAAATGTAATTATTTGTATCGCTATATGTGCTGAAGAATTTCGGTCGTTATGAGATTTCGTTTGCCTTCTGTTTTAAAAAATAAAACCATACTTGTTATATGCTGCTCCATATTGATGCCAATATACAACATTTTCAAAAGATAAACAAATGCGAAAGGGAATATTTACTAACAATGAAAAGCACATACTTAGCTTGTAACTTGCAAAGGTGCCTAGAAGTAAAAGTGGTACAACTGCGATAAGCTGAACCGATGGAATGCCTAACCAATAAATTTATGATTAGATATGTACCTGTATTTAAGGTGAGGACAGCTTAGTGTGTCGGGCAGAACATTTACCTACAGATACAGTGGTTCCGCATTAAAAGTCAGTACTAAATGGTTTTCTTGTTGCTAGATTTAACTTGCTACAGCTGGACACACAAATGACAGACCAACAAAAGACAAACATTGAGATTTACATACATGTATTTGGAGTTAATATTTATAGATCATTAGGTAATAAAAAAGCCTTTGCACAAAAAATTTACTTTTAATCAGCATACCGATATACACCATTTACGATTTTAAATGAAGGTGTTTGTTTACTTTGTGTACTGTGTTTATTTCTGTGTACTGTGTTTATTTCTGTGTAATTCATACTGTACCTTCTGCAGTGTCTACTACAGCTCTATACTGATTGCAATAGTCTTGAAATAGTTTAAGTATTTTTCTTTTGGTATGGCTTCACGCATAATGCTAGCTAAAGTGTTAAGTGTGAAACCATGAAAGATTGGCAGGTGTAATAAGTATGTGCTCAATTTATTCCATAGTATAGCCAGTTGGACAGCGTAGTGTATTGGTTAAATTCCCATCGCAGAACTGGCAATTACAAGTTTGAATCTAGTGTTATGCGAATTTTTCACCAAAAATTTGTAACTAGTCACGCGGACATACAAACGAAATAGAAACGGGATACAGACATACACTTAGATTTATATATATAAGTTAAACATACAGAAAAATTTTTATGTATCATTCAGTACTAAAGCTGACTATATAAAACAAGATTATCTATGCAGCTGGAAGATAATGCAGGGTGCGGTTATGCACTTTCCATTTGCACTATGTAAATGTAACTTTTGTATGTGAGAAAACCATTTTCCATTTCAACTTAAATTAGCGCAAGTTAAATTTTAACTTACCAATGGTGTAAGTAGGAAGATTGTCTGAACAGCATTCAAATGGTGTTCATTGTGAACTAGCTTTCAGAGCTCTGAATGTAATTTGATTAGAGAAATTGTTGCTTGTTTCAGAAAATTCAATGGCTTCGAATGGACCTTAAGTCCCACAAGAGGTTGTCATAGCGACATCTGTAGTGGGTGGAGTTTTCTTAGTTGCTGTTGCACTATTCTTCTGTAGAGGTACATGTGAGAGGAGAGCTAAGATGGTAGGTGCTTTTTTATGGTTATTGCTAGTTAGCGCAACTGGAGGATCTTATAATGAGTAACTTGTAATAGTTTATGAAATTTCTTTCTCATATATTCTGAATTTAAAGTAAATAGAAATTCCCCTGTCATACAGCCCACGACCAATGTGATATTGGAAAAAAAGGGTACTGCTGGTTGAGAAATGCAATATTAGCAGTGAAATGGCACTGCAGTGCAATAAGATAACTGCAATGGTAGCTGTAATGTAGCCTACTGGGTGTTATTATGTACAACAAACAGCAATAATGAAAGGAAAAGATTATGTTTATATCTCTCCCTGCAATAGGAGACATGCAATATTAGAAGTGAAATGGCAAGCTGCTGGGTTATATATATATATATATATATATATATATATATATATATATAAAAATAAAAAAAAATTGTTTCCTCACCCCGGATACCCTGTATGGGTGGTAAATTCTGCTCTAACTCGGGTCTCCTACCAGAGACCTGGGAGTTTGAGCACTCGCCTCAAGATCTTAGCTGTTCCCAATAGCGCACTTTTCTGCAACTCACCTGAGTTGATTGTTGTTGGTATTTGGGCAAGCCACATTTTATGCGCCGGTGTTATTGCGCCCAGTGCCCCAATCACTACTGGGATTACGGTTGTTCTTACATTCCAGCATTTTTCAATTTCTTCTCCAAGAGGGAGATATTTTTCTACCTTTTCTTTTTCTTTGCTGGCTATATTGTAGTCATTGGGTACTGCTATATCTATTATAGTAGCCCTCTTGTTCTCCTTGTCTACCACCACTATATCTGGTTGGTTTGCTAGGACATGCTTGTCAGTTTGGATGTAGAAGTCCCAGAGGATCTTAGCGCGGTCATTTTCATTGACCTTACCAGGAGCTTCCCACCAGTGTTGTGGTTTATTAAGGCCATACTCATCACATAGACTTCTATACACAATACCTGCGACATGATTATGCCGCTCAGTGTATGCGTTCCCTGCTAGCTGTCTGCATCCACTGATGATGTGTTGGATGGTCTCAGGTGCATCTTTGCACAGTCTGCATCTAGGATCGTCTCTAGTGTGATAGATTTTCGTTTGGAGTTGCCTTGTTGGGAGCACTTGCTCCTGGGCTGCCATGATTAGCGACTCTGTATTGGCCGTTAGGTTTCCTTTGTTCAGCCACATATATGTCTGGTGAAGATCGCCAACCTTAGATATTTGTTGGTGGTAAGCACCATGAAGAGGTTTCGTATGCCAGTCAATTTCCTCATCATCAGGGCATAGGTCCGTTGTGAGAGCAGCCGATTGAAATTCAGCTAGCAAATTATCTGAAATGGCCATGGAGGCTGCATATGCTTTGATGCTTCGCTCCTCCTCTTTCACTGTCTGCTGTACACTTTTGAGCCCCCTACCGCCATCTTTCCTATCAAGATACAATCTAATAGTATCAGATTTTGGGTGGAGTGCTCCATGCATGGTCAGCAGTTTACGAGTTGCTATATCTGTTTCTTTGATGGCTTCCTCAGTCCACTTTATTATGCCTGCTGGATATCTTATTACTGGCAGTGCGTAGGTATTTATTGCCATGATTTGGTTCTTGGCATTGAGCTGGCTCCGTAAGACCTGCCGAAGGCGTTTCTTGTATTCGGAAATGGCTTTGTGACGTACCTCGGCTTCGTGGTTGATGTTGCTTTGCATAATCCCCAAGTACTTGTACCCTTCTTCTATATCTTTGATGGTACCATTTGGCATTCTTAGGCCATCTGTGAGCATAGAATGGCCTTTCTTAAGAATTAGCCTTCCACATTTCTCAATACCGAAGGTCATTCCGATGTCCTTGCTGTATACCTGAGTGAGGTGTATTAGCGAATCAATGTCCCTTTCTTTGTTAGCGTACAGCTTGATGTCATCCATGTAGAAGAGGTGGTTTATCTTGGTGCCACTCTTAAACTGGTACCCATATTGAGTCTCCTCCAGCATATTGCTTAGAGGGTTTAGGCATATGCAGAAGAGCAGCGGTGATAAGGAGTCACCTTGATAGATGCCTCGCTTAATTTGTACACTCACCAGCTTTTTGCCATTAGCCTCCAGTTCCGTCTTCCATTTGGTCATTGACATCTTGATGAATGCCACAAGAGCAGGGTGAACATTGTACATACTGAGGCACTCAAGTATCCAACTATGGAGAATTGAGTCATAGGCCTTTCTGTAGTCAATCCAAGCCATGGCAAGATTGGTTTGCCTTCTCCTGCTGTCTTGACAGACCGTCCGATCCACCAGTAACTGATGTTTAGCTCCTCGGGTGTTGCGCCCAATTCCTTTCTGAGCACTGGTCATATAGTGACTCATGTGCTCTTCCAGTTTGTCTGCAACTATTCCTGAGAGCAGTTTCCAAGTGGTGGGCAAGCACGTTATTGGTCAATAGTTTTTGGGAATCGGCCCCTGCTTTGGATCTTTTATCAGAAGCACGGTTCATCCTTTGGTCAGCCATTCTGGATGGTCACCTTGTTCTATTAGGTATTCCATCTGCTTAGCCATTCTAGTGTGAAGTGATGTCAATTTCTTTAACCAGAAGGCTTGAATCATGTCATGGCCAGGTGCTGCCCAGTTTTTCATACGCTGCACTCTGCACTTAATGTCATCTTTGCTGATGGTGAGTCCTTGCTGAGCCACAGTGTGTTGTTGGTTCTCTTTAAGCCTCTTCAGCCAATTTGCAGTGGTGTTATGAGTGGTCTCTTTCTCCCAGATGTCCTTCCAGAACTTTGAAGTGCTAGATCGGGGTGGCTCAGACATTGGCCTCTGCAGTTCACCTTTGAACTGGGAATACACTCTAGATGGATTATTGATGAACAGTTTGTTCATTCTCTTGTTATCTCGCTCTTTGGTGTACCGCTTCAGTCGTGCCGAGAGTGCTATTAGCTGCTGTTTGGCAGATTCTAGAGCTTCTATTGTGGCTTCCCTTTTTGGACGCTCCAAACTGTGGTTAGATCTCTCACTGAGCCTACTAACTTTCTTGCGCAAGTCCTTGATCTTATTTTGTAGCCTCAGCTGCCAGGATGGAACGGCTTGAAGCCTTGTTGGCATTGGCTTAATATCCATCTCCTCCAAGATGACGGTTGCTGTACTGTAGATTGAGGCATTAGTCTCACTGATTGATCCTGTTGAGATCGACTCCAGTGCCATGTTAATGTCTTCTAACAGCTTCTTAGGTATGGCCTTGCTAACTCTTCGTAGTGGTACCCTGCTTCCATAATCATTAGCAGCTGACAACTTGTTGATGATATTTTCCGCAAGCTCTTTCACCCTTGGGTCAAGGTCCAAGTGCATGTCCTCTTCAGCCCGTGAGTCAACACATGATCGTGTATCCATGACAGTGTGTGTTGATATGCACTCGTCGTTGGTTGAGGTTACTTGGGTGAACTTTTCCCTAATTTCATCTACCTCAAGTTGTGATATGAGGTGCCGCTTGATTATGTTACTCCTCTGAGCTACAAGTTGCTTAGCGGTTAGTGGCAATTCAGGGCGCATGTTTATCCACAGTTGACGCATCCTTCCCATGTAGCCCCACTTTTGAGGTTCACTCATAAAGTAGCACTGCATGAGGTCCGTGTTATCAGTCCGAGTCCATTTCATCCGTTTTGAACCAGTAGCCCATTTTTCACTGCCTTCTCCTGGTTCAGCTACAGGCAGCGCGGACCTTGTTTGACCGGGCGACGTCCGAGCCGGCATGGCTTTGGTTATTGCACTCATCATAGAGGTTGTAGACGTTATACAAGCAAAGGTCTTGTCTAAGGACCACCAGAAAAGTGCAGTTGTTGGGGTTTGAACCGAGGACCTAATGATCACGGTCCCGATACCTTACCAACTGCGCTATCTGTCTATATATATATATATATATATATATATATAACCTCACCCCGGTTAACCCGTATGGGTGGTAGTAGTTTCTGCTCTAACTCGGGTCTCCTACCAGAGACCTGGGAGTTTAAGCACTCGCCTCAAGATCTTAGCTGTTCCCAGTAGGGCACTTTTTTGCAACTCACCTGAGTTGATTGCTGTTGGTATTTGGGCAAGCCACATTTTATGCGCCGGTGTTATTGCGCCCAGTGCCCCAATGACTACTGGGATTACAGTTGTTCTTACATCCCAGCATTTTTCAATCTTTTCTCCAAGAGGGAGATATTTCTCTACCATTTCTTTTTCTTCGCTGTCTATATTGTAGTCATTGGGTACTGCTATATCTATTATAGTAGCTCTCTTGTTCTTCTTGTCCACCACCACTATATCTGGTTGGTTTGCTAGGACATGCTTGTCAGTCCGGATGTAGAAGTCCCAAAGGATCTTAGCGCGGTCATTTTCATTGACCTTACCAGGAGCTTCCCACCAGTGTTGTGGTTTATTAAGGCCATACTCGTCACATAGACTGCTATACACAACACCTGCGACATGGTTATGCCGCTCAGTGTATGCATTTCCTGCTAGCTGCTTGCATCTACTGATGATGTGTTGGATGGTCTCAGGTGCATTTTTGCACAGTCAGCATCTAGGATCGTCTCTAGTGTGATAGATTTTTGTTTGGAGTTGCCTTGTTGGGAGCACTTGCTCCTGGACTGCCATGATTAGCGACTCTGTATTGGCCGTTAGGTTTCCTTTGTTCAGCCACATATATGTCTGGTGAAGATCGCCAACCTTAGATATTTGTCGGTGGTAAGCACCATGAAGAGGTTTCGTGTGCCAGTCAATTTCCTCATCATCAGGGCGAAGGTCCATTGTAAGAGCAGCCGATTGAAATTCAGCTAGCAACTTATCTGAAGTGGCCATGGAGGCTGCATAGGCTTTGATGCTTTGCTCTTCTTCCTTCACTGTCTGCTTTACACTTTTGAGTCTCCTACCACCATCTTTCCTATCGAGATACAATCTAGTAGTATCAGATTTTGGGTGGAGTGCTCCATCCATGGTCGTCAGTTTACGAGTTGCTATATCTGTTTCCTTGATGTCTTCCTCAGTCCATTTTATTATGCCTGCTGGATATCTTATTACTGGCAGTGCGTAGGTATTTATTGCCATGATTTGGTTCTTGGCATTGAGCTGGCTCCGTAGGACCTGCCAAAGGCGTTTCTTGTATTTAGTAATGGCTTTGTGACGTACCTCGGATTCATGGTTGATGTTGCTTTGCATAATCCCCAAGTACTTGTACCCTTCTTCTATATCTTTGATGGTACCATTTGGCATTCTTAGGCCATCTGTGAGCATAGAATGGTTTTTCTTAAGAATTAGCCTTCCACATTTCTCAATACCGAAGGTCATTCCGATGCCCTTGCTGTATACCTGAGTGAGTGTGTCAGTATTATTATGTGTCACAACATACAGAGCATTGGTGTGATAGCTTTTCTATCAGTACTATCTTATTGTCAGTATTATCTATCAGTAGTATTTTCTGTCAGTGCTATGTGTCATGTCATGCATAGCATTGATGTGATAGCTTTTCTAACGACCATATTTGGTATCAAACCTACTCATCATGAGGTCATATGTCTTGTTCAATAGAGCATGATAGCTCAAAGGGAGAAGACAGTGAAAAGCTAGCTGCCAGCTGAAGCTGGTTGAAAAGTAGACTAACCCATTCAGCCCGGGATTATTTATAAGTTTTGCCGGAATTATTTATCTTTCTCAATTCCAAACTGTACCTACACGACTTTGGTGCACTGTAGTCTGGGTTTGGCCGACGTTAGCTCCATAAAACTATATATCAACATGATCTAGACACTTCGAGCTATAACAACAGCTTATGTGTTTTTTTATTGTGTCATTAGTTTAGTACCTGACATTAGATGAAACTTACACATGTTTTACCAACAAGCTGCCCAGCACGTATTTTTTGTTATTTATATATTAACAAAAAATAGAAATATACTGATTCTCACCAATTTCTAGCTATGTACTTATTGATAAATGTGTTTTCTATGTGCATGCAAATTTTAGCTGCTGTAAACCTTTTATTTCTAGAGATAAGTGGCCTTTATTGCACTGATGTTTATAAATGAAAATCAGTAGAAAACAAATTCAAAAAAAAAACAGTCAAACAATTCGATCAGCATCTTATTTCTTGTAATCAATGGAATGATACAGGCCAAAGCAGCATTTAGGATGCAAATACACCTGACATGACAAACAAACAAAGTTAGTTCTCTTCCTCTCCTGTGGAGTGCTGCACACCTCACAGTTCCGTGCTTCTGACCGATGAGCTACCAGATGAGGTTTGTGAGAGAGCCGTTCCATCAGATGTACAGAAGGTCTTCCTGATCTTCTTGCTGGTTCTTCAGCAGCCCCAATGTCAGCAGCAGCCTCGCACAGTTGATCAACAAGTCGGTTCTTGAACTGAAGCAAAGTTAGTTTTGCATCTGGATGTGATAGGCAGTAAAGGATGTAGCTGTTTGCCTGGGCTACTTCTAAAATCCATGTGAAAGCCCTCTTCCACCACTTGATGGTTTTGCGTGTATACTGCCCATAGTATGACAGAATTTGGTCCATCTTGTCACAGCCGCCCATAAAACTGTTGTAGTTGGCAACGACAGAAGGCATGATGACAGTTTCTCGACGCCGTTGAACCTCCGTCTGCCCAGCGTGATGAGCAGTTGTTACTAGGGTGCAGTACTTTTTCGCCTTTTTATCTCTCCAAGCGACACATAAGATGGACTTGTCTTCACTGAGGTAGTTTCTGTGCTCTCTGTGCTGCAGCTTTAGCGTTTTTTTTTTAATTTCTAAAGGAAAACCAATTCGGCTGACATTGAGGGTGCCGGTGTAATGCATGGAGTGGCTTTTTAAAAAAGTGATCAGTTTCAAAGATGTATAATATCTATCAGCGTAGATATGGTGTCCAGGGCCCAGTGTCTTGATAAGATAGTGAAACACTTTAACAGCTTCTCCGCAGTCTTTATCCAATTCCGGATCATATGACGTGTCAGCACCAAAATAAATCAGCAGATTGTACACATACGAGGTGTTGCTGTCACACAAACCAAACGTCTTGATGTGATATTTTGAAGGTTTGCTCGAATTGTACTGTTTGCTAGACCACTTGCCGTTATAGCCGATCACCATCTCATCGACAGCTACTTCTTTGTATGGATAGAATGCTGCTTGAAATGATTCTATCAGTTTGTTGACGAATGGTTCTATTTTTGCTTTGCCTTGTGAGCCGACATCAGATGCATGCAGCATAGTAGAATAAATTGCCTCAAACCGGTCTCTGGAAAACATGCTACCATACCAAGGTGTCTGGTGCACTGCATCAGACGTCCAATAGTCTCGCATCCTAGGCTTTTTGGTGATTCCCATAGCTATTAGCACAGCCATCAGTTTCAGGATGTCTTCCTTGTTCACTGGCGTCCATTCATTGAAGCGACTCCTCCTTTTGGCAGGTCGGTTCATTGCAAGTTTCTCTGTTGCATAGTCATTGATGTTTTGCACTAGCTCATCAATGATGTCATCTGTAACGAGGGTTCTGAAGCAATCAATGACACTAGCATTGGTGAGGTCTTGCTGCACTCCAGATGGCCGAGCAGGTATGAATCGGTAAGCTAGCTCGGGAGCAGAATTGTCATCAGCAACAGTCCAGCTAGGCAACGAAGCAGCATTACGCGGCTGAGATGCTTGTCGCTGACCTGCAATCAGGTTCCAGTACAATAAAATGAAACCAACATAAAAAGGAAATAAATTTGGTCAGCAATAAACAGCAGAAAGACCGACCATTCAGAATACTACTGTCAAAAAATTATATAAATACCTAGCAACCTTGGTCGCCCTCTACGGCCTTGCCTAGGTATTTGGGTTGCTGTTGCAGAAGTACTAGCAGTAGTAGGAGTAGAAGTGAGTGGCACTATGTCCTCTGTATCAGTATCATCAGTACTATCAGTACTGGAGGCTTCTCTGTAATTCTAAAATTATATTCACCCCAAGAGTTGCTAAAACTGAATAACTCTATGCTTATTGCACATGATTGCTGATACATACTTCTGTAGCTGTTACTTGTGGCTCATTTGATAGATGTAGGAATGTTAGTAGTAACATTACTCATTGCGTGTACTAACAACTAGCCACCATTCCAATCTACTAAAACATTACTACTAGCAACAATATATTACTACACCAATTACTTATAATGCATTGCTAGTGGTGAGCGATGAAGAATCAATCAATTATTTTTATACTTTATTTCTCATCAACTACAATATAACTACTAGCAACAATACTAACCACCACTAATCAATGACTGTGTGCTTACCTCATCATCTGAACTGTCCAGTATATTATCTAGAGCAAATGAAGCATTCAGCAATGCTTTGGCAGCTGCAGCTCTGAGTGGCCTGTTTGCATCAGCCATGCTAGAGAATGACTTTGGAGTGAATTCAAGGACGACTCCTGAATTTTTGTGAGCAGAATATTTCAGTTTGTGGCTTGTTATGACCCCCCCAACTAAATGTAAACTACAAACAAACTTGGGCAATCTTCCAGCACAGCCTCAAACCAAAACATTATAGCCTCAAATTAAATATTATTTAATTAAAATATCTATGGTAACACAAAGCCACTGACAGTGGCTTGCCGGCATTATTGATAAAACATAAAGCCACTGTGAGTGGCTTGCCGGGCTGAATGGGCTAAAGACTCTTATGTGTATTATATCATTCTAAATAATCATCTACTTTCTATGTATCTACAAGACTGGAAGAGATCAGAAATTGTGAGTTTTTTAAATTCCTTTTCTACTTTTATCTATTATCTACTTCTATCAATCTTGTTTTAAACTGTGTACTCAAGGGAACTAATTTCAGTTAATATTAAGATTAGTAAGCACATGTATTATATTATAGTATTAGCATTTTATAATATCTCATTTTGCTTGAATTGTTTTATTGCATACTATTATTTACAATACTATTATTCTATTTCTAAATGTCGTATTTCAGAGTACAGGTTTCAAATAAACTACTGTTGTCAACCAATTCCAGTCAATATGGAAGTTATCCCATCACAGTACCAATTTGCTGAGAGGTGGCCTCAGTAAGAGTTATTTACAACAGATGATGAGATGGAAGATCAGATAAAGAGGCTGAAGCAAGAAAGATCAGCCTTGAAGATGAAAGCTGGGCTGAAGTGTATAACCAACAGATCCAAGATATGGTTGACAGAAAGGTTGCAAGGAAACTTTCTAAGAAAGAAATAGAGAACTGGTCAGGCCCTGTCTTTTATATCAGTCACTTGGCAGTTAGCAATCCTAAATCAGAATCAAACCCAGTGAGGATTGTATTCAACTCGAGCCAGAGCTTTCAAGGAGTATCTTTAAATTCTGCTGTTGCAAAAGGACCTGACGCTTATTTAAACAGCATCGTGGGTATTTTACTTCGCTGGCAAATGGAAGGCACAGCACTTGTGGCAGACATCAGGAAGATGTTCAACTCCATATTTATTGAACCTACTGAGCAGCCCTGCCACAGATTCTTATGGAGGGGCTTGAAAACAGAAAACGAACCAAATACATATATTATACAAAGGGTAAACATGGGTGGTAAGCCAGCAGGAGCTATCAGCAGTGAGGCTTTATACAAAACAGCCTCACTGTTTCAGCAGGAATACCCCGAGGTAGCTGACATGTTGAAACACTCAACTTATGTTGACGACATCGTACATTCTGTACAAACTCCAGATGCTGCTATGTCACTAGCTGATGAAACTGACATAGTTCTTTCAAAGGCTGCCTTTAAAGTAAAAAGCTGGCAATTTTCTGGTGAAACAGTAACTCAACAGCAAGTAGTCAGTGAAGTTACTGGTAACAGAACAGTCCGAGTTTTAGGTGTACTATGGAAACCCGAGGAAGACACAATAAACATTAGATCAAGTATCAACTTTTCTGTAAAAAGAAAAGGTCAATATACCGAAGAGGCCCTCACCGCTGAAACTATTTGTGCAGCAATTCCCTCACCAAAGAATGGTTCTAGAGCAAGTTATGAAAATTTACGACCCACTGAGATTTGTGAGTCCTTTCACACTACAAGCTAAATGTCTTCTTAGAAAGACTTGGGTTCAGGATCTCAAGTGGGATGAACCTTTGCCAGAAGAGCTTAGATCACTGTGGGTGAAGTTCTTTGTACAGAGCGTGGTTTCCAAAGCTGAATAAAACCTGGAAATGCAGTTGGACAACCTACACTGATCATATTTTCAGGTGGAATTCAAGTTGCCTATGGGTTTGCTGCATATGTTCACTAGAGGCTGGACAATGGAGAATACTGGTGTCGACTCATCTGTGCTAAAGGCAAAATTGCACCAATGAGAACTAGGTCAATCCCACAGTTGGAGCTCAATGCAGCAGTGCTTTCTAAGAGAGCACGCAGGGTACTGGAAGAAAAGATGAGGTATGAATTTGATCAAGTCTTCTACCTCATAGACTCTGAAACGGTTCTCAACATGGTAAGCAAGGTCTCAACACGTTTTAAAACCTATGAAGGTGTCTGTGTTGGAGAAATACAAGCAGCCGCTAATGGAGACATGTCTAGTTGGTTTTTGGTCAATGGAAAAGATAACATTGCAGACTGGCTTACCAGACCCAGGCTGTTGCAAGACTTGCATGAAAAGTCAGACTGGTTGAGAGGCCTAGCCTTTCTCTACACAGATTTAGATAGCTGGGAGATTCAGCCTTGCAAGTCTTTCTCCAAAGAACAAAACATTGTTGAGCAGTCCTCAGCTTTTGCAGCATCAAGTAGTTTGGTGGCAGACCAGTCTTCTTTATGGGACTACAAAAAATTCAGTAGTGCTGTCAGACTTCAATGGACAGTAGCACGAGTCATAAGTGTCTTCAAGCAAAGATCATTCGAAGGAATGCAAACAAAGCATATCACAACTGAAACCTTGGATGAAGCTCGCAGGCTGCTAATAAAAGATGTACAATCTACAATGAGTGACCTTAAGAGCACAAACAAAGGTCGGTATAAACAACTTAAACTTATCAAAAACGAGCATATGATCTGGGTTATTTGATCAAGACTAGCTCGCCATAATCCATTAACAGATGATGCTCCGCAATGGCTGTTGCCTTGCAATCATGAGTATACTAGACTTCTCATGAAAGATGCTCATGAAGTAGGTGGCCATAGAGGAAGAGATGGTACATTGGCCAGATTTAGAGGATCCTTTTGGACTTCACAGGGAGCTAAGCTCGCAAAGACAATTAAGAACAACTGTCAACTATATCGAGTGAGGGATGCCAAGCTACTTGTCCAACAAATGGGACAGTTACCACTGGAACGACTCAAACCAGCACCTCCATTCAACAACACAATGGTGGACCTTTTTGGTCCTTACCTAGTGAAGGGAGAGGTGCAAAAGCGAACTAGTGGCAAGACATATGGAGTCCTCTTTACAGATCTCTACTCTAGAGCAGTGCACAATGAAGTGGTATTCAGCTATGACACCGAGTCTTTTCTTATGGCACTGACTTGCTTTGTTTCAATCATAGGTTGGCCGGAGAAGATATTTTCTGATCCTGGTACCCAACTAGTAGTTGAAAAGGAGCTTGCTACAGCTTGGAAGTTGTTGGATAGGGACACTGTGTACAAGATGAGTGTGACAAAGGGAACACTCATCTTGGGGGCTGGACTTTTGGTCCAGCCGATAGCCCATGGCATCAAGGTGCTGTAGAAACACTGGTAAAGGCTGCCAAAAGATGTTTCAAGCTATCTATAGTCTATCAGCGTCTCTCTTCAACTGGTCTAGGCACTCTAGCAGCCGAAGTACACAATATCCTCAATGAGAGGCCGTTAGGTACATTACCAAGCCCAGACTCTGAAATCAACATTCTAACTCCCAACAGCTTGCTGCTTGGGCGGTCTTTCTCTGCCAATCCAGGTGGCTGGACAAACTATCCCAATTACAAAACACAGTTAGGATTAATCAGTGAACTAGCCATTACATTTTGGAAACACTGGACAGAGCTTTATGCTCCCACACTTCTCAGACATAACAAATGGCAAAAATCAAGCAGAAATCTGAAGCCAGGTGACATTGTAGCTGTGGCAGACCACAATGTTCTACGTGGTAAGTACTACATAGCCAAAGTAGATGACGTTTTTCATGGCAAGGACAGTAGAGTCCGCAAAGTAACCATTGCATACAAAAATTTCAGACAGGGTGAGAAACTAAATGTGTACAAAGGTGCAAATAACACAAAAATCTCACGTAGTGTGCAGAGATTAGCTTTGTTGGTGCCAGTGAATGATGCTGGATCGCCTGTGGTAGCGGCTCAGGAGTAGGTGTTCGACTGCTCGTCAGAGATTGTCTCGACAATATGTGTACATAGCATATTTTGGTTATTTTGTAGTTACATTTTGGATGGTTACGGTTTCCGGTTCTGGTAGATTAGTATTTGCATAACTAACGAATCCCTTGAGTCACTCAATTAAAAAGCTATCACATCAACATCGCCTCCCTCCGATGTGTCAGTATTATTATGTGTCACGACATACAGAGCTTTGGTGTGATAGCTTTTCTATCAGTATTATTTTATTGTCAGTATTATCTATCAATAGCATTTTCTGTCAGTACTATTATGTGTCATGTCATGCATAGCATTGATGTGATAGCTTTTCTAACGACCATATTTGGTATCAAACCTACTCATCATGAGGTCATATGTCTTGTTCAATAGAGCATGATAGCTCAAAGGGAGAAGACAGTGAAAAGCTAGCTGCCAGCTGAAGCTGGTTGAAAAGTAGACTAGAGACTCTTATGTGCATTATATCATTCTAAATAATCATCTACTTTCTATGTATCTACAAGACTGGAAGAGATCAGGAATTGTGAGTTTTTTAATTCCTTTTCTACTTTTATCTATTATCTAGTTCTATCAATCTTGTTTTAAACTGTGTACTCAAGGGAACTAATTTCAGTTAATATTAAGATTAGTAAGCACATGTATTATATTATAGTATTAGCATTTTATAATATCTCATTTTGCTTGAATTGTTTTATTACATGCTATTATTTACAATACTATTATTCTATTTTAAATGTCGTATTTCATGGTACAGGTTTCAAATAAACTACTGTTGTCAACCAATTCCAGTCAATATGGGAGTTATCCCGTCACAGTGAGGTGTATTAGCGAATCAATGTCCCTCTCTTTGTTAGCGTACAGCTTGATGTCATCCATGTAGAAGAGGTGGTTTATCTTGGTGCCACTCTTAAACTGGTACCCATAGTGAGTCTTCTCCATCATATTGCTTAGAGGGTTCAGGCATATGCAGAAGAGCAGCGGTGATAAGGAGTCACCTTGATAGATGCCTCGCTTAATTTGTACACTCACCAGCTTTTGGCCATTAGTCTCCAGTTCCGTCTTCCATTTGGTCATTGACATCTTGATGAATGCCACAAGAGCAGGGTGAAAATTGTACATACTGAGACACTCAAGTATCCGACTATGGAGAATTGAGTCATAGGCCTTTTTGTAGTCGATCCAAGCCATGGCAAGATTGGTATGTCTTCTCCTGCTGTCTTGACAGACCATCCGATCCACCAGTAACTAATGTTTGGTTCCTCGGGTGTTGCGCCCAATTTCTTTCTGAGCACTGGTCATATAGTGACTCATGTGCTCTTCCAGTTTGTCTGCAACTATTCCTGAAAGCAGTTTCCAGGTGGTGGGCAAGCACGTTATTGGTCGATAGTACTTGAGAATCGGCCCCTACTTTGGATCTTTTATCAGAAGTACAGTTCGTCTTTTGGTCAGCCATTCCGGATGGTCGCCATGTTCTATTAGGCATTCCATCTGCTTAGCCATTTTAGTGTGAAGTGATGTCAATTTCTTCAACCAGAAGGCCTGAATCATGTCATGGCCAGGTGCTGCCCAGTTTTTCATACGCTGCACTCTGCACTTGATGTCCACTTTGCTGATGGTGAGTCCTTGCTGAGCCACAGTGTGTTGGTGGCTCTCTTTAAGCCTCTTCAGCCAATTTGCAGTGGTGTTATGAGTAGTCTCTTTCTCCCAGATGTCCTTCCAGAACTTTGAGGTGCTGGATCGGGGAGGATCTGACATTGGCCTCTGCAGTTCACCTTTGAACTGAGAATACACTTTAGATGGATTATTGATGAACAGTTTTTGTTCATTCTCTTGTTATCCCGCTCTTTGGTGTACCGCTTCAGTCGTGCCGAGAGTGCTATTAGCTGCTGTTTGGCAGATTCTAGAGCTTCTATTGTGGCTTCCCTTTTTGGACGCTCCAAACTGTGGTTAGATCTTTTACTGAGCCTACTAACTTTCATGCGCAAGTCCTTGATCTTATTTTGTAGCCTCAGCTGCCAAGATGGAATGGTTTGAAGCCTTGTTGACAGTGGCTTAATATCCATCTCCTCCAAGACGACAGTTGCCGTACTGTAGAATATGGCATTAGTCTCACTGATCGATTCAGTTGAGATTGACTCCAGTGCCAAGTTAATGTCTTCTAACAGCTATATATATATATATATATATATATATATATATATATATATATATACAGTGAAACATGGATAACTCGCCCTCGGATATAGCGAACACATGGTTAACTCGACTGGATTTGCTTGGTCCGTTCCCATGCAATGATAAAAGGCTCTATATAACTCGAACTCAACACTGTTTATTCAAACTGTTTTTTTGCCCAACGGCTACCGAAACGGTTGCTATCGTTTTAGAAAATCCCTTTATTCCAAGCCATAGAGGTAAACCTCAACTTTTCGTAATTCATAAGCGTCGTTACTACCTCCATCGGCAAAATATTTTTGTCAACGACTGTTCTAAAGGTTTGGTGAAATTTGATTTATACTGCTATATGATGAATAGCACGGGCTAGCCGGGTCACGGGCGCAAGGATTTTCGCCACGCACATACAAAACCAAAACAGCATGTTGTTTTCGTTTTGTATTTGCGTGGCGAAAATCCTTGAGTGCGTGACCCGGCTAGCCCGTGATGAATAGTTTTCCGACGTTGATTCCGTGTTGAATCAAGGTCGGAATGTTGAATGTTTAAAACGTCTTAAAAATTATTGTAATTAAACGTATACGTTGTCTTAGCTAAAAAAAACTATTCATCGTTTGACCTAAACACAGAATACGTGTGTACATTCAATAAGTATCCATTCAAAAAACGTTAGTAATATACAATGTACCGCAAAACCTCGTAAAGCTTTTAATTGAACTGCCTCGGAGTGTTGCTCTTACCGAATGCCAGGTAAAGTAAGGTAATCTTTGCATAAACTTCAACAAAAATCGGCAAAATTGATCGTGGGTAAAATGCTCGAAAGAAAAAGATGTCTTTTCTTTTTAGCATTTCAGCAACGAGAAGCTTTGCCAATGTCAATCTAAAAACGTCCTGGCAATAACATCACCTCAAACAACAAACCAATCTCAAGTAATAGAAAAATCTCTATACTTTTTGATAAAAACGTTTTAAACTTTACATTAGAAGCATTTAATTTGAAACAAGCCATTTGTGCTTTTGATTTATATTATAGTTTGTATATGTTCATGTATCTACTAATAAATAAGTAAATACATGGACTTGTGACAGTGCTTTGATAACTTGAACACTCTGATAATTCGCACACTTTTGCTCGGTCCCTTGAAGTTTGAGTTATCCGAGTTTCACTGTATATATATATATATATATATATATATATGTATATATATATATATATATATATATACATATACAATATATATATATATCGCTGGGGGCTGTGTATCATTGGTCATAGCAACCAATATCAAGAAGTTGTGATATTTATCTAGGTTTCTGTGTTTGTATCTAAAAAATGATGCTGAATTTAAAAATCTATACAGAATTTAGCTGGTTGTCATAGAAATAGATGTATATCTATAAGAAAATGTACGCCTATTACTTAACTTTGCGGATATTAAAAGCGGCTTGGCGGTATTGCAATATTGGGCACAGCCGTAGTACCATCAACAAAATCTTTCAAAAAATAATTGCAGTAACATATTGCACACCATCAGTCACTATATACTTTGATCTTGTAAATTCGAATGATTATTCTTATAACTAAATCTTATAAAAATGAATAATTATTCTTACAATTAAATATTGTAATAATTTTATAGGTAATATTGTAAGAATCGTTAGAAAAATATCATTGTCATTTCCTTTACTTTCACTGCTTTGGACATCAGGTGGAATACCAAAGTACTCATTATAAGTGTCCAGAATGTCAGAGTCCGGTAGAATCGGCAAAAAAAGAAACGATTACTTTTCAGTACTTCTACGTTAATTATATATTGTACTAATTTTATAAAAACCATTAGAATAGTATCATGGTCATTTCCTTTACTTTCACTGCTTTGGACATCAGTTGGAATAATAAAGTACTCATTATAAGTGTCCAAAATGTCAGATTCCGGTAGAATCAGCAAAAAAGAAACGATTACTCTTCAGTACTTCTACGTTAATTACAGAAACCTTCGGCAATTGGACAATGCCATAGACTGGTGAAATTTGCACATTTTTCTCGTGAAATGCACACGACTTAATGGTTCTAGTCTCTGTCGCATGGCCTTATCGGCGTTTCGTTGGCCGGTCTTAATTTTGATTAAAGAAGGTTTGTCAAGTTTTCATAGCAATTTTAGGCCAAATTAATCTGTTTATTTATGTATAATCCGATCAGATGGGTAAGGTTTAGGATATTGTCTACAAATTTCAAAAACTTCGTAACATACTTAAATAAGTTTATATGTGTTTTGTATTTTTATTATACTTAAACGACTCCATTGAAAAATGGTTAAATTTGTTGATGAGATTTCAGTACAAGGGTTTGCAACGGTGTTGATGAATAATTTTCGTAAGTTGTGTACACATATTCATTTATCATGAAGCTCCCAAACAATCGCTTCGCTCGTGTTTTGTCGTGGGATAAATTTTCACATCTTGAAACATTTCATAATTTAAAGCTTTCTCAATGCTAGCATATAAATTCATCAATGCTAATCTATAAATTCATCAATGATAGTCTATAAGTTCATCAATGCTAACATATAAATTCATCAATGCTAACATATAAAATCATTAATGCTAACATATAAATTCATCAATGCTAATCTAGAGATTCAGCAATGTTAATCTATAGGTACATCAATGTTAATCTATAGATTTGTCAAAGCTAATTTATAGATTCATCAAAACTTATCTGTAAGTGTATCAATGTTAATCTATAGATTCATCAATGCTAATCACTACGTTCATCAATGCTAGCCTATAGACTAATTCAGGCTTTTGGACTGTTTATAGGCAACAAAGATGAGCTAGGGATAGCTAATGGTTCACAGGCTCCTAAAAGGTCATGTAAAAAGATACTGTCTCACACTTTACATTTATATGAATTTCTGCAGAATAAACCAGATTTAACATCCTTTGAAAATGAAAGCAGTAGCTATGGAGCGCTAAAACTCTGCAAGAGAACCATAGCAAAAGACTTGATTCGCCAAAATCTAATAGGTAGTTGCGGGGTACCACTCACTTACTCATTATTGTTATTATTACAGATGTGATGTAGCCTATTAAGTCCTTGTTCATGATTGTTATTATTACAGGTGTGATGTAGCCTATTAAGTCCTTGTTCATAATTGTTATTATTACAGGTGTGATGTAGCCTATTAAGTCCTTGTTCATAATTGTTATTATTACAGGTGGGATGTAGCCTATTAAGTCCTTGTTCATTATTGTTATTATTACAGGTGTCATGTAGCCTATTAAGTCCTTGTTCATAATTGTTATTATTACAGGTGGGATGTAGCCTATTAAGTCCTTGTTCATTATTGTTATTATTATGGGTGTGATGAAGCCTACTAAGTCCTTGTTCATTGTTGTTATTATTACAGGTGTGATGTAGCCTATTAAGTCCTTGTTCATTATTGTTATTATTACAGGTGTCATGTAGCCTATTAAGTCCTTGTTCATTATTGTTATTATTACAGTTGTGATGTAGCCTACTAAGTCCTTGTTCATTGTTGTTATTATTACAGGTGTGATGTAGCCTATTAAGTCCTTGTTCATTATTGTTATTATTACAGGTGTGATGAAGCCTACTAAGTCCTTGTTCATTGTTGTTATTATTACAGGTGTGATGTAGCCTATTAAGTCCTTGTTCATTATTGTTATTATTATGGGTGTGATGAAGCCTACTAAGTCCTTGTTCATTATTGTTATTATTACAGGTGTGATGTAGCCTATTAAGTCCTTGTTCATTATTGTTATTATTATGGGTGTGATGAAGCCTACTAAGTCCTTGTTCATTATTGTTATTATTACAGGTGTGATGTAGCCTATTAAGTCCTTGTTCATTATTGTTATTATTATGGGTGTGATGAAGCCTACTAAGTCCTTGTTCATTATTGTTATTATTACAGGTGTGATGTAGCCTATTAAGTCCTTGTTCATTATTGTTATTATTACAGGTGTGATGTAGCCTATTAAGTCCTTGTTCATTATTGTTATTATTATGGGTGTGATGAAGCCTACTAAGTCCTTGTTCATTATTGTTATTATTACAGGTGTGGTGTAGCCTATTAAGTCCTTGTTCATTATTGTTATTATTACAGGTGTGATGTAGCCTATTAAGTCCTTGTTCATTATTGTTATTATTATGGGTGTGATGAAGCCTACTAAGTCCTTGTTCATTATTGTTATTATTACAGGTGTGATGTAGCCTACTAAATCCTTGTTCATTATTGTTATTATTACAGGTGTGATGTAGCCTATTAAGTCCTTGTTCATTGTTGTTATTATTACAGTTGTGATGTAGCCTATTAAATCCTTGTTCATTATGGTTATCATTACAGCTGTGATGTAGCCTATTAAGTCCTTGTTCATGATTGTTATTATTACAGGTGTGATGTAGCCTACTAAATCCTTGTTCATTATTGTTATTATTACAGATGTGATGTAGCCTATTAAGTCCTTGTTCATTGTTGTTATTATTACAGGTGTGATGAAGCCTATTAAGTCCTTGTTCATTATTGTTATTATTACAGGTGTGATGTAGCCTATTAAGTCCTTGTTCATTATTGTTACTATTATAGGTGTCATATAGTCCATTGGGCCTTGTTTTAAGTGTGCCGCCAAAGATCGCTGGCAGCTTCATTTTTTTGTTTTGTATTTCTGTAGTATACATTTCGGTATATATTTCTATATATATATATGTATATATATATATATATATATATCTATATGCTTTCATATTACTGTATTTATGTTTGACAGCACCTTCCTTACTATATGTTTGCTCTCTGCTAATAAAGTTCTCAGCGTTCCCTCTGTGTCATATGTACTAGTTTCTCATCAGCACTCGGTATTATCTTTATTCTCAGCTCGCTACTCCGGCCATACATTCTACGATCATTGGATTGCTTTGCACCTTGGACCCGGGCCTTCACTCATGAATTCCGCAAACCAGTTGCTAGCATTTCTGTTGCTTTTCCTTTATCTTCTTATTAAGTTCTTACTGATAAGGGCAGCCTCGCCTATTATCTGAAACAGCTTCTGGTTCTTGTATTCAACGATCATGTCTGGCCGGTTGCTTCCTTGCTCATCCAGTATTCAGTCTCAGCACAACTTTGACTCTCCATTTTCTAACAGAGTGCTTTTTTTCTAACCTTAACCTGTACCAGCATTGGTCATCGCCCAGCAGATTATATACTCTTTGATCCAGGCAGTCATCAGAATCTTTAGCACATTAATGTGTCTTGTCAGATACTCATTTTTTACAAAAAGCTGGCATTGTGATGTTAAATGCATCACTCTTCCAGAGAATTTCCTGCACAGCTTATGTGATCTGATTCAATGTTAAGGCCGCTGTTCTGCTTTCATGATCTGGTCTCGACACTTTGTTTTAACATATCGATAATTTTCTGCCACTCTCCTTGGGTCTATATTGCATTTCATGTACTCATATGCCCCCTTTTTCTAGAAGTTTGTAAAATTCAGTTTGAATGTACCAATTACACTCTACCAATCACTCTCTACCCAATGCTCTCCACCAACGACTCTCTACCAGTTACTCTCTACCAATTACTTTCCACCAATTACTCTCTACCAATTACTCTCTACCAATTACTCTCCACCAATTACTCTCTACCAATTACTCTCTACCAATCACTCTCTACCCAATGCTCTCTACCAACGACTCTCTACCAGTTACTCTCTACCAATTACTCTCCACCAACTATTCTCTACCAATTACTCTCTACCAATTACTCTCTACCAAATATCCTCCACTAATCAATCTCTACCAATTACTCTATACCAATTACTCTCTACCAATTACTGTCTACCAATCACACTTTACCAATGACTTTCCACCAATTACTTTCTACCAATTACTCTCTACCAATTGCTCTCTACCAATTACTCTCTACCAATTAATCTCTACCAATTACCCTCTGCCCATTACTCTATACCAATTACTCTCTACCAATTACTGTCTACCAATCACACTTTACCAATGACTTTCTACCAATTACTCTATACCAATTACTCTCTACCAATTACTCTCTACCAATTAATCTCTACCAATTACCCTCTGCCCATTACTCTATACAAATGACTTTCTACCAATTACTCTATACCAATTACTCTCTACCAATTACTCTCTACTAATTACTCTACCAATTATTCTCTACCAATCACTCTCTACCAATTACTCTCTACCAGTTACTCTCTACCAATTACTCTCTACCAATTACTGTCTACCAATTACTCTCTACCAATTACTCTCTACCAATCACTCTCTACCAATTACTCTATACCAATTACACTCTTCCAATTACTCTATACCAATTACTCTCTACCAATTACTCTCTACCACTTACTCTCTACCAATTACTACCAGTTACTCTCTACCAATGAGTCTCTACCATTTACTCTCCACCAATGAGTCTCTACCATTTACTCTCCACCAATTACTCTCTACCAATTACTCTCTATCAATTACTCTCTACCAATTACTCTCTACCAATCACTCTCTACCACTTACTCTCTACCAATTACTCTCTACCAATTACTACCAGTTACTCTCTACCAATTACACTCTTCCAATTAATCTCTACCAATTACACTCTTCCAATTACTCTATACCAATTACTCTCCACCAATGAGTCTCTACCATTTACTCTCTACCAATTACTCTCTACCAATTACTCTCTATCAATTACTCTCTACCAATTACTGTCTACCAATTACTCTCTACCAATTACTCTCTACCAATCACTCTCTACCAATTACTCTATACCAATTACACTCTTCCAATTACTCTCTACCAATTACTCTCTACCAATTACTCTCTACCACTTACTCTCTACCAATTACTCTCTACCAATGAGTCTCTACCATTTACTCTCCACCAATGAGTCTCTACCATTTACTCTCCACCAATTACTCTCTACCAATTACTCTCTATCAATTACTCTCTACCAATTACTGTCTACCAATTACTCTATACCAATTACACTCTACCAATCACTCTCTACCAATTACTCTATACCAATTACACTCTTCCAATTACTCTCTACCAATTACTCTCTACCAATTACTCTCTACCACTTACTCTCTACCAATTACTACCAGTTACTCTCTACCAATGAGTCTCTACCATTTACTCTCCACCAATGAGTCTCTACCATTTACTCTCCACCAATTACTCTCTACCAATTACTCTTTATCAATTACTCTCTACCAATTACTGTCTACCAATTACTCTCTACCAATTACTCTCTACCAATGACTCTCTACCAATTACTCTCCACCACTTACTCTCTACCATTTACTCTCTAACAATTTTTCTCTACCAGTTACTCTCTATCAATTACTGTCTACCAATTACTCTATACCATTTACTCTCCACCAATGAGTCTCTACCATTTACTCTCCACCAATTACTCTCTACCAATTACTCTCTATCAATTACTCTCTACCAATTACTGTCTACCAATTACTCTCTACCAATTACTCTCTACCAATGACTCTCTACCAATTACTCTCCACCACTTACTCTCTACCATTTACTCTCTAACAATTTTTCTCTACCAGTTACTCTCTATCAATTACTGTCTACCAATTACTCTATACCAATTACTCTCTACCAATTAATCTCTACCAATTACTCTCTACCAATGACTCTCTACCAATTACTCTCCACCACTTACTCTCTACCATTTACTCTCTAACAATTTTTCTCTACCAGTTACTCTCTATCAATTACTGTCTACCAATTACTCTCTACCAATTAGTCTCTACCAATTACTCTCTACCAATTACTCTCTACCAATTACCCTCTGCCAATTACTCTCTACCAATTACTCTCTACCATTTACTCTCTAACAATTTTTCTCTACCAGTTACTCTCTATCAATTACTGTCTACCAATTACTCTATACCAATTACTCTCTACCAATTAATCTCTACCAATTACTCTCTACCAACTACTCTCTACCAATTACTCTCTATCAATTACTGTCTACCAATTACTCTCTACCAATTAGTCTCTACCAATTACTCTATACCAATTACTCTCTACCAATTACTCTCTACCAATGACTCTCTACCAATTACTCTCCACCACTTACTCTCTACCATTTACTCTCTAACAATTTTTCTCTACCAGTTACTCTCTATCAATTACTGTCTACCAATTACTCTCTACCAATTAGTCTCTACCAATTACTCTCTACCAATGACTCTCTACCAATGACTCTCTACCAACTACTCTCTACCAATTACTCTCTATCAATTACTGTCTACCAATTACTCTCTACCAATTAGTCTCTACCAATTACTCTCTACCAATTACTCTATACCAATTACACTCTACCAATTACTCTCTACCAATTAATCTCTACCAATCATTCTCTACCAATTATTCTCTACCAACTACTTTGTTAATCAACTCGTAGCGCTGTAGTTCTTTGTTTGGTCAGGGTCCTCATCTGTCTTTCCATCTCATCTCGTAATCTGTTGTACCCTGCCTCCATTTTGAATGCATCTTCCTGTACTTTATACTAAATAATTATAGCTTTTTTTGTGTTCCAGATCAAACGCTTCCATTTGCTCATTGAGCCCTTTGTCTTTCACAATTTTCTTCTTCTCAAGACTTTCTCCTGACACCTTTTCCCACCCGACACGCGTCTATATATAAGTTTACCTGTACAACTAAGTTTGTTCCATATGAACTTGTTTCCATAAGTTTCTTCAGTCCTTGATAATAATCAGTCCTTATTTTCTTCTTCATCTCATTCATTTCAATCTTATCAGCCTCCTGTACAGCCTAATACTTGTAAGATGTGTCTCCTAAATCCTCTATCAACTGACCATCCAACATCATAAACCTTTTGTCCTCTACTTCCTTTTCTTTCTTCAACACTACTGTTGCACACTTCTGTAGCCCAAATTCCATCCCGATATCATTGATATAACTTCTTGGTGTTCGCAAGATCCTCCAGTTCCTACTTAAGACTTTTCGTACAGCTTCAAATTATCCATAAACAGAAAATGATTGACTATGTACCCGTTTTAATAACATATATCCTCAAACCGCATCTCTCAAGGTTCTCAATAGAGGTATCGGTGACACGGTGAAGAAGAGAGGACAGTTTCCTTAAAAGATTCCTCTTCTAATATCAACCTCAGTCAATTCCTGATTGTTGCACTGTGGTCTGATGTTCTAAGAGTCTATGCTATTTTTGATTATGTTCACATCATTATTGGGTAATCTTGATAGTTTGCTTGTCTGTGGGATCCAACAATGCGGCAGAAGATCATAAGCCTTCTGGCAGTTGATCTGATCTGGCATTGTTTGAGTTGATTTGTATTTCTCTTCCTACAATCCCCCTGTATAGTTTTCCCAAATGGAAGGTGTACTTTTGTACACCTTCTATATTTACAACAGCCCAGTTGTTCATCCCCTATAATTCCATGTGATTCAACGTAGTCAGAGCTTCTTTGCTACCAGTCAATGTATTCCATATAAGCAGTAGGCACGAGATTCGTCGATAGTTTGCAGGTTGGTTTCCTCTCTGTCGGTCTTTCATTATCAGTCTTTCATATATCATCTTGTGATATTTCCATCAGCAATCACATTATCAAAAAGGAGCCACTCAGTACTCATTGTCTCTTTTCTTCCATGGCGCGTTCTGTCTGTCCTCACTCCTTTCACTCCATATGGTCTCCCCAAAAATTTCTCTATAGCTCATAGTCATCACTGTATCGCTATAATCACTCTATAGCTCACAGTCATCATTCTATAGCTCACAGTCATCACTCTATAGCTCACAGTCATCACTCTATTATTATAACCACTTTATAGCTCACGATCATCACTTTGTTATAATCACGCCATAGCTCACGGTCATCGCTCTATTGTTATAATCACTCTATAGTTCAGTCATCACTCTATTATTATAGTCGCTTTATAGCTTACAGCGATCATTCTATTGTTATAGTCACTCTATAGCTCACAGTCATCACTCTTTTGTTATAATCACTCAATAGCTCACAGTCATCACTCTATTGTTATAATGGCTTTATAGCTCAGTCATCAATCTATTGTTACAATCACTCTATAACCTCATCTGCTCTTCAGCATAACTACTGTGCCATATCGTAACGCATAGCCAACAGCTAACACAACTTTTAGGTGAAGGAAAATATGGAAAGGTTTACAAATGCAGCCATTTTACCACAGAATATGCTGTTAAAGTTTTCACCCCTCAACATGGCTTGATTGGCTGGTCACAAGAAAAAAAAATTTATGCAGAAGTCAATTTACACCACGAAAATTTGCTTGGATTCGTGGTCGCTGATGTGGAGTCGTGCTCATCCGTCATTCAATATCTCATAGTGACTGATTATCACCCAAATGGTATGCCAAACTTTTTTTGTTTTTGGTTACACCTTTTTCTTAGCATATTATAAATTTTAATGTCTTAGCTGCCAAGTATTACATAAAAAGAGAAAAAGTAGCTTGGTCAGCAGGAATATATACACTAGCAGACGTCTTTTATAGCGTGCAGTCTTAAGATATATTTTACTTGCTGTATATCTTGTTATTCTTCTCTGATAGAAATGCAGCACGTCTGCTATCTGCAACTATGTTTAATCTGTTACCAATCTTTACTGTCAAACTAGGTTCACTCTATGACTATCTTAAAGCAAAGAAGTCTTTGGATATTGTTGTGGTGAGCCGCATACTGCGCACAATCATTTCTGGCTTGACATATCTCCACTCAGAAATTAATGGCCAGCCCTATAAAGAACCTTTAGCTCATAGAGATATCAAGGTATTTGTTTGTATGCCTATATACAATTCATAGAGATGTCACGGTAGTTCGAATACATACATACAATTCAGTGATATCAAAGCGTTCCCAGTTAGTGATCATATCCTAGTTTTTACAATCATCTATTCACCTCTGAGAGAGCAACCACTTCCACTGTCTGCATCACATAAAAATTATCACTTATTGCGTGGCCTTTAAAGATACATGTACCACTTCAATTTTGGTTTTAAAAACTCTTACCATCAAAACTCTTTCTTTGAACGAAAAATTGGTAGCCAGTTTTAACTTACATTGTTATGCACTCTAATTGTAAGTTATTATTTCTTAAACTGGCCAAACAAAGTTAAGCAAAATTAATATACAGTATGAAGTTACTTCAGAATAAATCTGAATTACTTAGAGAATTCAGTGCAGCTCTCAATAGACATTAAACCAAAGATTAAGTTGAGGCAAAGCGTCAGCGCAGAATACAACAGCAAAAACATTTGTGTCAATATGTTTGACTTCAAGTACTACACTAACTGCTACTACTACTGCACTGAGTTGTGTCAACTGTTGTGTGTGCTGTTGTGCATAGACCAAGAACATTCTTGTGAAGAATGACGGCAGCTGCTGCATCGCTGACCTTGGAATGGCAATAACACCGAAGGATATCGCCAACTGGAGAAAGATAAAGTCATTGATGCAAGACGGCAATGAAAGTGTTTCTCAGGTAATCTGAAAGACAAGGATGACAGCCTCAAATAAGTATTGTTGAGAAATGTTATGAGAATTGACATAACATAGCTGATTGATATGGCTAATATTAGTTTATACAGGTGGGAACTAAAAGATACTTGGCTCCAGAGATTTTAAACCTTTCAATTCACAGTGACAGTCTTCAAGCCTTTCAGAAAGCGGACATCTACTCTTTTGGACTCTTACTTTGGGAGGTTCTTGTCAACAGTAGTCTATGTAGAGTTGAACATGCTCCAGGATTATATCCTGACAAAGAAGGTAGAGATATGATCCTATAAACATAATATACCAATATAGCTAACCTTTCTAATCCGTCGAGACAGAAAAGAATCGAGTCCCAGTTTATGCAACACCGTATTTCAAAAAGCCCGAGCAAACTTTTACTTTTGATTTATACGATGTAGCTTGTTTGAACCTAAGCATGGTCAACGCTTAGTCTTGACTCCTTTTAGAGACACTTTACCATCTACCACTTTACCAGTATGATGAACTGGTCATGAACAATCCCTCGTTTCAAGATATGAAAGAGGTCGTTGCAGACAAACAGAGGCGTCCATCTACAACGGTACGTTACACCCATCTACCACAGTAAGTTACTGTATGGATATGGTGTCTACTTATTTCACATATTTCAGCATGTGACTACTCAAATCTGTATTTCATGGAGTATGGAAGAGATGCTCCTCGAATGGTCCACCGCCTGCAGACTATTATGGAGGAGTGCTGGTGCACTGAGCCTACAGTGAGGCTGTCAGCTCTCTGAATTCAGAAAAACATCAACATTATTGATAATCAACCTTGCTGAGCCTAGAGACAGTCAACACCTAGAGACAGTCAACACCTAGAGACAGTCAACACCTAGAGACAGTCAACACCTAGAGACAGTCAACACCTAGAGACAGTCAACACCTAGAGACAGTCAACACCTAGAGACAGTCAACACCTAGAGACAGTCAACACCTAGAGACAGTCAACACCTAGAGACAGTCAACACCTAGAGACAGTCAACACCTAGAGACAGTCAACACCTAGAGACAGTCAACACCTAGAGACAGTCAACACCTAGAGACAGTCAACACCTAGAGACAGTCAACACCTAGAGACAGTCAACACCTAGAGACAGTCAACACCTAGAGACAGTCAACACCTAGAGACAGTCAACGCGTGCAAAGCTGCAGTTTTGTGCCGGTGCACTTAGTGCGTTATTAGCTCTTTTTCTGACTGTCAGTTTATCTCAACCTTGTGAAAAATATGATAACAATCGAACAGATAGTCCCGAGAGGCTTTTTGCTTGTGTAGTTTCTAACTAAACATTTAAATCATATAATCACTATATCCTAATATAACCTTCTCAGCAGGCATTTTTGCATCGCTTATATACTATGTACATAAAAATGTAGTTTTTATTGGGCCTATCCTAAAAAACGGCGAGTGGGGGAGGCTGATCAATTGGTCATTGGCGTGAGAGCGTGATACAATAATGATTAGTTATACAAGCTATTTATTTGTGTGATAGACAAAAGTAAATCATGAAATGAACTAAACGAGGTGATCATACAAAGGCAAAGGTCTGCCAGAATAGTAGGTAATTAATAACATAGCCTATAAAAGCACTAGCAACAAATATAATTATTTGTATAAATAAAATGCAATACAGTTTATCTCATCCAAACACAAGCCCTGCGGCCTACAATAGTGCAAGTGACTGCTCAAGATTCCTGCCATATGGTGGCCAGACCTGCCATATGGTGGCCAGACCTGCCATACAGTTGCCAGACCGTCATCTCAACGGTGACGATCCAGACATGTTCATATCTGTGTACTCAGACTGCATTTCCAGCAGAGTGTGAGCAAATTTATTCCATTCATCCATCCGTGGTGTAGCCAATCTCTAGAAAAAGCAATGCAACTTTATCTCATACATTTTTAATTACATCTTTAGCCAGTGAAAAGGTTCCAAAAGGCATCTTTAGCCAGTGAAAAGGTTCCAAAAGGCATCTTTAGCCAGTGAAAAGGTTCCAAAAGGCATCTTTAGCCAGTGAAAAGGTTCCAAAAGGCATCTTTAGCGAGTGAAAAGGTTCCAAAAGTCTCTGAAGTTGCCAATGACTGCATATTAAATGAGTTGAGTTGTTTGACTTGATATTACATGAGTAAAGCTGTCTAGAACTATCTAGAGAGTTAGTGGAGTTGTCTATGGCTGTATGTTGAATAAAAGGTATTCTACAATAGGCAGCTGAACAAAACTGGGCTACTCTCCTCATCGATTCCGCACAACCATTACTGTTTCATCATGCAGACATTGGTCACTCCATTCTAACTTCACGTAAATTAATTGCTTGGATTGCTTGGCAGCTGGATTATAAACAACAGACTTCCTGTTTTATGCAGTAAATGATTACTTTGAATGACCATAAATTGTTCACACTCTCTGTTCAAAGTAGAAGCTGATGATGACAGAGAGTTGGCAGACACTATAGTTTGTGTAGAATACTGTTTAAGTAAAACTTGAGAAGCATTAAATATACGTTCGTCGTTTTCTGCATAAATGACCAAATGTTACCATACAGGACAATATTATTCACGAAGTCATATTTCACTGAAGCAGTCTTTTTGTGCATTTTCGCGGAGGAACACATACACGAAGGAATTAATCTGTGAATCCAGCTAACAATAGAATATAAAACCTTCACATGCGTACAGCAGGCGTTTAACTTTATGTATTCTACAGTACATGTAACTGTACCTGCACTGCAAATCATATACATACCGCAAGGCCTAAATCAGAATAATCACTTTCAATGTCATGAGTATTAGAAGTTGTTGGAAGTGATTTCATGGTAGGAAACGGCAAGAGAGACTTGAGATAATTACACTATGCTGAATTCTGAAGAAATTGTGACACTCTGAAATAATTTTGTAAAGAACCGCCATGTATTTGCAATTCAATGGGTGCAACTCAGACCCCACGCGATTCTCATAAATGGGTACAACTCCAATCCAGCGATTCTTATAAACGAGTTTGAAACTCAACTGACTGGCAACAAGTATTTAATTTCAGGTAGAAGTTATTCTCTCTTTTTAAAAAGCTAACAATTATTTGCAGATTTTGACTATCAACGAAATTGTTTTCCTGCGAATTTTTAAATTCATTGAATAATATCACCCTGTAGGGTATTTGAAGCATATTTAATACAAACCTCTACAACATCATATAGATATATCTTGCCAGTCGTAGATCCAACCGCGAGATGTGTGCCACTGCTGTGCCATTTACACCTGTTAAGGGCAGACTGGTAATCAGGTACTGTACTAGCTGTTGGTACCTGCAGAAGGAAAGAATGGTATATACACTGCACCAGAGCTTCAACATGACTGAAAGATTTTAGACATGATCGCAAATTACTTCGTGGTGATGACCCTTTTGATGACACAGCCTTAATAAAACAGCTCATGCAGCAGCTTCTCGATATTCAGTGATATATTATTAGGTAAACAATGTTATAGGTCTAGGAGACAACAAACCAACCTCTGTATCACGGTTGAGATTCCAAAGAGAGAGCTTGCCAGTGCCATCAACAGATGCAAAAAGAGCAGGGTGAATAGGTGACCAGTTGACATCCATCACATACTCTGTGCCATCCTTGAACGTGTAGAGTGAATGCTCACCCTGCCCACAGAAATCAGCAAATTTATGCAGACCCAGGTTTTTTGGCCTGAATTACTTCTATGCATTTTCACTTCCACATTTATAAATTCTATAAAATCAATCTCAAACAGATTATTAAGGTTTCACAGAGCCATATTTTGTTTTAAAACATTACTTCACGACTGACATATGCAGTAGAACACAACTCCAAGACTGCACATACGCTAATAATTTGACATCCATGCTCTTGGCACATCCCGCAGGTAAAGGTTGACTTGCAACAAAGTTCACATTACAGTTTTTTGGTATCAAATTCACCATGTCTTACTCTGTTGTGTTGTAGGTGCAAAATATGTGGACATGTAATTACAAGCTCTTGAAAGATCCAAAACGAACAGTGAATCGCAGCCATCACGAGACCGCCGTAATTGAAATCAGTTTATTTCTCTGACGTAGTCATTACATTTGGTTATTGTTTTGTCACGTGATGTTCTCACGTAAACTGAAAGGCCAATTAAAAGGCTCAATATAAAACTTCTCGTAGCATTAGTTTATGACAAACACTTCGGGTTTTACGGAAGAGCCGGTATCAAATATAGATGCTCGCTACTTTACAGTTTTGTTTCGGCTTGGTCTAATCGTCAAGTCGTAATCTGATCATGTGACCCATACTTCGCGAATAATCTCTGCAGCATTTTTCGATTATTACAGGTGACCAACAGGCTCGTCATGTTTATCAAACAATGATATGTACTCCTTCGAGCTAAGGTTAAAAAATTGAACGAATTTTCCAATCGTCTTGTCGTAATCTGATCATGTGACCCATACTTCGCGAATAATCTCTGCAGCATTTTTCGATTATTATAGGTGACCAACAGGCTCGTCATGTTTATCAAACAATGATATGTACTCCTTCGAGCTAAGGTTAAAAAATTGAACGAATTTTCAAATCGTCTTGTCGTAATCTGATCATGTGACCCATACTTCGCGAATAATCTCTGCAGCATTTTTCGATTATCACAGGTGACCACCAGGCTCGTCATGTTTATCAGAAAATGATATGTACTCCTTCGAGCTGTTAAAAAATTAAACGAATTTTCACGGTAGGTTATAAGATATCAGTGCTGAAAGTGACAGCATTACAATGACAATGAAATAGACGCGTAAGAACAATAGACATGGTTTTATTGAATGTGTGAAGTATATTTGTGAAAATATTTCGACGAACGAGGTTGCGTGAAAGTGTAAACAGAAGCAATCTTGTACAACTACATCCTATGTGAGCCGTTTTGGAAAGAAATTCTAATCTACGGCAGTCTCGTGATGAGCTTTTAAGAGCTTCCAATCACATTTCCACATATTTTGCACCTACATCACAGCAGAGTAAGACAAAGTGAATCTTTTGATACCAAATAACTGTAATGTGAATTTTGTTGCAAGTCAGCCTTTAAGGTTTACCTGTTAACAGCTAAAAAATTGCTGTTTTATCACTTTTATCAATGTACTGAAAATGCTGGAACCAGACAATTGCTTGCAAACAAACCCTCGTGCTCCACAGTTTGACTGTCCAATCGAATGAAGAGGTTAGGTAGAGATGTGAAAAATCAACACCTCCCTGCACCTTGTGCGTATCTATGCCAGTCACCGGTCCATTGTGCTCCTCGAGTGATAGAGTTACACCAGCTTTGCTAGAAATCCAGCACTTACACTAAATATACTGTGTACAGTGTAGACAGTTGCAAATAACAACATGATATGATATACACTTGATTACCAAGAAGTTCATAAAAAATCTGTATAAGAAACCTTCTGTGATGACAATGGTAATTAAAGAAAAACAAACTACAGGTTGCCGTCATCACACAACAGGTCCTGAGCTGGTCTGAACATAAGTATAACTGTTAAATAAAATATTATTTATACTAGCCTTTAAATAATTTTACTGTAGTCTATTACATAGTGTCAAAATTACGTTTATGACAATCAATAAAATCTTGTCACCTTTGAGCTACACTGTGTAGTATTTTTAATTTGTTAATACCGTAATTTTATCAGATTTTCTTTAGGAAACGTTGCCTAAGTTTACTGTCGTTTAGCATATGACTAGCTGTGCTACCCGGCTTTCCCGAGGTATTAAAATTCAGCTTATAAACAATGAGAGGTAACGAGAGTTGCCTGCCACTTGCTATTAGCCTGGCACATTGCCAATGGATAATCCAAGTAAGCTTACTAATAAGAGCTACCAGCTTCTCATGACATTACGCCATCTGCTTAATGCCATCTGCTCTTATTTTCTCCCATATAGCGACATATATCGCCTAATGAATACATCAAGCTCGTGTGGCAAAATTGGTAAGGCAGTTGGACTGGCAAACCGGAGGGTCCGAGACGAAATCTTTTGCGATACCGAATCTTTATTCCAAGATTTTAATAGCTGTAACTGGAACTACACACATACCCACACAAACTTTGAGAAATATATATATAGATATGTACGTATAGATTATTCCGACATCTATTTACTTGCTTAGGTTCTTATCAACAACGGGTAAAGCCTAGTCTAGGCATCATTTAGGCTAAGCCTAAGCTACACATCGGTTTTGTCTTAAAAATACTTTGCAAGTTAAATTGAAATCATTGTATAATTTATATTTGATTTAGTTACAAAAGATATTAAAGCATGTAAAACGTGATAAAAAATCTGAATACTATTTATTTTAAAACCAGTCTTCTTTTTGTTTACTACGGTGAACCTTTTTATTGACTACCACATAAACTAAAAAAGTTTACTGTTATTGTTTACTGTGTACTTTGGATACAGGCTACATAACAATGGTAATTTATTGCATCTGAATTGTGACTGAAAAGATATTAGGAAATACAAAAATAGAAAAACAACACCTTACAAACCAAAGTTAGAGCAATATTATTTATTACTTGTGCTAGGTTGTAGATTGTTTGTATCAACCGTGAGAGTAGGTGAAGAAGCTTTTCGCACAAACATGCTGTCATTTCTGGGCCATCAAAAACCTGTTGTCATAAATGGGTCGTTTCTTTTTACTCCCCATGTATAATTCTTGATACGGATGAAAAGCATCTAGTAGTAGTGGTTCAATGCTAGCAAAGCGTTCAATATTCAGGTTCATACCTTCAAACTTGAAAAACCTTCGGACGATCTATTAACAGTGAACATTCTTTGTGGTTTTTTTTGTTCTACTGCATCACATTACTCTTGTCTTCATCTGCCACTCTTTCTTCTAAGCAATTAGATCTTTATTTGCTCATTTTTCCACATCTCGGTTCAAAAACTCGCTCACTTTCTTCCACATGGCATTTTCGAGAAAATTTTAGCCGAAGCTAGTATTTTTTCTTAAACCTTTTTAAAGCTACTGTCACAACCAAATCCAGTAAAAGCACTAACATAATGCTCAACGCATTTTTTCCAGATGCCATTCACACATTTATTTTTCACCAGGTCCTATCACTGGATCCTATGCTATAGCAATGTTCTTGACAGCTTAAAGGAGATCATATTGTCTTCCAAAGTCTTGCAAAGATAAATCTGGCATCTGTAACAGCTAGAGTTTAGAAAAAAGGAGTTTTCAGATAATTAGCCTTGAATACAGCAAAGCAAACTTGGCCCATTGGCTGGAGAAGGGCAGTGATATTTGGAATAAAAATACCACTTTCACATTTGAATGGAAATCTTCTAGATAAGGTGGGTGTCCAGGTGAATTTTTTCAATATTTACCATGATAAGAGCTGTATTCGTTTGTCTGAAGCCACGCTTGAAGGTTTGAAAAAGAATGCATCACACGGAATTGGAACTTGGGTATTTGGCTTAGCAGCCAGGCAACTTACCAGTTGCGCCACTCAACCACTTTGCTGCCTTGCGAAATAATTGCGCAAACTCTTATTATGCATGATGATCCCTCGCGACGCACAAGACTGTCAGGGTACTACAAGACTGTCAGGGTACTACAAGACTGTCAGGATACTACAAGACTGTCAGAGTACTTCAATACTGTCAGGGTACTACGAGACTGTCAGGGTACTACGAGACTGTCGGAGTACTACGAGACTGTCAGGGTACGAGACTGTCAAGGTATTACGAGACTGTAAGGGTACTACGAGACTGTCAGGGTACTACGAGACTGTCAGGATACTACGAGACTGTCAGGGTACTATGAGACTGTCAGGGTACTACGAGACTGTCAGGGTACTACGAGACTGTAAGGGTACTACGAGACAGTCAGGGTACTACGAGACTGTCAGGGTACTACGAGACTGTCGGGTACTACGAGACTGTCAGGGTACTACGAGACTGTTAGAGTACTACAATACTGACAGGGTACTACGAGACTATAAGGGTACTACGAGACGGCTCACATCCAGCAATGTTACCATCACACATCAGAGTCAGCTTATCTTTAAAAGTTATAAACCCGGATATTTATTTGCGTCTTTATGAGTGTAAGTGCGTGCCAGCATGCTTTTCCAGCATAGGCCAGTTTCATTTACATTAAAAATTTGCTCGGGTAAATATGCAACTTCTTTAATAATGTCATCAAAAGTCTTGCCAAACTTTTCAGCTCCTACCACATCTGACCTCGCTACTTCACCTGTGTATTATGTATCGAGAACCAGCCAAATCCAGAACAATCCAACAAAACCAGAACAAATCCAACTTTAGTTTTTTTCTGTACGCTCTTCAATGTATTGAAAATACCTAATCTTTTTTGTCATTTTGTAGTTTAGTTTTCCATCCAAATATTTCATAATTTCTTTATTCCGTGAATGGTCCCAGTACTTTGATTCGTTATTGCGGCAGATCATATGGGTGCTGAGCCTTTCACTACTTCACGAATCCTCTCCTTGTCTTTCAGAATCGTTGATACTGCAGAATGGGATACACTACAGGATAAATTTTTTCGCGGAGTTATATTTCGCGAAAATTGTCATTTCATGAATATTCGCGGATTAATTTACTTGCGGCTGAAAACTGCTACTCTCTATGAAGAGTTAACTCCATTACGTTTACCAATAGAGTTAACCCTATGCATGCGCGCATTGCGTGTTTCGTTTTCTATTTAGCTTACAACTACGGGTGGATCGTGCTAAGGCGGGACAGCTAAGCTATACATTGTTTGCTGCGTTCAGAGGTTTTTACGAATATTCATAGATTTGGAGGCCTTTGATGAACCAACAATTAGTGGTAAGTAATGAGTTTTTTCAAAACCATTTACTAAATTAGTTGAATTTTACTTTGGTTCTTCGGTAAAACGCAATATTTATTTTTTCCATCCCTACCGCTTCATTACCTATTTGTTTTAGTGTGAGAGAGAGATTTTTCATCATACACGCAAGCACAATACTGCAAGGGTGGTATATGTCATTCTTAGAAGATCACGAATCATTCAGGGAAGTCTGGAAATTGAGGTAGAAGTGACCGCAGCTACTTACGAGGAGAATATATCTGTTTTAAAAAAAGAACAAAAAGGCCTTTACGAGCACAAAACTTTGGCCAACCGGCAGAAATTGCAATAGTAGGCCAGGAGGAGAGTTCTGATGATAACTTCCTTACCAGCCATGTAGTAGCGAGAGAATCGCCTTTAACATCTACCCAAGACAGTGACAGCGATATAGAGCTGCTATTACCAAAATAACTAGTCAGAGAGCAGCACCATTACACGCTAGTATTCACTTTTCAAGAGTATCAGTTTAATTTTATTGCTCTAGACAACCGCCAAATAGACTAAACTGTTTATATTTACTCCATTCATCGCTTGTAAAATTTTATTTGTATTTGAAATATTTTATTTTTACACACAAGTTTGTAATAAATTATAGTATATCTATACATGAAATAAAATATATAATTTAATCATGTTAATAAGTTTTGGAACTCGGCTGCGTTTAGTACTTCTGCCTAGCGGCTATTTTTCCGATGACGCCATTCTGCATATCTTGTGACAACCTTGAATAATTTTGTAAAGAAATGTGATGCATTGGCAATGGGGTTAACTCAAAGCCCAGGCAATGATTTTAAAAATGTTTTGGAACTTAACTACGTTTAGTATTTATAATGAAAACTAACCTAGCAGCTAGTTTTTAATTTGATGCAGTAGTTATTCTCCCTTGTGATTAAAAATAGAACTAATTATTCACGGAATTTAATAATTCGCGGAATTGACTGCTCGCGAAATCGCGAATTTTTATAACCAACGAATATTTTCGTGTGCTATCACATTAACTTTTTTGCTTCACCGCTTTCATCTTTGTGTCAAGATCAATAGCCTTTTTCTTTCTTGGCAGGCTTGGGAATATCGAACGATGATTTGGTTTTAGACATCTTGATGGGATTCAAAGCCCTACGAAAATATTTCTTTAAAACGCTCGCCTATCAAGATGAGTGAACAAACTAACAGTGCCGCGCATTGCTGGACTTTGTAGATACTGGCTCTGCCAACAGCATGCTAAACTGTCTTACTCAATGCAGCATAATTGCACTGTCCTGCCACGCATGACGTATCTACTCACTAATCTACTAAAGTTTAAATACGTGCATCTATTTACAGTAGACGCTCCTATAACGTATACCTCCTATAATGTAAATTCCAAGGAATGTAAAAAGATTTATGTGAAGTTTTTGATTCCTACTACATAAAAATTCCATATAACGTAATGGGCCAGGTCGGGCGAGTTCTTAAATTCTATTTGAATGCTACTCAAACTCGCCGCGCTGGCAAGAGAAAAACGATGTGCGTATAGCGCTCTACCTACATATTATATACATATGAAACTTTCGGAACAATTGCAGTTCATCGTGATAGATACTCAAACGTGCCGACAAAGCTGTTCATGAATACAAAAACGATCAATTGGTGCAGGTATTACAGCGTTGGTCCACCAATCTGAATGTCACGAGTTGGAGTATCGCAGTTGGAGCAATAATCAAAGTGCCTCATGAAAGATACTGTGTGTGAATATCAACTTGTGACATTCGGCTCGCGATATCGACACTCTATCAACTCAACCAATCCAACCGCTGACCAGTTTTGCAGAATTATCTCTTTACTACATCAAAAGCTCTTCCTACTACATGTTGCTTACTACTACTGTTCCTACTACATGTTGCATAACATTGAGGGAAGAGTTATAATATCAGACTGCCAGAGGTCCATGTATTATCTGCAGGTTATTTAATGTGAAAAACTGAACCTAGTCCATGCTCATTTTCGATATAAATGCGCCACAATCCTTCCGATTACAACCTTAAAAATGAACTTCTGCATGCATTAAGGAGAATTGCGCTCTACGAACTTAAAGCCTATGAACCTATAGCCTATGAACCTATAGCCTATGAACCTATAGCCTATGCACCTATAGCCTATGAACCTATAGCCTATGAACCTATAGCCTATGAACCTATAGTGTATGAACTTATAGCCTATGCACCTATAGCGTATGAACCTATAGCGTATGAACCTATAGCCTATGAACCTATAGCCTATGAACTTATAGCCTACGAACCTATAGCCTACGAACTTAGAGCATATGAACTTATAGCCTATGAACCTATAGCCTATGAACCTATAGCGTATGAACCTATAGCGTATGAACATATAGCCTATGCACCTATAGCGTATGAACCTATAGCGTATGAACCTATAGCGTATGAACCTATAGCGTATGAACCTATAGTCTATGAACCTATAGCCTATGAATTTAGCCTGAAAAAGGATGATGAAATAAAGGACTAAAACCTTCCGTGCCGACATGCAAGGTTGACAGCACCATCTTCTCCACCAATCACAAAGTTGTTAACATCTCCAGATAAGAATGACATCGAAAGTGCGGCAACTGGTAATTTATTCTTGTTGGTGGCAATCAAGTTCATTGAGTCCTGCAGTAAACAACCACACATGCGCAACAATTAAATGTTTTCATTTTCGGCAGTTTGTACACATACACAGCATATATGGAAGCCAAGGAAACATATGCACGGTGTAACTGTAAAGGTCTGGCCACACGTAACGAATTATTCGTTCAATCTGATCGAATTCCCGAATTTCACAGATTTATTCGGCCGAATATCACAGAATCGTCTGAGCTGTGCATGCACACCGAATTTGTCAACGAAACGCTTTTAATTGGCTAACCAATTTTTTTAGCGAGCACAGTTCTAATAGCTTTGACAAGTGGTATAGTCCAAGACACGTACGACGACACACAATAAAAGTATCATCGCGATATGACTTGATATATACGATGCAACTGCCTATATGCGCTAGAGATAGCGACTGTTTTTGCGACGGAGCTTTTGCTACATAAAAAGAAATTATTATTATTGAAAAAGAAATAATTCATAGCTTCTAAAACATCTAAAAGAAAATTCTGGATACACGATGAGAAGTTCCTGCCATGGTGAGGTGCCAGGTTCCTGCCAAGCACCTAGCCTTCACCAATTACCTGAGGCTGAGAGAGCATGTCGAGACTCCATGAGCAGACCTTGCCATCTGTGGATACTGTGATGAGATTGTGAGCATTCTCTGTGCCAACAACGGATGTGCAATATATCGGATGCTGTAAAACAAGGAAACAATCATAACCTACCAATGCAAATGTGGACTTGTGGACTTGTGGACTTGCGAATTTGCACTACAATCTATATATATTTCTCTAAGTATGTGTTATGCTGGTACGCATTCCGGCAATAGATATAGCTATAGTGCACACTGATTATTTTATAGATGCGGTCACGCGCTATGTCGTCCCTGTTAAGAAGTATTTTTGTAAGTTTCGACACTATATCTAGGGTCAAAGCCAATTCTTTTCGCGCGGACAATTACATTGCCTCCGTGGAAAGAGTCTCCATAGAGTAGGAGTGTCTCCACATTCAAAGTTTTGACAGATAGCTTCTGGTGGCACAGTAACCTTTGTTATATACGCACACCTCCATGCAAGAATTGTTATTATTAATTCTACATATTCAGGATTTTTATTTTGTTTTCTCACTTTGTATTAATTGTATCATTATTGGGCAAAACCGGACTAATTTAGCTATTACTTGCTAACTATTTCACATTTACATCTAAAGCTTTTTATAGTAGTTTTATGTTTTTCAATTCATTTGACCTGCACAAAACATATTCCTCACGATATGAGAAAAGATGAGTTTAAAAGTTGTTTGACAGAGTTTGAAAACCTTAACAGTTGTTTTTAGTTGCTAATAAATTATGTCACCTAGCACTTTTCTCATGATATGTAGTTTAAACGTAAGAATGGCAAATGTTGTCATGTGTTAAATATAAATCGATTTTCTGACCAAAGACTTTTTCATTACCCAGGCAACACCAGGAAACACAGCTAGTTGGATAGTAAAATAGGTTCACATGTATGCTAGAATATGACTAGAATATGCTAGAATATAGAATTTTGGAGGGTGGAAACTTACAGTACGAAAAGATGTTGATAAAAGTGTTTATTGCAAAAAAATTATTGTAAGGGCAGAGGCAAAGAGATGTTTATTGATAGAGACTTACTGTATGAACAGAAGCTGAGAGAGATGTTTATTGATAGAGACTTACTGTATGAACAGAAGCTGAGAGAGATGATTATTGATAGAGACTTACTGTATGAGCAGAAGGTGAGAGAGATGATTATTGATAGAGACTTACTGTATGAGCAGAGGTTGAGAGAGATGATTATTGATAGGGACTTACTGTATGAGCAGAGGCTGAGAGAGATGATTATTGATAGAGACTTACTGTATGAGCAGAGGCTGAGAGAGATGATTATTGATAGAGACTTACTGTATGAGCAGAGGTTGAGAGAGATGATTATTGATAGAGACTCACTGTATGAGCAGAGGCTGAGAGAGATGATTATTGATAGAGACTTACTGTATGAGCAGAGGCTGAGAGAGAAGGTTATTGATAGAGACTTACTGTATGAGCAGAGGTTGAGAGAGATGATTATTGATAGAGACTTATTGTATGAGCAGAGGTTGAGAGAGATGATTATTGATAGGGACTTATTGTAAAGGCAGAGGTTGAGAGAGATGATTATTGATAGAGACTTAGTGTAAAGGCAGAGGTTGAGAGAGATGATTATTGATAGAGACTTATTGTATGAGCAGAGGTTGAGAGAGATGATTATTGATAGAGACTTATTGTAAAGGCAGAGGTTGAGAGAGATGATTATTGATTGAGACTTACTGTATGAGCAGAAGGTGAGAGAGATGATTATTGATAGAGACTCACTGTATGAGCAGAGGTTGAGAGAGATGATTATTGATAGAGACTTATTGTATGAGCAGAGGTTGAGAGAGATGATTATTGATAGAGACTTATTGTAAAGGCAGAGGTTGAGAGAGATGATTATTGATTGAGACTTACTGTATGAGCAGAAGGTGAGAGAGATGATTATTGATAGAGACTTACTGTATGAGCAGAGGTTGAGAGAGATGATTATTGATAGAGACTTACTGTATGAGCAGAGGTTGAGAGAGATGATTATTGATAGAGACTTAGTGTAAAGGCAGAGGTTGAGAGAGATGATTATTGATAGAGACTTATTGTATGAGCAGAGGTTGAGAGAGATGATTATTGATAGAGACTTATTGTAAAGGCAGAGGTTGAGAGAGATGATTATTGATTGAGACTCACTGTATGAGCAGAAGGTGAGAGAGATGATTATTGATTGAGACTTACTGTATGAGCAGAGGTTGAGAGAGATGATTATTGATAGAGACTTTGTGTAAAGGCAGAGGTTGAGAGAGATGATTATTGATAGAGACTTACTGTATGAGCAGAGGTTGAGAGAGATGATTATTGATAGAGACTCACTGTATGAGCAGAGGTTGAGAGAGATGATTATTGATAGAGACTCACTGTATGAGCAGAAGGTGAGAGAGATGATTATTGATAGAGACTTACTGTATGAGCAGAAGGTGAGAGAGATGATTATTGATAGAGACTTACTGTATGAGCAGAGGCTGAGAGAGATGATTATTGATAGAGACTTACTGTATGAGCAGAAGGTGAGAGAGATGATTATTGATAGAGACTTATTGTAAAGGCAGAGGTTGAGAGAGATGATTATTGATAGAGACTTACTGTATGAGCAGAGGTTGAGAGAGATGATTATTGATAGAGACTTACTGTATGAGCAGAGGTTGAGAGAGATGATTATTGATAGAGACTTATTGTAAAGGCAGAGGTTGAGAGAGATGATTATTGATAGAGACTTATTGTATGAGCAGAGGTTGAGAGAGATGATTATTGATAGAGACTTATTGTAAAGGCAGAGGTTGAGAGAGATGATTATTGATAGAGACTTATTGTATGAGCAGAGGTTGAGAGAGATGATTATTGATAGGGACTTATTGTAAAGGCAGAGGTTGAGAGAGATGATTATTGATAGAGACTTAGTGTAAAGGCAGAGGTTGAGAGAGATGATTATTGATAGAGACTTATTGTATGAGCAGAGGTTGAGAGAGATGATTATTGATAGAGACTTATTGTAAAGGCAGAGGTTGAGAGAGATGATTATTGATTGAGACTTACTGTATGAGCAGAAGGTGAGAGAGATGATTATTGATTGAGACTTACTGTATGAGCAGAGGTTGAGAGAGATGATTATTGATAGAGACTTACTGTATGAGCAGAAGGTGAGAGAGATGATCATTGATAGAGACTTACTGTATGAGCAGAGGTTGAGAGAGATGATTATTGATAGAGACTTACTGTATGAGCAGAAGGTGAGAGAGATGATTATTGATAGAGACTTATTGTAAAGGCAGAGGTTGAGAGAGATGATTATTGATAGAGACTTACTGTATGAGCAGAGGTTGAGAGAGATGATTATTGATAGAGACTTACTGTATGAGCAGAGGTTGAGAGAGATGATTATTGATTGAGACTCACTGTATGAGCAGAAGGTGAGAGAGATGATTATTGATAGAGACTCACTGTATGAGCAGAGGCTAAGAGAGATGATTATTGATAGAGACTTACTGTATGAGCAGAAGGTGAGAGAGATGATTATTGATAGAGACTTATTGTAAAGGCAGAGGTTGAGAGAGATGATTATTGATAGAGACTTATTGTATGAGCAGAGGTTGAGAGAGATGATTATTGATAGAGACTTATTGTAAAGGCAGAGGTTGAGAGAGATGATTATTGATTGAGACTTACTGTATGAGCAGAAGGTGAGAGAGATGATTATTGATAGAGACTCACTGTATGAGCAGAGGTTGAGAGAGATGATTATTGATAGAGACTTAGTGTAAAGGCAGAGGTTGAGAGAGATGATTATTGATAGGGACTCACTGTATGAGCAGAGGTTGAGAGAGATGATTATTGATAGAGACTTATTGTATGAGCAGAGGTTGAGAGAGATGATTATTGATAGAGACTTATTGTAAAGGCAGAGGTTGAGAGAGATGATTATTGATTGAGACTTATTGTATGAGCAGAGGTTGAGAGAGATGATTATTGATAGAGACTTATTGTATGAGCAGAGGTTGAGAGAGATGATTATTGATAGAGACTTATTGTAAAGGCAGAGGTTGAGAGAGATGATTATTGATAGAGACTTACTGTATGAGCAGAGGTTGAGAGAGATGATTATTGATAGAGACTTACTGTATGAGCAGAAGGTGAGAGAGATGATTATTGATAGAGACTTATTGTAAAGGCAGAGGTTGAGAGAGATGATTATTGATAGAGACTTACTGTATGAGCAGAGGTTGAGAGAGATGATTATTGATAGAGACTTACTGTATGAGCAGAGGTTGAGAGAGATGATTATTGATAGAGACTTATTGTAAAGGCAGAGGTTGAGAGAGATGATTATTGATAGAGACTTATTGTATGAGCAGAGGTTGAGAGAGATGATTATTGATAGAGACTTATTGTAAAGGCAGAAGGTGAGAGAGATGATTATTGATAGAGACCTACTGTAAAGGCAGAAGGTGAGAGAGATGATTATTGATAGAGACTTATTGTAAAGGCAGAGGTTGAGAGAGATGATTATTGATAGAGACTTATTGTATGAGCAGAGGTTGAGAGAGATGATTATTGATAGAGACTTACTGTATGAGCAGAAGGTGAGAGAGATGATTATTGATAGAGACTTACTGTATGAGCAGAGGTTGAGAGAGATGATTATTGATAGAGACTTACTGTATGAGCAGAGGTTGAGAGAGATGATTATTGATAGAGACATACTGTATGAGCAGAAGGTGAGAGAGATGATTATTGATAGAGACTCACTGTATGAGCAGAGGCTAAGAGAGAAGGTTATTGATAGAGACTTACTGTATGAGCAGAGGCTGAGAGGGGTGTTCGCTGAACAGGCATTCGTTTGTTGCTCCTGTTGTCCCAGACGACCACCTGGCCTGAGTATGTGCCACCCACATAAAGGTTGGGATGAAAAGCCGCAAAGCAGCATGTAGTGACAGCGCTCTGCAACAAAAACTGAATATCGTTGGGGTATTGCGTGGCACTGAAAACAATGTATAGAGGAAGGGGGGGAGTGTACAACCAACGTTGATAAAAGCTGACGAATTTCAAATGTAAACTGTCGAGTGTGTCTCTATCTGTTATTAGGGTGCTAATCCTCTCTTATGATCATAGCGAGGCCATTTCCAGTCAATGCACATGACGACATGGCAAGAAACGCAACTGACCTGACAGTGAAATATGTATTCTGGCGATTCCTTTTTAAACATAGAGTTCCAAACAAGACAAACTCCTTCGGGTTCGTGCGGGAGTTCAGGGTTGGTGCTGTATGAGGCGAGTAGAAGTTCTTGGTACTAAAATGAATTGGCTAACATTACAACAAAATTAACAGATTGAATCCTTAATATAGGTGAAAAGGTCACCAGAAGCCATATGCAAAATAGAAGGAAAAGAAGATTTTCATGTGAATGGAAATCTAGATAGCTCATTTCCATGAGAAATATTGTTCGCTGAATCATTCAATGCTACAGGATATCAATCGTAACTCCCTCATCACTTCGTGATGGATTAAGTTTCATATATTTCATAATATCTATTGTTGATCATAATAAAAGGTTATCGAATGCAAGTCTTTACTGTAAAAGATCATAATAGAGGTTTGTCAACTACAATATCAAACTTGAATACAATGAGACAATAATATATCTCTAATATTTATAAATATATATCTCTAATATATTTCTAATCGATAAGCAACTGCTATTAGAGATATAACTTCAGCTAGATCTCTATTATTAATGAAATAGAGTATTTCGTGAATCAATTTCAGACCAGCCATCTAAGGACAATACTCCTATGGGCACCTGCTTAGCCAGTCAACTTCAACACCAAACAGCTACAAGCACCTGCTCACTTCAGACAACTTCAAAACCAAACAGCATTGAGTACCTGTTTGGACTAGTCAACGTTAAACCCCTCCCTCGAGTACCTGCTTAAACCTGTCAACTTTAGCACCAAACAGTGACAAGTACCTGCTTAGACCAGTCCAGGCATGTGACGAGTCGGTGTTTAGTCCAATGCTCATCATAGAAAACCCTCTGCTGTTTAAGTTTTTCCCCAAGGTGATCTCTGAACAAAACAATAAATCATGTAAGAACAGTTAACTGAGAGAATGCAGTCAACTCATCCATCACAACATCCATTCACTATGTGATTGAGCCAGTCTAGACGTATGCATTTCATAAAAAACAACAGGGCAGACGACTCCGTATGTGGAAAACTTTGCAATGATGTTAGGTAATACAACTTGATATGGAGTTAGCTGATACAACTTGACCCTGGTGTTAATTGATACAACTTGACCTTGGCGTTAGCTGATACAACTTGACTCTGGTGTTAGGCGATACATAGCCTGTCTTGACAAACTGTTGTTTTGGCGGAGTTGTCACCCCGTCGAGCGGGCGAGCAACACAACAGCTTGTCACAAGACGTACTGCAGCTGATGCATCAGCTGCACTGAAAGGGAGTTGTTCTCTTCCGTCTATGCGGCTTGGCTGCGATGTTATGGCGGTTGCTCCATTGGTAATCATAATGGCTTTCGCGCAAAAATTTATGTAGAAAAAAATAAGATTGCAACGTTTAATCAAAGACCAGTCTCTGTTGTAGTCGTTAGTAGAATTTATAAAATAAATTGAAAATAAAATCCATAAGAACAAATAAAACTGACTGATACAAAAATAGAAATAAAACTGACTGAGCGCACAAATAACGACTTGTTTAGTCGGTTGTTGCCTAAGTTCTCAAGTTCTACCAAGGTTTACCGCAGAGACTGGTCGCTGGTTAAACATTGTAATCTTATTTGTTCTACATAAGTTTTTGCGTGAAATTCGTTATGACTACCAATGGAGCGACTGCCATAACATCGCAACCAAGCCGCATAGACGGAAGAGAACAACTCCCTTTCAGTGCAACTGGTGCATCAGGTGCAGTACGTCTTATGACAAGCTGTTGTGTTGCTCGCTTGCTTGACAGGGGAACAACTCCGCAAAAACAACAGTTTGTCAAGACAGGCTAGGTGATACAGCTTGACCCTGGCGTTAGGCAATACAACTTGACCTTGGAGGTAGGTCATACAAGTTGACCCTGATGATAGGTGACACAATGTACTCACCCTTCGTCAGATATCTCGCCTGTGTAATCTACAAAAATGTCTGTATCTTGTGTGAGGGCCCTCTCAACGACTCGAGAGGAACGATCCAAAAATCTCTTATACTCTTCCGTCATCATTATCTGTTGCTTCTCCTCTTCACTCAACTCTTTGACTAAAAGATATAAAAGTTGCATGCTGTCCATAGAACGGGTATGGAGAGGTAATAACCAAGGCATGTAGTAATAGCTACATTTATATTCCCAAGGCTGAAGTTGTTGTCTTAGATGACATTCTTCAGCACCCATAATGACATTAAATGGTTTTCAAACATCATTCAGTGATTATGGATTATGCGACGATAGAAAACCAAGCTTAGCCATTGATGTGTGGCTTCACGCAGGATGCAGGCTTCGGACTGACAGTTGGTCTAAAATCCAATGAAACATCTAAAACTACAATGCCAGTACCAGGAGCTGGAAGAGGAGTTTCATCATCCTCATCTGTGTGGGCAGCCTTTACCATCTCTACATGCGGCATCTTTGAGTGCAGAGTATTGTCCAACACCACTTCCAAAGAATCTGCATCATCATCAGCTGGTTTCATTCCATAGGTCAGAGCTGTGGCATATAATACAAATATGTGCGCCAAGCGGATGAGCTCCTGTTAGCGCTTGCTATGATTCTGTAAAAATAATCTATATTCTTATATTAATTTTTCTACTAGATGCACTGCTAACAGCTCTTGGAAAATATAAAATGCAAATACAGATTATATGGTTCATATCGGCTTAAATTTTGGAAACTTGAAAGACAAACTTATTCATCACCGTTATAGTCTGACAGTTAATAATTTCTTAGTAGGCTATGTTGCTAGGAGTCGTTCATGAACTGCCCTATTCTTGCATCCTATCCTAAACTGTATTAACTCTTTCACTGCCATCCATGTACAAATTTAGCTATCGTATTACCTCCAGCCATTTTACCGAAATTTGCTGATTGTGCTTCATGATATGTATACAATTTTTTTCAACTTTAAACTATCTAAAACATTCTTGTTACATATTTTATTTAGACATGTTAATACACACTGCTATGCAAAACATTCAATGTATCTATACTTGGCACATTGCTAAAGCTATGTGAAGCTACGATCGCTATGAAACTAAAACGATCCTCTACAATGTTCCTCACTCTTACAAAGCTATTACTTTCACCAACATCAGAGTCAGTGCTGCTACTTAATTTCGCGGCTCAGATGAGTGCGAAAATATAGTGGTGTGAAAATAAATTCAGTGGAAAAAACATTACATTCCTCAGGTCCAGTTCACTAATAAGAAAAAAATTCAATTTGGAAATAGTTTGTATTTGTAAACCACAGGTTGAAATGTGTGGGTGAGATCGACAATTCAATTTGATCACTTGCTGCCATTTGTTTCTTAGACTATCAATGACGTCTAGGTCCCTCCTGCCGTGACTTTCACACTCGAATCCCAAGAAGAAGAAAATAGATAGGTAACAACCAACTTCACAACCAAAACTGTATAACCCTTACGCTGCCATAAACGCATTTATGCGTATTCTAGGGGCCACTGCCATAAACGCATTTTTGGACTTTCTCAGCAATTGTCTGGTAACCTGATTTTATTATTTGTTGACCACATAACCCACAGTCTTTAAGTGTCTTATGAAATTGACTGTGTTGTCCGAAGAGTTCTCTATAAAATCAGCCTAAAACAACGAAGCAATTTTAAACTTTTGTTTGAGAATTTCTAATCTAAAAACGAACATTTTTCTGGGAGTTCATTAACTACCCCGCACGAGTCATAAAACAGGTAATTAGTTGTTGATGACATAATAGCCAATTTAGATTTTCGTGATTATACAGATAATTAAAGTAGAACTTGAAAAATACTGTATACATATCATGAAGCAATATCGACAATTTCGGTAAAATGGCTGGCACTAGGCCGGTAACCAATTTGTGCATGGTTGGCAGTGAAAAAAATAATGTGGTTGAACCTGATGAGGGTTGATATTGTTTTTGGATGGTAATAAAATTCACCACTGCAATAATTATTCTTCAATTTTACGACTTCACCTACCAGACTTTCATCCTCATCAGTTACAAATTCGGTGGCTAAACTGATATTGCTTTGCCATGCTGCTCAGTTGGTGTATTAGCTATAATGAATTTACCAGAAATTTCCCATTTATCCTAACCACAGACGAAAGTTGCCTGCATTTCTAATATTACGATTGTATTGTGGATATCAATGAACAAAGCTATTTAACTTCGCGTTTGTTCGTTATGATAGTTTAGTTTCGCTCATTAAATTTTCGCGAGAGGATTACACCGCGAAAATGCGAAAGTTAGATGCCGCGAATACATAAGTGTCCTAGGGTAATTACTAAAATTTGAACGGGTTATAATGGCATCAACATAAGTAATTTTTTGTTTTCTAACTCGGAAGGTACTTACGAAAGCCGTAATAACACTAAATAGTTCGAATGTGAGAAAGAGAAAAATGTATGTCTTTGAGTTAGAAATTCCCAGACAAAAGATTAAATTGCTTTGTGAGTTTAGGCTAATTTTATAGAGTAATCTTCGGACAACACTATTAATACCATAAAAATCTTAAAGATCATTGGCTATGTTGTCAACAAATAATAAAATTAAGTTACTACTCAATTGTTGGAAAATTCACAAAAATGTGCATACAGCAGCCGACCATAGATTTCGCATAAATGCCCATACGGCAGTGAAAGAGTTAAGCATTCCATAACACACAGTACTCTCGTGGGCAAGAAAACATCAGAATGTTTAACTATGCACATGCAGAACACAAAATGTCAAAATCATACAGTAATGTGAGATGTCTGTCAATGTAAGGTCTTCTTCAACTCTGATCACTGAAAACAATCTGCTAACATTTGCTTATGCATCCAAGTCGTTTACATATAGTAACCAAAGTTCAGGACATTCAAAGCATTAGCCTTCTGGTAACTTGATGCCAAGTGAATACATGTTCTACTGATAAATTGCAATAAATCTACTGTCTCAACTGATTATCTGAATACATATGACCTACCTCGATCAATTTCCAGAATAACAATCTGCTAAAAAAGCAGAGATAAGTTAATGCCCATGCAAGTACAAGACGACCTCGTGAAACAAGCTTTGACCTCAAACTCCGTCCATGAGTGGAAAGCATATCGCACTTTTTGAATATAAGCATACTTATTGGAATTGTGATATTACTAGAAAACGTCAGAGGAGATGCAGCAGGGGAGGCCCTCCGTCTGCCAACAACAATTTAGCCTTATTCAATACCACAACTGCAAAGTTCAGCTATGACTTTTACAAAGTTCTTCTATACGACAGGTGAGTATGCTGCCTATTCATTGGTCAGCTGACTCAAACAGTGATAAATAGAAGTATACATCTGTGGACAGTCGACTAATCTGAAAGTAGGTGTTTTTTAAATAGGGAACGGGTCAAATCACCAGAAGACTACTGCTTGAAACGGCCAGAAAGATGGTGATTAGACTGTGATGTAAAAGACCTGGCTACATGCTGATATCGGTTTCACAGATCGTTTCCAGGAACTTATTCTAGCAATCTTTAAAGGCAAGCAAATGGTCTCATTAGTAAGACAGCCAATCGAGTACAACGCAGACGAGTACAACGCAGACTGAGTGCAGTAAGCAAAGCAAGGAGCTACAACAAAAAGAATAACAAAAAACATGCATCTAAAAACACAACATAAAGAGGTGAGTAAAAGGAAACACCCTAGGGACCCCTAGCTAGTACTAGCCGATCAAACATAGCGATCATAGATCAATATTTTAGTCCCGAATATTTAAAAAAAATGTGTGTCAGCAATTGGCGAGCAAGCGCTAATCGGGGGTCCCCAAGCGGCATTTCAACTGAACAGCAGGAATGACAGGGTTAGTATGAAACAGGTGAACTAGATGAGGGAGATTTATGAGGTGAATGAGAAAGTTGTCCTTAATCTAATATTCTCACACAGCATTAGAGATGCGAGATGGAATACAATGGGAACAACTACATGTATGACTGGATATGGGAGCAGAGGCCAGCAGGGGGGAATCAGGGGCAATAAGAGACGAGTTTGAGCAGAGGGAGCTTCACCAGTTACCAATGCAGCAGCATTTAGTCAGTACCAGTTCCTGCACTGAGCATCCATGTGCATCAGTGCCACTATGTAAATCACTGTGATTATTATAGATTTGGTATGTAATACGATCAGAATGTGTAATAGTTGTGTGAGACACATGATAGATTTGGTATTAGACAGACATGTCTGATAGAGAGAACATGAGTTGTAGCAGCTGCCCTAAGACGCTTTACCACATACTACATGGTCCGCATGTGATAACCGCACTCATGCCTATTGCTCAGGGTCATACATTTGTACTATTTCATCAGAGCTGCATTGTCTTGTAAGATTGTATACAGTTTTTCAGGTACTGTTTACTTATATGTTACACTATTGTAATTCTTAAAGTACTGCTAACATATACAGTGCACCTTCAGGATACGACTAACCTGTTATACGATTTTGCCATCTTACGAAGTAGAACACGATGAATTTTTTACCTCGGCAGACGAATCTAATTTCACCACACGATTTCATCAAAATTTTCGCCAGAGTTCAAATTTGCCAGTTGGTGTGCTTATTATGTACGTCGAAATAACAACAACGCCGAAATGCTGTTAGTTAAAAATTATTTTCACAACGTCTGAAAGAAACGCGATGATCGATTTCTCTCAGTTCAGCATTTCTCGTATAAAACAGTAATAATTATTTTACATTGAAAACCAACAGCAAAGTGGGAGTTGCGATCCCTTCAAACAGAAGGTCAGTGGTCAGACAACTTCTTTTGACCTGCTACCAAAAATCCGCTTTAATACGTATTAAACAGAACATTTTTTAGAACAGCATCGCTCGGGATTTCTGGACAAATTAGGTTGAATAAGGTTTTAATCAGGTCGGCTAAAAGTTATAGTGAAAACGAATCCAGAAACTAATAAGTGATAAAAATTTAGTGATAAAAAGTTAAAACTCAGTAAAATAGTTAAAAATACATGCTAAAACTTACCCCTAAGTGTGTGTTTAGTAAACTAAACTTATTTAAAGTGAATTCAAAGTTTATGTTATATGAATATCTGTCTTGAAGGTAAGAACTCTCTACAGTGATAGCACATTGTAACGTTACATTTTCATGCTGATCGTAACCAATAAATACACTAAAGTTACTGTAGGTAACTATAGTGTATTTAGTAACATGTACAGTACTTGTATAAAATTTTAGTGATTTTTACCAAGGAATGTTTGCATTATATAATGACTATGGTTTCTATACCCCTCTACAATCTTTTCACCATACGATGCCAAACCGGGAATGGATTAAAATCGTATCCTGAAGGTGCACTGTATAATATATACGTGTATTATGTGTAATATATATTATGTATATTGCATCATTAATAAGTCATAGGTGCTATACAGTTACGCCTCCTTCACAGCTTCAACTATCGCAGCTTCACTGAATCATGGATTTTTGATGGCATCTGTATACGTATGGCAATACACTCATCTGTATACGTATGGCAATACACTCATCTGTATACGTATGGCAATACACTGTCAGTCTCGTCGCTATGGTATGATTGAGAGCCTCTCATCTGTATACGTATGGCAATACACTGTCAGTCTCGTCGCTATGGTATGATTGAGAGCCTCTCATCTGTATACGTATGGCAATACACTCATCTGTATACGTATGGCAATACACTGTCAGTCTCGTCGCTATGGTATGATTGAGAGCCTCTCATCTGTATACGTATGGCAATACACTGTCAGTCTCGTCGCTATGGTATGATTGAGAGCCTCTCATCTGTATACGTATGGCAATATACTGTCAGTCTCGTCGCTATGGTATGATTGGGAGCCTCTCATCTGTATACGTATGGCAATACACTCATCTGTATACGTATGGCAATACACTGTCAGTCTTGTCGCTATGGTATGATTGGGAGCCTCTCATCTGTATACGTATGGCAATACACTCATCTGTATATGTATGGCAATACACTGTCAGTCTTGTGGCTATGGCATGATTGAGAGCCTCTCATCTGTATACGTATGGCAATACACTGTCAGTCTCATCGTTATGGTATGATTGGGAGCCTCTCATCTGTATACGTATGGCAATACACTGTCAGTCTCATCGCTATGGCTTGATTGGGAGCCTCTCATCTGTATACGTATGGCAATACACTGTCAGTCTCATCGCTATGGCATGATTGGGATCCCCTCATCTGTATACGTATGGCAATACACTGTCAGTCTCGTCGCTATGGTATGATGGGGAGCCTCTCATCTGTATACGTATGGCAATACACTGTCAGTCTCGTCGCTATGGCATGATTGGGATCCCCTCATCTGTATACGTATGGCAATACACTGTGTCTCGTCGCTATGGTATGATGGGGAGCCTCTCATCTGTATACGTATGGCAATACACTGTCAGTCTCATCGCTATGGCATGATTGGGAGCCTCTCATCTGTATACGTATGGCAATACACTGTCAGTCTCGTCGCTATGGTATGATGGGATCCTCTCATCTGTATACGTATGGCAATACACTGTCAGTCTCATCGCTATGGTATGATTGGGAGCCTCTCATCTGTATACGTATGGCAATACACTGTCAGTCTCGTCGCTATGGCATGATTGGGAGCCCCTCATCTGTATACGTATGGCAATACACTGTCAGTCTCATCGCTATGGTATGATTGGGAGCCTCTCATCTGTATACGTATGGCAATACACTGTCAGTCTCGTCGCTATGGTATGATGGGATCCTCTCATCTGTATACGTATGGCAATACACTGTCAGTCTCATCGCTATGGTATGATTGGGAGCCTCTCATCTGTATACGTATGGCAATACACTGTCAGTCTCATCGCTATGGTATGATTGGGAGCCTCTCATCTGTATACGTATGGCAATACACTGTCAGTCTCGTCGCTATGGCATGATTGGGAGCCCCTCATCTGTATACGTATGGCAATACACTGTCAGTCTCATCGCTATGGCATGATTGGGAGCCTCTCATCTGTATACGTATGGCAATACACTGTCAGTCTCGTCGCTATGGTATGATGGGATCCTCTCATCTGTATACGTATGGCAATACACTGTCAGTCTCATCGCTATGGTATGATTGGGAGCCTCTCATCTGTATACGTATGGCAATACACTGTCAGTCTCGTCGCTATGGCATGATTGGGAGCCCCTCATCTGTATACGTATGGCAATACACTGTCAGTCTCATCGCTATGGCATGATTGGGAGCCTCTCATCTGTATACGTATGGCAATACACTGTCAGTCTCATCGCTATGGTATGATTGGGAGCCTCTCATCTGTATACGTATGGCAATACACTGTCAGTCTCATCGCTATGGTATGATTGGGAGCCTCTCATCTGTATACGTATGGCAATACACTGTCAGTCTTGTCGCTATGGCATGATTGAGAGCCTCTCATCTGTATACGTATGGCAATACACTGTCAGTCTCGTCGCTATGGCATGATTGGGATCCCCTCATCTGTATACGTATGGCAATACACTGTCAGTCTCGTCGCTATGGTATGATGGGGAGCCTCTCATCTGTATACGTATGGCAATACACTGTCAGTCTCGTCGCTATGGCATGATTGGGATCCCCTCATCTGTATACGTATGGCAATACACTGTGTCTCGTCGCTATGGTATGATGGGGAGCCTCTCATCTGTATACGTATGGCAATACACTGTCAGTCTCATCGCTATGGCATGATTGGGAGCCTCTCATCTGTATACGTATGGCAATACACTGTCAGTCTCGTCGCTATGGTATGATGGGATCCTCTCATCTGTATACGTATGGCAATACACTGTCAGTCTCATCGCTATGGTATGATTGGGAGCCTCTCATCTGTATACGTATGGCAATACACTGTCAGTCTCGTCGCTATGGCATGATTGGGAGCCCCTCATCTGTATACGTATGGCAATACACTGTCAGTCTCGTCGCTATGGTATGATGGGGAGCCTCTCATCTGTATACGTATGGCAATACACTGTCAGTCTCGTCGCTATGGTATGATGGGAGCCCCTCATCTGTATACGTATGGCAATACACTCATCTGTATACGTATGGCAATACACTGTCAGTCTCATCGCTATGGTATGATTGGGAGCCTCTCATCTGTATACGTATGGCAATACACTGTCAGTCTCATCGCTATGGCATGATTGGGAGCCTCTCATCTGTATACGTATGGCAATACACTCATCTGTATACGTATGGCAATACACTGTCAGTCTCGTCGCTATGGCATGATTGGGAGCCCCTCATCTGTATACGTATGGCAATACACTGTCAGTCTTGTCGCTATGGCATGATTGGGAGCCTCTCATCTGTATACGTATGGCAATACACTGTCAGTCTCATCGCTATGGTATGATTGGGATCCTCTCATCTGTATACGTATGGCAATACACTGTCAGTCTCATCGCTATGGTATGATTGGGATCCTCTCATCTGTATACGTATGGCAATACACTGTCAGTCTCATCGCTATGGTATGATGGGGAGCCTCTCATCTGTATACGTATGGCAATACACTGTCAGTCTCGTCGCTATGGCATGATTGGGATCCTCTCATCTGTATACGTATGGCAATACACTGTCAGTCTCATCGCTATGGTATGATGGGAGCCCCTCATCTGTATACGTATGGCAATACACTCATCTGTATACGTATGGCAATACACTGTCAGTCTCGTCGCTATGGTATGATTGAGAGCCCCTCATCTGTATATGTATGGCAATACACTCATCTGTATACGTATGGCAATACACTGTCAGTCTCATCGCTATGGTATGATTGGGAGCCTCTCATCTGTATACGTATGGCAATACACTGTCAGTCTCATCGCTATGGCATGATTGGGAGCCTCTCATCTGTATACGTATGGCAATACACTCATCTGTATACGTATGGCAATACACTGTCAGTCTCATCGCTATGGTATGATTGGGAGCCTCTCATCTGTATACGTATGGCAATACACTGTCAGTCTCATCGCTATGGCATGATTGGGAGCCTCTCATCTGTATACGTATGGCAATACACTCATCTGTATACGTATGGCAATACACTGTCAGTCTCATCGCTATGGTATGATTGGGATCCTCTCATCTGTATACGTATGGCAATACACTCATCTGTATACTTATGGCAATACACTGTCAGTCTCATCGCTATGGTATGATTGGGATCCTCTCATCTGTATACGTATGGCAATACACTGTCAGTCTCATCGCTATGGCATGATTGGGAGCCTCTCATCTGTATACGTATGGCAATACACTGTCAGTCTCATCGCTATGGTATGATTGGGATCCTCTCATCTGTATACGTATGGCAATACACTGTCAGTCTCATCGCTATGGTATGATTGAGAGCCCCTCATCTGTATACGTATGGCAATACACTGTCAGTCTCGTCGCTATGGTATGATTGGGATCCTCTCATCTGTATACGTATGGCAATACACTGTCAGTCTCGTCGCTATGGCTTGATTGAGAGCCTCTCATCTGTATACGTATGGCAATACACTCATCTGTATACGTATGGCAATACACTGTCAGTCTCGTCGCTATGGTATGATTGGGATCCTCTCATCTGTATACGTATGGCAATACACTGTCAGTCTCATCGCTATGGCATGATGGGGAGCCTCTCATCTGTATACGTATGGCAATACACTGTCAGTCTTGTCGCTATGGTATGATGGGGAGCCCCTCATCTGTATACGTATGGCAATACACTCATCTGTATACGTATGGCAATACACTGTCAGTCTCATCGCTATGGTATGATTGGGAGCCTCTCATCTGTATACATATGGCAATACACTGTCAGTCTCGTCGCTATGGCATGATTGGGAGCGAACAGTCTATTGATATGAAAGCTCCCAAGCAACGGGCTGATCGAAGTTTGATCAGATTTTAGGCTGATCCAAGTCTCCAATAAAAATAGGACATCTAACAAGGATAACTTAAAAGTGCTTTTCCATTAAAGAATGGAATTTGATCACACCGTCTATTATCTACAGTGAATTGCCAATATGCTCTTTCCATCATTTTGCTATTCTGATGCTGATTGGATAAAGAATATGAATATTTAGCATTTACTGCCTGTTTAATTTTCATCCAGCCATTCTTCACCACACCATTTAGATTTTGTTAATCTCTCGCATATTTCAGAATTATCCCACGAACACACGAGCGGAGCGGAAGTGTGGGAGTTTTTATGATAAATGCATGTGCACAGAACTTACGAAAATTATTCATCAACAATGAGACGAACCCTCGTCAAGAAATTTCATCAAAAAATTTAAGCATCGGAATGTAAAGTCGTTAAAGTATAATAACGATACAAAACACATTTAAACCTATTTAAATATGTTACCAAGTCTTTGTAAACCGTCGGTATTATTTTAAAACTTACCCATCTGATCGGATTATACACAAATAGACAGATTAATTTGAACGAAAATTGCCACAAAAAGCTTGAAAAGCTCGGTTTAATAAAAGTTAAGACCGAAAATTGAAACGCCAATAAAGCCGTGCGACCGATTGTAGAACTATTTAACAGTGCGCATTTCACGAGAAAACCGTGCTCATTTCATCAGTCTATGGCCATTTTTACTTGTATTCGAATTTATTCGAAGGTTTCTGTAATAAACGTAAACCGTTTGAGGCGTTGACCGATTTACAGGTACGAAATTGTGGTACACAGTTTATCAGCCTGTGTTTTTTGTCCAATCACCGAAGGTTTCATTATTTGAAACGTTAGCCGAAAGTCTTTACAACTTATGTACAAGCTAGGGCCGAACTACAACGCTCCTTCATGACGAGAACATTTTTTATTTTGCTACATTTTTATACGCGTGAATGCTCCTATCCGCTTTCTGTTAAAGATCGCTTATTAAAACCATTCTACATTCAACGCAACCAACTTTCAAACTGTGTATAGTACACAGTAGCTTGCCATTTTACTTCTAATTTTGCATTTCAGAGTTATAATAAACATATTTCTTTACTGTTGTTGAATTACATACGTTACAGTAAATTAGGCCTACAGCTTTATCACACTTTTATAACAGCTTTTATTTTGCTGCAGTTTGCAGAAATCTCGCTCATAGGTTTTCTATTATTGCTGTATTACAGTACTATATTAACAATATTGGTTATTTTAATAATATCAGTGCATTTTACTTATAATATTGGCCAACATTGCATTTCTCCTATTGCAAGGGAGAGATATAAACGTGTAATATTTTCCTTTCATTGTTGTTGTTTGTCATGACCAAACACTTTTTAAATAAATTTTCTAAAAACCTATATAAATACCACAACTTCTCGATATTTCTACCTATGACGTTTTGAAATGTAAACAAAATTGTGTATTGGTTTTCTATTATTACTATATTAATAAAATTGATTATTCTAAGAATATCAGTGCATTTTACTTCTAATATTGGCCAATATTGCATTTCTCCTGTTGCGTGGGAAAATATAAACATCTTTTCCATTCATTATTGCTTATTGTTGCATATAATAACACCCGCACCCAGTACATTACAGCTACCATTGCAGTTATCCTATTGCACTGCAGAGCCATTTGATTGCTAATATTGCATTTCTCAACCATCAGTACCCTTTATTTTTTTGCCAATATCTCTGGCCACCTCTTTGGTCGTGGGCTGTATGACAGTGGAATTTCTAGTATATATTTGTATACTAGTTCTGCTTCCCGGCTTTGCCCGCATACTAAAAATCAGCTTATAAACAATGAGAAGTAATGAGAGTTGCCTGCCACTTGCTATTAGCCTGGCACAATGCCAATGGAAATTTTTTATTAAGCTAACTAATGGCATTCACTTACGCAATCACACTGCGTGGTATGCAAAGCCATAGGGTATTTGCTCTGATATAGCCACTTATATTGGCAAGTGAACAACTAAATCTTTGTGACCAAATGGGTAGGGTGTTGGACTTGAGAACGGGAGGGTCTGAGATCCCATCTTCTTTGGTATGGATTCTTTATCCTAAGATTTTAATAGCTATAGCCAGGATGCAGACATACTTTGAGAAATACTTATATATATATAAACTGTATATACAATATATATAAAGTGCTACACAACTATGCTGCCTGTACAAGGACATTTACTTGTAAGTGAAGTTTTTTTAGCAAACACCTTCAGTGTGTGAGTATTAAAAATATGGCTGATATTTTTAACCAATATAGTTGCTATTTTGCAGAAATTCCCATTTTGCGGGTGGGTTTATAACATCCCTCTGATAACGTAGAAGTAATTGCTGTATAGTGATCAAAATCTTTATTAATAAATCCCACTTAGTCATGGACGTCTGTTTTGGCCGATTTCATCAAAACTTCACATGCATATGCTCCGTCCCTTCTGCCAAGTCGCCAAAAAGATTTGGTTTTTTCGTTCTCAAGAACTCTGTTTGGTTTCTGAGAACCAGCGTCTTAACCTTTGGCAGGGGAAACGACCAAAATGTCGTTTACCGGTTGCGTGGGGAAACGACATTCATGTCGATTTCGGTAGACGTTTATAAAGCTGTCGCCTAGTAATGTTAAACCAAGGATATGAACACTAGCAAGTTTTAAATATCATTAAAAAGATATCGGTTGATGATTTACAATATGAAACGATTATCTGAGAGGCTTGCTTTTTGCTAAAAGCTAAACAAATCGCGCTTCCTTGGAAAACAATAAAAGTTGGAAAAACCAGTCAACATCGGCTCGACTTTTAAAACGGTAAAATAAAAGATTATTTGATCCTGCGATCGTTAGTGATTTTTTATCCAATCAGAATAAAAATAATTCAAATGATAGAAGTGATGTAAACTTATTGGACTTTTAATATACTTGGAATATACAGAGAAAACGATCGTTATGGTGGCTCGCACAGCTACGTTATAGTGTTTGACTCTACCGAAAAAAAATGCTTCCAAGCAATTCATACAGGGACAATTGCACATGGTTGTATTTTTTTTAGTAGTAGATATGTGAATGAATGTTTATGTACAAAAATCTTTGTTCATAGAAATAAATTTAAGATTTGAGCTATGCATGTTCATAAAATATCGATTTTATTGAATTTTCGAAAATAAATTACACGAGTTTCGGTTGTTTTTGGGGGGCTTATACCTGGTCTAAGGGTTAAACACCCACCTGAGAGCTGTCTAATTGAAAATGAAAAAAAAAACAGGCATCACCAGTTACTGCTAGTAATAGTTACCGCAACTGCATATAGTGGAGCTCTCTTTCTATACACTGATGCATATTGGATTTGTCAATGATTGCAAGTAAGAATAGCCTGAGTACCTGCACTGAGTACCTGCACTGAGCAACTGCACTGAGTACCTGCACTGCGTACCTGCACTGAGCAACTGCACTGAGTACCTGCACTGAGGAACTGCACTGAACAACTGCACTGAACAACTGCACTGAGTACCTGCACTGAGTACCTGCACTGAGTACCTGCACTGAGCAACTGCACTGAGCAACTGTACTGCGCAACTGCACTGAGCAACTGCACTGAGCAACTGCACTGAGTAACTGCACTGAGTAACTGCACTGAGTAACTGCACTGAGTAACTGCACTGAGTAACTGCACTGAGTAACTGCACTGAGTACCTGTACTGAGCAACTGCGCTGAGTAACTGCACTGAGTAACTGTACTGAGCAACTGCACTGAGTAACTGCACTGAGCAACTGCACTGAGTAACTGCACTGAGCAGCTGCACTGAGCAACTGCGCTAAGATCTAAGAGAAAGTTCCTGTTGACCGCATACAAGAACATGCAATAAAGAACCGCTGGTGATCACCAAAGCATCAGCAGATGATATCTAGAACATAGGAAGAAAAGAACTGAGGTAGTGAGGCAGCAAGCGACTATGCATACAAACTGTACCTGCACGAAACTCATCATCCCACTCAAGGTGGGAGAAGAGACGAGGAGAACCAAAAGAAAATGCCGGGGAACCCCCTCGAGACGAGTCAAAATCTCTATGCGATCCGCCATAGTTACTTATGTGGTCTGTCACAGAAATTTGCTGTCGATATGCGTGCACATTGGACAGATATCCAGCAATTCCTAGTAGATATATAAAGTTACATAAACAGGAAAAATACATGCATAATCCCTAGAATCAACACTATAACGTATTAACCATTATCCTAGATTTTTTTAATTACAAATGGAAAGTAAAATTCTACATTAACATTTTTTGGTGTTTGCCAAGGTTGTTGTAATACATGTAGATGTAACAGTGTGTCTGCTTTGTTTGTGTTGTGTGTGTTGTTGTGTGTGTGTGTTGTTGTGTGTGTGTGTTGTTGTGTGTGTGTGTTGTTGTGTGTGTGTTGTTGTGTGTGTGTGTTGTGTGTGTTTGTTGTGTGTGTGTTGTGTGTGTTTGATGTGTGTGTTTGTTGTGTGTGTGTTGTGTGTGTTTGTTGTGTGTGTTTGTTGTGTGTGTTGTGTGTGTGTGTTGTGTGTGTTTGTTGTGTGTGTTTGTGTTGTGTGTGTTTGTGTTGTGTGCGTTTGTTGTGTGTGTGTGTTGTGTGTGTTTGTTGTGTGTGTGTTGTGTGTGTTTGTTGTGTGTGTGTTGTGTGTTTGTTGTGTGTGTTTGTTGTGTGTGTTTGTTGTGTGTGTTGTGTGTGTGTGTTGTGTGTGTGTTGTGTGTGTGTTGTGTGTTTTCAGACAAAGGGCAAAACTACAAATGAGCAAATGAAGCTAGTTCTATCCAGCGTGTACCATGTCAAGCGATTCTGTCCTCTCACTAATGTTGAAAACTTCACTCTAACCTCTCCTAGTAATTGGTTTCTCAATAACATTCTTGCCGATGCCAACAACAAAATTGCGTAATGTGGGTCCAAGGTTTTTTGGAGCTGCACGAGGAGATGAGAGAGTGTGATATACAGTAATGCAATAGTGAGACTTACCATAGTAGGATTCCCAAAGTGCTATAAAACATTGATACAAAAGAAATAATAGCTCAATAAGCAATTGGAAGAAAGTATACTAAAAAATCTGTTGACAATTTAAGGAGGAAAAGTCAGCTGAGAGAGTAGTTTTAGCTGCTGGAAAGCCTAAATAGAATCAAACAAACTTAGTAAAGTTAGAAAATCTCAAAAAAGGCGTGAAAGTAAACAAGTTGAACTCTGTAACAGATGCATTTGCGGGCTATCTTGGTCGCTAGACTGTTTCGTCTAATCAAATGTTGTCTCCGACTTTAAATTGTATAATAAATATTAAAAGAAATTCTTTATTTCAAAATTACCAGTGTGAGACTTCCTTAAAGGTTGATTCGCAACAAAATTCACATTACAGTTATTTGGTATCAAAAGATTCACCATGTCTTACTCTGCTGTGTTGTAGGTAAAAAATATGTGAAATGTGATTACAATCTCTTAAAAGCTAAAAAACGAACAGTTAATCGCAGCCATCACGAAAACGCCATAGTTTGGAATCTCTTTCCCAAACGGCTCAAATGTGACGTAGTTGAACAGAACGGCTTCTGTTTACACTTTCATGCAACCTCATTTGTTGAAATATTTTCACAAATATACTTCACACATTCAATAAAACCATGTCTATTGTCCTTACGCATCTATTTCATCATCATTGTAATGCTGTCACTTTGAGCACTGATATCTCAAAACCTACCGTAAAAATTTGTTTAATTTTTTAACCTTAGCTCGAAGGAGTGCATATCATTATCTGTTAAAAATGACGAGCCTGTTGGTCACCTGTGATAGTAGAAAAATGCTGCAGAAATTGTTCGCGCTGTTTGGCGGGAAGTATGGGTCACATGATCAGATTACGACTAGATGTTTAGACCAAGCCGAAACAAAGCTGTAAAGTAGCGAGCATACATATTTGATAAGGGTTTTTCGGTAGAACCCGAGTGTTTGTCATAAAACTAGTGCTACGAGAAGCGTTATATTGAGCCATTTATTAGCCTTTCAATTTACATGAGAACATCACGTGTCAAAACAATAACCAAATATAATGACTACGTCAGAAAAATAAACTGATTCCGATCTACGGCAGTTTCGTGATGGCTGTGATTAACTGTTCGTTTTTGAGCTTTTAAGAGCTTGTAATCACATTTCCACATACTTTGCACCTACAACACAGCAGATGAAGACATGGTGAACCTCTTGATAGCAAATAGCTGTAATGCAATTTTTGTTGCAAGCAAACCTTTACGTGCTTTAGTCGATTGCTAGAAAAGTAGCGAATACTCGATCTATATATATAAAACTTAGTGTTTGTCTAGTGTCTGTCTGTGTGTCTGTTATAGCAAAAAAAGTTTTAGCAATAAAAAATCCCCTTCGTACTGGTTTCCAACTCGTGGCATTAAAAGAGCAAGTCTACCAACAAGCGCATAACCACAAGGGTAAGCCGTTCCTATAGTTCCCATCGCTTTTACCATAAATACTGTATATTTTTTCCGGAATGCAAACGTTTAATGAGCACTTTTTATTACACGGTGTGCCATCGGGTTACGATGACCCTGTTACATGATATTTTCACTTTGCGAAGTAAAAAACATTTTTTTCGCCCTCGCCATACGACAACTGGAAAAAGAGAGGTGATAAAATTTTAGCCAATGACAAAGTTTATGTTTACAAACTAAATACATACTAAAACTTAGCTCTATGTATGTGTTTAGTAGGCTAAATTTATTTAAGATAAATTGAATGTTTGTTACATGTCTGTCTCGAGAGTAAGACCTCCCCATGGTACGTAGGCCACAGATTTAAGGCTAACGGATTATTTTGTTAAATAAATGTAAAATACATATATAAAATTAAAATGATTTTTACCAAGGGGTGTTTACATTAGATAATTACTAAGGGTTTTTATATCCCTCTATACAGCATTTTCATCTTACGATGCCAATACTGGAACGAATTAAAATCGTATGGCTAGGGTTCACACGTGTTATTAATTAATATTACCTTTTGCATTTTTTTTAAAGCTAACTTTTTTACCATTCATTATATTCTATTTTTATAATTTGTAATTTTCAAATATGCCATATCAATCTCAAACGTGCCATTACGCTCATATTTCCGGTTTCGGTAAATCTGTAAAGCTAAATGCTTTTCACTCTGACAATTGTATTATAAGGAGTAGGAATAGCCTCTACAATCTTTCTCTGTTCAGTCAGACAAAGTATCAGACAAAGAAGGTCTGTTATCTCATTTTCTGGTTTGTATCAGTATCGAGGGGTATCAGTATCGTCTATCAAAACTTTGAATACAACGAACTTCTGCTGCAACAGTAATATTTTTTAGACACCAAATTGCATGAACTCATTGTTTACATTTTTATTTGAACTGCGCAAAAACACTTTTCTTATGATATAAAGTTTAAAAGTTGGTAAATGTTGTATATGTTAAATAAAAATGAGTTATTTGCGCTGTTTTACCTAGTATCTAGGGCATTCACCTAGTATGTCATCTAGTATGTAATTCAGTACGTCATCTAGTCTATATATATATATAGCAAATACTAAAAGTTACTTTTTTCGCAATAATTTTTCATACTCCACTAATTACCTTTTAGGTTTTCAGTGTAGAGTTCACTTTTTATATGCTTTTGCACTTGCTTTTAGTTATATATATATATATCTATATATATATATATATCTATATATATATTTTTTTTTTCAGAGTCCATCTGTCTGTCATTCCAGCTATAGCAAATATTAGAACAGTGGAGCTGGACAATGCTGACGTAACGTCATGGAGTACCGTCATTAGAGGCCTAGCCTTATTAACTAGCTTAGTGGAATTTTCCATTGGCAGTATGTTTTTATTTTTCTCTTAATTTATTTCAACTACACAAAACACTTCCCTCATGATATGCAGTTTGAAAGTAAGAATGGGAAATGTTGTTATATGTTAAATACAAATCAATTTTCTGTCCAAAGACTTTTTTATTACCCGGGCAACGCCGGGTGGTACAGCTAGTATGTCATCTGGTATGTCATAAAGCCGACATATGAGCAATGTCAGACAAAGCTGAGGGTTGAGCAATGCCACTACATTTTATTAACTCCTTACCTTCCTTGTCTGCAAGTTCTGTAGCAGTCTGGGTCTCCTTATCATAAGAGACAACTTCCTTCGGGGGGATGCTGGTCTGGGTTACCTGGTGTGCGATACTCAGAGTAATATCCTTTCGCTTGCTTCTGAAAGGCGAGCATTTACAGAATTACTTACCCTGCTCAACAAACGCTTGCCTAAAACTAGGGTAGGCAAAAATATTGATGACAATATATGAATATGAAATTTTTTGATTTTTACGATATTTTCTAAACAAATGAATATTTGGAAAAAAATTTGAAGCTAGGTTGAACTTGTATGGTGTTTACATTGTGATTGATGTATTTTATAGGTTCAATTAAGCTGTATTGTCAGCAATGTTTAATACCAAATACTTGATTTATTGTAGGCCTAGTATAATAATAATATTTGTAAATATAAATATATTTGTAAAACATTGGATTGGAAATCTTGACAAGAATGCAATGTGCAAAAGAAACAGTGCAAATAGTAAATACACAATATGATAGTCCAAGCATGTTATAATGTCCTACTCTTGTCTAGTTTAGGTATTCGTAAACAAACACCAACTTGTCAGCCTTGACCACACCGAGACAATTTCTCAACTTGCTGTGAACCAGTCCACATGACGAAAACACACACTTAACACTAGCAGTCAGAGTTATATAATCCTATTTGTAGATTTTATACTGAGCCAGAATTCTTCGAAGCTAATCATTGAAAGATTTTTAAAGGAAAGGATGAGATGAGTTACTCTGTCATCTCAGTTGAGTCAGTGTAATGTGCTTACAATTCTGTCTCTGGGTGTCAGATTGTTCAATTCAAAATCATTGATTATGAAGTTCAAAGGGTTTTCAGCAGGCTGGTCTTCCAATAAGGCAATAAAATATAACAATTTAACATGAGATGAGATAATCAGATTAGCGAGATAGTACAGGGATGAAGGAATACAATTTAGATCTGAAAAACTGTTCTCAACTAAAAGACTAATTGATTGGTCTAGCCACTGTTACTTACTTGATCTAGCCACTGTTACTTACTTGGTCTAGCCACTGTTACTTACTTGGTCTAGCCACTGTTACTTACTTGGTCTAGCCACTGTTACTTACTTGGTCTGGCTGTCTTTTTTTTCTGTGGTGGGTAAGCCTAATAGGCCCTATGCAAGTATTTGATGATTTTAGGTGTTATTTAGCATTTTGAGACTGTTAGCAATAGTTGTGAGGTGAAAACGGAATGATAGAATGAATATTTTCAAAAATATCGATTTTTTTGACCAAAAAATATATCTATCGGCGATATATATCGATGATATATATCGCCGATAGATATATATCAAACCAACCCTGCTTAAAACAGTTAAATATCTATAACACCGAAGGTTGCAGAATCGTGTTTCCCGATATGAAGTCTTGTGAACAAAAACCGACTCTACATATGATCGAACAATTTGTAAAATAAAACAGTTAACATCGGTTAACAAATGTCAAAGCCAGTTAATCTAAGGTGTTGCAACTGCAGCCATTCAACGTAGTTGCAATGGTTACGGTTTCTACGCAATGTCTATCCAAGCTTACATAAATATTGGTAGAAATTCTTGAAGGATAGGTCTACTTTCGACTTCCTGCAAGAAGGGCGCCACAAGAGGAGTGCCACAAGAGGGGTCCTACAAGAAGGGTCCTACAAGAAGGGTGCCACAAGAGGGGTCCTACAAGAAGGGTGCCACATGAGGGAGCCTACAAGAAAGGTGCCACAGGAGGGGTACCACAAGATGGGTGCCACAAGAGGGGTGCCACAGGAGGGGTACCACAAGAGGGGTGCCACAGGGACGGTACCACAAACGCGTAGTTCCGAGTGCTAAAGTGGTAATGCACGAAAAAGGAAGCATCGTAGTCTCTTGTTTTATGTGCCAATTAAAACGCCATACTCAGAAACCTTTGATCCATTTATTCAAGCAGTAATAATCATAAAACATTAAGAGAGGGTAATCCACATGTTCGTGCACGCATTAGAGTTTGAATTGTATTGATTTGTATTTGAATTGATTGTAGCCGCTATGCACAAAATTGTTCGTCTTATTCAATATTTAAACAAACTGGCTTCATTTTAACGAGGGTCAACTATAGCTAAAAACTGCAACTCAGCCGTACAGATGATTTGGGAATATTAATGTTATTCTTTGCTGATGAGGTCATGCACTACCAGATAGCACTACTGTTACTATCATTATGCTTTGGGATCTTTGCTTCTGCTTTCAATAATTGCGGCTTGGTTCGGAATGACTTATGGAGTCTTTAATGTATAATATCAAAGGAATTTACAGTTGTAATGTTGAGCTATACAAGTCTTTCTTTGTGCAGATCAGGCGTCATTAAAAACGTTTACTAGTAGTGTTTGGCTATCCTAAACCGCCTTTTGCGCTTTACTAGCTAAAGATGAAAAACGCACACGCCGAAGCATGATGTAGCGTGGTAGTCAACCAGTCTCTTGCTCTGTACCTAATCAACCAGTCTCTTGCTCGGTACCTAGTCAACCAGTCTCTTATTCTGTACCTAGTCAACCAGTCTCTTGCTCTGTACCTAATCAACCAGTCTCTTGCTCTGTACCTAGTCAACCAAAATCTTGCTCTGTACCTAATCGACCAGTCTCTTGCTCTGTACCTAATCGACCAGTCTCTTGCTCTGTACCTAATCAACCAGTCTCTTGCTCTGTACCTAATCAACCAGTCTCTTGCTCGGTACCTAATCAACCAGTATCTTGCTCTGTACCTAATCAACCAGTATCTTGCTCTGTACCTAATCAACCAGTCTCTTGCTCTGTACCTAATCAACCAGTCTCTTGCTCTGTACCTAATCAACCAGTCTCTTGCTCTGTACCTAGTCAACCAGTCTCTTGATCTGTACCTAATCAACCAGTATCTTGCTCTGTACCTAATCAACCAGTATCTTGCTCTGTACCTAGTCAACCAGTATCTTGCTCTGTACCTAATCAACCAGTCTCTTGCTCTGTACCTAATCAACCAGTCTCTTGCTCTGTACCTAGTCAACCAGTCTGTTGCTCTGTACCTAATCAACCAGTATCTTGCTCTGTACCTAATCAACCAGTATCTTACTCTGTACCTAATCAACCAGTATCCTGCTCTGTACCTAATCAACCAGTCTCTTGCTCTTTACCTAATCAACCAGTCTCTTGCTCTGTACCTAGTCAACCAGTATCTTGCTCTGTACCTAATCAACCAGTATCTTGCTCTGTACCTAATCAACCAGTCTCTTGCTCTGTACCTAGTCAACCAGTATCTTGCTCTGTACCTAATCAACCAGTATCTTGCTCTGTACCTAATCAACCAGTATCTTGCTCTGTACCTAGTCAACCAGTATCTTGCTCTGTACCTAATCAACCAGTATCTTGCTCTGTACCTAGTCAACCAGTATCTTGCTCTGTACCTAATCAACCAGTATCTTGCTCTGTACCTAATCAACCAGTCTCTTGCTCTGTACCTAATCAACCAGTATCTTGCTCTGTACCTAATCAACCAGTATCTTGCTCTGTACCTAATCAACCAGTCTCTTGCTCTTTACCTAATCAACCAGTATCTTGCTCTGTACCTAATCAACCAGTATCTTGCTCTGTACCTAATCAACCAGTCTCTTGCTCTGTACCTAATCAACCAGTATCTTGCTCTGTACCTAATCAACCAGTCTGTTGCTCTGTACCTAATCAACCAGTATCTTGCTCTGTACCTAATCAACCAGTATCTTGCTCTGTACCTAATCAACCAGTCTCTTGCTCTGTACCTAATCAACCAGTATCTTGCTCTGTACCTAATCAACCAGTATCTTGCTCTGTACCTAATCAACCAGTCTCTTGCTCTTTACCTAATCAACCAGTATCTTGCTCTGTACCTAATCAACCAGTCTCTTGCTCTGTACCTAATCAACCAGTCTCTTGCTCTGTACCTAATCAACCAGTATCTTGCTCTGTACCTAATCAACCAGTCTGTTGCTCTGTACCTAATCAACCAGTCTCTTGCTCTGTACCTAATCAACCAGTCTCTTGCTCTGTACCTAATCAACCAGTCTGTTGCTCTGTACCTAATCAACCAGTCTCTTGCTCTGTACCTAATCAACCAGTTTCTTGCACTGTACCTAGTCAACCAGTCTCTTGCTCTGTACCTAATCGACCAGTCTCTTGCTCTGTACCTAATCAACCAGTCTCTTGCTCTTTACCTAATCAACCAGTATCTTGCTCTGTACCTAATCAACCAGTCTCTTGCTCTGTACCTAATCAACCAGTCTCTTGCTCTGTACCTAATCAACCAGTATCTTGCTCTGTACCTAATCGACCATTCTCTTGCTCTGTACCTAATCAACCAGTCTCTTGCTCTTTACCTAATCAACCAGTATCTTGCTCTGTACCTAATCAACCAGTCTCTTGCTCTGTACCTAATCAACCAGTCTCTTGCTCTGTACCTAATCAACCAGTATCTTGCTCTGTACCTAATCAACCAGTCTGTTGCTCTGTACCTAATCAACCAGTCTCTTGCTCTGTACCTAGTCAACCAGTCTCTTGCTCTGTACCTAATCAACCAGTCTCTTGCTCTTTACCTAATCAACCAGTCTCTTGCTCTTTACCTAATCAACCAGTATCTTGCTCTGTACCTAATCAACCAGTCTCTTGCTCTGTACCTAATCAACCAGTCTCTTGCTCTGTACCTAATCAACCAGTATCTTGCTCTGTACCTAATCAACCAGTCTGTTGCTCTGTACCTAATCAACCAGTCTCTTGCTCTGTACCTAATCAACCAGTATCTTGCTCTGTACCTAGTCAACCAGTCTCTTGCTCTGTACCTAATCAACCAGTCTCTTGCTCTTTACCTAGTCAACCAGTCTGTTGCTCTGTACCTAATCAACCAGTATCTTGCTCTGTACCTAGTCAACCAGTATCTTGCACTGTACCTAGTCAACCAGTATCTTGCTCTGTACCTAATCAACCAGTATCTTGCTCTGTACCTAGTCAACCAGTCTCTTGCTCTGTACCTAATCAACCAGTATCTTGCTCTGTACCTAATCAACCAGTCTCTTGCTCTGTACCTAATCAACCAGTATCTTGCTCTGTACCTAGTCAACCAGTATCTTGCTCTGTACCTAATCAACCAGTATCTTGCTCTGTACCTAGTCAACCAGTATCTTGCTCTGTACCTAATCAACCAGTATCTTGCTCTGTACCTAATCAACCAGTCTCATGCTCTGTACCTAATCAACCAGTATCTTGCTCTGTACCTAATCAACCAGTATCTTGCTCTGTACCTAATCAACCAGTCTCTTGCTCTGTACCTAATCAACCAGTATCTTGCTCTGTACCTAATCAACCAGTCTGTTGCTCTGTACCTAATCAACCAGTATCTTGCTCTGTACCTAGTCAACCAGTCTGTTGCTCTGTACCTAATCAACCAGTATCTTGCTCTGTACCTAATCAACCAGTCTCTTGCTCTGTACCTAATCAACCAGTATCTTGCTCTGTACCTAATCAACCAGTATCTTGCTCTGTACCTAATCAACCAGTCTCTTGCTCTGTACCTAATCAACCAGTCTCTTGCTCTGTACCTAATCAACCAGTCTGTTGCTCTGTACCTAATCAACCAGTATCTTGCTCTGTACCTAGTCAACCAGTCTGTTGCTCTGTACCTAATCAACCAGTATCTTGCTCTGTACCTAATCAACCAGTCTCTTGCTCTGTACCTAATCAACCAGTATCTTGCTCTGTACCTAATCAACCAGTCTCTTGCTCTGTACCTAGTCAACCAGTCTCTTGCTCTGTACCTAATCAACCAGTATCTTGCTCTGTACCTAATCAACCAGTCTCTTGCTCTGTACCTAATCAACCAGTATCTTGCTCTGTACCTAATCAACCAGTCTGTTGCTCTGTACCTAATCAACCAGTATCTTGCTCTGTACCTAGTCAACCAGTCTGTTGCTCTGTACCTAATCAACCAGTCTCTTGCTCTGTACCTAATCAACCAGTATCTTGCTCTGTACCTAATCAACCAGTCTCTTGCTCTGTCCCTAGTCAACCAGTCTCTTGCTCTGTACCTAATCAACCAGTATCTTGCTCTGTACCTAATCAACCAGTCTCTTGCTCTGTACCTAATCAACCAGTCTCTTGCTCTGTACCTAATCAACCAGTATCTTGCTCTGTACCTAGTCAACCAGTATCTTGCTCTGTACGTAATCAACCAGTATCTTGCTCTGTACCTAGTCAACCAGTATCTTGCTCTGTACCTAATCAACCAGTATCTTGCTCTGTACCTAATCAACCAGTATCCTGCTCTGTACCTAATCAACCAGTATCTTGCTCTGTACGTAATCAACCAGTATCTTGCTCTGTACCTAGTCAACCAGTATCTTGCTCTGTACCTAATCAACCAGTATCCTGTTCTGTACCTAATCAACCAGTATCTTGCTCTGTACCTAATCAACCAGTCTCTTGCTCTGTACCTAATCAACCAGTATCTTGCTCTGTACCTAGTCAACCAGTCTCTTGCTCTGTACCTAATCAACCAGTCTCTTGCTCTGTACCTAATCAACCAGTCTCTTGCTCTGTACCTAATCAACCAGTATCTTGCTCTGTACCTAATCAACCAGTATCCTGCTCTGTACCTAATCAACCAGTCTCTTGCTCTGTACCTAATCAACCAGTCTCTTGCTCTGTACCTAATCAACCAGTATCTTGCTCTGTACCTAATCAACCAGTATCCTGCTCTGTACCTAATCAACCAGTCTCTTGCTCTTTACCTAGTCAACCAGTCTCTTGCTCTGTACCTAGTCAACCAGTCTCTTGCTCTGTACCTAATCAACCAGTATCTTGCTCTGTACGTAATCAACCAGTATCTTGCTCTGTACCTAATCAACCAGTATCTTGCTCTGTACCTAATCAACCAGTCTCTTGCTCTGTACCTAATCAACCAGTATCTTGCTCTGTACCTAGTCAACCAGTATCTTGCTCTGTACCTAATCAACCAGTCTCTTGCTCTGTACCTAATCAACCAGTATCTTGCTCTGTACCTAATCAACCAGTATCTTGCTCTGTACCTAGTCAACCAGTATCTTGCTCTGTACCTAATCAACCAGTTTCTTGCTCTGTACCTAATCAACCAGTCTCTTGCACTGTACCTAATCAACCAGTATCTTGCTCTGTACCTAATCAACCAGTATCCTGCTCTGTACCTAATCAACCAGTCTCTTGCTCTTTACCTAGTCAACCAGTCTCTTGCTCTGTACCAAATCAACCAGTATCTTGCTCTGTACCTAGTCAACCAGTATCTTGCTCTGTACCTAATCAACCAGTCTCTTGCTCTGTACCTAATCAACCAGTCTCTTGCTCTGTACCTAATCAACCAGTATCTTGCTCTGTACCTAGTCAACCAGTATCTTGCTCTGTACCTAATCAACCAGTTTCTTGCTCTGTACCTAATCAACCAGTCTCTTGCACTGTACCTAATCAACCAGTATCTTGCTCTGTACCTAATCAACCAGTATCCTGCTCTGTACCTAATCAACCAGTCTCTTGCTCTTTACCTAGTCAACCAGTCTTTTGCTCTGTACCTAATCAACCAGTATCTTGCTCTGTACCTAATCAACCAGTATCTTGCTCTGTACCTAGTCAACCAGTATCTTGCTCTGTACCTAATCAACCAGTTTCTTGCTCTGTACCTAGTCAACCAGTCTCTTGCTCTGTACCTAATCAACCAGTCTCTTGCTCTGTACCTAATCAACCAGTCTCTTGCTCTGTACCTAATCAACCAGTATCTTGCTCTGTACCTAATCAACCAGTATCCTGCTCTGTACCTAATCAACCAGTATCTTGCTCTTTACCTAGTCAACCAGTCTCTTGCTCTGTACCTAGTCAACCAGTCTCTTGCTCTGTACCTAATCAACCAGTATCTTGCTCTGTACCTAATCAACCAGTCTCTTGCTCTGTACCTAATCAACCAGTATCTTGCTCTGTACCTAATCAACCAGTCTCTTGCTCTGTACCTAATCAACCAGTCTCTTGCTCTTTACCTAGTCAACCAGTCTCTTGCTCTGTACCTAATCAACCAGTATCTTGCTCTGTACCTAATCAACCAGTATCCTGCTCTGTACCTAATCAACCAGTATCTTGCTCTGTACCTAATCAACCAGTCTCTTGCTCTGTACCTAGTCAACCAGTCTCTTGCTCTGTACCTAGTCAACCAGTCTCTTGCTCTGTACCTAATCAACCAGTCTCTTGCTCTGTACCTAATCAACCAGTCTCTTGCTCGGTACCTAGTCAACCAGTCTCTTGCTCTGTACCTAGTCAACCAGTCTCTTGCTCTGTACCTAATCAACCAGTATCTTGCTCTGTACCTAATCAACCAGTATCTTGCTCTGTACCTAGTCAACCAGTATCTTGCTCTGTACCTAATCAACCAGTATCTTGCTCTGTACCTAATCAACCAGTATCTTGCTCTGTACCTAATCAACCAGTATCTTGCTCTGTACCTAATCAACCAGTCTCTTGCTCTGTACCTAATCAACCAGTATCTTGCTCTGTACCTAATCAACCAGTATCTTGCTCTGTATCTAATCAACCAGTCTCTTGCTCTGTACCTAATCAACCAGTCTCTTGCTCTGTACCTAATCGACCAGTCTCTTGCTCTGTACCTAATCAACCAGTATCTTGCTCTGTACCTAATCAACCAGTCTCTTGCTCTTTACCTAGTCAACCAGTCTGTTGCTCTGTACCTAATCAACCAGTATCTTGCTCTGTACCTAATCAACCAGTATCTTGCTCTGTACCTAATCAACCAGTATCTTGCTCTGTACCTAATCAACCAGTCTCTTGCTCTGTACCTAATCAACCAGTATCTTGCTCTGTACCTAGTCAACCAGTCTCTTGCTCTGTACCTAATCAACCAGTCTCTTGCTCTTTACCTAGTCAACCAGTCTGTTGCTCTGTACCTAATCAACCAGTATCTTGCTCTGTACCTAATCAACCAGTATCTTGCTCTGTACCTAATCAACCAGTATCTTGCTCTGTACCTAATCAACCAGTCTCTTGCTCTGTACCTAATCAATCAGTCTCTTGCTCTGTACCTAATCAACCAGTATCCTGCTCTGTACCTAATCAACCAGTATCTTGCTCTGTACGTAATCAACCAGTATCTTGCTCTGTACCTAGTCAACCAGTATCTTGCTCTGTACCTAATCAACCAGTATCTTGCTCTGTACCTAATCAACCAGTATCTTGCTCTGTACCTAATCAACCAGTATCTTGCTCTTTACCTAGTCAACCAGTATCTTGCTCTTTACCTAGTCAACCAGTCTCTTGCTCTTTACCTAATCAACCAGTCTCTTGCTCTTTACCTAGTCAACCAGTCTCTTGCTCTTTACCTAATCAACCAGTCTCTTGCTCTTTACCTAGTCAACCAGTCTCTTGCTCTTTACCTAATCAACCAGTCTCTTGCTCTTTACCTAATCAACCAGTATCTTGCTCTGTAACTAATCAACCAGTCTCTTGCTCTGTACCTAATCAACCAGTATCTTGCTCTGTACCTAGTCAACCAGTATCTTGCTCTGTACCTAATCAACCAGTCTCTTGCTCTGTACCTAATCAACCAGTCTCTTGCTCTGTACCTAATCAACCAGTATCTTGCTCTTTACCTAATCAACCAGTATCTTGCTCTGTACCTAATCAACCAGTATCTTGCTCTGTACCTAATCAACCAGTATCTTGCTCTGTACCTAATCAACCAGTATCTTGCTCTGTACCTAATCAACCAGTCTCTTGCTCTTTACCTAATCAACCAGTCTCTTGCTCTGTACCTAATCAACCAGTCTCTTGCTCTGTACCTAGTCAACCAGTATCTTGCTCTGTACCTAATCAACCAGTCTCTTGCTCTGTACCTAATCAACCAGTCTCTTGCTCTGTACCTAATCAACCAGTATCTTGCTCTGTACCTAATCAACCAGTCTCTTGCTCTGTACCTAATCAACCAGTATCCTGCTCTGTACCTAATCAACCAGTATCTTGCTCTGTACCTAATCAACCAGTCTCTTGCTCTGTACCTAATCAACCAGTATCTTGCTCTGTACCTAGTCAACCAGTCTCTTGCTCTTTACCTAGTCAACCAGTCTCTTGCTCTTAACCTAGTCAACCAGTCTCTTGCTCTGTACCTAGTCAACCAGTCTGTTGCTCTGTACCTAATCAACCAGTCTCTTGCTCTGTACCTAATCAACCAGTCTCTTGCTCTGTACCTAATCAACCAGTATCTTGCTCTTTACCTAGTCAACCAGTATCTTGCTCTGTACCTAGTCAACCAGTATCTTGCTCTGTACCTAGTCAACCAGTCTCTTGCTCTGTACCTAATCAACCAGTATCTTGCTCTGTACCTAATCAACCAGTATCTTGCTCTGTACCTAATCAACCAGTATCTTGCTCTGTACCTAATCAACCAGTCTCTTGCTCTGTACCTAGTCAACCAGTCTCTTGCTCTGTACCTAATCAACCAGTATCTTGCTCTGTACCTAATCAACCAGTATCTTGCTCTGTACCTAGTCAACCAGTCTCTTGCACTGTACCTAATCAACCAGTCTCTTGCTCTGTACCTAGTCAACCAGTATCTTGCTCTGTACCTAATCAACCAGTATCTTGCTCTGTACCTAATCAACCAGTCTCTTGCTCTGTACCTAGTCAACCAGTCTCTTGCTCTGTACCTAGTCAACCAGTCTCTTGCTCTGTACCTAATCAACCAGTCTCTTGCTCTGTACCTAATCAACCAGTATCTTGCTCTGTACCTAATCAACCAGTATCTTGCTCTGTACCTAATCAACCAGTCTCTTGCTCTTTACCTAGTCAACCAGTCTCTTGCTCTGTACCTAATCAACCAGTCTCTTGCTCTGTACCTAATCAACCAGTATCTTACTCTGTACCTAATCAACCAGTCTCTTGCTCTGTACCTAATCAACCAGTTTCTTGCTCTTTACCTAGTCAACCAGTATCTTGCTCTGTACCTAATCAACCAGTATCTTGCTCTGTACCTAATCAACCAGTCTCTTGCTCTGTACCTAATCAACCAGTCTCTTGCTCTGTACCTAATCAACCAGTTTCTTGCTCTGTACCTAGTCAACCAGTCTCTTGCTCTGTACCTAATCAACCAGTATCTTGCTCTGTACCTAGTCAACCAGTCTCTTGCTCTGTACCTAATCAACCAGTATCTTGCTCTGTACCTAGTCAACCAGTATCTTGCTCTGTACCTAATCAACCAGTATCTTGCTCTGTACCTAGTCAACCAGTATCTTGCTCTGTACCTAATCAACCAGTATCTTGCTCTGTACCTAATCAACCAGTATCTTGCTCTGTACCTAATCAACCAGTATCTTGCTCTGTACCTAATCAACCAGTCTCTTGCTCTTTACCTAGTCAACCAGTCTCTTGCTCTGTACCTAATCAACCAGTATCTTGCTCTGTACCTAATCAACCAGTCTCTTGCTCTTTACCTAATCAACCAGTCTCTTGCTTTGTACCTAATCAACCAGTATCTTGCTCTGTACCTAATCAACCAGTATCTTGCTCTGTACCTAATCAACCAGTCTCTTGCTCTGTACCTAATCAACCAGTATCTTGCTCTGTACCTAATCAACCAGTATCTTGCTCTGTACCTAGTCAACCAGTCTGTTGCTCTGTACCTAATCAACCAGTATCTTGCTCTGTACCTAATCAACCAGTATCTTGCTCTGTACCTAATCAACCAGTCTCTTGCTCTGTACCTAATCAACCAGTCTCTTGCTCTGTACCTAATCAACCAGTATCCTGCTCTGTACCTAATCAACCAGTCTGTTGCTCTGTACCTAATCAACCAGTATCTTGCTCTGTACCTAATCAACCAGTCTCTTGCTCTGTACCTAGTCAACCAGTCTCTTGCTCTGTACCTAATCAACCAGTCTCTTGCTCTGTACCTAATCAACCAGTCTGTTGCTCTGTACCTAATCAACCAGTATCCTGCTCTGTACCTAATCAACCAGTCTGTTGCTCTGTACCTAATCAACCAGTATCTTGCTCTGTACCTAATCAACCAGTATCTTGCTCTGTACCTAGTCAACCAGTATCTTGCTCTGTACCTAATCAACCAGTATCTTGCTCTGTACCTAGTCAACCAGTATCTTGCTCTGTACCTAATCAACCAGTATCTTGCTCTGTACCTAGTCAACCAGTCTCTTGCTCTGTACCTAATCAACCAGTCTCTTGCTCTGTACCTAGTCAACCAGTATCTTGCTCTGTACCTAATCAACCAGTATCTTGCTCTGTACCTAATCAACCAGTCTCTTGCTCTGTACCTAGTCAACCAGTATCTTGCTCTGTACCTAATCAACCAGTATCTTGCTCTGTACCTAATCAACCAGTCTCTTGCTCTGTACCTAATCAACCAGTCTCTTGCTCTGTACCTAATCAACCAGTTTCTTGCTCTGTACCTAGTCAACCAGTCTCTTGCTCTTTACCTAATCAACCAGTATCTTGCTCTGTACCTAATCAACCAGTCTCTTGCTCTGTACCTAATCAACCAGTATCTTGCTCTGTACCTAATCAACCAGTCTCTTGCTCTGTACCTAATCAACCAGTCTCTTGCTCTGTACCAAATCAACCAGTATCTTGCTCTGTACCTAATCAACCAGTATCTTACTCTGTACCTAGTCAACCAGTCTCTTGCTCTGTACCTAATCAACCAGTATCTTGCTCTTTACCTAGTCAACCAGTCTGTTGCTCTGTACCTAATCAACCAGTCTCTTGCTCTGTACCTAATCAACCAGTATCTTGCTCTGTACCTAATCAACCAGTATCCTGCTCTGTACCTAATCAACCAGTATCTTGCTCTGTACCTAATCAACCAGTCTCTTGCTCTGTACCTAATCAACCAGTCTCTTGCTCTGTACCTAATCAACCAGTCTCTTGCGCTGTACCTAATCAACCAGTCTGTTGCTCTGTACCTAGTCAACCAGTATCTTGCTCTGTACCTAATCAACCAGTCTGTTTCTCTGTACCTAATCAACCAGTCTCTTGCTCTGTACCTAATCAACCAGTCTCTTGCTCTGTACCTAATCGACCAGTCTCTTGCTCTGTACCTAATCAACCAGTCTCTTGCTCTGTACCTAATCAACCAGTCTCTTGCTCGGTACCTAATCAACCAGTCTGTTGCTCTGTACCTAATCAACCAGTCTCTTGCTCGGTACCTAGTCAACCAGTCTCTTGCTCTGTACCTAGTCAACCAGTCTGTTGCTCTGTACCTAATCAACCAGTCTCTTGCTCTGTACCTAATCAACCAGTATCTTGCTCTGTACCTAATCAACCAGTATCCTGCTCTGTACCTAATCAACCAGTATCTTGCTCTGTACCTAATCAACCAGTCTCTTGCTCTGTACCTAATCAACCAGTCTCTTGCTCTGTACCTAATCAACCAGTCTCTTGCGCTGTACCTAATCAACCAGTCTGTTGCTCTGTACCTAGTCAACCAGTATCTTGCTCTGTAGCTAATCAACCAGTCTGTTGCTCTGTACCTAATCAACCAGTATCTTGCTCTGTACCTAGTCAACCAGTATCTTGCTCTGTACCTAATCAACCAGTCTCTTGCTCTGTACCTAGTCAACCAGTCTCTTGCTCTGTACCTAATCAACCAGTCTGTTGCTCTGTACCTAATCAACCAGTCTCTTGCTCTGTACCTAATCAACCAGTATCTTGCTCTGTACCTAATCAACCAGTATCTTGCTCTTTACCTAGTCAACCAGTATCTTGCTCTGTACCTAATCAACCAGTATCTTGCTCTGTACCTAATCGACCAGTATCTTGCTCTGTACCTAGTCAACCAGTATCTTGCTCGGTACCTAGTCAACCAGTCTCTTGCTCTGTACCTAATCAACCAGTCTCTTGCTCGGTACCTAGTCAACCAGTCTCTTGCTCTGTACCTAGTCAACCAGTCTCTTGCTCTGTACCTAATCAACCAGTCTCTTGCTCTGTACCTAGTCAACCAGTATCTTGCTCTGTACCTAATCGACCAGTCTCTTGCTCTGTACCTAATCGACCAGTCTCTTGCTCTGTACCTAATCAAGCAGTCTCTTGCTCTGTACCTAATCAACCAGTCTCTTGCTCGGTACCTAGTCAACCAGTGTCTTGCTCTGTACCTAGTCAACCAGTCTCTTGCTCTGTACCTAATCAACCAGTATCTTGCTCTGTGCCTAATCAACCAGTATCTTGCTCTGTACCTAATCAACCAGTCTCTTGCTCTGTACCTAATCAACCAGTCTCTTGCTCTGTACCTAATCAACCAGTATCTTGCTCTGTACCTAATCAACCAGTCTCTTGCTCTTTACCTAGTCAACCGGTATCTTGCTCTGTACCTAATCAACCAGTCTCTTGCTCTGTACCTAATCAACCAGTCTCTTGCTCTGTACCTAATCGACCAGTCTCTTGCTCTGTACCTAATCAAGCAGTCTCTTGCTCTGTACCTAATCAACCAGTCTCTTGCTCGGTACCTAGTCAACCAGTGTCTTGCTCTGTACCTAGTCAACCAGTCTCTTGCTCTGTACCTAATCAACCAGTATCTTGCTCTGTGCCTAATCAACCAGTATCTTGCTCTGTACCTAATCAACCAGTCTCTTGCTCTGTACCTAATCAACCAGTCTCTTGCTCTGTACCTAATCAACCAGTATCTTGCTCTGTACCTAATCAACCAGTCTCTTGCTCTTTACCTAGTCAACCGGTATCTTGCTCTGTACCTAATCAACCAGTCTCTTGCTCTGTACCTAATCAACCAGTCTCTTGCTCTGTACCTAATCAACCAGTCTCTTGCTCTTTACCTAGTCAACCAGTCTCTTGCTCTGTACCTAATCAACCAGTCTCTTGCTCTGTACCTAGTCAACCAGTCTCTTGCTCTGTACCTAATCAACCAGTCTCTTGCTCTGTACCTAATCAACCAGTCTCTTGCTCTTTACCTAATCAACCAGTATCTTGCTCTGTACCTAATCAACCAGTCTCTTGCTCTGTACCTAATCAACCAGTATCTTGCTCTGTACCTAATCAACCAGTCTCTTGCTCTGTACCTAGTCAACCAGTCTCTTGCTCTGTACCTAATCAACCGGTATCTTGCTCTGTACCTAATCAACCAGTCTCTTGCTCTGTACCTAGTCAACCGGTATCTTGCTCTGTACCTAATCAACCAGTCTCTTGCTCTGTACCTAATCAACCAGTTTCTTGCTCTGTACCTAGTCAACCAGTCTCTTGCTCTGTACCTAATCAACCAGTCTCTTGCTCTGTACCTAATCAACCAGTCTCTTGCTCTGTACCTAATCAACCAGTATCTTGCTCTGTACCTAATCAACCAGTCTCTTGCTCTGTACCTAACCAACCAGTATCTTGCTCTGTACCTAGTCAACCAGTATCTTGCTCTGTACCTAATCAACCAGTCTCTTGCTCTGTACCTAATCAACCAGTATCTTGCTCTGTACCTAATCAACCAGTCTCTTGCTCTGTACCTAATCAACCAGTCTCTTGCTCTTTACCTAATCAACCAGTATCTTGCTCTGTACCTAATCAACCAGTCTCTTGCTCTGTACCTAATCAACCAGTATCTTGCTCTGTACCTAATCAACCAGTCTCTTGCTCTGTACCTAGTCAACCAGTCTCTTGCTCTGTACCTAATCAACCGGTATCTTGCTCTGTACCTAATCAACCAGTCTCTTGCTCTGTACCTAGTCAACCGGTATCTTGCTCTGTACCTAATCAACCAGTCTCTTGCTCTGTACCTAATCAACCAGTTTCTTGCTCTGTACCTAGTCAACCAGTCTCTTGCTCTGTACCTAATCAACCAGTCTCTTGCTCTGTACCTAATCAACCAGTCTCTTGCTCTGTACCTAATCAACCAGTATCTTGCTCTGTACCTAATCAACCAGTCTCTTGCTCTGTACCTAACCAACCAGTATCTTGCTCTGTACCTAGTCAACCAGTATCTTGCTCTGTACCTAATCAACCAGTCTCTTGCTCTGTACCTAATCAACCAGTCTCTTGCTCTGTACCTAGTCAACCAGTCTCTTGCTCTGTACTAGTCAACCAGTATCTTGCTCTGTACTAATCAACCAGTCTCTTGCTCTGTACCTAGTCAACCAGTCTCTTGCTCTGTACCTAGTCAACCAGTCTCTTGCTCTGTACCTAATCAACCAGTATCTTGCTCTTTACCTAACCAACCAGTCTCTTGCTCTGTACCTAATCAACCAGTATCTTGCTCTGTACCTAATCAACCAGTATCTTGCTCTGTACCTAGTCAACCAGTCTCTTGCTCTGTACCTAATCAACCAGTATCTTGCTCTGTACCTAATCAACCAGTCTCTTGCTCTGTACCTAATCAACCAGTATCTTGCTCTTTACCTAGTCAACCAGTCTCTTGCTCTGTACCTAGTCAACCGGTATCTTGCTCTGTACCTAATCAACCAGTCTCTTGCTCTGTACCTAATCAACCAGTCTCTTGCTCTGTACCTAATCAACCAGTCTCTTGCTCTTTACCTAGTCAACCAGTCTCTTGCTCTGTACCTAATCAACCAGTCTCTTGCTCTGTACCTAGTCAACCAGTCTCTTGCTCTGTACCTAATCAACCAGTATCTTGCTCTGTACCTAATCAACCAGTCTCTTGCTCTGTACCTAGTCAACCAGTCTCTTGCTCTGTACCTAATCAACCGGTATCTTGCTCTGTACCTAATCAACCAGTCTCTTGCTCTGTACCTAGTCAACCGGTATCTTGCTCTGTACCTAATCAACCAGTCTCTTGCTCTGTACCTAATCAACCAGTTTCTTGCTCTGTACCTAGTCAACCAGTCTCTTGCTCTGTACCTAATCAACCAGTCTCTTGCTCTGTACCTAATCAACCAGTCTCTTGCTCTGTACCTAATCAACCAGTATCTTGCTCTGTACCTAATCAACCAGTCTCTTGCTCTGTACCTAACCAACCAGTATCTTGCTCTGTACCTAGTCAACCAGTATCTTGCTCTGTACCTAATCAACCAGTCTCTTGCTCTGTACCTAATCAACCAGTCTCTTGCTCTGTACCTAGTCAACCAGTCTCTTGCTCTGTACCTAATCAACCAGTATCTTGCTCTTTACCTAATCAACCAGTCTCTTGCTCTGTACCTAATCAACCAGTCTCTTGCTCTGTACCTAGTCAACCAGTCTCTTGCTCTGTACCTAGTCAACCAGTCTCTTGCTCTGTACCTAATCAACCAGTATCTTGCTCTTTACCTAACCAACCAGTCTCTTGCTCTGTACCTAATCAACCAGTCTCTTGCTCTTTACCTAATCAACCAGTATCTTGCTCTGTACCTAATCAACCAGTCTCTTGCTCTGTACCTAGTCAACCAGTCTCTTGCTCTGTACCTAATCAACCAGTATCTTGCTCTGTACCTAATCAACCAGTCTCTTGCTCTGTACCTAATCAACCAGTATCTTGCTCTTTACCTAATCAACCAGTATCTTGCTCTGTACCTAATCAACCAGTATCTTGCTCTTTACCTAATCAACCAGTATCTTGCTCTGTACCTAATCAACCAGTATCTTGCTCTGTACCTAATCAACCAGTCTCTTGCTCTGTACCTAATCAACCAGTATCTTGCTCTTTACCTAATCAACCAGTATCTTGCTCTTTACCTAACCAACCAGTCTCTTGCTCTGTACCTAATCAACCAGTATCTTGCTCTGTACCTAGTCAACCAGTCTCTTGCTCTGTACCTAATCAACCAGTCTCTTGCTCTGTACCTAGTCAACCAGTCTCTTGCTCTGTACCTAATCAACCAGTATCTTGCTCTTTACCTAGTCAACCAGTCTCTTGCTCTGTACCTAATCAACCAGTCTCTTGCTCTGTACCTAGTCAACCAGTCTCTTGCTCTGTACCTAATCAACCAGTATCTTGCTCTGTACCTAATCAACCAGTCGCTTGCTCTGTACCTAGTCAACCAGTCTCTTGCTCTGTACCTAATCAACCGGTATCTTGCTCTGTACCTAATCAACCAGTCTCTTGCTCTGTACCTAATCAACCAGTCTCTTGCTCTGTACCTAATCAACCAGTATCTTGCTCTGTACCTAATCAACCAGTATCTTGCTCTGTACCTAGTCAACCAGTCTGTTGCTCTGTACCTAATCAACCAGTATCTTGCTCTGTACCTAATCAACCAGTATCTTGCTCTGTACCTAATCAACCAGTCTCTTGCTCTGTACCTAATCAACCAGTCTCTTGCTCTGTACCTAATCAACCAGTATCCTGCTCTGTACCTAATCAACCAGTCTGTTGCTCTGTACCTAATCAACCAGTATCTTGCTCTGTACCTAATCAACCAGTCTCTTGCTCTGTACCTAGTCAACCAGTCTCTTGCTCTGTACCTAATCAACCAGTCTCTTGCTCTGTACCTAATCAACCAGTCTGTTGCTCTGTACCTAATCAACCAGTATCCTGCTCTGTACCTAATCAACCAGTCTGTTGCTCTGTACCTAATCAACCAGTATCTTGCTCTGTACCTAATCAACCAGTATCTTGCTCTGTACCTAGTCAACCAGTATCTTGCTCTGTACCTAATCAACCAGTATCTTGCTCTGTACCTAGTCAACCAGTATCTTGCTCTGTACCTAATCAACCAGTATCTTGCTCTGTACCTAGTCAACCAGTCTCTTGCTCTGTACCTAATCAACCAGTCTCTTGCTCTGTACCTAGTCAACCAGTATCTTGCTCTGTACCTAATCAACCAGTATCTTGCTCTGTACCTAATCAACCAGTCTCTTGCTCTGTACCTAGTCAACCAGTATCTTGCTCTGTACCTAATCAACCAGTATCTTGCTCTGTACCTAATCAACCAGTCTCTTGCTCTGTACCTAATCAACCAGTCTCTTGCTCTGTACCTAATCAACCAGTTTCTTGCTCTGTACCTAGTCAACCAGTCTCTTGCTCTTTACCTAATCAACCAGTATCTTGCTCTGTACCTAATCAACCAGTCTCTTGCTCTGTACCTAATCAACCAGTATCTTGCTCTGTACCTAATCAACCAGTCTCTTGCTCTGTACCTAATCAACCAGTCTCTTGCTCTGTACCAAATCAACCAGTATCTTGCTCTGTACCTAATCAACCAGTATCTTACTCTGTACCTAGTCAACCAGTCTCTTGCTCTGTACCTAATCAACCAGTATCTTGCTCTTTACCTAGTCAACCAGTCTGTTGCTCTGTACCTAATCAACCAGTCTCTTGCTCTGTACCTAATCAACCAGTATCTTGCTCTGTACCTAATCAACCAGTATCCTGCTCTGTACCTAATCAACCAGTATCTTGCTCTGTACCTAATCAACCAGTCTCTTGCTCTGTACCTAATCAACCAGTCTCTTGCTCTGTACCTAATCAACCAGTCTCTTGCGCTGTACCTAATCAACCAGTCTGTTGCTCTGTACCTAGTCAACCAGTATCTTGCTCTGTACCTAATCAACCAGTCTGTTTCTCTGTACCTAATCAACCAGTCTCTTGCTCTGTACCTAATCAACCAGTCTCTTGCTCTGTACCTAATCGACCAGTCTCTTGCTCTGTACCTAATCAACCAGTCTCTTGCTCTGTACCTAATCAACCAGTCTCTTGCTCGGTACCTAATCAACCAGTCTGTTGCTCTGTACCTAATCAACCAGTCTCTTGCTCGGTACCTAGTCAACCAGTCTCTTGCTCTGTACCTAGTCAACCAGTCTGTTGCTCTGTACCTAATCAACCAGTCTCTTGCTCTGTACCTAATCAACCAGTATCTTGCTCTGTACCTAATCAACCAGTATCCTGCTCTGTACCTAATCAACCAGTATCTTGCTCTGTACCTAATCAACCAGTCTCTTGCTCTGTACCTAATCAACCAGTCTCTTGCTCTGTACCTAATCAACCAGTCTCTTGCGCTGTACCTAATCAACCAGTCTGTTGCTCTGTACCTAGTCAACCAGTATCTTGCTCTGTAGCTAATCAACCAGTCTGTTGCTCTGTACCTAATCAACCAGTATCTTGCTCTGTACCTAGTCAACCAGTATCTTGCTCTGTACCTAATCAACCAGTCTCTTGCTCTGTACCTAGTCAACCAGTCTCTTGCTCTGTACCTAATCAACCAGTCTGTTGCTCTGTACCTAATCAACCAGTCTCTTGCTCTGTACCTAATCAACCAGTATCTTGCTCTGTACCTAATCAACCAGTATCTTGCTCTTTACCTAGTCAACCAGTATCTTGCTCTGTACCTAATCAACCAGTATCTTGCTCTGTACCTAATCGACCAGTATCTTGCTCTGTACCTAGTCAACCAGTATCTTGCTCGGTACCTAGTCAACCAGTCTCTTGCTCTGTACCTAATCAACCAGTCTCTTGCTCGGTACCTAGTCAACCAGTCTCTTGCTCTGTACCTAGTCAACCAGTCTCTTGCTCTGTACCTAATCAACCAGTCTCTTGCTCTGTACCTAGTCAACCAGTATCTTGCTCTGTACCTAATCGACCAGTCTCTTGCTCTGTACCTAATCGACCAGTCTCTTGCTCTGTACCTAATCAAGCAGTCTCTTGCTCTGTACCTAATCAACCAGTCTCTTGCTCGGTACCTAGTCAACCAGTGTCTTGCTCTGTACCTAGTCAACCAGTCTCTTGCTCTGTACCTAATCAACCAGTATCTTGCTCTGTGCCTAATCAACCAGTATCTTGCTCTGTACCTAATCAACCAGTCTCTTGCTCTGTACCTAATCAACCAGTCTCTTGCTCTGTACCTAATCAACCAGTATCTTGCTCTGTACCTAATCAACCAGTCTCTTGCTCTTTACCTAGTCAACCGGTATCTTGCTCTGTACCTAATCAACCAGTCTCTTGCTCTGTACCTAATCAACCAGTCTCTTGCTCTGTACCTAATCGACCAGTCTCTTGCTCTGTACCTAATCAAGCAGTCTCTTGCTCTGTACCTAATCAACCAGTCTCTTGCTCGGTACCTAGTCAACCAGTGTCTTGCTCTGTACCTAGTCAACCAGTCTCTTGCTCTGTACCTAATCAACCAGTATCTTGCTCTGTGCCTAATCAACCAGTATCTTGCTCTGTACCTAATCAACCAGTCTCTTGCTCTGTACCTAATCAACCAGTCTCTTGCTCTGTACCTAATCAACCAGTATCTTGCTCTGTACCTAATCAACCAGTCTCTTGCTCTTTACCTAGTCAACCGGTATCTTGCTCTGTACCTAATCAACCAGTCTCTTGCTCTGTACCTAATCAACCAGTCTCTTGCTCTGTACCTAATCAACCAGTCTCTTGCTCTTTACCTAGTCAACCAGTCTCTTGCTCTGTACCTAATCAACCAGTCTCTTGCTCTGTACCTAGTCAACCAGTCTCTTGCTCTGTACCTAATCAACCAGTCTCTTGCTCTGTACCTAATCAACCAGTCTCTTGCTCTTTACCTAATCAACCAGTATCTTGCTCTGTACCTAATCAACCAGTCTCTTGCTCTGTACCTAATCAACCAGTATCTTGCTCTGTACCTAATCAACCAGTCTCTTGCTCTGTACCTAGTCAACCAGTCTCTTGCTCTGTACCTAATCAACCGGTATCTTGCTCTGTACCTAATCAACCAGTCTCTTGCTCTGTACCTAGTCAACCGGTATCTTGCTCTGTACCTAATCAACCAGTCTCTTGCTCTGTACCTAATCAACCAGTTTCTTGCTCTGTACCTAGTCAACCAGTCTCTTGCTCTGTACCTAATCAACCAGTCTCTTGCTCTGTACCTAATCAACCAGTCTCTTGCTCTGTACCTAATCAACCAGTATCTTGCTCTGTACCTAATCAACCAGTCTCTTGCTCTGTACCTAACCAACCAGTATCTTGCTCTGTACCTAGTCAACCAGTATCTTGCTCTGTACCTAATCAACCAGTCTCTTGCTCTGTACCTAATCAACCAGTATCTTGCACTGTACCTAATCAACCAGTCTCTTGCTCTGTACCTAATCAACCAGTCTCTTGCTCTTTACCTAATCAACCAGTATCTTGCTCTGTACCTAATCAACCAGTCTCTTGCTCTGTACCTAATCAACCAGTATCTTGCTCTGTACCTAATCAACCAGTCTCTTGCTCTGTACCTAGTCAACCAGTCTCTTGCTCTGTACCTAATCAACCGGTATCTTGCTCTGTACCTAATCAACCAGTCTCTTGCTCTGTACCTAGTCAACCGGTATCTTGCTCTGTACCTAATCAACCAGTCTCTTGCTCTGTACCTAATCAACCAGTTTCTTGCTCTGTACCTAGTCAACCAGTCTCTTGCTCTGTACCTAATCAACCAGTCTCTTGCTCTGTACCTAATCAACCAGTCTCTTGCTCTGTACCTAATCAACCAGTATCTTGCTCTGTACCTAATCAACCAGTCTCTTGCTCTGTACCTAACCAACCAGTATCTTGCTCTGTACCTAGTCAACCAGTATCTTGCTCTGTACCTAATCAACCAGTCTCTTGCTCTGTACCTAATCAACCAGTCTCTTGCTCTGTACCTAGTCAACCAGTCTCTTGCTCTGTACTAGTCAACCAGTATCTTGCTCTGTACTAATCAACCAGTCTCTTGCTCTGTACCTAGTCAACCAGTCTCTTGCTCTGTACCTAGTCAACCAGTCTCTTGCTCTGTACCTAATCAACCAGTATCTTGCTCTTTACCTAACCAACCAGTCTCTTGCTCTGTACCTAATCAACCAGTATCTTGCTCTGTACCTAATCAACCAGTATCTTGCTCTGTACCTAGTCAACCAGTCTCTTGCTCTGTACCTAATCAACCAGTATCTTGCTCTGTACCTAATCAACCAGTCTCTTGCTCTGTACCTAATCAACCAGTATCTTGCTCTTTACCTAGTCAACCAGTCTCTTGCTCTGTACCTAGTCAACCGGTATCTTGCTCTGTACCTAATCAACCAGTCTCTTGCTCTGTACCTAATCAACCAGTCTCTTGCTCTGTACCTAATCAACCAGTCTCTTGCTCTTTACCTAGTCAACCAGTCTCTTGCTCTGTACCTAATCAACCAGTCTCTTGCTCTGTACCTAGTCAACCAGTCTCTTGCTCTGTACCTAATCAACCAGTATCTTGCTCTGTACCTAATCAACCAGTCTCTTGCTCTGTACCTAGTCAACCAGTCTCTTGCTCTGTACCTAATCAACCGGTATCTTGCTCTGTACCTAATCAACCAGTCTCTTGCTCTGTACCTAGTCAACCGGTATCTTGCTCTGTACCTAATCAACCAGTCTCTTGCTCTGTACCTAATCAACCAGTTTCTTGCTCTGTACCTAGTCAACCAGTCTCTTGCTCTGTACCTAATCAACCAGTCTCTTGCTCTGTACCTAATCAACCAGTCTCTTGCTCTGTACCTAATCAACCAGTATCTTGCTCTGTACCTAATCAACCAGTCTCTTGCTCTGTACCTAACCAACCAGTATCTTGCTCTGTACCTAGTCAACCAGTATCTTGCTCTGTACCTAATCAACCAGTCTCTTGCTCTGTACCTAATCAACCAGTCTCTTGCTCTGTACCTAGTCAACCAGTCTCTTGCTCTGTACCTAATCAACCAGTATCTTGCTCTTTACCTAATCAACCAGTCTCTTGCTCTGTACCTAATCAACCAGTCTCTTGCTCTGTACCTAGTCAACCAGTCTCTTGCTCTGTACCTAGTCAACCAGTCTCTTGCTCTGTACCTAATCAACCAGTATCTTGCTCTTTACCTAACCAACCAGTCTCTTGCTCTGTACCTAATCAACCAGTCTCTTGCTCTTTACCTAATCAACCAGTATCTTGCTCTGTACCTAATCAACCAGTCTCTTGCTCTGTACCTAGTCAACCAGTCTCTTGCTCTGTACCTAATCAACCAGTATCTTGCTCTGTACCTAATCAACCAGTCTCTTGCTCTGTACCTAATCAACCAGTATCTTGCTCTTTACCTAATCAACCAGTATCTTGCTCTGTACCTAATCAACCAGTATCTTGCTCTTTACCTAATCAACCAGTATCTTGCTCTGTACCTAATCAACCAGTATCTTGCTCTGTACCTAATCAACCAGTCTCTTGCTCTGTACCTAATCAACCAGTATCTTGCTCTTTACCTAATCAACCAGTATCTTGCTCTTTACCTAACCAACCAGTCTCTTGCTCTGTACCTAATCAACCAGTATCTTGCTCTGTACCTAGTCAACCAGTCTCTTGCTCTGTACCTAATCAACCAGTCTCTTGCTCTGTACCTAGTCAACCAGTCTCTTGCTCTGTACCTAATCAACCAGTATCTTGCTCTTTACCTAGTCAACCAGTCTCTTGCTCTGTACCTAATCAACCAGTCTCTTGCTCTGTACCTAGTCAACCAGTCTCTTGCTCTGTACCTAATCAACCAGTATCTTGCTCTGTACCTAATCAACCAGTCGCTTGCTCTGTACCTAGTCAACCAGTCTCTTGCTCTGTACCTAATCAACCGGTATCTTGCTCTGTACCTAATCAACCAGTCTCTTGCTCTGTACCTAATCAACCAGTCTCTTGCTCTGTACCTAATCAACCAGTCTCTTGCTCTGTACCTAATCAACCAGTCTCTTGCTCTGTACCTAGTCAACCAGTCTCTTGCTCTGTACCTAATCAACCAGTATCTTGCTCTGTACCTAATCAACCAGTCTCTTGCTCTGTACCTAGTCAACCAGTCTCTTGCTCTGTACCTAATCAACCGGTATCTTGCTCTGTACCTAATCAACCAGTCTCTTGCTCTGTACCTAATCAACCAGTCTCTTGCTCTGTACCTAATCAACCAGTATCTTGCTCTTTACCTAATCAACCAGTCTCTTGCTCTGTACCTAATCAACCAGTCTCTTGCTCTGTACCTAATCAACCGGTATCTTGCTCTGTACCTAATCAACCAGTCTCTTGCTCTGTACCTAATCAACCAGTCTCTTGCTCTGTACCTAATCAACCAGTATCTTGCTCTGTACCTAATCAACCAGTCTCTTGCTCTGTACCTAATCAACCAGTCTCTTGCTCTGTACCTAATCAACCAGTATCTTGCTCTTTACCTAATCAACCAGTCTCTTGCTCTGTACCTAATCAACCAGTATCTTGCTCTGTACCTAGTCAACCAGTCTCTTGCTCTTTACCTAGTCAACCAGTCTCTTGCTCTTTACCTAGTCAACCAGTCTCTTGCTCTGTACCTAGTCAACCAGTCTGTTGCTCTGTACCTAATCAACCAGTCTCTTGCTCTGTACCTAATCAACCAGTCTCTTGCTCTGTACCTAATCAACCAGTATCTTGCTCTTTACCTAGTCAACCAGTATCTTGCTCTGTACCTAGTCAACCAGTATCTTGCTCTGTACCTAGTCAACCAGTCTCTTGCTCTGTACCTAATCAACCAGTATCTTGCTCTGTACGTAATCAACCAGTATCTTGCTCTGTACCTAATCAACCAGTATCTTGCTCTGTACCTAATCAACCAGTCTCTTGCTCTGTACCTAGTCAACCAGTCTCTTGCTCTGTACCTAATCAACCAGTATCTTGCTCTGTACCTAATCAACCAGTATCTTGCTCTGTACCTAGTCAACCAGTCTCTTGCACTGTACCTAATCAACCAGTCTCTTGCTCTGTACCTAGTCAACCAGTATCTTGCTCTGTACCTAATCAACCAGTATCTTGCTCTGTACCTAATCAACCAGTCTCTTGCTCTGTACCTAGTCAACCAGTCTCTTGCTCTGTACCTAGTCAACCAGTCTCTTGCTCTGTACCTAATCAACCAGTCTCTTGCTCTGTACCTAATCAACCAGTATCTTGCTCTGTACCTAATCAACCAGTATCTTGCTCTGTACCTAATCAACCAGTCTCTTGCTCTTTACCTAGTCAACCAGTCTCTTGCTCTGTACCTAGTCAACCAGTCTCTTGCTCTGTACCTAATCAACCAGTATCTTGCTCTGTACCTAGTCAACCAGTATCTTGCTCTGTACCTAATCAACCAGTATCTTGCTCTGTACCTAGTCAACCAGTATCTTGCTCTGTACCTAATCAACCAGTATCTTGCTCTGTACCTAATCAACCAGTATCTTGCTCTGTACCTAATCAACCAGTATCTTGCTCTGTACCTAATCAACCAGTCTCTTGCTCTTTACCTAGTCAACCAGTCTCTTGCTCTGTACCTAATCAACCAGTATCTTGCTCTGTACCTAATCAACCAGTCTCTTGCTCTTTACCTAATCAACCAGTCTCTTGCTCTGTACCTAATCAACCAGTATCTTGCTCTGTACCTAATCAACCAGTATCTTGCTCTGTACCTAATCAACCAGTCTCTTGCTCTGTACCTAATCAACCAGTATCTTGCTCTGTACCTAATCAACCAGTATCTTGCTCTGTACCTAGTCAACCAGTCTGTTGCTCTGTACCTAATCAACCAGTATCTTGCTCTGTACCTAATCAACCAGTATCTTGCTCTGTACCTAATCAACCAGTCTCTTGCTCTGTACCTAATCAACCAGTCTCTTGCTCTGTACCTAATCAACCAGTATCCTGCTCTGTACCTAATCAACCAGTCTGTTGCTCTGTACCTAATCAACCAGTATCTTGCTCTGTACCTAATCAACCAGTCTCTTGCTCTGTACCTAGTCAACCAGTCTCTTGCTCTGTACCTAATCAACCAGTCTCTTGCTCTGTACCTAATCAACCAGTCTGTTGCTCTGTACCTAATCAACCAGTATCCTGCTCTGTACCTAATCAACCAGTCTGTTGCTCTGTACCTAATCAACCAGTATCTTGCTCTGTACCTAATCAACCAGTATCTTGCTCTGTACCTAGTCAACCAGTATCTTGCTCTGTACCTAATCAACCAGTATCTTGCTCTGTACCTAGTCAACCAGTATCTTGCTCTGTACCTAATCAACCAGTATCTTGCTCTGTACCTAGTCAACCAGTCTCTTGCTCTGTACCTAATCAACCAGTCTCTTGCTCTGTACCTAGTCAACCAGTATCTTGCTCTGTACCTAATCAACCAGTATCTTGCTCTGTACCTAATCAACCAGTCTCTTGCTCTGTACCTAGTCAACCAGTATCTTGCTCTGTACCTAATCAACCAGTATCTTGCTCTGTACCTAATCAACCAGTCTCTTGCTCTGTACCTAATCAACCAGTCTCTTGCTCTGTACCTAATCAACCAGTTTCTTGCTCTGTACCTAGTCAACCAGTCTCTTGCTCTTTACCTAATCAACCAGTATCTTGCTCTGTACCTAATCAACCAGTCTCTTGCTCTGTACCTAATCAACCAGTATCTTGCTCTGTACCTAATCAACCAGTCTCTTGCTCTGTACCTAATCAACCAGTCTCTTGCTCTGTACCTAATCAACCAGTATCTTGCTCTGTACCTAATCAACCAGTATCTTACTCTGTACCTAGTCAACCAGTCTCTTGCTCTGTACCTAATCAACCAGTATCTTGCTCTTTACCTAGTCAACCAGTCTGTTGCTCTGTACCTAATCAACCAGTCTCTTGCTCTGTACCTAATCAACCAGTATCTTGCTCTGTACCTAATCAACCAGTATCCTGCTCTGTACCTAATCAACCAGTATCTTGCTCTGTACCTAATCAACCAGTCTCTTGCTCTGTACCTAATCAACCAGTCTCTTGCTCTGTACCTAATCAACCAGTCTCTTGCGCTGTACCTAATCAACCAGTCTGTTGCTCTGTACCTAGTCAACCAGTATCTTGCTCTGTACCTAATCAACCAGTCTGTTTCTCTGTACCTAATCAACCAGTCTCTTGCTCTGTACCTAATCAACCAGTCTCTTGCTCTGTACCTAATCGACCAGTCTCTTGCTCTGTACCTAATCAACCAGTCTCTTGCTCTGTACCTAATCAACCAGTCTCTTGCTCGGTACCTAATCAACCAGTCTGTTGCTCTGTACCTAATCAACCAGTCTCTTGCTCGGTACCTAGTCAACCAGTCTCTTGCTCTGTACCTAGTCAACCAGTCTGTTGCTCTGTACCTAATCAACCAGTCTCTTGCTCTGTACCTAATCAACCAGTATCTTGCTCTGTACCTAATCAACCAGTATCCTGCTCTGTACCTAATCAACCAGTATCTTGCTCTGTACCTAATCAACCAGTCTCTTGCTCTGTACCTAATCAACCAGTCTCTTGCTCTGTACCTAATCAACCAGTCTCTTGCGCTGTACCTAATCAACCAGTCTGTTGCTCTGTACCTAGTCAACCAGTATCTTGCTCTGTAGCTAATCAACCAGTCTGTTGCTCTGTACCTAATCAACCAGTATCTTGCTCTGTACCTAGTCAACCAGTATCTTGCTCTGTACCTAATCAACCAGTCTCTTGCTCTGTACCTAGTCAACCAGTCTCTTGCTCTGTACCTAATCAACCAGTCTGTTGCTCTGTACCTAATCAACCAGTCTCTTGCTCTGTACCTAATCAACCAGTATCTTGCTCTGTACCTAATCAACCAGTATCTTGCTCTTTACCTAGTCAACCAGTATCTTGCTCTGTACCTAATCAACCAGTATCTTGCTCTGTACCTAATCGACCAGTATCTTGCTCTGTACCTAGTCAACCAGTATCTTGCTCGGTACCTAGTCAACCAGTCTCTTGCTCTGTACCTAATCAACCAGTCTCTTGCTCGGTACCTAGTCAACCAGTCTCTTGCTCTGTACCTAGTCAACCAGTCTCTTGCTCTGTACCTAATCAACCAGTCTCTTGCTCTGTACCTAGTCAACCAGTATCTTGCTCTGTACCTAATCGACCAGTCTCTTGCTCTGTACCTAATCGACCAGTCTCTTGCTCTGTACCTAATCAAGCAGTCTCTTGCTCTGTACCTAATCAACCAGTCTCTTGCTCGGTACCTAGTCAACCAGTGTCTTGCTCTGTACCTAGTCAACCAGTCTCTTGCTCTGTACCTAATCAACCAGTATCTTGCTCTGTGCCTAATCAACCAGTATCTTGCTCTGTACCTAATCAACCAGTCTCTTGCTCTGTACCTAATCAACCAGTCTCTTGCTCTGTACCTAATCAACCAGTATCTTGCTCTGTACCTAATCAACCAGTCTCTTGCTCTTTACCTAGTCAACCGGTATCTTGCTCTGTACCTAATCAACCAGTCTCTTGCTCTGTACCTAATCAACCAGTCTCTTGCTCTGTACCTAATCGACCAGTCTCTTGCTCTGTACCTAATCAAGCAGTCTCTTGCTCTGTACCTAATCAACCAGTCTCTTGCTCGGTACCTAGTCAACCAGTGTCTTGCTCTGTACCTAGTCAACCAGTCTCTTGCTCTGTACCTAATCAACCAGTATCTTGCTCTGTGCCTAATCAACCAGTATCTTGCTCTGTACCTAATCAACCAGTCTCTTGCTCTGTACCTAATCAACCAGTCTCTTGCTCTGTACCTAATCAACCAGTATCTTGCTCTGTACCTAATCAACCAGTCTCTTGCTCTTTACCTAGTCAACCGGTATCTTGCTCTGTACCTAATCAACCAGTCTCTTGCTCTGTACCTAATCAACCAGTCTCTTGCTCTGTACCTAATCAACCAGTCTCTTGCTCTTTACCTAGTCAACCAGTCTCTTGCTCTGTACCTAATCAACCAGTCTCTTGCTCTGTACCTAGTCAACCAGTCTCTTGCTCTGTACCTAATCAACCAGTCTCTTGCTCTGTACCTAATCAACCAGTCTCTTGCTCTTTACCTAATCAACCAGTATCTTGCTCTGTACCTAATCAACCAGTCTCTTGCTCTGTACCTAATCAACCAGTATCTTGCTCTGTACCTAATCAACCAGTCTCTTGCTCTGTACCTAGTCAACCAGTCTCTTGCTCTGTACCTAATCAACCGGTATCTTGCTCTGTACCTAATCAACCAGTCTCTTGCTCTGTACCTAGTCAACCGGTATCTTGCTCTGTACCTAATCAACCAGTCTCTTGCTCTGTACCTAATCAACCAGTTTCTTGCTCTGTACCTAGTCAACCAGTCTCTTGCTCTGTACCTAATCAACCAGTCTCTTGCTCTGTACCTAATCAACCAGTCTCTTGCTCTGTACCTAATCAACCAGTATCTTGCTCTGTACCTAATCAACCAGTCTCTTGCTCTGTACCTAACCAACCAGTATCTTGCTCTGTACCTAGTCAACCAGTATCTTGCTCTGTACCTAATCAACCAGTCTCTTGCTCTGTACCTAATCAACCAGTATCTTGCTCTGTACCTAATCAACCAGTCTCTTGCTCTGTACCTAATCAACCAGTCTCTTGCTCTTTACCTAATCAACCAGTATCTTGCTCTGTACCTAATCAACCAGTCTCTTGCTCTGTACCTAATCAACCAGTATCTTGCTCTGTACCTAATCAACCAGTCTCTTGCTCTGTACCTAGTCAACCAGTCTCTTGCTCTGTACCTAATCAACCGGTATCTTGCTCTGTACCTAATCAACCAGTCTCTTGCTCTGTACCTAGTCAACCGGTATCTTGCTCTGTACCTAATCAACCAGTCTCTTGCTCTGTACCTAATCAACCAGTTTCTTGCTCTGTACCTAGTCAACCAGTCTCTTGCTCTGTACCTAATCAACCAGTCTCTTGCTCTGTACCTAATCAACCAGTCTCTTGCTCTGTACCTAATCAACCAGTATCTTGCTCTGTACCTAATCAACCAGTCTCTTGCTCTGTACCTAACCAACCAGTATCTTGCTCTGTACCTAGTCAACCAGTATCTTGCTCTGTACCTAATCAACCAGTCTCTTGCTCTGTACCTAATCAACCAGTCTCTTGCTCTGTACCTAGTCAACCAGTCTCTTGCTCTGTACTAGTCAACCAGTATCTTGCTCTGTACTAATCAACCAGTCTCTTGCTCTGTACCTAGTCAACCAGTCTCTTGCTCTGTACCTAGTCAACCAGTCTCTTGCTCTGTACCTAATCAACCAGTATCTTGCTCTTTACCTAACCAACCAGTCTCTTGCTCTGTACCTAATCAACCAGTATCTTGCTCTGTACCTAATCAACCAGTATCTTGCTCTGTACCTAGTCAACCAGTCTCTTGCTCTGTACCTAATCAACCAGTATCTTGCTCTGTACCTAATCAACCAGTCTCTTGCTCTGTACCTAATCAACCAGTATCTTGCTCTTTACCTAGTCAACCAGTCTCTTGCTCTGTACCTAGTCAACCGGTATCTTGCTCTGTACCTAATCAACCAGTCTCTTGCTCTGTACCTAATCAACCAGTCTCTTGCTCTGTACCTAATCAACCAGTCTCTTGCTCTTTACCTAGTCAACCAGTCTCTTGCTCTGTACCTAATCAACCAGTCTCTTGCTCTGTACCTAGTCAACCAGTCTCTTGCTCTGTACCTAATCAACCAGTATCTTGCTCTGTACCTAATCAACCAGTCTCTTGCTCTGTACCTAGTCAACCAGTCTCTTGCTCTGTACCTAATCAACCGGTATCTTGCTCTGTACCTAATCAACCAGTCTCTTGCTCTGTACCTAGTCAACCGGTATCTTGCTCTGTACCTAATCAACCAGTCTCTTGCTCTGTACCTAATCAACCAGTTTCTTGCTCTGTACCTAGTCAACCAGTCTCTTGCTCTGTACCTAATCAACCAGTCTCTTGCTCTGTACCTAATCAACCAGTCTCTTGCTCTGTACCTAATCAACCAGTATCTTGCTCTGTACCTAATCAACCAGTCTCTTGCTCTGTACCTAACCAACCAGTATCTTGCTCTGTACCTAGTCAACCAGTATCTTGCTCTGTACCTAATCAACCAGTCTCTTGCTCTGTACCTAATCAACCAGTCTCTTGCTCTGTACCTAGTCAACCAGTCTCTTGCTCTGTACCTAATCAACCAGTATCTTGCTCTTTACCTAATCAACCAGTCTCTTGCTCTGTACCTAATCAACCAGTCTCTTGCTCTGTACCTAGTCAACCAGTCTCTTGCTCTGTACCTAGTCAACCAGTCTCTTGCTCTGTACCTAATCAACCAGTATCTTGCTCTTTACCTAACCAACCAGTCTCTTGCTCTGTACCTAATCAACCAGTCTCTTGCTCTTTACCTAATCAACCAGTATCTTGCTCTGTACCTAATCAACCAGTCTCTTGCTCTGTACCTAGTCAACCAGTCTCTTGCTCTGTACCTAATCAACCAGTATCTTGCTCTGTACCTAATCAACCAGTCTCTTGCTCTGTACCTAATCAACCAGTATCTTGCTCTTTACCTAATCAACCAGTATCTTGCTCTGTACCTAATCAACCAGTATCTTGCTCTTTACCTAATCAACCAGTATCTTGCTCTGTACCTAATCAACCAGTATCTTGCTCTGTACCTAATCAACCAGTCTCTTGCTCTGTACCTAATCAACCAGTATCTTGCTCTTTACCTAATCAACCAGTATCTTGCTCTTTACCTAACCAACCAGTCTCTTGCTCTGTACCTAATCAACCAGTATCTTGCTCTGTACCTAGTCAACCAGTCTCTTGCTCTGTACCTAATCAACCAGTCTCTTGCTCTGTACCTAGTCAACCAGTCTCTTGCTCTGTACCTAATCAACCAGTATCTTGCTCTTTACCTAGTCAACCAGTCTCTTGCTCTGTACCTAATCAACCAGTCTCTTGCTCTGTACCTAGTCAACCAGTCTCTTGCTCTGTACCTAATCAACCAGTATCTTGCTCTGTACCTAATCAACCAGTCGCTTGCTCTGTACCTAGTCAACCAGTCTCTTGCTCTGTACCTAATCAACCGGTATCTTGCTCTGTACCTAATCAACCAGTCTCTTGCTCTGTACCTAATCAACCAGTCTCTTGCTCTGTACCTAATCAACCAGTCTCTTGCTCTGTACCTAATCAACCAGTCTCTTGCTCTGTACCTAGTCAACCAGTCTCTTGCTCTGTACCTAATCAACCAGTATCTTGCTCTGTACCTAATCAACCAGTCTCTTGCTCTGTACCTAGTCAACCAGTCTCTTGCTCTGTACCTAATCAACCGGTATCTTGCTCTGTACCTAATCAACCAGTCTCTTGCTCTGTACCTAATCAACCAGTCTCTTGCTCTGTACCTAATCAACCAGTATCTTGCTCTTTACCTAATCAACCAGTCTCTTGCTCTGTACCTAATCAACCAGTCTCTTGCTCTGTACCTAATCAACCGGTATCTTGCTCTGTACCTAATCAACCAGTCTCTTGCTCTGTACCTAATCAACCAGTCTCTTGCTCTGTACCTAATCAACCAGTATCTTGCTCTGTACCTAATCAACCAGTCTCTTGCTCTGTACCTAATCAACCAGTCTCTTGCTCTGTACCTAATCAACCAGTATCTTGCTCTTTACCTAATCAACCAGTCTCTTGCTCTGTACCTAATCAACCAGTCTCTTGCTCTGTACCTAATCAACCGGTATCTTGCTCTGTACCTAATCAACCAGTCTCTTGCTCTGTACCTAGTCAACCAGTCTCTTGCTCTGTACCTAATCAACCAGTATCTTGCTCTTTACCTAATCAACCAGTCTCTTGCTCTGTACCTAATCAACCAGTATCTTGCTCTGTACCTAATCAACCAGTCTCTTGCTCTGTACCTAATCAACCAGTCTCTTGCTCTGTACCTAATCAACCAGTCTCTTGCTCTGTACCTAATCAACCAGTCTCTTGCTCTGTACCTAGTCAACCAGTCTCTTGCTCTGTACCTAATCAACCAGTATCTTGCTCTGTACCTAATCAACCAGTCTCTTGCTCTGTACCTAGTCAACCAGTCTCTTGCTCTGTACCTAATCAACCGGTATCTTGCTCTGTACCTAATCAACCAGTCTCTTGCTCTGTACCTAATCAACCAGTCTCTTGCTCTGTACCTAATCAACCAGTATCTTGCTCTTTACCTAATCAACCAGTCTCTTGCTCTGTACCTAATCAACCAGTATCTTGCTCTGTACCTAGTCAACCAGTCTCTTGCTCTGTACCTAATCAACCAGTATCTTGCTCTGTACCTAATCAACCAGTATCTTGCTCTGTACCTAATCAACCAGTATCTTGCTCTTTACCTAATCAACCAGTCTCTTGCTCTGTACCTAATCAACCAGTCTCTTGCTCTGTACCTAATCAACCAGTATCTTGCTCTTTACCTAATCAACCAGTATCTTGCTCTTTACCTAACCAACCAGTCTCTTGCTCTGTACCTAATCAACCAGTATCTTGCTCTGTACCTAGTCAACCAGTCTCTTGCTCTGTACCTAATCAACCAGTCTCTTGCTCTGTACCTAGTCAACCAGTCTCTTGCTCTGTACCTAATCAACCAGTATCTTGCTCTTTACCTAGTCAACCAGTCTCTTGCTCTGTACCTAATCAACCAGTATCTTGCTCTGTACCTAATCAACCAGTCTCTTGCTCTGTACCTAGTCAACCAGTCTCTTGCTCTGTACCTAATCAACCGGTATCTTGCTCTGTACCTAATCAACCAGTCTCTTGCTCTGTACCTAATCAACCAGTATCTTGCTCTGTACCTAATCAACCAGTTTCTTGCTCTGTACCTAATCAACCAGTCTCTTGCTCTGTACCTAATCAACCAGTCTCTTGCTCTGTACCTAATCAACCAGTATCTTGTTCTTTACCTAATCAACCAGTATCTTGCTCTTTACCTAACCAACCAGTCTCTTGCTCTGTACCTAATCAACCAGTATCTTGCTCTGTACCTAGTCAACCAGTCTCTTGCTCTGTACCTAATCAACCAGTCTCTTGCTCTGTACCTAGTCAACCAGTCTCTTGCTCTGTACCTAATCAACCAGTATCTTGCTCTTTACCTAGTCAACCAGTCTCTTGCTCTGTACCTAATCAACCAGTCTCTTGCTCTGTACCTAATCAACCAGTCTCTTGCTCTGTACCTAATCAACCAGTCTCTTGCTCTGTACCTAGTCAACCAGTCTCTTGCTCTGTACCTAGTCAACCAGTCTCTTGCTCTGTACCTAATCAACCAGTATCTTGCTCTGTACCTAGTCAACCAGTCTCTTGCTCTGTACCTAATCAACCAGTCTCTTGCTCTGTACCTAGTCAACCAGTCTCTTGCTCTGTACCTAATCAACCAGTATCTTGCTCTTTACCTAGTCAACCAGTCTCTTGCTATGTACCTAATCAACCAGTCTCTTGCTCTGTACCTAGTCAACCAGTCTCTTGCTCTGTACCTAATCAACCAGTCTCTTGCTCTGTACCTAATCAACCAGTATCTTGCTCTGTACCTAGTCAACCAGTCTCTTGCTCTGTACCTAATCAACCAGTCTCTTGCTCTGTACCTAGTCAACCAGTCTCTTGCTCTGTACCTAATCAACCAGTATCTTGCTCTTTACCTAGTCAACCAGTCTCTTGCTCTGTACCTAATCAACCAGTCTCTTGCTCTGTACCTAGTCAACCAGTCTCTTGCTCTGTACCTAATCAACCAGTATCTTGCTCTTTACCTAGTCAACCAGTCTCTTGCTCTGTACCTAATCAACCAGTCTCTTGCTCTGTACCTAGTCAACCAGTCTCCTGCTCTGTACCTAATCAACCAGTATCTTGCTCTTTACCTAGTCAACCAGTCTCTTGCTCTGTACCTAATCAACCAGTATCTTGCTCTGTACCTAGTCAACCAGTCTCTTGCTCTGTACCTAATCAACCAGTCTCTTGCTCTGTACCTAGTCAACCAGTCTCTTGCTCTGTACCTAATCAACCAGTATCTTGCTCTTTACCTAGTCAACCAGTATCTTGCTCTTTACCTAGTCAACCAGTCTCTTGCTCTGTACCTAATCAACCAGTATCTTGCTCTGTACCTAATCAACCAGTCTCTTGCTCTGTACCTAGTCAACCAGTATCTTGCTCTTTACCTAATCAACCAGTCTCTTGCTCTTTACCTAATCAACCAGTCTCTTGCTCTTTACCTAATCAACCAGTCTCTTGCTCTGTACCTAATCAACCAGTCTCTTGCTCTGTACCTAATCAACCAGTCTCTTGCTCTGTACCTAATCAACCAGTATCTTGCTCTGTACCTAATCAACCAGTCTCTTGCTCTGTACCTAATCAACCAGTCTCTTGCTCTGTACCTAGTCAACCAGTCTCTTGCTCTGTACCTAATCAACCAGTCTCTTGCTCTGTACCTAATCAACCAGTCTCTTGCTCTTTACCTAATCAACCAGTCTCTTGCTCTGTACCTAGTCAACCAGTCTCTTGCTCTGTACCTAATCAACCAGTCTGTTGCTCTGTACCTAATCAACCAGTCTCTTGCTCTGTACCTAATCAACCAGTCTCTTGCTCTGTACCTAATCAACCAGTCTCTTGCTCTGTACCTAATCAACCAGTCTCTTGCTCTGTACCTAATCAACCAGTCTCTTGCTCTGTACCTAATCAACCAGTCTCTTGCTCTTTACCTAATCAACCAGTCTCTTGCTCTTTACCTAATCAACCAGTCTCTTGCTCTGTACCTAATCAACCAGTATCTTGCTCTGTACCTAATCAACCAGTTTCTTGCTCTGTACCTAGTCAACCAGTCTCTTGCTCTGTACCTAGTCAACCAGTCTCTTGCTCTGTACCTAATCAACCAGTATCTTGCTCTTTACCTAGTCAACCAGTCTCTTGCTCTGTACCTAATCAACCAGTCTCTTGCTCTTTAACTAATCAACCAGTCTCTTGCTCTGTACCTAGTCAACCAGTATCTTGCTCTTTACCTAGTCAACCAGTCTCTTGCTCTGTACCTAATCAACCAGTATCTTGCTCTTTACCTAATCAACCAGTCTCTTGCTCTGTACCTAGTCAACCAGTCTCTTGCTCTGTACCTAATCAACCAGTCTCTTGCTCTGTACCTAATCAACCGGTATCTTGCTCTGTACCTAATCAACCAGTCTCTTGCTCTGTACCTAATCAACCGGTATCTTGCTCTGTACCTAATCAACCAGTCTCTTGCTCTGTACCTAATCAACCAGTCTCTTGCTCTGTATCTAGTCAACCAGTCTCTTGCTCTGTACCTAATCAACCAGTCTCTTGCTCTGTACCTAATCGACCAGTATCTTGCTCTGTACCTAATCAACCGGTATCTTGCTCTTTACCTAATCAACCAGTCTCTTGCTCTTTACCTAGTCAACCAGTCTCTTGCTCTGTACCTAATCAACCAGTCTCTTGCTCTGTACCTAGTCAACCAGTCTCTTGCTCTGTACCTAATCAACCGGTATCTTGCTCTGTACCTAATCAACCAGTCTCTTGCTCTGTACCTAATCAACCGGTATCTTGCTCTGTACCTAATCAACCAGTCTCTTGCTCTGTACCTAATCAACCAGTCTCTTGCTCTGTACCTAATCAACCAGTATCTTGCTCTTTACCTAATCAACCAGTCTCTTGCTCTTTACCTAATCAACCAGTATCTTGCTCTGTACCTAGTCAACCAGTTTCTTGCTCTGTACCTAATCAACCAGTCTCTTGCTCTGTACCTAATCGACCAGTCTCTTGCTCTGTACCTAATCAACCAGTATCTTGCTCTGTACCTAATCAACCAGTATCTTGCTCTGTACCTAATCAACCAGTCTCTTGCTCTGTACCTAATCAACCAGTATCTTGCTCTGTACCTAGTCAACCAGTCTCTTGCTCTGTACCTAATCAACCAGTATCTTGCTCTTTACCTAATCAACCAGTCTCTTGCTCTGTACCTAATCAACCAGTATCTTGCTCTGTACCTAATCAACCAGTCTCTTGCTCTGTACCTAATCAACCAGTATCTTGCTCTGTACCTAATCAACCAGTATCTTGCTCTTTACCTAATCAACCAGTCTCTTGCTCTGTACCTAATCAACCAGTCTCTTGCTCTGTACCTAATCAACCAGTATCTTGCTCTTTACCTAACCAACCAGTCTCTTGCTCTGTACCTAATCAACCAGTATCTTGCTCTGTACCTAGTCAACCAGTCTCTTGCTCTGTACCTAATCAACCAGTCTCTTGCTCTGTACCTAGTCAACCAGTCTCTTGCTCTGTACCTAATCAACCAGTATCTTGCTCTTTACCTAGTCAACCAGTCTCTTGCTCTGTACCTAATCAACCAGTCTCTTGCTCTGTACCTAATCAACCAGTCTCTTGCTCTGTACCTAATCAACCAGTCTCTTGCTCTGTACCTAGTCAACCAGTCTCTTGCTCTGTACCTAGTCAACCAGTCTCTTGCTCTGTACCTAATCAACCAGTATCTTGCTCTGTACCTAGTCAACCAGTCTCTTGCTCTGTACCTAATCAACCAGTCTCTTGCTCTGTACCTAGTCAACCAGTCTCTTGCTCTGTACCTAATCAACCAGTATCTTGCTCTTTACCTAGTCAACCAGTCTCTTGCTATGTACCTAATCAACCAGTCTCTTGCTCTGTACCTAGTCAACCAGTCTCTTGCTCTGTACCTAATCAACCAGTCTCTTGCTCTGTACCTAATCAACCAGTATCTTGCTCTGTACCTAGTCAACCAGTCTCTTGCTCTGTACCTAATCAACCAGTCTCTTGCTCTGTACCTAGTCAACCAGTCTCTTGCTCTGTACCTAATCAACCAGTATCTTGCTCTTTACCTAGTCAACCAGTCTCTTGCTCTGTACCTAATCAACCAGTCTCTTGCTCTGTACCTAGTCAACCAGTCTCTTGCTCTGTACCTAATCAACCAGTATCTTGCTCTTTACCTAGTCAACCAGTCTCTTGCTCTGTACCTAATCAACCAGTCTCTTGCTCTGTACCTAGTCAACCAGTCTCTTGCTCTGTACCTAATCAACCAGTATCTTGCTCTTTACCTAGTCAACCAGTCTCTTGCTCTGTACCTAATCAACCAGTATCTTGCTCTGTACCTAGTCAACCAGTCTCTTGCTCTGTACCTAATCAACCAGTCTCTTGCTCTGTACCTAGTCAACCAGTCTCTTGCTCTGTACCTAATCAACCAGTATCTTGCTCTTTACCTAGTCAACCAGTATCTTGCTCTTTACCTAGTCAACCAGTCTCTTGCTCTGTACCTAATCAACCAGTATCTTGCTCTGTACCTAATCAACCAGTCTCTTGCTCTGTACCTAGTCAACCAGTATCTTGCTCTTTACCTAATCAACCAGTCTCTTGCTCTTTACCTAATCAACCAGTCTCTTGCTCTTTAGCTAATCAACCAGTCTCTTGCTCTGTACCTAATCAACCAGTCTCTTGCTCTGTACCTAATCAACCAGTCTCTTGCTCTGTACCTAATCAACCAGTATCTTGCTCTGTACCTAATCAACCAGTCTCTTGCTCTGTACCTAATCAACCAGTCTCTTGCTCTGTACCTAGTCAACCAGTCTCTTGCTCTGTACCTAATCAACCAGTCTCTTGCTCTGTACCTAATCAACCAGTCTCTTGCTCTTTACCTAATCAACCAGTCTCTTGCTCTGTACCTAGTCAACCAGTCTCTTGCTCTGTACCTAATCAACCAGTCTGTTGCTCTGTACCTAATCAACCAGTCTCTTGCTCTGTACCTAATCAACCAGTCTCTTGCTCTGTACCTAATCAACCAGTCTCTTGCTCTGTACCTAATCAACCAGTCTCTTGCTCTGTACCTAATCAACCAGTCTCTTGCTCTGTACCTAATCAACCAGTCTCTTGCTCTTTACCTAATCAACCAGTCTCTTGCTCTTTACCTAATCAACCAGTCTCTTGCTCTGTACCTAATCAACCAGTATCTTGCTCTGTACCTAATCAACCAGTTTCTTGCTCTGTACCTAGTCAACCAGTCTCTTGCTCTGTACCTAGTCAACCAGTATCTTGCTCTTTACCTAGTCAACCAGTCTCTTGCTCTGTACCTAATCAACCAGTATCTTGCTCTTTACCTAATCAACCAGTCTCTTGCTCTGTACCTAGTCAACCAGTCTCTTGCTCTGTACCTAATCAACCAGTCTCTTGCTCTGTACCTAATCAACCGGTATCTTGCTCTGTACCTAATCAACCAGTCTCTTGCTCTGTACCTAATCAACCGGTATCTTGCTCTGTACCTAATCAACCAGTCTCTTGCTCTGTACCTAATCAACCAGTCTCTTGCTCTGTACCTGGTCAACCAGTCTCTTGCTCTGTACCTAATCAACCAGTCTCTTGCTCTGTACCTAATCAACCAGTATCTTGCTCTGTACCTAATCAACCGGTATCTTGCTCTTTACCTAATCAACCAGTCTCTTGCTCTTTACCTAGTCAACCAGTCTCTTGCTCTGTACCTAATCAACCAGTCTCTTGCTCTGTACCTAGTCAACCAGTCTCTTGCTCTGTACCTAATCAACCGGTATCTTGCTCTGTACCTAATCAACCAGTCTCTTGCTCTGTACCTAATCAACCGGTATCTTGCTCTGTACCTAATCAACCAGTCTCTTGCTCTGTACCTAATCAACCAGTCTCTTGCTCTGTACCTAATCAACCAGTATCTTGCTCTTTACCTAATCAACCAGTCTCTTGCTCTTTACCTAATCAACCAGTATCTTGCTCTGTACCTAGTCAACCAGTTTCTTGCTCTGTACCTAATCAACCAGTCTGTTGCTCTGTACCTAATCGACCAGTCTCTTGCTCTGTACCTAATCAACCAGTATCTTGCTCTGTACCTAATCAACCAGTATCTTGCTCTGTACCTAATCAACCAGTCTCTTGCTCTGTACCTAATCAACCAGTATCTTGCTCTGTACCTAGTCAACCAGTCTCTTGCTCTGTACCTAATCAACCAGTATCTTGCTCTTTACCTAATCAACCAGTCTCTTGCTCTGTACCTAATCAACCAGTATCTTGCTCTGTACCTAATCAACCAGTCTCTTGCTCTGTACCTAATCAACCAGTATCTTGCTCTGTACCTAATCAACCAGTATCTTGCTCTTTACCTAATCAACCAGTCTCTTGCTCTGTACCTAATCAACCAGTCTCTTGCTCTGTACCTAATCAACCAGTATCTTGCTCTGTACCTAATCAACCAGTCTCTTGCTCTGTACCTAATCAACCGGTATCTTGCTCTGTACCTAGTCAACCAGTCTCTTGCTCTGTACCTAATCAACCAGTCTCTTGCTCTGTACCTAATCAACCAGTCTCTTGCTCTGTACCTAGTCAACCAGTCTCTTGCTCTGTACCTAATCAACCGGTATCTTGCTCTGTACCTAATCAACCGGTCTCTTGCTCTGTACCTAATCAACCAGTCTCTTGCTCTGTACCTAGTCAACCAGTCTCTTGCTCTGTACCTAATCAACCAGTCTCTTGCTCTGTACCTAATCAACCAGTATCTTGCTTTGTACCTAATCAACCAGTATCTTGCTCTGTACCTAATCAACCAGTCTCTTGCTCTGTACCTAATCAACCAGTATCTTGCTCTGTACCTAGTCAACCAGTCTCTTGCTCTGTACCTAATCAACCGGTATCTTGCTCTGTACCTAATCAACCAGTCTCTTGCTCTGTACCTAATCAACCAGTCTCTTGCTCTGTACCTAGTCAACCAGTCTCTTGCTCTGTACCTAATCAACCAGTCTCTTGCTCTGTACCTAATCAACCAGTATCTTGCTCTGTACCTAATCAACCGGTATCTTGCTCTTTACCTAATCAACCAGTCTCTTGCTCTTTACCTAGTCAACCAGTCTCTTGCTCTGTACCTAATCAACCAGTCTCTTGCTCTGTACCTAGTCAACCAGTCTCTTGCTCTGTACCTAATCAACCGGTATCTTGCTCTGTACCTAATCAACCAGTCTCTTGCTCTGTACCTAATCAACCGGTATCTTGCTCTGTACCTAATCAACCAGTCTCTTGCTCTGTACCTAATCAACCAGTCTCTTGCTCTGTACCTAATCAACCAGTATCTTGCTCTTTACCTAATCAACCAGTCTCTTGCTCTTTACCTAATCAACCAGTATCTTGCTCTGTACCTAGTCAACCAGTTTCTTGCTCTGTACCTAATCAACCAGTCTCTTGCTCTGTACCTAATCGACCAGTCTCTTGCTCTGTACCTAATCAACCAGTATCTTGCTCTGTACCTAATCAACCAGTATCTTGCTCTGTACCTAATCAACCAGTCTCTTGCTCTGTACCTAATCAACCAGTATCTTGCTCTGTACCTAGTCAACCAGTCTCTTGCTCTGTACCTAATCAACCAGTATCTTGCTCTTTACCTAATCAACCAGTCTCTTGCTCTGTACCTAATCAACCAGTATCTTGCTCTGTACCTAATCAACCAGTCTCTTGCTCTGTACCTAATCAACCAGTATCTTGCTCTGTACCTAATCAACCAGTCTCTTGCTCTTTACCTAATCAACCAGTATCTTGCTCTGTACCTAGTCAACCAGTTTCTTGCTCTGTACCTAATCAACCAGTCTCTTGCTCTGTACCTAATCGACCAGTCTCTTGCTCTGTACCTAATCAACCAGTATCTTGCTCTGTACCTAATCAACCAGTATCTTGCTCTGTACCTAATCAACCAGTCTCTTGCTCTGTACCTAATCAACCAGTATCTTGCTCTGTACCTAGTCAACCAGTCTCTTGCTCTGTACCTAATCAACCAGTATCTTGCTCTTTACCTAATCAACCAGTCTCTTGCTCTGTACCTAATCAACCAGTATCTTGCTCTGTACCTAATCAACCAGTATCTTGCTCTGTACCTAATCAACCAGTATCTTGCTCTGTACCTAATCAACCAGTCTCTTGCTCTGTACCTAATCAACCAGTATCTTGCTCTGTACCTAATCAACCGGTATCTTGCTCTGTACCTAATCAACCAGTCTCTTGCTCTGTACCTAATCAACCAGTATCTTGCTCTTTACCTAATCAACCAGTCTCTTGCTCTTTACCTAATCAACCAGTATCTTGCTCTGTACCTAGTCAACCAGTTTCTTGCTCTGTACCTAATCAACCAGTCTCTTGCTCTGTACCTAATCAACCAGTCTCTTGCTCTGTACCTAATCAACCAGTATCTTGCTCTGTACCTAATCAACCAGTCTCTTGCTCTGTACCTAATCAACCAGTCTCTTGCTCTGTACCTAATCAACCAGTATCTTGCTCTGTACCTAATCAACCAGTATCTTGCTCTTTACCTAATCAACCAGTCTCTTGCTCTGTACCTAGTCAACCAGTCTCTTGCTCTGTACCTAATCAACCAGTCTCTTGCTCTGTACCTAATCAACCAGTATCTTGCTCTGTACCTAATCAACCAGTCTCTTGCTCTGTACCTAATCAACCAGTCTCTTGCTCTGTACCTAGTCAACCAGTCTCTTGCTCTGTACCTAATCAACCGGTATCTTGCTCTGTACCTAATCAACCAGTCTCTTGCTCTGTACCTAATCAACCGGTATCTTGCTCTGTACCTAATCAACCAGTCTCTTGCTCTGTACCTAATCAACCAGTCTCTTGCTCTGTACCTAATCAACCAGTATCTTGCTCTTTACCTAATCAACCAGTCTCTTGCTCTTTACCTAATCAACCAGTATCTTGCTCTGTACCTAGTCAACCAGTTTCTTGCTCTGTACCTAATCAACCAGTCTCTTGCTCTGTACCTAATCGACCAGTCTCTTGCTCTGTACCTAATCAACCAGTATCTTGCTCTGTACCTAATCAACCAGTATCTTGCTCTGTACCTAATCAACCAGTCTCTTGCTCTGTACCTAATCAACCAGTATCTTGCTCTGTACCTAGTCAACCAGTCTCTTGCTCTGTACCTAATCAACCAGTATCTTGCTCTTTACCTAATCAACCAGTCTCTTGCTCTGTACCTAATCAACCAGTATCTTGCTCTGTACCTAATCAACCAGTCTCTTGCTCTGTACCTAATCAACCAGTATCTTGCTCTGTACCTAATCAACCAGTCTCTTGCTCTTTACCTAATCAACCAGTATCTTGCTCTGTACCTAGTCAACCAGTTTCTTGCTCTGTACCTAATCAACCAGTCTCTTGCTCTGTACCTAATCGACCAGTCTCTTGCTCTGTACCTAATCAACCAGTATCTTGCTCTGTACCTAATCAACCAGTATCTTGCTCTGTACCTAATCAACCAGTCTCTTGCTCTGTACCTAATCAACCAGTATCTTGCTCTGTACCTAGTCAACCAGTCTCTTGCTCTGTACCTAATCAACCAGTATCTTGCTCTTTACCTAATCAACCAGTCTCTTGCTCTGTACCTAATCAACCAGTATCTTGCTCTGTACCTAATCAACCAGTATCTTGCTCTGTACCTAATCAACCAGTATCTTGCTCTGTACCTAATCAACCAGTCTCTTGCTCTGTACCTAATCAACCAGTATCTTGCTCTGTACCTAATCAACCGGTATCTTGCTCTGTACCTAATCAACCAGTCTCTTGCTCTGTACCTAATCAACCAGTATCTTGCTCTTTACCTAATCAACCAGTCTCTTGCTCTTTACCTAATCAACCAGTATCTTGCTCTGTACCTAGTCAACCAGTTTCTTGCTCTGTACCTAATCAACCAGTCTCTTGCTCTGTACCTAATCAACCAGTCTCTTGCTCTGTACCTAATCAACCAGTATCTTGCTCTGTACCTAATCAACCAGTCTCTTGCTCTGTACCTAATCAACCAGTCTCTTGCTCTGTACCTAATCAACCAGTATCTTGCTCTGTACCTAATCAACCAGTATCTTGCTCTTTACCTAATCAACCAGTCTCTTGCTCTGTACCTAATCAACCAGTCTCTTGCTCTGTACCTAATCAACCAGTCTCTTGCTCTGTACCTAATCAACCAGTCTCTTGCTCTTTACCTAATCAACCAGTATCTTACTCTGTACCTAATCGACCAGTCTCTTGCTCTGTACCTAATCAACCAGTCTCTTGCTCTGTACCTAATCAACCAGTCTCTTGCTCTGTACCTAATCAACCAGTCTCTTGCTCTGTACCTAATCAACCAGTCTCTTGCTCTGTACCTAATCAACCAGTATCTTGCTCTGTACCTAATCAACCAGTCTCTTGCTCTTTACCTAGTCAACCTAATGAGCCATAATAGAAATTAGTCATAAAAAACAAATTTTTAGTGTTTAAATGCTTTGATAACTCTCAACATCACCTCTTACTAATTACTGTGCCCTTGCAGGCCAAAAATGAAGATCACGATTAGTCATCACAAAAATTATGATTATGAACTACAAATTCATTACCGTAATACCTATAATAAAACTTTTGATCATAGATAAAACCAAAACCAGACAAACAATGCATAAACTTATGTACTTACAAAATGTTTGCCACGTCACAACTGGTATTACTTGTTGGCATTGGCCTTTCTGAACTAACATCTTTGGTGGTGCTTGTGGTCTGGCTTGATGCGCTGCCATCTTAAATAAAACAAGCATTAAAAATCATAACCTATGTTTTGAACAAGCCTAACGCTGTAACATCAATAAAAAAGTGTCAAGTACATTTTTAATATATACTACATGGACAACATCAATGGAAAGCATTGGATTCGACGAAATGGCAAAATAAAAAACTGAAAGTTCTTCTGTCTTAGGAAGCTGTCGAGGAAGCTCAAAATATAACCAGTAAAATTAAAAATCAGACTTGTTTGTAGTTTACAAATACCCTAGTAATATTTATATATAGTAAGTGTATGTTAAAAGGAACCGCTCGTTTGTTTCTTACCTATACCGAGATCCTGGAGAAGCCTGTCGGCGGCCGAGAGACGTTCTTCAATAGGTATATCAGGTTCAGCCACCTTAACTGCATTCTTCAATGATTCCTGTGTTAAGAGAAAACTTGCAGAGCTAATGTGTAATATAGGTGCCAAACAGACCTGCCAACCCAAGAGTGGGGCAATGCGTGAAATTTGGTTTTGGGGCAGTTGATGTATCAATGGTAGTACATGTATATATAAAATTATGGAAATTGGGGCAAAAATCTCACGCATTTTCATTTTTTTTTTGGGGTGATTGCGTCAGTCTCACACCCAATGCGTGAGAGTTGGCAGGTATGGTTAGAGTTGCCAGATGGATGAACAAAAAATACAGGACATATTGTGGCTGGCAGTGGGTTCTGTATTTGAAAGTGTATAGCGTATAGTGTCTTGTATATAGTTATATGGTAAATGCATGATATGATGACATGATATATATACTAATATAATAATATACATGCATGTAATGCTGTACAGTAGTGTATATTAGGCTCTACTTAGTATGCATTGTCTCTCCTCTTTAGTCTTACTCACAATTATTTGTTGATTGTCTAAACTTCTTTAGCAATGAATCATCTTTTAATACAGCAGCATAAAATGCTTTGCAGTTTACTTTCATATTTCATGCCACTTGCAGCTCTGATTTTATAGTACAGTTGATGTTCTGTTTCTTTCTTTTGTCCATCTGGTTGTCATGAGCAAAAATACACGCTCAGGTCCGGCATTGCTGGTTGGTACAGAGAGTATACAAGCTTAGTTGTTTCCAGAAATAGTGGTGCACTATTCAAGATGTAACTCCACTTTTCAGCTGGGGAGCTCAAGGACTTGATGTTATCCCAGGAAATTCTTCTGATACTTCTATGCTCCTCGTACAATACATCCTCATCCACATATCTTAGATTGAAATCATTCTTTAAGTCAAGCATGTGTTGGTAGCTAGGGATGCCTTCTATCAGTGCAAAATGAGTTGCTTTGTACAAATATGAGTACTTTGTGAAGTCAAACCCTTTCTTTAGATAAGCAATAGATGAAAAAACAAGAAAAATTTTGTAATCTGCATTATTTGTATTGGATGCTGTATAAATGTATGTGACCCATTACGCTTTTTCTAACTTCTACCGATCCACAAGGTGTCACATAAAATGGATGCTATTTTTGGAGGTAATAATTTATCATATGCAGCATTGTACATACACGCCATTGCCTAGGAATCCAAGAAGATCTGTGGTGATTATCCGGTGTTCATAAGTGCTCAATTAACTCAATATTGTTCTCGCTGTGCTACCAAAGAATTTGTCTTCCTTATTTCTAATTTCTTATAATGTCATAAAGCTCCATTATTGTACCATTGTCCTTTTCGAGTTGCAGAACACCCTTCTCAAATATAGTGGCAATATTTGACATGAAGCCCAGATAAAGTTCCACAATGAATTCCTTTGCTTGAGGATTGTCAGTCCCGTCCATTTGAGTCTCAGTAACTGTTTAACTGCAGTTGGGCAATCATCCTTGAGTGACATAAAATAACTTTTCACAGCTGCTAAAACCTTTAGTAATCTCTCAGCTGCAGGTTTTAATGACAGCCATCTTGTGGGCATATGTCTTAGTAGCTCACACCACTCTATATCAACAAATTCATAGAACTCCTTAAGCTGCTGTCTTCGGCCTGCTGAAGAAGAAAAGTGATTGAAGACCCATAGTACTATTAACTCCACATCCACATCTAATTTGGAAGCAGTATTATTCAAGCAATTGTGCAGAGATGAGCACAACAGTTAGCTTTTAGTAAGTTTGGTTGTTCTACCTTCAGATGTTGGTAAACAGAATGGTGCACTCCATAGTTCACGGATGCATTGTCAGCACTATACGCTGTCGCCTTCGACATATTAATGTTGAATTTGGCTAGCGATTCCTGAATAACTTTAGCTATGCTTATAGTTTTATGTAGGGTCTTTATAGAAATCCAATAATACAGATTGAATGTCATCATGTGGTGCAAAGAATCTCAGTATCACTGGAAACATTTTTGGTTCCCTTTATTACTAGCATCACTCGCAATGCTAAATCGTAGCAACCCATCTCATAGTTTTTGCACAGCTACACATACAATGTATGGTGCCAACACAGTCTTGACAAAAGCTTCAACTTTTGTTCGCCCACAAGATATCTGCTTTGCAACAACGCTCCCAGAGTATATAATAGTGTTGGGCAGGTATTGGGTTATCCGCTCTTACCGATACCGAGGAATTCTCGGTATCCGAGGAAACCAATCATTTTCGGTGTCAGCTAGGTATCCGCGGCCGGTTTGATATGATCAATATTTATCCGTAAAAGCCTACCGGTAAATGGTTATACAGATATCCGGAGAGATTTTTAAAACGCTTCATGACGAATATGCTAATCTCAGCACGCATTGGCGAACAGATTCAACGAAAATTTCCACACTTACTGTATCTACTATTATATTATGTTACATTGATAATACCACCCGCCTCGAAGGTTTGGAAGTTATACACAGATGGGAGGACGTAAAAAAACTCTAACGGGACTGGACTCTAATTGGACTGCGTATAATTATGTGATTACATTACCTGATTACAATATGCAATAGTAAGATTTTTTTTAACTGTTTCAGTATATTTAACAAAGAGAGCCCCTTGCCATTATCTATCTGTTCTTTATTATTATACACAACGTTTGTATCAATAACTATATTTTTTAATAGAATAAACAATAAAAACATCTATCATGAAAATTATATTTCCATCTTTCTTTTCTTTTTTGGCTTTCTAAAACAAGGAGTCTCTTTGCCGTAACAATATACTGCTGACTAAAGAATGTTTTTTTGCACAGGCTACTTTTTGCACAACGATAAAAATTGTTCGAGACAGTTATGATTTAAAGTTTAAACCATTTAAAGACACACTGATAACCACATACCGAACAATAGTACCGACAATACCGAACTTTCTTAGTTGACAAAGGATACCGAAGATGGTAAATACAGAGGATATCGATACCGAGAAAACCGATAAAAACGTGCAAGGATATCCGATACGGCACTAAATTAGATACCGGCCCAACACTAGTATATAATCCTATCCAGTTTCATATCACAGTCCAATGAATTATAACTCAAACTATGTTTCAATGTGTGAACTACTTTGGTAAGCTCAGCAGCAGTTATTTGACTTTGCTGAGAGCTTTCTGTAGATGCAAAAAACGTAGACAACCGATGATTATCTTTAGTTGAGCTTACACTTCTCTTATGCTACTTGGTTTCTTCATGCTGTTTAATGTCCGCTGCTCCTCCTGATGCAATGGAGAAGTCTTTGTTGCAAAGACTGCAGCGCACTTTGAATTTATCTCTGCTCACAGGCTTTATCCACATGAATTTCTCTTCCCATGTTTTGCTATATACGGTCAAGCGCTTGGGTTTCTTTGGCGGAGTATTGTGAAGATATTCAGCTGTCGAAGAACTTGCCTCAAACATGCTGACTGATGAACTAGCAAATTTATTGTGGGCTGTGGCTGAAAACTTCATAATTCGCTGGCACTTTCCTGAATCAGTGGGGTGGGAAAGAGAATTTTCTTTCTATCCATTGCCAACTCCACAATAGATAGAAGGGAAATTCCCCACTAATTACAGCTGTTTGTTTGGCTATTGTTATATGCATGGATACCTATATTATATATCTATCTATCAATCATCGATGGTTATTGTTATATAATATTCCAGTTGGCTCAATAACCAATACAGCTGCAATGGTTGTTGTATATGTATTACATGTACATGTATTTAAAGAAAATAGTTACAGATAAAAAATAACTCTCCCCTGCAACTCAAATACAGGAAAGTTAGGGTCAAATACAGGACACAAGACACAGATAAAAAAACAAGACAATCCAGTCAAATACAGGACATCTGGCAACCCTAGGTATGGTGCCAAATATAACTTACGCTTAGAGGGGAATAGCTCACGCTCTCATTTGTTTATACACATTCAAATGCACAAATCAAATATAAAAAATTTTAGCCTTCACTAACATAAACTACGTTCATAATGCCTTTAACAACATTACTATAAAACTCTGTAGTCTATAGAAGTCAACCAACATCAGACTCCATCATCGTCAACTTCTAGATGATGAGCGTTTTATCTTTTATTTCACGAAGCTGAAAAATTCCCAAAGACTGTCTAAATGAAATAAATAGAACTAAATGGCTTACTTCCTTTTGTCTCTTTTCTTCTTCTTTTCTCTGGCGATCTTTTCTGATAGCTTCCAAACGAGCCTTTTTCCTTTCTAGCTCGGCTTTTCTGTCCGCCATATCTCTTTTTACTATAATTGGTGTCGCCGGAAGTATGGAGCTTATAGTGCCCCGAGTTTGCAACCCGAAGTGATAAACCGAGTTATATTTACCAAAGACCTATTAACTATGGTATAGTTAATAGGTCTATGGTATTTACAAACTCGAGTTTGAAAAAATAAGGTGCAATATACTGGTATTACGGTAGCATAACCGTAGATCTGATTATATTAACGATGGTACACCACTGATTACCGGTTAGTTAAACCATAACTGCCACGATCAGTGTTTTTGTTTTTTTCATATGTAAATCAGACATGCTGATTCCGATTTTGTAATCAAAATAAAAATTGGTCCACTAGTTTTCAAAGTCATTTTTGTTTTTGAAGGCTTTTTACAGCGATTCAATATCGGGGTCGAAAACGACACTTCAAGCCCCGCCCATAAACATGTGACGTAACCTAGCTTTTTATGGACGCAAGTCGGAGATGTTTAGTCGACTGAGAAACAAATAGCTCTGCGAGCTTACCAATGAAAATCGACGTTACAGATGTCAAATCTCCAAAGGTCAAGGTCAGGTTTACATAATTTTTCATAAATTTTTATCGAGACGCTCGGAAATCGCTTTATACAGATAACGCTCTCAATGGCAGGAACCCAAGTACCCATGGATGAAGGTATGCATGGTTTTGTGGCTGAACCTCTTGTTAGGATGGAAGATAACGAGGTTGTGAACGTGAGTAATATTATTTTTATTTCATTTATTTTTAATTTATCGAAAATAATTGATGAAAAAATGCGATATTTGTTATAAAGTACAAAGCAGTTATATCATTCATTTTATTAGATTTCGTTGGATTATATACATACATACAAATGAATATATCGGCTTGTTCATCATCATGTTGTGTTCTCAATAAATTTATTGAGTTTAATATTCTTGACTTAGCTTCCCCAAATTTTTCACTTTGAGACTCGGTTGTACATGTATGTAAAGATAAGCCGCTTTGTATTCAACCTCTTGTCACTAAAACATTCGCTTCCTTACCAGGTTTATGTACCAAGACCTGTTGAGGAATGGTGTGGCTGTGGGAGATGCCAGGCTTGGCCTAAAGAAGACATGAACATCTGCTGCAGGAATCATCCTATATGGGACACGCAAAGAAGTGGAGGGCCAGAGATTTCCTGCATTACATCATGCCCCAACATTGGCGAACTTATGATGTATGCCCCCTTAAGAAACATGTGGCACAACTACTGTACATACCATGGTGTGTTTTGATTTGCACTGCATAATGAGATTTGTCGCATGACATGTCTGCTGTTTAGCAAATCCCTTCCTCATCCTATAATGTTTTTAATCTTTCAAGCAAATTATTATGCAGCTCTATAATGCTACCTCTTACAAGAATATTGTAGATATTTTATTGCAAAAGTTTACCTACAGCCAGCATGATGGGTTGAAAATCACCCATAATCTCAACCTAGCATGCGTGGACTATGTTTTTAACCTTTGTTCCTATCATTACAGTACCACAAAGACCAGATGCTGAATTGCTTCAAGTGGGCCCAAACCTAACCCAAGAACAGATTACCAGACTAATTAATGAACAAAAAAGACTGTGCGCTTACAGGTCGTTAATATTTTGGGCATACCCAAGTTTGAAACGAGGTGAAAGAAAGCCACTACCTGCCTGCATATATGCTTATGTCAGAGCACTGTTTCCTAGTACAGACGACGAAGAAATTTATGCCGATTGGCAACATACTCTCTTTGCCTATAGCAATCAGCAAGACAGTTGATAGATCAGCAAGATAGTTATTAAAGGTTGACTTGCAACAAAATTCACATTACAATTATTTGATATCAAAAGATTCACCATGTCTTACTCTGTTGTAGGTGCAAAATATGTGGAAAGGTGATTACAAGCTCTTAAAAGCTCAAAAACCAACAGAAAATCGTAGCCACACCAGATCGCTGTAGTTTGGATTCCCTTTCCAAAGCGGTTCAAATGTGATGTAGTTCTGAGCGATGGTTTCTGTTTAGACTTTCTTGCAACCTTATTCGTTGAAATATTTTCACAGATATACTTCACGCATTCAATAAAACTGTCTATTGTTCTTACGAGTCTGTTTTATCGTCATTGTAATGCTGTCACTTTTAGCACTGATATATTATAACTTACCATAAAAAATCATTGAACTTTTTAACCTTAGCTCGAAGGAGTACATATCATTGTCCGATAATCATGACGAGTCCGTTGGTCACCTGTGATATTCAAAGTGCTGCAAAAATTATTTGCGAAGTATTGGGTCACATGATCAGATTACGACTTGACGATTGAATAATGCCGAAACAAAACCGTAAAGTAGTAAGCATCTATATTTGATAAGGGGTCTTCGGTAAAACCCGAAGTGTTTGTCATAAACTAGTACTACGATAAGCTTTATATTGAGTTTTTTATTGGCCTTTCAATTCACGTGAGAACATCATGTAACAAGACAATAACCAAATTTCATGGCTACGTCATCGAAATAAAGAGATTCCAATCTACGGCGGCTTTTCGTTTTTGAGCTTTTAAGAGCTTTTTATCACATTTCCACATATTTGGCACCTACAACACAACAGAGTAAGACACGGTGAATCTTTTGATACCAAATAACTGTTATGAGAATTTTATTGCAAATCAACCTTTAATAACTATCTTGCTGATCTATCAACTGTCTTGCTGATTGCTATAAGCAAAGAGAGTTTAGATATAGATATAGTAAATCCTAGATTGGCGAATAGCTATCATTACAATGGAGCAAAAGTGAGGCCTATAATTGGCTGTTGTTCTCACGATGTCAAGTCGCAGTGATGTGCATCACGGCAACAGAGCCTTCCGCTGAGCAATGAGTTTAGTAGTGAAAGCATGCTTGTGCTACTAGTTTATAAGTCATAAACGTTACAATAAGACTAAATTCTCGGTAAAATGTCATCAGAAAAGACTACAACACCTCAGGTATGTGAACCCACAATAAAAATTTTAAATACTTAAATCAACTTAACCTTTGCGCGTGTACTATATCATTGGTTCACGTTGCATGTTGCTACTGGAAACAAACTAACTACCTTACCAACTCAACTTACTTGTCCTATCATGGTCTCATAACAACGAACATACCTTTTTATGATTATTCGGAATTGAAAGTGAAGTGAATGAATGGGACTATCAAAAGAAAGATTGTCTAGACTGATTACAACAACATATATTACATACTTGTCTCTCAAAGCTGGTAGGGTTGTAATCTAGCTTGGCATGGTTGATCAAATGCCTTTTTTTGTCTCATTCGAAGTAATGTAATTATATTCATTCTACTACATGTATGTATTGTTAATGTTTAGGCCAATAAAAAGTCCAAGTCGCCGTGGGTGCTGTGCCTATGAATGTTCAAGCAATCCTGAGAAATGCCCAAATCTGGCCTTGCACCGCTTTCCAAACAAGAAACGAGCTGAAACCTGTAATGCTTGCCTCACATTTGACGATTTAGTAAATAAGCTGCTACACCAAAATGCTTGTTCTTGGTGTCAAATTGAAGCTCAGAATGTGGTTCTAGCAGCCATAGAAACAGAATTTTGATAATGAATACAAAATTTCATTTTTGAACAAATAAATTTATGCCGATCGATCTTACAAGACTGACCTATAATTTACACAATAACAAAGAAGGTGCAGATTTTAGCCAAAATCTGTTACTATCACCTGATTCTACACAAAATTCTGAATATACAAGTAAAATCTCATGACAATATTACATACTTTCTTCTTTATATAGTCTCACGTAGCATATGGAGTCACTGAAAAAGCACATTTAAGAAAAACGACTTTGAAAAAAAAATTTATGCCGCTTCTCTGTTGCTCAGTAGTCGTGCGACGTGCTGTTGACTTACTTCGGCAGTTGTTCGATTTCTACTCCACCTTTTCAAGAGTATGAAACCAAGCAACTGCGAAAGAAAGTAAACCTTACCGATTTCCGATTCTTTCTCTTCAATCTGTGCTCATCTTTAACTTTTGCATGCAGCAATGACTTCTCACCTACAAGCAAACCAAAATACTTCAGTCCTACCACTAGTGAAGAACATCAGGGCCATCGTCGCGCTCACTGTCACCGCATGCTCACCATGCCACTGGGTCTTCGGGCAACGTCGCCAGATTTCCCCATTCAAACACTCATTCGCATTCTGCGTACGAACCTTCGCACACCGCTCCAACAATCTCTCGTCTGACAATCTCTCGTATCACACTCAACATCGCATTTGGTCAGTCAGGTTTTGAAGATGACTTGCTGGGATTCTTATATCAACACCAGCTATCACGAGGGCAATAATCATGCTGCGGGTGCGAGGCATCAGACGTGATGTGATACGGCGCGGCCAAAATTTCTCTTTTTATTCTATCAATGTTACCTGGATTCCGACTGATGGCTTTGCGATAACAAGACTGCAAAGAGGTCATCAAGGTTTCTGTAAGCTTGCCTTTCCCGGAAATAGGCGTCGCCGATTTACTATATGAAACTTGAGTTATTTCATATGAGTTGACAAACGTTTAGCAACATGATTTATGCACGCCTCCTTGACGCTGACATTACCATACACATTCAGACTACACACCGCATCATACGCTGCACTATCACCATCACCAAGAGAAACAGTATAACGTAAAGGCCCTGTTGTAGATCTCTGCCAGATAATCTTTGCTGCTTCTCTCTCCATAGCACCGCTCGAGCAGTCATGGATCTTCTCGCAAGCATCTTGGCATTTCTTCCAGAACTCGTCGTAATCGCTGTCATCCTTCTTCGGTCCTTTCTCACATACCTGGCAGTAGTTTGACATCACTTCAAAGTCTACAACATACCCAGTAAGAACATCTATAGCAACAAATACACCATTGCGTGAAGTGTGTCCACGCTTCTGCCATGCACCGTCGTAACTCACAGCTATATCTACAGTATCTACATCAGTACTACGTCTATCAAGCTTTAGATACTCTGCCTTTACAATATTCCTAATGATTCTAAAACAAGCCTCTAAAGCTGTAGAACATGCAGTAGCTAACTTACCTAACATAGCGAAGTATGAGGCACTCGTAATAGGCAGTGGTAAATTTAAATCCGAAATAAAGCTACACGCCTGTTCATAACCTACCCTGTTACTCTTACAAGAATAAACAAATCTATCGTTTATATCATAAGCCTTACCATTTACCACACTCGGGGATGTGTGCCGCGACATAACTACGGTCTTACAATCGTTACAAACTACTTCAAATAAACTAGACATACCATATACCCTATCAGTCTCAACTAACCCTACATTAGTACTACGACAGACGGAACACATATGAGAAACTAAGCTATATAAAAATTTCACGCTCACTACCCTAAAGCTGCTTGCCCTGACACTGCTTGCGGCGGTATCACCAGAAGTAGTGTCAGCACCAGCAGAAACAGGCGAGCTAGCAAGATACTTCCTGAAAGTCTCCAGCTTGTGCTTGGACGCAAAAACTGGAGTGGCAGCGGCAGAATCTGGATCAGCACAAACTGGAGCATAAGATGTAGATGGTGCTGATGAGAGAAGAGATGTACTCGGCGGTGGTGTGGTTGCATCAAATTTCTACAAATAAAAACTAATTTATGCTTAGAAGTTATTAGTTGCAGATAATTATTTTTTGCTGAGACTTCATATTTATCTTATCTCAAATTGAACTATGTATGTACTGTACAACTAGAACTTATGACGAAAAAAAGTGTCTCGAGTTGGCAACCGGTTGGTAAACCGAGTTATTCTTACAAACTCGAGTTTGTTAATATAACTTAGTTTATCAACTCGGGTGGCAAACTCGAGGCACTTTAATCCGCCATACCAGGAGGCAAATCGCTATATTATTCGTCAAGAGGGTTATCCAAGACAATTGAATCTGGACTCAAGAAAGATCAACAGTTCTTCAATAATCCCAAAGAGGCTATAAACAAAATTTTAAAAACTGGGATGACTCGTAAAACCAATATAACCAAGTTTTGTAAACATGTAGCAAAATAAGTCAATTTACAAAAATATATCATTGAGCTCAGCACCCGCTCAGCATATCCTCAACGGGTGCCAGAGATTACGCCTACAAGTGATTTTGCCTACAGGAGATCACGTCTACAAGTGATTTTGCCTACAGGAGATTACGTCTACAAGCTGATAGACTATGCCTACGATCTAGGATATTGCCCCTACTTTAAAAACACATTTTTATTGAATCATTAAGCAAAAAACAAGCGTATGTATTTTTAAAGTAGGTAGTCTTATACATACAGACACGTGTCAATAACTGAGTATTTCTATATGTTATCAGCTGCCCATCACAAAAAGTGATCATTGGTTGCTGGTCAATATATCATGGCATAACTTTGGAGTTGTTTTTTTATCTCCTATGGCATACCCATACCTGCCAACTCTCACGCATTGGGCGTGAGACTCATGCAATCACCCCAAAGAAAAAATGGAAATGCGTGAGAATTTTGCCCCAATTTCCAAAATTTTATATATGCTGTCATTGATACATCAATTGCCCCAAAATTAAATCTCACGCATTGCCCCACTCTCGGGTTGGCAGGTCTGGGCATACCATTATGTTCTACTTTTATATGGAGCCTCCCTCACAGCCGGTTGAGATCACCCGGGAGTACATATGCATATATACAGAGTAAATTACAGATGCAAGTTATATGATTTACAATAGTGTCATCCATCATAAATGAGCAAAAGAAGGCTCTCATAAAAATCTGATTTTTTGCATATAACTGTTGTGTTCGTTGTTATATACTGCATAGACAAGTAAGATGTATGAGATTTATACTTAGAATAAATAAACAGATTGTTAACGGACATTCATAGTGTATTTCTCGCAGTGAAGTGCTTTTCCGCGTGATATAATATAAACACGTGACATAACACTAACACGTGGCATAACACTAGCACGTGTACTATACAACATCCCTTCTTAGGTTTGTTTAAAACAGAAATAAAGAGTATTATAACTAAAGGAGTATTATACATGGAGTATCCATAGCGATAAGGCACACAAGCTCTAAGTGTAAGCTAATGTAAGCAAGTGTAGCGAGTGTTCCAGTCCTTAGTAGCGAACATAGTCTTTCAGATATGCCGGTTCCTTGGTCTGCCGCATAGGTCGGCTACTTCGTTCACCAGCCATTGTAGATTCAGCGTTAGCACGCTTCGTGCTCATGCTAGACTCAGCCTCAGCACGCTTCGTGCTCGTGGCTTCCTTGTTCACTGGTATTCCGCTATCTCCTATCTCCTCGGTGATGTCATCTGACGATTCACCTACAACACAAGAAGACGGCAGAAATCTTTTCACGGATGACACATTACGATCAACACATTTTCCATGGGTCTCAACAGAAATTTTCTGACCGACTCGGGCAGTGACTATGCCAGGCGAAGGTAAATATGGTGAGTCTACTTTAGACGATGGCTGTTCATTTTTCAACAAAACCTGGTCACCTACGGAAATGTCTGATGGGACAGCACGCCGGCGGCAGTCAGCGTAAATTTTCGACTGCCCTTTGTATTCTGAGTCAGTGTCATGCGCCTGTTGGTCAATATGCAAGTCGCTGAAGTGTGGCAACTTAGTTCTGATTTTCCGCCCAAACAGTAACTCAGCAGGACTTTTGCCCGTAGCAGGGTGAACACAAGCTCTGTATGCGAGTAAGTACTTAGCTACTTCCTGTCTGTAATTCAGATTGGACTCGTATGCAATTCTGATGCGTTTCATTAAGCTTGCATTTTGGCGCTCGACTTCCCCGTTAGCCTGTGGCCATCTAGGTATGACTCTCATATGTTTAATACCATTTTGGTTGCGAAAGTCTGCTAATACCTGAGAAATAAACTGTGGCCCATTATCACTTTTGATGGAATTTGGCAACCCATGTGTCAGAAACATGTTTTCAAGCTCTTTGACAGTTTTCTCAGCTGTGATACTTTTCATATAGGCAATCTCAAAAAATCTACTATAGTAGTCTATCACCACCATAATGTGCTCGCCTGATGGTAAAGGTCCTAGAAAATCAACGGCTAGTTCGGACCATGGCTCAAGTGGAAGTTTGGTTGTCCTGATAGGTTCTGGGTTAGATTTTCTCGAAGTGATTTGACAGCCATGGCATGTTTTGCATAAATTTTCAGCTTCTACATCCATCCCCGGCCAAAATACTTTTGATCGCAAAGCTTGCTTTGTTCTTACTATGCCTAAATGGCCTTCATGTGCTAGCTGGAGTATCTGCTGTCTGAGTTTAGTGGGCATTACAATTCTGTTGCCCCGGAGAATGAGTTTACCTATAGTACAAAGTTTGTCTTTGATGGCTTTGTATAATTTTGGCCCATTAAAACTATTCCAGTTACCATATTCTATACACTGGTGAAGAGAAACCAACTCATCGTCTACAGCAGACTCACGTTCTATCTCTCGTGTGGTTAACGCACGTGGTGTAGCATTTTGCGCAACAAACCTAACATGTGCCATGTCTTCAATCTGAGCTTTAGACAACGCGCTATTAGCATCTGCCTCTAAGAGCCTACTGAGAGGGTCGGCGATGTTATTTTTTCCCTTGACATAGACCACTCTAAAATAGTACGGTTGTAACCTCAACACCCAGCGTTCAATTCGTGCAGAAGGTTTTGATCTGGTTGAGTATATGTTCATCAACGGTTTATGGTCAGTTATGAGGTCAAAGTCTACCCCCAGCAAGTATGATTGAAATCTTTCGCAGGCCCACACTAAAGCTAAACTTTCTTTCTCGGTTTGGCTGTACCGCCTCTCTACACTAGACAAACTTCTGTTAGCATAGTAGATCACTCTGTTCACACCATCTTGCTTTTGTACTAGGACCGCGCCCACGCCAATAGGACTTGCGTCTGCTATGACTGAAGTATGAGCGCCGACGTCAAAAAATCCCAGAATTTTGCGGTCTGACAGAGCATCCTTGAGCTTTTTGAACGCTTTCGATTGTTCGGGACCGAATATAAATGGCTCACTACGGCGGGTCAGTTTCCTGAGTGGTTCACAAAGTTCTGGAAGATTTGGAACAAATCGACCTAGATACTCGACCAAACCTAGGAAGCTTCTCACTTCCGACTGATCTTTAGGTTCCTTGAACCCTTGAACTGCCTCGACCTTGCCAGAACCTGGCTTGATACCACGACTCGAGAGCCTATGCCCAAGAAACTCGACCTCTTCAACCCCGAAAGAACATTTTTGCCTGTTGAGAGTTAAGCCACATGCCTCAAGTCGTTCAAAGACCATGTGAAGTCTTGCGTCATGCTCTTCTCTGTCTGAGCCATGAACTACAAGATCATCGCTCATATTGGCAACCCCTGAAATGCCTTGGATGATTTTTCTTATTTCGTTTTGGTACAGCTCTGGTGCAGCATTGATCCCAAACATTAGGCGCTTATATCTGAATAGGCCTATGTGGGTTGCAAAAGTTGTTATGTGCCGGGAGCTTTCGTGAAGCATTATCTGGTGAAACCCCCACTTTAGATCGAGCTTGCTGAATATATTTGATTTAGACATGTCTAGCAGCAGCTCGTCTACTGTCGGCATAGGGTGTCTTTCACGCTTGATGGCAGTGTTGGCCTGTCTCATGTCGACACACAACCTGATCTCCGAATTGGGCTTAGGCACTACCACCACAGGTGAGACCCAGTCACTGACCCCGCTCACTGGCTCAATAATTTCGGCATCCAGAAGCTCTCGGATTTTCTGCTCGACCTTATCACGTAGTCCAAAAGGTATTCTTCGACACGGTTGGCATACAGGTGTGACAGTTTGATCTATGGTCAGCTTAACAGTTCGATCTTTCAGTAATCCTACCCCACCAAACAAATTCAGGTATTTAGTTTCATATGAACTGCACATGTTTACACTAGCATCTAGACCAATTTTGAGTAAACCCAGTTTCTGAGATGTGTCATAGCCCAAAAGTGATTCAACTTCATGATCAACAACCACATATTCCCCTTTTGACTCGTGAGGACCTACTTTTGCAGTGGCTTCAAATGTGCCTATGACTTTCAATGGCTTTTTACTACCATACGGATAGATCTCTTTTGCAGTTTTATTTGAAACACAAATAATGCCTTCGCGCTTCAATGATTTCCATACATCAGCCGACAAGATGTTGCAGTCACTGCCCGAGTCGATAATGAAATTTGTATACACTCCTCCAAGCTCCACATCCACTCTATGGAATTTTTGGCTTGATTGACATGTAAACGCATACTCTGTATTATCGTCTTTGCTCTCAACACGTCGAGCAGCACTGCTAGCTTTTATTAATTTAGTTCTACACTTTACCTCAAAGTGACCAATTTTAAAACACTTTTTACATGTTTTGTTCTTTGCAGGGCAATCAGGACTAGCTCCTGTGTGACCCTTCCGACCACAATGATAGCATTCAATTTCAGGTTTTGCAGATTTCCCTGACTGAGGTCTCAACGTATGTTTTTGCATGCCCCCTGATTTAGGTGGTTTTGAACGAAGATTGTTTACAGCGCCACTACTGCCTGTCGCTCCCCCAGACCTCATTTCCTTTGTTTGGAGCTGAACAGCCTCGATATTCGCTGCCATCTCAAGCAACTTAGGTAATTCAAGTCTATCGCCCTTGCTAAGCAGCTTTGAGCGGAGGTCGACAGAGCAACAGCTAGCTATGACCTGGTCAACAATTTCAGTGTTTACATCGGCATACTCACAACCCTCAGAAGCTTTCCTTAGCCTAGCCACATACTGTGCAATAGTTTCAGTAGCAGTTTGAGACATTTTTCTAAATTGATGTCGCAAGAATGTAGAGTTTGGAGTGTATACAAATTGTTTGTTGAGACAAGCTACAGCTTTATCAAAATTGTGGTCTTCTCCTTTGTCAAAATTAGTATCATCATGCGGCCTACTACCAAATATCTCTCGAGCAGCAGCACCGATACAGTAAAACAATAGAGCCCTACGCCTTTTTCTCAAAGATTTGGCTTCTGCTGTATCTGTTTCAGGTGTTTCATTAAACAAACCCTTACAATCAGCAAATAAATTGAACTCTTTTAACCATGCCTTCCAATTAACAGACACAGTCGCTGCATCACCGTCTGGATTAAATTGTGATGGACCTCTAAGGTCGCTAGTATAAGCATCAGCCACTATATTGAACAAGGGTCAAACACGAGGGTATCAGAAAATTCAATTAAACCATATGAAAGCAATTAGCATTAAGCTAAAATTGGAACGATACTCCTCTACGCAGCCATCCTCGTCGCCAGTTGTTGTGTTCGTTGTTATATACTGCATAGACAAGTAAGATGTATGAGATTTATACTTAGAATAAATAAACAGATTGTTAACGGACATTCATAGTGTATTTCTCGCAGTGAAGTGCTTTTCCGCGTGATATAATATAAACACGTGACATAACACTAACACGTGGCATAACACTAGCACGTGTACTATACAACAATAACCTGTTATTTCACTTTGATACAAAAAAATTATTTACTAAAAAATATTGTTTTAGCAAGAAAAGATATTACATATAACGAGCCAACTCTAAATTAACAAAAAGACCACAAACGATTAAGCCCGTTTGATAACATTATGCTAAAGTGGCCATAGCTTCAACCACTTTGTAATGCTGTAATAAATATCTTTGAAATGAAGTAAAAACCCATTTCTCAATCTTTTTGCATGGCTACTATAACTGCTCCATCTCCTTAACTTTGCTATATAACAAGTACGGTCATACTTCGACTTACGAGCTTAATGCGTTCCGAGACTGAGCTCGTATGTCAATTTACTCGCATTTTGGTGCAATTTATTTATATATAGAACAATTAAATATATTTTAATTGGTTTCTATACTCTAAAAAATGCAAATAAAACACTCAAAACAAGATATTGTAACATAAAAAACATGTTGGTTATTGTCGTAACTTACCACATGCTTTCAAAAAGCAACAAATATATAAAAACAATGCAAGGAAATGTGATTAATTAAAATGTAAAATTAAATACTGTGGTGGATTTGCCACCAAGTGAATAACGTTTTTTTATATATTATTATAGGGAGTTGTGCCCTATTTTATCTTTTTCCCGATTAGCCACGCCCTCATGGGCTGGCCTTATGTTCCACTAATTTGCATATCTTATAGTATATAAAGGAAGGCATCAGCCTTATTATTTCGTTCTGAAATACATGTTGTTCCATGAACCATCTCTCTCTTCAGTTTTTCTGATAAGGAGAATTACTTGATTTATTGCAAGTATCTCGGCATTTTGCCTCTAAGCGCTGCTCGGTATAGCAGGACAAGTCGACATGTCGACCTCTACTGGCTGTCTATCATAAAGCCAGGAATTGTAAGTTAATAATGTTATATTGTATGAACTGTAATGAACTGTATGCATAGGATGTGTGTAAGCAACTGGCAAACATAGCTAGCCCAAACATAGCTAGCATAACTAATCTTATAATAATAGGATAAGCTGACTCGGCTACTGTAGGGCTGGTAGAGTCATTAGCATTCAGTGTGAGCACACACTGTGACATCTTCCTCTTTTAGTTGTTGTTACAATTCAAACTGCTCTAAAATATCACAAGTCAGACACTTACAGAAAAATAACATATCTGCATAACAGTTTAAAATAATAGAAGTTGATTGCAAAACACAATTGTACAAAATCTGATTCTTGGTAGAAATTGACTCTTAGTCCAAAACCACACCAAAAACAAAACATGATTTTTTTAACTAAAAAGACACAAAAATCTGGTGGATCTAGCTTACAATAATTGTCCTAATCAAGAGAAATCTAAACGAATGGGTGGTTTGGACACTCTTCCCGACCTAGTGACAACTGAGGAAAAGCTTGAACTCATTTGATTAGGATTAGTTGCACCTGTCGATGCAGGAGTGGCGGTGCCACTCTGGTCAACAGAATTGGGAACAACAGCTAACTGACTTTGCTGAGCAGACTGGACCGGAACCAAAGTTTTATCAGAATTAGTACTTTCAACCAGTTTCTGTTGTTTATCAAGGTTATCATTAATCAAGGTTCTATCAGAATTAGTACTTTCAACGAGTCTCTGTTGTTTATCAATGTGATCATTAATCGAGGTTTTATTATAGGCATGAGAAGATCGGTTAGGTCTCAGAGATTTTATGTTGCGTCTGAAAACTTTGCCATCAGATAATTTGATGTAGTAACTTCGAGGCGTTTCCGCGTGTTCAACAATAACACCTTCTGCCCACTTTCTATGGCCTAGTTTACACCAAACTTTCATTCCTACGCAATACTCAGTGGGAAGGGTAGCTGTGTTGTTCTGAAATATAGCTTGTGATTGTCTTTTAACAAAGCGACTGTGTATTTCCCTAGATGTAGTCCTTGGGGCTTGAGTTGGTGGGGTAGGCAATGTAATTGTCCTCTTAAATTTCGAGCCTGTAGCAAAACTGCTGGAGATGGGAGTTGGTCACCCAATGGAGTTGACCGTAATGTGGCCAAAACATTGCACAATGTCTGACCAGATATCACCGCCTTTCTGAGGCTGTTTTTGATGGTTTGATTCATGCGTTCGGCCAACCCGTTAGAGCGTGAATGATTGGGAGAGGAAGTTATGTGTTTAACGTCATTATCCTCAATGAAGCATTTAAATTCATAAGATGTGAAATATGACGCATTGTCACTGACCAAGGTTTCAGGCCGACCAAAGTCGATGAACTGCCTTTTTAGTAAATCTATGACTTCTAAAGACCAAGAAGTTTTTAATTGATAGCAGGCTGGCCACTTCGAGTATCGATCTACTGTTACCAAATAATCGTTGCCATTGAGGTGGAAAATGTCCATACTAACCGATTGCATAGGGTATTCTGGGATATCATATGGTTCAAGGCTATACTGACTGTTCGATCTCATGTATTCTTGACAAACAGAACACGATTCTATCAAATCTCTAATCTGACCTAAATAGCCTGGCCAATAAACTGCACCTTTGGCTCGCTCAGTACATTTACTAACTCCCATGTGACCAGCATGTATTTGGTCCAACACCGTTTTCCTCATTGCTATAGGAATAACAATCTGGGCCCGGCACAGTAACAGGTCATTATGCATTGTGAGATCAGATTTTACATTCCAGTAAGGTTTCAGTGGCTCAAGGCAAGCATGTTTAGTCATTGGCCAACCATGCTTTATGTATGACGCTAGTATCTGCATTGTGGGATCTAGTTTCGTTGTCTGACTCAACTTTTCCTTGAACAGAGGCTGTGTGATAATGCCTGTGGTTATTGAATCAATCTGATCATGATCTAGTGCTTCAAGTTTATTAGCCTCAGCACCGTAGCTAGGAAGAAATGCACGTGACAATGTATCAGTTAAAATGAGGTCTCTACCTGGTTTATGAATTAAAGTGTGATCGTATCCTTGATTGCGTAGTCTCATGCGCATCAATCTAGGGCTAAGCTCATTTAAACCCTTTTTCATTATTCCAATTAGTGGAAGTTGGTCTATTTCTATCATGACATGCTGCCCGTATATGTACTGATGAAACCGCCTCAGACCATATTGAATCGCGAGGTACTCCTTCTCAATTTGCGCATATTTTCTCTGGGTTTCCATAAGGGAGCAACTGGCATATTCTATTGGTTGGCCTGCATGCATTATTACTGCTCCCATGCCAAACTGACTAGCATCAACTGATAGGGTAACTGGCAATTCTGAATCAAACATTTTTAGCGTTGGGCTAGATGATACGAGGAATTTTAGTTTCTCAAACGCCTGCTCAGCTGCTTTGCTCCAGGACCATTCGACACCTTTTTTAGTTAGCTCGCGCAGTGGGGTGGTAACTTCCGACAGATTCGGACAGAACTTAGCTAGATATGTGGCCATTCCTAAAAGCCTACTGACGTCATCTTTACACTCTGGTTTTGGCATTTTTGTAATTGCCTCCACCTTACGGACATCGGCCCTGATAGTACCATCGCCTGTAACGTGACCTAGATATTTCAACTCAGACTGCCTAAAATTGCATTTCGACTCTTTCAATTTCAGATTACAATCCCTGCATCTCTGCAATACCAACTCTAAGATTTATCGTGCTCGGTTTCAGTCGCTGCATGAATCAACAAATCATCTATGTAGCATTCCACTCCTTCAATGTCTTCAAATAATTCCGACACAGTCCGACAAAATATCTCAGGACTAGAGGATATTCCATAAGGCAATCTAAGAAATCGATATCTACCGAATGGAGTGGCAAAAGTCGTCAACAAACTGCTAGCCTCATCTAATTCAATCTGCAAAATCCTGAGGTTGCATCTAACGTAGTGAATACTCGAGACTTCGAAAGTTTAGCAAATATTTCACTAGCTGTTGGTAATGCGAAATGTTCGCGTTTTAGATTTTTATTTAACTGTGTAGGGTCTAGACAAATCCTGAGTGACCCGTCAGGTTTCAGTATGTTTACTATAGGGTGCACCCAGTCAGTTGCTTGTCTTACTTTAGCTATTGTGCCCTCACTTTCCATATATTGTAACGTGAACTTTAGTTTATCCCTTAGTCTAAATGGGACCCTCCTAACACTTTGTATAACAGGCTGAGCATTTTCTTTTAGTTGCAAAGCATGCTTACATGGCAACCTGCCAAGACCATTGAACACATCAGTGAATTTTTTAGCTACCTTATCTGTGACGGAATCAGCCCTATCAACCAACCCAAGCTCAATGCAACTGGGCAGCCCCAATAAAGTTGCCATGTTTGTATCAGTTTTTATGACTATAAACTCCACTGTATGATACTTATTGCTAACATCCACCAGTAACATAACCTTGCCTAATACATCAAGTGCGTGTCCACTAAAAGACACTAATGATCTAGCATGTTTGACAATTGTCACCTGACTATTTACGCTGGCTAGTACAGTCTGTGAAATTACATTACATGATGCTCCCGTATCCACTTTTAATCGTAATGGCTTACCATTGCATTTAGCATTGATTGTCCATTCTCTTCCGTCATTGATGGCAAATGCAGTGTCTCCGGTATTAACGTTGTCAGGTTCCGATACCTCATTGGCAGTGTTGTTGCTGTTATCTCGTGAAGATAAGCATGCAGTGGAAAAGTGATTTTTACGGGAACATTTCTTGCACACCTTTCTGTAAGCTGGGCACCTCCCTCGTTGATGTTCCATTGCACAGTATTTACAGTTCTTTATCGTTTGTAACGGTCCAGTTCTATATTTTCTATCCGATTGTAGGTTTGGGCTTTTGCTCTCTGACATGGATACTTTCTGTTTTGGGAGTAAACACTTCGTATGGCATTAACACCATCTGTCGTGTGGTTCATTTCTCTGAGGTATTGCGTGGTAGCCTCTTTACGTTGGCATACTGAGATAACCTCCTGTAATTTAGGATTGCCTGGCAAGTTGAATATATTCTCACGAACCAACTTAGATGATATACCTGCTACAATTCGGTCCACTAGTGCTTTGTCTTTCTCATCAGCATAAAATTCACAAGTTGTGATGAGGTCTCGAAGTGCTGTCACAAAGCTTTCGAATGGCTCGCCTTGCTTCTGAACTCTGCTGTGAAATTTGAATCGCTCAAAGACTGTTTTTACCTGAGGGTTGAAGTGTTCAGTGAACGCTTTCTTTACTTCTGCAATGTCTTTTCGATCTGCTATGTTCAGTGTTCGAAATATTTCTTGGCCTTGTGCGCCAAGCAGTGTCAATAAAGTCGCTACTTGTGTTTCTCCATCCTTTTTAGTCTTTTCTGTTGCTATCATGTAAAAATCATATTGCTCGAGCCATGCTTTCCAACTTCTAATAGTCTCGCTGGGATTGTCTGTAGAATTTACAAAACTTGCCGGCGGCTTGAGCCCTCCTTCTGCCATGTTTTCTTTTCGTTCTCTTCAAAAATCCTGTCCTGACACCATATCATAAAGCCAGGAATTGTAAGTTAATAATGTTATATTGTATGAACTGTAATGAACTGTATGCATAGGATGTGTGTAAGCAACTGGCAAACATAGCTAGCCCAAACATAGCTAGCATAACTAATCTTATAATAATAGGATAAGCTGACTCGGCTACTGTAGGGCTGGTAGAGTCATTAGCATTCAGTGTGAGCACACACTGTGACACTGTCGACCTTGCTGTAGACTGTCGACCAGAGGTCGACCCCTGTCTAGAGACGAGCAATTGTGTTGCCTATAGCGTAAGACGTCTCGTACGCCGCTGTGTGTTGGTGACGCAATCTAACGTAAGGTTGCCCGAGTTGGTGACTTGTTACCTGTAGCATAAGACATTTCGTATGCCGCTGCGTGTTGGTAACTTGGCCCGACGCAGTGCTACCCGAAGTTAGTAATTGGTTGTCACCTGTAGCGTAAGACGTCTCGTACGCCGCTGCGTGTTAGTGATTCAGTCCAACGCAGTGCTCCCTGAATTAGGGATTGTTGTTACCTGTAGTGTAAGACGTTTTGTACGCCGATACGTGTTGGTGGCTCAATCCAACACAATACATACAGTAGCAGCTAACACTAGCATTTGCCAGGGAGGGAGATATAAGTGTTATTCTTCATTACAACAGTTGAATTTGATAAATTTGGATTTTATCAAAAGTTTTAAAAAAAACAAACTTAAAAGCAAACCTAAAAGCAAACTTTCATTTTTCGTAATTAAAATTTCTTTGGCGTTCATAGTTGGAAGTTTCTCGTTGGTTAGCTAATTTTTCCTTTGTTTCGCTTTCATGACTAGCCGGCCGTTTTAAGATAAACTTATCTAAGGACGTTTGCCTTTGTCGCGCTTTCAACGTGTTGCGATTAGGACGAACACTGGTGTCGTCACAAAGGGTTAATGCACGACCACTAGCCAACTTGTCCGAAAGTCTATTTTTATAGATAGCACCGGCCTTTTCACATAGACCTTTTTGCCTTTTAACCACCGGCCTTTTCGCCTTCATTGTAACATCGTTTCAGTTACGCTGTCACCGGCCAATTGTTTATTTTTTATCCAATGCCTGAGCAGTCTCTCCATCAGCGGTCGTGAAAATCGCTGCGTCGTTTAGAAACTATGGTTAGTCCTTTTGCAAACTAAATGCCCTGAATACAACCCTTCGCTTTGATAATTGTAGATGTATTTCTGCCATATTGCTGAGCTAGATCAATCACGCATACACATTTCGCATATTTTACAAAAATTTTCCGTTTAATATCAATTGTTATCATTTGCTTTTTCTTTCCATTATCTTTCATTTTACTGGCAAACATTCGGTCTACGCACCGTACTTTTAATTCACATAATTCTGCACTGAAAATTGCGCACAGAAAACACGGTACAAAAGTATAACCTGAGTAGTTGAAAAATACAGAGTGATGCTGTTCTCATAAAACACCTCCGGCATACTTTGCAACTGACTCATGTGCTCGTATCTCAAACATGGCTCGTATGTTGGTGCTAAAACTTGCTTAAAAGCTGGCTCGTATCTCAAGTTTCTCGTACGTTAGAGCACTCGTAAGTTGAAGTATTACTGTATAGATTAAAAGACTATTTCGAATTGAATATTATTTAGACTTATACAAAATTACTCACTTTTGTATAGTTTGGAGGAATTGGGCTACTTTTGTACACACAACTGTTGTGTCCATAGAGTTATACTGCTCTTTATGCTTAACGACTATGCTATTCTCTTAACGGAAGTTACGTGATATACATCACTATATGTGCGAGGTTTAAGCGCCATTACTATTATCTGTTTCTTCTGTCAATAAATGCAATCGTAACCATCTGCACTTCGTGTACACTTTAAATGCGTACCAAAACATAATTTTGGCGACAAAGATGATTTAGCTTACCTTTGATTCGTTTTCGGGTTATTTAACTCGTTATTATTAACTGTGATGGCTGGATTACCTATTCCCACGTTTGATGACGGCACTGAGGTTGACTCGTTTTTAGAAAGATTGGAATGCTACTTTGCTGTGTCTAGTACCAAGAATGCAAAGAAGGTACCTATCTTGTTAATGGGACTTAGTGCTGGTCAGTATCAGACTTTGAGAGACTTGGTTTCACCTGCAGTGCCACAATCTGTTGGTTATGACGATTTAAAGCTTAGCTTACAATCACACTTTGGTGAGCCTAGAAACATGAGGCTGGAGCGTACACGGTTTCGCTCAATTATACGTCAGAGTGGTGAGTCATTTACAGATTTCCAGATTCGAGTCAGAAAGGGAGCTAGATACTGTAACTTTGGAGATAGACTTGATGAAAATTTGCTGGAGCAATTTATCTCCGGAGTTAATCGTTCAGGATTATCGAAAAAACTCATTGAGGATACTAGAATCACGACATTAGCTGGAGCTATGGAAGTTGCTGGTACAGTTTAGTTACTTGATTGCGATTCTCGAGCTATAGCTGCCACTACTCCTAATTTCGTCGCTCGTGTTGCTCATAAAGGAGGTGCAATATCTAACTATAACACTTTTTCGGCTAGTAACACTAGAAAACCACAGAAGCCTTCAAAGACCGTTACATGCTTCCGATGTTCAAAGCCTGGCCATGTAGCTAGTGACACTTCCTGTCCTGCACGGAGTAAAATTTGTAACCAATGCAAGAAGAAGGGACATTTTGCAGGCTCGAGGTTCTGTCGTAAAGCGAAGAAAAAGAAATCTACGACAGTGAACGCTATTGCTGACGATAACGCTGCTACACCTGATGGCATTACGACTATGACTGGTTCGCCTTCAGCTGTAGACAATTTTAGTCATGAGTTTACGGTAGGCCATGGGCTTACGCTTGGTAAGGGTACACTTACTTGTACTGCATCAATGGCGGGTATTTCAGTAACATTTCTTGTAGATTCGGGTGCTGTAGATAATGTACTTGATAGACAAACCTATGACATTTTACGCAATAGTGTTGTATTACAACCAACTACCAAGAAATTATTTGCTTATGGACAATGTGCACCCTTGCGTATGTTAGGGCAGTTCAATTTAAATGTCTCAGTAGATAGTAAGACTGTTAATGCTACATTTTATGTCTTTGATGGTATTGCATGCAATTTGTTGAGTGCTGCCACTGCTAGTAGTCTAGGGCTATTCTGTTTGACCAACGTTAGTAGTTTGAGTACTGAAGCCAGTTTGGAAAGTGTTGTGAAAGACAAGTACCCTGGGTGTTTTTCTGGTGTGGGCAAATTGAAAAATGTGCAGATCAAATTACACATTAATCCAGACTGTGAGCCAGTTGCTCAGCCAGTCAGACGTCTACCTTTCAGTTATCGGGCCAAAGTTGAAAATGCTTTACAAAAATTACTTGAAGAGGGTGTTATTGAGAAGGTTCATGGTATAGGTTCTACTTGGGTAAGTCCTTTGGTTGTTGTGCCTAAAGAAAGGGATGAGGTTCGTCTGTGTGTTGACATGAGACGCGCCAACACGGCAATTGTTAGGGAACGCTATCCTGTGCCAACAATGCAGGAAATGCTAGTTGAGCTCAATGGGTCTAAAGTGTTTTCCAAGTTGGATTTGAAACAGGGTTTTTTCCAGTGTGAATTGCATCCTGCATCTCGGAATATTACTACTTTTGTAACACATATCGGTCTGTTTAGAATGAAGCGGTTAGGAATGGGAGTATCTGCTGCTCCTGAAATTTTTCAGTACACCATTCAGACAGTTTTAAATGGGCTTGAGGGAGTTTTAAATTTAGCTGATGATATTGTCGTTTTTGGTCAAACTAGTGCTGAGCACAGAGTCAGATTGTTGAAAGTAATGAGTCGCTTGTCCGAGTGTGGTCTTACTTTGAACCCTGCTAAATGTGCATTTGGTGTTTCCTCGATCAAGTTTTTAGGTCATGTTATTTTGAGTGATGGTGTCTCACCTGACCCTGGTAAGATTAATTCCATTTTGTCAGCTAGACCTCCCCAAAATGTAGTTGAATTAAAAGGTTTTTTGGGACTTGTGCAATTTGTTGGTCGATATGTTCCCAATCTTGCTGTTGTTGCTTCACCTTTGTGGTCACTGACCAAGAGCAGTGTTCGTTTTGAATGGTTGCAGGTACACCAGGATTCTTTTGTAGCTATCAAAGATTTGATGACTTCGTGTGAAACCTTGGCATACTATGACAGGAATGCACCCACCACTGTGGTCGCAGATGCAAGTCCTACTGGTCTCGGTGGAGTGTTATGCCAATTTCAACAGGGAGTTTCTCGCGTTGTGGCATATGGGCATCGACGTTTGACAGATGTTGAGTCACGTTATTCTCAGATTGAGCGCGAGGCGCTTGCCTTGATTTGGGCTTGTGAGCATTTTAAAATGTACTTGTTAGGGAACAGTTTCCAGTTGGTGACTGACCATAAACCTTTAGTTGCAATTTTTAATAACCCAAGTTCCAGGCCAACCCCCCGATTGGAAAGATGGAGTCTTAGGCTTCAGGCATTTGATTTCAATCTTGTTTACCGGCGAGGCTCCGAGAATATTGCTGATGCCATGTCTCATTTGAGTGTATCAAGGGATGTCTCTGGGCCTGTCACTGATGATTCATACATCAGGGCAGTTGTAGAAACTGCTATGCCTTGTGCTCTGTCTTGGAAGGAGATGTGTGAGGCGGCTTTGACTTGTGAGGAGTCTAAGACTATTAATTCAGCACATCAAACTGGTAATTAGCAGCAGTTTTCTTCTGCGATAAAGGCTGTTCGCAATGAGCTGATTAGTTGTGAAGGCGTGATTCTCCGCGGCGACCGTATTTTTGTTCCAGTGTCATTGCGGCGCAGAGTTCTTTCTTTGGCTCATGAAGGGCACCAAGGGATTGTGAAGACAAAATGGCGATTGCGTCAGAAAGTCTGGTGGTCCGGTGTTGACAAGGAGGCCGAATTGTTCTGCAGACAGTGCGTTTCTTGTCAGTTGGTTAGTAATGATGGTCCTCCTGTACCAATCACTCCTACCCAAATGCCCAATGGTCCCTGGAAGTTTTGTGCCATTGATTTACTGGGTCCTTTGCCGGATGGTTGTTCTGTTCTGGTTTTAGTCGATTATTTTAGTAGATTCTTTGAATGTTTTTTTTAAAGAATACCAAGGCAGAGAAAGTTGTCCTGTTTTTAGAGAATGTCTTTTCACTGTATGGGTACCCGGAGTTGCTTCGCTCAGATAATGGTCCACAATTTGTGTCAGGCGAATTTCAAGGATACTTGAAGCAGTGTGGAGTGCGATGGGTATCGACCACACCTTTGTGGCCCCAAGCCAATGGGGAAGTTGAACGTATGAACCGGACTCTTTTGAAGGTTCTCAAAGTTGCAAAGGAAGAGGGCAGAGATCTTGAAAGAGCTGTACAGAAATTTTCTATGGCTTACAAGTCGACACCTCATTCAGCAACAGGAATGACACCTTTTTCTTTGATGTTTGGAAGAGAGATGAGAACAAAGTTACCTATGTACAGCGATGTTGTTCGTGGTATAGACAGTGAGGCTAGGGATTGTGATGGTCAATACAAGGAGAAAATGAAAACCTATGCCGATAGGGGCACTAGACTGACTGAGTTTGGAGTAGGAGATAAGGTGGTTAAGAGACAGGAAAGCAAGGGGAAGCTAGACACTAACTATAGACGAGAAGAGCATACAGTTGTTGGGCTTCAAGGTTCCGATATGGTTTGCACGAGATCGGATGGTTCTTTGGTTCGGAGAAACGCATCTTTTGCAAAGCAGCTTGCATCTCCCAGTTCTTTTGACAATAGCCCACAAGTAAATGAAAGCGTCACACAGGTGCCAAATGAGCAATCTAAGTCTAGCATTGTTATAGAGGATGGCCTTTCTAGTCGTAGGTGTAGTTCTCGGGCTCATAAACTACCTTCAAAGTTTGACGATTTTCAAATGTATTAGACACACACACCCAGGGTACTTGTCTTGTTTTATATTGTCTTTTACTTGGTGCATTTTATGTATTTTGTTAACATTAACTTTAGACTATGCTATTAAGTAGTTGTCTTGTTTTATTGTGTGTACTCGACTAACTGATTACCTTTTGTTTTGTAATGTATTTTACTATCTAAAGTTTTGAAGGGATGTTGTGTTCATAGAGTTATGCTGCTCTTTATGCTTAACGACTATGCTATTCTCTTAACGGAAGTTACGTGATATACATCACTATATGTGCGAGGTTTAAGCGCCATTACTATTATCTGTTTCTTCTGTCAATAAATGCAATCGTAACCATCTGCACTTCGTGTACACTTTAAATGCGTACCAAAACATAATAACAACGTTCATATGCTAAGTACACATCCTTGTAGTATTTTTACTTGCTGAAGTTTTCCTATTTCATCCATTGAATCAATTGATATATTATAAGTTTGGAATTTATTTTGCAAAAAAATACAAACATCCAGTTATAGATTTATTTGCTCCATTTTCTCATTCATCACATATAAGCACCATCATGTCAGTGATACATCTTGAGATGGTAGTATCTGTACTTGTACTAGTATTTGTTCAATATCGTATGTATCGTCATATCACCCTATCTTCTGACTGTCATCATTCTTTCTTAATCGACTTTCAATGTTCTACAAAGTAGAGTAGAAGGTCATGAAAAAGCAATATGTTTTTTTGAGAATATTAGAAAGTATGATCATGCAATTTACTTTCTCTAGCTCGATACATCAGGACCCCAACACTGAGCAGATAAGAAAATTTGCACAGAGTGATGAGGAGAAAAATGGCAGCAATTATAAACATGTATTGTAAGTGTTTTGGCTCACCATAAATTAATCAGTTAACTTTATATGAGATACAAAAACAATTTGTAAAATTGGTTTCTTTGTAAATACAAATTTGGTAAAATTCACTCAAAAGAACCTTAACCGTAGAGTACTAAATACTAGAGTACGGGTTGTTCATCTGTGACTGGTTGCCTACAGATTGGTTGTGTAATATGTTTAAGGTGAAAGCACTGCAAAAATAACAAAAATTGTCAATGGGATTTACTGCTTGTTTGATGGTGAGTGATAATACTGAATCACGATAATCATGAAATCATAGGCATAATCAAAGTATATACCATGTAAGTTAGATACACCTTGATAAGCAATTTGGAACACTAATGATTAGATTTTTCAAACTGGCATTAATACAGTGTGATTGTATGTAATTCAATTCTTTTGTAATTGCATAAAGAAATGAAGCATTCAAATGAAAACCTGTTATATTTTTTCGAAATTTTCTATTGACATTTCATCTACGGAAATGGTTTGACGATATTTTACGAATTGGAAGTAAAAACTTGACATTCAATGGAGCCAGCGGTATACTGTATTTAAAAAAATCATGCGATGAAGTTTATTATTTACAACCGCAATCCGAGGATGTGTGGATGACGCGGTTTAGATAAAATTGACATGCAATGAAGATTGATGAGTAAACAAGAGCAGATGACTTTTGTTGATTTCGCATAACAGAGAGGGGCAGGCCCACAGTTGTCACTATTTTTTTGCAAGCTGTGTAATGCTCTAATAATATTAGTAGCTCTAGACTGACGTTAAAGAGATAAAATTACCAAGCCCTCATACACCAACACTATCATGGGTGATGCCTGTTTAGAGTAGCGATTTTATGTTGTTGAGAATACCATGGTTTAGAACTTTAGATCATTAAAAATGCTTGAGTTTATAAATTTTTGGCTTTAGATATAAATAAATTTTATTTATAGTTAATATTTACCAATATAAAATCAAATATCTTTATACTTTTTAAAATGAAAATATTATATTAAATAAACATAAAATACTATTTATATATTCATAATAAATATAAATACATAAATATATTTATATTTGCTATAAACTTTTGAATTTATATCAAATATAAATATTTGTTATAATTTTTGGAATTTATAACAAATATTTATGGCACTGTAATGATAACGCACTACTTTTTGATTCGTATGCCAATCACTCGCATTAATAATATTATTTTATACTACAGAAAGAAAGATTGTATACCCGTACTTCTGGCAGAGTCACCTGTCACTGGAATGATCGCCACAGCTGCACCTCTCATTGACAACGTACCATGTCAGATGGAGCAAGATAGAGCAACATAGCAGCCATCAAGATATCTATGAGAGGTATAAAAACAGTAACATAGCAGTTTAATCGGTAAATTTTAGATCAAATTTCCGGAGTAGAATTATATAGGAATTTTCACTAGCACCAAACTTGACAAAATAACAGCAAGTATCTACAAACTAGGAATTCACTGATGCAGGTAATTAATTAGTTTTGATGCTGGAAAAAAATTGTCCTAATGTACATAACATAGAATTAATGATTAAATGCACATATTTTTTGCAAGATACAGAACAAATCAACCTAAGTTAGGTTATAGGTATAATATTCTAAAACGCTCAAACGATAATATAATGATTAAACTTTTGCTTCATATTTTGTGAGCCAAAGGCCCTGCTAATCATTGTATGAGCTAGTTTAGCCTGGTTTGACTAGCTTTAAGAAAGGAGTCGTGTGTTCAACAACAGCAAAACTCTAACAGACAACTGTCGAACAGCTTGTTGAGAGAATCTAGAGCTATTTCTGTGCCTGCTACATATTGCATAAAATGATGCTTGGTAGGCTAAGAGACGAGGTATTAAGGGACTCCATGCTAGTGCCAAGAAAGTGGCCGAAGATGAACTGACAACTTAGCTGATAACACAGAGCTTCAACAGCTACACAAGACAAAGCTCCCATGCTGCAACAAGATTTATTCTCTTTTGAATCTTGAGCCAAAATTTGGCACATGAAATTTAATCCACAAAAGTATTACCATCTCTCTATTGGCAAGTCCTCTTTGCCGATGGATACAAATAATTTTCTCATCTTATGTGATCCACATCTTCAAAGTGTGACTTCTAATCCTTATTTTGTGGTAGCACTGCAGAATGATCTGAAATTTAATCAACATATTTTTAAAATTGAATCCTAGGAAGAGCAATTAATTGGCATGTTCACAATGGTTCTGAAAGATGCAGATCAAAAGACAAGAAAGATAGCTGATACTTGACGAGTTAGACCTGGTCCTGAGTATGGCTGCATGGTTTGGGACCCTTACCTTACAAAGGATATTACTTTACTAAAGTGAACTCAAAATGCTGCATTGAGATTTTGTATAGACAAAAAGGCAGTGTTAGTTTTCTTCAACTATGAGAAATTAATTATTTTAAAACCTTGAAAGACAGATGAGTTAAACTTTGTCATAATGTTTTTAGTAAAATTCAGGGTGGTAATATTGACTTATTGATCAGGACCAATATCAATATACCAATATTGACATTGGTCCCATTCGCTACCTGGGACTTATAATTTAGATGTTGCGTACAAAGCTACCTACATGGAAAATGGTAGCGTACAGCCTGCTACATGGTGTTGGCTTTTCATAATTTAAAGTTTTAGACTAATTGTACTGCTCAGAGGATGAAATTTTTAATGTAATGTTACTTATCACAATTAGCCACCCCAAGACAAACAGTTTTAACTCATGACTCAACCTTTCGATCAATCAACCTTGCCTGCAACACAAAATAATAAAACCACTACATAATTATATGTAATATATATTATGTATATGGTATATTATACCAAAGATATAATATTACTACTACTATGTATATATTAGCAATGCATAAGACATTACTAAAACAATGTTTTACAAAGCAAGCTAAAACAAAGCAATGCGTAAAACATTAAAAGTGACCAGAAGAATGGAACAATTTAGTTATAAAACAACTATTCATTTTTTGTTATTTATTCGCAAATAATCATATTATTTTGTCTCATTCATTCACTCACACTCGTTTTACTATTGCGTTACTATAGGCAGACAGACCAATGCCAAATATATCGACTTATTAATACTAGTTTACCGTGAGTTGCAGACTAGTAATTAACTACAAAATATCAATAAATAATAATTCGTAGTACAATGAATGGTACTATCACCATAAGGTGGTGATGATTTTATCAGACTCAAAGCGTCTACCAAAGCTTTGGGATTTTAAGCACATATCTTAGCGTTTTTGTGGCTCCGAAGAGCCACCAGCATACCTGCCAATTCTCACGCATTGGGCATGAGACTCACGCAATCACCCCAAAGAAAATATGAAAATGCGTGAGATTTTTGTCCCAATTTCTACAATTTTATATATACTATCATTGATACCTCAATTGCCCCAAAACCAAATCTCACGCATTGCCCCGCTCTTGGGTTGGCAGGTCTGGCCATCAGTTGTAATAGTAGCAGTGATAGTAATGGTTAGGAAGCCAAGAAAGGAAAGGAGATAATAAATTGTTTTTGTTTTACACTTCCACGATTTTCGTTCTGATTGATAGATGACTTTAATCGGTAGTACATTTTTCAATCAATTTTAAGTGAAAACACTTATTGCATTATTTTTTACCATTTTTTTGACATTTTCTCTTCAACAATCAATGGTAGGTACCATCTCCATAACTGTAGACGTAATCTCCAGGAAGTGTAGACGTAACCTCCAGGAAGTGTAGGCGTAACCTCCAGGAAGTGTAGACAAAACATCCAGCATTGTAGGCGAAAGCTCTTGTAGCCCAATCCTCTTGTAGGCGTAATCTCTGTAATCCATACAAACTTTCAGGGTGATCAGTATATTCCCGGTATCAATAGCTGCATCCTGCAGTCTAATTTACTAATATCAATCATGATACATTGATATCATTGATCATGTTGAATTCTAGAAATCATATACATGTACTTACCGGTTTTTTCTGACTTTATCAGCAATAGTATGTATAATTTTAGCTTTGATCTTGATCTTAAATACAAGCATATTTATGAAAAAAATCTGGAAAACACATCCTTCTTGACTTACTCTGAACTTTGGATGTATGTATTATTATAGATTTATTTATCATTCTTGGAATCTCTAACACAATATTACCATATGCTACTGTTGATAAAACCAAAATTATTTTGTTCTGAAACAACGAGATATACCCACAAAACAATATGACTTGGGAGATGTGGATAATTGTGCAATACACGTAGATGAATCTCAGTAGACCGACGGTTAAGCAGCTCCCATTTTGGCATTATGTTGTCGTAGCAACTGGGCATGTGCAAGACATGTGACAAAAACAGAAAATTCCCCTGTCACTTGACCAGGTTCTGAGCCACTCCAGTTATACTCATCCGTGTATGGGTGGGCGTTAATAGAAAAAATACAATTACTTGGTACATTTGGGTGGGTATTAAATACCCATGAAAATGTATACTAAATAAAAGGTCCCGTCATACTTTACATTTTCATTTTATTTTTACCATTTATTAATAATATAGTATGACGGAATAGTTTGATATAATATAGTCTTGGTCTGGTATTAGTTGGCTGAGGTTATGAAACGTTTTTCTAGGACAGCCAGCTACCTACAGGCTGACTGCTAAACCATTGACATTAAACTTGTGGGGTTTTTGTATGCCTTTTGTAGTCTTTTTTTATTTTACTTTTATCTTCTTAATTAGATTAGAAGAAAAAATCTATCTGTGCAGCTAGCTAACTAATTGGATTGGTTGGCTTGTGGTGAATTGTGGTCAGATCTTGGTTATATTTCACCTACAACTAGGCCTACAACCTTGAACATATAGCAATGATCATACAAACGGCTTCACATCACAAGCAAATCAATGCACTGGCTGGCTATGAACTGGGTTTGTTTGGGCTGGGCACTGGAAGATTACAGGATTGTTATAGACTGATTGCCTGCATTTATTAAATCAAAGGTAGTATAAAAGAAATTTAAGCCACCTTAGATAATGTAGCTATCCCACAGGCCAGATCCTGACTGGTTGAGATCCCAACCAGGTAGGATATAGCCAATGAACAAACCAGTCTATCATACTGCCGTAAAGCCCAAGTGCTCATGGCGGTTTCATAAATCAGCTAGGAACTCACCAACCTCCTCTATACTACACTGTTGCTACGGCTGCAAAGTTAATATCTAAGGCTACACAAGTTTTTTTACCCTTAGCTCATGTTTTAATTAATGATTTGCTGTGCATATGGATTAGCGGTCAGAAAATTAAATTTATTTAGCTACACAACATTTATACAGCATGCAAAACCTAGAGGATTACCTGCATTCTATAGAGTTTTATAGCATTTCTCTATAATATTCGTAATACCAAAACTAAATATAAAAATTAACTCGAATGTGCTAACTTTGTATTTGCTACTTTCTTAGGAATTCAACTACCTATGGTATTGGCCTATATCACAGGCCTGAAGGATATACCACCTCTAGGCCTATATCACAGGCCTGAAGGATATACCACCTCTAGGCCTATATCACAGGCCTGAAGGATATACCACCTCTAGGCCTATATCACAGGCCTGAAGGATATACCACCTCTAGGCCTAAGCTCCCCACTTGAAATATGTTTCACCCATCTGGGAGACGTGGTAAATGTGCATGAAAGAAATATACCTTATGCCAACACTTGTGCAAACTTACTCCATTTGTCAGTTGGTGTAGAATATGAACAACATCTGTGCAACATTGAACACCGTATTCTTTGAAGTTGGATGTCTCTTCTTTAATGCTTAGACATATTTGAAATGTTTCCTCGGTGCTGTATTGCTAACGACCCATTGTAACTTACTGTTATAGTACTTCTATTGTGCTACATGGTATTGCATAGCACTGTATTACATCTATATATTCTATGCCACATTCTTTTGTATACTATATTTACATGCTGTTTCATTTTTGCAGAATAGGTGTTTTTCTCTCCACTAGGAAGTTTTATTCAGCTGCTAACAACCCATTGCAACTTACTCTCATAGTATTTCCATTATGCTACATGGTATCGCATAGCACATGTATATATTACATGCCACATTCTTCTGTATACTGTTTACATGATATTTTTCCTTAGTAATAAAATAAAGTTTATGAACATAACATTTGTTCTATGACTGGGTGCTTGCTAAACAGCAGTATGGATTAATTGCAGGACATTAAATACAAAGCATGGTGTGTATTCAGTGTGTTATGCTGTTATATTTTTCAAATAGGACATAACATGGGAAACAATTTTAGTTACTGAGAAGCTGATTGATCAGATAATTATGTTTGTATAAATTGTAATGGCACCTGAATCAACTGGTGAATGCTGATGCCACATATGCCTAATGTAACATCTTACAAGTCATCGCAACTGACTGAATACCGCAGTACCCTGAGTCTGCCTCAACTATTCTGAATGTGGTGATGATGCTTTAGAAGGCATAGAACATATAGTCACTGAAGATGCACTAGCTGAAGTTACCATCACCAAGCAATGTTACCAATAAAAACTTTCCGCTAGAAATGCCTACCCTGTCTTATAAAATTAGTTGAACAGCTACAAAGTTTAAAGCCGTGTAAGCTATGCGGTCACACTCACAACTGCAAACAAAACTTAGCAGCTCTGGAATACGCTCAATTGTTTTATATGTGAGATTTATGATAGATAGATGCACAGATGCGAACATGTATTTAACTTATTTTACGTATTTCCTTAGAGGAGCAGTCGCAGCTGTATATACAAGTCTTTGGCTGCCTCAATGGAGCAAGGAATAGTGAATTGGCCATTTAGGTCTTGCACTAAGTTGTCTAAATCTTCCCTCTCAACTCCGTCAATACCACGTTGTTTTGGTGGCATGCATAAAGTAATAACATCATCTATATCCTGCCGTTCAACCATGGTTTTATGATTTACGCGACCTAAAAAATTAACTGCAAGCAATTTAAATAACTAGCCCCAGGTTTTTCCTAATCGGATTGACAGGTAATGCTGCGTTTTGAAATGCGACATATCTTGCAGTACATGTATATACTACGAGTGAAATAATGTGCAGCATGGTTATCGGGGCTAACATATGACACTAAAAGACTTGGAGAATTACCTTGCAGTTCAGGATGCCCGTAGAAGACAGTAGGAATGCCACCTAAATGATCGCCAGTTGATCTTCTTGTATGTTGATTCCACTCCATCATGATTTCATGAAGTTTTTGTTTGACAATATGCATAAAGCAATATCTGAGACACATTCTACAAAATACAACAAATACAGTGAAGTTGTCTTCTCTCCTCAACATTTCTATAATTTTGTTTTGTCACCAAATAATAGTTTTAGAACAGAATATCTTTTAAAATTTATAACCATCTATGACTAAAATTGAGTTGCAAATTTGATAAAAGTTTCGTAGCGTGGCTCTATTTCTTAATGCTCAATAATAGTGCTAATAATAGCATTGAAAACAGGGAACCATAGTTAATAACAAAACAGTTGCTTTAGCAGATTAAACCAACAGTTATAACAAAACGTTTGCGTTAGAAGAGCAATTGCACTCTACCTTTTCTTATACTTCACTACTGACCACTAGCATAGATCTGACAAACTATGAATTAATAGAGTACGTAAAGAAACACAACATGTAAAAAATAACTCGACTATACGGGCTTGGTCATAGCGTATTTCAAAAACGATCATGAGTAGAAGTTGTGTGTTTTGTTTGCGCAGTTCTATGTTAAGTTAATTAGGTTTAAAGGCTCTATAATATAGCATGTCTAACGTACACATCTTTATAATTGCCAGTCTCAAAGTCCCCAGCCATCTCTAAATCTTTGAAGTAATTGAGGTAATATTGCAGGCCAAGCTGGCGAGCACTTCGCCACCACCTTTCTATAGGCTAGAAAACAACAAGCACATACATTTTGCAGAATCCATAATTTTTTTACAATGCAATAAAATCGTATAACATTCTAGAAATGTTTATACGAAGACGTAGTTTCTAGCACTGAATAAAAAACAAATTAGCACTGATAACAATTTTACATTTTGACAATTTCTCCAATGCACCTGGTTATGTGTAGAAGAACCGTACAATACTGAGTTCCTGGCCATATCATTGGTATGACATTCTCTAATTGTGGCCTGAATGTCTTCAATTAAGGTATTTTCTCTTCCTCGATCCATTCTAATACACCTCAAAACACCTAGCGCATAGATATAAGATTAAACCTTGGAACACCTAGCGCATAGATATAAGATTAAACCTTGGAACACCTAGCGCATAGATATAAGATTAAACCTTGGAACACCTAGCGCATAGATATAAGATTAAACCTTGGAACACCTAGCACATAGATATAAGATTAAACCATGAAACACCTAGCACATAGATATAAGATTAAACCTTAGAACACCTAGCGCATAGATATAAGATTAAACCTTGGAACACCTAGCGCATAGATACAAGATTAAACCTTGGAACACCTAGCGCATAGATACAAGATTAAACCTTGGAACACCTAGCGCATAGATATAAGATTAAACCTTGGAACACCTAGCGCATAGATATAAGATTAAACCTTGGAACACCTAGCGCATATATATAAGATTAAACCTTGGAACACCTAGCGCATAGATATAAGATTAAACCTTGGAATACCTAGCGCATAGATGTAAGATTAAACCTTGGAACACCTAGCACCTAGAGCATAAATATAAGATGAAAAATTGCTCTATTTACAGCACAACAAAACTAATTAATATATTTCATTGTTGCCAAGTGACTATTATAAATGAAATTTGTAAAACCGTAATAAGTTTTAGAATACTTTTTGTAAAACATTGTGCTACTGATAGGTTCAAGCAAGCTACTTTGTTAGACAATCAACTATAGCTGCTAGAGTGACTACATAAAGATCACACAATCTGCTAAGAACCAATTACATATATATTGTTTACTACCTTTGATGCAGTTGATGTATTGGGTAAAGTTGTAAGCTACATATTTAGGATCATTATTTGAGTGTCCCACATCCAACCAGAGAAGCTTCTTAGAATATCTGTAAAATAATACCACAACCAGTAACATTTTTGTTGCCCCTTAGCGAGTAACACACTATTGGCTTCAGATAAACCCAATAACAACAACTGTTTTCCTTCTATACCAATAAAATTTCATACAACTTACTCTCTTTTCTGGTAGGCATATACATGTACCTGCTAATTAATTTACTTTCTTCGTCTTTCGTCGAAACATATGCCAAAATATCTATGTGGAAGCACAAGAAATAGAGTAGCAAATACATTAATATAACAAGGGGAAAGGATGGCGAAAGACCGTTATAGGCATCCTATATGACTATGTAATTTAACCAATGTCGCAAAATACAACCCTTATTTTCATATTTAATACATGACAGAACTAATGTTATGTTTGTAAACTTTATTTTATCACAAATGAGACATATTTTATTAAGAGATAGCTACAATAAAAATTTTAGGTGACTACAACTTGAGTGATCAGTAAAAGATCTTTAAAATTTAGATGTTTTGAAAAAATGAAATGCAATTACAGGTGAAACCGACTCTACCATTGCTAATAGTATTGTGCCAGATAATCCATAGTAACCTTTGAAAGTTCATTAGCATATGAAAAAGCGATCAGTGCTTGCTTATATGCAAATGCTTATCGTATATTGTTTTGTTCACGTAAAAAAGATTTTTTTTCAATCTAGTGGAACTTAAATTCAGAAATATTACCCGTCCATAGCGTTTCAACTTGTCATAGCCATCTACGTGAATTAAGTAGTTGGGGCCTTTGTTGACATATACCCTACGACGCAGGGTTCCCCACCTTCGAAGCTCAACGGCTTGTGGATCCACTTCCAGCAATTGTTGCTGAACTACTATACCTCCTTATAGATTAAACCACATAACATGTTATATATCTGTTGAAACTGCCAACATTCTTACAGCCTACAGTACAGTTTACCACTTAAAGTTGCGTTGGATTACCTTGAAACTGTTACGCCATAGGATAGCTGCAATCTCACTCGCATAGCCCTGTAACCTATATCCGCTCCAGTTGTATCAACCTCATGCTAAAAAAAGCAAAGTCACTATTAGCTTGCAGAATTTTTCATATATGTCGGGGTTGGGGAGCGACTACCTTGACCTTACGCAACTGAAAGGTTTAAGGTTAGACACCTAGCTGGGGACTGTGGAGAGAGTTGAGCTCTTTCTCTAAAATCTAGCTCCTCTCATATAGGGTGCCAAATGAAACAGAAGCAAAGACAGGTGAGAAAATGGCATTTTATACAAACCTACCTCAATGGCATATCTAAGCTCCTGAGCACCATAAGGTATATTTCTTCGGTGAATATTAAAATCAGTTGACCGCCGCCTTAGTGTTCTTTCACTAAACCAAATGATTACAATGTTGTTTACAGTTACAGTCCCAAATAAAATCAACAAACAAAACAAATGTAACACACTAACATCAAAAACACATAGGCAATGTGACTTAATTTATGATCATGTTACTGTAACACCATTATTGTGCTCACTAGCTGTACAACTTTCCTTTATATTTTATAATCATTGAAGACAGATGCTTTAAACAGAAAAAAAATCCAAAGCATGAAATATGATGTCATTTGGTGATAATGAACTTTAACTGGACAACCATATTTTGTAGAAAGATCAACAACCTCAGTTTAAATTGTAACAGAAAACAGGAACAAGCAGTGCATGATCTTGACATTTCCGTATTATGCTGTCATACTTAACAAAACATGTCGTCAATTAAAATTATAAAATAGCTTCACCTGCATTTAATAGCGTTTAACAGTCAAAGTGGGAACTTTTTTTCCAAAAACAGACACCATATAGCAATTTTCAAAAAGCTACTAAAAAGTTAACCGATGTATCCTGTGTATCTAGCAAGTGTTTGGGGATTGGCATTGATGGGTATCGTAACCTGGGTCAACAAAAAGCTTTCCTCAAGCCTTTTTGAACACCGCAAGCCTGGGTGGCATTTGTAATTGTAAAAAAACATAAAATTATAAAAAAAACATTGAATCCCATTATCTCACCACCCAATCTCCAAACACTTGCTAGATACATAGGCTAGCTTTTTGGTAGATTTTTGACAATTGCCACCAAATATACAGAACACAATGGCTTTTAAAAGGACTGCCACTGATATAATTTGAAAAACAGCAATTACCATCGTATACAATAACAAATCCGTACTAACTTTCAACTCTCTCCTATCTAATTCCAATCCTGTGCCTGTTTTTAAGTACTTCCACTAACTGAACATTGCTCAGACCCTGAGAAACATATCGGCTTAACAGCAACCTCAATACTTCGAGATCCACAATAAAAACTGAACGTAAAAAAATTCAACCAAATAATGAGCAGGTTCATTAATCTACTCAATTTTCTAAGCAAAGGCTTAAGACCAAATACATATTGGCTACTGACCACGAAAAATATGTATACGTCTTGCAATAATTCTCGTTGTATGTTTAAATCAGATAGCCATTTCAATAAATTTTTAAACAAGCATAAATCAATTACTAAAGAAGTTCATACCGTACCTATACCGTCCATCAGCAGAAGATCTGGAAGAGCCTCCTGGAACAGTATAGATAGAGTTACATCAGCAGAAGATCTGGAAGAGTCTCCTGGAACAGTAGATAAAGTTACATCAGCAGAAGATCTGGAAGAGCCTCCTGGAACAGTATAGATAGAGTTACATCAGCAGAAGATCTGGAAGAGCCTCCTGGAACAGTAGATAGAGTTACATATGCAGAAGATCTGGAAGAGCCTCCTGGAACAGTATAGATAGAGTTACATCAGCAGAAGATCTGGAAGAGCCTCCTGGAACAGTAGATAAAGTTACATCAGCAGAAGATCTGGAAGAGTCTCCTGGAACAGTAGATAAAGTTACATCAGCAGAAGATCTGGAAGAGCCTCCTGGAACAGTAGATAAAGTTACATATGCAGAAGATCTGGAAGAGTCTCCTGGAACAGTAGATAAAGTTACATCAGCAGAAGATCTGGAAGAGCCTCCTGGAACAGTATAGATAGAGTTACATCAGCAGAAGATCTGGAAGAGCCTCCTGGAACAGTAGATAAAGTTACATCAGCAGAAGATCTGGAAGAGTCTCCTGGAACAGTAGATAAAGTTACATCAGCAGAAGATCTGGAAGAGCCTCCTGGAACAGTAGATAAAGTTACATATGCAGAAGATCTGGAAGAGTCTCCTGGAACAGTAGATAAAGTTACATCAGCAGAAGATCTGGAAGAGCCTCCTGGAACAGTATAGATAGAGTTACATCAGCAGAAGATCTGGAAGAGTCTCCTGGAACAGTAGATAGACTTACATCAGCAGAAGATCTGGAAGAGTCTCCTAGAACAGTAGATAAAGTTACAGCAGCAGAAGATCTGGAAGAGTCTCCTGGAACAGTATAGATAGAGTTACATCAGCAGAAGATCTGGAAGAGCCTCCTAGAACAGTAGATAAAGTTACAGCAGCAGAAGATCTGGAAGAGTCTCCTGGAACAGTAGATAGACTTACATCAGCAGAAGATCTGGAAGAGTCTCCTGGAACAGTAGATAAAGTTACATCAGCAGAAGATCTGGAAGTCTCCTGGAACAATATATAAAGTTACATCAGCAGAAGATCTGGAAGAATCTCCTGGAACAGTAGATAGAGTTACATCAGCAGAAGATCTGGAAGCGCCTCCTAGAACAGTAGATAAAGTTAATTAAGAAGATAAGAGAAAAAAAACTACAAAAGGCATACAAAAGCCACACAAGATTAATTTCAGTGATTTAGCAGCCAGTCTGTGGGTAGCTGGCTGTCCTAGAAAAACTTTTCATAACCTCAGCCAACTAATACCAGACCAAGACTATATTATATCAAACGATTCTGTCATACTATATTATTAATAAATAATAATAATAAAACAAAAAATGAAAATGCGAAGTATTACGGGTCCTTTTATTTAGTGTACATTGTTATGGGTATTTACTACTCACCCACATGCACCAAATAATTGTATTTTTTCTATTAACGCCCACCCATACACCCTACAAATCCTCAGAAGAGCCCTGCCACTGACAGCTAATAAATATGTTATTAGTTTTAACACGAAGTCACAATTTCTGACAGCCATATATACCGCTTATTGAGATAGGAAAAACCAGTGTTAAACAAGGCATGTCATTGGTCATTAAGTAGTTTTAAGTTACCAATAGTATATTATTTAACAAAATAAGGGCGAGAAAACAAGGGCAAGCTGTACAGCCCCGGTGTCTAGTCGACGTCGCTTTTTCTTAGAAATCGCGGATTCGTGACCCCGAGATTATGAAAACCGCGGGCGAAGTTTTCATAATCTCGGGTCGCCAAGCTGCAGTTTCTAATGGCTGCTATCAGCCATCATAGTAATCCATTTCAACGGGCCCATATCATTTGAAACCACGGGTACTCCGAGCGTTGCGATAGGCGACGGTGATAAAAATGAGAGAAGGGTATATTACAAAAAATCACACCATCTCATTCACTTTTAGAAATGCTCTCAATTGAAAATATACATCAAATAGCATAAAAACCTAAAATTTTACCAATTAAAACACTCACCTTTACTAACAATATAGAACTTTCAAAAGACACTTGCGGGCGGAAACGAGCGTCTAATGTAAACATTTGAATACCGGGATTCGATATATAACGGCTACAAGAAAAGTTTACGAAATGATCTTTTAACCTCGTCGTTAGATCGGTCACAAACGTGTATTTACTAAAAGCAAAGGTTTTGGGGTTTCCCCATAAGTTCATCGACTCGGAGCAATGTAGCCTCGTTGCGCTACCTGACTCTGCATCGGCAATAATTATTAGCCAATAAGATTACGTAGTCAAAATCGCAGGCGCGCTATTTGACATGTGCCGTACTGGTGGCTGCTGAGGAAAGTAGTTACGCGCTCTAATGGTTTTATGCCAATAGTCAGCTGTGAAATTTAACTAGTTTTTGGGTTATGTAATTATATTGATTTTAATATCATAATGAATGACACACAAAAAACAGCTAAAGTAGCAGCCAAAAGATGGTAATTTAATATGAATTACTTAGATTAATTCTAATAGTTAAAAATGGTAGTTGACTGCTATAAAACCTAACAGCTGTTCCTGTGAGACATCATTTGATTGTGTGACCCAAGAACAGACATTTGTTAAAACTTTTTGATGGCATTTACTTGCAACAAGTTTCTAATGTTCATTGTATAACCTTCCATGCGCGATTAGCCAGTCAAGCAAGTAAAAAGCAACTTGTCATTCCAATTTTATTCGGTTTTTCAGTTTATATGCCAATATACATTGTACTATCATTCGTAGCACTGTTTATCACTGTCAATTATATAGTTGTTGCATAATACTATATGTGTTGTAGCCATAGTTATCTCCTCCACATTGCCAAGTTCCATAGATTACTAATATATACATGTATAAAAGCCGAATGCTCAACTTTCCACGGGAATAGAATAAATTGCGTAATGAATTTGAGTAACTTGCCTGGACAACTAGATCTTTACTAAAATCTTTACTAAAACAATACTCGCGTTTGGGCCAGCTTATCACTGGTGACATTATGCGTAACGATCAACAGTACTAGCGCATCAAGCGTGAGTATCTTAACCAATGTAATGAATGTTTTCACTATTATCGACAGCTATGCGTAGTTGCAAGTGTACTCCAATGGGTAAGTTTGCTGGTGTTCGATGCTGAGGTTCCGAGATCAGATCTTGTGCCGTGTGGATTTTTCATTGCTAGATTTTAATTGCTATAACTGGACACAAGGTTTAATTGCTATAACTGGACACAGGGTTTAATTGCTATAACTGGACACAGGGTTTAATTGTTATAACTGGACACAGGGTTTAATTGCTATAACTGGACACAGGGTTTAATTGCTATAACTGGACACAGGGTTTAAATGCTATAACTGGACACAGGGTTTAATTGCTATAACTGGACACAGGGTTTAATTGCTATAACTGGACACACGGTTTAATTGCTATAACTGGACACAGGGTTTAATTGCTATAACTGGACACACGGTTTAATTGTTATAACTGGACACAGGGTTTAATTGCTATAACTGGACACAGAGTTTAATTGCTATAACTGGACACAGGGTTTAATTGCTATAACTGGACACAGGGTTTAATTGCTATAACTGGACACACGGTTTAATTGCTATAACTGGACGCACGGTTTAATTGCTATAACTGGACACAGGGTTTAATTGCTATAACTGGACACACGGTTTAATTGTTATAACTGGACACAAGGTTTAATTGCTATAACTGGACGCACGGTTTAATTGTTATAACTGGACACAGGGTTTAATTGCTATAACTGGACACAGGGTTTAATTGTTATAACTGGACACAGGGTTTAATTGCTATAACTGGACACAGGGTTTAATTGCTATAACTGGACACAGGGTTTAATTGCTATAACTGGACACAGGGTTTAATTGCTATAACTGGACACAGGGTTTAATTGCTATAACTGGACACACGGTTTAATTGCTATAACTGGACACAGGGTTTAATTGCTATAACTGGACACAGGGTTTAATTGCTATAACTGGACACAGGGTTTAATTGTTATAACTGGACACAGGGTTTAATTGCTATAACTGGACACAGAGTTTAATTGCTATAACTGGACACAGGGTTTAATTGCTATAACTGGACACAGGGTTTAATTGCTATAACTGGACACACGGTTTAATTGCTATAACTGGACACACGGTTTAATTGCTATAACTGGACACAGGGTTTAATTGCTATAACTGGACACACGGTTTAATTGTTATAACTGGACACAAGGTTTAATTGCTATAACTGGACGCACGGTTTAATTGTTATAACTGGACACAGGGTTTAATTGCTATAACTGGACACAGGGTTTAATTGTTATAACTGGACACAGGGTTTAATTGCTATAACTGGACACAGGGTTTAATTGCTATAACTGGACACAGGGTTTAATTGCTATAACTGGACACAGGGTTTAATTGCTATAACTGGACACAGGGTTTAATTGCTATAACTGGACACACGGTTTAATTGCTATAACTGGACACAGGGTTTAATTGCTATAACTGGACACAGGGTTTAATTGCTATAACTGGACACACGGTTTAATTGCTATAACTGGACACACGGTTTAATTGCTATAACTGGACACAGGGTTTAATTGCTATAACTGGACACACGGTTTAATTGCTATAACTGGACACAGGGTTTAATTGCTATAACTGGACACAGGGTTTAATTTCTATAACTGGACACAGAGTTTAATTGCTATAACTGGACACACGGTTTAATTGCTATAACTGGACACACGGTTTAATTGCTATAACTGGACACAGGGTTTAATTGCTATAACTGGACACAGAGTTTAATTGCTATAACTGGACACAGGGTTTAATTGCTATAACTGGACACAGGGTTTAATTGCTATAACTGGACACACGGTTTAATTGCTATAACTGGACACAGGGTTTAATTGCTATAACTGGACACAGGGTTTAATTGCTATAACTGGACACAGGGTTTAATTGCTATAACTGGACACAGGGTTTAATTGCTATAACTGGACACACGGTTTAATTGCTATAACTGGACACAGGGTTTAATTGCTATAACTGGACACAGGGTTTAATTGCTATAACTGGACACAGGGTTTAATTGCTATAACTGGACACACGGTTTAACAAACAAAGAGACAAAAATTCAGAAAGACCAACACTGAGATTTATAGATTGGATGCATATATATCGCATGTATATATTGCGCATATATCTGGAACCAATAGTGCAACTCCGGTTATTTTTTATTTGTACCAGGATTAAAGAAAGCTAGGCTTTCGGAAATGTTTCAAGGTACAGAGATGTTCTTGTCAGCTCTGCATATGACCATTATAGAGGTCATTGTTCACGACTGAGTAAAAGACAGTTTGGCATTGCACTGCATGAAGTATTCCCATCTATTGGCACAATGGAAGGCTCAACAGTCGATGGCAAACGAGTGCAAGTTTACTCTGGCTTGATTAGAAAAGGAAATGATCATGTCACATGATCATTTTCCACGCCACATTTTGTTGGACCACAGCTACTCAGCTGTGAAGTTCGATATTCAGGATACTCGGGTCATAAATACAAGGGAAGTGCAAAGCGCTCCAAACAATCCAGAGACAAGTGACATCAAGGACTCTGACTGCGATTTGACATCTACTGTCAGTGATTCAGATTGCGACTTAACTTCTGATAAAGACTATATACCATTTTACTCATCTACTAACGACAGACCATCTACTCAGACCATAGATATTGACAAAATTATAAGTTATTTTCCACTTGACCTTAAAAATCATCACAACTTCACACAACTCCTCCAAGACATTATCAATGATCAATCTTCTAAATCTTCCAAAGCACACAGATGGAAGATTAGGTAAGTTTTAAAAAAAGTTCTCTGCATTTAATCATTCTAATAGGAGAATAGTTGATGCCGTGACAAGTACTAAAGAATGCTTAATAAAAACTTTATTCTTCTATGTGGATTCCTGCTAATATAAATATTTATCCTAAAGATGTTTCGTGGACACGGAAAGACTTAAACCAGGGGTGTGCAACAGGCGGCCCGCGGGCCACAATCTGGCCCACAGGCTAAGATAATGTGGCCCCTGCATTGCGGTGCTAGTGTTTTAGAGTAGTAAACTCTCATTCACCTAGCGCCTACAGAATAGCCATGAGATCATCATCGCATAAACGGCAATATAATAGCTTAGTTAGTGATGCTTGTTTATATAACCTATGCTTGTAGGTTGCACTGATGCTGCCTATGAATCAAATTGACCATTTTAATCCTGTCTTGTGTATTTTTAGCTAAGCTAGAAAAATTCATAGCTCTTGCGTTGCCATTTTGCAATAAATTGTATTTTTGTTTATGTTATAGCCAACAATATATAAACTCTGCTGATTTGTACTAAGCCATTTTATACCAAGCTACTCTGCTAGTTGGCAGCATGTAGTTTTTTAATATTTACGCTTTATCAACAGTCATAGCTTGACATACAAGTGATCAAGTCTTTTTACTGCCTTACCTGAGTAGAACGCCAAAGAGGTATGCGATTTATATTATTAGCAATCATTCATGTAATTGTTGTAGCATTTGCATATTATAGAACTTATATATTTTATTGATTTTATATTGCTTAGAATTGTGCAAATTGTCTACTTATATAAGCTTATATAAACCCATGTCAAAATGTTTTATGTCATAATGTTATGCTTTTATTTTAGTTTTCACGGTTTGGGTTCCAAATAAACAATATAAACCTGAATCGGTTGGACTCAGTTCTTTAACCCCGTAAGGACAGTACACTCTTTATTGATAAAATAAGATTGGGAAAGATTATTACTGGTAAGTGCTAACCAAAACGAAAATAACTTTTTTGGGTAAGTTGAACATTCTGGGCTAAAATTTTTCCTCCAATATGTATATTTTTATTAAGATATTTTAAAAATATTTTCTTCAACTTATATCCCAAATTTAAATGAAATTTATCGACTCTACCCAGTTCTGTGTCAGCTGATTGTACTCATTAAAGCTTTTTTTGCGATGGTAATATAACAGTCAGGGAAATTTGTTTTTGTAGCTTAACATGTCTGCTACTAAGAAAAGAAAAGTTGACGTTGAAGGAAGAGTTTTCAATAAAGATTGAAGTAGCAAATATTTTGTTGTTGAGCACAACAAAGGTGTTATATGTGTAATCTGCCAAGCTACAATCAACGTATTGAAGGAATACAACATCAAACGACATTACACATCAATACATTCAGCCTCGTACGATACCTTGTTAGGCCAAGCTAGATTAAACAAGCTGGAACAGATGACCGCGGCAATTAAGAAGCAACAAGGGGTGCTTACTTCATATAAGAAAGACTCTGAGCTTGTAACCAAGCTTAGCTTCAAAGTCTGTGAGTTACTTGCAGAAAAAGGGAAGCCATGTAGTGATCGAGAATTCGTAAAAAGTTGCTTGGGTATATTCACCGATTTCGCCCGTCCTGAAAAAAACAGTTTTTGCAACAAACCAGTTTGTTTCGTCATACTGTTGCACGCAGGATTAACCAGCTTTCGGATAACATTGAAGAGACTTAGAAAGAACAAATAAAGAGATGCACATCATATAGCTTGGCTCTTGATGAAAGCACAGATGTTGGTGACACTGCCAAATTGGTTGATTTCATACGAGGCATCACAGATAATTTTGAAATAATTGAAGAATTTTTAGACATGACCAGTATGTCTTCAACAACCACTGGACAAGACATTTGCGACCAAGTAGTGAAGCTGATGGATAAGTTTGAACTGGACCCTTCTAGGCTCGCTGGCCTAACAACTGATGGGGCACCTTCGATGGCAGGGAAAATTAATGGATTCACCAAGAAATTCTTAGATGCCATAGGTTTGCCAGAGGTTGTGGTGAATCACTGTATTATACATCAGAAAAATTTATGCACAAAAATTCTTGGTTTTACTGATGTGATGAAAAGTGTGGTTAAATGTGTGAACTACATTCGTGCTCGAGGACTCATCCATCACCAATTCAAGGCATTTTTAGAAGAACTCGATTCAGATTACCCAGATGTTGTATATTTCTCTGCAGTGCGTTGGTTGAGCCGAGCTAGTACACTAAAAAGATTTTGGAATCTGAGAAAGGAGATTATGACTTTCATGGTTAATAAGCAGCCGGATGTTGCTTGTTTAACTGATGATGACTCGTTAAATGACCTTGCCTTTCTAACTGACATCACACAACATTTTTCAGATTTAAATGTTAAACTACAAGGCAAATTTCAGTTGGTAAACAAGATTTTTGAACACATATGTTCCTTTGAAAAGAAGCTTCTACTGTTTCGGGAATCAACTGAGTAAAACATAACTTACTCATTTTCCTTGTTTAGCAGTCAGAAAAGCAGAACTGCCAGGAATAGATTGCTCCAAATATACTGAACAACTTGACAAGTTGCATTCCGAAATTTCAAAGAGGTTTGCTGATTTTAGGAAATGTGAACCTAAGTTCAAACTATTTTCTCAGCCCTTTGACATGGTACCTGAAGACAGTCCTGACCGCTATCAAATGGAGATGATAGAATTACAATCAGATGCTGATTTGAGGAGAGCATATACTAATAATGATTTAGTAACATTTTTGAGAAATATGTATTTGGAAAGTATCCAAATCTAGAGCTGCATGCTAGAAACATGTTGTCACTTTTTGGCAGTACGTATTGCTGCGAACAGTTTTTTTCAAAAATGAAGTTCACTAAAGACAGGTACCGAAGTCAACTCACCGATGAACACCTGACCAGACAACTTCGAGTTGCTACTACATCAGTAAAAGCGGACATTGAAAAGTTGTGTAAAAACGTAAAATATCAAGTTTCACACTAATTATCTGATATGCACTTTATTTGTTTGTCTCAATTTCTTGGTCCAATATTACAGATTCATTCTAATAAAAGTTTGTAGGGTAGAGTTGGGATGCATGGGCCAGAGGGATACATGGGCCACATCAATTTTTAAACTGAAGGAATTGTGTTTTCTTTTCTGGATTTTCATATGAAAGAACTGTGACCTTTGTCTTGTCCTTGACATACTTTCAGCCATTTTGAACAATGAGAATTGTGAAGTCTGACATGTCTGTATGCTTGTAGAAATTTTCCATTGTTTGATGACTCTGTGAATTAAGCCACTTGGTAAGTAATTGTGATAATCAATTTAAATCTTGTGTTATTTTGTGCTTTGACTGATTGACTTCATAGCAGCTAAAGGTTAATCTGAAATCTCACCTTAAATTTTGCACTTGGTAATTTTTGTGAAACATGTGTCTGTAGGATACATGGGCCAGAGATACATGGGCCACTGGCCCATGTATCCTTGTCCTGGCCCATATATCCTTATACATTTAAAATAGTTACTAAGTGCAAATTTAGTGCTTTAGAACAGATATTGGCCGCTTACCAGTTATCTTTGAGATTTATGAATCATGTTATGTTTTTTGATGTTATGTTACAAAATAGAAACATTCTTTCAGGTATTCAGAATGCCACAGAATTACAAAAGAAGGACTAGCAGAGAGGTGGTGTCACATGATGTCATGCTGAAGGTTGTGGAAGCTGTGAAGAAGGATCATCAATCTGTGCGTCAGGCAGCAGGCCTGTATAATGTCCCTCAAAACACTCTCAGCAGGTATCTGAAAAAACATTTAGCGAATGAAGATGCTTCTCTCGAACCAAACTACCGCAACCGCCAAGTTTCTACTACAGAGCAGGAGACCGAGTTAGCTGCCTATCTCTGTGACTGTTCCAAACGATTCTATGGTCTAACTACAGGGGAAGCTCAGCATTATGCATATGATTTAGCTAAAGCAAACAACATTAGTATGCCTAGTCAGTGGATAACTCTTGAGTCAGCAGGCAAATCATGGCTTCAGGGTTTCATGAAAAAAAATTCTCAAATCTCCATTAGAAACCCAGAAGCCACAAGCATTGCGAGGGCCACAGCGTTTAACCGGCCAAATATCGCTTATTTCTTTGATAAGCTTGAGTGAGCCTTGAAGGCAACTGGAGTCACCAGGGACAGAATTTATAACCTGGCTGAAACAGGTTTTAACACTGTTGCTCGCCTGCTAAAGGTTATCTCTCCACAAGGCCACAAACAAGTTGGCCAGATAGTGAGCACAGATCGAGGAGTGCTAGTTACTTGTGCTGCAATAATCTCAGCTACAGGTGTGGCTTTTCCACCGGTGATAATAATGCCAAGGAAAAAAAACCAACCCGGCTTTCAGGCAGGATGCCGAATAGAAAACACTCTGGTCCTCACAAACCCTAGCACTGGCTCGGCATGGATGTGTAGAGAGTTATTCGCAAAAAACCATAGACCACATAGTGCAGCGTACTCAATCATCAGCTGAAAGACCTATTATCTTAATCATGAACAATCACGAAAGTCATGTGTCATATGAAGGGCTGAAGAAAGCCAAGGAGTGTGGCATACACATCGTAACTCTTCCGGCCCACACGAGCAACAAAACCTAGCCCCTGGACAAGACCGTCTTCGGTCCTATGAAAAGATGCTTTTCAAATTTTTCCAATTCATGGATGTTGCAGAATCCAGGAAAGCCTATTACCATTTACCAAATGCCAGAGCTCATAACTAAAAGTTATCTGAGAGCCTGCACTCCAGAAAATATCATATCTGGATTTTAATCGGCAGGAATATGGCCATATGACAGAAACATGTTCACAGATTATTGGTATTTACCAGCAACTGTTTCAGAAAGGCCGATGGGCAACACTGGGCAGACAACCACCACCGTGTCAACTTCCACCGCTGAGCTGACGGCCACTGCCAAGCCGACTACCACCACCGACCCAGTTACAGATGAGCCTATCGCTTCCACCTTTCGTCAGTCAGCGGCAGACAATCCTTTAACTTCAGGCAACCCGTCAACGACAGCTTTCACAGTCCAGCCATCTGAATGTCGACCATTTCCAACATCAGCCAGGGCTCAATCAAATTCAAGTGTGACGACACAACGAATGAAAGCGGTAACAGGATATCTAACACGAACACCTAAAATTGAAAGAAGAAAACCTCAGCCTAAACCTAAACGAGCCAAGAAATCAACAGTTTGTCAACGATTAGCAGCGGTAGAATCAAGTGAGTCTAGTAACTCGAATGTAGTGGTACCACTGGACAGCAATTCGTCTGAGCCACTGAGTGATGCCAATGAGCCAAGTTGCATTGAGTCGGGAGATGTGGAAGGGAAGTGGCGGTTGGAGACTTTTGCCTGGTGGAGTTTACGACGAAGAAGACTAAGGTGTTGTACGTTGGAAAAGTTCTAGCTAAAGACTCTGACGAAACAACTCTATCTGTTGATTTCTGCTGAAGGTTTGGTGATGTGTGGGTGAGTCCACTACAGCCTGACATTTCCACTATCGATTGTAACCAAGTTGTGACGGTTCTCCCACACCCCATCCAGAGCGGAGGCACCGGTCGTCTGCAAAACATCCTGAATTTTGGGACCGAACTCGCATCAAATGTCAAATGAACTAACTCAGTACCACACTATTAGCTTGTTTTCGGGGTTTTTCATGATTTGTGGAACTGAAATTTATTCCTTTTGTTGTTTCTGATAGATGTTGGTAATAAAAGGTTAATAAAACCTCACAATACTGTGTTTTAATTGATATTTTCTTTTTGGCCCATGTATCCTTCACCCTGGCACAAGTATCCAGAGCTGAAGGATACATGGGCCAACATCATATAACTCTAATTACTGCTGCCATGTTAAGGTGTTGGTAATTTCAAGAGCATATTATGTTAGAGCAGGTCTATACATTGTTTCTATATGGGTTGGAAGTAACTGAGAGCAATAATTTGGATGTGGCATAGAAAACAAAAAAACGGCACTTTTATTGGCCCATGTATCCCAGCTCTCCCCTATTTATTGTTTGCAAGAAATGTACTTATTTATATTATAAACTAGCTGCATTACCCGCCTACAGAAACAGATTCCTGTGCAGCATAAGTTTTATTGAGAGTTTTCTTTCATACTGTAAAATGACTCCAAATATGCAGTCTACTGAAATTGTTGTCCTGATCAGAGTATGCATGCAGACATACATGTCAATGTTGGGGAGAACAATGGAAATCTGCAATGTTTCTTACAGCTAGATGCGTGTAAAATCTAGTAAATATTCTAGATTCATGTGTCTAGATTCATGCATCCGTTCACACCCATCTATATTTGTAGTTGACGATCACGCACTTCTGCCGCTGAGCCCCCCCCTCGGCTGACCAGTCTTTACCCGCCGAGCAGTTGACAATTGCGTTCATGCACTAGCCTCGCAATCAATCGCCTTGCAATCAAAACTCGCACTCGCCTTGCAACCACTTCCCACTCGCCTCGCAATCAATCGCCTCGCAATCAATTGCCTTGAACTCGCCTTGCAATCAATCACCTCCCACTCGCCTTGCAATCAATCACCTTGCACTCGCAACCAATCGTCTCGCAACCAATCGCTTCGCACTCGCAATCAATCGTCTCGCACTCGCCAACTCATTCATCCGGAAAGCCGCGCATGGAGACTCTCACTGCACTCGGGGTAAAAAAGGTCTTCCGCGCATCCCCAAGTGACGCCACGGCCCCAAGCCTAGCTGTGCTACCCGGCGTTGCCCGGGTAGCAAAAAAGTCTTTGAACACAAAATTGATTAGTATTTAACATATAACAACATTTGCCATTCTAACTTTCAAACTACATATCATGAAAAAAGTGTTTTGTGTAGTTGAAATAAATTAAGAGAAAAAATAAAACAACTGTAAAGGTTCAAACTTTTTCAAACAACTACAACTTTCAAACTTCATATCATGAGGAAAAGGTTTTCTGTCTGTCTAATAAATTTAAAAAAACAAAACAATTGTAAAAGGGATTAGATGTAAATTTCAAATAATTAGCAAGTAATAGCTAAATTAAGTCGGTTTTGCAACAATTACAATAAAAAATGATACGGTAATGATGCGATTAATACAAACTGAGAAAACTAAATAAAATTTGTGAATATGTTGAATTCATAATAACAATTCTTGCATAGATGTATGGGTATAAAAAGGTTACCGTCCCAACAGAAACTATCCATCAATTCTTTGAATACGACGATACTAAAAAATATGACAGAATATCATAGTATTTTGTAGTTGAAATTTTATTAGAACAATGTCTGCCAAAAATGGTTGATTAAAAGAGTAATATTAATGATAAAGATTGGAAACTAATCAAGTAATAATAACAGTGATAGAAAAATGAATAATGTTTTAACTTCAAACACGATACTCAATTTATGTTTAAAAGAATGCAAGTTAAAATAATAAAAACGATGAAACAAACTTAAAAAAACTTATATTATAAACTTCAAAAGTCATAATAAGTATATAAATGTAATAAGAGAATTTAAATTTATATATCTATATATATATATATTTCTCAAAGTATGTAAATGTATGTAAATATAAGAGAGTGGAGAATAACTAATACTTGCAATCTTACACGATAACTCTTACAGTAATCTTACAAATGTTTGTTGTAAAATGTGAAATTAATTACGAAAAACTAATTGGTTAGGTTTAAAAGGAAAGATGTGTAAGCTAATACATCTAGCTGTACAACCCAGCGTTGCCCGGGTAATAAAAAAACTGAACAGAAAATTGATTTGTATTTAACATATAATATTTGCCAACAACTGTAAAGGTTTTCAAACTTACTTTGTCAAACAACTTTTAAACTTCATATCATGAGAAAAATGTTTCGTGCAGGTCAAATAAATTTTAAAAATAAAACAACTACAAAAAGGTTTAGAAGTAACAGTGAAATAATTAGCAAGTAATAGCTAAATTGAATCTGTTTTGCTATGATTACAATATGAGATGATTCGGTAATGATACAATTAATACGATCTGAAAAAACAAAATAAAATTCGTGAAAATGTTGAATTAATAATAACAATTCTTGCATAGAAGTGTGTGTATAAAAAAGTTACAGTTCCGCCAACAGCTACCCATCAAAACTCTAAGTACGACGATACTGGTACGACGATTTGTTATGTAAAAATAAAATATTATAGTGTCTTTGTCTGATCGAAGGTAAGAAAATCTAGTCGAGATAATATGATTGTCCACGTGAAAAATAGTGACCTTAACAGCGATTTAGCAATTGAACTTTAAGAAAAGCCAGAAATAGAGGTTCACAAAAACGGCATCGTGTTTCATAGAGTTAATAAAATTTATTCGCCAAATATCGAGAGAGTCTATTGTCGATATCGTTTTGCCGAAAACAAATTAGCCCTAATGCGTCGAGGACAAAAAGCATCGTGTGTCATGAAGCTAAAAGAAATCCATAGAGTTGTAATTATTTTGTCTTTTTGTGTGGAAACGGCAAACGATGAATAGTACATAGATGATAGACGTTATGTACATAATATATATAAACCTAGATATATAAACCTAGATTGGCCAATAGGGAAAAGCCTGTCAGACTTAAATAGCATGACATAACGTCATTGTATTGTACCTCATGTTTGACTGCGCTGTTGATAACAATGGAGCTAATGAGGAGAATTTGACAAAATCACATTTACATGTATTTTCACATAAAAACCTTCTTGTATACATAATCCAGTAAACTAAAGCAATTCTGTGATAATATCTGATAACCACTATAGATTAAAAGTATAAAAGCTATGAAGTGTTGCACACAAATCATGAGCCAGCAGGGCTATATTTGCCACCCTCTCCTATCCCCATTCTCTCTTTTTCCCTTCTCTAAAAAGAAAGTGAGAAATGGAAAAGAGAGAAGGGGGAAAGGAGAGGGGGGCAAATAGCCCACCCACCGGAAGATCCAGACCCTGGCTAGGTAAAAGACTAATATCATGTTGAACTAAACATGACGAAATATGATGAGCCTGTGAAGTTTTGATCTGATCAGGGAAATGGAATCAATGGCTTTCTTACCTAGAGCTGGAACAAGACCAAGGAATGCAGAGTCGGACCAGAATCGGGGTCAGCAATGAGGGCCAAGATCGGGTCGGACCGGTTCAGCACGCGCGATTTTTTATTCATTTAAGGTTAAGAGATAGTTCCATTACAGCCTAATGTTGTGACATCAATAAACTAAGATAAAAGAAACCATTATCACACCAACCATTATATTTTGTGGCTTGGTTTATAGATGCAATCTACAATTTATGGCTATACATTGGTGGATCAATGCTACTCAATGGGTGATAGATTAATGGCATGATTTGGCTAGTGTTTTTATTACAGATTTTATTTTCAACTGCTATTATAATCAACAAGAGATTAGTTAAGAAATACTTTACAAATATAGAAATAGATAACCCAGCATAGTGGGAAGCAAAAATCCATCACTTTCCTAAAACTTCTGGTATTAGTGAAAGAAACTAAAAATAAAATAAATTTGCTGGATTGAAGGTTCTTAGACGCGCTTTTAAGTTCCTCAGGATGCCCTCGTTGTAAATGCCTCAATAGTATTGAGGTGGACCGTTCTTTGTAGCTTAAAGGTTGACTTGCAACAAAATTCACATTACATTTATCTGATATCAAAATATTCACCATGTTTTACTCTGTTGTGTTGTAGGTGCCCAATCCGTGGAAATGCGATAACAAGCAATTAAAAGCTCAACAACGAAAAGCCGCCGTAGATTGGAATCTCTTTATTTCGATGACGTAGTCATTACAGTTTGGTTATCATCTTGTCACGTGATGTTCTCAAGTGAATTGAAAAGCCAATGAAAAGCTAAATATAAAAATTATCGTAGCACTAGTTTATGACAAACACTTTGGGTTTTACCGAAGACCCCGTATCGAATATAGATGCTCGCTACTTTACAGTTTTGTTTCGGCATTATTCAATCGTCAAGTCGTAATCTGATCACGTGACCCAATACTTCGAAAATAATTTTTGCAGCACTTTTTGATTATCACAGGTGACCAACAGGCTCGTCACGATTATCAGACAATGATATGTACTCCTTCGAGCTAAGGTTAAAAAGTTTAACGATTTTTTACGGTAAGTTATAAGATATCAGTGCTAGAAGTGACAGCATTACAATGACGATAAAACAGACGCGTAAGAACAATAGATATGATTTTATTGAATGCGTGAAGTATATTTATAAAAATATTTTGACGAATGAGGTTGCATGAAAGTGTAAACAGAAACCATCCTGTAACAACTACGTCCCAATTGAGCCGTTTGGGAAAGCGACTCCAAACTACGGCGGTCTCGTGTGGCTGCGATTAACTGTTCTTTTTTTAACTTTCAAGAGCTTGTAATCACATTTCCACATATTTTGCACCTACAACACAACAGAGTAAGACATGGTGAATCTTTTGATACCAAATAACTGTAATGTGGATTTTATTGCAAGTCATTCTTTAAACAGTAGCATGATGTTGAACCTCAGCAACTTCTCCATGGTAGCACTTAGTGCTAGCTTGGGAAAGTTTTTCACCAATCCAGCACTACTAAGCAACACTCTCGTCGCTTTCTCACTGTGGTTGCAAACCTCAATCACCACATGTGAAGACAAAGTCAAGCCACCACGATTCTTAACTGTGATTAGGGAATTCATTGCTTGGTTTACATCATAGTTGGTAACATCTACGATGCTAGTGATACAATCATTACATTTCAGCTTTGGTGACCTAGCCAGCTACATAGCTAACTGTAAAATAATCATTCTGTCTCATTTTTGACTTAAGACATACTTGCATACTCATCATATTTAGTCATGTTTAGTTCAGCATGATATTACTCTATTTACCTAGCCAGGGTCTGGCTCTTTGAGTGGGTGGGCTATTTGACCCCCTTCCCTTTCCTTTCTCCCTTCTTCCTTTTTCCCTTCTCACTTCTTTTTTGGAGAAGGGGAAAAGAGAGAATAGGGATAGGAGAGGGTGGCAAATAAAGCCCTGATGGCTCATGATTTGTTCGCAACAATTCATAGCTTTTATAGTTTTAATCTAAGATGGTTATCAGATATTATCACAGAATTGCTTTAGTTTACTTGATTATGTATCCAAGAAGGTTTTTATGTGAAAATAAATGTGATTTTGTCAAATTCTCCTCATAAGCTCCATTGTTACAAACCGTGCAGTCAAGCGTGAAGTACAATACAATGACGTTACGTCAAGTTATTTAAGTCTGACAAGGCAACCGATAGGAGTAGCTATTATTGGCCAACCTAAGTGTATATATCTATGATTGTAACTTATATACATTGTACATAACATATAATTGTGTTAACAATAATTGTCTCAAATATAATTAATTTGTATATAGCTGTATTATTTGTTTTTGAATATGCAGGTTTTTTGCGAGATTAATTCTAAGATTAATCGAAGATTAACTGGTTCAGACTAGTTATTAATCGCGATTCATTTTTATAATCGTTGTGCAGCTCTAATTCTTATGCTGAAATTTTGGCTGATTTTGAGCTTTAGGAACCCATTTCGAGTTGCATTTCCCCGAGCCATTTGATGGAAAATTATGCTTGGAATATTTATGGCTTTTGGGTGGCCTTGCAGTTTGGGCTCTTACCAACTCAGTTAAAGCACTCATTTGCTGAGTATGGGCTTGTAGTTGGTCAGGGTTATCCTGAACACAATTTACATGTCCTTGGGATGCTGCCACTAGCTTCTGACCTTTACCGATTGTATCGGTATACTCCACTCTTTACGCTATGTCCAAAGCCTTTTCAAGAGACACATCTCCTCTGGCCAAAGTCTTGTCCTGTTACTTGTCTTTGAGACCATTGATGAATGCATCCCGTATAATGCGATTTTTGTAGTCAGCTGGCATATCAGCATAAGCTGATTTGCCTGCGGTCACCACCTCATCATAGAATGTGCCCACGCTCTTTTTCCCTTGTGATAGAGTAAATAGACTTCGTACTTTCATTGGCTTATGCCTCAAAAAGGCGCTGCTCAGTTCACTTTTGAGCTTTGCATAGTCACGAATGGCGGGGCTTCATTCTTACATCAGCATTGGTTCCGTTGAAGTATGTATAATTAGATGGTAATGCTTAGTTCATAGGATATGCCAGTCATGAATCATGGCTTTTGTTTCGGAAGAGCAACTGCGTTAGCAATAGACTACTATGTATAATTTGTAGTTCTTTGTTTCTATGTGCTAGTCAAGTATACTAATTTTGCACATATTAATGTTGATCCAGATGAGTGGTCAAAGTTGCCATTAAAGATTAAAGATTAAACAAACAAAACTTATTCCAAACTCATTTTGGAATGGTCCAAAGCCATGCAAAGAAAAGCAAGAAAGTCGCAAAGAGCTTATTGGTAGTCGGGCAGCCCGAAGCAAAAGACCGTGCCAAAAGGAAATAATTCGACTTAATAGAAACAAATGTCTAAGTAAAGTACTTAGAAATTCGAATTCTATGTACCCATATACAACAAGTATTACAAAATCTTATATATCTTGTGCACATAGTAAAAAACAAATAGTTAAAACTAAAAAAGTTTTCCATAACATTGTTGGTACTTTGTTAAAAGGAACCCCAAACAATGGAACAATTCGATATCACTACATGTATGCACATGTGCACTGCATGAAAAAGTGTTATGAATTTTACAAACGCAAACTACATCTTTGTCCAAAAATTGAGACCTGTCTCAATGAGTATCAGCAAGTGATAAGTGGTTTCTAACGCCCGTTTTCCTTGTATTTTACAAGTTTTCGACAAAGGTTTAAATGTTTATTGCAATCCTTCTATGTTCCAGTCTAAACAAAATTCATTTTTGGTATGTTTTTAACGCTAATTTTTTGGTTACAAAATAGGTCACCTATATATTTCAAAACCAATCGAACTTTTGTTTGTTTTTGCAAGACTATTTTTATTTCAATATACCGGTATGTAGTGTATAAAAAGAGAAGTTTCAACTATTTTTGGTCTGTATTTTCAACTATTACAATAGGCCTACTTTAAATGCCTCAATTATTTTAGTCTGAATGACATCGCAAGTTGAAGCATTCTTCAAGTTATTTTCAAGCATGTGTGAATATTGTTAAAGGTTTTTTTGCAACAAAATTCACATTACAGTTATTTGGTAACAAAAGGTTCACCATGTTTTACTCTGTTGTGTTGTAGGTGCAAAATATGTGGAAATGTGATTAGCGGCTCTTAAAAGCTCAAAAATGAACAGTTCATCCCCGCCATTTTGAAACCGCCGTAGATTGGAATCAATTTATTTCTCTGACGTACTCAAACGATTTGGTTATTGTTTTGACACGTGATGTTATCACGTGAATTGAAAGGCCAATAAAAGGCTCAATATAAAACATCTCGTAGCACTAGTTTATGACAAACACTTCGGGTTTTACTGAAGAGCCCTTACCAAATATAGATGCTCGCTAGTTTAGAGTTTTGGTTCGGCTTGGTCTAATCATCTAGTCGTAATCTAATCATGGGACCCATACTTTCTGCCAAACAATGCAAATAATTTCTGCAGCAATTTTTTACTAACACAGGTGACCAACAGGCTCCTCGTGTTTATCAGAGGATGATATGCACTCCTTCGAGCTAAGGTTGAAAAAATAGATGAATCTTGACGGTAGGTTTTGAGATATCAGTGTTCAAAATGACAGCATTACAATGATCATAAAACAGACTCGTAAGAACAATAGACATAGTTTTATTGAATGCGTGAAGTATATTTGTGAAAATATTTCGACGAATGAGGTTGCATGAAACTGTAAACAGAAACCATCGTGTTCAACTGCGTCCCATTTGAGCCGTTTTGAAAAGGGATTCCCATTTGTGGTATTTTCGTGATGGCTGCGAATAACTGTTCGTTTTTGAACTTTTAAAAGCTTGTAATCACATTTCACATTTTTTGCACCTACCACACAGCAGAGTAAGACTTGGTGAATCTTTTAATACCAAATAACTGTAGTGTGAATTTTGTTGCAAGTCAACCTTTAAGATTTTTAAGTTCTGTCATTTCTAAAGGGTTGCATCTAAAACCTTCTAATACATATACAGGAGCATCAGTAGTATGATATGAGCTCTCTATATGTACTCTACTAAACCTTCTAATACATATACAGGAGTATCAGTAGTATGATATGAGTTCTCTATATGTACTCTACTAAACCTTCTAATACATATACAGGAGCATCAGTAGTATGATATGAGCTCTCTATATGTACTCTACTAAACCTTCTAATACATATACAGGAGCATCAGTAGTATGATATGAGCTCTCTATATGTACTCTACTAAACCTTCTAATACATATACAGGAGCATCAGTAGTATGATATGAGCTCTCTATATGTACTCTACTAAACCTTCTAATACATATACAGGAGCATCAGTAGTATGATATGAGCTCTCTATATGTACTCTACTAAACCTTCTAATACATATACAGGAGCATCAGTAGTATGATATGAGCTCTCTATATGTACTCTACTAAACCTTCTAATATATATACAGGAGCATCAGTAGTATGATATGAGCTCTCTATATGTACTGTACTAAACCTTCTAATACATATACAGGAGCATCAGTAGTATGATATGAGCTCTCTATATGTACTCTACTAAACCTTCTAATACACATACAGGAGCATCACTAGTATGATATGAGCTCTCTATATGTACTCTACTAAACCTTCTAATACATATACAGGAGCATCAGTAGTATGATATGAGCTCTCTATATGTACTGTACTAAACCTTCTAATACATATACAGGAGCATCAGTAGTATGATATGAGCTCTCTATATGTACTGTACTAAACCTTCTAATACATATACAGGAGCATCAGTAGTATGATATGAGTTCTCTAAATGTACTCTACTAAACCTTCTAATACATATACAGGAGCATCAGTAGTATGATATGAGTTCTCTAAATGTACTCTACTAAACCTTCTAATACATATACAGGAGCATCAGTAGTATGATATGAGCTCTCTATATGTACTCTACTAAACCTTCTAATACATATACAGGAGCATCAGTAGTATGATATGAGTTCTCTAAATGTACTGTACTAAACCTTAGAACTTTTAAATTCAAACCTAGTTTATTTGATGTCTTAACAGTCAAAGTAGAAACATCAGCAAGCACCTGTATCAAATGTGAAATTAACTTCACTACCGTTTACCTTTAGGACCTGCAGAGAAAAATCTTTCACTTCCACTTGGGTAGGAAAAACATATACTATCTCTATTCCTTCTATCAGGGCTTCTGCCCCTACTCCAATTACTTCCCCTAATACTACTTCTGTTGTAGTGGTCACTTTTCCGAGTATTCTTGGCGCTATCTTTCTTACAGTCAATACTAGTATGACCTTTTCTATTGCATTTCCTACGGCTGAGTTTTTCAACTCGAAGCAAATAATCGCTTTCCATTTCACCGGCTGTTTGTGAAACAATAATGAATTGCATCGTTTTTACGTATATCGTTTGGAAACTCTTAAACCATCTTCTCCATGAACCATTAATGTCACCACTATGCAATTTTAATGAGGGAAACTCATTAAAATTAAATAATTGACGCATAACAAGAACCAACACGAACACCACACAAGTGTTAAAAACACCAAAAAAACTTCACTTAGCACCACTACACTGTAAACACTAAAGCACGGAAACCACACACGAAACACTTATCATGAGGTATAGTATCTGTAAACAACTAAGCACCACAAGTAACAGCACTAATTACTATCACTTTTAACAAACACGCATCGGCGATCCTGGTATTATAGGTTTTTTATTTTTTTAACTTATTTGACACAAAACATTTTTTTCATGATCTAAAGTTTGAGAGTTACAGTTGTTTAACGGAGCTTTAAAACTTCACAGTTGTTTCTATATTCTCTCTTAGTTCATTTCAAGTACACAAAACACTTTGCTGTAGTTTGAAAGTTAGATATGAAGTTTGAAAGTAAGAATGTCAAATGTTGTTATATATTAAGTACAAATCAATTTTTTGTCCAAAGACTTTTTATTACTCGGGCAACGCCGGTTAGTACAGCTATTATATCTACTATAAAAACGGCAAAATATCTGTCTGTATATTTGTGTGCGTGTGTGTGTTTGCTCTAGTGTGCGCTCACACTACAGCGAATGTGATACGAAAGTGAAGCGATGCGACAAAGCGGCAGCCGCAGAGGCAAGATTGTGGCGTTTTCAGAGCGTTCAAACATGTTTGATTTTGGGTGTAACCACTTGCACGCTATTAGCTGTTCCATAGACCACAAAAACTGCAAGCTTGGTCATACCAAACTATAGTGTATTAATAATAATAAATTGATTAATTAATAATAGTAGCGTGATCAGATATGGAAGAGCAACTCATTGCGCTAGTAAGAGAGAGGTCTTGTCTCTATAATCAAAGACACCAAAATTATAAAAGAGAAGATATCAAGAGAAACAACTGGCGAATAATCGCAAAAGAGTTAAAGCTAGCTGGTGAGTAAATAAATCATAATAATAATTAATATATTTTAATTCAAATTTAAATTAATGCTGGATGGAACGTGAATGATATCGCACCAAATGCGCTTTGAGGTGACATTCGTTTGAGGCCTCAGCCGCTACAGCTTCGCTTAATTCGCATTTAGTGCGCTCAGACTGTTCTGTTTTAGCACACTGATGCAAAGGGTGTAACTTAAAAATATTTCGGTGAGAATTTATTTAACCAGAAGCTGACTGACATAAAGATACAATTATATAACAGGATTACGAGTATAAAGATACAATACTACATAAGTATTGTATCTCCAAAAGAGTATTACGATTATACAACACACACCTTTCAAACATAGTCTTTCCTTTTTTCAATTCAGTTGTACAAAGTACAAAGTGTACAGTTGTACAAAGTGAACTGAATTAATATGAGTAGTAAATAAAATTTTAATTTGATAAAATTAAATTAAATTTCCTACTCATTAAATAAATTAATGAGCAAAAAATTACATGCAATCAATATTTACTGCTAACGTGTGCAGGGAAGGTCACGTGAACGTTTGTTTCTTTCAGTCGTTTTGTTTTCTTTCAGCGAAAATTCGTTTTTTCTTATTTGAGTAATTTCGAAATTCAGTAATCTCCTGCCTGATGACGATTAATTTCCTGCCTCGATCGCTTCTATTTGATACCTGTCATATAAATTCAATCTTGTCGTTTCGGTGCTGCTCTCTGAACATACTGACCGCATTTAGCTGTTATTTCTGTAATCCTATAGTTCTACCGGAATCGTTGGTTGGTAAAGGCTACCAACAACATCAATAAAGATGTCCTAAAAACCCTGAAGAAACTCCTTGGAGAAGTTGCTAAAAGCCAGACACAGAGGGTAAGACAAAAGGTTCAACAATACTATTGTCACATCAAAAATGCCAGCCCTTCATATTTTGTCTTTCCAAAAAGTATTAACTTGACTGCAACGTAGCAGCCGGTATATTAAATACACTTGAATTTTGATTGTTTGATATTTTATAATGAACATGATGTCGATACCAACTTTGGTAAAAGGAGTTAGTTATGCAAATGCAAGCTATCTGTGATATGAAATGAGTAGGTAGAACAATTTTCTATATACGTGTACACACACAATGAGCAAAAACTGTTGTCCGATGTGCATGCACACACACATTATGTGCACAAAGTAATTTGTGCTTAAAACCAAGCTACCATGTTCTCTCTCTATTATAGCAATACCCTTATGAATATGAAAAAGCTGAATATGAAATGAATATGAAAAAGAATATGAAAAAGCTGCAAGGTAGCAAAAAATGAAAGAACCACAAGAACGTTCAAGCAAACGTGGTTTAGCAATGGAATGCACAAGGTGAGGTTTAGCAATGGAATGTACAAGGTGAGGTTTAGCATTGGAATGTACAAGGTGAGGTTTAGCAATGGAATGCACAAGGTGAGGTTTAGCAATGGAATGTACAAGGTGAGGTTTAGCAATGGAATGTACAAGGTGAGGTTTAGCAATGGAATGAACAAGGTGAGGTTTAGCAATGGAATGTACAAGGTGAGGTTTAGCATTGGAATGTACAAGGTGAGGTTTAGCAATGGAATGTACAAGGTGAGGTTTAGCAATGGAATGTACAAGGTGAAGTTTAGCAATGGAATGTACAAGGTGAGGTTTAGCAATGGAATGCACAAGGTGAGGTTTAGCAATGGAATGTACAAGGTGAGGTTTAGCAATGGAATGCACAAGGTGAGGTTTAGCAATGGAATGAACAAGGTGAAGTTTAGCAATGGAATGTACAAGGTGAAGTTTAGCAATGGAATGCACAAGGTGAGGTTTAGCAATGGAATGTACAAGGTGAGGTTTAGCAATGGAATGCACAAGGTGAGGTTTAGCAATGGAATGTACAAGGTGAGGTTTAGCAATGGAATGCACAAGGTGAAGTTTAGCAATGGAATGAACAAGGTGAGGTTTAGCAATGGAATGTACAAGGTGAGGTTTAGCAATGGAATGCACAAGGTGAGGTTTAGCAATGGAATGAACAAGGTGAAGTTTAGCAATGGAATGTACAAGGTGAAGTTTAGCAATGGAATGCACAAGGTGAGGTTTAGCAATGGAATGCACAAGGTGAGGTTTAGCAATGGAATGAACAAGGTGAGGTTTAGCAATGGAATGTACAAGGTGAGGTTTAGCAATGGAATGCACAAGGTGAGGTTTAGCAATGGAATGAACAAGGTGAGGTTTAGCAATGGAATGAACAAGGTGAGGTTTAGCAATGGAATGTACAAGGTGAGGTTTAGCAATGGAATGCACAAGGTGAGGTTTAGCAATGGAATGAACAAGGTGAAGTTTAGCAATGGAATGTACAAGGTGAAGTTTAGCAATGGAATGCACAAGGTGAGGTTTAGCAATGGAATGTACAAGGTGAGGTTTAGCAATGGAATGAACAAGGTGAGGTTTAGCAATGGAATGAACAAGGTGAGGTTTAGCAATGGAATGCACAAGGTGAGGTTTAGCAATGGAATGTACAAGGTGAGGTTTAGCAATGGAATGCACAAGGTGAGGTTTAGCAATGGAATGAACAAGGTGAGGTTTAGCAATGGAATGCACAAGGTGAGGTTTAGCAATGGAATGTACAAGGTGAGGTTTAGCAATGGAATGTACAAGGTGAGGTTTAGCAATGGAATGTACAAGGTGAGGTTTAGCAATGGAATGTACAAGGTGAGGTTTAGCAATGGAATGTACAAGGTGAGGTTTAGCAATGGAATGAACAAGGTGAGGTTTAGCAATGGAATGTACAAGGTGAGGTTTAGCAATGGAATGTACAAGGTGAGGTTTAGCAATGGAATGTACAAGGTGAGGTTTAGCAATGGAATGAACAAGGTGAGGTTTAGCAATGGAATGTACAAGGTGAGGTTTAGCAATGGAATGTACAAGGTGAGGTTTAGCAATGGAATGTACAAGGTGAGGTTTAGCAATGGAATGTACAAGGTGAGGTTTAGCAATGGAATGCACAAGGTGAGGTTTAGCAATGGAATGTACAAGGTGAGGTTTAGCAATGGAATGTACAAGGTGAGGTTTAGCAATGGAATGCACAAGGTGAGGTTTAGCAATGGAATGAACAAGGTGAGGTTTAGCAATGGAATGTACAAGGTGAGGTTTAGCAATGGAATGAACAAGGTGAGGTTTAGCAATGGAATGCACAAGGTGAAGTTTAGCAATGGAATGAACAAGGTGAGGTTTAGCAATGGAATGCACAAGGTGAGGTTTAGCAATGGAATGAACAAGGTGAAGTTTAGCAATGGAATGCACAAGGTGAGGTTTAGCAATGGAATGTACAAGGTGAGGTTTAGCAATGGAATGTACAAGGTGAAGTTTAGCAATGGAATGCACAAGGTGAGGTTTAGCAATGGAATGCACAAGGTGAGGTTTAGCAATGGAATGTACAAGGTGAGGTTTAGCAATGGAATGTACAAGGTGAGGTTTAGCAATGGAATGCACAAGGTGAGGTTTAGCAATGGAATGAACAAGGTGAGGTTTAGCAATGGAATGTACAAGGTGAGGTTTAGCAATGGAATGTACAAGGTGAGGTTTAGCAATGGAATGAACAAGGTGAGGTTTAGCAATGGAATGCACAAGGTGAGGTTTAGCAATGGAATGTACAAGGTGAGGTTTAGCAAATGAATGAACAAGGTGAGGTTTAGCAATGGAATGTACAAGGTGAGGTTTAGCAATGGAATGCACAAGGTGAGGTTTAGCAATGGAATGTACAAGGTGAGGTTTAGCAATGGAATGTACAAGGTGAGGTTTAGCAATGGAATGTACAAGGTGAGGTTTAGCAATGGAATGCACAAGGTGAGGTTTAGCAATGGAATGAACAAGGTGAGGTTTAGCAATGGAATGTACAAGGTGAGGTTTAGCAATGGAATGTACAAGGTGAGGTTTAGCAATGGAATGAACAAGGTGAGGTTTAGCAATGGAATGCACAAGGTGAGGTTTAGCAATGGAATGTACAAGGTGAGGTTTAGCAAATGAATGAACAAGGTGAGGTTTAGCAATGGAATGTACAAGGTGAGGTTTAGCAATGGAATGCACAAGGTGAGGTTTAGCAATGGAATGTACAAGGTGAGGTTTAGCAATGGAATGTACAAGGTGAGGTTTAGCAATGGAATGTACAAGGTGAGGTTTAGCAATGGAATGCACAAGGTGAGGTTTAGCAATGGAATGTACAAGGTGAGGTTTAGCAATGGAATGCACAAGGTGAGGTTTAGCAATGGAATGTACAAGGTGAGGTTTAGCAATGGAATGAACAAGGTGAGGTTTAGCAATGGAATGTACAAGCTGAGGTTTAGCAATGGAATGAACAAGGTGAGGTTTAGCAATGGAATGCACAAGGTGAGGTTTAGCAATGGAATGAACAAGGTGAGGTTTAGCAATGGAATGCACAAGGTGAGGTTTAGCAATGGAATGTACAAGGTGAGGTTTAGCAATGGAATGAACAAGGTGAGGTTTAGCAATGGAATGCACAAGGTGAGGTTTAGCAATGGAATGAACAAGGTGAGGTTTAGCAATGGAATGTACAAGGTGAGGTTTAGCAATGGAATGCACAAGGTGAGGTTTAGCAATGGAATGTACAAGGTGAGGTTTAGCAATGGAATGAACAAGGTGAGGTTTAGCAATGGAATGCACAAGGTGAGGTTTAGCAATGGAATGAACAAGGTGAGGTTTAGCAATGGAATGCACAAGGTGAGGTTTAGCAATGGAATGCACAAGGTGAGGTTTAGCAATGGAATGAACAAGGTGAGGTTTAGCAATGGAATGTACAAGGTGAGGTTTAGCAATGGAATGTACAAGGTGAGGTTTAGCAATGGAATGTACAAGGTGAGGTTTAGCAATGGAATGCACAAGGTGAGGTTTAGCAATGGAATGTACAAGGTGAGGTTTAGCAATGGAATGAACAAGGTGAGGTTTAGCAATGGAATGTACAAGGTGAGGTTTAGCAATGGAATGCACAAGGTGAGGTTTAGCAATGGAATGTACAAGGTGAGGTTTAGCAATGGAATGTACAAGGTGAGGTTTAGCAATGGAATGTACAAGGTGAGGTTTAGCAATGGAATGAACAAGGTGAGGTTTAGCAATGGAATGCACAAGGTGAGGTTTAGCAATGGAATGCACAAGGTGAGGTTTAGCAATGGAATGTACAAGGTGAGGTTTAGCAATGGAATGCACAAGGTGAGGTTTAGCAATGGAATGCACAAGGTGAGGTTTAGCAATGGAATGTACAAGGTGAGGTTTAGCAATGGAATGTACAAGGTGAGGTTTAGCAATGGAATGAACAAGGTGAGGTTTAGCAATGGAATGTACAAGGTGAGGTTTAGCAATGGAATGTACAAGGTGAGGTTTAGCAATGGAATGTACAAGGTGAGGTTTAGCAATGGAATGAACAAGGTGAGGTTTAGCAATGGAATGCACAAGGTGAGGTTTAGCAATGGAATGAACAAGGTGAGGTTTAGCAATGGAATGCACAAGGTGAGGTTTAGCAATGGAATGAACAAGGTGAGGTTTAGCAATGGAATGAACAAGGTGAGGTTTAGCAATGGAATGTACAAGGTGAGGTTTAGCAATGGAATGCACAAGGTGAGGTTTAGCAATGGAATGAACAAGGTGAAGTTTAGCAATGGAATGTACAAGGTGAAGTTTAGCAATGGAATGCACAAGGTGAGGTTTAGCAATGGAATGTACAAGGTGAGGTTTAGCAATGGAATGAACAAGGTGAGGTTTAGCAATGGAATGAACAAGGTGAGGTTTAGCAATGGAATGCACAAGGTGAGGTTTAGCAATGGAATGTACAAGGTGAGGTTTAGCAATGGAATGCACAAGGTGAGGTTTAGCAATGGAATGAACAAGGTGAGGTTTAGCAATGGAATGCACAAGGTGAGGTTTAGCAATGGAATGTACAAGGTGAGGTTTAGCAATGGAATGTACAAGGTGAGGTTTAGCAATGGAATGTACAAGGTGAGGTTTAGCAATGGAATGTACAAGGTGAGGTTTAGCAATGGAATGTACAAGGTGAGGTTTAGCAATGGAATGAACAAGGTGAGGTTTAGCAATGGAATGTACAAGGTGAGGTTTAGCAATGGAATGTACAAGGTGAGGTTTAGCAATGGAATGTACAAGGTGAGGTTTAGCAATGGAATGAACAAGGTGAGGTTTAGCAATGGAATGTACAAGGTGAGGTTTAGCAATGGAATGTACAAGGTGAGGTTTAGCAATGGAATGTACAAGGTGAGGTTTAGCAATGGAATGTACAAGGTGAGGTTTAGCAATGGAATGCACAAGGTGAGGTTTAGCAATGGAATGTACAAGGTGAGGTTTAGCAATGGAATGTACAAGGTGAGGTTTAGCAATGGAATGCACAAGGTGAGGTTTAGCAATGGAATGAACAAGGTGAGGTTTAGCAATGGAATGTACAAGGTGAGGTTTAGCAATGGAATGAACAAGGTGAGGTTTAGCAATGGAATGCACAAGGTGAAGTTTAGCAATGGAATGAACAAGGTGAGGTTTAGCAATGGAATGCACAAGGTGAGGTTTAGCAATGGAATGAACAAGGTGAAGTTTAGCAATGGAATGCACAAGGTGAGGTTTAGCAATGGAATGTACAAGGTGAGGTTTAGCAATGGAATGTACAAGGTGAAGTTTAGCAATGGAATGCACAAGGTGAGGTTTAGCAATGGAATGCACAAGGTGAGGTTTAGCAATGGAATGTACAAGGTGAGGTTTAGCAATGGAATGTACAAGGTGAGGTTTAGCAATGGAATGCACAAGGTGAGGTTTAGCAATGGAATGAACAAGGTGAGGTTTAGCAATGGAATGTACAAGGTGAGGTTTAGCAATGGAATGTACAAGGTGAGGTTTAGCAATGGAATGAACAAGGTGAGGTTTAGCAATGGAATGCACAAGGTGAGGTTTAGCAATGGAATGTACAAGGTGAGGTTTAGCAAATGAATGAACAAGGTGAGGTTTAGCAATGGAATGTACAAGGTGAGGTTTAGCAATGGAATGCACAAGGTGAGGTTTAGCAATGGAATGTACAAGGTGAGGTTTAGCAATGGAATGTACAAGGTGAGGTTTAGCAATGGAATGTACAAGGTGAGGTTTAGCAATGGAATGCACAAGGTGAGGTTTAGCAATGGAATGAACAAGGTGAGGTTTAGCAATGGAATGTACAAGGTGAGGTTTAGCAATGGAATGTACAAGGTGAGGTTTAGCAATGGAATGAACAAGGTGAGGTTTAGCAATGGAATGCACAAGGTGAGGTTTAGCAATGGAATGTACAAGGTGAGGTTTAGCAAATGAATGAACAAGGTGAGGTTTAGCAATGGAATGTACAAGGTGAGGTTTAGCAATGGAATGCACAAGGTGAGGTTTAGCAATGGAATGTACAAGGTGAGGTTTAGCAATGGAATGTACAAGGTGAGGTTTAGCAATGGAATGTACAAGGTGAGGTTTAGCAATGGAATGCACAAGGTGAGGTTTAGCAATGGAATGTACAAGGTGAGGTTTAGCAATGGAATGCACAAGGTGAGGTTTAGCAATGGAATGTACAAGGTGAGGTTTAGCAATGGAATGAACAAGGTGAGGTTTAGCAATGGAATGTACAAGCTGAGGTTTAGCAATGGAATGAACAAGGTGAGGTTTAGCAATGGAATGCACAAGGTGAGGTTTAGCAATGGAATGAACAAGGTGAGGTTTAGCAATGGAATGCACAAGGTGAGGTTTAGCAATGGAATGTACAAGGTGAGGTTTAGCAATGGAATGAACAAGGTGAGGTTTAGCAATGGAATGCACAAGGTGAGGTTTAGCAATGGAATGAACAAGGTGAGGTTTAGCAATGGAATGTACAAGGTGAGGTTTAGCAATGGAATGCACAAGGTGAGGTTTAGCAATGGAATGTACAAGGTGAGGTTTAGCAATGGAATGAACAAGGTGAGGTTTAGCAATGGAATGCACAAGGTGAGGTTTAGCAATGGAATGAACAAGGTGAGGTTTAGCAATGGAATGCACAAGGTGAGGTTTAGCAATGGAATGCACAAGGTGAGGTTTAGCAATGGAATGAACAAGGTGAGGTTTAGCAATGGAATGTACAAGGTGAGGTTTAGCAATGGAATGTACAAGGTGAGGTTTAGCAATGGAATGTACAAGGTGAGGTTTAGCAATGGAATGCACAAGGTGAGGTTTAGCAATGGAATGTACAAGGTGAGGTTTAGCAATGGAATGAACAAGGTGAGGTTTAGCAATGGAATGTACAAGGTGAGGTTTAGCAATGGAATGCACAAGGTGAGGTTTAGCAATGGAATGTACAAGGTGAGGTTTAGCAATGGAATGTACAAGGTGAGGTTTAGCAATGGAATGTACAAGGTGAGGTTTAGCAATGGAATGAACAAGGTGAGGTTTAGCAATGGAATGCACAAGGTGAGGTTTAGCAATGGAATGCACAAGGTGAGGTTTAGCAATGGAATGTACAAGGTGAGGTTTAGCAATGGAATGCACAAGGTGAGGTTTAGCAATGGAATGCACAAGGTGAGGTTTAGCAATGGAATGTACAAGGTGAGGTTTAGCAATGGAATGTACAAGGTGAGGTTTAGCAATGGAATGAACAAGGTGAGGTTTAGCAATGGAATGTACAAGGTGAGGTTTAGCAATGGAATGTACAAGGTGAGGTTTAGCAATGGAATGTACAAGGTGAGGTTTAGCAATGGAATGAACAAGGTGAGGTTTAGCAATGGAATGCACAAGGTGAGGTTTAGCAATGGAATGAACAAGGTGAGGTTTAGCAATGGAATGCACAAGGTGAGGTTTAGCAATGGAATGAACAAGGTGAGGTTTAGCAATGGAATGCACAAGGTGAGGTTTAGCAATGGAATGCACAAGGTGAGGTTTAGCAATGGAATGAACAAGGTGAGGTTTAGCAATGGAATGTACAAGGTGAGGTTTAGCAATGGAATGTACAAGGTGAGGTTTAGCAATGGAATGTACAAGGTGAAGTTTAGCAATGGAATGCACAAGATGAGGTTTAGCAATGGAATGTACAAGGTGAGGTTTAGCAATGGAATGTACAAGGTGAGGTTTAGCAATGGAATGTACAAGGTGAGGTTTAGCAATGGAATGAACAAGGTGAGGTTTAGCAATGGAATGCACAAGGTGAGGTTTAGCAATGGAATGCACAAGGTGAGGTTTAGCAATGGAATGTACAAGGTGAGGTTTAGCAATGGAATGAACAAGGTGAGGTTTAGCAATGGAATGAACAAGGTGAGGTTTAGCAATGGAATGTACAAGGTGAGGTTTAGCAATGGAATGTACAAGGTGAGGTTTAGCAAATGAATGAACAAGGTGAGGTTTAGCAATGGAATGCACAAGGTGAGGTTTAGCAATGGAATGTACAAGGTGAGGTTTAGCAATGGAATGAACAAGGTGAGGTTTAGCAATGGAATGCACAAGGTGAGGTTTAGCAATGGAATGAACAAGGTGAGGTTTAGCAATGGAATGCACAAGGTGAGGTTTAGCAATGGAATGCACAAGGTGAGGTTTAGCAATGGAATGAACAAGGTGAGGTTTAGCAATGGAATGTACAAGGTGAGGTTTAGCAATGGAATGTACAAGGTGAGGTTTAGCAATGGAATGAACAAGGTGAGGTTTAGCAATGGAATGTACAAGGTGAGGTTTAGCAATGGAATGTACAAGGTGAGGTTTAGCAATGGAATGTACAAGGTGAGGTTTAGCAATGGAATGTACAAGGTGAGGTTTAGCAATGGAATGTACAAGGTGAAGTTTAGCAATGGAATGCACAAGGTGAGGTTTAGCAATGGAATGTACAAGGTGAAGTTTAGCAATGGAATGCACAAGATGAGGTTTAGCAATGGAATGTACAAGGTGAGGTTTAGCAATGGAATGTACAAGGTGAGGTTTAGCAATGGAATGTACAAGGTGAGGTTTAGCAATGGAATGAACAAGGTGAGGTTTAGCAATGGAATGTACAAGGTGAGGTTTAGCAATGGAATGTACAAGGTGAGGTTTAGCAATGGAATGTACAAGGTGAGGTTTAGCAATGGAATGTACAAGGTGAGGTTTAGCAATGGAATGTACAAGGTGAGGTTTAGCAATGGAATGAACAAGGTGAAGTTTAGCAATGGAATGAACAAGGTGAGGTTTAGCAATGGAATGTACAAGGTGAAGTTTAGCAATGGAATGCACAAGGTGAGGTTTAGCAATGGAATGTACAAGGTGAGGTTTAGCAATGGAATGAACAAGGTGAGGTTTAGCAATGGAATGTACAAGGTGAGGTTTAGCAATGGAATGCACAAGGTGAGGTTTAGCAATGGAATGTACAAGGTGAGGTTTAGCAATGGAATGTACAAGGTGAGGTTTAGCAATGGAATGTACAAGGTGAGGTTTAGCAATGGAATGCACAAGGTGAGGTTTAGCAATGGAATGTACAAGGTGAGGTTTAGCAAAGGAATGTACAAGGTGAGGTTTAGCAATGGAATGTACAAGGTGAGGTTTAGCAATGGAATGTACAAGGTGAAGTTTAGCAATGGAATGCACAAGGTGAGGTTTAGCAATGGAATGTACAAGGTGAGGTTTAGCAATGGAATGAACAAGGTGAGGTTTAGCAATGGAATGCACAAGGTGAGGTTTAGCAATGGAATGTACAAGGTGAGGTTTAGCAATGGAATGTACAAGGTGAGGTTTAGCAATGGAATGTACAAGGTGAGGTTTAGCAATGGAATGCACAAGGTGAGGTTTAGCAATGGAATGCACAAGGTGAGGTTTAGCAATGGAATGTACAAGGTGAGGTTTAGCAATGGAATGAACAAGGTGAGGTTTAGCAATGGAATGTACAAGGTGAGGTTTAGCAATGGAATGTACAAGGTGAGGTTTAGCAATGGAATGCACAAGGTGAGGTTTAGCAATGGAATGTACAAGGTGAAGTTTAGCAATGGAATGCACAAGGTGAGGTTTAGCAATGGAATGTACAAGGTGAGGTTTAGCAATGGAATGTACAAGGTGAGGTTTAGCAATGGAATGCACAAGGTGAGGTTTAGCAATGGAATGTACAAGGTGAGGTTTAGCAATGGAATGAACAAGGTGAGGTTTAGCAATGGAATGCACAAGGTGAGGTTTAGCAATGGAATGTACAAGGTGAGGTTTAGCAATGGAATGAACAAGGTGAGGTTTAGCAATGGAATGTACAAGGTGAGGTTTAGCAATGGAATGTACAAGGTGAGGTTTAGCAATGGAATGTACAAGGTGAGGTTTAGCAATGGAATGAACAAGGTGAGGTTTAGCAATGGAATGTACAAGGTGAGGTTTAGCAATGGAATGAACAAGGTGAGGTTTAGCAATGGAATGTACAAGGTGAGGTTTAGCAATGGAATGTACAAGGTGAGGTTTAGCAATGGAATGCACAAGGTGAGGTTTAGCAATGGAATGTACAAGGTGAAGTTTAGCAATGGAATGCACAAGGTGAGGTTTAGCAATGGAATGTACAAGGTGAGGTTTAGCAATGGAATGTACAAGGTGAGGTTTAGCAATGGAATGCACAAGGTGAGGTTTAGCAATGGAATGTACAAGGTGAGGTTTAGCAATGGAATGAACAAGGTGAGGTTTAGCAATGGAATGTACAAGGTGAGGTTTAGCAATGGAATGTACAAGGTGAGGTTTAGCAATGGAATGTACAAGGTGAGGTTTAGCAATGGAATGTACAAGGTGAGGTTTAGCAATGGAATGAACAAGGTGAGGTTTAGCAATGGAATGTACAAGGTGAAGTTTAGCAATGGAATGCACAAGGTGAGGTTTAGCAATGGAATGAACAAGGTGAGGTTTAGCAATGGAATGTACAAGGTGAGGTTTAGCAATGGAATGTACAAGGTGAGGTTTAGCAATGGAATGTACAAGGTGAAGTTTAGCAATGGAATGCACAAGGTGAGGTTTAGCAATGGAATGAACAAGGTGAGGTTTAGCAATGGAATGTACAAGGTGAGGTTTAGCAATGGAATGTACAAGGTGAGGTTTAGCAATGGAATATACAAGGTGAGGTTTAGCAATGGAATGAACAAGGTGAGGTTTAGCAATGGAATGTACAAGGTGAGGTTTAGCAATGGAATGTACAAGGTGAGGTTTAGCAATGGAATGTACAAGGTGAGGTTTAGCAATGGAATGTACAAGGTGAGGTTTAGCAATGGAATGTACAAGGTGAGGTTTAGCAATGGAATGCACAAGGTGAGGTTTAGCAATGGAATGAACAAGGTGAAGTTTAGCATTGGAATGCACAAGGTGAGGTTTAGCAATGGAATGCACAAGGTGAGGTTTAGCAATGGAATGTACAAGGTGAGGTTTAGCAATGGAATGAACAAGGTGAGGTTTAGCAATGGAATGCACAAGGTGAGGTTTAGCAATGGAATGTACAAGGTGAAGTTTAGCAATGGAATGTACAAGGTGAGGTTTAGCAATGGAATGTACAAGGTGAGGTTTAGCAATGGAATGTACAAGGTGAGGTTTAGCAATGGAATGTACAAGGTGAGGTTTAGCAATGGAATGCACAAGGTGAGGTTTAGCAATGGAATGTACAAGGTGAGGTTTAGCAATGGAATGAACAAGGTGAGGTTTAGCAATGGAATGCACAAGGTGAGGTTTAGCAATGGAATGAACAAGGTGAGGTTTAGCAATGGAATGCACAAGGTGAGGTTTAGCAATGGAATGAACAAGGTGAGGTTTAGCAATGGAATGCACAAGGTGAGGTTTAGCAATGGAATGTACAAGGTGAAGTTTAGCAATGGAATGTACAAGGTGAGGTTTAGCAATGGAATGTACAAGGTGAAGTTTAGCAATGGAATGTACAAGGCGTGGTTTAGCAATGGAATGCACAAGGTGAGGTTTAGCAATGGAATGTACAAGGTGAGGTTTAGCAATGGAATGTACAAGGTGAAGTTTAGCAATGGAATGTACAAGGTGAAGTTTAGCAATGGAATGCACAAGGTGAGGTTTAGCAGTGGAATGCACAAGGTGAGGTTTAGCAATGGAATGCACAAGGTGAGGTTTAGCAATGGAATGAACAAGGTGAGGTTTAGCAATGGAATGTACAAGGTGAAGTTTAGCAATGGAATGCACAAGGTGAGGTTTAGCAATGGAATGAACAAGGTGAGGTTTAGCAATGGAATGTACAAGGTGAGGTTTAGCAATGGAATGTACAAGGTGAGGTTTAGCAATGGAATGCACAAGGTGAAGTTTAGCAATGGAATGCACAAGGTGAAGTTTAGCAATGGAATGTACAAGGTGAAGTTTAGCAATGGAATGAACAAGGTGAGGTTTAGCAATGGAATGCACAAGGTGAGGTTTAGCAATGGAATGTACAAGGTGAGGTTTAGCAATGGAATGCACAAGGTGAGGTTTAGCAATGGAATGTACAAGGTGAGGTTTAGCATTGGAATGCACAAGGTGAGGTTTAGCAATGGAATGTACAAGGTGAAGTTTAGCAATGGAATGCACAAGGTGAGGTTTAGCAATGGAATGTACAAGGTGAAGTTTAGCAATGGAATGCACAAGGTGAGGTTTAGCAATGGAATGAACAAGGTGAGGTTTAGCAATGGAATGCACAAGGTGAGGTTTAGCAATGGAATGAACAAGGTGAGGTTTAGCAATGGAATGCACAAGGTGAGGTTTAGCAATGGAATGTACAAGGTGAGGTTTAGCAATGGAATGCACAAGGTGAGGTTTAGCAATGGAATGTACAAGGTGAGGTTTAGCATTGGAATGCACAAGGTGAGGTTTAGCAATGGAATGTACAAGGTGAAGTTTAGCAATGGAATGCACAAGGTGAGGTTTAGCAATGGAATGTACAAGGTGAAGTTTAGCAATGGAATGCACAAGGTGAGGTTTAGCAATGGAATGAACAAGGTGAGGTTTAGCAATGGAATGCACAAGGTGAGGTTTAGCAATGGAATGCACAAGGTGAGGTTTAGCAATGGAATGAACAAGGTGAGGTTTAGCAATGGAATGCACAAGGTGAGGTTTAGCAATGGAATGAACAAGGTGAGGTTTAGCAATGGAATGCACAAGGTGAGGTTTAGCAATGGAATGTACAAGGTGAGGTTTAGCAATGGAATGCACAAGGTGAGGTTTAGCAATGGAATGTACAAGGTGAGGTTTAGCAATGGAATGTACAAGGTGAGGTTTAGCAATGGAATGAACAAGGTGAGGTTTAGCAATGGAATGTTCAAGGTGAGGTTTAGCAATGGAATGTACAAGGTGAGGTTTAGCAATGGAATGTACAAGGTGAGGTTTAGCAATGGAATGCACAAGGTGAGGTTTAGCAATGGAATGTACAAGGTGAGGTTTAGCAATGGAATGTACAAGGTGAGGTTTAGCAATGGAATGCACAAGGTGAGGTTTAGCAATGGAATGAACAAGGTGAAGTTTAGCAATGGAATGTACAAGGTGAGGTTTAGCAATGGAATGTACAAGGTGAGGTTTAGCAATGGAATGCACAAGGTGAAGTTTAGCAATGGAATGTACAAGGTGAGGTTTAGCAATGGAATGCACAAGGTGAGGTTTAGCAATGGAATGTACATGGTGAGGTTTAGCAATGGAATGTACAAGGTGAGGTTTAGCAATGGAATGCACAAGGTGAGGTTTAGCAATGGAATGAACAAGGTGAGGTTTAGCAATGGAATGAACAAGGTGAGGTTTAGCAATGGAATGTACAAGGTGAGGTTTAGCAATGGAATGTACAAGGTGAGGTTTAGCAATGGAATGCACAAGGTGAAGTTTAGCAATGGAATGTACAAGGTGAGGTTTAGCAATGGAATGCACAAGGTGAGGTTTAGCAATGGAATGTACATGGTGAGGTTTAGCAATGGAATGTACAAGGTGAGGTTTAGCAATGGAATGCACAAGGTGAGGTTTAGCAATGGAATGAACAAGGTGAGGTTTAGCAATGGAATGAACAAGGTGAGGTTTAGCAATGGAATGTACAAGGTGAGGTTTAGCAATGGAATGCACAAGGTGAGGTTTAGCAATGGAATGTACAAGGTGAGGTTTAGCAATGGAATGTACAAGGTGAGGTTTAGCAATGGAATGTACAAGGTGAGGTTTAGCAATGGAATGAACAAGGTGAGGTTTAGCAATGGAATGTACAAGGTGAGGTTTAGCAATGGAATGCACAAGGTGAGGTTTAGCAATGGAATGCACAAGGTGAAGTTTAGCAATGGAATGTACAAGGTGAGGTTTAGCAATGGAATGCACAAGGTGAGGTTTAGCAATGGAATGTACAAGGTGAGGTTTAGCAATGGAATGTACAAGGTGAGGTTTAGCAATGGAATGCACAAGGTGAAGTTTAGCAATGGAATGTACAAGGTGAGGTTTAGCAATGGAATGCACAAGGTGAGGTTTAGCAATGGAATGTACATGGTGAGGTTTAGCAATGGAATGTACAAGGTGAGGTTTAGCAATGGAATGCACAAGGTGAGGTTTAGCAATGGAATGAACAAGGTGAGGTTTAGCAATGGAATGAACAAGGTGAGGTTTAGCAATGGAATGTACAAGGTGAGGTTTAGCAATGGAATGCACAAGGTGAGGTTTAGCAATGGAATGTACAAGGTGAGGTTTAGCAATGGAATGTACAAGGTGAGGTTTAGCAATGGAATGTACAAGGTGAGGTTTAGCAATGGAATGAACAAGGTGAGGTTTAGCAATGGAATGTACAAGGTGAGGTTTAGCAATGGAATGCACAAGGTGAGGTTTAGCAATGGAATGCACAAGGTGAAGTTTAGCAATGGAATGTACAAGGTGAGGTTTAGCAATGGAATGCACAAGGTGAGGTTTAGCAATGGAATGTACAAGGTGAGGTTTAGCAATGGAATGTACAAGGTGAGGTTTAGCAATGGAATGCACAAGGTGAAGTTTAGCAATGGAATGCACAAGATGAGGTTTAGCAATGGAATGTACAAGGTGAGGTTTAGCATTGGAATGTACAAGGTGAGGTTTAGCAATGGAATGTACAAGGTGAGGTTTAGCAATGGAATGAACAAGGTGAGGTTTAGCAATGGAATGTACAAGGTGAGGTTTAGCAATGGAATGTACAAGGTGAGGTTTAGCAATGGAATGAACAAGGTGAGGTTTAGCAATGGAATGCACAAGGTGAAGTTTAGCAATGGAATGCACAAGGTGAGGTTTAGCAATGGAATGTACAAGGTGAGGTTTAGCAATGGAATGAACAAGATGAGGTTTAGCAATGGAATGAACAAGGTGAGGTTTAGCAATGGAATGTACAAGGTGAGGTTTAGCAATGGAATGCACAAGGTGAAGTTTAGCAATGGAATGTACAAGGTGAAGTTTAGCAATGGAATGCACAAGGTGAGGTTTAGCAATGGAATGTACAAGGTGAGGTTTAGCATTGGAATGTACAAGGTGAGGTTTAGCAATGGAATGAACAAGGTGAGGTTTAGCAATGGAATGTACAAGGTGAGGTTTAGCAATGGAATGTACAAGGTGAGGTTTAGCAATGGAATGTACAAGGTGAGGTTTAGCAATGGAATGAACAAGGTGAGGTTTAGCAATGGAATGCACAAGGTGAAGTTTAGCAATGGAATGCACAAGGTGAGGTTTAGCAATGGAATGTACAAGGTGAGGTTTAGCAATGGAATGAACAAGATGAGGTTTAGCAATGGAATGAACAAGGTGAGGTTTAGCAATGGAATGTACAAGGTGAGGTTTAGCAATGGAATGCACAAGGTGAAGTTTAGCAATGGAATGTACAAGGTGAAGTTTAGCAATGGAATGCACAAGGTGAGGTTTAGCAATGGAATGTACAAGGTGAGGTTTAGCATTGGAATGTACAAGGTGAGGTTTAGCAATGGAATGAACAAGGTGAGGTTTAGCAATGGAATGTACAAGGTGAGGTTTAGCAATGGAATGCACAAGGTGAGGTTTAGCAATGGAATGTACAAGGTGAGGTTTAGCAATGGAATGTACAAGGTGAGGTTTAGCAATGGAATGCACAAGGTGAGGTTTAGCAATGGAATGTACAAGGTGAGGTTTAGCAATGGAATGCACAAGGTGAGGTTTAGCAATGGAATGTACAAGGTGAGGTTTAGCAATGGAATGTACAAGGTGAGGTTTAGCAATGGAATGTACAAGGTGAGGTTTAGCATTGGAATGTACAAGGTGAGGTTTAGCAATGGAATGAACAAGATGAGGTTTAGCAATGGAATGAACAAGGTGAGGTTTAGCAATGGAATGTACAAGGTGAGGTTTAGCAATGGAATGTACAAGGTGAGGTTTAGCATTGGAATGTACAAGGTGAGGTTTAGCAATGGAATGAACAAGATGAGGTTTAGCAATGGAATGAACAAGGTGAGGTTTAGCAATGGAATGTACAAGGTGAGGTTTAGCAATGGAATGCACAAGGTGAAGTTTAGCAATGGAATGTACAAGGTGAGGTTTAGCAATGGAATGAACAAGGTGAGGTTTAGCAATGGAATGTACAAGGTGAGGTTTAGCAATGGAATGCACAAGGTGAGGTTTAGCAATGGAATGCACAAGGTGAAGTTTAGCAATGGAATGTACAAGGTGAGGTTTAGCAATGGAATGCACAAGGTGAGGTTTAGCAATGGAATGTACAAGGTGAGGTTTAGCAATGGAATGTACAAGGTGAGGTTTAGCAATGGAATGCACAAGGTGAAGTTTAGCAATGGAATGTACAAGGTGAGGTTTAGCAATGGAATGCACAAGGTGAGGTTTAGCAATGGAATGTACATGGTGAGGTTTAGCAATGGAATGTACAAGGTGAGGTTTAGCAATGGAATGCACAAGGTGAGGTTTAGCAATGGAATGAACAAGGTGAGGTTTAGCAATGGAATGAACAAGGTGAGGTTTAGCAATGGAATGTACAAGGTGAGGTTTAGCAATGGAATGCACAAGGTGAGGTTTAGCAATGGAATGTACAAGGTGAGGTTTAGCAATGGAATGTACAAGGTGAGGTTTAGCAATGGAATGTACAAGGTGAGGTTTAGCAATGGAATGAACAAGGTGAGGTTTAGCAATGGAATGTACAAGGTGAGGTTTAGCAATGGAATGCACAAGGTGAGGTTTAGCAATGGAATGCACAAGGTGAAGTTTAGCAATGGAATGTACAAGGTGAGGTTTAGCAATGGAATGCACAAGGTGAGGTTTAGCAATGGAATGTACAAGGTGAGGTTTAGCAATGGAATGTACAAGGTGAGGTTTAGCAATGGAATGCACAAGGTGAAGTTTAGCAATGGAATGCACAAGATGAGGTTTAGCAATGGAATGTACAAGGTGAGGTTTAGCATTGGAATGTACAAGGTGAGGTTTAGCAATGGAATGTACAAGGTGAGGTTTAGCAATGGAATGAACAAGGTGAGGTTTAGCAATGGAATGTACAAGGTGAGGTTTAGCAATGGAATGTACAAGGTGAGGTTTAGCAATGGAATGAACAAGGTGAGGTTTAGCAATGGAATGCACAAGGTGAGGTTTAGCAATGGAATGCACAAGGTGAGGTTTAGCAATGGAATGCACAAGGTGAGGTTTAGCATTGGAATGTACAAGGTGAGGTTTAGCAATGGAATGTACAAGGTGAGGTTTAGCAATGGAATGTACAAGGTGAGGTTTAGCAATGGAATGCACAAGGTGAGGTTTAGCAATGGAATGTACAAGGTGAGGTTTAGCAATGGAATGAACAAGGTGAGGTTTAGCAATGGAATGCACAAGGTGAAGTTTAGCAATGGAATGCACAAGGTGAGGTTTAGCAATGGAATGTACAAGGTGAGGTTTAGCATTGGAATGTACAAGGTGAGGTTTAGCAATGGAATGTACAAGGTGAGGTTTAGCAATGGAATGAACAAGGTGAGGTTTAGCAATGGAATGTACAAGGTGAGGTTTAGCATTGGAATGTACAAGGTGAGGTTTAGCAATGGAATGAACAAGGTGAGGTTTAGCAATGGAATGCACAAGGTGAGGTTTAGCAATGGAATGAACAAGGTGAGGTTTAGCAATGGAATGCACAAGGTGAGGTTTAGCAATGGAATGCACAAGGTGAGGTTTAGCAATGGAATGAACAAGGTGAGGTTTAGCAATGGAATGTACAAGGTGAGGTTTAGCAATGGAATGTACAAGGTGAGGTTTAGCAATGGAATGTACAAGGTGAAGTTTAGCAATGGAATGCACAAGATGAGGTTTAGCAATGGAATGTACAAGGTGAGGTTTAGCAATGGAATGTACAAGGTGAGGTTTAGCAATGGAATGTACAAGGTGAGGTTTAGCAATGGAATGAACAAGGTGAGGTTTAGCAATGGAATGCACAAGGTGAGGTTTAGCAATGGAATGCACAAGGTGAGGTTTAGCAATGGAATGTACAAGGTGAGGTTTAGCAATGGAATGAACAAGGTGAGGTTTAGCAATGGAATGAACAAGGTGAGGTTTAGCAATGGAATGTACAAGGTGAGGTTTAGCAATGGAATGTACAAGGTGAGGTTTAGCAAATGAATGAACAAGGTGAGGTTTAGCAATGGAATGCACAAGGTGAGGTTTAGCAATGGAATGTACAAGGTGAGGTTTAGCAATGGAATGAACAAGGTGAGGTTTAGCAATGGAATGCACAAGGTGAGGTTTAGCAATGGAATGAACAAGGTGAGGTTTAGCAATGGAATGCACAAGGTGAGGTTTAGCAATGGAATGCACAAGGTGAGGTTTAGCAATGGAATGAACAAGGTGAGGTTTAGCAATGGAATGTACAAGGTGAGGTTTAGCAATGGAATGTACAAGGTGAGGTTTAGCAATGGAATGAACAAGGTGAGGTTTAGCAATGGAATGTACAAGGTGAGGTTTAGCAATGGAATGTACAAGGTGAGGTTTAGCAATGGAATGTACAAGGTGAGGTTTAGCAATGGAATGTACAAGGTGAGGTTTAGCAATGGAATGTACAAGGTGAAGTTTAGCAATGGAATGCACAAGGTGAGGTTTAGCAATGGAATGTACAAGGTGAAGTTTAGCAATGGAATGCACAAGATGAGGTTTAGCAATGGAATGTACAAGGTGAGGTTTAGCAATGGAATGTACAAGGTGAGGTTTAGCAATGGAATGTACAAGGTGAGGTTTAGCAATGGAATGAACAAGGTGAGGTTTAGCAATGGAATGCACAAGGTGAGGTTTAGCAATGGAATGTACAAGGTGAGGTTTAGCAATGGAATGCACAAGGTGAGGTTTAGCAATGGAATGAACAAGGTGAGGTTTAGCAATGGAATGCACAAGGTGAGGTTTAGCAATGGAATGTACAAGGTGAGGTTTAGCAATGGAATGTACAAGGTGAGGTTTAGCAATGGAATGTACAAGGTGAGGTTTAGCAATGGAATGTACAAGGTGAGGTTTAGCAATGGAATGTACAAGGTGAGGTTTAGCAATGGAATGAACAAGGTGAGGTTTAGCAATGGAATGTACAAGGTGAGGTTTAGCAATGGAATGTACAAGGTGAGGTTTAGCAATGGAATGTACAAGGTGAGGTTTAGCAATGGAATGAACAAGGTGAGGTTTAGCAATGGAATGTACAAGGTGAGGTTTAGCAATGGAATGTACAAGGTGAGGTTTAGCAATGGAATGTACAAGGTGAGGTTTAGCAATGGAATGTACAAGGTGAGGTTTAGCAATGGAATGCACAAGGTGAGGTTTAGCAATGGAATGTACAAGGTGAGGTTTAGCAATGGAATGTACAAGGTGAGGTTTAGCAATGGAATGTACAAGGTGAGGTTTAGCAATGGAATGTACAAGGTGAGGTTTAGCAATGGAATGAACAAGGTGAGGTTTAGCAATGGAATGTACAAGGTGAGGTTTAGCAATGGAATGTACAAGGTGAGGTTTAGCAATGGAATGTACAAGGTGAGGTTTAGCAATGGAATGAACAAGGTGAGGTTTAGCAATGGAATGTACAAGGTGAGGTTTAGCAATGGAATGTACAAGGTGAGGTTTAGCAATGGAATGTACAAGGTGAGGTTTAGCAATGGAATGTACAAGGTGAGGTTTAGCAATGGAATGCACAAGGTGAGGTTTAGCAATGGAATGTACAAGGTGAGGTTTAGCAATGGAATGTACAAGGTGAGGTTTAGCAATGGAATGCACAAGGTGAGGTTTAGCAATGGAATGAACAAGGTGAGGTTTAGCAATGGAATGTACAAGGTGAGGTTTAGCAATGGAATGAACAAGGTGAGGTTTAGCAATGGAATGCACAAGGTGAAGTTTAGCAATGGAATGAACAAGGTGAGGTTTAGCAATGGAATGCACAAGGTGAGGTTTAGCAATGGAATGAACAAGGTGAAGTTTAGCAATGGAATGCACAAGGTGAGGTTTAGCAATGGAATGTACAAGGTGAGGTTTAGCAATGGAATGTACAAGGTGAAGTTTAGCAATGGAATGCACAAGGTGAGGTTTAGCAATGGAATGCACAAGGTGAGGTTTAGCAATGGAATGTACAAGGTGAGGTTTAGCAATGGAATGTACAAGGTGAGGTTTAGCAATGGAATGCACAAGGTGAGGTTTAGCAATGGAATGAACAAGGTGAGGTTTAGCAATGGAATGTACAAGGTGAGGTTTAGCAATGGAATGTACAAGGTGAGGTTTAGCAATGGAATGAACAAGGTGAGGTTTAGCAATGGAATGCACAAGGTGAGGTTTAGCAATGGAATGTACAAGGTGAGGTTTAGCAAATGAATGAACAAGGTGAGGTTTAGCAATGGAATGTACAAGGTGAGGTTTAGCAATGGAATGCACAAGGTGAGGTTTAGCAATGGAATGTACAAGGTGAGGTTTAGCAATGGAATGTACAAGGTGAGGTTTAGCAATGGAATGTACAAGGTGAGGTTTAGCAATGGAATGCACAAGGTGAGGTTTAGCAATGGAATGAACAAGGTGAGGTTTAGCAATGGAATGTACAAGGTGAGGTTTAGCAATGGAATGTACAAGGTGAGGTTTAGCAATGGAATGAACAAGGTGAGGTTTAGCAATGGAATGCACAAGGTGAGGTTTAGCAATGGAATGTACAAGGTGAGGTTTAGCAAATGAATGAACAAGGTGAGGTTTAGCAATGGAATGTACAAGGTGAGGTTTAGCAATGGAATGCACAAGGTGAGGTTTAGCAATGGAATGTACAAGGTGAGGTTTAGCAATGGAATGTACAAGGTGAGGTTTAGCAATGGAATGTACAAGGTGAGGTTTAGCAATGGAATGCACAAGGTGAGGTTTAGCAATGGAATGTACAAGGTGAGGTTTAGCAATGGAATGCACAAGGTGAGGTTTAGCAATGGAATGTACAAGGTGAGGTTTAGCAATGGAATGAACAAGGTGAGGTTTAGCAATGGAATGTACAAGCTGAGGTTTAGCAATGGAATGAACAAGGTGAGGTTTAGCAATGGAATGCACAAGGTGAGGTTTAGCAATGGAATGAACAAGGTGAGGTTTAGCAATGGAATGCACAAGGTGAGGTTTAGCAATGGAATGTACAAGGTGAGGTTTAGCAATGGAATGAACAAGGTGAGGTTTAGCAATGGAATGCACAAGGTGAGGTTTAGCAATGGAATGAACAAGGTGAGGTTTAGCAATGGAATGTACAAGGTGAGGTTTAGCAATGGAATGCACAAGGTGAGGTTTAGCAATGGAATGTACAAGGTGAGGTTTAGCAATGGAATGAACAAGGTGAGGTTTAGCAATGGAATGCACAAGGTGAGGTTTAGCAATGGAATGAACAAGGTGAGGTTTAGCAATGGAATGCACAAGGTGAGGTTTAGCAATGGAATGCACAAGGTGAGGTTTAGCAATGGAATGAACAAGGTGAGGTTTAGCAATGGAATGTACAAGGTGAGGTTTAGCAATGGAATGTACAAGGTGAGGTTTAGCAATGGAATGTACAAGGTGAGGTTTAGCAATGGAATGCACAAGGTGAGGTTTAGCAATGGAATGTACAAGGTGAGGTTTAGCAATGGAATGAACAAGGTGAGGTTTAGCAATGGAATGTACAAGGTGAGGTTTAGCAATGGAATGCACAAGGTGAGGTTTAGCAATGGAATGTACAAGGTGAAGTTTAGCAATGGAATGCACAAGATGAGGTTTAGCAATGGAATGTACAAGGTGAGGTTTAGCAATGGAATGTACAAGGTGAGGTTTAGCAATGGAATGTACAAGGTGAGGTTTAGCAATGGAATGAACAAGGTGAGGTTTAGCAATGGAATGCACAAGGTGAGGTTTAGCAATGGAATGCACAAGGTGAGGTTTAGCAATGGAATGTACAAGGTGAGGTTTAGCAATGGAATGCACAAGGTGAGGTTTAGCAATGGAATGCACAAGGTGAGGTTTAGCAATGGAATGTACAAGGTGAGGTTTAGCAATGGAATGTACAAGGTGAGGTTTAGCAATGGAATGAACAAGGTGAGGTTTAGCAATGGAATGTACAAGGTGAGGTTTAGCAATGGAATGTACAAGGTGAGGTTTAGCAATGGAATGTACAAGGTGAGGTTTAGCAATGGAATGAACAAGGTGAGGTTTAGCAATGGAATGCACAAGGTGAGGTTTAGCAATGGAATGAACAAGGTGAGGTTTAGCAATGGAATGCACAAGGTGAGGTTTAGCAATGGAATGAACAAGGTGAGGTTTAGCAATGGAATGCACAAGGTGAGGTTTAGCAATGGAATGCACAAGGTGAGGTTTAGCAATGGAATGAACAAGGTGAGGTTTAGCAATGGAATGTACAAGGTGAGGTTTAGCAATGGAATGTACAAGGTGAGGTTTAGCAATGGAATGTACAAGGTGAAGTTTAGCAATGGAATGCACAAGATGAGGTTTAGCAATGGAATGTACAAGGTGAGGTTTAGCAATGGAATGTACAAGGTGAGGTTTAGCAATGGAATGTACAAGGTGAGGTTTAGCAATGGAATGAACAAGGTGAGGTTTAGCAATGGAATGCACAAGGTGAGGTTTAGCAATGGAATGCACAAGGTGAGGTTTAGCAATGGAATGTACAAGGTGAGGTTTAGCAATGGAATGAACAAGGTGAGGTTTAGCAATGGAATGAACAAGGTGAGGTTTAGCAATGGAATGTACAAGGTGAGGTTTAGCAATGGAATGTACAAGGTGAGGTTTAGCAAATGAATGAACAAGGTGAGGTTTAGCAATGGAATGCACAAGGTGAGGTTTAGCAATGGAATGTACAAGGTGAGGTTTAGCAATGGAATGAACAAGGTGAGGTTTAGCAATGGAATGCACAAGGTGAGGTTTAGCAATGGAATGAACAAGGTGAGGTTTAGCAATGGAATGCACAAGGTGAGGTTTAGCAATGGAATGCACAAGGTGAGGTTTAGCAATGGAATGAACAAGGTGAGGTTTAGCAATGGAATGTACAAGGTGAGGTTTAGCAATGGAATGTACAAGGTGAGGTTTAGCAATGGAATGAACAAGGTGAGGTTTAGCAATGGAATGTACAAGGTGAGGTTTAGCAATGGAATGTACAAGGTGAGGTTTAGCAATGGAATGTACAAGGTGAGGTTTAGCAATGGAATGTACAAGGTGAGGTTTAGCAATGGAATGTACAAGGTGAAGTTTAGCAATGGAATGCACAAGGTGAGGTTTAGCAATGGAATGTACAAGGTGAAGTTTAGCAATGGAATGCACAAGATGAGGTTTAGCAATGGAATGTACAAGGTGAGGTTTAGCAATGGAATGTACAAGGTGAGGTTTAGCAATGGAATGTACAAGGTGAGGTTTAGCAATGGAATGAACAAGGTGAGGTTTAGCAATGGAATGTACAAGGTGAGGTTTAGCAATGGAATGTACAAGGTGAGGTTTAGCAATGGAATGTACAAGGTGAGGTTTAGCAATGGAATGTACAAGGTGAGGTTTAGCAATGGAATGTACAAGGTGAGGTTTAGCAATGGAATGAACAAGGTGAAGTTTAGCAATGGAATGAACAAGGTGAGGTTTAGCAATGGAATGTACAAGGTGAAGTTTAGCAATGGAATGCACAAGGTGAGGTTTAGCAATGGAATGTACAAGGTGAGGTTTAGCAATGGAATGAACAAGGTGAGGTTTAGCAATGGAATGTACAAGGTGAGGTTTAGCAATGGAATGCACAAGGTGAGGTTTAGCAATGGAATGTACAAGGTGAGGTTTAGCAATGGAATGTACAAGGTGAGGTTTAGCAATGGAATGTACAAGGTGAGGTTTAGCAATGGAATGCACAAGGTGAGGTTTAGCAATGGAATGTACAAGGTGAGGTTTAGCAAAGGAATGTACAAGGTGAGGTTTAGCAATGGAATGTACAAGGTGAGGTTTAGCAATGGAATGTACAAGGTGAAGTTTAGCAATGGAATGCACAAGGTGAGGTTTAGCAATGGAATGTACAAGGTGAGGTTTAGCAATGGAATGAACAAGGTGAGGTTTAGCAATGGAATGCACAAGGTGAGGTTTAGCAATGGAATGTACAAGGTGAGGTTTAGCAATGGAATGTACAAGGTGAGGTTTAGCAATGGAATGTACAAGGTGAGGTTTAGCAATGGAATGCACAAGGTGAGGTTTAGCAATGGAATGCACAAGGTGAGGTTTAGCAATGGAATGTACAAGGTGAGGTTTAGCAATGGAATGAACAAGGTGAGGTTTAGCAATGGAATGTACAAGGTGAGGTTTAGCAATGGAATGTACAAGGTGAGGTTTAGCAATGGAATGCACAAGGTGAGGTTTAGCAATGGAATGTACAAGGTGAAGTTTAGCAATGGAATGCACAAGGTGAGGTTTAGCAATGGAATGTACAAGGTGAGGTTTAGCAATGGAATGTACAAGGTGAGGTTTAGCAATGGAATGCACAAGGTGAGGTTTAGCAATGGAATGTACAAGGTGAGGTTTAGCAATGGAATGAACAAGGTGAGGTTTAGCAATGGAATGCACAAGGTGAGGTTTAGCAATGGAATGTACAAGGTGAGGTTTAGCAATGGAATGAACAAGGTGAGGTTTAGCAATGGAATGTACAAGGTGAGGTTTAGCAATGGAATGTACAAGGTGAGGTTTAGCAATGGAATGTACAAGGTGAGGTTTAGCAATGGAATGAACAAGGTGAGGTTTAGCAATGGAATGTACAAGGTGAGGTTTAGCAATGGAATGAACAAGGTGAGGTTTAGCAATGGAATGTACAAGGTGAGGTTTAGCAATGGAATGTACAAGGTGAGGTTTAGCAATGGAATGCACAAGGTGAGGTTTAGCAATGGAATGTACAAGGTGAAGTTTAGCAATGGAATGCACAAGGTGAGGTTTAGCAATGGAATGTACAAGGTGAGGTTTAGCAATGGAATGTACAAGGTGAGGTTTAGCAATGGAATGCACAAGGTGAGGTTTAGCAATGGAATGTACAAGGTGAGGTTTAGCAATGGAATGAACAAGGTGAGGTTTAGCAATGGAATGTACAAGGTGAGGTTTAGCAATGGAATGTACAAGGTGAGGTTTAGCAATGGAATGTACAAGGTGAGGTTTAGCAATGGAATGTACAAGGTGAGGTTTAGCAATGGAATGAACAAGGTGAGGTTTAGCAATGGAATGTACAAGGTGAAGTTTAGCAATGGAATGCACAAGGTGAGGTTTAGCAATGGAATGAACAAGGTGAGGTTTAGCAATGGAATGTACAAGGTGAGGTTTAGCAATGGAATGTACAAGGTGAGGTTTAGCAATGGAATGTACAAGGTGAAGTTTAGCAATGGAATGCACAAGGTGAGGTTTAGCAATGGAATGAACAAGGTGAGGTTTAGCAATGGAATGTACAAGGTGAGGTTTAGCAATGGAATGTACAAGGTGAGGTTTAGCAATGGAATATACAAGGTGAGGTTTAGCAATGGAATGAACAAGGTGAGGTTTAGCAATGGAATGTACAAGGTGAGGTTTAGCAATGGAATGTACAAGGTGAGGTTTAGCAATGGAATGTACAAGGTGAGGTTTAGCAATGGAATGTACAAGGTGAGGTTTAGCAATGGAATGTACAAGGTGAGGTTTAGCAATGGAATGCACAAGGTGAGGTTTAGCAATGGAATGAACAAGGTGAAGTTTAGCATTGGAATGCACAAGGTGAGGTTTAGCAATGGAATGCACAAGGTGAGGTTTAGCAATGGAATGTACAAGGTGAGGTTTAGCAATGGAATGAACAAGGTGAGGTTTAGCAATGGAATGCACAAGGTGAGGTTTAGCAATGGAATGTACAAGGTGAAGTTTAGCAATGGAATGTACAAGGTGAGGTTTAGCAATGGAATGTACAAGGTGAGGTTTAGCAATGGAATGTACAAGGTGAGGTTTAGCAATGGAATGTACAAGGTGAGGTTTAGCAATGGAATGCACAAGGTGAGGTTTAGCAATGGAATGTACAAGGTGAGGTTTAGCAATGGAATGAACAAGGTGAGGTTTAGCAATGGAATGCACAAGGTGAGGTTTAGCAATGGAATGAACAAGGTGAGGTTTAGCAATGGAATGCACAAGGTGAGGTTTAGCAATGGAATGAACAAGGTGAGGTTTAGCAATGGAATGCACAAGGTGAGGTTTAGCAATGGAATGTACAAGGTGAAGTTTAGCAATGGAATGTACAAGGTGAGGTTTAGCAATGGAATGTACAAGGTGAAGTTTAGCAATGGAATGTACAAGGCGTGGTTTAGCAATGGAATGCACAAGGTGAGGTTTAGCAATGGAATGTACAAGGTGAGGTTTAGCAATGGAATGTACAAGGTGAAGTTTAGCAATGGAATGTACAAGGTGAAGTTTAGCAATGGAATGCACAAGGTGAGGTTTAGCAGTGGAATGCACAAGGTGAGGTTTAGCAATGGAATGCACAAGGTGAGGTTTAGCAATGGAATGAACAAGGTGAGGTTTAGCAATGGAATGTACAAGGTGAAGTTTAGCAATGGAATGCACAAGGTGAGGTTTAGCAATGGAATGAACAAGGTGAGGTTTAGCAATGGAATGTACAAGGTGAGGTTTAGCAATGGAATGTACAAGGTGAGGTTTAGCAATGGAATGCACAAGGTGAAGTTTAGCAATGGAATGCACAAGGTGAAGTTTAGCAATGGAATGTACAAGGTGAAGTTTAGCAATGGAATGAACAAGGTGAGGTTTAGCAATGGAATGCACAAGGTGAGGTTTAGCAATGGAATGTACAAGGTGAGGTTTAGCAATGGAATGCACAAGGTGAGGTTTAGCAATGGAATGTACAAGGTGAGGTTTAGCATTGGAATGCACAAGGTGAGGTTTAGCAATGGAATGTACAAGGTGAAGTTTAGCAATGGAATGCACAAGGTGAGGTTTAGCAATGGAATGTACAAGGTGAAGTTTAGCAATGGAATGCACAAGGTGAGGTTTAGCAATGGAATGAACAAGGTGAGGTTTAGCAATGGAATGCACAAGGTGAGGTTTAGCAATGGAATGAACAAGGTGAGGTTTAGCAATGGAATGCACAAGGTGAGGTTTAGCAATGGAATGTACAAGGTGAGGTTTAGCAATGGAATGCACAAGGTGAGGTTTAGCAATGGAATGTACAAGGTGAGGTTTAGCATTGGAATGCACAAGGTGAGGTTTAGCAATGGAATGTACAAGGTGAAGTTTAGCAATGGAATGCACAAGGTGAGGTTTAGCAATGGAATGTACAAGGTGAAGTTTAGCAATGGAATGCACAAGGTGAGGTTTAGCAATGGAATGAACAAGGTGAGGTTTAGCAATGGAATGCACAAGGTGAGGTTTAGCAATGGAATGCACAAGGTGAGGTTTAGCAATGGAATGAACAAGGTGAGGTTTAGCAATGGAATGCACAAGGTGAGGTTTAGCAATGGAATGAACAAGGTGAGGTTTAGCAATGGAATGCACAAGGTGAGGTTTAGCAATGGAATGTACAAGGTGAGGTTTAGCAATGGAATGCACAAGGTGAGGTTTAGCAATGGAATGTACAAGGTGAGGTTTAGCAATGGAATGTACAAGGTGAGGTTTAGCAATGGAATGAACAAGGTGAGGTTTAGCAATGGAATGTTCAAGGTGAGGTTTAGCAATGGAATGTACAAGGTGAGGTTTAGCAATGGAATGTACAAGGTGAGGTTTAGCAATGGAATGCACAAGGTGAGGTTTAGCAATGGAATGTACAAGGTGAGGTTTAGCAATGGAATGTACAAGGTGAGGTTTAGCAATGGAATGCACAAGGTGAGGTTTAGCAATGGAATGAACAAGGTGAAGTTTAGCAATGGAATGTACAAGGTGAGGTTTAGCAATGGAATGTACAAGGTGAGGTTTAGCAATGGAATGCACAAGGTGAAGTTTAGCAATGGAATGTACAAGGTGAGGTTTAGCAATGGAATGCACAAGGTGAGGTTTAGCAATGGAATGTACATGGTGAGGTTTAGCAATGGAATGTACAAGGTGAGGTTTAGCAATGGAATGCACAAGGTGAGGTTTAGCAATGGAATGAACAAGGTGAGGTTTAGCAATGGAATGAACAAGGTGAGGTTTAGCAATGGAATGTACAAGGTGAGGTTTAGCAATGGAATGTACAAGGTGAGGTTTAGCAATGGAATGCACAAGGTGAAGTTTAGCAATGGAATGTACAAGGTGAGGTTTAGCAATGGAATGCACAAGGTGAGGTTTAGCAATGGAATGTACATGGTGAGGTTTAGCAATGGAATGTACAAGGTGAGGTTTAGCAATGGAATGCACAAGGTGAGGTTTAGCAATGGAATGAACAAGGTGAGGTTTAGCAATGGAATGAACAAGGTGAGGTTTAGCAATGGAATGTACAAGGTGAGGTTTAGCAATGGAATGCACAAGGTGAGGTTTAGCAATGGAATGTACAAGGTGAGGTTTAGCAATGGAATGTACAAGGTGAGGTTTAGCAATGGAATGTACAAGGTGAGGTTTAGCAATGGAATGAACAAGGTGAGGTTTAGCAATGGAATGTACAAGGTGAGGTTTAGCAATGGAATGCACAAGGTGAGGTTTAGCAATGGAATGCACAAGGTGAAGTTTAGCAATGGAATGTACAAGGTGAGGTTTAGCAATGGAATGCACAAGGTGAGGTTTAGCAATGGAATGTACAAGGTGAGGTTTAGCAATGGAATGTACAAGGTGAGGTTTAGCAATGGAATGCACAAGGTGAAGTTTAGCAATGGAATGTACAAGGTGAGGTTTAGCAATGGAATGCACAAGGTGAGGTTTAGCAATGGAATGTACATGGTGAGGTTTAGCAATGGAATGTACAAGGTGAGGTTTAGCAATGGAATGCACAAGGTGAGGTTTAGCAATGGAATGAACAAGGTGAGGTTTAGCAATGGAATGAACAAGGTGAGGTTTAGCAATGGAATGTACAAGGTGAGGTTTAGCAATGGAATGCACAAGGTGAGGTTTAGCAATGGAATGTACAAGGTGAGGTTTAGCAATGGAATGTACAAGGTGAGGTTTAGCAATGGAATGTACAAGGTGAGGTTTAGCAATGGAATGAACAAGGTGAGGTTTAGCAATGGAATGTACAAGGTGAGGTTTAGCAATGGAATGCACAAGGTGAGGTTTAGCAATGGAATGCACAAGGTGAAGTTTAGCAATGGAATGTACAAGGTGAGGTTTAGCAATGGAATGCACAAGGTGAGGTTTAGCAATGGAATGTACAAGGTGAGGTTTAGCAATGGAATGTACAAGGTGAGGTTTAGCAATGGAATGCACAAGGTGAAGTTTAGCAATGGAATGCACAAGATGAGGTTTAGCAATGGAATGTACAAGGTGAGGTTTAGCATTGGAATGTACAAGGTGAGGTTTAGCAATGGAATGTACAAGGTGAGGTTTAGCAATGGAATGAACAAGGTGAGGTTTAGCAATGGAATGTACAAGGTGAGGTTTAGCAATGGAATGTACAAGGTGAGGTTTAGCAATGGAATGAACAAGGTGAGGTTTAGCAATGGAATGCACAAGGTGAAGTTTAGCAATGGAATGCACAAGGTGAGGTTTAGCAATGGAATGTACAAGGTGAGGTTTAGCATTGGAATGTACAAGGTGAGGTTTAGCAATGGAATGTACAAGGTGAGGTTTAGCAATGGAATGAACAAGGTGAGGTTTAGCAATGGAATGTACAAGGTGAGGTTTAGCAATGGAATGTACAAGGTGAGGTTTAGCAATGGAATGAACAAGGTGAGGTTTAGCAATGGAATGTACAAGGTGAAGTTTAGCAATGGAATGCACAAGGTGAGGTTTAGCAATGGAATGTACAAGGTGAGGTTTAGCATTGGAATGTACAAGGTGAGGTTTAGCAATGGAATGTACAAGGTGAGGTTTAGCAATGGAATGTACAAGGTGAGGTTTAGCAATGGAATGCACAAGGTGAGGTTTAGCAATGGAATGCACAAGGTGAAGTTTAGCAATGGAATGCACAAGGTGAGGTTTAGCAATGGAATGAACAAGGTGAGGTTTAGCAATGAAATGCACAAGGTGAGGTTTAGCAATGGAATGTACAAGGTGAGGTTTAGCAATGGAATGCACAAGGTGAAGTTTAGCAATGGAATGCACAAGGTGAGGTTTAGCAATGGAATGTACAAGGTGAGGTTTAGCATTGGAATGTACAAGGTGAGGTTTAGCAATGGAATGTACAAGGTGAGGTTTAGCAATGGAATGAACAAGGTGAGGTTTAGCAATGGAATGTACAAGGTGAGGTTTAGCAATGGAATGTACAAGGTGAGGTTTAGCAATGGAATGAACAAGGTGAGGTTTAGCAATGGAATGTACAAGGTGAAGTTTAGCAATGGAATGCACAAGGTGAGGTTTAGCAATGGAATGTACAAGGTGAGGTTTAGCATTGGAATGTACAAGGTGAGGTTTAGCAATGGAATGAACAAGATGAGGTTTAGCAATGGAATGAACAAGGTGAGGTTTAGCAATGGAATGTACAAGGTGAGGTTTAGCAATGGAATGCACAAGGTGAAGTTTAGCAATGGAATGTACAAGGTGAAGTTTAGCAATGGAATGCACAAGGTGAGGTTTAGCAATGGAATGTACAAGGTGAGGTTTAGCAATGGAATGTACAAGGTGAGGTTTAGCAATGGAATGAACAAGGTGAGGTTTAGCAATGGAATGTACAAGGTGAGGTTTAGCAATGGAATGCACAAGGTGAGGTTTAGCAATGGAATGTACAAGGTGAGGTTTAGCAATGGAATGAACAAGGTGAGGTTTAGCAATGGAATGTACAAGGTGAGGTTTAGCAATGGAATGAACAAGATGAGGTTTAGCAATGGAATGAACAAGGTGAGGTTTAGCAATGGAATGTACAAGGTGAGGTTTAGCATTGGAATGTACAAGGTGAGGTTTAGCAATGGAATGAACAAGATGAGGTTTAGCAATGGAATGAACAAGGTGAGGTTTAGCAATGGAATGTACAAGGTGAGGTTTAGCAATGGAATGCACAAGGTGAAGTTTAGCAATGGAATGTACAAGGTGAAGTTTAGCAATGGAATGCACAAGGTGAGGTTTAGCAATGGAATGTACAAGGTGAGGTTTAGCATTGGAATGTACAAGGTGAGGTTTAGCAATGGAATGAACAAGGTGAGGTTTAGCAATGGAATGTACAAGGTGAGGTTTAGCAATGGAATGCACAAGGTGAGGTTTAGCAATGGAATGTACAAGGTGAGGTTTAGCAATGGAATGTACAAGGTGAGGTTTAGCAATGGAATGCACAAGGTGAGGTTTAGCAATGGAATGTACAAGGTGAGGTTTAGCAATGGAATGCACAAGGTGAGGTTTAGCAATGGAATGTACAAGGTGAGGTTTAGCAATGGAATGTACAAGGTGAGGTTTAGCAATGGAATGTACAAGGTGAGGTTTAGCATTGGAATGTACAAGGTGAGGTTTAGCAATGGAATGAACAAGATGAGGTTTAGCAATGGAATGAACAAGGTGAGGTTTAGCAATGGAATGTACAAGGTGAGGTTTAGCAATGGAATGTACAAGGTGAGGTTTAGCATTGGAATGTACAAGGTGAGGTTTAGCAATGGAATGAACAAGATGAGGTTTAGCAATGGAATGAACAAGGTGAGGTTTAGCAATGGAATGTACAAGGTGAGGTTTAGCAATGGAATGCACAAGGTGAAGTTTAGCAATGGAATGTACAAGGTGAGGTTTAGCAATGGAATGAACAAGGTGAGGTTTAGCAATGGAATGTACAAGGTGAGGTTTAGCAATGGAATGCACAAGGTGAGGTTTAGCAATGGAATGCACAAGGTGAAGTTTAGCAATGGAATGTACAAGGTGAGGTTTAGCAATGGAATGCACAAGGTGAGGTTTAGCAATGGAATGTACAAGGTGAGGTTTAGCAATGGAATGTACAAGGTGAGGTTTAGCAATGGAATGCACAAGGTGAAGTTTAGCAATGGAATGTACAAGGTGAGGTTTAGCAATGGAATGCACAAGGTGAGGTTTAGCAATGGAATGTACATGGTGAGGTTTAGCAATGGAATGTACAAGGTGAGGTTTAGCAATGGAATGCACAAGGTGAGGTTTAGCAATGGAATGAACAAGGTGAGGTTTAGCAATGGAATGAACAAGGTGAGGTTTAGCAATGGAATGTACAAGGTGAGGTTTAGCAATGGAATGCACAAGGTGAGGTTTAGCAATGGAATGTACAAGGTGAGGTTTAGCAATGGAATGTACAAGGTGAGGTTTAGCAATGGAATGTACAAGGTGAGGTTTAGCAATGGAATGAACAAGGTGAGGTTTAGCAATGGAATGTACAAGGTGAGGTTTAGCAATGGAATGCACAAGGTGAGGTTTAGCAATGGAATGCACAAGGTGAAGTTTAGCAATGGAATGTACAAGGTGAGGTTTAGCAATGGAATGCACAAGGTGAGGTTTAGCAATGGAATGTACAAGGTGAGGTTTAGCAATGGAATGTACAAGGTGAGGTTTAGCAATGGAATGCACAAGGTGAAGTTTAGCAATGGAATGCACAAGATGAGGTTTAGCAATGGAATGTACAAGGTGAGGTTTAGCATTGGAATGTACAAGGTGAGGTTTAGCAATGGAATGTACAAGGTGAGGTTTAGCAATGGAATGAACAAGGTGAGGTTTAGCAATGGAATGTACAAGGTGAGGTTTAGCAATGGAATGTACAAGGTGAGGTTTAGCAATGGAATGAACAAGGTGAGGTTTAGCAATGGAATGCACAAGGTGAGGTTTAGCAATGGAATGCACAAGGTGAGGTTTAGCAATGGAATGCACAAGGTGAGGTTTAGCATTGGAATGTACAAGGTGAGGTTTAGCAATGGAATGTACAAGGTGAGGTTTAGCAATGGAATGTACAAGGTGAGGTTTAGCAATGGAATGCACAAGGTGAGGTTTAGCAATGGAATGTACAAGGTGAGGTTTAGCAATGGAATGAACAAGGTGAGGTTTAGCAATGGAATGCACAAGGTGAAGTTTAGCAATGGAATGCACAAGGTGAGGTTTAGCAATGGAATGTACAAGGTGAGGTTTAGCATTGGAATGTACAAGGTGAGGTTTAGCAATGGAATGTACAAGGTGAGGTTTAGCAATGGAATGAACAAGGTGAGGTTTAGCAATGGAATGTACAAGGTGAGGTTTAGCATTGGAATGTACAAGGTGAGGTTTAGCAATGGAATGAACAAGGTGAGGTTTAGCAATGGAATGCACAAGGTGAGGTTTAGCAATGGAATGAACAAGGTGAGGTTTAGCAATGGAATGCACAAGGTGAGGTTTAGCAATGGAATGCACAAGGTGAGGTTTAGCAATGGAATGAACAAGGTGAGGTTTAGCAATGGAATGTACAAGGTGAGGTTTAGCAATGGAATGTACAAGGTGAGGTTTAGCAATGGAATGTACAAGGTGAAGTTTAGCAATGGAATGCACAAGATGAGGTTTAGCAATGGAATGTACAAGGTGAGGTTTAGCAATGGAATGTACAAGGTGAGGTTTAGCAATGGAATGTACAAGGTGAGGTTTAGCAATGGAATGAACAAGGTGAGGTTTAGCAATGGAATGCACAAGGTGAGGTTTAGCAATGGAATGCACAAGGTGAGGTTTAGCAATGGAATGTACAAGGTGAGGTTTAGCAATGGAATGAACAAGGTGAGGTTTAGCAATGGAATGAACAAGGTGAGGTTTAGCAATGGAATGTACAAGGTGAGGTTTAGCAATGGAATGTACAAGGTGAGGTTTAGCAAATGAATGAACAAGGTGAGGTTTAGCAATGGAATGCACAAGGTGAGGTTTAGCAATGGAATGTACAAGGTGAGGTTTAGCAATGGAATGAACAAGGTGAGGTTTAGCAATGGAATGCACAAGGTGAGGTTTAGCAATGGAATGAACAAGGTGAGGTTTAGCAATGGAATGCACAAGGTGAGGTTTAGCAATGGAATGCACAAGGTGAGGTTTAGCAATGGAATGAACAAGGTGAGGTTTAGCAATGGAATGTACAAGGTGAGGTTTAGCAATGGAATGTACAAGGTGAGGTTTAGCAATGGAATGAACAAGGTGAGGTTTAGCAATGGAATGTACAAGGTGAGGTTTAGCAATGGAATGTACAAGGTGAGGTTTAGCAATGGAATGTACAAGGTGAGGTTTAGCAATGGAATGTACAAGGTGAGGTTTAGCAATGGAATGTACAAGGTGAAGTTTAGCAATGGAATGCACAAGGTGAGGTTTAGCAATGGAATGTACAAGGTGAAGTTTAGCAATGGAATGCACAAGATGAGGTTTAGCAATGGAATGTACAAGGTGAGGTTTAGCAATGGAATGTACAAGGTGAGGTTTAGCAATGGAATGTACAAGGTGAGGTTTAGCAATGGAATGAACAAGGTGAGGTTTAGCAATGGAATGTACAAGGTGAGGTTTAGCAATGGAATGTACAAGGTGAGGTTTAGCAATGGAATGTACAAGGTGAGGTTTAGCAATGGAATGTACAAGGTGAGGTTTAGCAATGGAATGTACAAGGTGAGGTTTAGCAATGGAATGAACAAGGTGAAGTTTAGCAATGGAATGAACAAGGTGAGGTTTAGCAATGGAATGTACAAGGTGAAGTTTAGCAATGGAATGCACAAGGTGAGGTTTAGCAATGGAATGTACAAGGTGAGGTTTAGCAATGGAATGAACAAGGTGAGGTTTAGCAATGGAATGTACAAGGTGAGGTTTAGCAATGGAATGCACAAGGTGAGGTTTAGCAATGGAATGTACAAGGTGAGGTTTAGCAATGGAATGTACAAGGTGAGGTTTAGCAATGGAATGTACAAGGTGAGGTTTAGCAATGGAATGCACAAGGTGAGGTTTAGCAATGGAATGTACAAGGTGAGGTTTAGCAAAGGAATGTACAAGGTGAGGTTTAGCAATGGAATGTACAAGGTGAGGTTTAGCAATGGAATGTACAAGGTGAAGTTTAGCAATGGAATGCACAAGGTGAGGTTTAGCAATGGAATGTACAAGGTGAGGTTTAGCAATGGAATGAACAAGGTGAGGTTTAGCAATGGAATGCACAAGGTGAGGTTTAGCAATGGAATGTACAAGGTGAGGTTTAGCAATGGAATGTACAAGGTGAGGTTTAGCAATGGAATGTACAAGGTGAGGTTTAGCAATGGAATGCACAAGGTGAGGTTTAGCAATGGAATGCACAAGGTGAGGTTTAGCAATGGAATGTACAAGGTGAGGTTTAGCAATGGAATGAACAAGGTGAGGTTTAGCAATGGAATGTACAAGGTGAGGTTTAGCAATGGAATGTACAAGGTGAGGTTTAGCAATGGAATGCACAAGGTGAGGTTTAGCAATGGAATGTACAAGGTGAAGTTTAGCAATGGAATGCACAAGGTGAGGTTTAGCAATGGAATGTACAAGGTGAGGTTTAGCAATGGAATGTACAAGGTGAGGTTTAGCAATGGAATGCACAAGGTGAGGTTTAGCAATGGAATGTACAAGGTGAGGTTTAGCAATGGAATGAACAAGGTGAGGTTTAGCAATGGAATGCACAAGGTGAGGTTTAGCAATGGAATGTACAAGGTGAGGTTTAGCAATGGAATGAACAAGGTGAGGTTTAGCAATGGAATGTACAAGGTGAGGTTTAGCAATGGAATGTACAAGGTGAGGTTTAGCAATGGAATGTACAAGGTGAGGTTTAGCAATGGAATGAACAAGATGAGGTTTAGCAATGGAATGTACAAGGTGAGGTTTAGCAATGGAATGAACAAGGTGAGGTTTAGCAATGGAATGTACAAGGTGAGGTTTAGCAATGGAATGTACAAGGTGAGGTTTAGCAATGGAATGCACAAGGTGAGGTTTAGCAATGGAATGTACAAGGTGAAGTTTAGCAATGGAATGCACAAGGTGAGGTTTAGCAATGGAATGTACAAGGTGAGGTTTAGCAATGGAATGTACAAGGTGAGGTTTAGCAATGGAATGCACAAGGTGAGGTTTAGCAATGGAATGTACAAGGTGAGGTTTAGCAATGGAATGAACAAGGTGAGGTTTAGCAATGGAATGTACAAGGTGAGGTTTAGCAATGGAATGTACAAGGTGAGGTTTAGCAATGGAATGTACAAGGTGAGGTTTAGCAATGGAATGTACAAGGTGAGGTTTAGCAATGGAATGAACAAGGTGAGGTTTAGCAATGGAATGTACAAGGTGAAGTTTAGCAATGGAATGCACAAGGTGAGGTTTAGCAATGGAATGAACAAGGTGAGGTTTAGCAATGGAATGTACAAGGTGAGGTTTAGCAATGGAATGTACAAGGTGAGGCTTAGCAATGGAATGTACAAGGTGAAGTTTAGCAATGGAATGCACAAGGTGAGGTTTAGCAATGGAATGAACAAGGTGAGGTTTAGCAATGGAATGTACAAGGTGAGGTTTAGCAATGGAATGTACAAGGTGAGGTTTAGCAATGGAATATACAAGGTGAGGTTTAGCAATGGAATGAACAAGGTGAGGTTTAGCAATGGAATGTACAAGGTGAGGTTTAGCAATGGAATGTACAAGGTGAGGTTTAGCAATGGAATGTACAAGGTGAGGTTTAGCAATGGAATGTACAAGGTGAGGTTTAGCAATGGAATGTACAAGGTGAGGTTTAGCAATGGAATGCACAAGGTGAGGTTTAGCAATGGAATGAACAAGGTGAAGTTTAGCATTGGAATGCACAAGGTGAGGTTTAGCAATGGAATGCACAAGGTGAGGTTTAGCAATGGAATGTACAAGGTGAGGTTTAGCAATGGAATGAACAAGGTGAGGTTTAGCAATGGAATGCACAAGGTGAGGTTTAGCAATGGAATGTACAAGGTGAAGTTTAGCAATGGAATGTACAAGGTGAGGTTTAGCAATGGAATGTACAAGGTGAGGTTTAGCAATGGAATGTACAAGGTGAGGTTTAGCAATGGAATGTACAAGGTGAGGTTTAGCAATGGAATGCACAAGGTGAGGTTTAGCAATGGAATGTACAAGGTGAGGTTTAGCAATGGAATGAACAAGGTGAGGTTTAGCAATGGAATGCACAAGGTGAGGTTTAGCAATGGAATGAACAAGGTGAGGTTTAGCAATGGAATGCACAAGGTGAGGTTTAGCAATGGAATGAACAAGGTGAGGTTTAGCAATGGAATGCACAAGGTGAGGTTTAGCAATGGAATGTACAAGGTGAAGTTTAGCAATGGAATGTACAAGGTGAGGTTTAGCAATGGAATGTACAAGGTGAAGTTTAGCAATGGAATGTACAAGGCGTGGTTTAGCAATGGAATGCACAAGGTGAGGTTTAGCAATGGAATGTACAAGGTGAGGTTTAGCAATGGAATGTACAAGGTGAAGTTTAGCAATGGAATGTACAAGGTGAAGTTTAGCAATGGAATGCACAAGGTGAGGTTTAGCAGTGGAATGCACAAGGTGAGGTTTAGCAATGGAATGCACAAGGTGAGGTTTAGCAATGGAATGAACAAGGTGAGGTTTAGCAATGGAATGTACAAGGTGAAGTTTAGCAATGGAATGCACAAGGTGAGGTTTAGCAATGGAATGAACAAGGTGAGGTTTAGCAATGGAATGTACAAGGTGAGGTTTAGCAATGGAATGTACAAGGTGAGGTTTAGCAATGGAATGCACAAGGTGAAGTTTAGCAATGGAATGCACAAGGTGAAGTTTAGCAATGGAATGTACAAGGTGAAGTTTAGCAATGGAATGAACAAGGTGAGGTTTAGCAATGGAATGCACAAGGTGAGGTTTAGCAATGGAATGTACAAGGTGAGGTTTAGCAATGGAATGCACAAGGTGAGGTTTAGCAATGGAATGTACAAGGTGAGGTTTAGCATTGGAATGCACAAGGTGAGGTTTAGCAATGGAATGTACAAGGTGAAGTTTAGCAATGGAATGCACAAGGTGAGGTTTAGCAATGGAATGTACAAGGTGAAGTTTAGCAATGGAATGCACAAGGTGAGGTTTAGCAATGGAATGAACAAGGTGAGGTTTAGCAATGGAATGCACAAGGTGAGGTTTAGCAATGGAATGAACAAGGTGAGGTTTAGCAATGGAATGCACAAGGTGAGGTTTAGCAATGGAATGTACAAGGTGAGGTTTAGCAATGGAATGCACAAGGTGAGGTTTAGCAATGGAATGTACAAGGTGAGGTTTAGCATTGGAATGCACAAGGTGAGGTTTAGCAATGGAATGTACAAGGTGAAGTTTAGCAATGGAATGCACAAGGTGAGGTTTAGCAATGGAATGTACAAGGTGAAGTTTAGCAATGGAATGCACAAGGTGAGGTTTAGCAATGGAATGAACAAGGTGAGGTTTAGCAATGGAATGCACAAGGTGAGGTTTAGCAATGGAATGCACAAGGTGAGGTTTAGCAATGGAATGAACAAGGTGAGGTTTAGCAATGGAATGCACAAGGTGAGGTTTAGCAATGGAATGAACAAGGTGAGGTTTAGCAATGGAATGCACAAGGTGAGGTTTAGCAATGGAATGTACAAGGTGAGGTTTAGCAATGGAATGCACAAGGTGAGGTTTAGCAATGGAATGTACAAGGTGAGGTTTAGCAATGGAATGTACAAGGTGAGGTTTAGCAATGGAATGAACAAGGTGAGGTTTAGCAATGGAATGTTCAAGGTGAGGTTTAGCAATGGAATGTACAAGGTGAGGTTTAGCAATGGAATGTACAAGGTGAGGTTTAGCAATGGAATGCACAAGGTGAGGTTTAGCAATGGAATGTACAAGGTGAGGTTTAGCAATGGAATGTACAAGGTGAGGTTTAGCAATGGAATGCACAAGGTGAGGTTTAGCAATGGAATGAACAAGGTGAAGTTTAGCAATGGAATGTACAAGGTGAGGTTTAGCAATGGAATGTACAAGGTGAGGTTTAGCAATGGAATGCACAAGGTGAAGTTTAGCAATGGAATGTACAAGGTGAGGTTTAGCAATGGAATGCACAAGGTGAGGTTTAGCAATGGAATGTACATGGTGAGGTTTAGCAATGGAATGTACAAGGTGAGGTTTAGCAATGGAATGCACAAGGTGAGGTTTAGCAATGGAATGAACAAGGTGAGGTTTAGCAATGGAATGAACAAGGTGAGGTTTAGCAATGGAATGTACAAGGTGAGGTTTAGCAATGGAATGTACAAGGTGAGGTTTAGCAATGGAATGCACAAGGTGAAGTTTAGCAATGGAATGTACAAGGTGAGGTTTAGCAATGGAATGCACAAGGTGAGGTTTAGCAATGGAATGTACATGGTGAGGTTTAGCAATGGAATGTACAAGGTGAGGTTTAGCAATGGAATGCACAAGGTGAGGTTTAGCAATGGAATGAACAAGGTGAGGTTTAGCAATGGAATGAACAAGGTGAGGTTTAGCAATGGAATGTACAAGGTGAGGTTTAGCAATGGAATGCACAAGGTGAGGTTTAGCAATGGAATGTACAAGGTGAGGTTTAGCAATGGAATGTACAAGGTGAGGTTTAGCAATGGAATGTACAAGGTGAGGTTTAGCAATGGAATGAACAAGGTGAGGTTTAGCAATGGAATGTACAAGGTGAGGTTTAGCAATGGAATGCACAAGGTGAGGTTTAGCAATGGAATGCACAAGGTGAAGTTTAGCAATGGAATGTACAAGGTGAGGTTTAGCAATGGAATGCACAAGGTGAGGTTTAGCAATGGAATGTACAAGGTGAGGTTTAGCAATGGAATGTACAAGGTGAGGTTTAGCAATGGAATGCACAAGGTGAAGTTTAGCAATGGAATGTACAAGGTGAGGTTTAGCAATGGAATGCACAAGGTGAGGTTTAGCAATGGAATGTACATGGTGAGGTTTAGCAATGGAATGTACAAGGTGAGGTTTAGCAATGGAATGCACAAGGTGAGGTTTAGCAATGGAATGAACAAGGTGAGGTTTAGCAATGGAATGAACAAGGTGAGGTTTAGCAATGGAATGTACAAGGTGAGGTTTAGCAATGGAATGCACAAGGTGAGGTTTAGCAATGGAATGTACAAGGTGAGGTTTAGCAATGGAATGTACAAGGTGAGGTTTAGCAATGGAATGTACAAGGTGAGGTTTAGCAATGGAATGAACAAGGTGAGGTTTAGCAATGGAATGTACAAGGTGAGGTTTAGCAATGGAATGCACAAGGTGAGGTTTAGCAATGGAATGCACAAGGTGAAGTTTAGCAATGGAATGTACAAGGTGAGGTTTAGCAATGGAATGCACAAGGTGAGGTTTAGCAATGGAATGTACAAGGTGAGGTTTAGCAATGGAATGTACAAGGTGAGGTTTAGCAATGGAATGCACAAGGTGAAGTTTAGCAATGGAATGCACAAGATGAGGTTTAGCAATGGAATGTACAAGGTGAGGTTTAGCATTGGAATGTACAAGGTGAGGTTTAGCAATGGAATGTACAAGGTGAGGTTTAGCAATGGAATGAACAAGGTGAGGTTTAGCAATGGAATGTACAAGGTGAGGTTTAGCAATGGAATGTACAAGGTGAGGTTTAGCAATGGAATGAACAAGGTGAGGTTTAGCAATGGAATGCACAAGGTGAAGTTTAGCAATGGAATGCACAAGGTGAGGTTTAGCAATGGAATGTACAAGGTGAGGTTTAGCATTGGAATGTACAAGGTGAGGTTTAGCAATGGAATGTACAAGGTGAGGTTTAGCAATGGAATGAACAAGGTGAGGTTTAGCAATGGAATGTACAAGGTGAGGTTTAGCAATGGAATGTACAAGGTGAGGTTTAGCAATGGAATGAACAAGGTGAGGTTTAGCAATGGAATGTACAAGGTGAAGTTTAGCAATGGAATGCACAAGGTGAGGTTTAGCAATGGAATGTACAAGGTGAGGTTTAGCATTGGAATGTACAAGGTGAGGTTTAGCAATGGAATGTACAAGGTGAGGTTTAGCAATGGAATGTACAAGGTGAGGTTTAGCAATGGAATGCACAAGGTGAGGTTTAGCAATGGAATGCACAAGGTGAAGTTTAGCAATGGAATGCACAAGGTGAGGTTTAGCAATGGAATGAACAAGGTGAGGTTTAGCAATGAAATGCACAAGGTGAGGTTTAGCAATGGAATGTACAAGGTGAGGTTTAGCAATGGAATGCACAAGGTGAAGTTTAGCAATGGAATGCACAAGGTGAGGTTTAGCAATGGAATGTACAAGGTGAGGTTTAGCATTGGAATGTACAAGGTGAGGTTTAGCAATGGAATGTACAAGGTGAGGTTTAGCAATGGAATGAACAAGGTGAGGTTTAGCAATGGAATGTACAAGGTGAGGTTTAGCAATGGAATGTACAAGGTGAGGTTTAGCAATGGAATGAACAAGGTGAGGTTTAGCAATGGAATGTACAAGGTGAAGTTTAGCAATGGAATGCACAAGGTGAGGTTTAGCAATGGAATGTACAAGGTGAGGTTTAGCATTGGAATGTACAAGGTGAGGTTTAGCAATGGAATGAACAAGATGAGGTTTAGCAATGGAATGAACAAGGTGAGGTTTAGCAATGGAATGTACAAGGTGAGGTTTAGCAATGGAATGCACAAGGTGAAGTTTAGCAATGGAATGTACAAGGTGAAGTTTAGCAATGGAATGCACAAGGTGAGGTTTAGCAATGGAATGTACAAGGTGAGGTTTAGCAATGGAATGTACAAGGTGAGGTTTAGCAATGGAATGAACAAGGTGAGGTTTAGCAATGGAATGTACAAGGTGAGGTTTAGCAATGGAATGCACAAGGTGAGGTTTAGCAATGGAATGTACAAGGTGAGGTTTAGCAATGGAATGAACAAGGTGAGGTTTAGCAATGGAATGTACAAGGTGAGGTTTAGCAATGGAATGAACAAGATGAGGTTTAGCAATGGAATGAACAAGGTGAGGTTTAGCAATGGAATGTACAAGGTGAGGTTTAGCATTGGAATGTACAAGGTGAGGTTTAGCAATGGAATGAACAAGATGAGGTTTAGCAATGGAATGAACAAGGTGAGGTTTAGCAATGGAATGTACAAGGTGAGGTTTAGCAATGGAATGCACAAGGTGAAGTTTAGCAATGGAATGTACAAGGTGAAGTTTAGCAATGGAATGCACAAGGTGAGGTTTAGCAATGGAATGTACAAGGTGAGGTTTAGCATTGGAATGTACAAGGTGAGGTTTAGCAATGGAATGAACAAGGTGAGGTTTAGCAATGGAATGTACAAGGTGAGGTTTAGCAATGGAATGCACAAGGTGAGGTTTAGCAATGGAATGTACAAGGTGAGGTTTAGCAATGGAATGTACAAGGTGAGGTTTAGCAATGGAATGCACAAGGTGAGGTTTAGCAATGGAATGTACAAGGTGAGGTTTAGCAATGGAATGCACAAGGTGAGGTTTAGCAATGGAATGTACAAGGTGAGGTTTAGCAATGGAATGTACAAGGTGAGGTTTAGCAATGGAATGTACAAGGTGAGGTTTAGCATTGGAATGTACAAGGTGAGGTTTAGCAATGGAATGAACAAGATGAGGTTTAGCAATGGAATGAACAAGGTGAGGTTTAGCAATGGAATGTACAAGGTGAGGTTTAGCAATGGAATGTACAAGGTGAGGTTTAGCATTGGAATGTACAAGGTGAGGTTTAGCAATGGAATGAACAAGATGAGGTTTAGCAATGGAATGAACAAGGTGAGGTTTAGCAATGGAATGTACAAGGTGAGGTTTAGCAATGGAATGCACAAGGTGAAGTTTAGCAATGGAATGTACAAGGTGAGGTTTAGCAATGGAATGAACAAGGTGAGGTTTAGCAATGGAATGTACAAGGTGAGGTTTAGCAATGGAATGCAGAAGGTGAGGTTTAGCAATGGAATGCACAAGGTGAAGTTTAGCAATGGAATGTACAAGGTGAGGTTTAGCAATGGAATGCACAAGGTGAGGTTTAGCAATGGAATGTACAAGGTGAGGTTTAGCAATGGAATGTACAAGGTGAGGTTTAGCAATGGAATGCACAAGGTGAAGTTTAGCAATGGAATGTACAAGGTGAGGTTTAGCAATGGAATGCACAAGGTGAGGTTTAGCAATGGAATGTACATGGTGAGGTTTAGCAATGGAATGTACAAGGTGAGGTTTAGCAATGGAATGCACAAGGTGAGGTTTAGCAATGGAATGAACAAGGTGAGGTTTAGCAATGGAATGAACAAGGTGAGGTTTAGCAATGGAATGTACAAGGTGAGGTTTAGCAATGGAATGCACAAGGTGAGGTTTAGCAATGGAATGTACAAGGTGAGGTTTAGCAATGGAATGTACAAGGTGAGGTTTAGCAATGGAATGTACAAGGTGAGGTTTAGCAATGGAATGAACAAGGTGAGGTTTAGCAATGGAATGTACAAGGTGAGGTTTAGCAATGGAATGCACAAGGTGAGGTTTAGCAATGGAATGCACAAGGTGAAGTTTAGCAATGGAATGTACAAGGTGAGGTTTAGCAATGGAATGCACAAGGTGAGGTTTAGCAATGGAATGTACAAGGTGAGGTTTAGCAATGGAATGTACAAGGTGAGGTTTAGCAATGGAATGCACAAGGTGAAGTTTAGCAATGGAATGCACAAGATGAGGTTTAGCAATGGAATGTACAAGGTGAGGTTTAGCATTGGAATGTACAAGGTGAGGTTTAGCAATGGAATGTACAAGGTGAGGTTTAGCAATGGAATGAACAAGGTGAGGTTTAGCAATGGAATGTACAAGGTGAGGTTTAGCAATGGAATGTACAAGGTGAGGTTTAGCAATGGAATGAACAAGGTGAGGTTTAGCAATGGAATGCACAAGGTGAGGTTTAGCAATGGAATGCACAAGGTGAGGTTTAGCAATGGAATGCACAAGGTGAGGTTTAGCATTGGAATGTACAAGGTGAGGTTTAGCAATGGAATGTACAAGGTGAGGTTTAGCAATGGAATGTACAAGGTGAGGTTTAGCAATGGAATGCACAAGGTGAGGTTTAGCAATGGAATGTACAAGGTGAGGTTTAGCAATGGAATGAACAAGGTGAGGTTTAGCAATGGAATGCACAAGGTGAAGTTTAGCAATGGAATGCACAAGGTGAGGTTTAGCAATGGAATGTACAAGGTGAGGTTTAGCATTGGAATGTACAAGGTGAGGTTTAGCAATGGAATGTACAAGGTGAGGTTTAGCAATGGAATGAACAAGGTGAGGTTTAGCAATGGAATGTACAAGGTGAGGTTTAGCATTGGAATGTACAAGGTGAGGTTTAGCAATGGAATGTACAAGGTGAGGTTTAGCAATGGAATGTACAAGGTGAGGTTTAGCAATGGAATGCACAAGGTGAGGTTTAGCAATGGAATGAACAAGGTGAGGTTTAGCAATGGAATGTACAAGGTGAGGTTTAGCATTGGAATGTACAAGGTGAGGTTTAGCAATGGAATGTACAAGGTGAGGTTTAGCAATGGAATGAACAAGGTGAGGTTTAGCAATGGAATGCACAAGGTGAGGTTTAGCAATGGAATGTACAAGGTGAGGTTTAGCATTGGAATGTACAAGGTGAGGTTTAGCAATGGAATGTACAAGGTGAGGTTTAGCATTGGAATGTACAAGGTGAGGTTTAGCATTGGAATGCACAAGGTGAAGTTTAGCAATGGAATGCACAAAGTGAGGTTTAGCAATGGAATGTACAAGGTGAGGTTTAGCATTGGAATGTACAAGGTGAGGTTTAGCAATGGAATGAACAAGGTGAGGTTTAGCAATGGAATGCACAAGGTGAGGTTTAGCAATGGAATGTACAAGGTGAGGTTTAGCATTGGAATGTACAAGGTGAGGTTTAGCAATGGAATGTACAAGGTGAGGTTTAGCATTGGAATGTACAAGGTGAGGTTTAGCATTGGAATGCACAAGGTGAAGTTTAGCAATGGAATGCACAAAGTGAGGTTTAGCAATGGAATGCACAAGGTGAAGTTTAGCAATGGAATGTACAAGGTGAGGTTTAGCAATGGAATGCACAAGGTGAGGTTTAGCAATGGAATGTACAAGGTGAGGTTTAGCAATGGAATGTACAAGGTGAGGTTTAGCAATGGAATGCACAAGGTGAAGTTTAGCAATGGAATGTACAAGGTGAGGTTTAGCAATGGAATGCACAAGGTGAGGTTTAGCAATGGAATGTACATGGTGAGGTTTAGCAATGGAATGTACAAGGTGAGGTTTAGCAATGGAATGCACAAGGTGAGGTTTAGCAATGGAATGAACAAGGTGAGGTTTAGCAATGGAATGAACAAGGTGAGGTTTAGCAATGGAATGTACAAGGTGAGGTTTAGCAATGGAATGCACAAGGTGAGGTTTAGCAATGGAATGTACAAGGTGAGGTTTAGCAATGGAATGTACAAGGTGAGGTTTAGCAATGGAATGTACAAGGTGAGGTTTAGCAATGGAATGAACAAGGTGAGGTTTAGCAATGGAATGTACAAGGTGAGGTTTAGCAATGGAATGCACAAGGTGAGGTTTAGCAATGGAATGCACAAGGTGAAGTTTAGCAATGGAATGTACAAGGTGAGGTTTAGCAATGGAATGCACAAGGTGAGGTTTAGCAATGGAATGTACAAGGTGAGGTTTAGCAATGGAATGTACAAGGTGAGGTTTAGCAATGGAATGCACAAGGTGAAGTTTAGCAATGGAATGCACAAGATGAGGTTTAGCAATGGAATGTACAAGGTGAGGTTTAGCATTGGAATGTACAAGGTGAGGTTTAGCAATGGAATGTACAAGGTGAGGTTTAGCAATGGAATGAACAAGGTGAGGTTTAGCAATGGAATGTACAAGGTGAGGTTTAGCAATGGAATGTACAAGGTGAGGTTTAGCAATGGAATGAACAAGGTGAGGTTTAGCAATGGAATGCACAAGGTGAGGTTTAGCAATGGAATGCACAAGGTGAGGTTTAGCAATGGAATGCACAAGGTGAGGTTTAGCATTGGAATGTACAAGGTGAGGTTTAGCAATGGAATGTACAAGGTGAGGTTTAGCAATGGAATGTACAAGGTGAGGTTTAGCAATGGAATGCACAAGGTGAGGTTTAGCAATGGAATGTACAAGGTGAGGTTTAGCAATGGAATGAACAAGGTGAGGTTTAGCAATGGAATGCACAAGGTGAAGTTTAGCAATGGAATGCACAAGGTGAGGTTTAGCAATGGAATGTACAAGGTGAGGTTTAGCATTGGAATGTACAAGGTGAGGTTTAGCAATGGAATGTACAAGGTGAGGTTTAGCAATGGAATGAACAAGGTGAGGTTTAGCAATGGAATGTACAAGGTGAGGTTTAGCATTGGAATGTACAAGGTGAGGTTTAGCAATGGAATGTACAAGGTGAGGTTTAGCAATGGAATGTACAAGGTGAGGTTTAGCAATGGAATGCACAAGGTGAGGTTTAGCAATGGAATGAACAAGGTGAGGTTTAGCAATGGAATGTACAAGGTGAGGTTTAGCATTGGAATGTACAAGGTGAGGTTTAGCAATGGAATGTACAAGGTGAGGTTTAGCAATGGAATGAACAAGGTGAGGTTTAGCAATGGAATGCACAAGGTGAGGTTTAGCAATGGAATGTACAAGGTGAGGTTTAGCATTGGAATGTACAAGGTGAGGTTTAGCAATGGAATGTACAAGGTGAGGTTTAGCATTGGAATGTACAAGGTGAGGTTTAGCATTGGAATGCACAAGGTGAAGTTTAGCAATGGAATGCACAAAGTGAGGTTTAGCAATGGAATGTACAAGGTGAGGTTTAGCATTGGAATGTACAAGGTGAGGTTTAGCAATGGAATGTACAAGGTGAGGTTTAGCAATGGAATGAACAAGGTGAGGTTTAGCAATGGAATGTACAAGGTGAGGTTTAGCATTGGAATGTACAAGGTGAGGTTTAGCAATGGAATGTACAAGGTGAGGTTTAGCAATGGAATGAACAAGGTGAGGTTTAGCAATGGAATGCACAAGGTGAGGTTTAGCAATGGAATGTACAAGGTGAGGTTTAGCATTGGAATGTACAAGGTGAGGTTTAGCAATGGAATGTACAAGGTGAGGTTTAGCAATGGAATGTACAAGGTGAGGTTTAGCAATGGAATGCACAAGGTGAGGTTTAGCAATGGAATGCACAAGGTGAAGTTTAGCAATGGAATGCACAAGGTGAGGTTTAGCAATGGAATGCACAAGGTGAGGTTTAGCAATGGAATGTACAAGGTGAGGTTTAGCAAATGAATGAACAAGGTGAGGTTTAGCAATGGAATGTACAAGGTGAAGTTTAGCAATGGAATGTACAAGGTGAGGTTTAGCAATGGAATGCACAAGGTGAGGTTTAGCAATGGAATGCACAAGGTGAGGTTTAGCAATGGAATGCACAAGGTGAGGTTTAGCAATGGAATGAACAAGGTGAGGTTTAGCAATGGAATGCACAAGGTGAGGTTTAGCAATGGAATGTACAAGGTGAGGTTTAGCAATGGAATGAACAAGGTGAGGTTTAGCAATGGAATGTACAAGGTGAGGTTTAGCAATGGAATGTACAAGGTGAGGTTTAGCATTGGAATGTACAAGGTGAGGTTTAGCAATGGAATGTACAAGGTGAGGTTTAGCAATGGAATGAACAAGGTGAGGTTTAGCAATGGAATGTACAAGGTGAGGTTTAGCAATGGAATGTACAAGGTGAGGTTTAGCAATGGAATGAACAAGGTGAGGTTTAGCAAAGGAATGTACAAGGTGAAGTTTAGCAATGGAATGCACAAGGTGAGGTTTAGCAATGGAATGTACAAGGTGAGGTTTAGCATTGGAATGTACAAGGTGAGGTTTAGCAATGGAATGAACAAGATGAGGTTTAGCAATGGAATGAACAAGGTGAGGTTTAGCAATGGAATGTACAAGGTGAGGTTTAGCAATGGAATGCACAAGGTGAAGTTTAGCAATGGAATGTACAAGGTGAAGTTTAGCAATGGAATGCACAAGGTGAGGTTTAGCAATGGAATGTACAAGGTGAGGTTTAGCAATGGAATGTACAAGGTGAGGTTTAGCAATGGAATGAACAAGGTGAGGTTTAGCAATGGAATGTACAAGGTGAGGTTTAGCAATGGAATGCACAAGGTGAGGTTTAGCAATGGAATGTACAAGGTGAGGTTTAGCAATGGAATGAACAAGGTGAGGTTTAGCAATGGAATGTACAAGGTGAGGTTTAGCAATGGAATGAACAAGATGAGGTTTAGCAATGGAATGAACAAGGTGAGGTTTAGCAATGGAATGTACAAGGTGAGGTTTAGCATTGGAATGTACAAGGTGAGGTTTAGCAATGGAATGAACAAGATGAGGTTTAGCAATGGAATGAACAAGGTGAGGTTTAGCAATGGAATGTACAAGGTGAGGTTTAGCAATGGAATGCACAAGGTGAAGTTTAGCAATGGAATGTACAAGGTGAAGTTTAGCAATGGAATGCACAAGGTGAGGTTTAGCAATGGAATGTACAAGGTGAGGTTTAGCATTGGAATGTACAAGGTGAGGTTTAGCAATGGAATGAACAAGGTGAGGTTTAGCAATGGAATGTACAAGGTGAGGTTTAGCAATGGAATGCACAAGGTGAGGTTTAGCAATGGAATGTACAAGGTGAGGTTTAGCATTGGAATGTACAAGGTGAGGTTTAGCAATGGAATGAACAAGGTGAGGTTTAGCAATGGAATGTACAAGGTGAGGTTTAGCAATGGAATGTACAAGGTGAAGTTTAGCAATGGAATGTACAAGGTGAGGTTTAGCAATGGAATGTACAAGGTGAGGTTTAGCATTGGAATGTACAAGGTGAGGTTTAGCAATGGAATGAACAAGATGAGGTTTAGCAATGGAATGAACAAGGTGAGGTTTAGCAATGGAATGTACAAGGTGAGGTTTAGCAATGGAATGTACAAGGTGAGGTTTAGCATTGGAATGTACAAGGTGAGGTTTAGCAATGGAATGAACAAGATGAGGTTTAGCAATGGAATGAACAAGGTGAGGTTTAGCAATGGAATGTACAAGGTGAGGTTTAGCAATGGAATGCACAAGGTGAAGTTTAGCAATGGAATGTACAAGGTGAGGTTTAGCAATGGAATGTACAAGGTGAGGTTTAGCAATGGAATGTACAAGGTGAAGTTTAGCAATGGAATGCACAAGGTGAGGTTTAGCAATGGAATGTACAAGGTGAGGTTTAGCAATGGAATGTACAAGGTGAGGTTTAGCATTGGAATGTACAAGGTGAGGTTTAGCAATGGAATGAACAAGATGAGGTTTAGCAATGGAATGAACAAGGTGAGGTTTAGCAATGGAATGTACAAGGTGAGGTTTAGCAATGGAATGCACAAGGTGAAGTTTAGCAATGGAATGTACAAGGTGAAGTTTAGCAATGGAATGCACAAGGTGAGGTTTAGCAATGGAATGTACAAGGTGAGGTTTAGCATTGGAATGTACAAGGTGAGGTTTAGCAATGGAATGAACAAGGTGAGGTTTAGCAATGGAATGTACAAGGTGAGGTTTAGCAATGGAATGTACAAGGTGAGGTTTAGCAATGGAATGCACAAGGTGAGGTTTAGCAATGGAATGTACAAGGTGAGGTTTAGCAATGGAATGTACAAGGTGAGGTTTAGCAATGGAATGTACAAGGTGAGGTTTAGCAATGGAATGTACAAGGTGAGGTTTAGCATTGGAATGTACAAGGTGAGGTTTAGCAATGGAATGTACAAGGTGAGGTTTAGCAATGGAATGCACAAGGTGAGGTTTAGCAATGGAATGAACAAGGTGAGGTTTAGCAATGGAATGTACAAGGTGAGGTTTAGCAATGGAATGTACAAGGTGAGGTTTAGCAATGGAATGCACAAGGTGAGGTTTAGCAATGGAATGCACAAGGTGAGGTTTAGCAATGGAATGCACAAGGTGAGGTTTAGCAATGGAATGCACAAGGTGAGGTTTAGCAATGGAATGCACAAGGTGAGGTTTAGCAATGGAATGAACAAGGTGAGGTTTAGCAATGGAATGCACAAGGTGAGGTTTAGCAATGGAATGTACAAGGTGAGGTTTAGCAATGGAATGTACAAGGTGAGGTTTAGCAATGGAATGCACAAGGTGAGGTTTAGCAATGGAATGTACAAGGTGAGGTTTAGCAATGGAATGTACAAGGTGAGGTTTAGCAATGGAATGTACAAGGTGAGGTTTAGCAATGGAATGAACAAGGTGAGGTTTAGCAATGGAATGCACAAGGTGAGGTTTAGCAATGGAATGTACAAGGTGAGGTTTAGCAATGGAATGTACAAGGTGAGGTTTAGCAATGGAATGTACAAGGTGAGGTTTAGCAATGGAATGAACAAGGTGAGGTTTAGCAATGGAATGCACAAGGTGAGGTTTAGCAATGGAATGCACAAGATGAGGTTTAGCAATGGAATGAACAAGGTGAGGTTTAGCAATGGAATGTACAAGGTGAGGTTTAGCAATGGAATGCACAAGGTGAGGTTTAGCAATGGAATGAACAAGGTGAGGTTTAGCAATGGAATGCACAAGGTGAGGTTTAGCAATGGAATGTACAAGGTGAGGTTTAGCAATGGAATGCACAAGGTGAGGTTTAGCAATGGAATGCACAAGGTGAGGTTTAGCAATGGAATGCACAAGGTGAGGTTTAGCAATGGAATGCACAAGATGAGGTTTAGCAATGGAATGCACAAGGTGAGGTTTAGCAATGGAATGTACAAGGTGAGGTTTAGCAATGGAATGTACAAGGTGAGGTTTAGCAATGGAATGTACAAGGTGAGGTTTAGCATTGGAATGTACAAGGTGAGGTTTAGCAATGAAATGCACAAGGTGAGGTTTAGCAATGGAATGTACAAGGTGAGGTTTAGCAATGGAATGAACAAGGTGAGGTTTAGCAATGGAATGTACAAGGTGAGGTTTAGCAATGGAATGTACAAGGTGAGGTTTAGCAATGGAATGTACAAGGTGAGGTTTAGCAATGGAATGCACAAGGTGAGGTTTAGCAATGGAATGTACAAGGTGAGGTTTAGCAATGGAATGTACAAGGTGAGGTTTAGCATTGGAATGTACAAGGTGAGGTTTAGCAATGGAATGAACAAGATGAGGTTTAGCAATGGAATGAACAAGGTGAGGTTTAGCAATGGAATGTACAAGGTGAGGTTTAGCAATGGAATGTACAAGGTGAGGTTTAGCAATGGAATGCACAAGGTGAGGTTTAGCAATGGAATGTACAAGGTGAGGTTTAGCAATGGAATGTACAAGGTGAGGTTTAGCATTGGAATGTACAAGGTGAGGTTTAGCAATGGAATGAACAAGATGAGGTTTAGCAATGGAATGTACAAGGTGAGGTTTAGCAATGGAATGCACAAGGTGAGGTTTAGCAATGGAATGTACAAGGTGAGGTTTAGCATTGGAATGTACAAGGTGAGGTTTAGCAATGGAATGAACAAGATGAGGTTTAGCAATGGAATGTACAAGGTGAGGTTTAGCAATGGAATGCACAAGGTGAGGTTTAGCAATGGAATGTACAAGGTGAGGTTTAGCAATGGAATGAACAAGGTGAGGTTTAGCAATGGAATGCACAAGGTGAGGTTTAGCAATGGAATGAACAAGGTGAGGTTTAGCAATGGAATGAACAAGGTGAGGTTTAGCAATGGAATGTACAAGGTGAGGTTTAGCAATGGAATGTACAAGGTGAGGTTTAGCAATGGAATGTACAAGGTGAGGTTTAGCAATGGAATGTACAAGGTGAGGTTTAGCAATGGAATGTACAAGGTGAGGTTTAGCAATGGAATGCACAAGGTGAAGTTTAGCAATGGAATGTACAAGGTGAGGTTTAGCAATGGAATGCACAAGGTGAGGTTTAGCAATGGAATGTACAAGGTGAGGTTTAGCAATGGAATGAACAAGGTGAGGTTTAGCAATGGAATGCACAAGGTGAGGTTTAGCAATGGAATGCACAAGGTGAGGTTTAGCAATGGAATGCACAAGGTGAGGTTTAGCAATGGAATGTACAAGGTGAGGTTTAGCAATGGAATGCACAAGGTGAGGTTTAGCAATGGAATGTACAAGGTGAGGTTTAGCAATGGAATGTACAAGGTGAGGTTTAGCAATGGAATGTACAAGGTGAGGTTTAGCATTGGAATGTACAAGGTGAGGTTTAGCAATGGAATGAACAAGATGAGGTTTAGCAATGGAATGAACAAGGTGAGGTTTAGCAATGGAATGTACAAGGTGAGGTTTAGCAATGGAATGTACAAGGTGAGGTTTAGCAATGGAATGCACAAGGTGAGGTTTAGCAATGGAATGTACAAGGTGAGGTTTAGCAATGGAATGCACAAGGTGAGGTTTAGCAATGGAATGTACAAGGTGAGGTTTAGCAATGGAATGTACAAGGTGAGGTTTAGCAATGGAATGTACAAGGTGAGGTTTAGCATTGGAATGTACAAGGTGAGGTTTAGCAATGGAATGAACAAGATGAGGTTTAGCAATGGAATGTACAAGGTGAGGTTTAGCAATGGAATGCACAAGGTGAGGTTTAGCAATGGAATGCACAAGGTGAGGTTTAGCAATGGAATGTACAAGGTGAGGTTTAGCAATGGAATGAACAAGGTGAGGTTTAGCAATGGAATGTACAAGATGAGGTTTAGCAATGGAATGAACAAGGTGAGGTTTAGCAATGGAATGTACAAGGTGAGGTTTAGCAATGGAATGTACAAGGTGAGGTTTAGCAATGGAATGCACAAGGTGAGGTTTAGCAATGGAATGTACAAGGTGAGGTTTAGCAATGGAATGCACAAGGTGAGGTTTAGCAATGGAATGTACAAGGTGAGGTTTAGCAATGGAATGCACAAGGTGAGGTTTAGCAATGGAATGAACAAGGTGAGGTTTAGCAATGGAATGCACAAGGTGAGGTTTAGCAATGGAATGTACAAGGTGAGGTTTAGCAATGGAATGTACAAGGTGAGGTTTAGCAATGGAATGCACAAGGTGAGGTTTAGCAATGGAATGTACAAGGTGAGGTTTAGCAATGGAATGTACAAGGTGAGGTTTAGCAATGGAATGAACAAGGTGAGGTTTAGCAATGGAATGTACAAGGTGAGGTTTAGCAATGGAATGAACAAGGTGAGGTTTAGCAATGGAATGTACAAGGTGAGGTTTAGCAATGGAATGTACAAGGTGAAGTTTAGCAATGGAATGTACAAGGTGAGGTTTAGCAATGGAATGAACAAGGTGAGGTTTAGCAATGGAATGCACAAGGTGAGGTTTAGCAATGGAATGTACAAGGTGAGGTTTAGCAATGGAATGTACAAGGTGAGGTTTAGCAATGGAATGTACAAGGTGAGGTTTAGCAATGGAATGTACAAGGTGAGGTTTAGCAATGGAATGTACAAGGTGAGGTTTAGCAATGGAATGAACAAGGTGAGGTTTAGCAATGGAATGTACAAGGTGAAGTTTAGCAATGGAATGCACAAGGTGAGGTTTAGCAATGGAATGTACAAGGTGAGGTTTAGCAATGGAATGTACAAGGTGAGGTTTAGCAATGGAATGTACAAGGTGAGGTTTAGCAATGGAATGAACAAGGTGAGGTTTAGCAATGGAATGCACAAGGTGAGGTTTAGCAATGGAATGTACAAGGTGAGGTTTAGCAATGGAATGTACAAGGTGAGGTTTAGCAATGGAATGTACAAGGTGAGGTTTAGCAATGGAATGAACAAGGTGAGGTTTAGCAATGGAATGTACAAGGTGAGGTTTAGCAATGGAATGCACAAGGTGAGGTTTAGCAATGGAATGAACAAGGTGAGGTTTAGCAATGGAATGTACAAGGTGAGGTTTAGCAATGGAATGTACAAGGTGAGGTTTAGCAATGGAATGTACAAGGTGAGGTTTAGCAATGGAATGAACAAGGTGAGGTTTCGCAATGGAATGTACAAGGTGAGGTTTAGCAATGGAATGCACAAGGTGAGGTTTAGCAATGGAATGTACAAGGTGAGGTTTAGCAATGGAATGTACAAGGTGAGGTTTAGCAATGGAATGTACAAGGTGAGGTTTAGCAATGGAATGTACAAGGTGAGGTTTAGCAATGGAATGAACAAGGTGAAGTTTAGCATTGGAATGTACAAGGTGAGGTTTAGCAATGGAATGCACAAGGTGAGGTTTAGCAATGGAATGTACAAGGTGAGGTTTAGCAATGGAATGTACAAGGTGAGGTTTAGCAATGGAATGTACAAGGTGAGGTTTAGCAATGGAATGTACAAGGTGAGGTTTAGCAATGGAATGAACAAGGTGAGGTTTAGCAATGGAATGCACAAGGTGAGGTTTAGCAATGGAATGTACAAGGTGAGGTTTAGCAATGGAATGTACAAGGTGAGGTTTAGCAATGGAATGTACAAGGTGAGGTTTAGCAATGGAATGTACAAGGTGAGGTTTAGCAATGGAATGTACAAGGTGAGGTTTAGCAATGGAATGAACAAGGTGAGGTTTAGCAATGGAATGTACAAGGTGAAGTTTAGCAATGGAATGCACAAGGTGAAGTTTAGCAATGGAATGCACAAGGTGAGGTTTAGCAATGGAATGAACAAGGTGAGGTTTAGCAATGGAATGTACAAGGTGAGGTTTAGCAATGGAATGTACAAGGTGAGGTTTAGCAATGGAATGTACAAGGTGAGGTTTAGCAATGGAATGAACAAGGTGAGGTTTCGCAATGGAATGTACAAGGTGAGGTTTAGCAATGGAATGCACAAGGTGAGGTTTAGCAATGGAATGTACAAGGTGAGGTTTAGCAATGGAATGTACAAGGTGAAGTTTAGCAATGGAATGCACAAGGTGAAGTTTAGCAATGGAATGAACAAGGTGAAGTTTAGCAATGGAATGAACAAGGTGAAGTCAAGGTCACAAGGTTGTCAATCAAGGCAATCAGGTTGTCACACTGATTAGATGGGTTAAAGAAGATGTTTATATTTATTTATTATTTTTCTGAAGATCGACTTGAAATGCTTTAAAACTTGATGTGAATTGTAAAAATACAAAGCTCCTTGTAAAGCATCTATATTTAGCCAAAATTTTTATTAACAACAGCATATTTATGGGAAAATTTTACTCGCAAATCCACAGTTGTTCTGGTTCAGATGAACTACACAGAGGAAGTATTTGCAGAGAATCACAGATTATAAATTCGAATTTAAAATGACTTAGATTGCTTTGGTTTTTTGTTTTCAAATCAGAGATGGGTGAAATATTTTCACCTCACAAAAGAGCTGAGGGCTGTCAACACCAACACCAACAATGGCATTCAAGCTACATATCGAGCAGTCAAAGCTGAGATAGCTGCAGGAGGGCACAAACTCTGACGGCAATGATGGGGAAACTTATGCGTTGGCTTGCAACTCATTACAAGAAGTAAGATTTGTAATCACGAGAAGTATGTCATACATAATAATGATTCTAATATCAAAGCTGATGCTGAGGTAAAAATAAGTAGGCCCCTACATATAAAAGTTATTAAAAAGACAAATGTGTCCAAGTTTTGCATTTGTAGCTACAGTAGGACTGCCCTGCGATGATAGTTTCCTGCAATTATTTCTTAGGTATGTAGATAAAAATATAGGATTCGGCTCTATGTCAAGACTGTAGACAAACGACATTCCAGCAGCTCTCCACAACAGACCACATGACTTTGTGTAACATGTGATTAAAAGGATGGAAAGCGCAAAAGAACTTTTCTGTTTTAACTCACCTGAACAATACATAGTTGATGCTATAAGTTCAACGCCATCATGTTCATGTGAGGACACGTCACATCACTCTTTCCCTTGCAAACACATAATCAGACATTGGCTCGATTAGAATGAGCAGTTATGCATTCCAATCAATCGTACAGTTACCCCATGGTTCTGCTTTGATGTTTGTGATGGTAATAAAGAGTATAATGCATAGACACCTCCCACAAACTTGTCTACATATACAGAGGCTATTCCACAGTGCTTCCCAAATGAGTTTACTTCAGATGAAAGTACATTAGCAAAGTTACTTGGAAAAATCAGGACATTTGTGGATGACTTACAACTGTGTTGAGAAAGATGTCACGAATACTGTTTCACAGAGATTAAAAGAAATGAAGCCTTTATGTGTTGGAACCAACATCAAATGTAACCTAATCGTGCGATCTTCAACAAACGGTAGTAAACAACGTCGACTCACTCTCAGAAATGTGAGTCTGAAAAGGAGGCACCGGATGCCAATTAAATACCGACATCGGTTGGCTGGAATCACATCAGTTCCTTTTGCGGAAACCTTGGACGACTGCTTTGCAACTAACCAGGATTTTGGTCCTGCATAGGAATTAGCTGGAAGGCAAGTTATAATTTCAAATCACTTTTCCTTTTCTCCTGCAGATTTCATAGCAGCGATGCTTCTCCTTCAGAAACCATCGTTACTTATTACCAATACCCACAAAGAAACTGAAGAACTGGCAATGGAATCAATCCTTACTAAAGACAAATTTTGAGATTTGAGTTATAAATTGTTTACTCACTTAACTTTTTTATATCTACCCATTTTTTATTTGAAGAATACAGTGATAAGTCTTGCTGTGTTTATCACTTACAGTGAGAAGAAAAATTGATAGGTTGGAGTCCACAGACAGAGAAAGGGCCATAGCACAGAACCTAAACATCAGGATGCTGACAACAACATTGATAGGTTGGAGTCCACAAGCAGAGAAAGTGCCATAGCCCAGAACCTAAACCTCAGAATGCTGACAACAGCATTGATAGGTTGGAGTCCACAAGCGGAGAAAGTGCCATAGCACAGAACCTAAACATCAGGATGCTGACAACAACATTGATAGGTTGGAGTCCACAAAAAGAGAAAGGGCCATAGCACAGAACCTAAACATCAGGATGCTGACAACAGCATTGATAGGTTGGAGTCCACAAGCAGAGAAAGTGCCATAGCCCAAAACCTAAACCTCAGGATGCTGACAACAACATTGATAGGTTGGAGTCCACAAGCGGAGAAAGTGCCATAGCACAGAACCTCAACATCAGGATGCTGACAACAACATTGATAGGTTGGAGTCCACAAAAAGAGAAAGGGCCATAGCACAGAACTTAAACATCAGGTTGCTAACAACAACATTGATAGGTTGGAGTCCACAAGCGGAGAAAGTGCCATAGCACAGAACCTAAACATCAGGATGCTGACAACAACATTGATAGGTTGGAGTCCACAAAAAGAGAAAGGGCCATAGCACAGAACTTAAACATCAGGTTGCTAACAACAACATTGATAGGTTGGAGTCCACAAGCGGAGAAAGTGCCATAGCACAGAACCTAAACATCAGGATGCTGACAACAACATTGATAGGTTGGAGTCCACAAAAAGAGAAAGGGCCATAGCACATAACCTAAAAATCAGGATGCTGACAACAACATTGATAGGTTTGGAGTCCACAAGCAGAGAAAGTGCTATAGCCCAAAACCTAAACCTCAGGATGCTGACAACAACATTGATAGGTTGGAGTCCACAAGCGGAGAAAGTGCCATAGCACAGAACCTCAACATCAGGATGCTGACAACAACATTGATAGGTTGGAGTTCACAAAAAGATAAAGGGCCATAGCACAGAACCTAAACATCAGGATGCTGACAACAACATTGATAGGTTGGAGTCCACAAAAAGAGAAAGGGCCATAGCACAGAACCTAAACATCAGGATACTGACAACAACATTGATAGGTTGGAGTCCACAAAAAGAGAAAGGGCCATAGCACAGGACCTAGACATTAGGATGCTGACAACATTGATAGGTTGGAGTCCACAAAAAGAGAAAGGGCCATAGCACAGAACCTAAGCATGAATATCTCGTAAATTGTGCGTTTAAACATAAAATTTCAATGTATAATTTGGAGGAGTTGTGCTACTTTTGTACTCACTATAGTTCATATGCTAAATACACATTCTTGTAGTATTTATATTTACTGAAGTTTGTCTATTGCATCAATTGAATCAATAGATGTATAACAAGTTTAAAATATATTCGGCGAAGAAATAAAAACATTATCAACTACAGATTTATTTGTTCTATTTTTTCATTCATTCCCTATTAGCACCAGCATGTTAGTGATACATTATGAAATGGTAGTATTTGTACTTGTACTAGTATTTGTTCAATAACGTATGTATCATTGTATCATTTTCATATGACTGTCATCCTTCTTTCTCAATCGACTTTCAATGTTCTACAAAGTAGAGTAGGAGCTCATGAAACAAGTAATATGTTCTTTTGAGAATATTGGAAAGTATGATCATGTAATTTACTTTGTCTAGCTCGATACATCAGGAGCACAACACTGAGCACGGGGTAATAAGACTTCACAAAGTGATGAGGAGAAAGAAGGCAGCAACTATAAACAAGTATTGTAAGTGCTTTGGCTCACCATAAATTAATAAGTTAACTGTATATATAATAATTACAATTTGTAAAGTTGGTACCTATTCGCTCAACAGAACTTTACACATAAAGTACTAAGTACTAAAGTACGGGTGGCTTATCTCTGACTGATTGTCTACAGATTGGTTGTATAAACTGTTTAAAGTGAAAGTACTGCAAAAACAAACAAAAAATCGGCAGTGGTATTTAATGTTTGTTTGATAGTGAGAGTGATAATACTGAATCATGATAACCATAGGCTAGATCATGGAGTGGATAACTCCCAAGCCAACAAACCATCTACAGACTATCTTAACCTATGTACACGTATGTCTGTTGTAATTAACATGATCCTAAAAGGGCATACCGTATTGTTTGACTATTACCCGTTACTTTTTTTAGATGTTTTGAGCCATGCGGCTTATTTAGAGGCTGCGGCTATTCTGTGTCTTTTCTTTCACCGTTAGGGGCGCAGTAACCGGAATTAGAAGCAAAACTAAAGAAAAGTTATGCAAAGCAGCAGACGTCGATTTTTTATTCATCTAGCAAATAGAACACGAATGTACACAGAAATGAAGTTAAGTAAATACTAGTTATTTTCCATTGCTTCTGTTCCGTTTTAACCAGCAAAGTTGCTGCCGTGTTAAAAAGCGCTGTTATGAGTTCTGCGGCCTATACAAAGGTTCGACCTATTTATTGTTTTATTATCATTTTTTTTCAAATAGAGCAGATGCGGTATATATAGGGGAGCAACTAATAGTCTGGAAAATACGGTATACGTATGTACGTATGTATGTACGTACGTGTATTTCCCGAAAAGCAATATACATCAGCAGTGTAAAAAAATTAGTCAATAATCCTACCTACTTTTTGGTTGATTATTTGAATACAGAGATTCATGGAATATCAATATTTCACAAATATTACATTTATAGAGGAGTTAGTGGTTGGATCACCAAAACATTTTCTATAATTGGTAATGTTAATTTATTTAAATGATCGTAACGGAGAGCGGTATTTGCATGCATATAATGACATATATTGCCTAACAAATCTATAAAGCTAGTGTGGCTTAATTAATAGTTGGACATAATTGGACTGGTGAACAGGAGGGTCTGAGATCAAATCTTTGGTGATTCAATTTCATCTATTCCGAGAGTGTAATCGCTCTAGCTGGACAGACACAGATACACAGGCAAACATTGAGTGTAATCGCTCTAGCTGGACAGACACAGATACACAGGCAAACATTGAGTGTAATCGCTCTAGCTGGACAGAAACAGATACACAGGCAAACATTGACTGTAATCGCTCTAGCTGGACAGACACAGATACACAGGCAAACATTGAGTGTAATCGCTCTAGCTGGACAGAAACAGATACACAGGCAAACATTGAGTGTAATCGCTCTAGCTGGACAGAAACAGATACACAGGCAAACATTGAGTGTAATCGCTCTAGCTGGACAGAAACAGATACACAGGCAAACATTGAGTGTAATCGCTCTAGCTGGACAGACACAGATACACAGGCAAACATTGAGTGTAATCGCTCTAGCTGGACAGACACAGATACACAGGCAAACATTGAGTGTAATCGCTCTAGCTGGACAGACACAGATACACAGGCAAACATTGAGTGTAATCGCTCTAGCTGGACAGACACAGATACACAGGCAAACATTGAGTGTAATCGCTCTAGCTGGACAGACACAGATACACAGGCAAACATTGAGTGTAATCGCTCTAGCTGGACAGACACAGATACGCAGGCAAACATTGAGTGTAATCGCTCTAGCTGGACAGACACAGATACGCAGGCAAACATTGAGTGTAATCGCTCTAGCTGGACAGACACAGATACACAGGCAAACATTGAGTGTAATCGCTCTGGACAGACACAGATACACAGGCAAACATTGAGTGTAATCGCTCTAGCTGGACAGACACAGATACACAGACAAACATTGAGAAATAAAGATATATATTCATCAGGTGCCAAATAATGTAAATTTATCAGCTAAACTAACCTTAATATTAACAACTACTATTGATCATTTTCACTTTTGTAGAGAAACTTTCAAAGTCGTAACAGAAGGGAGTCGAAGAGGTAAGGATCTTATTGCGAGCAGCACAGGATATAACTTCGTGATGACCAGACAAGGGCTAACGAAGACGTATTGACGATGTAGTTGGAGGAGCCGTCCCAAGGGCTAACGAAGACGTATTGACGATGTAGTTGGAGGAGCCGTCCTTCAACAGTAATTCAAGAAGGTGTTAATTTCATAGCAAACAGTCGACACAATCACGCCTGTCACCTTTCTATCACCATGACAAAAGTTGTACTAGCTGAGGTACATTTTTATTTATGTGATGAGCATAGTCGTTGTTATTGTCTATATTTTAATCACAGATCTTTTTCTGATATTGTATAATATTGTGTAATTCCATAATAGAAACTATTTCACAGTTACTAGTTAAGGTAAACAGCGGTTTTGGAACAAATAAAATAGCCATTACTGAGGACTTACTGAAGATGCATCTTTATTTGCAAGAAAAGAATGACATATTATGAAACTAAAAAGCGACATGTTGTGATAACATTTTAGTAATTTTTACAAGATGCAGAACAAATCAACCTAATCTAGGTTACAGGTTGATTTGTATTTTAAATTATATTTAAAAATGCTCAAAAAATAATATGAAAATTAAACTTTTATTCCATATTTTGAGAGTGAAAACACTGCTAATCATTGTATGAGCTAGTTTAGCTTGTTTTGACTAGCTTTCTGAAGGAACAGTATGTTCAACAACAGCAAAACTTTAACAGACAACTGTCGAACAGCTTGTTGAAAGAGTCTAGAGCTGGTTATGTGCCTGCTACATATTGCATAAAATGATGCTTGGTAGGCTAAGAACTCTGTGCTAGTGCCAGGAAAATGGTCAGAGATGAGCTGATAAACTGATCTGATAACGCAGAGCCTCAACATCTACCAAACCAGGAGACTATAGCGAGAGCAGTGAGTTACCACTGTCAGAAACTCTGCCCACAACACCCTTCAGATTCACAGTTTGAAGTTATTTTGCCACTAGTGTTTTGTAAATGCAATAAAAGCTTATTGTTTTATTCAGAATGAGCATCAAATTATAGGTTATAACAATATAAGGTTATAACAATATAAGGTTATAACAATATAAGGTTATAACAGTATAATGTTATAACAATATAAGGTTATAACAATATAAGGTTATAACAGTATATGGTTATACCAATATAAGGTTATAACAATATAAGGTTATACCAATATAAGGTTATAACAATATAAGGTTATAACAATATAAGGTTATACCAATATAAGGTTATAACAGTATATGGTTATAACAATATAAGGTTATAACAGTATATGGTTATACCAATATAAGGTTATAACAATATAAGGTTATACCAATATAAGGTTATAACAATATAAGGTTATAACAGTATAATGTTATAACAATATAAGGTTATAACAATATAAGGTTATAACAGTATATGGTTATATCAATATAAGGTTATAACAATATAAGGTTATACCAATATAAGGTTATAACAATATAAGGTTATAACAATATAAGGTTATACCAATATAAGGTTATAACAATATAAGGTTATAACAATATAAGGTTATACCAATATAAGGTTATAACAATATAAGGTTATAACAGTATATGGTTATATCAATATAAGGTTATAACAATATAAGGTTATACCAATATAAGGTTATAACAATATAAGGTTATAACAATATAAGGTTATAACAATATAAGGTTATAACAATATAAGGTTATAACAATATAAGGTTATAACAATATAAGGTTATACCAATATAAGGTTATAACAATATAAGGTTATAACAATATAAGGTTATACCAATATAAGGTTATAACAATATAAGGTTATAAAAATATAGAAAAAGGGTTCTAAGCATGATCTAACTAACTATAGACGTGTGTCCTTGACTAGCGTTTGCTGTAAGCTGTTGGAGCGCATTGTTCATTCTGTTCATTCTTACATACAGTCATACACACACATCTTGATAAATATAACATACAGATATTCAACATGATTTTTGTGTTTTTACTTTTTATCAATGACTTTGTGGACACCATTAATTTTCATTTGTGTAGACATTTTGCTGGTGATGCTTTAGCCACATAAGACAAAACCACCATGCTGCAACAAGATTTATACTCTCTCGCATCTTGGGCTAAACTTTGGCGCATGAAATTTAATCCGCAAAAGTATTACCATCTCTCTGTTGGCAAGTCTTTTTTGCTGACAGAAACAAATAATTTTTTCGAGTTATGGGATCATCGTCTTGGAAGTGTGACTTCTAATCCTTACCTTGTGGTAGAGTTGCAGAATGATCTGAAATTTAATAAACATATTTGTAAATTGAATCCGAGGGAAAGCAATTAATTAGCATGCTTAGGAGGGTTCTAAGAAATGCAGATTAAAAGACAAGATAGCTGCTATTTCATTAGTTAGACCTGGTACTGAGTAGGGCTGCATGCTTTGGCACCCTTACCTAAAAAAAGGATAATACTATACTAAAGTGAACTCAAAATGTTGCACTGATTGTTGTTTAGACAAAAAGGCAGTTATTTTCATTCAACTATAAGAAATTAATTTTTTGAACTCTTGAAAAACAGATGAGTTTGACAAAAACTTTGTCAAAATTTTTAGTAAAATTCTAGGTGGTGCTATTGACTTATTGGTCAGGAGTCAGAACCAATATCAATATACCAATATTGAAATATTGATATATGAATGTTGGTCAGGTCGACAGCATCTAAATCTCCCATCTGTTCTCCAATCTGCACTTCAGCGTAGAAGGGAGGCCAGCAACCCTCCAGGACTGGAAACAAAACCCGCCAAAGAGCGAGGAGCTCCTCTGCGAGCCAACGGCCCACTAGCTAAAGATAGCATCTCAATAAGAACATCCAACAGAAGGCGATAGGAAACTACTGGTGAAACCTGTCAAGATAAGTCATGGTTATATAGGAAATGGGGGAGATATACCAAGTATCATGCCCCTACTGGACATGGTACTTGATGAGAGAGATATTGACGTAGCTGTAGGAGTTAGGGTTAAAGATAGTGGTTTGCAAGAGAAGGCTACGCCTCCGGTAATCTCCACTTGTTTTGGCCACTACTACCTATCTTTTACTTAAACTGACCAGCTTTAATACTCTTTCTGGCCTCGTACTGTACAAGAACTGCATACCAAGTAACGGTAGATATGTAGAATTAAATGAGTTTCACTGTCATTTTTACCTCCTTCGAGGGTTTTTTGCAGAAAAATGTAAACTGAAAAAAGTGACAAACTCGGAAATTCGCTACCTTTGGTACCTTGTACTGTACCTGTAATTTAGATGTCGCATACAATGCGACATACATGTAAAGTGGTAGCGTACAACCTGCCACATGATGCTAGATTTTCATAATTTATAGTTTTAGACTAATTGTACTTGTCAGATAATAAAATTTTTTATGTAGTGTTACCTATTTTTATCATAATTAACCACCCCAAGCAAAACACAGTTTTAATTCATGACTCAACCTTTTAATCAATCAACTTTGCCTGCAACACAAAATAATAAAACCACTACATAATATATAATATATACAAAGATACATATCTTTGGTATATTATACCAAAGATATGTATCTTTGTTATACTATTACTACTATTATGTAATACTATTACTACTATTATGTATTACTATTACTACTATTATGTAATACTATTACTACTATTATGTATATATTAGCAATGCGTAAGGCAATAAAACATTAAAAGTTAGCAGAAGAATATTATAATTTAGCTATAAAACAACTATTTATTTTTTTGTTATTTATTCGCAAATATTTAAATTGTTTCGGTTCATTCATTCACCCACACTCGTTTTACTATCAAGTTACTATAGGCAGACAGACAAATTCCAAACATATCATCTTATTAATACTAGTTCACCGCGAGTTGCAGACTATTAATAAATTACAAACTACCAATAAATAACGATTTGTTGTGCCAAAAATGGTACTCTCACCCTAAGATGTCATTAGACTCCAAGCATCTAGCAGAGCTTTTACTGACAAGAACAAGAGCTGCAGTCATTTTAAGTAAGTGGATGATGTTGTGCAGGGTATAAATACATGTAAATTGCACTCACTTTTGGTTGGGCCTCTACTAATTACAATCAGTCTGTCACACAACAATCAATAATATTAACAAGGAAAAAGAGGGACAGGTGTTTGGGATGTTGACGTAATTGTTCCGCAATAGTAATTCTTATAATAAATAAGCCTAATAAAGCATAAGACGCTAGCCTATCACAGAAAGAGAGCACAAATGATCTGCGCCTGATATACGACTTGTTGCATGCTATTCTTGTAACAACTGCTTACTAAGCAGATAAAATATACGTATGAACTCTTGCACCGAGTCTTGTACTTTGGAGTAGTAAAGGGCAGCACACAAAACCTCAACACTATATCAATTACACGCAAGATTAGAGTGAGACCGCAAGACATTTTGGATAGCAACTAGATTTTACCTCCTTACATGTTGACAGAAACTAGTTTACTGGTACGTGTTGTATTATGGGATTTGTTAGACTCAGGCTATATTGGTGCCTGAGCTTAATGTAGTAGGGGTAACGGGGGCACAGTGGGCCATTTTTGACGTTATTCAAGATTTCCCGGTTCATCGTCGATCAACTAAGTTTAAATTAATAGGAAAGCAAAGGAAATATGTTCTCTATCATATCTGATTCCTCAGGCTCTATGCTAAACCTGATGAAAAATATTGCGTGTTACATAAGATGAAAATTTTTGACCACTGTGCCCCATGGCTGGGGTACAGTGGTCCATGACATGGGGCACGCTGAACACCACTTATATTCTATCAAAATGTTCTCAAATCAAAGTAATTTTAAGGTGATTTATTTATCTTTGTGAGTTATATGAAATTCTATTTATTATTTACGGCACAACAAGCAAACGGGTGACAAGAAAAGCCTATGTATTCAGCTAAATGTCAATCTCTGGGTCTTTTCAAGTACCCGCTTATTCAAACTTTTCCAGCACATTTGTTCTCATCCCATCTGAGAGGATAGCTACAATGGCCTTGTTTGGCATAGTCCCGTGCTAAGTTTCTTAGTTGTTTCTCTGTCAGCCCGTGACGATGCCTTAAAGCTGTGAGCAGGTATTCTTTCAGTAACAGTTCTTGATGAACTGTAAAAACTGTTCTATTTGCTTTTTTTGGAAAAGGACTCAACATTATGTATTCTTTTATCTTTTGCCTTATTTACATAACGAGTCATGATAATTCTCAAGATCTTCAAGTTCTCAGTGACCCTGTGTGCTGCTAGGCCTTCCTCAAGCACCATCTTTACGGCAGTCCTAATTTCAGCAGCAGAGGTTCGATTTTTCTCATGGCCATCAGCCATTTTCTTATATATACGCACCATCTCTCTCTCTTTTTAGTAGCGGTCTCAATCTTGATCTTTTTATTTAAAAATAATATGTATAAACAAATGCCTTTTAAAACCTGTCTCAGATATGAGGGAAAGTAAGTCGGAGCAACTAAACTTAGTGGGTTGAAAAGATTATTATTGGTACAAAGTTAGCCTATTTGTATTTTAGCTTGAAAATGCCTTTTTATTACCCTTGTTTTGGTGTAGGAGCACTGAGAATAAAGCGGGGTATAGTGGACCATGTCCACTGTGCCCAACTTTAAATTATTCACTGTGCCCCAACCATGCCACGTGAGGAAAATTGGGCTGAAATTTTTACAGCTTCCATCCATTGTTTATGTTGAATATTGAAAAAAGAAAAGAACATTTCTGCCTATCTTTATTCACATTAAGAGATACATACCTATGACGGTGTAATGTATATGTTCATTTTTAGCTTGCGTGTCATACATTACTTTACTATGAAAAATTACATTTTACTTACCTGAGCTTTTCGTCTTTTAGCTATCTATTACCAAATAATAAAATTAAACATCTGCCATCATTTCCTATGAACTATAACTGGTGTGACAACACTCAACTAATTGTATTTCTGAAAAAAGAGGAGTGTTTACTGTGCCCCTATGTCCACTGTGGACATAGGGGCTGAGGTGTCAATAGTAACCGAGGCAACAGCCAATAGGTTAAACCTACGGTTAAAGAAGTCATCCAGTTTTAGAGAATGCTGATGGTAGTGAGTTGAGCATGGTTAGAAATGTGGTAGTTCATTTGGAAAGTAAACACAGGACTATAGATGCGTAAGTTTATGTGGTGAAAGGATTGAGAATGAACTTTTTGTGCATAACTGAGTTGAAGCGGCTAGAATTATTTGCTGTTATAAATGCGTTATGCGAAAGCAAGTTTGAGCCTGTTAAGGAGTGTAGAGGTATTGTAAGCCAGTTGAGCCATTTTCGTCAAGTCAATAGTAATTACTGCTGAGTTAAGTTGTCATGTTTCAGATGGTGTCAAGTTGCAAAACCTGACAAATAAGCCTGATGGGGAGAACAATGTTAAGATGTCAAGATTTGTTAACTTGTGAAACCAAGGGAGTGATGAGTAGTGGATGCGCAGTAATAGAAATGTATATCAGAAACCAGCTCAAGGACAGTGGTGTAGAGATTGGTAGTCATGTGGGACTGCCCAAGGCACCAGGGAGGTGAAAGTGTCTATGGGGCATGATAGGAATGCAATACAGTCACGCTGAGGTAAATGAAAGTGCGAGGAAAGTGGCTGAACCAGTAGCTGTAATGGAGAAATTTTGCTCTTTTTTAGCTGAGGTGTCCGGCGATGGAATGTTGGACAAAGAAGATTATGAGAGAAAGGTAGCAGAGATTGAGAAAGAGGAAAATGAGGTACAAAGGAAGTCAAAGGGGAAAATGGCTAAGCTAAAAGTCAAGCGTGAGGCAGCAATCATGGAGTCGGAGAATGTCAAGGCATTCAGGGTAACCGTACAGGAGTTAGCAAAGGAATTAGTTCAGAGGATTGCTGGTAGTAGACCTGAATTGGTGGAGGGTCAGGTCGAGCTAAATAGGTCTGAGCCTATGTCAACTCCCAGCTCTGTGGTGCCATCTCCTGTGCAGCCGGTTACGGCCCAGGTGGAGACCTTCCAAAGGATGCCAGTCAAGCCTGCCTCATATTGGGGAGAGCGAGGTAAATACGGAAGAGACGGAGATGAGGTTGAGGAGTCATTACTGACCGAACCAAAAGTCTCTGGGCTAGTCGGGGTTAGTGGAAGTAGTGTTGGAGATGTTGGTGGTAGTGTTGGTAGTGACGGTGATCACGGTGAAAGTGTTGGTAGTGGCGGAGGTCAGGGTGATGAAAAAGTGAGTATGCACTGGCAATGGAGCTGGCAGTAACGAGGAGAGTATTTTTGGCAGTGGCACAGGGTCAGACAAGCCAGAGGCATTACCTATGGAGACTATCCTAACGGAGTAAGGTAACTAGCGACACAAGCAAGGTGAGTTACTACATCTGCTTGTTGGTGGTAGTTATGGTGTGGCCCAAAAAAAGGGTATGTTGTATTATGGGATTTGTTAGGCTCAGGCTATATTGGCGCCTGAGCTTAAGGCAGTAACAGGTGGTTTTGGCAATTACTGTGAGTGAGTAAAGCTAGTGGATAAAGCTGGGTAAAGCTAGCGAATAGAGCTAGTGGGTAAAGCTAGCAGATAAGGTTGTATTTGGCAGTATTGGGAGTATATAGGGAAGTGGAACAAAAGACTGACTCTCTTCTTCTCCTTTGCATCAGCCATGTGAGTCTATTTATTTATACAACATTACATACATGTATAATTGATATGGTCCCGAATCTTAGTGAAGCAATGCTAAGAATTCTAGCTAACCAACGGCTTGCGCAAAGGCGTCAGAAACTCGAGAGTCATCTTCTCATTGTTAAAAATTGGCGCCACCTAGTTACTAGTGCAAATTTGGTTGTCTGACGAATGTTGTAAAAATAAATCGTAGTTTTTAAACTAGCAATAAGCTTGGTTTTGCCAAATTCAATTCCACTCATTGTTTTCATATTTAAAGAAAGACCTACCAAAAGGAGTTCATTCTATTCAAGCATGCTACGAGGTGCTTGTTACTGTTTGGGTAACATTAGTATGATGTGGACTGGCATAAACAATACAGGTATAGCCCCATTTATCGCCTTTGTTGTATGTGTAACCATTATATGTGTATTATCGTGCTTTGAGGGCTGAGCCTGTTTTCTATGAACTACAAATCATTGCAACTCATATATAAATAACCACTTCGGTTAGTTGACAAGCATTAACTAGTTAGCGATCGTTTGCATCGCACCAGCATCATAGTGCACCAGCAAATAGCATCTTCAATAAGCGACTAGGCTGGCAATCTCCTGAATTGCACCAGCGTCACAACACACTAGAAGCAAAACCGTTGTATCTCCTAGCCATTTTCACTTGCCAGGACCCAAAGGAAGCGTTATTCAAAGTAGCAGCAAGTTTGGAGTTGCGATCCCTGCGAACAAAGGGTCAGGGAAGGGTTACCCTCCCTTAGCCTGCTAACCAAAATCCATTTCAACTATGGGGCATCTGTTAAAAGATACAGTATTGCTGTAACGCTTTACTCAAAATTAGAAAAATATGTCCGATTTGAAACTAATTTACATGACTAAAGCCAAGAAATACTATTTTGACTCAAATTTAGAGTGATTATGTTTATTCATCAGCTGAATACATAAAAATATAACAATGGATGTGCTTTGACAGTCTTCTCGAAGAACAACTACGAGTGTATTTCTAAATGTTAGTTGATATAAAAGACCAGTGAAAATAAAACCTATTGTCAACAAACGATTGAAGCAAAATCATCTATGCTTGAAGCCCCAATTTTTACAATGCCTTTCTGCCTATGAATGGTCAGGTCTGTAATTTGTAATAATACATACACCGGCGGGCAGTATGCATAGAATGCTCTGAAGGAATTAAGCGTGTGGTGATCACACAGATACATACACCGACAGGCAGTATGCATAGGATGCTCTGAAGCAAAGGATGTACTTGTTACGAGCATCTTTAGAGTAAACAATGGGCAATGCTAGTTCTCTATAGAAAATCTATGGCAGGTACAGCAGATAGCGGAAATACAGTTCCAGTCCTTGATCTGTACTGTAGAAGGTGCTTATCTAAATGAATGCAATAGCATAGTGATGTTGTATATAGGCTGTTATATAAGCTGTTAACAGTGATATAATTGCTAGAGCGTGAGTGTACTGGCATTAAAAGAAAACTGCATAGGTAGTGAAGTATGAACCTGCACACTACCGACTATACCTCATCTATCATAGTTCTACAGCATTTGCTTCAAGCTTAGTAATTAATAAGTGTTTCAAATTAGGCAAAAAGCTTGACAAAGCAGGGATGGCAATATGGTTTGTCATTCTGCTCCTTGAATGTCCCCTTATTCAGTTGCTTGAGACAGAAGGCACAGGTGAAATGTTCCGGGTGAAATTTTCGAAACATGGCTGTGATGCAGCGGCCTGTGATTGGTTTTTGGCAGCCAGCGCAAAGAGAACCCCTCTTGGCGTAGTAATGTGTCTCACAAAATGGTAGACCTTCATGCTCAAAAAAACTTCCACCAGCCAGTGTCACTCCGCACTCCTATAACAGCATGTTCGTAATATTATTATATGCCATAAAAATGAGTCTGCCAGGAATCTCTTTGTTGTCACCTACTATCTCTGACACCCAATAACATCAAGATTACACATCAGTTTGATGTATTCAACATGGGAGAGATTGCACTAGTTTAATGCACTCATCTCGAGACATATTGCACAAGTTTAATGCAGTCAACGTATGTCAGAATCACAGTATGACAAAATGCACTACATCAATGCACTCAATACAAAACAGAATGCACTAGGTTAACAGACTCAACAGGAGACAGAATGCACTAAGTTAATACACTCAACATGAGACAGAATGCACTAGGTTAATGCACTCAACATGAGACAGAATGCACTAAGTTAATACACTCAACATGAGACAGAATGCACTAGGCTAATACACTCAACATGAGACAGAATGCACTAGGTTAATGCACTCAACAGGAGACAGAATGCACTAGGTTAACAGACTCAACATGAGACAGAATGCACTAGGTTAACGCACTCAGCAGGAGACAGAATGTACTAGGTTAATGCACTCAACATGAGACAGAATGCACTAGGTTAATGCACTCAACATGAGACAGAATGCACTAGGTTAATACACTCAACATGAGACAGAATGCACTAGGTTAACGCACTCAACAGGAGACAGAATGCACTAGGCTAATACACTCAACATGAGACAGAATGCACTAGGTTAATACACTCAACATGAGACAGAATGCACTAGGTTAATACACTCAACATGAGACAGAATGCACTAGGTTAATGCACTCAACAGGAGACAGAATGCACTAGGTTAACAGACTCAACATGAGACAGAATGCACTAGGTTAATGCACTCAGCAGGAGACAGAATGCACTAGGTTAATACACTCAACAGGAGACAGAATGCACTAAGTTAATACACTCAACATGAGACAGAATGCACTAGGCTAATACACTCAACAGGAGACAGAATGCACTAGGTTAATACACTCAACAGGAGACAGAATGCACTAAGTTAATACACTCAACATGAGACAGAATGCACTAGGTTAACGCACTCAGCAGGAGACAGAATGCACTAGGTTAACGCACTCAACATGAGACAGAATGCACTAGGTTAACGCACTCAACATGAGACAGAATGCACTAGGCTAATACACTCAACATGAGACAGAATGCACTAGGTTAATGCACTAAACATGAGACAGAATGCACTAGGTTAATACACTCAACATGAGACAGAATGCACTAGGTTAATGCACTCAACATGAGACAGAATGCACTAGTTTAATACACTCAACATGAGACAGAATGCACTAGGTTAATGCACTCAACAGGAGACAGAATGCACTAGGTTAACAGACTCAACATGAGACAGAATGCACTAGGTTAACGCACTCAGCAGGAGACAGAATGCACTAGGTTAATGCACTCAACATGAGACAGAATGCACTAGGTTAATGCACTCAACATGAGACAGAATGCACTAGGTTAATGCACTCAACAGGAGACAGAATGCACTAGGCTAATACACTCAGCAGGAGACAGAATGCACTAGGTTAATACACTCAACATGAGACAGAATGCACTAGGCTAATACACTCAACATGAGACAGAATGCACTAGGTTAATACACTCAACATGAGACAGAATGCACTAGGTTAATACACTCAACATGAGACAGAATGCACTAGGTTAATACACTCAACATGAGACAGAATGCACTAGGTTAATACACTCAACATGAGACAGAATGCACTAGGCTAATACACTCAACATGAGACAGAATGCACTAGGCTAATACACTCAACATGAGACAGAATGCACTAGGTTAATACACTCAACATGAGACAGAATGCACTAGGCTAATACACTCAACATGAGACAGAATGCACTAGGTTAATGCACTCAACATGAGACAGAATGCACTAGGTTAATACACTCAACAGGAGACAGAATGCACTAGGTTAACGCACTCAGCAGGAGACAGAATGCACTAGGTTAACGCACTCAACAGGAGACAGAATGCACTAGGTTAACGCACTCAACATGAGACAGAATGCACTAGGTTAATACACTCAACATGAGACAGAATGCACTAGGTTAATACACTCAACATGAGACAGAATGCACTAGGTTAATACACTCAACATGAGACAGAATGCACTAGGCTAATGCACTCAACAGGAGACAGAATGCACTAGGTTAACGCACTCAACAGGAGACAGAATGCACTAGGTTAACGCACTCAACATGAGACAGAATGCACTAGGTTAATACACTCAACATGAGACAGAATGCACTAGGTTAATACACTCAACATGAGACAGAATGCACTAGGCTAATGCACTCAACAGGAGACAGAATGCACTAGGTTAACGCACTCAACAGGAGACAGAATGCACTAGGTTAATGCACTCAACATGAGACAGAATGCACTAGGTTAATACACTCAGCAGGAGACAGAATGCACTAGGTTAATGCACTCAACATGAGACAGAATGCACTAGGTTAATACACTCAACAGGAGACAGAATGCACTAGGTTAACGCACTCAGCAGGAGACAGAATGCACTAGGTTAATACACTCAGCAGGAGACAGAATGCACTAGGTTAATACACTCAACATGAGACAGAATGCACTAGGCTAATACACTCAACAGGAGACAGAATGCACTAGGTTAACGCACTCAGCAGGAGACAGAATGCACTAGGTTAATACACTCAACATGAGACAGAATGCACTAGGTTAATACACTCAACATGAGACAGAATGCACTAGGCTAATACACTCAACAGGAGACAGAATGCACTAGGTTAACGCACTCAGCAGGAGACAGAATGCACTAGGTTAATGCACTCAGCAGGAGACAGAATGCACTAGGTTAATACACTCAACATGAGACAGAATGCACTAGGTTAATACACTCAACATGAGACAGAATGCACTAGGTTAATACACTCAACAGGAGACAGAATGCACTAGGCTAATACACTCAACATGAGACAGAATGCACTAGGTTAACGCACTCAGCAGGAGACAGAATGCACTAGGCTAATACACTCAACAGGAGACAGAATGCACTAGGTTAACGCACTCAGCAGGAGACAGAATGCACTAGGTTAATGCACTCAGCAGGAGACAGAATGCACTAGGTTAATACACTCAACATGAGACAGAATGCACTAGCTTAATACACTCAACATGAGACAGAATGCACTAGGTTAATACACTCAACAGGAGACAGAATGCACTAGGCTAATACACTCAACATGAGACAGAATGCACTAGGTTAACGCACTCAGCAGGAGACAGAATGCACTAGGTTAATGCACTCAGCAGGAGACAGAATGCACTAGGTTAATACACTCAACAGGAGACAGAATGCACTAGGCTAATACACTCAACATGAGACAGAATGCACTAGGTTAATACACTCAACATGAGACAGAATGCACTAGGTTAATGCACTCAACATGAGACCAAGTGCATGAGTTGAATGAAAAACCATTCCTGTTGCTATTGTTCTGCATTGCTTAGTAAATAAATAGAGAAAGTGACATCCAGAGCAGGCATGCTCTGTAAAAAGCAATAATGACTAACCTTACATCGGAAACATTGTGGGTGCCAATGAGTGTTTAACGTAGAGATAAAGTCTTCTATGATTGGCTGCTCACAGCCACCACACTTGGGTGCAAACATTTCAAAGTAGTCGTTTCTATAATATGAAGGGAGTGCTTGTAAATCTAATAAGGTTTATAATTAGAGTTAGGTTTATTTGCATAGTCTTGCAAGTAGGCAATTGCATAACTCTGTTATGTCAACTCTGTTTGGAGTTTCCAGCTACAGTAAAACCTCTATTTGAATGCCACGGCGCTCTATTTTTTAATTCTTCCCCCTATGGTGCCAGTCAAATAAAGGCGGCGTTCAAATAGAAGCCGACGTTTTTTTCAAATAGCTTGTTAGAATTTAGAGAAGATAAATTTAACCCTTTTACGGGCAAAGTGAATCTCGCTTATGTTTTGCCCTTTCCTTCAGGTAGAGCGACATTACCCCTTTGGACGCAGTATATCTGCTAACTTGTCAAGGATCTCTAGCAGAGAAATATCTCTACCAGTTGATATCTATTGCTTACAATTAACCTGGGATAACATAGCCTGTGGCCTTGTGCCCTGCTTTGCAAGTTGTTGGTGCTTTCAATTTTTTATTTCATTCCAAATTTGAAGATATATTTTCATTTTATATCTATATTTAACAATGTTGCATAAAAGCTCATTGCACTCATTGATATGTTTGCGACAATTTGCAGCCAAAACTGGCTTTTTATATGCGATAGAAGACGGGTTATGAACGTTGATCAATTGTAAAATCAGTTGACGGCAAGGATGCTATCAAATAATATGCTATAAATCTGCAAATTTATAAGTTACATAATAATACTAGAAATTCCACTGTCATACAGCCCACGACCAAAGTGATATTTGAAAAAAAAGAAAGGGTGCTGATGGTTGAGAAATGCAATATTAGCAGTCAAATGGCACTGCAGTGCAATAGGATAACTGCAATGGTAGCTGTAATGTACTGGGTGTTATTATGTACAACAAACAGCAATAATGAAAGGAAATAATTATATGTTTATATCTCTCCTGCAATAGGAGAAATGCAATACTGGCCAATATTAGAAGTGAAATGCACTGATATTATTAGAATAACCAATATTATTAACATAGTAACAATATAAAACCAATGCACAATTTTGTTTACATTTCAAAACGTCATAGCTAACAATATCTCGAAGTTGTGATATTTATATAGATTTTTAGAAATTCTGTACCACGTAGTCATTGTTCTGTAGTCATCCAAACTTATAATTAGTTATTGTAATAATCTCATAAGAGCCGTTAGAAAAAATATCATCTTCATTTTCTTTACTTACACTGCGTTGGAGATCAGTTAGAATACCAATGTACCCCAAATTGTCTAAAATGTCAGTTACTTTTAAATCGGCAAAAATGAAACGATTTCAGTACTCCTAACTTAATTACAGAAACCTTCGGCAATTCGGCAATGCTATAGACTGGTGAAACGTGCACGTTATTTTTTTCGTGAAATGCGCACGACTTAAACACTATTCGCTGTCTCTCGGCGTTTTAATTTCCGGTCTTAACTTTGATAAAAGTGAGGCTTAGCAAGTTTTAATAACGATTTTCGGCCAAATAAATCTGTCTATTTATGTATAATCCAATCAGATGGGTTAGTTTTAGGAATTTGCGGTAACCTTTCAAAGGCTTGGTAACATGTTTAAATAGGTTTATATGCGTTTTGTATCATTATTATACTTAAACGACTTTACTGAAAAATAGTTAAATTTGTTGATAGGATTTCGTTTCAAGGGTTTGTGACGGCCATTAACAGATACTTTTTCGGGAGTTGCGTGCACATGTGCATCTATCATAAATCTCCCAAACTAATCACTTCACTCGTGTTTGGTCGTGGGAATATACCAAATGCTATAAATACAATAGAACCTCGGTTCTCAACCATAATCTATTCCAGAAGGTTGTTCGTAAACCGAGTTATTCGAGATCCGAAACAATTATTCAAATTAGAATTAATGTATGTAAATTTTAAGCAGTTCCAAGCCGAGATAACAACTTCGATAAAGTATTCTTTTTTAAATTTTAGACCATAAACTGTACTGTATACTACATACTATAAATAAAAACGGGTAGATATAGATTGTGTTCATTTTAAATAAAAGATTGTTTCTCTATGATGATAAAAATGGAACACAAAAAGTAAACATTTTGTATGTTTTGCTCTTAAAACATGGAAAACATTCTACGTTATGACATAATACCAAAAATTGCATAAATTGATAACGAAACAAAAAAAATACAACAGATCAGTTACATCAAAAATTGTGTGAAAAAGAAAATATAAACAGCAATGGCACGTTTACTTCACATCTTTGAAGGAGAATCCTCCTCCAAAACAATTTAGGGTAACGCGCCCGGAGGAGTTGTCTCCCTAATAGATTTCTTCGGTAGAGGGACGTCGTCCCAGATGATTCCTTCCTTTTTTGTAAAGAATTTATGAAGCGTAACTTGCTTCTCCCTTTGTTAATGAATGTTTCCATGCTGTTTCCAGAGCTGTTCCGAACATTTAATTCCAATGCGCATGCTTCGGTTTGTTCGAGAACCGAATTTATGTTCGAGATCCGAGACAAACAAATCTCAATTTTTTGTCGGAAACCGAGTTGGTCGAGAACCGAAGTGTTTGAGAACTGAGGTTCCACTGTATATATATATATATATATATATATATATATATATCTTCAAGAACAAGCGACATAAACAAATAATACTTATAACACATGCAGAAACAAAAATTAGCATTTTTTATACAAAAATATTTGCATCGTTTGCTCGGCCAGCTGTGTTTCTGCTGTTGCTTTCAATCGAACGAACATCTACTAGCTGTTCAATACCTTCCACAATGTTTTTTGACCCTAAACTCTACTTCTGCACTGGTGAACTAGTTGATAATAGCATCCAAACAATTTTTTAGCAGAGCAAGATTTTTACGCGTTGCATTTCGCACAAATGATAAACTTTTAGCAGCATGGCACAACTTTTAGCCTAAAACTATTGGTTCATATGCCATCGTAAATGTAGACCATTTTTCTCATACATCGAAGGATCAAGACTGCATTAAACAAGGAACTACTATCAACCTGATACAGTTATCAATTATTTTTACGGTGATGCTTTCAAAGTTTTAATGAAAAAAACGAAAACCTTTACAAAAACGATATAAACAAAAACATCAATAGAATTCATAGTTATTGATGTAACCGAGTCATTATTAGTACGATTTTGTGATCACTTCTATTACTGATAACTTTCTATTATGGGTTCGTAGAGATCAACGAATGTCAAAGTGGTGGTCAAATGGAGGTGACGTTCAATTAAGGGATGGAGCTCTAATTTTCAACCCTTCTCCTATGGTGAGGGTCAAATAGAGGTGACGGTTCAAATAAAGGTGGCATTCAAATAAAGGTTTTACGGTAAATTTCAGTGTACACTAGACACTCCTACAACGTAAATAATCCATTCCAAAAACATTTACACTACAGGGATTTAACATTATACGAACAGTAAAATACATGTACATTGGTCTAGTCCATTCCAAGATCCTCCCAAACTCAACCCTTTGAGCTTTCTCAACAAAACATAACTTTTTAATTTAATGGCTGTACAATAATCGTGGTATCATTGCTTTGTATCGACAACTTTTCTCTTAGCACGTTCACTTGGTTTGGGGTTCATGATTACAGCGACCTTACATTAAGCTACGGGGAGTGCGCACCGTCAACGTTACATCAAATCAATTTTTTTTCACTTTTGTCTTGACAGCAAGGTCTATGCTGCAAAGATAACATTATTGCATATAAAATGAAGTGAAAATTCTTTTTTACTATAATCAGAGCAGTGTCTGTCTGTTTGTCTGCCTAAAGCCAGGGTTAAAGGTTAGAATAAAAGATTGCTTTCAACGAATCTCCAACATCTGACATTCAGCTTGTTAGACTGACACTCTAACACCTGCACCATTCGACTGCCTTCGGGTATTTCTAATTGTGCAGCTATATATTATCTACGTTTCATCGACATACCTGACGATCTCTCACACTAGACTAGCAGGGTACTAGTATATATAACTAAATGAATGCCCGGTGTTGCACGGATAATAAAAAGGTTTTAGCATAAAAAATTTATTTTTAATCAACAAGTACAGCATTTACTGTTCGAACTTTTAAATTACGATATTTGCTCATTTCTGTGTGTGTCCGGCCAATGCATAATTCAAATATTCAAATGCTTGAGGCATAGCTAAAACAGCCATGGTTTGGGCTAATTGTGTATGTATACTATACACTCATTACACGTGATGATCTCTCATGGCGCGCATTAGACCGCCATTAGACCGCTGAAGCACGCGAGTCTACATATTTTTTTAATCAATTGCTATTAACTGGACATACGAATGACAACAGACAGACAATATTTGACTTTATATAACGGTATATATATACATATATATATATATATATATATATATATATATATATATATATATATATATACAGATAGCACTATGCATGCTTTTCCCTCCAATGTGTGACAAAAAAGAAAAGGATATTTTAAAAGCTATACTGAGATTCTCGTTATTCAAATTGGAATTTGAGGACTTATGACTTGAGGACTTATGACTTGACGTTTGACGTTATATGGAATTTTCATATTAGACGAAAAATTTTTTTTACATAAATCCTTTACGTTAAGTGGAATTTACGTCATAGGAAATTTACGTTATAGGAGCGTCTACTGTATATGCAATAACAGCAACAGACATGAAATATGACATACAAAGGTATTCATAGAGGCTACCTGCAATATGATATACAAAGGCACTAAATAAAGGCTACCTGCAATATGGTATACAAAGGCACTCATAGAGACTACCTGGTATATGATATACAAAGGCACTAAATAGAGACTACCTGCAATATGATAGACAAAAGCACTAAATAGAGTCTACCTGCAATATGACATACAAAGGCACTAAATAGAGTCTATCTGCAGTATGATATACAAAGGGTACTAAATAGAGACTACCTGCAATATGATATACAAAGGGCACTAAAAAGAGGCTAACTGCAATATGATATACAAAGGGTACTAAATAGAGGCTACCTGCAATATGATATACAAAGGGCACTAAATAGAGTCTACATGCAATATGATATACAAAGGGTACTAAATAGAGTCTACATGCAATATGACATACAAAGGCACTAAATAGAGTCTACCTGCAATATGACATACAAAGGCACTAAATAGAGGCTACATGCAGTATGATATACAAAGGGTACTAAATAGAGGCTACCTGCAGTATGACATACAAAGGGTACTAAATAGAGGCTACCTGCAATATGATATACAAAGGGCACTAAATAGAGGCTACCTGCAATATGATATACAAAGGGCACTAAATAGAGTCTATCTGCAGTATGATATACAAAGGGTACTAAATAGAGGCTACATGCAATATGATATACAAAGGGCACTAAATAGAGTCTATCTGCAGTATGATATACAAAGGGTACTAAATAGAGTCTACCTGCAATATGATATACAAAGGGTACTAAATAGAGGCTACATGCAATATGATATACAAAGGGTACTAAATAGAGGCTACATGCAATATGATATACAAAGGGTACTAAATAGAGGCTACCTGCAATATGATATACAAAGGCACTAAATAGAGTCTACCTGCAATATGATATACAAAGGGTACTAAATAGAGACTAACTGCAATATGATATACAAAGGGCACTAAATAGAGTCTACCTGCAATATGATATACAAAGGGCACTAAATAGAGGCTACATGCAATATGATATACAAAGGGTACTAAATAGAGGCTACATGCAATATGATATACAAAGGGTACTAAATAGAGACTAACTGCAATATGATATACAAAGGGCACTAAATAGAGGCTACCTGCAATATGATATACAAAGGGCACTAAATAGAGGCTACATGCAATATGATATACAAAGGGTACTAAATAGAGACTAACTGCAATATGATATACAAAGGGCACTAAATAGAGGCTACATGCAATATGATATACAAAGGGCACTAAATAGAGGCTACCTGCAATATGATATACAAAGGGCACTAAATAGAGGCTACATGCAATATGATATACAAAGGGTACTAAATAGAGGCTACCTGCAATATGATATACAAAGGGCACTAAATAGAGGCTACATGCAATATGATATACAAAGGGTACTAAATAGAGTCTATCTGCAGTATGATATACAAAGGGTACTAAATAGAGACTAACTGCAATATGATATACAAAGGGCACTAAATAGAGGCTACATGCAATATGATATACAAAGGGTACTAAATAGAGACTACATGCAGTATGATATACAAAGGGCACTAAATAGAGGCTACATGCAATATGATATACAAAGGGCACTAAATAGAGGCTACATGCAATATGATATACAAAGGGCACTAAATAGAGGCTACATGCAATATGATATACAAAGGGCACTAAATAGAGGCTACCTGCAATATGATATACAAAGGGCACTAAATAGAGGCTACATGCAATATGATATACAAAGGGCACTAAATAGAGGCTACATGCAATATGATATACAAAGGGTACTAAATAGAGTCTATCTGCAGTATGATATACAAAGGGTACTAAATAGAGACTAACTGCAATATGATATACAAAGGGTACTAAATAGAGTCTACCTGCAATATGATATACAAAGGGCACTAAATAGAGGCTACATGCAATATGATATACAAAGGGCACTAAATAGAGGCTACCTGCAATATGATATACAAAGGGTACTAAATAGAGGCTACATGCAGTATGATATACAAAGGGTACTAAATAGAGGCTACATGCAATATGATATACAAAGGGTACTAAATAGAGTCTACCTGCAATATGATATACAAAGGGTACTAAATAGAGTCTACCTGCAATATGACATACAAAGGCACTAAATAGAGTCTACCTGCAATATGACATACAAAGGCACTAAATAGAGGCTACATGCAATATGATATACAAAGGGTACTAAATAGAGTCTATCTGCAGTATGATATACAAAGGGCACTAAATAGAGGCTACCTGCAATATGATATACAAAGGGTACTAAATAGAGGCTACATGCAATATGATATACAAAGGGCACTAAATAGAGGCTACATGCAATATGATATACAAAGGGTACTAAATAGAGTCTATCTGCAGTATGATATACAAAGGGCACTAAATAGAGGCTACCTGCAATATGATATACAAAGGGTACTAAATAGAGGCTACATGCAATATGATATACAAAGGGCACTAAATAGAGGCTACATGCAATATGATATACAAAGGGTACTAAATAGAGACTAACTGCAATATGATATACAAAGGGCACTAAATAGAGGCTACATGCAATATGATATACAAAGGGCACTAAATAGAGGCTACATGCAATATGATATACAAAGGGTACTAAATAGAGGCTACCTGCAATATGATATACAAAGGGCACTAAATAGAGGCTACATGCAATATGATATACAAAGGGTACTAAATAGAGGCTACCTGCAATATGATATACAAAGGGCACTAAATAGAGGCTACCTGCAATATGATATACAAAGGGTACTAAATAGAGGCTACATGCAATATGATATACAAAGGGCACTAAATAGAGGCTACCTGCAATATGATATACAAAGGGTACTAAATAGAGGCTACCTGCAATATGATATACAAAGGGCACTAAATAGAGTCTACCTGCAATATGATATACAAAGGGCACTAAATAGAGGCTACATGCAATATGATATACAAAGGGTACTAAATAGAGGCTACCTGCAATATGATATACAAAGGCACTAAATAGAGGCTACATGCAATATGATATACAAAGGGCACTAAATAGAGTCTACCTGCAATATGACATACAAAGGCACTAAATAGAGTCTACCTGCAATATGACATACAAAGGCACTAAATAGAGGCTACATGCAATATGATATACAAAGGGTACTAAATAGAGTCTATCTGCAGTATGATATACAAAGGGCACTAAATAGAGGCTACCTGCAATATGATATACAAAGGGCACTAAATAGAGGCTACATGCAATATGATATACAAAGGGTACTAAATAGAGACTAACTGCAATATGATATACAAAGGGCACTAAATAGAGGCTACATGCAATATGATATACAAAGGGCACTAAATAGAGGCTACATGCAATATGATATACAAAGGGCACTAAATAGAGTCTACCTGCAATATGATATACAAAGGGCACTAAATAGAGTCTACCTGCAATATGATATACAAAGGGCACTAAATAGAGTCTATCTGCAATATGATATACAAAGGGCACTAAATAGAGGCTACCTGCAATATGATATACAAAGGGCACTAAATAGAGGCTACATGCAATATGATATACAAAGGGTACTAAATAGAGTCTATCTGCAGTATGATATACAAAGGGCACTAAATAGAGTCTACCTGCAATATGATATACAAAGGGCACTAAATAGAGGCTACATGCAATATGATATACAAAGGGTACTAAATAGAGGCTACCTGCAATATGATATACAAAGGGCACTAAATAGAGGCTACATGCAATATGATATACAAAGGGTACTAAATAGAGTCTATCTGCAGTATGATATACAAAGGGTACTAAATAGAGACTAACTGCAATATGATATACAAAGGGCACTAAATAGAGGCTACCTGCAATATGATAAAGAAGACACTAAATAGAGTCTACATGCAATATGATATACAAAGGGTACTAAATAGAGGCTACCTGCAATATGATAAAAAAGACACTAAATAGAGTCTACATGCAATATGATATACAAAGGGTACTAAATAGAGTCTACCTGCAATATGATATACAAAGGGCACTAAATAGAGGCTACATGCAATATGATATACAAAGGGTACTAAATAGAGGCTACCTGCAATATGATATACAAAGGGCACTAAATAGAGTCTACCTGCAATATGATATACAAAGGGCACTAAATAGAGGCTACATGCAATATGATATACAAAGGGTACTAAATAGAGGCTACCTGCAATATGATATACAAAGGGCACTAAATAGAGGCTACATGCAATATGATATACAAAGGGTACTAAATAGAGTCTATCTGCAGTATGATATACAAAGGGTACTAAATAGAGACTAACTGCAATATGATATACAAAGGGCACTAAATAGAGGCTACATGCAATATGATATACAAAGGGTACTAAATAGAGGCTACCTGCAATATGATATACAAAGGGCACTAAATAGAGGCTACATGCAATATGATATACAAAGGGTACTAAATAGAGTCTATCTGCAGTATGATATACAAAGGGTACTAAATAGAGACTAACTGCAATATGATATACAAAGGGCACTAAATAGAGGCTACCTGCAATATGATAAAAAAGACACTAAATAGAGTCTACATGCAATATGATATACAAAGGGTACTAAATAGAGTCTACCTGCAATATGATATACAAAGGGCACTAAATAGAGGCTACCTGCAATATGATATACAAAGGGCACTAAATAGAGTCTACCTGCAGTATGATATACAAAGGGCACTAAATAGAGTCTACCTGCAATATGATATACAAAGGGCACTAAATAGAGGCTACATGCAATATGATATACAAAGGGTACTAAATAGAGGCTACATGCAATATGATATACAAAGGGTACTAAATAGAGTCTATCTGCAGTATGATATACAAAGGGTACTAAATAGAGACTAACTGCAATATGATATACAAAGGGCACTAAATAGAGGCTACCTGCAATATGATAAAAAAGACACTAAATAGAGTCTACATGCAATATGATATACAAAGGGTACTAAATAGAGGCTACCTGCAATATGATAAAAAAGACACTAAATAGAGTCTACATGCAATATGATATACAAAGGGTACTAAATAGAGTCTACCTGCAATATGATATACAAAGGGCACTAAATAGAGGCTACATGCAATATGATATACAAAGGGTACTAAATAGAGGCTACCTGCAATATGATAAAAAAGACACTAAATAGAGTCTACATGCAATATGATATACAAAGGGCACTAAATAGAGGCTACCTGCAATATAATATACAAAGGGCACTAAATAGAGGCTACATGCAATATGATATACAAAGGGCACTAAATAGGGGCTACATGCAATATGGTATACAAAGGGCACTAAATAGAGGCTACATGCAATATGATATACAAAGGGCACTAAATAGGGGCTACATGCAATATGGTATACAAAGGGTACTAAATAGAGTCTACCTGCAATATGATATACAAAGGGCACTAAATAGAGGCTACATGCAATATGATATACAAAGGGCACTAAATAGAGGCTACATGCAATATGATATACAAAGGGCACTAAATAGAGGCTACATGCAATATGATATACAAAGGGCACTAAATAGGGGCTACATGCAATATGGTATACAAAGGCACTAAATAGAGGCTACCTGCAATATGATATACAAAGGGTACTAAATAGAGGCTACATGCAATATGATATACAAAGGGCACTAAATAGAGTCAACCTGCAATATGGTATACAAAGGGTACTAAATAGAGTCTACCTGCAATATGATATACAAAGGGCACTAAATAGAGGCTACATGCAATATGATATACAAAGGGTACTAAATAGAGGCTACCTGCAATATGATAAAAAAGACACTAAATAGAGTCTACATGCAATATGATATACAAAGGGTACTAAATAGAGTCTACCTGCAATATGATATACAAAGGGCACTAAATAGAGGCTACATGCAATATGATATACAAAGGGTACTAAATAGAGGCTACATGCAATATGATATACAAAGGGCACTAAATAGAGTCAACCTGCAATATGATATACAAAGGGTACTAAATAAAGGCTACATGCAATATGATATACAAAGGGTACTAAATAGAGGCTACATGCAATATGATATACAAAGGGTACTAAATAAAGGCTACATGCAATATGATATACAAAGGGTACTAAATAGAGGCTACCTGCAATATGATATACAAAGGCACTAAATAGAGTCTACCTGCAATATGATATACAAAGGGTACTAAATAGAGACTAACTGCAATATGATATACAAAGGGCACTAAATAGAGTCTACCTGCAATATGATATACAAAGGGCACTAAATAGAGGCTACATGCAATATGATATACAAAGGGTACTAAATAGAGGCTACATGCAATATGATATACAAAGGGTACTAAATAGAGACTAACTGCAATATGATATACAAAGGGCACTAAATAGAGGCTACCTGCAATATGATATACAAAGGGCACTAAATAGAGGCTACATGCAATATGATATACAAAGGGTACTAAATAGAGACTAACTGCAATATGATATACAAAGGGCACTAAATAGAGGCTACATGCAATATGATATACAAAGGGCACTAAATAGAGGCTACCTGCAATATGATATACAAAGGGCACTAAATAGAGGCTACATGCAATATGATATACAAAGGGTACTAAATAGAGGCTACCTGCAATATGATATACAAAGGGCACTAAATAGAGGCTACATGCAATATGATATACAAAGGGTACTAAATAGAGTCTATCTGCAGTATGATATACAAAGGGTACTAAATAGAGACTAACTGCAATATGATATACAAAGGGCACTAAATAGAGGCTACATGCAATATGATATACAAAGGGTACTAAATAGAGACTACATGCAGTATGATATACAAAGGGCACTAAATAGAGGCTACATGCAATATGATATACAAAGGGCACTAAATAGAGGCTACATGCAATATGATATACAAAGGGCACTAAATAGAGGCTACATGCAATATGATATACAAAGGGCACTAAATAGAGGCTACCTGCAATATGATATACAAAGGGCACTAAATAGAGGCTACATGCAATATGATATACAAAGGGCACTAAATAGAGGCTACATGCAATATGATATACAAAGGGTACTAAATAGAGTCTATCTGCAGTATGATATACAAAGGGTACTAAATAGAGACTAACTGCAATATGATATACAAAGGGTACTAAATAGAGTCTACCTGCAATATGATATACAAAGGGCACTAAATAGAGGCTACATGCAATATGATATACAAAGGGCACTAAATAGAGGCTACCTGCAATATGATATACAAAGGGTACTAAATAGAGGCTACATGCAGTATGATATACAAAGGGTACTAAATAGAGGCTACATGCAATATGATATACAAAGGGTACTAAATAGAGTCTACCTGCAATATGATATACAAAGGGTACTAAATAGAGTCTACCTGCAATATGACATACAAAGGCACTAAATAGAGTCTACCTGCAATATGACATACAAAGGCACTAAATAGAGGCTACATGCAATATGATATACAAAGGGTACTAAATAGAGTCTATCTGCAGTATGATATACAAAGGGCACTAAATAGAGGCTACCTGCAATATGATATACAAAGGGTACTAAATAGAGGCTACATGCAATATGATATACAAAGGGCACTAAATAGAGGCTACATGCAATATGATATACAAAGGGTACTAAATAGAGTCTATCTGCAGTATGATATACAAAGGGCACTAAATAGAGGCTACCTGCAATATGATATACAAAGGGTACTAAATAGAGGCTACATGCAATATGATATACAAAGGGCACTAAATAGAGGCTACATGCAATATGATATACAAAGGGTACTAAATAGAGACTAACTGCAATATGATATACAAAGGGCACTAAATAGAGGCTACATGCAATATGATATACAAAGGGCACTAAATAGAGGCTACATGCAATATGATATACAAAGGGTACTAAATAGAGGCTACCTGCAATATGATATACAAAGGGCACTAAATAGAGGCTACATGCAATATGATATACAAAGGGTACTAAATAGAGGCTACCTGCAATATGATATACAAAGGGCACTAAATAGAGGCTACCTGCAATATGATATACAAAGGGTACTAAATAGAGGCTACATGCAATATGATATACAAAGGGCACTAAATAGAGGCTACCTGCAATATGATATACAAAGGGTACTAAATAGAGGCTACCTGCAATATGATATACAAAGGGCACTAAATAGAGTCTACCTGCAATATGATATACAAAGGGCACTAAATAGAGGCTACATGCAATATGATATACAAAGGGTACTAAATAGAGGCTACCTGCAATATGATATACAAAGGCACTAAATAGAGGCTACATGCAATATGATATACAAAGGGCACTAAATAGAGTCTACCTGCAATATGACATACAAAGGCACTAAATAGAGTCTACCTGCAATATGACATACAAAGGCACTAAATAGAGGCTACATGCAATATGATATACAAAGGGTACTAAATAGAGTCTATCTGCAGTATGATATACAAAGGGCACTAAATAGAGGCTACCTGCAATATGATATACAAAGGGCACTAAATAGAGGCTACATGCAATATGATATACAAAGGGTACTAAATAGAGACTAACTGCAATATGATATACAAAGGGCACTAAATAGAGGCTACATGCAATATGATATACAAAGGGCACTAAATAGAGGCTACATGCAATATGATATACAAAGGGCACTAAATAGAGTCTACCTGCAATATGATATACAAAGGGCACTAAATAGAGTCTACCTGCAATATGATATACAAAGGGCACTAAATAGAGTCTATCTGCAATATGATATACAAAGGGCACTAAATAGAGGCTACCTGCAATATGATATACAAAGGGCACTAAATAGAGGCTACATGCAATATGATATACAAAGGGTACTAAATAGAGTCTATCTGCAGTATGATATACAAAGGGCACTAAATAGAGTCTACCTGCAATATGATATACAAAGGGCACTAAATAGAGGCTACATGCAATATGATATACAAAGGGTACTAAATAGAGGCTACCTGCAATATGATATACAAAGGGCACTAAATAGAGGCTACATGCAATATGATATACAAAGGGTACTAAATAGAGTCTATCTGCAGTATGATATACAAAGGGTACTAAATAGAGACTAACTGCAATATGATATACAAAGGGCACTAAATAGAGGCTACCTGCAATATGATAAAGAAGACACTAAATAGAGTCTACATGCAATATGATATACAAAGGGTACTAAATAGAGGCTACCTGCAATATGATAAAAAAGACACTAAATAGAGTCTACATGCAATATGATATACAAAGGGTACTAAATAGAGTCTACCTGCAATATGATATACAAAGGGCACTAAATAGAGGCTACATGCAATATGATATACAAAGGGTACTAAATAGAGGCTACCTGCAATATGATATACAAAGGGCACTAAATAGAGTCTACCTGCAATATGATATACAAAGGGCACTAAATAGAGGCTACATGCAATATGATATACAAAGGGTACTAAATAGAGGCTACCTGCAATATGATATACAAAGGGCACTAAATAGAGGCTACATGCAATATGATATACAAAGGGTACTAAATAGAGTCTATCTGCAGTATGATATACAAAGGGTACTAAATAGAGACTAACTGCAATATGATATACAAAGGGCACTAAATAGAGGCTACATGCAATATGATATACAAAGGGTACTAAATAGAGGCTACCTGCAATATGATATACAAAGGGCACTAAATAGAGGCTACATGCAATATGATATACAAAGGGTACTAAATAGAGTCTATCTGCAGTATGATATACAAAGGGTACTAAATAGAGACTAACTGCAATATGATATACAAAGGGCACTAAATAGAGGCTACCTGCAATATGATAAAAAAGACACTAAATAGAGTCTACATGCAATATGATATACAAAGGGTACTAAATAGAGTCTACCTGCAATATGATATACAAAGGGCACTAAATAGAGGCTACCTGCAATATGATATACAAAGGGCACTAAATAGAGTCTACCTGCAGTATGATATACAAAGGGCACTAAATAGAGTCTACCTGCAATATGATATACAAAGGGCACTAAATAGAGGCTACATGCAATATGATATACAAAGGGTACTAAATAGAGGCTACATGCAATATGATATACAAAGGGTACTAAATAGAGTCTATCTGCAGTATGATATACAAAGGGTACTAAATAGAGACTAACTGCAATATGATATACAAAGGGCACTAAATAGAGGCTACCTGCAATATGATAAAAAAGACACTAAATAGAGTCTACATGCAATATGATATACAAAGGGTACTAAATAGAGGCTACCTGCAATATGATAAAAAAGACACTAAATAGAGTCTACATGCAATATGATATACAAAGGGTACTAAATAGAGTCTACCTGCAATATGATATACAAAGGGCACTAAATAGAGGCTACATGCAATATGATATACAAAGGGTACTAAATAGAGGCTACCTGCAATATGATAAAAAAGACACTAAATAGAGTCTACATGCAATATGATATACAAAGGGCACTAAATAGAGGCTACCTGCAATATAATATACAAAGGGCACTAAATAGAGGCTACATGCAATATGATATACAAAGGGCACTAAATAGGGGCTACATGCAATATGGTATACAAAGGGCACTAAATAGAGGCTACATGCAATATGATATACAAAGGGCACTAAATAGGGGCTACATGCAATATGGTATACAAAGGGTACTAAATAGAGTCTACCTGCAATATGATATACAAAGGGCACTAAATAGAGGCTACATGCAATATGATATACAAAGGGCACTAAATAGAGGCTACATGCAATATGATATACAAAGGGCACTAAATAGAGGCTACATGCAATATGATATACAAAGGGCACTAAATAGGGGCTACATGCAATATGGTATACAAAGGCACTAAATAGAGGCTACCTGCAATATGATATACAAAGGGTACTAAATAGAGTCTACCTGCAATATGATATACAAAGGGTACTAAATAGAGGCTACCTGCAATATGATATACAAAGGGCACTAAATAGAGTCAACCTGCAATATGGTATACAAAGGGTACTAAATAGAGTCTACCTGCAATATGATATACAAAGGGCACTAAATAGAGGCTACATGCAATATGATATACAAAGGGTACTAAATAGAGGCTACCTGCAATATGATAAAAAAGACACTAAATAGAGTCTACATGCAATATGATATACAAAGGGTACTAAATAGAGTCTACCTGCAATATGATATACAAAGGGCACTAAATAGAGGCTACATGCAATATGATATACAAAGGGTACTAAATAGAGGCTACATGCAATATGATATACAAAGGGCACTAAATAGAGTCAACCTGCAATATGATATACAAAGGGTACTAAATAAAGGCTACATGCAATATGATATACAAAGGGTACTAAATAGAGGCTACATGCAATATGATATACAAAGGGTACTAAATAAAGGCTACATGCAATATGATATACAAAGGGTACTAAATAGAGTCTACCTGCAATATGATATACAAAGGGCACTAAATAGAGGCTACCTGCAATATGATATACAAAGGGTACTAAATAAAGGCTACATGCAATATGATATACAAAGGGTACTAAATAGAGTCTACCTGCAATATGATATACAAAGGGCACTAAATAGAGGCTACCTGCAATATGATATACAAAGGGCACTAAATAGAGTCTACATGCAATATGATATACAAAGGGCACTAAATAGAGGCTACCTGCAATATGATATACAAAGGGTACTAAATAAAGGCTACCTGCAATATGATATACAAAGGGTACTAAATAGAGGCTACCTGCAATATGATATACAAAGGGCACTAAATAGAGGCTACATGCAATATGATATACAAAGGGCACTAAATAGAGGCTACATGCAATATGATATACAAAGGGCACTAAATAGAGACTAACTGCAATATGATATACAAAGGGCACTAAAAAGAGGCTAACTGCAATATGATATACAAAGGGTACTAAATAGAGGCTACCTGCAATATGATATACAAAGGGCACTAAAAAGAGGCTAACTGCAATATGATATACAAAGGGTACTAAATAGAGGCTACCTGCAATATGATATACAAAGGGTACTAAATAGAGGCTACATGCAATATGATATACAAAGGGTACTAAATAGAGGCTACCTGCAATATGATATACAAAGGGCACTAAATAGAGTCTACCTGCAATATGATATACAAAGGGCACTAAATAGAGGCTACCTGCAATATGATATACAAAGGGCACTAAATAGAGGCTACATGCAATATGATATACAAAGGGTACTAAATAGAGTCTACCTGCAATATGATATACAAAGGGCACTAAATAGAGGCTACATGCAATATGATATACAAAGGGTACTAAATAGAGGCTACCTGCAATATGATAAAAAAGACACTAAATAGAGTCTACATGCAATATGATATACAAAGGGTACTAAATAGAGTCTACCTGCAATATGATATACAAAGGGTACTAAATAGAGGCTACCTGCAATATGATATACAAAGGGTACTAAATAGAGGCTACATGCAATATGATATACAAAGGGTACTAAATAGAGGCTACCTGCAATATGATATACAAAGGGCACTAAATAGAGTCTACCTGCAATATGATATACAAAGGGCACTAAATAGAGGCTACCTGCAATATGATATACAAAGGGCACTAAATAGAGGCTACATGCAATATGATATACAAAGGGTACTAAATAGAGGCTACATGCAATATGATATACAAAGGGTACTAAATAGAGGCTACATGCAATATGATATACAAAGGGTACTAAATAGAGGCTAACTGCAATATGATATACAAAGGGTACTAAATAGAGTCTACCTGCAATATGATATACAAAGGGCACTAAATAGAGGCTACATGCAATATGATATACAAAGGACACTAAATAGAGGCTACATGCAATATGATATACAAAGGGTACTAAATAGAGACTACCTGCAATATGATATACAAAGGGTACTAAATAGAGGCTACCTGCAATATGATAAAAAAGACACTAAATAGAGTCTACATGCAATATGATATACAAAGGGTACTAAATAGAGTCTACCTGCAATATGATATACAAAGGCACTAAATAGAGTCTACCTGCAATATGATATACAAAGGGCACTAAATAGAGGCTACCTGCAATATGATATACAAAGGGCACTAAATAGAGTCTACATGCAATATGATATACAAAGGGCACTAAATAGAGTCTACATGCAATATGATATACAAAGGGTACTAAATAGAGACTACCTGCAATATGATATACAAAGGGTACTAAATAGAGGCTACATGCAATATGATATACAAAGGGCACTAAATAGAGTCTACATGCAATATGATATACAAAGGGTACTAAATAGAGACTACCTGCAATATGATATACAAAGGGTACTAAATAGAGGCTACCTGCAATATGATAAAAAAGACACTAAATAGAGGCTACCTGCAGTATGATATACAAAGGGTACTAAATAGAGGCTACCTGCAATATGATATACAAAGGGCACTAAATAGAGTCTACCTGCAATATGATATACAAAGGGCACTAAATAGAGTCTACATGCAATATGATATACAAAGGGTACTAAATAGAGGCTACCTGCAATATGATAAAAAAGACACTAAATAGAGTCTACATGCAATATGATATACAAAGGGTACTAAATAGAGTCTATCTGCAATATGATATACAAAGGGCACTAAATAGAGGCTACCTGCAATATGATAAAAAAGACACTAAATAGAGTCTACATGCAATATGATATACAAAGGGTACTAAATAGAGGCTACCTGCAATATGATAAAAAAGACACTAAATAGAGTCTACATGCAATATGATATACAAAGGGTACTAAATAGAGTCTATCTGCAATATGATATACAAAAGACACTAAATAGAGTCTACATGCAATATGATATACAAAGGGCACTAAATAGAGTCTACCTGCAATATGATATACAAAGGGCACTAAATAGAGGCTACCTGCAATATGATATACAAAGGGTACTAAATAGAGGCTACATGCAATATGATATACAAAGGGCACTAAATAGAGACTACATGCAATATGATATACAAAGGGTACTAAATAGAGACTACATGCAATATGATATACAAAGGGTACTAAATAGAGACTACCTGCAATATGATATACAAAGGGTACTAAATAGAGGCTACCTGCAATATGATATACAAAGGGCACTAAATAGAGACTACCTGCAATATGATATACAAAGGGCACTAAATAGAGGCTACCTGCAATATGATATACAAAGGGTACTAAATAGAGGCTACCTGCAATATGATATACAAAGGGCACTAAATAGAGGCTACATGCAATATGATATACAAAGGGTACTAAATAGAGACTACCTGCAATATGGTATACAAAGGCACTAAATAGAGGCTACCTGCAATATGATATACAAAGGGCACTAAATAGAGTCTACCTGCAATATGATATACAAAGGGCACTAAATAGAGTCTACCTGCAATATGATATACAAAGGGTACTAAATAGAGTCAACCTGCAATATGATATACAAAAGGCACTAAATAGAGGCTACCTGCAATATGATATACAAAGGGCACTAAATAGAGACTAACTGCAATATGATATACAAAGGGCACTAAAAAGAGGCTAACTGCAATATGATATACAAAGGGTACTAAATAGAGGCTACCTGCAATATGATATACAAAGGGCACTAAAAAGAGGCTAACTGCAATATGATATACAAAGGGTACTAAATAGAGGCTACCTGCAATATGATATACAAAGGGTACTAAATAGAGGCTACATGCAATATGATATACAAAGGGTACTAAATAGAGGCTACCTGCAATATGATATACAAAGGGCACTAAATAGAGTCTACCTGCAATATGATATACAAAGGGCACTAAATAGAGTCTACCTGCAATATGATATACAAAGGGTACTAAATAGAGTCTACCTGCAATATGATATACAAAGGGCACTAAATAGAGTCAACCTGCAATATGATATACAAAGGGCACTAAATAGAGTCTACCTGCAATATGACATACAAAGGGCACTAAATAGAGGCTAGCTGCAATATGATATACAAAGGGCACTAAATAGAGTCTACCTGCAATATGATATACAAAGGGCACTAAATAGAGGCTACATGCAGTATGATATACAAAGGGCACTAAATAGAGGCTACATGCAATATGATATACAAAGGGTACTAAATAGAGGCTACATGCAATATGATATACAAAGGGCACTAAATAGAGGCTACCTGCAATATGATATACAAAGGGTACTAAATAGAGGCTACCTGCAATATGGTATACAAAGGGCACTAAATAGAGACTACCTGCAATATGATATACAAAGGGCACTAAATAGAGGCTACCTGCAATATGATATACAAAGGGCACTAAATAGAGGCTACATGCAATATGATATACAAAGGGCACTAAATAGAGGCTACCTGCAATATGATATACAAAGGGTACTAAATAGAGGCTACCTGCAATATGGTATACAAAGGGCACTAAATAGAGACTACCTGCAATATGATATACAAAGGGCACTAAAAAGAGGCTACATGCAGTATGATATACAAAGGGTACTAAATAGAGGCTACATGCAATATGATATACAAAGGCACTAAATAAAGGCTACCTGCAATATGGTATACAAAGGCACTCATAGAGACTACCTGGTATATGATATACAAAGGCACTAAATAGAGACTACCTGCAATATGATAGACAAAAGCACTAAATAGAGTCTACCTGCAATATGACATACAAAGGCACTAAATAGAGGCTAACTGCAATATGATAGACAAAAGCACTAAATAGAGTCTACCTGCAATATGATAGACAAAAGCACTAAATAGAGTCTACCTGCAATATGATATACAAAGGCACTAAATAAAGGCTACCTGCAATATGGTATACAAAGGCACTCATAGAGACTACCTGCAATATGATAGACAAAAGCACTAAATAGAGTCTACCTGCAATATGATATACAAAGGCACTAAATAAAGGCTACCTGCAATATGGTATACAAAGGCACTCATAGAGACTACCTGCAATATGATAGACAAAAGCACTAAATAGAGTCTACCTGCAATATGACATACAAAGGCACTAAATAGAGGCTAACTGCAATATGATATACAAAGGCACTAAATAGAGACTACCTGCAATATGATAGACAAAAGCACTAAATAGAGTCTACCTGCAATATGATATACAAAGGCACTAAATAAAGGCTACCTGCAATATGGTATACAAAGGCACTCATAGAGACTACCTGCAATATGATATACAAAGGGCACTAAATAGAGGCTACCTGCAATATGATATACAAAGGGCACTAAATAGAGACTACCTGCAATATGATATACAAAGGGCACTAAATAGAGTCTACCTGCAATATGATATACAAAGGGTACTAAATAGAGACTACCTGCAATATGGTATACAAAGGCACTAAATAGAGGCTACCCGCAATATGATAAAAAAGACACTAAATAGAGTCTACCTGCAATATGATATACAAAGACACTAAATAGAGTCAACCTGCAATATGGTATACAAAGGGCACTCATAGAGACTACCTGCAATATGATATACAAAGGGCACTAAATAGAGGCTACCTGCAATATGATATACAAAGGGCACTAAATAGAGTCTACCTGCAATATGGTATACAAAGGGCACTCATAGAGACTACCTGCAATATGATATACAAAGGGCACTAAATAGAGGCTACATGCAATATGATACACAAAGGGCACTAAATAGAGGCTACCTGCAATATGATATACAAAGACACTAAATAGAGTCAACCTGCAATATGGTATACAAAGGGCACTCATAGAGACTACCTGCAATATGATATACAAAGGGCACTAAATAGAGGCTACCTGCAATATGATATACAAAGGGCACTAAATAGAGTCTACCTGCAATATGATATACAAAGACACTAAATAGAGTCTACCTGCAATATGGTATACAAAGGGCACTCATAGAGACTACCTGCAATATGATATACAAAGGGCACTAAATAGAGGCTACATGCAATATGATACACAAAGGGCACTAAATAGAGGCTACCTGCAATATGACATACAAAGGTACTAAATAGAGGCTAACTGCAATATGATATACAAAGGGCACTAAATAGAGGCTACCTGCAGTATGATATACAAAGGGCACTAAATAGAGGCTACCTGCAGTATGATATACAAAGGGCACTAAATAGAGGCTACATGCAGTATGATATACAAAGGGCACTAAATAGAGGCTACATGCAATATGATATACAAAGGGTACTAAATAGAGGCTACATGCAATATGATATACAAAGGCACTAAATAGAGTCTACCTGCAATATGATATACAAAGGGCACTAAATAGAGGCTACCTGCAATATGATATACAAAGGGTACTAAATAGAGGCTACATGCAATATGATATACAAAGGGTACTAAATAGAGTCTACCTGCAATATGATATACAAAGGGCACTAAATAGAGTCTACCTGCAATATGATATACAAAGGGCACTAAATAGAGGCTACCTGCAATATGATATACAAAGGGCACTAAATAGAGTGTACATGCAGTATGATATACAAAGGCACTAAATAGAGTCTACCTGCAATATGATATACAAAGACACTAAATAGAGTCAACCTGCAATATGATATACAAAGGGCACTAAATAGAGGCTACCTGCAATATGATATACAAAGGCACTAAATAGAGGCTACCTGCAATATGATATACAAAGGGTACTAAATAGAGTCTACCTGCAATATGATATACAAAGGGCACTAAATAGAGTGTACCTGCAGTATGATATACAAAGGGCACTAAATAGAGGCTACATGCAATATGATATACAAAGGCACTAAATAGAGTCTACCTGCAATATGATATACAAAGACACTAAATAGAGTCAACCTGCAATATGATATACAAAGGGCACTAAATAGAGGCTACCTGCAGTATGATATACAAAGGGTACTAAATAGAGGCTACATGCAATATGATAAAAAAGACACTAAATAGAGGCTACCTGCAATATGATATACAAAGGGTACTAAATAGAGTCTACCTGCAATATGATATACAAAGGCACTAAATAGAGTCTACCTGCAATATGATATACAAAGATACTAAATAGAGTCAACCTGCAATATGATATACAAAGGGCACTAAATAGAGGCTACCTGCAACATGATATACAAATGGCACTAAATAGAGGCTAACTGCAATATGATATACAAAGGGTACTAAATAGAGTCTACCTGCAATATGATATACAAAGGCACTAAATAGAGTCTACCTGCAATATGATATACAAAGGGTACTAAATAGAGTCTACCTGCAATATGATATACGAAGGCACTAAATAGAGTCTACCTGCAATATGATATACAAAGGCACTAAATAGAGGCTACCTGCAGTATGATATACAAAGGGTACTAAATAGAGGCTACATGCAGTATGATATACAAAGGGCACTAAATAGAGGCTACCTGCAATATGATATACAAAGGGCACTAAATAGAGGCTACCTGCAATATGATAAAAAAGACACTAAATAGAGGCTACCTGCAATATGATATACAAAGGGTACTAAATAGAGTCTACCTGCAATATGATATACAAAGGCACTAAATAGAGTCTACCTGCAATATGATATACAAAGATACTAAATAGAGTCAACCTGCAATATGATATACAAAGGGCACTAAATAGAGGCTACCTGCAACATGATATACAAATGGCACTAAATAGAGGCTAACTGCAATATGATATACAAAGGGTACTAAATAGAGTCTACCTGCAATATGATATACAAAGGCACTAAATAGAGTCTACCTGCAATATGATATACAAAGGGTACTAAATAGAGTCTACCTGCAATATGATATACAAAGGCACTAAATAGAGTCTACCTGCAATATGATATACAAAGGCACTAAATAGAGTCTACCTGCAATATGATATACAAAGGGCACTAAATAGAGACTAACTGCAATATGATATACAAAGGGTACTAAATAGAGTCTATCTGCAATATGATATACAAAGGCACTAAATAGAGTCTACCTGCAATATGATATACAAAGGGCACTAAAAAGAGGCTACCTGCAATATGATATACAAAGGGCACTAAATAGAGACTAACTGCAATATGATATACAAAGGGTACTAAATAGAGGCTAACTGCAATATGATATACAAAGGGTACTAAATAGAGGCTACCTGCAACATGATATACAAATGGCACTAAATAGAGGCTAACTGCAATATGATATACAAAGGGTACTAAATAGAGTCTACCTGCAATATGATATACAAAGGCACTAAATAGAGTCTACCTGCAATATGATATACAAAGGGCACTAAATAGAGGCTACCTGCAATATGATATACAAAGGGCACTAAATAGAGGCTAACTGCAATATGGTATACAAAGGGCACTAAATAGAGTCTACCTGCAATATGATATACAAAGGGCACTAAATAGAGGCTACCTGCAATATGATATACAAAGGGTACTAAATAGAGGCTAACTGCAATATGATATACAAAGGGTACTAAATAGAGGCTACCTGCAACATGATATACAAATGGCACTAAATAGAGGCTAACTGCAATATGATATACAAAGGGTACTAAATAGAGTCTACCTGCAATATGATATACAAAGGCACTAAATAGAGTCTACCTGCAATATGATATACAAAGGGCACTAAATAGAGGCTACCTGCAACATGATATACAAATGGCACTAAATAGAGGCTAACTGCAATATGATATACAAAGGGTACTAAATAGAGTCTACCTGCAATATGATATACAAAGGCACTAAATAGAGTCTACCTGCAATATGATATACAAAGGGCACTAAATAGAGGCTACCTGCAATATGATATACAAAGGACACTAAATAGAGGCTACCTGCAATATGATATACAAAGGGCACTAAATAGAGTCTACCTGCAATATGATATACAAAGGGCACTAAATAGAGGCTACCTGCAATATGATATACAAAGGACACTAAATAGAGGCTACCTGCAGTATGATATACAAAGGGCACTAAATAGAGGCTACCTGCAATATGATATACAAAGGGTACTAAATAGAGGCTAACTGCAATATGATATACAAAGGGCACTAAATAGAGGCTACCTGCAACATGATATACAAATGGCACTAAATAGAGGCTAACTGCAATATGATATACAAAGGGTACTAAATAGAGTCTACCTGCAATATGATATACAAAGGCACTAAATAGAGTCTACCTGCAATATGATATACAAAGGGCACTAAATAGAGGCTACCTGCAATATGATATACAAAGGACACTAAATAGAGGCTACCTGCAATATGATATACAAAGGGCACTAAATAGAGTCTACCTGCAATATGATATACAAAGGCACTAAATAGAGTCTACCTGCAATATGATATACAAAGGGCACTAAATAGAGGCTACCTGCAATATGATATACAAAGGACACTAAATAGAGGCTACCTGCAGTATGATATACAAAGGGCACTAAATAGAGACTACCTGCAATATGATATACAAAGGGCACTAAATAGAGTCTACCCGCAATATGATATACAAAGGACACTAAATAGAGGCTACCTGCAACATGATATACAAATGGCACTAAATAGAGGCTAACTGCAATATGATATACAAAGGGTACTAAATAGAGTCTACCTGCAATATGATATACAAAGGCACTAAATAGAGTCTACATGCAATATGATATACAAAGGGTACTAAATAGAGGCTACCTGCAATATGATATACAAAGGGTACTAAATAGAGTCTACATGCAATATGATATACAAAGGGCACTAAATAGAGGCTACCTGCAATATGATATACAAAGGGCACTAAATAGAGGCTACCTGCAATATGATATACAAAGGCACTAAATAGAGTCTACATGCAATATGATATACAAAGGGTACTAAATAGAGGCTACCTGCAATATGATATACAAAGGGTACTAAATAGAGACTACCTGCAGTATGATATACAAAGGCACTAAATAGAGTCTACATGCAATATGATATACAAAGGGTACTAAATAGAGGCTACCTGCAATATGATATACAAAGGGTACTAAATAGAGACTACCTGCAGTATGATATACAAAGGGCACTAAATAGAGGCTACCTGCAACATGATATACAAATGGCACTAAATAGAGGCTAACTGCAATATGATATACAAAGGGTACTAAATAGAGTCTACCTGCAATATGATATACAAAGGGTACTAAATAGAGTCTACCTGCAATATGATATACAAAGGCACTAAATAGAGTCTACCTGCAATATGATATACAAAGGGCACTAAATAGAGGCTACCTGCAATATGATATACAAAGACACTAAATAGAGACTAACTGCAATATGATATACAAAGGCACTAAATAGAGTCTACCTGCAATATGATATACAAAGGGCACTAAATAGAGGCTACCTGCAATATGATATACAAAGGGCACTAAATAGAGACTACCTGCAATATGATATACAAAGGGTACTAAATAGAGTCTACCTGCAATATGATATACAAAGGGCACTAAATAGAGACTACCTGCAATATGATATACAAAGGGTACTAAATAGAGGCTACATGCAATATGATATACAAAGGGTACTAAATAGAGGCTACATGCAATATGATATACAAAGGGCACTAAATAGAGTCTACCTGCAATATGATATACAAAGGGCACTAAATAGAGTCTACCTGCAATATGATATACAAAGGGCACTAAATAGAGTCTATCTGCAGTATGATATACAAAGGGCACTAAATAGAGTCTACCTGCAATATGATATACAAAGGGTACTAAATAGAGGCTACATGCAATATGATATACAAAGGGTACTAAATAGAGGCTACATGCAATATGATATACAAAGGGCACTAAATAGAGTCTACCTGCAATATGATATACAAAGGGTACTAAATAGAGGCTACATGCAATATGGTATACAAAGGCACTAAATAGAGTCTACCTGCAATATGATATACAAAGGGCACTAAATAGAGGCTACCTGCAATATGATATACAAAGGACACTAAATAGAGGCTATCTGCAGTATGATATACAAAGGGCACTAAATAGAGTCTATCTGCAATATGATATACAAAGGGTACTAAATAGAGGCTACCTGCAATATGATATACAAAGGCACTAAATAGAGTCTACCTGCAATATGATATACAAAGGGTACTAAATAGAGGCTACCTGCAATATGATATACAAAGGGTACTAAATAGAGTCTATCTGCAGTATGATATACAAAGGGCACTAAATAGTCTACCTGCAATATGATATACAAAGGGTACTAAATAGAGTCTACCTGCAATATGATATACAAAGGGTACTAAATAGAGGCTACATGCAATATGATATACAAAGGGTACTAAATAGAGTCTATCTGCAGTATGATATACAAAGGGCACTAAATAGAGTCTACCTGCAATATGGTATACAAAGGCACTAAATAGAGGCTACATGCAATATGATATACAAAGACACTAAATAGAGGCTACCTGCAGTATGATATACAAAGGGCACTAAATAGAGTCTACCTGCAATATGATATACAAAGGGCACTAAATAGAGTCTACCTGCAATATGATATACAAAGGGTACTAAATAGAGTCTACCTGCAATATGATATACAAAGGGCACTAAATAGAGTCTACCTGCAATATGATATACAAAGGGTACTAAATAGAGGCTAACTGCAATATGATATACAAAGGGTACTAAATAGAGACTAACTGCAATATGATATACAAAGGGTACTAAATAGAGTCTACCTGCAATATGATATACAAAGGGCACTAAATAGAGGCTACATGCAATATGATATACAAAGGGCACTAAATAGAGTCTACCTGCAATATGATATACAAAGGGCACTAAATAGAGTCTACCTGCAATATGATATACAAAGGGTACTAAATAGAGTCTACCTGCAATATGATATACAAAGGGTACTAAATAGAGGCTACCTGCAATATGATATACAAAGGGTACTAAATAGAGGCTACCTGCAATATGATATACAAAGGGCACTAAATAGAGGCTACATGCAATATGATATACAAAGGACACTAAATAGAGGCTACCTGCAACATGATATACAAATGGCACTAAATAGAGGCTAACTGCAATATGATATACAAAGGGTACTAAATAGAGTCTACCTGCAATATGATATACAAAGGCACTAAATAGAGTCTACATGCAATATGATATACAAAGGGTACTAAATAGAGGCTACCTGCAATATGATATACAAAGGGTACTAAATAGAGTCTATCTGCAGTATGATATACAAAGGGCACTAAATAGAGTCTACCTGCAATATGATATACAAAGGGTACTAAATAGAGTCTACCTGCAATATGATATACAAAGGGTACTAAATAGAGGCTACATGCAATATGATATACAAAGGGTACTAAATAGAGTCTATCTGCAGTATGATATACAAAGGGCACTAAATAGAGTCTACCTGCAATATGATATACAAAGGGCACTAAATAGAGGCTACATGCAATATGATATACAAAGGGCACTAAATAGAGTCTACCTGCAATATGATATACAAAGGGTACTAAATAGAGGCTACATGCAATATGCAAAGGCACTAAATAGAGTCTACCTGCAATATGATATACAAAGGGCACTAAATAGAGGCTACCTGCAATATGATATACAAAGGACACTAAATAGAGGCTATCTGCAGTATGATATACAAAGGGTACTAAATAGAGTCTATCTGCAGTATGATATACAAAGGGCACTAAATAGAGTCTACCTGCAATATGATATACAAAGGGTACTAAATAGAGTCTACCTGCAATATGATATACAAAGGGTACTAAATAGAGGCTACATGCAATATGATATACAAAGGGTACTAAATAGAGTCTATCTGCAGTATGATATACAAAGGGCACTAAATAGAGTCTACCTGCAATATGATATACAAAGGGCACTAAATAGAGGCTACATGCAATATGGTATACAAAGGGCACTAAATAGAGTCTACCTGCAATATGATATACAAAGGGTACTAAATAGAGGCTACATGCAATATGGTATACAAAGGCACTAAATAGAGTCTACCTGCAATATGATATACAAAGGGCACTAAATAGAGGCTACCTGCAATATGATATACAAAGGGTACTAAATAGAGTCTACCTGCAATATGATATACAAAGGGTACTAAATAGAGGCTACATGCAATATGATATACAAAGGGTACTAAATAGAGTCTATCTGCAGTATGATATACAAAGGGCACTAAATAGAGTCTACCTGCAATATGGTATACAAAGGGTACTAAATAGAGTCTACCTGCAATATGATATACAAAGGCACTAAATAGAGTCTACCTGCAATATGATATACAAAGGGTACTAAATAGAGTCTACCTGCAATATGATATACAAAGGCACTAAATAGAGGCTACATGCAATATGATATACAAAGACACTAAATAGAGACTAACTGCAATATGATATACAAAGACACTAAATAGAGTCAACCTGCAATATGATATACAAAGGGTACTAAATAGAGACTACCTGCAATATGATATACAAAGGGTACTAAATAGAGTCTACCTGCAATATGATATACAAAGGCACTAAATAGAGTCTACCTGCAATATGATATACAAAGGGCACTAAATAGAGACTACCTGCAGTATGATATACAAAGGGTACTAAATAGAGTCTACCTGCAATATGATATACAAAGGCACTAAATAGAGGCTACCTGCAATATGATATACAAAGGGCACTAAATAGAGACTAACTGCAATATGATATACAAAGGGTACTAAATAGAGGCTACATGCAGTATGATATACAAAGGGTACTAAATAGAGGCTACATGCAATATGGTATACAAAGGGTACTAAATAGAGTCTACCTGCAATATGGTATACAAAGGCACTAAATAGAGTCTACCTGCAATATGATATACAAAGGGCACTAAATAGAGGCTACATGCAATATGGTATACAAAGGGTACTAAATAGAGTCTACCTGCAATATGATATACAAAGGCACTAAATAGAGTCTACCTGCAATATGATATACAAAGACACTAAATAGAGTCAACCTGCAATATGATATACAAAGGGCACTAAATAGAGACTACCTGCAATATGATATACAAAGGGTACTAAATAGAGTCTATCTGCAGTATGATATACAAAGGGCACTAAATAGAGTGTACATGCAATATGATATACAAAGGGTACTAAATAGAGACTACCTGCAATATGGTATACAAAGGCACTAAATAGAGTCTACCTGCAATATGATATACAAAGGGCACTAAATAGAGACTACATGCAATATGATATACAAAGGGTACTAAATAGAGACTACCTGCAATATGGTATACAAAGGCACTAAATAGAGGCTACCTGCAATATGATATACAAAGGGCACTAAATAGAGGCTACCTGCAATATGATATACAAAGGGTACTAAATAGAGACTACCTGCAATATGATATACAAAGGGCACTAAATAGAGTCTACCTGCAATATGGTATACAAAGGCACTAAATAGAGGCTACCTGCAATATGATATACAAAGGGCACTAAATAGAGACTACATGCAATATGATATACAAAGGGTACTAAATAGAGACTACCTGCAATATGGTATACAAAGGCACTAAATAGAGGCTACCTGCAATATGATATACAAAGGGTACTAAATAGAGGCTACATGCAATATGATATACAAAGGGTACTAAATAGAGGCTACATGCAGTATGATATACAAAGGGCACTAAATAGAGGCTACCTGCAATATGATATACAAAGGGTACTAAATAGAGTCTACCTGCAATATGATATACAAAGGGCACTAAATAGAGGCTACATGCAATATGATATACAAAGGGCACTAAATAGAGGCTACCTGCAATATGATATACAAAGGGCACTAAATAGAGTCTACCTGCAATATGATATACAAAGGGCACTAAATAGAGGCTACCTGCAATATGATATACAAAGGGCACTAAATAGAGGCTACCTGCAATATGATATACAAAGGGTACTAAATAGAGTCTACCTGCAATATGATATACAAAGGGCACTAAATAGGGGCTACCTGCAATATGACATACAAAGGCACTAAATAGAGGCTACATGCAGTATGATATACAAAGGCACTAAATAGAGTCTACCTGCAATATGATATACAAAGGGCACTAAATAGAGTCTACCTGCAATATGATATACAAAGGGTACTAAATAGAGGCTACATGCAATATGATATACAAAGGGTACTAAATAGAGGCTACCTGCAATATGATATACAAAGGGTACTAAATAGAGTCTACCTGCAATATGATATACAAAGGGCACTAAATAGAGGCTACATGCAATATGATATACAAAGGGTACTAAATAGAGACTACCTGCAATATGGTATACAAAGGCACTAAATAGAGTCTACATGCAATATGATATACAAAGGGTACTAAATAGAGACTACCTGCAATATGATATACAAAGGGCACTAAATAGGGGCTACCTGCAATATGACATACAAAGGCACTAAATAGAGGCTACCCGCAATATGATAAAAAAGACACTAAATAGAGGCTACCTGCAATATGATATACAAAGGGCACTAAATAGAGGCTACCTGCAATATGGTATACAAAGACACTAAATAGAGGCTACATGCAATATGATATACAAAGGGTACTAAATAGAGACTACCTGCAATATGATATACAAAGGGCACTAAATAGGGGCTACCTGCAATATGACATACAAAGGCACTAAATAGAGGCTACCCGCAATATGATAAAAAAGACACTAAATAGAGGCTACCTGCAATATGATATACAAAGGGCACTAAATAGAGGCTACCTGCAATATGGTATACAAAGGCACTAAATAGAGGCTACATGCAATATGATATACAAAGGGTACTAAATAGAGACTACCTGCAATATGGTATACAAAGGCACTAAATAGAGTCTACCTGCAATATGATATACAAAGGGCACTAAATAGAGACTACATGCAATATGATATACAAAGGGTACTAAATAGAGACTACCTGCAATATGGTATACAAAGGCACTAAATAGAGTCTACCTGCAATATGATATACAAAGGGCACTAAATAGGGGCTACCTGCAGTATGATATACAAAGGGCACTAAATAGAGGCTACCTGCAATATGATATACAAAGGGCACTAAATAAAGTCTACCTGCAATATGATATACAAAGGACACTAAATAGAGGCTACCTGCAATATGACATACAAAGGCACTAAATAGAGGCTACCTGCAATATGATATACAAAGGCACTAAATAGAGGCTACCTGCAATATGATATACAAAGGGCACTAAATAGAGGCTACATGCAATATGATATACAAAGGGTACTAAATAGAGGCTACATGCAATATGATATACAAAGGCACTAAATAGAGTCTACCTGCAATATGATATACAAAGGGCACTAAATAGGGGCTACCTGCAATATGACATACAAAGGCACTAAATAGAGGCTACCCGCAATATGATAAAAAAGACACTAAATAGAGGCTACCTGCAATATGATATACAAAGGGTACTAAATAGAGGCTACCCGCAATATGATAAAAAAGACACTAAATAGAGGCTACCTGCAATATGATATACAAAGGGCACTAAATAGAGGCTACCTGCAATATGATATACAAAGGGCACTAAATAGAGGCTACCTGCAGTATGATATACAAAGGCACTAAATAGAGGCTACCTGCAACATGATATACTAAGGCACTCATTGAGGCTACCTGCAATATGGCTGACCATTCCTCTCATGAAATCCCTCATCGTTGAGCATCCTTCCGCAGTGACTGCAGATAAAACACTCCATGTGCCACGTCATGTCCATTGCCGTTACACATTTCTACAGACAATCCAGTAGGTTAACAACATCGGGCATAACGTTCTGTGAAGGAAGTTCTGGCTTTGCAATAATTAATGTTCCCAACTCATTGGCTAAAGTCCGGGCAAGAATACTTCATGAAAGGCACTTAAAAACGAGCATGTACAATATTGGATACTTATTGGAACAAATAAGAGACAAAGTTTTGAGGAGATACAATACACCGAGTGTTGAGGAGATACAATACACAGAGTGTTGAAGAAGTCAATCGATAAAAGAAAAGAACAACACTTACATCCAGGATGTGTTTATTGCAGCGGCCGCAGAGCGGCGCAAACAGTTTATGATAGCATTGCTCGCAGTATGGATTATCATCCCTCTCAAAGAAGCTTTTCGTACCCAGCTCTAGCCTGCAGTTAGTGCAGCAGAAGTGGGCAGGGTGCCAAATACGTGCAAGGGCCGTGATAACCTATCACAACATATAATGCAGTTACACCACTTTAATACTCAGTATAGATATTTCTCAACCTATTTGCTATTGAGCAGCATCTTGAAGAGCTGAAACCTAATAAGACCGGTATATGGCAGATTACATTACACTGTTATCTTCTGGCCTTCTGACCTGTACACCGCTTTATCTCAAGTAGAACACTGTGTTGCTAATAATGCGCCCCCTATATGCTTTGTTTACGCCAAAGAGTCTATGCAATGCACATCATATAAAATTGATACATATAGATATTCACCGAGTATTACAACGATGAGTGAGTTAGCAAACTATTGGCAAAATACAAATGGCAGTAAAAAGGGAAGAAAACTCCAAGTTGTACATGTATGTATGTAGATGAATGCTACTCAGATTCTAGTTGAAAGTTCTCCTCATCGTAAAACAATTACATTAGTTGATTGGCAATGCGTGTAAAGGATGGTATGTGAGAGCCAATAGAGGCATGTGAGAGCCATAGAGGCATGCTTGGTTGACAAAGTTTCTATGCATGTATAATTGGAAATGTGACTGATGAGCTTCCTCAATGGTTCTTAGTTGACGGCTATGCTAACTGCCACTGGTTTATGGGTACAAATAGTTCTCCATGCTTGCTCATCATACACCACTGCCAACAACAGATGTAAGGAATTTAAAAGAAACTTTGAAGCTTGCATTTCATTCAATGTTTTCTATCATGAGCAAATATTAATGAAAGCCCAGTCTTAGAGCCTTAAAACTTATCTAGCTGCCCGCTATAGCACAATCCTTACTTCCATCCTGCTAGATGATGTGATGGCAAACATCAGTGCTCGACTCTGTGAACAACAACCTCTTCTATGTCGTCATTCTTCAGTCATCTGACAACTCACCTGACCGACCACAGGCTTAGCACAAGCCCCACAAAGACCCTTAGTAGAAACGGACACTCCATGGCCTCTCATGTCAGACTCCAGATTGCCTAGCATATTTTCCAACTCGGAAGGCTTGCTAGGACTTATAGGGGTGCTAGGATTAGAGACCGACTTGTCCACCTTGGCATAGGCTGGGTCGTCCTCCAAAGCTGGAGGTACATCAACCTGTAACGATACTGGTATGAAATAGCCTTTGTTCAATTGATCAGATTTGCAACTTAGGCCATCAAAGATTATGAGATGACCTTTAAACTCTTTTATTCTCAGTCTTTCAAACTATTTTTAGAATTCTAAAACTGCATAAGTAAAAATCTAGCTCACAAGCCCTTTCATCTCCTGACTTTCACAGAGATTGCCAAGAGCTCTAAACTTCACAAAGATTACCAACAGCTCCAACCTTCACAAAGATTGCCAGCAGCTCCAACCTTCACAGAGATTACCAACAGCTCCAACCTTCACAGAGATTACCAACAGCTCCAACCTTCACAGAGATTACCAACAGCTCCAACCTTCACAGAGATTGCCAACAGCTCTAACCTTCACAGAGATTGCCAACAGCTCCAACCTTCACAGAGATTGCCAACAGCTCCAACATTCACAGAGATTGCCAACAGCTCCAAACTTCACAGAGATTACCAACAGCTCCAACCTTCCCAAAGATTGCCAGCAGCTCCAACCTTCACAGAGATTACCAACTGCTCCAAACTTCACAGAGATTACCAACAGCTCCAAACTTCACAGAGATTACCAACAGCTCCAACCTTCCCAAAGATTGCCAGCAGCTCCAACCTTCACAGAGATTACCAACAGCTCCAAACTTCACAGAGATTCCCAACAGTTCCAACCTTCCCAAAGATTACCAGCAGCTCCAACCTTCACAGAGATTACCAACAGCTCCAACCTTCACAGAGATTACCAACAGCTCCAACCTTAACAGAGATTGCCAGCAGCTCCAACCTTCACAGAGATTGCCAACAGCTCCAACCTTCACAGAGGTTACTAACAGCTCCAACCTTCACAGAGATTACCAACAGCTCCAAACTTCACAGAGATTACCAACGGCTCCAACCTTCCCAAAGATTACCAGCAGCTCCAACTTTCACAAAGATTGCCAACAGCTCCAAACTTCACAGAGATTACCAACAGCTCCAACCTTCACAGAGATTGCCAACAGCTCCAACCTTCACAGAGGTTACTAACAGCTCCAACCTTCACAGAGATTACCAACAGCTCCAAACTTCACAGAGATTACCAACGGCTCCAACCTTCCCAAAGATTACCAACAGCTCCAACCTTCACAAAGATTGCAAACAGCTCCAACCTTCACAGAGATTGCCAACAGCTCCAACCTTCACAGAGATTGCCAACAGCTCCAACCTTCACAGAGGTTACTAACAGCTCCAACCTTCACAGAGATTACCAACAGCTCCAAACTTCACAGAGATTACCAACGGCTCCAACCTTCCCAAAGATTACCAGCAGCTCCAACTTTCACAAAGATTGCCAACAGCTCGAAACTTCACAGAGATTACCAACAGCTCCAACCTTCACAAAGATTGCCAACAGCTCCAACTTTCACAAAGATTGCCAGCAGCTCCAACCTTCGCAGAGGTTACTAACAGCTCCAAACTTCACAGAGATTACCAACAGCTCCAACCTTCACAAAGATTGCCAACAGCTCCAACCTTCACAGAGATTGCCAACAGCTCTAACCTTCACAGAGATTACCAACAGCTCCAACCTTCCCAAAGATTACCAACAGCTCCAAACTTCACAGAGATTACCAACGGCTCCAACCTTCCCAAAGATTACCAACAGCTCCAACCTTCACAGAAATTGCCAACAGCTTCAGCCTTCACAGAGATTGCCAGCAGCTCCAAACTTCACAGAGATTACCAACAGCTCCAACCTTCACAGAGATTACCAACAGCTCCAACCTTGACAGAGATTACCAGCAGTTCTAAATTTCATGGAGGTTAATAAAAGCTCAAACCTTCACAGAGATTGCCAGCAGCTCCAACTTCTACAGAGATTACCAACAGCTTCAACCTTCACAAAGATTACCAGCAGCTCCAACCTTCACAGAGATTACCAACAGCTCCAACCTTCACAGAGATTACCAACAGCTCCAACCTCAACAAATATTGCTAACAGCTCCGACTTTCACAGAGATTACGAACAGCTCTAACTCGACGCACAGGAGTGGTTACAGACAGCCGCTCACATTCTCGCAACATTCGTAACTCGTCAAAGTCTAATGACAACATTCAACAAGTGGGAGCTAACCTTGAACTGGGAGAGAGAGTCCATCAAATCCTCGAGCTCCCGAGTGGCAGTTGAGGTATGACCGGTTTCCAGAAAGCTGACAGAGCCATCTCTATAAGTAAAGTCGCATAAATCTGTTCTATCTGCATAAATTCGCATGTTACAATCAGAATGGGTAAACACACAGAAAGACTCTTGACTAGCAACAAGAAATAAACTCCAAGCTTTCTTAACAAAGAAAGGTTAAACCACATCAATTATATCAGCACTTTTATCATATATTTCAGTACTTCAGTCTTGGCTTTCGAATGAGCCTATATTCAATACACAAAGAATAATAGAACTATGAAAAACGGGGTGTCAAAAGTATGTCCTGCAATAAAAAAACACTTGGTTGTGGTTCCCACAATGTGATGTCATAACTAGCATTTAGCCTTAAGTCATCGATCCCTTTCGCTGCCATTCAGGCTGTGCTTTTTTGTGACAATCGGTGCTCTTGAACCCGGAGAGCGCTAATAATAAACTAGGATTCTAGATAATCAACAATGCCCGGGGATCGTGCTAACGCCCAACCAATACAAACACATGTTCTGGGTTAATAGATTTCGGGTGATTGTTAGAGTTTGCTTTTTTCATCCTTTCGTTCATTTTAAACATTTATAGTAATTATTATCACATCATTTTATATGATGGCATTGTTTGTCCCATACAGAAATGCAGTAGTAGTAGTAGTATTATTATTTGAAAAACTTGTATCGCTTTCCATGTTGCTTTCTAAATATGATTATGCTTCAATAAATATACTGTGGTTGATAAAGGTAATGAAATCATATCGATTAAACTGTGACCTGCAGTGGCGTGGCCCTAGGACTATATGTAAATTGCACTCTCACAAGATCGGCTATGCTTGAAATTAATTAGCATCAGTTGTGCCCCTCAACATCACTATAACAAGTGAGGGCTAGCGCATAATATCATCGGGAAAACATAGTATGATGCTTGGAATCTGAGCTACCTATTATAGGAATAATCTGTACATGGAGATCTTATGACACTGATTCCTTTGTCATCTTCATTGGTTCTCTGGAGTTGTCCTACCTTCGTCTGCCACTAATGTCATTATCGTAGTTGATAAATAAGCAGTAAGAGCACCAGAGCTGTGCTACTTGAGTACAAATTCGAGTACAAGTACTACTCGAGTACCGATTTCAACTACTCTCTACTCTACTCGAAGGGGCCATAATATGGAATAAATACACTCTACTTGTACTCCCTTGGGAAGAAAGTACTCGGAATCTACTTGCAAACTTAAATACTCTACTCTACTTTACTCTACATCAAATATACTCTACTCTTACATGCACCAGGGAGTTGTCAACTCCCTGTTGATATATAGGTAATATTTCTCTTTACTTTACCTAGACTGTGATCCAATTTGTATTGTGTACTACCTGCTTTGTTCAGCACCACAATTTCTCTGTTTGTATTCTGTACGCGTGTAATGTATTTTGGAACAAAGGCTTTTTCTTATTGAAATGTCAATCCAAGGTCACATAGACTACTGAAATGTTGTGCAAGTAACATGGTATGATAATTAAGTGTCTGTGAGAATTCAGAAAAATAAAATGTGAGGAGAGATTTATTTTAACAATGGCAGAGGCAGGACCAGTGACAGTAATAGAGCCAGTAACAGATAGGAATACCAAGTCTTCCCCTACAATAATACAATTTGGATATACTGACTATAAGGTTAGATGTCGCATTTGCTTTTTCCTTCATTATGTGTGGTTTAGCAGCCCTTTTCTCTACCACAGCTATGAGTTTCTGTTCTTGTTTTACAAAAACAGACTCATAATTCAACAGACCGAGCAGCAGCAGGCTGATGGCACATCCACACTTGCTATATATTATTGATTAATTGAGTGGCAATTGTTTGTTCATATTATATAGGCCTACCTGTACTGGTTAATTTGGCTGTTTTACTTGTTTGTTCGTTTTACTTTAATTTAATAAAGAGTACTTGATATTTGATTAATGTACTCTATACTTGTACTTGAAATTCAGAAGGAAAACTCTACTTGAACTTGAAATTTGAGAGATAACTCTACTTGTACTCGGAACCAAGTTGTGATACTCTACTTGTACTCGGAACCAAGTTGTGATACTCTACTTGTACTCGGAATCAAGTTGTGATGCTCTACTTGTACTCGGAATCAAGTTGTGATGCTCTACTTGTACTCGGAAGGCAGAAACATGTGTATACTTGTACTTGTACTCGATTTTGTTTTGAGTACTCGCTTACTCTACTTGAACTGAAAAAAAGTACTTGAGCACAGCTCTGAAGAGCACACAACACCGAATATGAAAATTGTGACGCCATAATTTGCGAGCCTATACCATTGAACATTTCTGTGGTAGAGCTCTCGAGAAATATTATCCTTCGTTTTTTCGTGACGTCATTCTATCGTTGTCCGCCATCTTTATAGACAACTTTTATCGATAAAAACACGAAGTCTCTGCAATTAAATATTGCAAACAATGCTTTTGTTTGCAAATTTTTTATTGTAGTATCAAAACAACACGGAAAAATACTAATAATCAAGAAAATGACGATCGTTTTCTACAAAGATGGCTGCTTTTTCGTGAACGAGCGCATGTGCAAGCAGGGTGATGACGTAAAAAAAAACCATGGAAAAACACCAACCAATGTCTGTCTCACCATGTCAAACAATGGCTCATTTGAAGGCCAAGATATTGAAGAACCTGAATAAGCTGAAACAGTACTGATATAATTGATGTGCTTTAAATATTAAGCTTGTTAATAAATGCAGAAAACTACATATATACAGTAGACTTCCAATTATATGCCAATGCAAGACGTTCCAGACCGCAGTGGAAAACTGCTTCAGCATATACATACGTATATAGATTATATATATATATGCTTAATCCCACGAACAAACGAGCGGAAGCGAAGTATGAGAGTTTTTATGATAAATGCATGTGCACACAACTTAGGAAAATTAATCATCAACAATGAGACGAACCCTTGTCTAGAAATTTCATCAAAAAATTTCACCATCGTTTTGTAGAGTCGTTAAAGTATAATAGCGATACAAAACACATTAAAGCCTATTTAAATAGGCTTAAATGTGTTTTGTACTTAAATGTGTAAAGACTTGGGTTTACCAAGTCTTTGTAAACCGTCGGCATTGTCTTAAAACTTACCCATCTGATCGGATTATACACAAATAGACAGATTAATTTGGACGAAAATCGCCACAAAACGCTTGAAAAGCTTGGTTTAATAAAAGTTAAGCCCGGAAATTGAAACGCCAAGCGACAGAGAATAGAACAATAAAGTCGTGCGCATTTCACGAAAAAATAACTTGCACATTTCACCAGTCTATAGCATTGTCGAAGGTTTCTATAATTAACGTAGGAGTACTGAAATCGTTTCATTTTTGCCGATTTCAAAGTAACTGACATTTTAGACTCTTGATTACTTCGGTATTCTAACTGATGTACAACATAGTGTAAGTAAAGGAAATGACGATGATATTTTTTTCTAACGATTCCTATGAGATTTTAAGATTATGAGATTATACTTATGAGATTATAAAACTACGACGTTCTTAAATGTAAACAAAATTGTGCATTGGTTTTATATTATTACTATATTAATAATATTGGTTATTCTAATAATATCAGTGCATTTTACTTCTAATATTGGCCAATATTGCATTTCTCCTATTGCAGGGAGAGAGATATAAACATACGGTATAATCTTTTCCTTTCATTATTGCTGTTTGTTGTATATAATAACACCCACACCCAGTACATTACAGCTACCATTGCAGTTATCCTATTGCACTGCAGTGCCATTTGACTGCTAATATTGCATTTCTCAACCATCAGTACCCTTTCTTTTTTCCAATATCACTTTGGTCGTGGGCTGTATGACAGTGGAATTTCTAGTTATATATATAGATTATATATACAGTCAAACATGATAACTCGTCCACGGATAGCTCGAACACATGATTAATTCGAACGGTTTCTTTGGTCCGTTCCCACGTAATGATAAATTGCTATAGATATCTCGAACTCAACACTGTTAATTCGAACTGTTTTTTTGCCCAACGGCTACCGAAACGGTTGTTATCGCTTTAGAAAATCACTTTATTCAAAGCCATAGAGGTAAACCTCATCTTTTCGTAATTCATAAGCGTTGTTATTACCACCATCGGCAAAATAATTTTGTCAACGACTTTTCTAAAGGTTTGGTCAAATTTGATTTATACTGCTATACGATTAATAGCACGGGCTTGCCGGGTCACGCGCGCAAGGATTTTCGCCACGCACATACAAAACAAAAACAGCATGTTGTTTTGTATGTGCGTGGCAAAAATCCTTGAGTGCGTGACCCGGCTAGCCCGTGACGAATAGTTTTCCGACGTTGATTCCGTGTTGAATCAACGTCGGAATGTTGATTGTGATAGAACTCAAGTGATAGAAAAATCTCTATACTTTTTGATAAAAACGTTTTAAACTTTACATTAGAAGCATTTAATTTGAAACAAGCCATTTGTGCTTTTGATTTATATTATAGTTTGCATATGTACATGTATCTACTAATAAATAAGTAAATACATGAACTTGTGACAGTGCTCTGATAACTTGAACGCTCTGATAATTCGAACACTTTTGCTCGGTCCCGTGAAGTTCGAGTTATCCATGTTTGACTGTATATATAATTCTATAATTATAAATTTGGAAGTTTGTGAGTCATCTGTGATTTCGTCTGTCCAGCTATAGCTATTAGTATCCAGCAATGAAAAGTCTGTATTGCAGTATCTCGGAACTATATATATATTATTATATCTCGGAACTTCCCCCTTCACCAGGCGATAAGTTAATCAATTGAGCTATGTGAGGTGCATTAGATTCATTGGGCGATATGTGTGTTTATCTAGTTAAAATACACATAGTGACTCTAAATTACGTTACGGCACAACATCACTAAAGCTTGCTCTCGCAACTCTTATTAGTAAGTTTAACAATACGAACACTAGCTCGCTCGAATTAGCCATTGGAAATGTGCCAGACTAATGGCAAACAACTACATCACCTGCCACTGTTTATAAGCTGTTTTTAATGCCTGTGCAATGCCAGACATGCTGATAGCGTACATATAAAAATCATACATATAGAAGTGTGTCTGTATATTTATCATTCATCTGTCCAATGATAACAATGATAAATCACCATCTTGGTGGATTTGAAATCGCAGCATTCCATTCATAAGTCTACAAACAAACGCGCATAACCACTAAGCTATACCATTCTTATCATATGCCTTGCTTTTAAATATACTACATATGCTTTTCGGGATTGCACACCCCAAATGTGCGTTTTTTTTTAAACGGTGCGCCCTCAGATTATGATGACTCTGTTATACAATTTTTTTCACCTTCCACAGTGGAACGGGATGTTTTTCATCTTCGCCATACAGCGAAACTTTTCAAAAACAAAACAATACTATATATATACTAGTTGATTGCCAAGGTAATAAATGAGTCTTTGGACAGAAAATTTATTTTTATTTAACATAATACAACATTTACCATTCTAACTTTTAACTTCATATGAGAAAAGTGTTTCGTGCAGTTCAAATGAATTACGAGAAAAATAAAAGATCTGTAAAGGTGTTTAAATAAGAAAAGTGATCAATCGGTATTATGAGTTCATAATATCGTATTAATAATGAATCAATTACATCAAAAACAATTAAATCTCTCATTGTCCAACTTCAAAGCTTTTCGTTTGTCTTCGTTAAAGGTTGACTTGCAACAAAATTCACATTACAGTTATTTGATATAAAAAGATTCACCATGTCTTACTCTGTTGTGTTGTAGGTGCAAAATATGTGGAAAGGCGATTACAAGCTCTTAAAAGCTCAAAAACGAACAGAAAATCGCAGCCACACGAGACCGCCGTAGTTTGGATTCTCTTTCCAAAACGGCTCAAATTTGACGCAGTTGTGAGAGATGGTTTCTGTTTCGTGCAACCTTATTCATCGAAATATAGTCACAAATATACTTCACGCATTCAATAAAACCATGTCTATTGTTCTTACGCGTCTGTTTTATCGTCATCGTAATGCGGTCACTTTTAGCAGTGATATCCTATAACTTACCGTAAAAATTTGTTTAACTTTTTAGCCTTAGCTTGAAGGAGTACATATCATTGTCTGATAACCATGACAAGCCTGTTGGTCACTTGTGATAATCGAAAAGTGCTGCAGAAATTATTTGCGAAGTATTGAGTCACATGATCAGATTACGACTTGCCGATTAGACCAAACCGAAACAAATCTGTAAAGTAGCGAGCATCTATATTTTATACGGGGTCTTGGGTAAAACCCGAAGTGTTTGTCATAAACTAGTGCCATGATAAGTTTTATATTGAGCTTTTTATTGGCCTTGTAATACACATGAGAACATCACGTGACAAGATGATAACCAAATTTCGTGACTACGTCATCGAAATTAAGAGATTTCAATCTATGGAGGCTTTTCGTTTTTTATATATATATATTTGTACATATATACAAATATTATATATAATATATATACTAGCTGCGCCACCCGGCGTTGCCCGTGTAATAGAAGAGTATTTGGACAGAAAATTGATTTGTATTTACATATATAACAACATTTGCCATTCTAACTTTCTAACTACATATTATGAGAAAAGTGTTTTGTCTTGTAAACAATGAGAAGTAGTGAGAGTCGCTCGCTATTAGCCTGAGTGCTATCGCTATCAACCAATACGTTTAATAATGTGAGCAAACAGCTTCTCGTGATGTTATGCTATGACCCGCATCATGCGCAAATCTGTTGGGTATTTGCTCTCATATAATGACTTATATTGGCAAGCTAGCAATTCAATTTCTGTGGTCTAGTGGGTCGGCCTGGCGAATGGCATGGTCCGAGATCAAATCTTCGTCGGTATGGAAGCTTTGATCTATATTTTAAGATCTATAGCCGGAATGCGTTCCAACACACATACTTCGAGAAAGATGTATATATATATATATATATATATATATAAAGACATATATATATCGTTTCTAAGAAATTAAGTAACAAACAAGAACTCTAAACTTTGCACATTGAGTATACAAAAACTAGACGACTTTTGACTAAAAACTGCTCGAGGCAGCTACAATGTTGTTTCGCGCTTGGCGCTCGTCAGGCTACAACTAATGATTTGGCAAAATGACATGGTGTTAGTCATGACGGTCCTCGGCGGTACCCGGCGCGCAGGTTCCCATTTCACCGCTAATAGCCTGCGGGCTGTCGCCGGTGCTATGCGACGTATATGGGAACCAGGCTTAACTGAGCACATGCAATGGAAAGCTTTCTTTTTTAAGCCCAGACAGATCAGCAAAAGATGAGAAAACACATAGATTCGGAGCAAGAAAATCTAACATTTAACATCGTCATTCAAGCATCTAACATTAAAGTTTATTTGCAATAAAGTTCACATTACAGTAATTTGGTATTAAAAGGTTCACCATGTCATACTCTGCTGTGTTTTAGGTGCAAAATATGTGGAAATGTGATTACAAGCTCTTAAAAGCTCAAAAACGAACAGTTAATCGCAGCTATCAAGAAAACGCCGTAGTTTGTAATCTCTTTATATCAATGACATTTTAAAACATTGTGGTTATTGTTTTGACACGTGACGTTGTCACGTGAACTGAAAGGCCAATAAAAGGCTCAATATAAAATGTCTCGTACTTCCTGCCAAACTGAGCGAAAAATTTCTGCAGCTTTTTGCAATTATCGCAGGCGACCAACAAGCTCGTCATGTTTATCAGAGGATGATATGCACTCCTTGGAGCTGAAGTTGAAAAATCAAACAAATTTTTATGGTAGGTTTAGATATATCAGTGCTCAAAGTGACAGCATTACGATGATGATGAAATAGACGCGTCATGACAATAGGGATGGTTTTATTGAATGCGTGAAATATATTTGTGAAAATATTTCGACGAATGAGGTTGCATAAAAGTGTAAACAGAAGCGATTGCATTCAACTTTGGAAAGGGATTTCAATCTACGGCGTGTTCGGATGGCTGCGATCAACTGTTCGTTTTGGAGCTTTTAAGAGCTTGCAATCACATTTCCACATATTTTGCACCTACAACACAGCAGAATAAGACATGGTGAATATTTTGATACTAAATAACTGTAATGTGAACTTTGTTGCAAGTCAACCTTTAATTCTTTTAATACCGCATTAAAATCTTACCCAATGAATATTTTGCCCGAATTAGATAAAACTAATTTTTCGAAAAACTGATAAACCGCTATATTTAAGCAATAGCTCGGGATTAAAAGCAGATATCATTTAACTGTAAAATGCATCTTAATTAAAACAACATTCTCTACAAAATAAGTATAAAGTGAATTGTACTATCATACAATCTCCAGCGTTTTATTTGTGTTGAACGAACGCATTGTGTGTTTTTTCTTGCCATGACAATAAGGATCTGGTTTTCCGGTTTTGAAATATAATTAGAAATGGAATTGTTGAACAAAAAAACTTCTTTTGGGTGCACGTGATAGGCAACAAGGTTGTTTCACCGGAAACAAAACTTGAGTGGTCTAGCTTATGAATGGGCTTCGTAATGAAAAGAAAGTGAAACCCTATTGATAAGCCGATACCTCGGCATACGGTCTGTACTTCCATTACCGCGAAAGCCGATACATGGGCTTACGATAGCGAAAGAGTTAAGGAACTTGCCAAAATTGCTGAATTTGCATCACTGCTATACACTACGACTACTGTGATTGGTTGATTGGCAATATAGGCACATGTGTACAACAAGCCAATGAGATTGGAGGCACATACCCAGAATGCAGCGCTGGCTGAGGTGAGCAGTTGCTAGATGGCTTGGGCAGAGTTGAGGGTGGGATTCTGTTGTTTGGAGACTGAGAGCGGTTCACTGAGTTGTCTAGATACAACATGGCATATTGTTGAGAGCAAATACATATCATTGACATCTTTGTTGAATGAGTTGGAGTGTTAAAACTAGCCACCACCTCATGAGAGGTTGAGTGTTCAAACTAGCCATCACCTCTTGAGAGGTTGAGTGTTCAAACTAGCCATCACCTCTTGAGAGGTTGAGTGTTCAAACTAACCATCACCTCATGAGAGGTTGAGTGTTCAAACTAGCCATCACCTCATGAGAGGTTGAGTGTTCAAACTAGCCATCACCTCATGAGAGGTTGAGTGTTCAAACTGACCATCACCTCATGAGAGGTTGAGTGTTCACACTAGCCATCACCTCATGAGAGGTTGAGTGTTCAAACTAGCCATCACCTCTTGAGAGGTTGAGTGTTTAAACTAGCCATCACCTCATGAGAGGTTGAGTGTTCAAACTAGCCATCACCTCATGAGAGGTTGAGTGTTTAAACTAGCCATCACCTCATGAGAGGTTGAGTGTTCAAACTAGCCTTCACCTCATGAGAGGTTGAGTGTTTAAACTAGCCATCACCTCTTGAGAGGTTGAGTGTACAAACTAGCCATCACCTCTTGAGAGGTTGAGTGTACAAACTAGCCTTCACCTCATGAGAGGTTGAGTGTTCAAACTAGCCATCACCCCTTGAGAGGTTGAGTGTTCAAACTAGCCATCACCTCATGAGAGGTTGAGTGTTCAAACTAGCCATCACCTCATGAGAGGTTGAGTGTTTAAACTAGCCATCACCTCATGAGAGGTTGAGTGTTCAAACTAGCCATCACCTTATGAGAGGTTGAGTGTTCAAACTAGCCACCACCTCATGAGAGGTTGAGTGTTCAAACTAGCCACCACCTCTTGAGAGGTTGAGTGTTCAAACTAGCCATCACCTCATGAGAGGTTGAGTGTACAAACTAGCCATCACCTCATGAGAGGTTGAGTGTTTAAACTAGCCATCACCTCATGAGAGGTTGAGTGTTCAAACTAGCCATCACCCCTTGAGAGGTTGAGTGTTCAAACTAGCCATCACCTCATGAGAGGTTGAGTGTTCAAACTAGCCATCACCTCATGAGAGGTTGAGTGTTCAAACTAGCCATCACCTCATGAGAGGTTGAGTGTTCAAACTAGCCACCACCTCTTGAGAGGTTGAGTGTTCAAACTAGCCACCACCTCATGAGAGGTTGAGTGTTCAAACTAGCCATCACCTCTTGAGAGGTTGAGTGTACAAACTAGCCTTCACCTCATGAGAGGTTGAGTGTTCAAACTAGCCATCACCTTATGAGAGGTTGAGTGTTCAAACTAGCCATCACCTCATGAGAGGTTGAGTGTTCAAACTAGCCATCACCTCATGAGAGGTTGAGTGTTCAAACTAGCCACCACCTCATGAGAGGTTGAGTGTTCAAACTAGCCACCACCTCTTGAGAGGTTGAGTGTTCAAACTAGCCACCACCTCATGAGAGGTTGAGTGTTCAAACTAGCCATCACCTCTTGAGAGGTTGAGTGTACAAACTAGCCTTCACCTCATGAGAGGTTGAGTGTTCAAACTAGCCATCACCTCATGAGAGGTTGAGTGTTCAAACTAGCGATCACCTCATGAGAGGTTGAGTGTTCAAACTAACCATCACCTCATGAGAGGTTGAGTGTTCAAACTAGCCATCACCTCTTGAGAGGTTGAGTGTTCAAACTAGCCATCACCTCATGAGAGGTTGAATGTTCAAACTAACCATCACCTCATGAGAGGTTGAGTGTTCAAACTAGCCATCACCTCTTGAGAGGTTGAGTGTTCAAACTAGCCATCACCTCATGAGAGGTTGAGTGTTCAAACTAGCGATCACCTCATGAGAGGTTGAGTGTTCAAACTAACCATCACCTCATGAGAGGTTGAGTGTTCAAACTAGCCATCACCTCTTGAGAGGTTGAGTGTTCAAACTAGCCATCACCTCATGAGAGGTTGAGTGTTCAAACTAGCCATCACCTCTTGAGAGGTTGAGTGTTCAAACTAGCCATCACCTCATGAGAGGTTGAGTGTTCAAACTAACCATCACCTCATGAGAGGTTGAGTGTTCAAACTAGCCATCACCTCTTGAGAGGTTGAGTGTTCAAACTAGCCATCACCTCATGAGAGGTTGAGTGTTCAAACTAGCCATCACCTCTTGAGAGGTTGAGTGTTCAAACTAGCCATCACCTCATGAGAGGTTGAGTGTTCAAACTAACCATCACCTCATGAGAGGTTGAGTGTTCAAACTAGCCATCACCCCTTGAGAGGTTGAGTGTTCAAACTAGCCATCACCTCATGAGAGGTTGAGTGTTCAAACTAGCGATCACCTCATGAGAGGTTGAGTGTTCAAACTGACCATCACCTCTTGAGAGGTTGAGTGTTCAAACTAGCCATCACCTCATGAGAGGTTGAGTGTTCAAACTAGCCTTCACCTCTTGAGAGGTTGAGTGTTCAAACTAGCCATCACCTCATGAGAGGTTGAGTGTTCAAACTAACCATCACCTCATGAGAGGTTGAGTGTTCAAACTAGCCTTCACCTCATGAGAGGTTGAGTGTTCAAACTAGCCACCACCTCTTGAGAGGTTGAGTGTTCAAACTAGCCATCACCTCATGAGAGGTTGAGTGTTCAAACTAACCATCACCTCATGAGAGGTTGAGTGTTCAAACTAGCCTTCACCTCATGAGAGGTTGAGTGTTCAAACTAGCCATCACCCCTTGAGAGGTTGAGTGTTCAAACTAGCCACCACCTCTTGAGAGGTTGAGTGTTCAAACTAACCATCACCTCATGAGAGGTTGAGTGTTTAAACTAGCCATCACCTCATGAGAGGTTGAGTGTTCAAACTAGCCATCACCCCTTGAGAGGTTGAGTGTTCAAACTAGCCTTCACCTCATGAGAGGTTGAGTGTTCAAACTAGCCATCACCCCTTGAGAGGTTGAGTGTTCAAACTAGCCACCACCTCTTGAGAGGTTGAGTGTTCAAACTAGCCATCACCTTATGAGAGGTTGAGTGTTTAAACTAGCAATCACCTCATGAGAGGTTGAGTGTTCAAACTAGCCATCACCCCTTGAGAGGTTGAGTGTTCAAACTAGCCATCACCTCATGAGAGGTTGAGTGTTCAAACTAGCCATCACCTCATGAGAGGTTGAGTGTTCAAACTAGCCATCACCTCATGAGAGGTTGAGTGTTCAAACTAGCCATCACCTCATGAGAGGTTGAGTGTTCAAACTAGCCATCACCTCTTGAGAGGTTGAGTGTTTAAACTAGCCACCACCTCATGAGAGGTTGAGTGTTCAAACTAGCCATCACCTTATGAGAGGTTGAGTGTTTAAACTAGCCAGCACCTCATGAGAGGTTGAGTGTTTAAACTAGCCATCACCTCATGAGAGGTTGAGTGTTTAAACTAGCATATTTCAATACAATATAGCACACTCGTACATTAGCACATAAGCACTTTCAAACACCTCTGCTATCAAAACCACATCTCTTAAACTACCATCATTATATGTATAGTTAATACCGTAATCATTGCTCTTGACCAATTAGATTTTCCAAGATAGTTTTAGTTCATGAGTAAGGGTTAGAAGCGCATAGTCAAGCTAGGATATGCTCACAGAAGGATCAATGCAAGGTCCTGGTATTTAAACTAAAAATACGTTATTACGAATGGCTATGTGTAGGTTAAAATAGTGTGGTATGAAAATGTTAAAAATAAAAAAAAAGATAGAAACTCATTAAATTATTACTTGGTTATTGATAAAGTCTTCACTACCTTTACATGCAAGTTCTGAGCATATCCGGTATAATGTCCTGTGCTGGATATTCTACTGATGCACACGAAGGTGATAAACTGTCATTATCACCAACCCAGCCATACATATAAAATGCAAAATAGCATACCAGAAGCCGACTTGTTCATCTCATTAATAAACTGAGCAGAGTTAAGGTCTTGCAGTAAATAGTCGAGCTCAGTGAGATTAGCTCCTAGAGTGGATGGGCCAGAGAGCGGTGGTGCAGGTTGAGGAGGTCCCATCGAGTAGTTATGATTTGCTGATTGATCTGGGTGAAGGGGAGTCTGGGAGAAGTTTTGAGGCTCATACAGCGACTAAAAGCAAAAAGAGCTTTGAGACTAACTCTGATACTAGCTTTGATCGATGTATTATCTACATGCTGATCTCGCAACATGTAGATTGCACCTCTTCACAACGGTTCACAAGGTCACTCCTGCTTATTGCGCAGGTCAAACATTTATGTGTCACATTACGTGTCTGCTTCTTGTCAGGCAAAAGTAGTTGTTAGATTATTGAGGAAAAACCTGAGGAACAGACATGCAAAAGGATAAAGAACAAACAAAAGCCTTGTTCTTCAAGGCTAAATAACATGTCAAATGATCTGTTTTAATATTGGGAAACAGAATGACTACAGAAGTACAACGCGTGTGCAAATCTGTGTTGTCAGAAAACATTAGCCATGCACTTGTAATGTGGGCCATGCATACCTCGATACAATGTGCACTAAACATGCCCTATGAATTCTGTGCTTACAAAAATGTACATAATGTACATTACTTACTTTAAATGGGGGGATTCAGTACAGCCTTATACAATGGCTACTATGAAGACATGTACAGTACAGCCTCAAACGACAGTTGCTATGAATACATACATGTATACAGTACAGGCTTAATCAATGGTTGCTATTAATACATACATGTATACAGTACAGACTTAATCAACGGTTGTTATGAATACGTACATGTATACAGTACAGACTTAATCAATGGTTGTTATGAATACATACATGTATACAGTACAGACTTAATCAATGGTTGCTATGAATACATACATGTATACAGTACTGACTTAATCAATGGTTGCTATGAATACATACATGTATACAGTACAGACTTAATCAATGGTTGTTATGAATACATACATGTATACAGTACAGACTTAATCAATGGTTGTTATGAATACATACATGTATACAGTACAGACTTAATCAATGGTTGCTATGAATACATACATGTATACAGTACAGGCTTAATCAATGGTTGTTATGAATACATACATGTATACAGTACTGACTTAATCAATGGTTGCTATGAATACATACATGGATACAGAACAGACTTAATCAATGGTTGCTATGAATACATACATGGATACAGAACAGACTTAATCAATGGATGTTATGAATACATACATGTATACAGTACTGGCTTAATCAATGGTTGCTATGAATACATACATGGATACAGAACAGACTTAATCAATGGTTACTATGAATACATACATGCATACAGTACAGACTTAATCAATGGTTGCTATGAATACATACATGGATACAGAACAGACTTAATCAATGGTTGCTATGAATACATACATGTAAACAGTACAGACTTAATCAATGGTTGCTATGAATACATACATGTATACAGTACTCACTTAATCAATGGTTGCTATGAATACATACATGTATCCAGTACAGACTTAATCAATGGTTGCTATGAATACATACATGCATACAGTACTGACTTTATCAATGGTTGCTATGAATAAATACATGTATACAGTCCAGACTTGATCAATGGTTGCTATGAATACATACATGTATACAGTACAGACTTAATCAATGGCTGCTATGAATACATACATGTATACAGTACTGACTTAATCAATGGTTGCTATGAATACATACATGTATAGCAAATAGATAATTGCTACAAAGGAACAAACCTCCGTTGCTGTTGCATAGCCAGCAGATACTTCATCTAAAACATCTTGACTGGGTGGCGGAGGTAGGGGTGGTGGTGGGCCATCGCCAGATGCTCCTGAATCAATGCTGTACCTATCACTTTCTCTTCTTGACTGAGAGCTGCTTGTGAGATGATAAGAATCAATTGTCGCATAGTGTGGAGGTTGCGATTGGACTGGTGGCAACCGATTGTCGCTGTTGTATGGCGCTTGAGGTGAAGGGTAGCTACCGTAAGACTGGTCCCCTTCCGAGAAATGCTTGTCACGAGAGCCCAATTTGACCTGATAAACTTGTGTTGGCAGTGACCCTGAACTGCTAGAGCTACGATTTGAACTCGTCATCGGTTGCTCTGACTTTATAGTATTTGTAGCGCTGTGTAAGTCAGCCAGCAGTTCATCTGCAAGATCAATACCAAACATATATTTTATTAAATCCATAAAAGGCCATCAAAATGTGCCAAAAATATCTACCTATTTAATAGAACCGTGAGAGATGAGTTCAATGATTCGTTGTAGCCAACAACAATGCAACAAAAGTTATACATACAAGAAGAAATATTGAGTGAAGGTGACAATCTATTTTAAAGACTGACTGTATGAGTGTGGGTCATCTAGAAATTGAAATAAGCAGAAATAGCAAATAAGTAAGCTGTATATGTGGCCGTAGCCTGAGATGGTACGAGTGCTTACCTAGACTATCCATTGTGGCTAAAGATGAGTTGACTGGATCTTCCCGTTGAAACACTCTACCTTCTATTTTTTGATCAAATTTCTGCAACAGATTTATGTTCTTATATTAAAAAAAGCTTTAGACTACTCAGCAGTTCAAGAAAATCTTTATAACGAAAAGAAAAAGAGTTTTTAGAATAAACATGAATAAGTTTTAACATGGCTAATAATTCAGTTCTCTAAATGTCGCGTAACAAGCAAAACAAATTCAGCAATATGAAAGCAGCATTCATAAAAAATGGGAAAAACTTCATCAAACATGTCAACCAAGACACGAGCAAAATAAATATATAAACTGCTAAATATTTAATGAGTTTAGATGATTCTTAAATAGATTGCAGGTTTTTAGGCAATTAAATTCTACACAATCACATTCTAGAAAGCCTTTTTATGGTATACAAAAACTGAATTATGTAAAATAACCCTGTTGATTATTAACCAATGTAAGTTGGTGGCAGCTAATGATTTTGTTAGCCAACTGACCTTTTTATAGCTTGCTGTCATGGGGAAAAACTTATCTGCTTAATTTATATGTAATGCTTTCAATTTGTTATGTAATAAGCTTTCAGTAACTGTGAGTTGAGCTCTTTGAGATATCAGTTCACTAACCTATATGTATTTTAGGACTACAATTACTTTTAATTTCCTGTTAGTAATTTTTGAAGGTAAGCTGACTAAAGGCTATAAGCATACTCTAAAACAAACCTGTTGGTTGTAAATAAAACGGTCGTTTTTGTCAGTTGGCTCAGATTTGACATAGACTGCATTAGTATGTGCAAGTCGCTTTCCCTATTACCTTCGCATATTTAAGAAAAATGCAATGACTAATTAAATGATGCCTGTAGCATTATCGTAATGTCATAATGATGGAATAGTGTATTCACTATTTACCAGACCTAATTAATGGTTACTAGTGAGTTTTCGTCAACATTTGTAGGTAAAAATTTTAGATTTGGTGCGCATGTGCTAAATTATCAGTTTACACTGAAGTAATAGCTATTACTAAGTGTTCGTCAACATTTGCAGGTAAGTTTTTGAGATTTGGTACATATAGGCTGAATTGTCATTGCAGACTTAATTAATGGTTATTAGCAAGTTTGCGTCAACATTTGTAGGCAAATTTTTGAGATTTGGTGCATATGTGCTAAATTGTCATTGAACACTGATTGATGGTTATTATTAAATTTTTATCAACATTTGTAGGTAATTTTTGGAGATTTGGTGCATACGCGCTAACTTGTCATTGAACACTGGCTTGATGGTTCATGACACAACTAGCTCTCTTCTGTTTTCATAACATGGCTTAAGAAATATTACCGTTAAATTCATCTGCTCATTTAAATCCGTATACATCCTGTAAAGAATACCTCACCATAATAATTCTACATAGTGGCAGCAAAGTAAAGAACCCATAGTAATGGGGGTGAAGAAGGAATGCAAGGAGGAAGAAGCAGCAGGCACTCCCAAACAGTTAATACTTTGCACCTAGACTGAATCCTCCAGATTTGTTCGATTTCTCTGATCCTGGCCAGTGGCCTAGATAGAAATCAAGATGGTCAAAGTACAGAAAAGCCAGTAAGCTAGGAAATTAGCCTGAGGGAGAACAATTAAACACACCAGTCTATACATTGAGAGAGCAGGCTGAGGACATTATCCTCTCCAGAGGTATTACAGAGGACACACAAGACAATGTCTTACAAGCCTTTGATGACTACTTTAGAATACACAGTAACACTTTAGTAGAAAGAGCTAAGTTTGACAAACTGCTCCAAGGGTCAGACAATGTAGATGTATTTATCAACCAATTATACCGCCAGGCTGAATACTGCGCCTATATTTCGAGAAGAGCTGATTCGAGACAGTTTGGTTGTAGGAGTAACTGACGACCGGCTATCTAAAAAATTACAATCCGAAGCAAACTTCATACTAGACAAAGCGGTAGGCATATGTAGACGTGCCAACGCCGCACAATAACAGAACATTGTGAGAGCAACGACTGTTAGTATGGTAGTTATGGTAAAACGCAGAAATAATCAACAAAACTCCAGAAGCGATAGAAACCAGACACAAACCAGAACTAACTTCAAGCCAAATAATGACAAATCTTCAAAGTGTCATTGGTGCGGTCGTGACAAACACAAAAAGTGGGACTGTCCAAGACTAAAATCCAAATGTGATCATTGTTCCAAGATTGGCGCTGACATATGCGCTGACTTAACAAACCTGAATCGTGCCATTAGAAAAGATACCCATTCTAGTGCGTACATAGACGCGACACTCACCAAGATTGCAGGAGCTAAAGTTATGACTAAACTTGACGCTAATTCTGGATATTATCAAATATCACTTTCAGAGGAATCTAAACTGTTAACAAGATTTATCACTCCGTTCGGACATTATTGTTACAACAGAGTACTCTTTGGTCTAGTGAGCGCAGAAGATATATTCCAACGCTGCATGAGATACATCTTGGAAGGACTAGACAGCCAAATGTAAATTCTCAGTACAATCCGTCATTTTCCTTGGACACCACATTAGCAGCGAAAGCATATCCCTGAGAAAACTAATTACGTAGCAGACTTATTATCTCGACAACCAGTACGAGTACTAACCGATGGAGATGTTAAGCTGTCACTGACATTACTGAACTATCTAGTACAGAAAATCGCCTACAACAACTGAAAATCCAACAATGGAATGACACCGTCTGTCGCCAGGTCATCGATTTTCTCAGAAATGGATGGCCGACGTATTTGTCAGATACTGATACCACCCTTAAACCATACTGGAATGCTCAAAGTGACCTATATCTCATTGATGGTTTAGTATTGGAAGATAACCGACTTGTACGCATGAACATGATGAGACGACTCCACAATGGTCACCTCGGTATTGAGAAATGCCGAGAACCCGACAATCAGGTTGGTGGTCAGGACTGTCTAAAGAAATAGCAGATATGATCAAATCATGTAACATTTCCCAGAACACCTATCCAAAACAACGGAGCCACTATTACCAACCGCCTACCCTGATCGACTCTGGCAGCGAGTAGTGTCCGATATCTTCCACTGGAAAGGCCATGAATATTTACTTCTTACTGACTACTATTCTAGATACATAGAGATCGCCATACTCAACTCAACAGATTTGCGAACAACTATAACTCATTTGAAGTCCATCTTCGCTCGCCACTGAATACTCGAAATTCTTGTATCTGACAATGGTTCACAATACAGTAGCCAGGCATTCAACGAATTCGCCCAACTCTATGACTTCACACACGTAACAAGCTCGCCACATCATCCCCAAGCAAACGGCGAGGCTGAGAGCGCCGTTCAGATTATTAAGGACATTCGGTAGAAAGCTGAAGATCCGTATCTAGGTCTATTGGCATACCGTAACACCCCAATCAGAAATGGGAAATCCCCAAGGAATTGCTCATGAGTTGACGATTACAAACAGACTTACCTGTACAGCCCTCAACACTACAACCAAAGCTCACTGATCATGTTGACATAGCTTTTCGCGAACTCATTTATAGGGAAAACATGAAGCAGAATCATGATGACCGTCACAACGCCAGAACGAAACCCAGTCTACACGTTGATGACCCAGTCTACATACCAGACCTCGACCGGAACCGTTACCCAACCATTACCTGGACGCTCATATAACATTAAATCTAGAGACAAAATATTCCGTCGCAATAACCGTGACCTCATCCTGGTTACCCCATCAACACCTGGCAAACCGAATGCCCCAGCTATTCCTGATCCCGAGCCTTTAGAACCCATCCGTCGTAAAAAGTGCAACCACCGGCCACCTCAGAGACCTGAGTTGTAACTTGAGTCAGGAAAGTTTTGCCCACTTGTGACAATCACAAATAGCCTGTTGCTCATTAATGTTAAAATATTTGCCTACTCGAATGTAAAGAGAGATGTAGCATTACCGTAATGTTATAATGATGGAATAGCGTAGTTCACAATTTACTCGTTTTGTGTGTACTGTGGTTCATGGCACAACTAGCTTTTTTTCGTTTTTATAACATGGCTTAATAACAATTACCGTTCAATTCATCTGCTCATTCAAGTCCGTATACATCATGTAATGAATACCTCACTATAATAATCCTACAATGCCTAGAATGTTTTATTGTAATTCTGAAAATTATGACAAAAACGTTTATGCGACGACCAATCACTCTTCGAATCCATCGCACATGTCCACTTGCTTAACTATACAGGCAGGATAAGTAATTCCACATTCTCGACGTATAATCGAGTTTAAAGTTTTCAAATTTTATAGACATTAGCTAAATAACAATGAGAAACTGAGTACCGATTCGTGCACTAAACTCAACAATTGGTATAGCAAAAGTATTACTATATTGGTACAAAAAGTAGAATGGTGATTCTGGGCCTCAACATATTGGCACACGTGTAGTCGACGAACCTTCACAGATCGATATTCTAAAAAAATTTTTATATAAAAGCATACAAGATGTGCCTGAAAAATGTCCAAACTAAACATTATATACAGCTTATTCCATAATATAGCAAGTAAACAAAACTAAACGCTTAAACTATACGTGAATATTACACTAACAAACATAAATATTAGGTAGCCCACTCTGTTTGGTCAAAGAAAGTATACTACCGACATCGTTTAACACTATCAGTATAGCAGTTTGGGTCTGCTAGACACCCTGCAAGCTTAATTGGAGAGCGTGGAACTTTACTGATACTATCCAATATAAAACAATAAGAAGCAGCTTGATTTGTTTGTTGATTGACGCTGTTTCTATATTGTATTTTCCTATTAGAGTCAGCAACGTGAAGTCTATAAGAAAATGGTTAACATGAATAAAACACAAATCACGATGCTAGAATATAAATTGAAACATTAATGATAATTGAAGTAAGCAAAGATTATAACAGCAAAAATCAGATCTCAACAATTTTCCCAAAAGCAGTGACAGGACGAGAAGTAATCCATTAATAAACAAATAAAACAAACCTTTTGTTTTCCTTGGCTTGCACTAAATAGTTGTTGGTGAGTAGACTAATGTATTTAAATGTAACCACTCAATATAAGTAAGAGTGAAATAAATTGCTGGTGATCAGCTGAAGATATTGATGCCTACTGACCAGGAGAGCTTACCATCTACCAGAGCTTTAGGGGAGAATTCAGTAAACAAAAACAAAACAAAAAAAAACAAGGGTTTTGCCTCATTGGTTATTGAACCTGGGCCACCAACCCCAGCCAATCTCCAAGCAGAAGGTCCAGATAACTTCCTGCGGAATCATCGTCAAACGATTCTTTTCTATTTTGCAAATGCTGACAAAACACTGCCTGAATCATATTCTGTGGTCAACTGCGTGCTGTGCTTAGAATTGTTTATGATGATGTGTTTATAGCGATATTTGTACTTTGCACCTTGCTGCCAATAACATGTCGTAATGAAAATAGGTTGATAGCGTGATGCGTATGATAGGTATTAGGTGGAAGCGTGATTGCATGCTTGTAAAATAAACAGGTGTGATTGTACACAGCACATCAGTTTCAGCTGTTGCAAAATCTCAGTGGAATCCGCTACAAGCCTACAACCAGAGTGAACATATCATGCAAATAACTTCTAAATTTCTTGTAAATTCTCCTAAGCATGAAATGATTGCAGTATTGCAACGCAAAACTAAAACAATTTACCAACTTGGTATATTACCGACAAGAACTTTTATTTAGTATGTGCTAGTTTATTTCCGGCCACACGCTTTATTCGATAAAGTTGTCCTCGCCAAATATAGTGTGAGCGTGAATAAAAAGGAGTTACCACTGAATTATACTATCTCTAGAATGGCATTGGCCTATCAAAACAAATGAACTTCCTTGCAACGGCTTGGGCGCCATACTGATTACTGCTACATGGGCTTCCGGCTGCAATTAGTAAAATGGCGGATCATAGTTATCCCAAGAAAAAAACTCATTTATCTGCTGGAAATCAGTGTTTTGCCATTAATTGCTACCACCACGACAACCCTGAAACACGGAGGGTTAATAATATATCATTTCACAGGTGAGTTTAGCGTTTTATTCCTGCATTAGTAGCAGTAGTACAGCAGTAGCTGTTTAGAAGAAGCTTGCTAGCAGCTGGTTAGTAGCTTGCTAGCAGATGGTTAGAAGCTTGCTAGTATCTGGTTAGAAGCTTGCTCGTAGCTGGTTAGTAGTAGCTTGCTAATAGCTGATTAGTAGTAGCTTGCTAGTAGTAGCTGGTTAGTATCTTGCTAGTAGCTGGTTAGTAGCTTTTAGTAGTAGCTGGTTCTAAGCTTGCTCGTAGCTGGTTAGTAGTAGCTTGCTAGCAACTGGTTAGTAGTAGCTTGCTAATGGCTGGCTAGTAGCTTGCTTCTGTTACTACTCACAGCCAGTCTTTAGTGAACCTTTACCTTAATTTTATTATTGTATACATCACTATCGCTGACTGTTTTTACTAGAATTAATTTTACTGCTGGTTGATTCATCTTTGCTGGTGTTGGAGACAAAGTAGGTCAGTACTGGTGCTGCTAAATTCAAATAGCAACAGTCACTGTTCTCATAGATCAGGAGTGCCAGTTACATAGAACAAACTTTGTTAGTAACTGCACATACCTGCCAACTCTCACGCATTGGGCGTGAGACTCACGCAATCCCCCCAAAGAAAAAATGAAAATGCGTGAGATTTTTGCCCCAATTTTATATATATATATATATATATATATACAGTCATATGCAAAAGAAAGGGCCCACCTCTGATTCTCATTGCCAATATATGTACATGTTGACCAAATTTCAAATGCTCATAAAATTGTGCCAACTTGTTGAAATCTACCTAAACTATATATCAATAGACTCAGCATTTACTCAGCTTTTTTTTATGAGAGTAATTCCAGTGTAAATAGATTAGCAATGAATGAGCAAGTACTAATTAGCCTCCTTTGATCCTACTCTATTTTCGCTAATCCCATCAAACAATGACCAATTTTTAAGTGGCTCTAGCTTCTGATTGAAGTGAGATATTCACTCACTTTGAAGTTTGTCTGACACTTCAACTCATTCTTGAGATGATATTAAAATTTTAGCATTCTGCAAAATTTAGAATTTGTTTATATAAGGCAGCGAAAACGGGACTTCAAGAATTCGAGCATTGGAAATTCCATCCCAGACATTACATTTAGCAGGATAGATTAAAGATGACATCAGGTTCTGATTCTCCAGAAGCATATTTGGTGGACTGTTTCCAGGCGGCAGGAGATCCCCGGCAAAAATGGAATTCTATGTGGTGCCCACTTCAATGAGTCTGATCGATAAAACTGATAAATCATTATTATTCAGTCCATATTTTAGCACCATTTCCATTTTATTTCTAACTGCATCAAAGGATAACTGTTATTATTTCAGGAGGCTGGAACAACAACCCATCAGTACAGCAGTTCCAGCATATCTTTAGGCGCTTGGTTACAAGATGTGGTGTTACACCAGGAGCCACTGGTAATGTCAGATCTATGGATGACACTGCATTGTTACAAGCTTCTACCACCTATGTGCCACCAACTGGTGGTAGTGAAGATTATGTTGAAGATGTTATTGACAGACAAACTATGCTTCCCGAAGGAATGCTAAACATTACATCTCATCCTGCTCTTGGTAACATTGCTGTATATTTATCTGGTTGGCTTGTCAGAAAACTGCTTAAAAAGTTGCGTTGTGGTCCATGTAGACTCTCCCTAATTTCGTCTAATGAAGTTAGCAAATATGATGATATTCATGTTCTGTTAAGAGTTAAGTACAACGGTGGCTTGATTTCTCCTTCTGATGGTGTTGTAACAACTTTTCTATGCACCGAAAAGCATCTGACGGCGACTACATCAGCAATTCAATGTTTGAAATATCCCAAGATTCCAAAGTGTGTAAAAGAAGAGATTGCACGCTATGATATATTTGAATTAAAGCAACATTGTACTGACACTTCTGTAGGAATCAATAATCATCACTTCTCACTACTAGCTTTAGTGGTTGAAACATACTTTGATTTAAGACAGCACCAATTTGCCAACTTAAGAAACCTAGATTTACATAAAGTGAACATCAGACATGATGCTACCAAAAACATATTATTTAGAGGACAGTGAGCTGTTATGTCGCTGTGACATAAATTGTCTATAGCCGGTTTAAGTTAGTAGTTATTTTTAAGACTTCTCTATATATATGCATACAAATTGTACAGTTTGCAGGCATTTAGTAGTTCAATTTATAATATAATTTATATATACTATAATGCTATTTGGCGTTATATTAGGATCATCAGAGCATCTGGCTCATTAATTTTTTATGCATAGATCATTTATTTTCTGAATCACAAAAAGATTTGATGGTCAAGCATTATGTAATTAAGATTTATAGTATGCTTTCTATATGCATACAATTTGTACAGTTCGAAGACATTTAGTTGTTTAATTTATTATATACTTTTTATATATAATGCTATTAAACATTGTATTAGCATCCGAGCAACTGGCTCATTTTTTATGCATAGATCATTTATTTTTTAAATCACAAATAAATTTTGTGGTCAAGCATATTTTAGTTGAGATTTATAGTTTGCTTTTGGTCTATATCAACGAATAACACATATAAATATAACACAAATTAAGATATATTGAGTGTTGGAACCTACTGGTGCAATAGCTAAAGCTAATCTAGGCTTGAGGCCAATCCAACCACTTCTCGAACAAAGCAATGTAGGTTGTAAGATTTTAGTCAAATGTATGCAACAGATTGGGCCAGTTTTCTGCTCTTGGTGATGTAAACAACTATTGTGATCTCTTATTAGATAGTCAATAAGTTTTAAAGCTAAAGTTCACTGGGCTGGTAACGCCAGCGATGCCAATGATACCCTTAAATCCAGTGGAAACATCGGTTGATAAGAAATGCAAATTATATAGAGCCCATATAGAGTTGTCTGCCTATTGTTGAAACCATGTTAATAGCCATCTACAACAAAAACTTATAACCTAGAATCTGTAGCTAGCTTGACTTTGATATACAGCTTGAATAAATCTGTAGATCTTTATTTTGACTTTGATATAGGTATAGGTTGATTAAGATTGGGGATGGATAAAAGCACCCATAAGCTCATTGAGATTAAATGTTGTGCAACGTTGCTAGGTTACTATAAAAGGGATCGTGACCATGTAGCATAGACCAAGATGGCGCTCAAATTGTTACGTGGATAAATGACCTTGGCTATTTTAAGGGTATTACCTATAATTCAGTGGGAGTTACTCGCTCACCACGTGATATATGTCGATAAGATGGAAATATTTTTAGTGAGCAGATAACTCTTTATTTTAATCATAGACCGAAATTGTTCTTCAAAGGCTACTTGTAACAGAGTGTCATATTTTCCTAATACATGTATATATTAAAGTAATTTGTTAATACGCATAACGACATTCAGCTATTAGCCGTTTTTGTACACATCTAAATAGGTAACAGTTTAGTGGCAATGAAGTGTGTCATAGAATGCTTTTAGTAAGTCACTAATACCTGAACACAGGTTAAAAACATCTAAAAAATTTAAATCTCAATTTTGAAAATGACTTTTTAAAGTTCTTGTACCATGTGCATGTGCCATCATTCTTGACACATTTACTATAATATCAGACTAATAGCTAAGTACGATATGAAAGATGAATTTTGTATCATGGACTTAGTCATTCGGCATTTTAGAATGTATAAATTTACTATAGAAACGCAATACTAGTTTCCACTTACCACTGTAACAACAGCTACATGTAGCTGGCCGCCGAAGCTCAAAACTGAAGCTGGTGTAACTATGAGCACATAACTCCAATCTGTTTTTGCAATAACACAGATTAAGCAAGACAATCACCCGCAGCAATGTTTCACGAATGAAAGAACTTACGCCGTCATTTCATAGTAAAAATAAATCTGCATGAAAAAAGATTTATGTTCAAACGAGTGAATTTTGCAAGCTGTTTCTAATCTTAATACATCATAGTATTAGTTACCCAAGGTTCAACCACAGCAAACAATTTGATTCTGCAGCTGCAGTTTTTGAAAATTATGACAAACAACCATAGACCTATTAGCTATACTGTTAATTATACTATTAACTACAAGTATAGTGAATAGGTCTATGCAAACAACTGAGTCTTCAAGTGCATAGAATATTTGCTGAAATTTGAAATGTAGTGCTGGGGGTAGGTCGTAAGTTGTAGGTTGTAAGAGCTTTGGCTAAGAACAAAGCTTTATTCATTAAACTAGATATAAAAAGTAGATGGAAATGAGCAACATGATAACATTATGCAATCCACTAGCAAAATATGTCACTTGAGTTATAATACTTTAAATGAGTGATTGAGATCACCATTATGTACATCGATAGTGATAAGAAAGTATACTACATCGAGCTCCAATTTATATAACAATCAAGCACGAATGGAAAAGAAATGTCTTATTAAAAATCTATGCCTTTAGAGATCTTCGATTGCATCTGCTACATTTGTGTTACAAAAATGAAAATGGTGGTTTGTCAGTCATAAAAAAGGGGTTAATAATGCAATATACAACATTGGCCATACGCAGTGACAAATAAACCAGCAATACTTGTAGTAGCACCAATTGTCTACAATGTTAACTTATTGATTATGCATACAGTGACAAAAATGTTAGATTTTTCAAAAGCATTAGAGTGACTCATCCTTTGTAGGAGAAGCATCAGTGCCGACCTCAGTTACGTAGGCATCATTAATCTTTCCATTGTTTGAAGAACCAGATGCACTGAGGTCTTCTCCATTCGCTAAAAATGTTAACTATGTTTAACAAAAATTGATGTTTCAATAGCTGAACAGCTGAAGGCCTACAGTAAAAAGCATGCATAATGTATGTCATTTTGAAATAAAATGAAATAAAAAACAAATGTATAAGAAAAATTGTGATAGCTTAAAAAACTTAAAAGGGCTACTAAACAAACTTGCATTGACTAGCCATAATTATAGGAAGCTAGAGTTCTTATCTCCAAAGACTCTACGCTAGCATATCTTTAACCAGTTGGTCATTTCTAAATTGAAACTAACATCCTGCCACACAGTTGGATAGCAGTCTAATAGCTTTAGAACCTACAACTAGATAGCAGTCTAATAGCTTTAAAACCTACAACTAGATAGCAGTCTAATAGCTTTAGAACCTACAACTAGATAACACTCTAATAGCTTTAGAACCTACAACTAGATAACAGTCTAATAGCTTTAGAACCTACAACTAGATAACATTCTAATAGCTTTAGAACCTACAACTAGATAACAGTCTATTCCACCACCTTTACAGTCACCCCCTGAGTTCACATACATCACCCTTACAGTCACCCCCTGAGTTCACATAAACCACCCGCACAGTCACCACCTGAGTTCGCATACACCTACCTTACAGTCATCCTATGAGTTCACATACACCACCCTTACAGTCACCCCCTGAGTTCACATAAACCACCCTCACAGTCACCCCCTGAGTTCACATACATCACCCTTACAGTCACCCCCTGAGTTCACATACACCACCCTTACAATCACCCCCTGAGTTCACATACACCACCCTTACAGTCACCCCCTGAGTTCACATACATCACCCTTACAGTCACCCCCTGAGTTCACATACACCACCCTTACAGTCACCACCTGAGTTCGCATACACCTACCTTACAGTCATCCCCTGAGTTCACATGCACCACCCTTACAGTCACCCCTTGAGTTCACATAAACCACCCTCACAGTCACCCCCTGAGTTCACATACATCACCCTTACAGTCACCCCCTGAGTTCACATACACCACCCTTACAATCACCTCCTGAGTTCACATAAACCACCCTTACAGTCACCCCCTGAGTTCACATACACCACCCTTACAGTCACCACCTGAGTTCACATACACCACCCTTACAGTCACCCCCTGAGTTCACATACACCACCCTCACAGTCACCTCCTGAGTTCACATACACCGCCCTTACAGTCACACACCAGAGTAAACAAGATGCCATCACATGCCTGCGACCTCTTGGCAACACAATGAGTTGGTAATCAATCAGTTTTGTAATAAAAAGAACTGCTTCAAGCAGGCATAAATCAGATATGATCATACCATGACAACAGATCAAACCATGACAGGTGACAACAGGTGTTGAAAAATTGAAATGTGTCAAGTGATTTATTACAGATATAAGCATAAATGCAAAAAATATTAGTCGCTTGCCACTCACAACTTTTTGCCTTTTCTAGAACAAACGTCTTCAATTTAAAAGTGTACAGGCAGTTAGATAAAATTGACAGCGTAGCCATGTACGACTCCCATCGTCAGTCTGGTATCCACAGCTGCTTATTCAGCTCAATTACTTGTGACTTGGCATACGCACACTCGTAGCTAGCTTGAAATATAGTCATACCCCTACATACAATTGCCTCAACATGCGAAAAAATCGAGATATGAGCCGACTTTCTAGCAAGTTTCTTCCTTGAGATATGAGTATACAAGCAGGTTCTCAATGGCCACTCCATTGAGAACCTGCTTGTAAATAGCCAAGTATGAGACTCGATAGTCACTACACTAAATAGCCAAGTATGAGACTCGATAGCCACTACACTAAATAGCCAAGTATGAGACTCGATAGCCACTACACTAAATAGCCAAGTATGAGACTCGATAGTCACTACACTAAATAGCCAAGTATGAGACTCGATAGCCACTACACTAAATAGCCAAGTATGAGACTCGATAGCCACTACACTAAATAGCCAAGTATGAGACTCGATAGCCACTACACTAAATAGCCAAGTATGAGACTCGATAGCCACTACACTAAATAGCCAAGTATGAGACTCGATAGCCACTACACTAAATAGCCAAGTATGAGACTCGATAGCCACTACACTAAATAGCCAAGTATGAGACTCGATAGCCACTACACTAAATAGCCAAGTACGAGACTCGATAGCCACTACACTAAATAGCCAAGTATGAGACTCGATAGCCACTACACTAAATAGCCAAGTATGAGACTCGAATCAGTTTGAATCAGTTTGAAAAAGGTTGGCTAACATTTATAGTGACGCGAGGTAAAAGCACACAACTGGAAACAGATACTAAAAAACATGATGACAGAATTAGAGTAAGTCTAGTAAAAGATTAAAACTTAGCCTTAAGTATGTGTTCAGCAAGCTCAATTTATTCAAGTTAAATTCAAAGTTTCTATTATGTAGGATCATAAAAATTTAGTTACCAAACGCGTCGCTCCCAAGTCTCTCTCAGACGGCCGTTATCCGCAAAGTCTGTCTCAAAGGTAAAAACTCCATTGGGTAGTGTACATAGTGGTGTTACATTTTATTGCAGATAATAACAACTAAATGGGTATTTGTTACTTTGTTATTGTAGGTACTCAAGTATAACAACTAAATGGGTATTTGTTACTTTGTTATTGTAGGTACTCAAGTATAACAACTAAATGGGTATTTGTTACTTTATTCTTGTAGGTACTGGAGTATAACAACTAAATGGGTATTTGTTACTTTATTATTGTAGGTACTCAAGTATAACAACTAAATGGGTATTTGTTACTTTATTCTTGTAGGTACTCAAGTATAACAACTAAATAGGTATTTGTTACTTTATTCTTGTAGGTACTCAAGTATAACAACTAAATAGGTATTTGTTACTTTATTCTTGTAGGTACTCAAGTATAACAACTAAATAGGTATTTGTTACTTTATTCTTGTAGGTACTCAAGTATAACAACTAAATAGGTATTTGTTACTTTATTATTGTAGGTACTGGAGTATAACTAAACACTTTAATATCCTCTTTAGGCGGGTTTTAAATAATATGGTATCAGATTAATTTGTATTTAGTTATTTTATATAGGAAATAGTGCCTTGAGATGCGAGTAAATTGACATACGAGATCAGTCCTATAACGCATTAGGCTCGTATGTCGAGGTATGACTGAATGCTCACTTACTTGTACGTAACTTGACATACGCTCACTTACTTGTACGTAACTTGACATATGCTAAATTGTAAAGACACGAGCAGCAGCGCAAATGGTTCCAGTTGCCTTCTATCGTGCCTATTGTTGAGCCTTGCCGCTAGTTTTTAGCATGTGAAAGTAAAACTTGATGCCATAACATTCAACAATGTCTAACCTTGTGGGTTGGTGTTTCAACTTACCAAATGACATTCGAAGAGCTTCTTCAATACTGGCAGCAAGCTGGAGACCTTTGATGTCTGCATTGTGAAGCACAGTCGTGATCTCAGTCTACAAATATGTAGACTGAGATTATTTCGGAGGAGTAATTATAAAGGACAAATGGGCACGAGATGATTACGAGGGGATTATGAAGAGATGAAACGGACTGATGGGATTGGTTAAATATTCATCAATCCCAGATATTTGACAGCTTAATAGCAAATTCAAAGGAATCTATAGTACAGCTAAGTCACTTGAGCACCTTCATTAGGCCTCTCAATTATTTAATCTTAACGCGTGGAGATTAATTAGTTCTTTTATACGTCTGCTAGAGTTCTGATACTAGATATGCACTAGGACTAGATATGCACTAGGACTAGACATGCACTAGGACTAGATAAGCACTAGGATTAGACATGCACTAGGACTAGATATGCACTAGGACTAGATATGCACTAGGACTAGATAAGCACTAGGACTAGATATGCACTAGGACTAGATATGCACTAGGACTAGATATGCACTAGGACTAGATATGCACTAGGACTAGATAAGCACTAGGACTAGACATGTGCTAGGACTAGATATGCACTAGGACTAGATATGCACTAGGACTAGATATGCACTAGGACTAGACATGCACTAGGACTAGATATGCACTAGGACTAGATAAGCACTAGGACTAGATATGCACTAGGACTAGATATGCACTAGGACTAGATATGCACTAGGACTAGATATGCACTAGGACTAGATAAGCACTAGGACTAGATATGCACTAGGACTAGATATGCACTAGGACTAGATATGCACTAGGACTAGATAAGCACTAGGACTAGATATGCACTAGGACTAGATATGCACTAGGACTAGATATGCACTAGGACTAGATAAGCACTAGGACTAGATATGCACTAGGACTAGATATGCACTAGGACTAAATATGCACTAGGACTAGATAAGCACTAGGACTAGATATGCACTAGGACTAGACATGTGCTAGGACTAGATATGCACTAGGACTAGATATGCACTAGGACTAGATATGCACTAGGACTAGATATGCACTAGGACTAGATATGCACTAGGACTAGATATGCACTAGGACTAGATAAGCACTAGGACTAGATATGCACTAGGACTAGATATGCACTAGGACTAGATATGCACTAGGACTAGATATGCACTAGGACTAGATATGCACTAGGACTAGACATGCACTAGGACTAGACATGCACTAGGACTAGATAAGCACTAGGACTAGATATGCACTAGGACTAGATATGCACTAGGACTAGATATGCACTAGGACTAGATATGCACTAGGACTAGATATGCACTAGGACTAGATATGCACTAGGACTAGATATGCACTAGGACTAGATATGCTCTAGGACTAGATATGCACTAGGACTAGACATGCACTAGGACTAGACATGCACTAGGACTAGATATGCACTAGGACTAGACATGCACTAGGACTAGATATGCACTAGGACTAGACATGCACTAGGACTAGATGCGCGCTAAAACCGGACTTACGGATGCACATGCGATGACAAACTGTAGCTTGTGCTTATAGAAATATTCACAGACTTGTGTGACTCCTTGAACCATAGTATAGTCGCAGCCAGCAAAGTGACTAGCATCCAGTATCACAGCTGTGGCTGGTTTTTTATATGCTCCGTACTTCATAACTTTGTCTTTGATATATTCTATACCAGGAAATTTTAGTCCCTGGTTTGGTTCAATTATGACAGCTTCTCGGGTCGCCTAAATGAAAGACAAGCTATATTGTGAGACAGCACGAGGCACTTGTACAAGAAACAATTTGAATATTCAACAAGTGAAGGTGTCTTGCGAAAAAGACTTTGTATCAATGGCAGACAAGACAGGTCTCCATGATAAATGCTTGTACAGACCCAAATATGTCCTTCAAGAAGCAATACGTTCAATCGGTTGTGTCAAAACTGGTAGGATATTATGCCATCTCAAACTACCCTAAATATACTTATTTGCAATACATCTTTGCGTGGATTTCACTGCTATTGTCTAATTAAACATGACTTACATTAGACATGGACAAATACCTAGTCAAGTGGAATTATCAGCTTACACTAATTGTATCACCAACATTTGGAGCTCTATTTCCTGTCTCCACATCCACAGACTTCTCATATTTTATCGTAAGCTCAGGTCGAGACATCGGGTAGATAAGAATCAGAAGGGTAAGCCCGACTCCAGATAGAATTCCAACCTGCAGCAGATACAAACGATGTTTCATATAAATTACAAATTTGTATGTTCAAAACTAAAAATTTCCAATGCTCTCCTAAAAACGCTTTTTTCAAAGTTATTGTATTCAAGCAGTCAGACCAAGTTGAATGCTCAATGATACCATTTAAAGCGTCTCCTCAGCGTACGTAACCAACGCATCAGCATATGACATGGCAGAGCTTATTGATTGAGATGATTGCCCAGCATCGCAAAATCGACTAGAGAACACCTACCTCGATATTGATGAAGATGCAGAGAAAAAAAGTGAGTGTCAGTGGCAAGAGGTCAAGCTCTACAAGAAACAATGCAAATCGTGTCAAGTTTTTTCATTTAAAGAATAAACTACGAGCAGTATACTTAGTAATCTAGAAATACTCTATCAACATCAGGGATAGTCTATCGTTTTGATGCCTCACCTGCAGATTCATTAAAGAAATACCATCGTAAATGTAAACCGTTTTTCACATACGTTGAAGTATCAAGACCGCTTTAACCAGTGAAATACTATTAGTCAGATATAGTTATTAATTATTTCGATAGTGTTGCATTCAAAGTTTTAAAAAGAAAACCAACAAGCTCTGAGTTGGAAAATGGACCTCGATACGAACAGAAACAACGAAAGAATTAATTGTTATTTGTGTAACAGAGTCATTGTCACCATTTTGTGGACACTTCTCTACTGATCACTTTCTATTATGGGTTTTTAACTCTTTCACTACCGTAAGCTGATGTATCAGCTTTCGTGGTAATAGAAGTACAGACCGTAAGCCGACGTATCAGCTTATTAATAGGGTTTCACTTTTCTTTTCATTATGAAGCTTACACATTAGCTAGACCAGCCAAATTTTGTCTCCAACAAGAAAACCTTGTTGCCAATCACATGCAACCAATCGAAAATCTTTTTGATAAGCAATTCCATTTCTAATCATTTTTCAAAACGGGAAAACCAAATCGCCATCGTCATGGCAATAATAAACTCACCACGTTCTTTCAACACAAAAGGAGCATCAAAAATTCTGCGAGAGTGGGATTCACTAAACAATTTTATACTTATCTTGTAGTGAATTTTGTTCTGAATAAGATGCATTTTACAGTAAAACAATAACTGCATTTATTCTCGAGATATCCGTTTGAATTAATTTGGTCACAACAGCAAAGTTAATGCGGTAGTGAAAGGGTTAAATATCAAAGAATGTCAAAGTGGCAGCCGAATAGAGGTGGGGTTCAATTAAAGGTGGCGTTCAATTAACCCTTTCGCGGGCAGAGTGACGCTTTTGTCGCTTTGCGATACGGCTGCTAATGGGCAGTGCGACATTTTTGTCGTTTCGGTAACGTATTTTATTATTGCAGTTTCTGGTTAGCTAAATGCCGTTTTTTGTTTACTTTTTTTACCAATAGCAAGCTACGATATAGTAGTTTCGGCTAGCCTCAAAAATTGACTTAAGGTTGAAAAAAACGATCGTTTTTAGCAGTGAGGAATAAATAAACTTTCGAAAAAAATTAGAAAATTGTTCTAAAGAATTTATCAACTTTTATTTTTCTTGCTTCGGTTTTAGCTTTTATTTACCAAATTTTTTGAGAGTTTGACTTTAGTTTACCGTCATGGCGACTTCTAAAAGAACCTCCCGAGATTATTCTAATAAAGCAAGTACTAGTACCGAAATTACTAAGAGATTAAGAGCTGACAGTGACTTTTTAGATTTAGCAGCAAGAGATGACAGTGAATCAGGTTTGAATTGTGATTGGAATGACTTTACATCTGGAAGTGACACTGATGAAAAGGCTGGTAGAAGTAATGATGAGGATGTGAGTAGGAGTGATGCCAGTGCCTGGAAGAATATAACCAACATAAACAGAGATAAATCTCCTACAATTCAGCAGTTTATAGCAGTGACAGGCCCAATATTTACTCCAGTAGATGCTCAACCAGTAGAGTATTTTGAAAAGTTTTTTGAGCCTGTCAATCCAGGAAGTACATTTTTGTGGGAGCTCTTTGTTACACGAATAAGTACATGGTGCAAAGACTGTGATGTGGGCCTTTGTAAAGGAGAATGCTTTCGAAAATATCATTCGTAAATAGACAATTATTATGAAAAGCATATATTTTATGTTATACATTTTTATTTGTTTATAATATATATATATATATATATGCCTATGGACATATACATGTATACATATGTACCTTTAAACATAGATATATGCACATAATAACACACAGAAAAGTGTATGAACCTTTTAAAAAAAATTGAATTTTTTGGAAAATTAATTCGCCCATTCTGATTTAGTTTCAAAAATTCGCCCGCGAAAGGGTTAAAGGTGGCGTTCAAATAAGGGTTTTACGATAACTATATTGCCAGCAAGAAAAAGAGCTGCAGTAATAAATTTCTTTGCCAGTTAAATTATTATTCTGCCTTCTGTCTCCTTCATTTACATTTGTGTCATGTGCAGAGCTCAAGTACAAGTTGCAACAAAGGTGATGGAAAATCCTATAGAGAATCGACAGCCAATAGCACAGGCTCATGGACACTATGTCCATTGTCTTATTTTTCTTTGCATTTAATGAATGGGTCTGATAAGCGGCATCAACATAACTTACTTTTTACTTTGAAGAGTCTAGGAATGAGCTCGTACTCAAACATAGGAAGGACGGCGCAGATGATGACGGCAGCAAGCGCTGTTTGAGGAATGTAGGAAAAGTAGGGAGTGAGGACAGCGAGAGCAAGGATGACTACAAGGCCAGTCCAAATCCCGCCAGCTGGAGTAGTTACACCACTTTGAGAATTTATCGCTGTTCTATAAACACAAATGTTACCCGATTAAGACATTCATCTCATTAAGACACAATCACTCACGGAGCTGATACTGGGCTTTCATTAGGGGCTGATACTGGGCCTTCATTCGGAGCTGATACCGGGCCTTCATTAGGAGCTGATACTGGGCCTTCATTAGGAGCTGATACTGGGCTTTCATTAGGAGCTGATACTGGGCCTTCATTAGGAGCTGATATTGGGCTTTCATTAAGAGCTATCGCTATACAAATGTTTTATTAATGTCAAATTAAACATTGCAATGCTCTGAAAGACAGACAGAGACAGACAAAGAGAAAGAGAGGTCTTCCAAAAAATCGGCTTGAACCGAGTGCTTCTACAGAAATTTCACATATATGCAAATACGAATAAGTGAAATGCGTGTTACCGAGAAAAGCTGCCTGTGATTGGGTAGGAGTGGAAAAAGCTGCTGATGGTGTTGCTCGCACCAATGGCGATGAGTTCCTGGTTAGGATCAATCTGGTATTCATTCTTTCGAGCAAAAGCTTTGGCTATGGCGATGCTCTCTAGCAGGCCGATCAGCGTAACAACGATAAAACCCTCACCAATGTCCTGCAGAACAATGGCAGTGCTCACAAAACAGCGACATACTGCGAGTGCAGCTAGTACAAACCAAACCTCACAAGTAGTCAGTAGTCGCCAGATGAATCTTCTAATGTATTAAAATATATTCTGTACATGATGGAACTAGATGCAAAAGGAGGTATAATCCAACGGCAACTTTAAATGTACGAGTTGCTGTAGCGCCCACAACTAATTCTGGCCTCAATAGCGCAATGCATTTCATGTACTCTCATGTTTGCTCGTTAAACATAAATTAATAATCAACTGCAAAGAGAGAGTATTTAGCAAAGAGAGAGTAGTTAGCGGAGAGACAGCGGAGAGTCAAACTAACTTACCGAAAACACATCAGCTGGCGACTTTACGATTGTCACATTAGTAGAATTGTTAGAGACATCAATATAAAACTGAGGAGCCTGAGGAAGTGGGATACCACTATCCACTTTGTCAGTCAGGGTAAGAAAGCTCCCATCAGGTAGGTTGTCATACCCATAAACGTCTACCATGATGGCAGCAAAGATTGCACAGATGAGGACAACTACGGCGTTCCTAGCTGTAACAAAGGAGAGCTTGTGAGAGGACAACTACTGCATTCTTAGGTGTAATAATGGAGAGCTTGTGAGAGACTTTGTAATAAAGGACAGCTTGTGAGAAACTGATTCTCTATATGTGGTCTATATCTACCTGTGTACCCAATCCACTATATCTACCTGTGCAAACAATCCACTATATCTACCTGTGCAAACAATCCACTATATCTACCTGTGCACACAATCCACTATATCTACCTGTGCAAACAATCCACTATATCTACCCGTGCACCCAATCCACTATATCTACCCGTGCACCCAATCCACTATATCTACCTGTGCACACAATCCACTATATCTACCTGTGCACACAATCCACTATATCTACCTGTGCACACAATCCACAAGATCTACCAGTGAACACAATCCACTATATCTACCTGTGCACACAATCCATACGGTCTTGTACATGGCTGACTTCCATTTTTTACTTTCTGTTTGGAGTTTCTTGTCAACGTGCTCTTTGAGAATTTTCATGCAGACGAGGGAGATCATGCATATGATACCCATGGTCATGTCCCACAAACTACCATCAAAGTAAAACCACTAAATGTAGACAACAACACCTGATGCATAGATGCAAAGCGGAAAAGTATGCAGATAGAGAGTGTACAGTCATATATTCTACAAGAGTGTATAGTAGGTTTATTGAATATTCTTATTAAATTATACCACAACAGAGCAGTATGAATAATAATCTTGAAATGAAGTCTGCGAAATGCAATGTGACATGAAGCAATGATAATCAGTTATCTCTATAATATTTAGTCTATGATTATTTTCAGCATAATCAGAACTCTAACAATAAGCTTTCAGTTCAATTCCGACTGAAAAAAGTTTGGCCACAAGCAAACAGGAATAGTATAGAAAGCTGTATATAACAAACTAAGAGAGTTGTCTACTTCCTGTTAACAGACTGAGTGTATAGTAAGCTGTATGGAACAAAAACTGAGAGAGTTGTCTACTTCCTGTTAACAGACTGGGAGTGTATAGTAAGCTGTATGTAACAAACTGAGAGAGTTATCTACTTCCTGTTAACAGACTGTGAGTGTATAGTAAGCTGTATGTAACAAACTGAGAGAGTTGTCTACTTCCTGTTAACAGACTGGGAGTGTATAGTAAGCTGTATGTAACAAACTGAGTGAGTTGTCTACTTCCTGTTAACAGACTGGGAGTGTATAGTAAGCTGTATATAACAAACTGAGAGAGTTGTCTACTTCCTGTTAACAGACTGGGAGTGTATAGTTAGCTGTATGTAACAAACTGAGAGAGTTGTCTACATTTGCATAACTCGGTTATACCTACTTTGTTTCAGGAAGTTGTATAAACGTCTGCCTCACTTGCGGTACGAATGCACGAGGTATGTTTTTAAGCCCTAGCCAGCTCTGCAAGAGGATAAGCAAGTTTGACAAAAGATTCATAAGTGATGAGCTGACAAGACAGCGACAAAAACGCTAAATGACAAATATTTGGTGACAATTAGCAATAGACTTGCTAGCTGCTGACCTTGACCTGGCTGAAGCCTATAATGATGGCAGCTGAGCAGGTGAATCCGCTAATGACCGGAAAGGATATAAACTGAACCACAAAGCCTGCAAAAGAGAGAATGCTAAGTGATGAGTTGAAACGAGTAACAAGGCAGGATGATCGTGACAGGTCTAGTCTTGATGGAATCGCAACCTAGCTCTAGTTTTAAGTTCTGGTGGCATACTACAACTTAGCCTTAGGACTAAGCAACTCTAACTCTATCCCAAACAAAAGTGCAATGAATAAAATACTGCTGGCAGTCACTGACCAACGATTGAGACACTTCCGGAATGGAAGGTGTCTCGGATCTCAACCTCTTTCATAATAGTTGTGAAGACAGGTGAGTAGTGGCACAAAAAGTACTACTGTACCTAGGTTGAGAAAGCCCATGAGTATCTGCGCGAGGCCACATATTAACGTGAGTATGATGGCATAGGCGGCATGGGTATCTTTAGATGGAGCACGCTCGGATGCAAACTCAGCGACGAGAAGAGACATGATAGCCGTGGGTCCCATTGTTATATCCTTGGATGTACCGAGAAAGCAGTAGATGAAGCCTCCCATAAAGGCCGAGTAGAGCCCGTACTGAAAAGATAAGAATAAGGCGTTGCATATGGCACTCACCACTACATATTAATGTGTGAAACAAGTATTTACTAGAAAAGAGATAAGATTGAGCCAACTAAGTCAGCTCAACCTCACCATTTCTCAAGGACAAGGAAAGGCCTTTCAAAATCTTCACAATTCTTATCTCAAAATGGATTTTCACGAATTTGTCACTGACAAGCTCTAATCAGTACAAATTCTTTCAACAAAAACTTTCCAAGTGATCAATTGCGGCGCGTGCCTAGCTAAGCTGAACCGATATTACTGACCACAAAAATTTGTATGCATCAACATAAAAACAAACATATTACGTTACTGATAGTTCAAAGGTTCAAAGGCATTGCATGGTAGCCAATAGGCATTATTCAGCAGAAATAACTGTTGTGTGCTACTGCACGTTCAACTGTTTGGTCAGGATGTTGCAAAACTGAATTATAGGCAGCGGGTCGAGCGAACAGAATGAAACATAAATGTTTTATTAGGATAAGAAGTTGGCGGGTCTGCTTGAGCATTCTTTAGTCAGATCATTAACACAGTTATATAGTTGAAATAACTCCATAAATACTCGGATCATTAACACAGTTATATAGTGGAAATAACTCCATAAATACTCGGATCAGTAACACGGTTATATAGTGGAAATAACTCCATAAATACTCGGTGTGTTAAAATAAGTGAATGAGTTGAGAAAGAAAGCTGGAGCGTACCTGAGGAGGCAGCTCGGCTATCTGTGCATAGGCCATACCCTGTGGTATTACTGTCAGACCAACCGTCAAACCAGCGACAAGATCTCCTATGAAATTCTTTAGTCTAAAGAAAACAAAACGTATTTAACTGCTTTCATCTGCGAGATAAATCGGAATTATACGTACGAAGTTACCTTCCCACCTAGACAGCCTTGGCTCCCTTTCCTGGATGGTAGTGGAGACTAGACAGCCTTGTTGCTGTAAAGAAGAGAGTAGCTAAAGCTAGATGTCTTCCTGTCTCCACTCTTAAACACTCACCTGTACTTGGGTGCCCATTTGATAAAAGGAAACTTTCTCTTCACATTATTGATGGACCAGAAATCCTGACAGTAGCGAGCCAGAGGGTTTGACGGACTGCATAAAGCATCTTTTCCATTTTCCCAATACTTTTCTAAAATGATTATTGAGTTTTTTTTTAATGTTAGTGAGAAAGATTGCATATTGGAATAAAAATTGCAACACACCAACATGCAGGATGAAGTTTTGAGAAACAGAAAAACTAGCAGTCCGACAACTCCATCTAAAGAAAATGTGAACATTAAGACCTAGGTCGCTACTTTTTCTCCTTAATTCCTTGATAAAAACTCAACATTCTCGTTGCGCAGTTACTACTGCAATTGCCCTTGCCAGATATCGAAAATGTTGCACGAGGAGACTTGATCAAACGTTCTTATTCCACGCCACAGGTATGCTACATGTCCACAGGTATGCTACATGTCCACAGGTATGCTACATGTCCACAGGTATGCTACATGTCCTAGGGTGAACAAACAGCAAACAAAAGCTAAACACTGGCTCAAAGCAAAAAACCAGTTGAATGGAAACCTCTCACTGATTTAGTCTGGTTTACGTCAAGAAGCAAGTTTTACGTAAATGGACAGAGGCGTAAATCCAATGATCAAATATGAATCTTGAGCACGCAGAGCAGTATCACATGACGTCAGCAACAAGCTATAGCGAGCGAAATAGCGCAGGAGCAGCAGCTCCGGAAAGTTACAGGAAGTTACATATGTTAACAAAACACATGAACATGGAGAGAATTAAAAACAATATGAAACGAGCAGAAGATAAAAATTTGTTTGCAACTGATTTTAAAATATTTTGGTAAAACAACATATAAGTAAATCTTAGGATCCAGCATTTCAACCTCAAATTAATTCATTCAAAAATGTAATAAGCACTTTGGGCATGAATAGTGTATAGCAGCAGACATGTTATATTTAAAGCTTATCAGGAATTTATGTATAAAACTAAGACATTGCTCGGTTAAGCCTAAACTTCATGAAACCTACCGATGCTCTCGCAAGTGGAAGTCATAGCAGATGTACCTTCTTCCTTTGTGCTATTACTCTCTTCGATGGCCTTGTAGCTTGTTGATGGTCCGTCGTCGCATAATCTCCTACGCTCCTCTTCTGTTCCATTTATATGGGCCATTGTTCCTTCGCTCCGCACAATGTCTCGTTCCTATTGGCTGAGCAATGTACCAACAATAAAACACGCGCATACTACGAAAGACCCACAATCATTCCTATACTTCAGGCACAAAACCAAATTCGTCGAAACGAAGCATTCCAGAATTAAGATTTACGTAAATCCCTAATTATTTGCTAGATTACGGACAGATAAGCCACTGAGAGTTTTGTTATGCATATGAAAGCTTCCCACAGCACATGGTCACATGGTGTTACAACAGAATTAGCATTTCATTCTTACTATTCTTATAGGTTGATCAGTCACTTGGAACTTGACATACATTTTTAACAAACTAAATATCAGACAGTATAGAAAAAACTGAAGAAATGTTAGAAATAGGTAGAGGAAACCTCTAAAGTATATAGGAGATATTTGTACACAGTGCTAGATACGCGTGTATCTCTATTAAAAGGGGGCAGGTAGAGCAACACAGACTGGCCTATATGTATTACGGGTGATTGGGACAATGTTGTGCCATCAGAAGCATAAATATTAGTCATCAAAGAAGAGGTGTGAAAGCGTGACAAACATGCTCGACTATTAACAACCGTAAACATTGGCTTTTGCAATTCCTATTTGTTCAGGTTGCTTAGCACAAGAAATACAGCTCATATATACAAGATGAGCTGGTGGATAACAGAACACAAATATTTCTTCAGGTAAAACACCTATATGCAAAGTGGAATGTATGTCTATACAAACGCATATGTTGAGGCATTTTGAGTATCAATGGTTAGGAATCATGTAAAACTATAATTGCGGATTATCCAGGAATCCAGAAAGACAAACAGGCTCCCATATTATCATCAATCTTATGGCTAGCCACTTAGTAATTACATGTACATGTTGAGGCATTTTGGGCTTGTACATGTATCAGTCATAACATTAATGGCGTCTGATGTTGTGATTCGAATATTGAACATAAACTGCAGTTCCTCTGAGCATTTGATTGAGGTATCCTCTGCCTTTCAATGGTATTCACTCGCTGCAGCAATCCTAGCTGTAAGATTTCCTCACTACTGTCGCTGTGGATTGAGCGCAAGATCTATTGTTCATCATCACACAGAGTTCCGAGATTATTAAATCTGTGGTAGGTGTCAATCAGAGTGATTGCAAGCTTAAGGAATGCCTCTATCCGCTGATAGTTGATAAGGATTAGTGAGAAGAGATCCAGCTACACACCATGTTGCCAGGGCAAAGCTTTCCACCACTCATAGTTGTTTTTGGGACACCTACTTTTAATTATTTGACCCTATTCATGGAGTTCTAGTACAGTAGCAGGCGGCCATCTACTCACAAATATCTCATCAAACCATTTTTATACATGATCAACCAAAATAAGGATGTTATAAAAACGAGAGCGACCTGTTAATCAAGGAGCTAGCAATGTTATAAACACGAGAGCGACCTGTTAATCAAGGAGCTAGCAATGTTATAAACACGAGGACGACCTGTTAATCAAGGAGCTAGCAATGTTATAAACACGAGAGCGACCTGTTAATCAAGGAGCTAGCAATGTTATAAACACGAGAACGACCTGTTAATCAAGGAGCTAGCAATGTTATAAACACGAGAGCGACCTGTTAATCAAGGAGCTAGCAATGTTATAAACATGAGAACGACCTGTTAATCAAGGAGCTAGCAAGGTCAGGCAGAGTATTTGATAAGAACAGGTTGGATAGTTTTTTTCCATATTTTCTCAAGATATATTGCAGGGAGACAGCAGTGATCCAATCGTTGTGAAAAGGATAACAGTCTCCCTTAAAGGTCACGTTTAAAGGTCACATTTAATGGGCCGACTTAATATCATAACTCTTAGGCTAGAACTTTGCATTTTATTGAACTTGAAAAAACTTAGTCAAAATGAGCCGTTTATTATTTTTATTACTGATAGTATAACTAGAGCTAAATTGCTTTATTTTAATGAGTATGAAATGGCTAATTAAATATAATAAAATAAACTTAGGCTATTTGCTTACACCACAATTGGAATATTTGTAAACCCACATTCTGTATCAGGCTGGCATCCACATGCAACTGCACTATGCATCTGATGGTTTACTTAGTGAGCATTTCTAATTTCTAGCATGAAGTTGTTAAGTATTTATTCAAAGAGCACAATTTTAGGTTATGGCAAGCCATCAAAAATCAATGAAGAAATATCTAAGGACAGTTTATTTCAAGATCTTCTGCTTGGGCAAATTGGCCTGCATCTCCCTATCCTTCCTTTAATGGGCCCGCATCCCTCTATCCTTCCTTTAATTGGCCCGCATCCCCCTATCCTTCCTTTAATTGGCCCGCATCCCCCTATCCTTCCTTTAATTGGCCCGCATCCCCTATCCTTCCTTTAATTTTTATGCTGTAATCATATGGATTTTAAAAACCACTTTTCTACAATAAAATTTTCCCTACTAATAAATTATCTACATCTGTTCAAAAACTTTCATCTGAGTCACGTCAAACTCAGTTCGCTCATGTGTAACATATTGTCATCTCAGGGCAACAAACCAAGCTGAGCATTTGCATCAGATTACAATTAAAGGCGCGTAAGAAATACATAAATGGCTCAAGCATGATGGGCGGCTAAGTTTAGCCTATCCTGCATGCCATCCATTAATTATTAGGTATTGAAATATAGATCACACAAGTCACTGTCCTGAATTGCAAACCCATATCACAAATCTTACATAAAGCCACCAGGAAGAATCAAGGATACCACAATGCAGTTTCACAAGTAAAAACTAAACTGATTATTCTAATTATACCTGCAGCAGACAGTGTTCTCATGATGCAATGCTGGCAACTACAGTAGTTGATGAACACAATGCCATTCAAGCTCTAACTGCTTAACTTGATCAAAAGTTTAGGAAGATACGTATTCTGGTTTGATACTAGCATCCCATCTACTCCAAAGATATTTCCTCAATATCGCAGCCCTATTGCTGGATAACTATTTGATAAACACTTATAAAACTGTGTGTGATGCGTATTAACACTGAGCTGTGAAGGTGGCAGCCACAAAATTCGAAAGAATGAATGGATGACCAATTGTATTAAACACCTGCACGGTCACCTAAATATTTCATGCAAACAAACAACTTGTGTAATTTGTTGTTAAAAAGGCACATTAACTAGCTAGCCTTAATGCGGACTATTTGCCACAAGCTTACCTTCAACCCAGTACCTCAGGTCTAATTGAAAGGCCTACTACTAACTGCAGATGGACTCTTCTTCCTCACCCTATCAGCAAACTTGTGATAAAAAGATAAACATCAAGAGATCAATGTCCCGTCACTAACAACCAGACAAAAGATAGTGTGTGTACATGTGTATTTGATACTGCGCGTGTCTCTACAGAGAGCATGAACTATTCAAAAACAAAGAGTGTACAGTTTATTTCGCAGTTAAAAAACAAACTTTTTTTGAAGATTTTTAGAGACAAGTAAAAAATAGGTCTGCTATTAACAAAAACCACCTGAACATCTACTGAACATTAACAAACCTATTCACGGACTCCTTCAGTTTACTAATAACAGATGCAGGATCATCGCTTCTTACAACAGCGCTGCCAGAGACAATCATGTTGGCGCCGGCGCTCGCACACTCATCAATGTTAGCTGGCGATACTCCGCCATCAACTTCAATATCTAAATGTAAATACTTCTCTCTCACCGCCTTCACCTTTGGCAGCATGTCAGCCATAAAGCTTTGTCCACCAAAGCCAGGTTCCACAGTCATAATGAGAACCATATCCACATCTTGTAAATAAGGAAATATGACACTGACATCAGTCTTTGGTTTGACTGCTATGCCAGCTTTCATCCCCGCTTCTTTAATTTTACGAATGACATCTCCAGCTCCACTATCTCCTACGGTTTCAATATGAAATGTGTACTGCTCAGCCCCAGCACCTGCCATCTCTTCGATCCACCGAGTCGGTTTCGCCACCATCATATGCATGTCAAAGAATACGTCCTTGAACTTGGGCTTTAGCGCAGCCACAACGGGATGACCAAAGGTGAGGTTAGGCACAAAATGTCCATCCATGACATCGAGGTGGAGGTAGTCAGCTCCACTCTTCATCATTTTCTCACATTCATCAGCAAGTCTTGATAGGTCAGAGTTGAGTATGGAAGGACCTATCTTGGCTTGTAATGTTTCCGAGGTATTCATGTCTAAAGAGGAAGGAAAGTGGGTCCTGCGCGCTATAACAACTAAGAAGGGAAAAAGGAGTGTTCCAACTCACCTCAATGCAGACAAGTCTGATTGTCTGAGACAACTGCCTTACAATCAACCACCCAGCCCTAGCCTACAAAAAGTGCGTAATACCTATCTGACCAGGGATGTATGAAACTGATTTAAGAAAGGTATACAAACACAAATATATTTACACCTACGCATACGAAGTAGAATCTCTTCTGATACATTGAAATCATTATAGAATTGTAGCAAATAGTTATGAACAGAATAAATTTTAACTTGCTTAAAAAATATAATAAACATTTCAAGTAGTCAGATATAACATTAAGACAAATTATATCAAATTAATTGAAAAGTTATATATATAAAAACTTGAGTTATATGTACAAAGTAAATTAATAAAGCAACAACAAGTAAAAAGGTTTTTATTATCACGCTACTAAAAGGTGTCTGAGCCTGCACTTTCACTAACATGAACAAAAAGTTCATGTTAGTGAAAGTGGAGGTCAGCAATGCATAGCTTGTGTGATACATTGAGTGATAAGAATATGCAGCGTAGCTTCCTCTTATTTACCCTATACAATCGATTCTCGCTATACGATTTTAATTCGTTCCAGTGTTGGCATCGTAAGGCAAAAATTCCATAGAAAAGGGTATACAAACCCATAGTAAATATCTAATGAAACACACATCATCAAAATGGTAACAATCATACAAATTTCGTATACAGTATAACCTCAGTTCTCTAACACAATCCGTTCCAGAAGGTTGTTCGAAAACCAAGTTGTTCGAGATCTGAAACAAGTTTTCCCATTAGAATTAATGTATGTATGTTTTAATCCGTTCCAAGTCAATTTAACAACTTCGGTAAAGTATTTTTTAACATTTTACACCATAAACTGTACTGTATAATGCATACTATAAATAAAAACGCGGAGGTATAGATCGTGTTTAACTTTAATAAAAGATTTTCTATCTATGATGATGAAAAAATAAAACACAAAGTTAACATTTTGTATGCTTTGCTCTTAAAACATTAAAAACATCAAAAGTTAAGATACAATACCAAAAATTGCAGAAATCAATAATGAAACAGCAAAAAGATGCAACAGATCAGTTACATATAAAATTGTGTGAAACAGAAAATAGAACCAGCAGTGGCACGTTTACTTCATATCTTGGAAGAAGAATCCTCCAAAACAATTTAGGGTGACTCGACTGGAGGAGTTGTGTCCATAGAAAATCTCTTCGGTAGAAGCTATGCCCTCCCAGATGGCTCCTTCTTTTTGTAAAGTATTTAAGACGCGAAACTTCTCCCTTTGTTTGAGAACTTTTCGAATGTGGCTCATAACAACATCGTTAAACGTATAAACATGCTGTTTCCGAAGCTGTTCCGAACGTTTAATGCAAATGCGCTTGCTCCGGTTTGGTCGAGAACCGAATTTATGGTCGAGATCTGAGGCCAACAAATCCAAAATTTTTTGGTCGAAAACCGAGTTCGTCGAGAACCGAAGCGTTCGAGAACCGAGGTTCCGATGTACCTATTAAAAATTAGTAACAAAATAATATGTTAACTACATGTATAGTTACCTTCAGTAACTTTAGTGTATTCAGTGTATTTAGTGGTTGTGATCCGCAATAAAATGTAACATTGCAATGCACTATGTGTGGTACGTACCGTAGGGAGTACTTACTTTCGAGTCAAACATATAACATAAACGTGGTATTTAACTTAAATGAATTTAGCTTACTAAACACATACTTAAAGCTAAGTTTTAGCATTTATTTTTAACTATTTTATTAAACTTCAGTGTTTCAGCTATAATTTTTTATTTTTTCTTAAAAACAGTAGTTTCAAAAAAATTCCGATATTGTAGGTTGAAACTTGGTACTTCAAACGTTGATACATTTGTACAAATCTCATGGCGTTTGTCAAAAGAGTTGTAGGCAAAGGTAGTTGTAAGTTTGACTATATGTACGTTACGATATCTGATGTACATGTATGAATGTGACTATATGATATCTGAGATACATGTATGACTGTGACTATATGATATCTAAGATACATGTATGACTGTGACTATACGATATCTGAGATATATGTATGACTGTGACTATACTATATCCGAGATACATGATGACTGCGACTATACTATATCTGAGATACATGTATGGCTGTTAACAAGTATATTAGCTGCTAAAACTAACATACTTTTTTTAAGAATTTAAAAACTTACCTTCAGAGAAGTTCAACAGAACAAAATCGCTGAATGTTGCCCCAGTGTTTGCCTGAAACAAAAATCAGAAAGTGAACAATTGGTAGAGTGCCCATTGAGGCTTGTCACCTTTGAAAGAGGCCAGCAGAAGGTATTGGGCAGAACTTGTTACTTGAGAATAACTTTACAAGACTTAAAAAGCCGAGTGACATGTCAACTAGGCACCCAAATAAGCTTGAGGTGGCTCAATTTCATATAACATTAAATCGGTTGTGACAAGCATTGGCGAACCAGGAAATATTGTTTTGCCTGACATCCAACAGGCAGGGTAAGTCTTTACTATGATCGAGTGCATATTTGCAGGTCAATTCATCAGCTTTGATTCTACACACTGTATGCGAGCAGCACATGGTGCTTGCTTTGCTTAAGTAGGTCAACATTCAAATCAGATTGTGGAGCTAGTTCGCAATCAAGGAACTCCATCACACAGAATAGAAGTGGATAATAGAGCAGGCACCATTTTTTAAAGTTAGTCTGATGTAGTACTATATTGTTGTTGCTTCCATATACCATTTGGAGAATTTCCAATCACCATGTCTACTATGATGCAGTCTGCTATGATGCAGTTAAGTAGGAGTCATAGCATTGTTGCACTGATATACATATGCTGTCCAACATGTAATTACTAGTTCAGAATACCATATTTTGTATTTGTACTGCTGATCTAGTATGTTTCTTCATTTAACTACTCCATCATTGAATACTGTAGTCATATCACAAAGCATTGTTGTGTATACATGCATTCAGTCAATATTATCACTCATCCATTGCTCTTAATTTTACTAGGGTGTATTTTCTATGTAAATAAGTCTTTTAGATGCAGCACAAATTTAATAATACAATTTTTTGGTTCAAACTAATATGTTAAATGCTAGTCTTGTAAAATATGCCTAGAAAAAATAGCTGCCTTGAAACAAGTAATCATAAAAACAGCAGCATGACGGCAGCTGAAAAACTGAAATGGGATAAACAGAGAAAAAGCTGTACACATATCAACATCCTATTCCTCCACTAACTATTGACATTGTCTCCAGGAATCACAAAGTTTCAACCAGATTTCTGTAATAAAAAAGTCCTATCCTTGCAAGAATGTTTCTTCCCTGTGTTGCCTACGAATCCACAATAAAATATTCTTGATTATTGCTCCACAACCATCAGATAAAGATTGTTCAATTTCTAGGGCATAACAATAGAGCTCTTTTGTTCGCAATACCACATTGAGCCGAGGTATCTCAACTTCTCATCTTTAAATAGATATGATTTAAAATAACTTTTGGCAGCTACTTATCGACTGCATCAGTTTGCATGAGATTTTGAATCAGTATTCACAAAACTAAGCTCTAAAATCGAATAATGCCTTGTTCATTTACAGCATGCCAAAGCTGCTGCTGATTAGGCAATGCATGAATTTGGCTAGAAAGAAGCTACTCTGGACCCATGGGTTACAGTATCCCTGTCTTAGTTTTTTTGCCTTATAATCTGGAACAGAAGGTTTTTTTGGTCCTTTGTTACGGCATTTTCCCACCATATGACCACATGTTTCTCTGAAATTCAATTTTGAACAGCATCGCTAGGTCTTTTTTGTTGAACTAGTTTAAAAAAACTTTTAATAAGGACAGCTAAAAGTTATAGTAAAAGTGAGGTAAAAAGCACCAAGACAAAAGCAGGTAATCAAAAATTAAAACGACGAAAATTAAAAAATCCGCTGAATAAAAAACCACTGAAAACCCACCTTTGGTAACTATGGTTAGTATTGGTTACCAAGGTTACCGTCAAACCTCCAATTGAACTCCACCTCTATTCAAACGCCACCTCTATTTGATCACCACTGTGAGAGAAGGGTTGAAAAATAGAATGCCACTCTTCATTTGAACACCACCTCCATTTCACAGCCAATTTGATAATCTTTGATCTTTACAAACCCATAATATCAATTGATAAGTACGAAAGTGACCACCAAATTGTATTAATTACTCATTTAAATCCATAACAATTAATTCTCTCGTGGTCCAACTCCAAAGCTTTTCATATGTTTTCGTTAAAACTTTGAAAGCGGCACCATAGAAGTAATTAATAACTGGTTCAGGCTAATAGTGGTTCCTTGTTTAACACAGTCTTCATACTTCCAAGTGTAGTATATAAAAAACGGTTTACATTTACGATGGTAGATCAACGACTAGTTTTAGGCTAAAGGTTGCATTTAGCAAGCAAAACTTTTACGCATTGCATTTGTGCTAAATGCATAGCGTAAGTTTGGCTTCGCCAAAAAATATTTTGCATGCTGGTAACTACTAGTTCAGCAGAAGAAGAGTTGAGGTCAGAAGACAACGTAGAAGGTATTGGACAAACAGAAGATGTTCATTGCATCAAAAGCAATAATCAGAACGCAGCTCTCCTAGCGAACGATGCAAACATTTTTTGTTTTAAAAACATTAATTTTTGTTTCTGTGTGTAATATAAGTATGGTTCATTTATGTCACTTGTTTATGAATATATATTTGTAGCATTTGAATAATTATCATTATATAACTTTAAAATTTGCAGATTTACAGCACATTATTCAATAGCCTCCTTGCGGTTGTCTTAACACGGCTTACAATGGATCGGCTCTCATAACTCCTCTTCTATTGCACATAAAAAGCAAGTTTTGGCTGTAAGCGGTAGCAAACATATCAATGAGTGCAATGAGCTTTGATGCAACATTGTTAAATATAGATATAAAATAGAAATATGTCTTCAAATTTAAAATGAAATGAAAATTGAAAGCTCCAACAAATCGCAAAGCAGTATACGTGCTATAGTATCATCGCAGGTTAATTGCAAGCAATAGATATCAATTGGTAGAGATATTTCTCGGTTTCTCAATGCATCAAGAGATCTTAGACAAGTTGGAGTTATGTTAGCAAATTTATCGCATCCAAAAGGTTTAATATCGCTCCACCGGAAAGAGGGCAAGATGTAGGTTCATTCGAAAAAGGGCTAAATTTATTTTCCCAAAATTTTGAGAAGTCATTTAAAAAATACAAAGCTAGCCTCTATTTGAATGCCACCTCCAATTGAACACTACTATAGAGAAGGGTTAAAAAGTAGAGCACCATGGCGTTCAAGCAGAGCTAAAAAAAACCCTATACATGCACGAGGAACATGTGCAAGTAAAGGGTTTATAATAGTACTAAATACTATTCCGTTACTAATTTTTAATATGTACAGTACGTACATACAATTTCAATTTTTTTACTGGAGGAGGGGGTTTGCATTAGATAATTATTATAGGTTCCCATTCATCTTGATAAGACATTTTCGCCTCACAATACCAACACCAGAATGAATTAATGTCATATGGTGGAGGTCCACTGTATATGAACTATAATCACTTTTTAATACCAGTATATGCTGTGTTTACATACCTCTAAGTTACAAACAACTATACTTTTAATCAAACCTTTTTACAAACTTGTGCAAAGCAAAGCTGGTGCCACCCTATTAGGTAGAATAGGTGATTTTAACAGTACTTTAGTGTCGCTAAGCTTTTTTATACCAAATTGTACAAGTTACTCAAAAAGCAATAGGGTGAGTGATCCAGATACCTAGCAAACAATTTCTCAGGAATAATGTGGGAAAAATGATGAAAGCACAGAATTTGCACCAATTTTCAAGAATCAAAGTAAATATACTAAGCTGAGAAATATGATTACCTTCAGTTTGCACAGAGAGACAGAGAGTCAAATAGTATAATTACATTTAAGAACCCACCATTATATCATAGCAAGCATGAAAAGATACAAATGCGGTGTATCGCATAATTTCATCACCACCTGTGACAACTACTCATGAGTCAATGAATTAGAAGCTTGGGTGCACAAAGAGAACACCATAACAGCGGGTAGAGAGTGAGTGGGTTAGGTTTGTAGTTCACCATGTTTTGCTGCTTAATAATTGCATGGGCATGAATAACATTAAAGAAGGTAAACATCCATGTGAAGATAATGCTAAGAAGAATCACACATCATAATGAAACTCTCAGTTTTTATGTAAATATTGAATACCACATATAGAATATATATTTATCTCAGATGGAAGCATACAGTCTTATAAACTACATTAGATGAGCTGATAAACCGATAAGTTAATAAACTGATGAGTTAATAGTCTGATATTAGTTGGCCTAAAAAATCATCTGTGTAAGGAATAGCAACAAGCAGTAGCTTTGGTCATTCCTACTCGCAACCCGAAGCAAGTCTTTAGTTGCCTAAGCATTTGCAATATAATGAGTTCATGACCCAACTAAACTGAAAGTTTGTAACTAAAAGAATTTAATTGCAAAAGCCTCAATGTCTAAAAGTAGGGCAATTAGTAAATGATGTACTTTTATGCTTCATGTTTATTATAACAAATCAGCTAGGTCTTATATGAAAATTTTAACGGAAATTTTAATTGTCTGATCTGTAAGTGGTTGCTCAATAATTGCTGGATAATGCTTAAAGGCACAAACTAGAAGATTAGATCGCATATTATAAAAATAGTATATGTTGAAGGATAAGCAGCTGTAACTTATACCCTTGGCAAAGTAATTCAACTCACAGTGTTCGTGACAATCATTGGTAATGATTTTTATATGTGACGTTAGAGTTAACCTTTTGAGGGCAAGTCCTGAATTATCTAGGAAGAAGTTGTTATCCCAAATTATCCAGGAGCAACTTTATAAGTGATTTGTTCACAAGTCGTTCGTCGTTCGCTATATCGTAATTCTGTTGCAATATTCCGAAAGTACACATTCTAAGCTTTTAAATGAGTACCAGCTTGTTATAGGTTAGAGCTCCCAAAACAGACCAATACAGCCTTTTCTCTCAAGTTGATGTAAGAAAAATCTACTGTATCAGCAAAATTTGAGGAGCATTTTTTTAGTAGTATCATTATAATTGCAATATTACATTTCAACTCTACAGCTTTTACTATACCACTAGCTCGAGATAAGTCTCAACAGCAGCTGCGCTTATGAGATTCACTTACAGGTGAGTACTAGACAATGAATAAAGGGCGAGCAAGCCATCAGATAATAATGATAGTTTCTACTATCTGACTGAGTCTGACCGCTGTGATAGTAGTTGTTTCCGAATTGAGTACACTTTGATGTAGGATAATTTTATTTTTAATCAGCCTTACTACTTGTTGCTAAAATTGGGCATATTGACAGAAACAATTACTCAATAACAGCTGAATACAATCAGAAGTTGACCACCCATGGTTTACATAATCACAATTATTTCAGCTTGTACTGTATGTATCTTCATTTTTTTTTCATTGCTCATCCTAACAAACATGTCTACAACCTAAATTCATACTCTGTCAAATTGGGTTTGTTTTCATGTTTTAGTCACTAGTACTTTGCTGGAACGATTAGTGATTGGAAACAATTTTTTAATTTGCTCATAAAAAAATTCTTTATTTGTACATAGCTACATTATTTTAATTTAGAATGTAGTTTGAGATGTTTTCTTATTGAATATAAAGCAGACTTAAGATAAACATTAATAGCAAAGGAGATACGGGCAATTTAAAAACAATGAGTCTATCGCTTGTGAGCAGCAGATTAATTGGGTCTGGATGCGCTCAATAGAGTTATTTAATTGGGTTTGAAAAGATTAATCACACACAGTCAATGTACTAGATATTTTTTATAAATAAAATATAATTTATTTTATAACGATAGCGTAAACAAAAGCAACGACTTTCGGTCATGAGACACATAATACATTTATAGCTTAATAGAGATTTGTTTTACATTATATTTTACGAGTCTTGAATTGCACCAGCAAAGACAATGCAAAAGTCGGATAATTTAGAATTTGGATGTTTGTCAGTACTACATTAACGGAAAACAAAAAATCGCTAAATAATAAAAACATCGACATTATAACCATGTCGATGTTCTTATTATCTAGCACCTTTCTATTTTGCCATAAATGGCAAAACAACTCGAAACATAATCAATGAAGTGAAGGGAATTTGACGTTACAACCTGTTGTAAAAGTTTTTTTTACACGCAAAACCACGCCTAAACTTCAGCAAGGGTAATGACGGTACGGCTTGGATTTGTTAAATGGTGATGCTTTCCTAAACTACAACAAGCTTCCATTTCAAGTCTTAGTCACAAGACCAATTTTACGACTCCGGAAATGTCGTATCAGTGTAAATGATCGCTTCGATCCCTCCATAACGTTGTCATTAACGTTTTCATGTGTTTCACAAATATTGTTGAGCTTAGTTTGTAAAATAACATAATTGTATTAAATTGACTATGTAGACACAATAATTTAGGTAATGTCAAAGTTAATTGATTTTCAGTACCAATCAAGTTTCCATTTTATTGGATAATATGCCCGCAAATAGAGGCTTTTTTTATTTTGTTACCAGCAAAATAAAAGATTACTAACTAACTAATAGTACCAATCAAGTGACGCTGCGATGCTGTTGGAGGGTCCCATAAGGTACATAACTCTATTTACATGTTGTTTACGGTAAATTATACTGCCTGCAAATAAAGGCTTTTTATTGGGAATATGTTGTATTTTTAGAACATTTTCTCCAATAAAGCTACAAAAACTCACTAGTCGTACCATAACGAAAGGACAACTCCATACATAAAATAGTATTGCACTGTAACGTGCTGCTTATGGACTCAATTTGGGGCTCAATATAATATGGAATAATTAAATTGCCAGATTTAACGATGTAATTACTTACACCAATGATATACAGCCCCCATGGGGGGCTGTATATCATTGCTTACACGCATGCAAATAGCTCTTTCGTTTTGCTTTTGAGTGTTCATGTTCATGTTAAAGTAGAGCCTCTAGACCGCCGCGAGGCGGAAGGGGAGACCATCAGGATCAATTGGTAAAAAATGGTTAAATTCTAAGTTCACGAGTGGTTTTCGGTATAAAACTATTTAAAGATTTATCATGGTTACTAGAAATAGCCAAAGGTTGTCCCTTGGATCTGGCCGATTTGTGGGCGATCATCCTTAAAACAAGTGTCAATAAAATTGTTTAATTCCTTCAAAGATGGGTTGTTGATTTTATAATAGTATGTAAAGTTTTAACCCTTTGGACCTGTGTACGTTTTTCCAAAGTCACAAAGCCCAACCGTTCTTTTTCTTGTGTGACTCCCTCCCTTCCTCTCAAATTACTTATAAAACGCGTTGCCTTGTTCTGGACCATTTCAAGCAATTGTACATATTTCTTTTCGCTCGGGTTCCATACCTCAAGAGCAAACTCCATTTTTGGTCGACATAAGGTTTATATGCGATTAATTTGATTTTAGGTGGTGCTGATGAGATATTTCGTCTGAGCATGCCGAGAGTCTGAACAGCCTTTGAATGTTTTTTGACTATATGCTCACTCCAATTAAAATAATTTGTTATTGTAACTCCTAAATATGTGATACTGTTCACGGTGTTTAAAACTACATTGTTTAATCTATATTTTAAATCTTGGATATTAACAGCTTTGGTATTTCCAAAAGTAATTATTGAACACTTAGAAGTATGAAAAGACATTTGCCATTCGCTCGTCCATCTCTCCAGGCTATCCAAGTACTTCTGAAAATGTTCCACAGAAGATGAACTAGTAATCGGGTGTTAACAAACCAATGTTGCTATTTTATTTCAGCTCATAAGTTGCCATGATTATGATGCCATTTATTTATCATGCCATTAAGTATGCCATGATTGTTGATTTACGCAAAACGCACATGCAACTTTAGGGAAAGTTGATTTGAAAACGTTTAGGCATTGTCAGAATAGATGTTATAATAATTACTTGTTCTGTATTTTCACTACTATTTGTTTTTTAGATTAAAAATTTTGTCTATGAAATGCATCAAAAATTCTATTTTCTCTGCATTATATATTAGAATATATAGAATATGTATAGAATTATATTATATTATCTATTAGAATTACTTGATTTTTTGTACGAAATGATCAATAATAAAAATAATTTGACTATAAAAATTTCAATTTTGCTCACATGCAATTTTCTATTTCATTCTCAGACTCATTTCTACTCATTTCAATCAGACAAGATTGAGATGAGGAGAAACTCTGCCATCCGTATTACCCAACCGACTGAGCAATAATTAGTGTGGTGAGATTATAAAATGACGTAGAGTGTGGGTGTTTAATGGCAACACACTAAATGTTCTTTCGAACGTAGTCTTGCTTGCTCAGTCGTGGCCTGTCTACGCATAACAGTTTATTATCATGTCCATTGGGACCAGGCCTGCCAACCCAAGATTGTGGCAATGCTTGAGATTTGGTTTTGGGACAATTTATGTATCAATGATAGTATATATAAAATTGTGGAAATTGGGGCAAAAATCTCACGTATTTTCATTTTTTCTTTGGGGTGATTTTCACGCATTGGGCGTGAGACTCACGCCCAATGCGTGAGTCTCACGCAATCAGTGATTGCGTGAGAGTCGGCAGGTATGATTGGGACTGACTCAAGTATGGACTACTCCTACTGCCTTACAACAATGATATAAAAACCAGTGGTGCGTTTTTATATCACTGCATACAATGAACGGCTAAAACATACAAATATTTTGTTATTCATATATCATTTATCTTGTTTTGGTTTTCAAAGAATCTTTTCACTGAATAATGGCGTCATTACAAAAAATTTGGGATTTTTCCTATTTTGTGCAGTCTTATCCCTTTATAATAAAAAAATGGAATATTAAAAGCTAAGAAGATCATGCACCATTTGCAGGATCACATCATTTGCAGGATCGCAACATTTGCAGGATCACACCATTTGCAGGATCACATCATTCGCAAGATCGCACCATTTGCAGGATCACACCATTTGCAGGATCACACCATTCGCAAGATCGCACCATTTGCAGGATCACACCATTCGCAAGATCGCACCATTTGCAGGATCACACCATTTGCAAGATCGCACCATTTGCAGGATCGCACCATTTGCAGGATCACACCATTTGCAAGATTGCACCATTTCACCATTTGCAAAATATGTAGATAGCCATGGATAGTAGGTACACCATGCCAAGGCCATTTCTGATACCTTAGTGATTGTCCCAAAAGAGGGAATCAATCAAAAGTGTAAGATAAATCTACAGTACATAGCTCATCAACCAGTGGTTCAACTCAGTTAACACGCATAGCTGCAATTAAAGCATCACCTTAGGGCTGGTGAGGTTAATAGGATAAGGTTTGTGCTACAGATGCTTGAGCGCAGCCAAATAGTCCCACAAGTAGGTTTAGATAGTGAAGTTTGTGGACCTATAAATAGGCTGTGTTTATACAAATGGAATTAATTATGTCAACATCGTGACAATTGATTCATCGAGACACTTCATGGTAAACAGGAAGTTAGTGACTGGCGCAGACTACAATCTCACCTCAATAAAGAAAGTCATAAAGGCTTATAATCCTATGAGTAAACTGCACTTGACCTCATAAGTTCACACTGCCAATATCTTCCTAAGGTTATCAATGTAAGAAATTAATTTGTCAGAAGATAAGGTTTAATTCTTATTAATAGGCAAAACAGTAAATCTCTATCTTAAGTGTCGCAGACCTTCACAATCTGTCAGAAAATCTGACAAGAGCAAAATGTTGTTGGTAGAGATTTTTCATTATGCCATTTAAGCTGTGTGATGGACACAGTGACAGGCGAACAGATTATTACGGCTAGAGCACTGTCTTCCATTGGTCAATACAGCTAGGGTGCTGTCTTCCATTGGTTAATACAGCTAGGTGCTGTCTTCCATTGGTCAATACAGCTAGGGTGCTGTCTTCCATTGGTCGATACAACTAGGGTACTGTTTTCCTTCAGTTGATACAGCTAGAGCACAGTTTTGCTTGGTCGATACAGCTAGGACACTGTTTTCCTTCGGTCGATACAGCTAAGGTGCCGTTTTCCATTGGTTATCTTCATTGCATCTTTATTAACCTGATTCCCTCATACATAGCATTTACCCAGTTTTGTCGAATTACCCAAACATTCTTCGAATGTCATAGAAAAACCTTGTTTCTTTAAGAATTGTTTGTAAAAATGTATTCTTATCCTAATGAGCAAAATTGAATAGATGACATGTGGAATTAATGGAATAGCTACTTTGACGCGTTTGAGTTATGCGTACAGCAAGGGCTTTTAACAACATCCTCTTGATATGACTTCATGATTCAGTAATAAAAAACTAACAGTGCCATGTAAACCAAAATGGGTCAGAGAAACTTGAGCTCCTAGAAAGAGATAAATTTGATCAGTTCTTATTTAGAAAGCTGAGCATGACTCTCTATTATGTTCCAGAAACAATTCAAAACCACCAGACCTGTCAGAGTACCATCTGGCAACCTGATGAGCAGTAACAATACTTTTGGAACCCAATCAAGTCATCGCACGATACATACATAATACATTGTCAAACATTGTAATTAGATTATAACATTGTTTATGGTGTGTATTTGGACGACTACCTAACAAGAAGAATCAAGTGTCACTCTCACGTCAAGAAAATTTGCATTGCGCTTGTAAATTCAAGTAATCAATCACATGTCTGCCACTTTTACAGCAATAACAAGCTTCTAGAAACTCTCTCAACCAACATATCATAAGGCAACGCAGCTAGCCAATAACATGATTTCATCAACTTGAGATAACAAATAGAAAAAGGATATGAGTTAAAAGCTAACCAGGGGTGAACCTAGCTAATGGACGGAAAAGATTAGCACTACAGGACATATTAAGTTTAATTTACAATCTACTCAATTGGATGGGGTAGAAAATGGCTGGGCATAGTTTCTAACTGCTGTCTGTAGAGCATGCGCCCTCTGAGTTGTCTCCTCTCGCATCCATACAATATCCGCCTCTCTCATCGCTATTTTCTCCTTGAGATGCTTGATCTCTTCATTCTTCTTGTCCACATTCAGTTCAAGTTGACATAATCGTTCTGTAAGTGGTAAGCGAGGTGTAGTTGAGAAGCACTCAAAGTAATGATGGGTAGATTCAGGACAAGCAGCCATAACTCAATACTCATAACTGCTACACCACTCAACTACCGAGTAAAATCACTGGCTAAATAACTAGATAGCTAAAACAACTTTTATTATGGAACAATATTAATGAACCTTTAAAGTTTGATTGAGTGTACTATGAAGGGTAAGTGTAAACAGGAAACAGCTTGCCTAATGAATTCCATGTAGGAACAAACACCTCTTATTTCTCTGCATGATAATGAGCAAATGGCAAAAGTTTACTCTATAATTTTCACTCACAGGACCACCTGATTTCTGCTCACAATTTGAAGGTTTGTTTCTCTCTAAAGCTTGGGCTTATTTAACCTTGAACATTTTACAAATTCATTTTTTTGTAGAATATATACATATACCCTATATACCCATCAGTTATAATGAGTTATCATGCATTTATCTCCAAGTTTTTAGTGCAACCATTACCTTAGGCCTACCCTTGTCATTGCGTTAAAACCTCTCACTAAAACTCTCTCGGCTTGTTTGGCTTGTTTTCTCAAAAAAAGCAATAAATATGATTGATGTAAAAGGGTATTAGCAAATCTCACAAATATTTGCTCTGCCGGATGTTACACTCCATCATTACCCAATGAACATGGCATGCGAGTAAGCCAGCCTCGATATTAGATACCCACAACTGTGTGCCAACAACTAATCTTATCAAAGACAGTTTGACAGGTCTCAGGCGGACAGCAAGCAAGCTTGAAATGATTAATGGCAGACCAGACACGCTCAGCCAAATTCCTGCATAAATGACTGTTTGTTGCGCTTACTTTACCGAAAAAGGGCAGTGTCGGTAGGCACCCATCTTGAACAAAAATTATGTTCAGCAAAAGTAAAAACTCGGGCTTGGCAGACGTGTAACCTATGACCAATCGAGGTGATGAGATCTGGCAAATATTTTTAGACAACTTTCCATTTTACCAGAAGAAACCAATGAAGGCTGAGCATCAGTATTTGAGTATAAATGCAGCATCTTTTGAGCATTGAACCCTATACATACACAAGGAACATAAACAAGGAACATTCACAAGGAACATACACAAGGAACATGCACAAAGAATATGCACAAGAAAAATTCACAAAGAACATGCACAAGAAACATAAACGAGGAACATGCACAAGGAACATGCACAAGGAACATGCACAAGGAACATACACAAGGAACATACACAAGGAACATACACAAGGAACATGCACAAAGAACATGCACAAAGAACATTCACAAGGAACATCCACAAGAAACATGCACAAGAAACATGCACAAGGAATATGCACAAGGAAAATTCACAAAGAACATGCATAAGAAACATAAACGAGGAACATGCACAAGGAACATGCACAAGGAACATACACAAACAACATGCGCAAGGAACGTACGCAAAGAACATGCGCAAGGTCTCTCTTAAAGCAATAAAAAGAGTTCAGCGAGGGTAGTGCTATATGCTCTCTCAACTCGCACACTGTTGGCAGAACCTTGCAACACCAGAACATTTTTCTGATTAAAAAACCTGCAAATTGAAAGATAATTAAAAAATAGAATTTCATTTTACACAATTTTATACTTGCACAATTCCGGTACGACTAAACGAGCTGCTAAATGTATCATATTAAGAATATTTCAAAAATCTGCGATCAGTTTGTTGTGCTATGCGATGCATCCTTTGATATGATGCCTGTTATTCATGCTTAATGGAAGTATGGCAATTTCAGGCATGCAAAGAAATTTCCTTCAGAAAACGTTTGGTTACTTAACTATAAAACACTCATGTTTATGCAAGCGTTTGAGGCTGATTGCTATGGTTACCATAAGACTGCTATGACTGCTATGAGACTGCTATGATTTGGCTTGTTGTACTTCCATAACAACGAGTGCCAAATTACACAATAACCATCAAGCAAGAATAGTGTTGAAACTTGCATCATGGCTGCAAGTGGGTCCCACCAGATTTAGGTAATGACCTACACATACATATTTTACAGCTGACCTCATACAACAATATGCTGGCGCTGCGGAAGATGTTAAGGCAAAGCATTCTTCAGACTCAAGTAAAACTAATCCTTGTTTTAAACAGTTGTTATAAACTTGTTTGGAGCACTTATAAATGAGTTTCTGCAACTATTAAAAGTTAATTAAAAAGGCAACACTGGAATGAACAGCGCATGAGAGATAGCATGAGAGATAGCATGAGAGATAGCATGAGAGATAGCATGAGAGATAGCATGAGGGATAGCATGAGAGATAGCATGAGGGATAGCATGAGAGATAGCATGAGAGATAGCATGAGAGATAGCATGAGAGATAGCACGAGGGATAGCGCGAGAGATAGCGCGAGAGATAGCGCGAGAGATAGCGCGAGAGATAGCGCGAGAGATAGCGCGAGAGATAGCGCGAGAGATAGCGCGAGAGATAGCGCGAGAGATAGCGCGAGAGATAGCGCGAGAGATAGCGCGAGAGATAGCGCGAGAGATAGCGCGAGAGATAGCGCGAGAGATAGCGCGAGAGATAGCGCGAGAGATAGCGCGAGAGATAGCGCGAGAGATAGCGCGAGAGATAGCGCGAGAGATAGCGCGAGAGATAGCGCGAGAGATAGCGCGAGAGATAGCGCGAGAGATAGCGCGAGAGATAGCGCGAGAGATAGCGCGAGAGATAGCGCGAGAGATAGCGCGAGAGATAGCGCGAGAGATAGCGCGAGAGATAGCGCGAGAGATAGCGCGAGAGATAGCGCGAGAGATAGCGCGAGAGATAGCGCGAGAGATAGCGCGAGAGATAGCGCGAGAGATAGCGCGAGAGATAGCGCGAGAGATAGCGCGAGAGATAGCGCGAGAGATAGCGCGAGAGATAGCGCGAGAGATAGCGCGAGAGATAGCGCGAGAGATAGCGCGAGAGATAGCGCGAGAGATAGCGCGAGAGATAGCGCGAGAGATAGCGCGAGAGATAGCGCGAGAGATAGCGCGAGAGATAGCGCGAGAGATAGCACGAGAGATAGCACGAGAGATAGCACGAGAGATAGCACGAGAGATAGCACGAGAGATAGCACGAGAGATAGCACGAGAGATAGCACGAGAGATAGCACGAGAGATAGCACGAGAGATAGCACGAGAGATAGCACGAGAGATAGCACGAGAGATAGCACGAGAGATAGCACGAGAGATAGCATGAGAGATAGCACGAGAGATAGCACGAGAGATAGCACGAGAGATAGCACGAGAGATAGCATGAGAGATAGCAAAGGTGCACTCACTAATCAACGCCAAAAAAAATAATAGAAACAATATCCAACCTTCTTGTTGTTGCTCCATCTTTTGCAACTTTTCTCTGGCCGATTTCAAAGTTTTTATCTCTTTCTCCGCATCTTTCACTTTCTCACCCATTTTATCCTGAACATCCTGCTTAGCTTTCTCAATATCCTGATGCTTTGAGGCTATTCCCTGGTAAAATAGAAGCTTACATAAGAGTGGATGTATTGAGTTGAGTTGTTAGTGACCAGAGTGGATGTATTGAGTTGTTAGTGACCAGAGTGGATGTATTGAGTTGTTAGTGACCAGAGTGGATGTATTGAGTTGTTAATGACCAGAGTGGATGTATTGAGTTGTTAGTGACCGGAGTGGATGTATTGAGTTGTTAGTGACCAGAGTGGATGTATTGAGTTGTTAGTGACCAGAGTGGATGTATTGAGTTGTTAATGACCAGAGTGGATGTATTGAGTTGTTAGTGACCGGAGTGGATGTATTGAGTTGGTGGTGACCGGAGTGGATGTATTGAGTTGTCAGTGACCAGAGTGAATGTATTGAGTTGTTAGTGACCAGAGTGGATGTATTGAGTTGTTAGTGACCGGAGTGGATGTATTGAGTTGGTGGTGACCGGAGTGGATGTATTGAGTTGTCAGTGACCAGAGTGAATGTATTGAGTTGTTAGTGACCAGAGTGGATGTATTGAGTTGTTAGTGACCAGAGTGGATGTATTGAGTTGTTAGTGACCAGAGTGGATGTACTGTATCAGGGTTAATGCAAAGCAGCAAGAACGATAAGTGATCGTTGAACGATAAGTTGAAACTTCAACCGTGGCTGTGATTGGCTCTAACCATATTTAGGTTTTGACCTACTTATTTTACAGCTGACCTCATGCGACAATATGCTGCTAAGAAAGATAAAAAGTGACATTCATGAAATCGCTAATCGGTAGAGTGAAAATTTAAATCCTAAGACTTAGCCTCAAGAGAGGCAGTAAACAAATTGCTCGAATTTCTAAATGCTGATTCATACTGGTTGAGAGTATGAATTATGAAGAGAGTAACAATCAGTATGATTCATACTGGCTACATCCTTCGTTCATCCTTTGCACTTAAACAACCAGTTCTCAATATCTTGGTATGCCATTAAAATAAATAATGTTGAGTCTAGAGATTGACAGCTATCCACACGAGGCAAAAACAACCAATAGAGAAAGGGTCAAAAAGTTAAGTGAGGAGGGAAGACACTACACTCTCCATGATTGTCAAGATGTTGAAATGAAGAAACCAAATATTATGGAAAAAAACAAATGTTAATCTATATTATGAGGCAGTGTAAACCCTGCGGGTCACCTGCGAGTCACCCACAGACTGAAATTGCATCATAATGAACCGAGCTCAGTCAAGGAGAACAAATATACAAGAAGTTTTTGCCAAACACGCTCTTCCTATATGTGGAGCTAGATAACTTAGCTAGATAAATAAGGTCTCAGGTGTCAGCAGTTGGGCATGAAGTGCATACTGATGAAGAGCATTTCTATTGAGTTGACAGTGGCATCACAATGATAAGGGATGGTACAAACATCTCTGTTTCGGAAAAGCAAAACCTTGCCTGCTGGAGAGAGTCAATCTGTCTTTTTAGGTTATCTACAGACATGCTAAGAGAGCTATTTTTTGTTTGAAGCTCAGAAATGGCACAGGCTTGCTGCGAGTTCATCTGTTGTACTTCATCCTTGGCTGAGTGGATGAGTCGCAACTTATCCTCCATGTGCTGGATGTGGAACTCCTGTAAGTCAGTAATAATGCGAGTATAGAAGTATAACAAATATACAAGAAGTATTTGCAAAACTTGAGAGCTCTTCCTATATGTGAAGTAGCTTAGCTAGAAAAGCTTTGCTATAAGGTAAATAAATAGACCAACATTAAACTAAATCTGGTAACATCCAGAAGTGGGCGAGTTTAATGCATCACATAATATAAATTATCATCAGTGCTATTTTTAACTCATTGCACAGACAGCATAATATTTATTAGAAAGTCAGCACTCAAGCTGCTGGGAGTTGCGCAAGTAGAGTAATTGTAGAGCCTGACTACAATTATATGACTAGTGCAGCAGGTGGTCGTGTGGAGCCTGACTACAATTATATGACTAGTGCAGCAGGTGATCTTGTGGAGCCTGACTACAATTATAAGACTACCACAGAAGGTGACTGTGGAGCCTGACTTGAAATATATTACTAGTGCAGTGGCCGACTATGGGAAGCTAGACAGACAGGAATGCCTAGTTTTTTCTTTCTGCGGTTACTTGATAATGAAGGTGTTTTTCAATCTCTGCAGCTCATGACAAAAACTTAGCATTCCTTTCAGAAATACTTATATGATAATTCACAGCAATCCGCTACACTTAACCTTCAAGTGTTTAGGAATACTTACTATAAGGTTTTCCTTCTTAACTATAATCCACATCTTTCCTAATATAATGCCAGTTGTTACAACATTCTTTACACCAAAACTCTTGAAAAAGCGCGGATGGAGCAATAACAAGTGAATATCAGATAAAAAAACGTGGGGTCACCTGATCACTCTTGAGCTTTTGCCTTGTCTGTGAAAGCTCCTCCTCGCCTTTTATCCGCTCGCTCACCATCAGTGCCTTCATCTTGCTTATCTCTTCCTCTCGATCTCTTCGTTGCTCCTCTACTTTTGCAATGTGCTCTCTCAAAGACTTCTCTATCAGTGATTGGTCAGCATGCAATCGTTCAATCTACCAAAATTTGATAATAATTTGAGGGTAACAAAAAAAAAACAAGCCAAACTTGACACAAATCAATGTAAACATAGAAATAAAAGAGTAGTCGTAGCAACAATTGAGTCCAACCTCTTTCTCCCTGAGCTGCTCCATTTCTCGTATTGACTGGCTGTGCTTATGTTGTTCCTTCCTCAGGCGCTCTACATAAATTTTAACATGATAACATCCAGCGGAGTCACAAAATTCCAGCGATAGAAACAGATGAAGCAAAATAAAAAACTCAGAAAAACATGTTGATACAATTCTGAGTATAGTTAAGGGCATACAACTCTGAGTATAGTTAAGGCATACAACTCTGAGTATAGTTAAGGGCATACTATTTTGAGCATAGTTAAGGGCATACAACTCTGAGTATAGTTAAGGGCATACTATTTTGAGCATAGTTAAGGGCATACAACTCTGAGTATAGTTAAGGGCATACAATTCTGAGTATAGTTAAGGACATACTATTCTGAGTATAGTTAAGGGCATACAATTCTGAGTATAGTTAAGGGTATACAACTCTGAGTATAGTTAAGGGCATACTATTCTGAGTATAGTTAAGGGCATACAACTCTGAGTATAGTTAAGGTCATACAATTCTGAGTATAGTTAAGGGCATACAACTCTGAGCATAGTTAAGGGCATACTAATAAATACTAAGATATACGACATTCTGTAACAGACCTTGCTAGCTATAGCTAAGGTGTAGCTACAGAATGCTATAGCTTCTTTGTCAACTACTTTTAACATAAAAACATGTATAGCATCAATAAAAGAGTAGTAGTTTATTGAAATTGTCACATTTTATAGCATCATATGACAACTCCTAATTATTTATTAGTAGCTACCATTCACTGTAAAACCTCTATTTAAACGCCATGGCGCCCTATTTTTTAACCCTTCCTCTATAGTGGCAGTCAAATGTAAGTGGCGTTTAAATAGAGGCTGGCGTTGTATTTTTTAAATAGCTTGTCAGAATTTTGGAAAGAAAAATCTAATCTTTTTATGGTTGAAGCAAATGTTGCCTATGTTTTGCACTCTACTTCAGGCAAAGTGACATTAACCCTTTTAGATGCAAAAAATTTGCTAACATACCTCCAACTCGTTGGAAACCTCAAAATAAATATGCATTGGGAAGCCAAGAAATATCTCTACCAGTTGATATCTACTGCTTGCAATTAACCTGCGATGATATTATAGCCTGTGTCCTGCTTTGCAATTTGTTTGAGCTTTCAAGTTTCTATTTCGTTTTTAATTTGAAAGCATATTTTTCCATTTTATAACTAGATTTAAAAATGCTGCTAAAAAGCTCAATGCACTAATTGATAAGTTTGCTTCAGTTTGCAGCAAAAACTAGCTTTCTATGTGCAATAGAAGAGTTATAAGCGTCGATCCATTGTAAGCCGAGTTAAGATAAACGCAAGGATGCTATCAAATAACATACTATAATAACTCTGCGAATTTATAGGTTATAATATAATAATCTATCAAATGCTACAAATACATATATTCAAGAACAAGTGACATAAACAAATAATACTTATAATACATGCAGAAACAATTAGCATTTTTTAAACCAAAACATTTGCATCGTTTGCTCGGCCAACTGTGTTCCTGCTGTTGCTTTTGTTTGGAACAATTTCATCTTCTGACTGTTAAATACTTTCTACAATGTTTTTTGACCTCAATTCTGTTTCTGCGTTGCTGAAAAGCATAATTGTTTGAACGCTAATATTAGCATCCACTTTTTAGCAGAGCAAAACTTTTACGTGTAGCATTTCGCACAAATAATGATGAACTTTTAGCAATTTAGCAATTTTAGCAAAATAATAATTTTTTAGCCTCACAGGCGCTAAGCACAACTTTTAGCCTAAAACTAGACGTTCATATACCATCGTAAATGTAAACCATTTTTCACACACATCGAAGTATCAACCTTCATCCTAAAGCTAGTCATAATTTAGCATCGTAAGTTTAAACCGGTTTTTATATACATGTACACTTACTTCGAAGTATCAAGACAGCGTTAAACAAGGAACTACTATTAGCCTGATACAGTTATAAATTATTTCTATGGCTTTCAAAGTTTTAATGGAAATAAAATAAAAAGCTTTAGAATTGGACAACGAGAAAATTAATTGTTATTGATGTAAACGATTCATTATTAATACGATTTTGTGGACACTTCTCTACTGAGTGGTGGCGTTTAAAGAAAAGTGTTGTTCGGTTGGAGGTTTTACAGGATGTATATATTATACATGTATATAAAATATGTATATACATACCGTATATATATATATGAAATACATACATACGGTAGTATATATATATTTCATATATATAGTAGTATATATAATTTCTAGTATATATATATAAAATATATATATATATATACGGAAAATTCCCCTGTCACAGCTCTATTGGCATATCGTTGGCCGGTCTTAATTTTGATTAATTTATTTATCAATTTATTTAATCATAATTTAGCATCGTAAGTTTAAGCCGGTTTTTATATACATGTACACTTACTTCGAAGTATCAAGACTGCGTTAAACAAGGAACTACTATTAGCCTGATACAGTTATCAATTATTTCTATGGCGTTGCTTTCGAAGTTTTAACAAAAACAAAAAATATTTTGAGTTGGAAAATGGACTTCAATACGAACAGAAACAACGAAAGAATTAATTGTTATTGATGTAACTAAGTCATTATTAGTATGATTTCGTAGACACTTTTCTAGTAATCATTTTCTATTATGGGTTTGTGAAGATCAAAAAATGTCAAAGTTGCGGTCAAATGTAGGTGGTGTTCAATAATAGGTTTAATGGTAATTAATTTTTATGAGCTTCACAAAAGAGTTGCCTGCTCAGTTGCCAGGCACCAAGCCCACTATACTTATTCGTGTTGTTTTGTCACCTTTCCTTCTACAAAGTGAAGATTTGCAAGCGAGAAATTGCTATTATTCATTACTTTATGTAATCAAAATAAAAATGATATATTATCCATCAAGGAGTGATATGGCACTTGGTTTGAACATTAAAAGACCGGAAGGCCTTCTCACAAGCAGGCATTACATACAACTTCATGGTTGGCTTATAAAATACCTTCACAATTGTGTAAGACATAGCGCATATATAATACATGTAAAGCCCTATAAGCAACAAGACTAACCCTAGCTACACCATAGATATAATTATACAATAGATATATCTATCGTATACAATAGATATAGACAATATATCTATAGACAATAGATATATTGTCTATATCCTTGCAATATATCTATTGTATATATACAATAGATATATTATATATATATCTATATAGAATAGATATATTATATATAGAAAAATTGTATGTAGATTGTATTCTCACGAACAAACGAGCGGAAGCGAAGTATGAGAGTTTTTATGATAAATGCATGTGCACACAACTTACGAAAATTATTCATCAACAATGAGACGAACCCTTGCCTCGAAATTTCATCAACAAATTTAACCATCGTTTTGTAGAGTCGTTAAAGTATAATAACGATACAAAACACATACAAACCAATTTAAACACATTACCAAGTCTTTGTAAATTATCGAAATTCTCTTAAAACTTACCCATCTGATTGGATTATACACAAATAGACAGATTAATTTGGCCGAAAATCGTCACAAAACGCTTGAAAAGCTTGGTTTAATAAAAGTTAAGACCGGAAATTGAAACGCCGAGTGACAGAGAATATAACGATAAAGTCGTCGAGCGCATTTCGCGAAAAAATAACGTGCACATTTCACCAGTCTATAGCATTGTCGAAGGTTTCTGTTATTAACATAGGAGTACTGAAATCGTTTCATTTTTGCCGATTTCAAAGTAACTGACATTTTAGACTCTTGAGTACTTCGGTATTCTAACTGATGTACAACACAGTGTAAGTAAAGGAAATGACGATGATATTTTTTTCTAACGATTCTTATGAGATTTTAATATTATGAGAATAAAGGCCTACTTATGAGATTATAAAAACTATGACGTTTTTAAATGTAAACAAAATTGTGTATTGGTTTTATATTATTACTATATTAATAATATTGGTCATTCTAATAATATCAGTGCATTTTACTTTTAATATTGGCCAATTTTGTATTTCTCCTATTGCAGGGGGAGACATATAAACATATAATCTTTTCCTTTCATTATTGCTATTTGTTGTATATAATAACACCCACACCCAGTACATTACAGCTACCATTGCAGTTATCCTATTGCACTGCAGTGCCATTTGACTGCTAATATTGCATTTCTCAACCATCAGTACCCTTTCTTTTTTTCAAATATCTCTTTGGTCATGCGCTGTATGACAGTGGAATTTCTAGTTATATATATACAATCTATATATCAATCTTAAATTCCGTCGTTTGGTGTGTCCAGCAATGGTCATTAAAACTTAGGAATGAAATATCCGCTTCGTGATGTATTTGATCTCAAAACCTCCCATTTCCCAGGCGATTATCTTACCAATTAAGCTACGCCATTCCTTAGACCTTACGAGTCGTTATGTCGGTTAAAATATGCATTGCACTAAAGCTTGCTCTCACAGCTATTAATAGTAAGTTTAGCAATACAGATAGTAGCTTACTCAAATTAGTTATTGACAATGTGCCAGGCGAAGGGCAAGTGGCAGGCAACTGAATTACCTGCCACTGTTCATAAGCTGATTTTTAATACCCGTGCAAAGCCGGGAATTCGGCTAATAAATATATACAATACAAACATCGCTAGATACAATAGGTTTATTGTGAGCCATGCAATGAATGAATAAAAATTTCAAACTTTAGCCAGAATTTAATCTCACAGCTGCTACTGCAGCAACTCATCTAGAGAAGCATGATGGCAGTGCGACCAGCTCCTCTTATTATAAATAATCCGTCAATAATCTAGTAGAATGGCCCAAATCGACTGGAGGTGAGTGCTCATGTATCAACCCTGCATCTGTGAAGCGCATTGTAACTTTTAAAAATATAAAATTATAATCCCCTTGGAAGAGTTATGAAGTTTTGAGTATAAAATAAGTGACCTAACAAAATTCTATGCTTTTAAACCACAAAGTGATAATCCTAATTCTGTGAGGGAAGTTGTCTTGTCTTAATCCCAGACATTGGCCAACTTTGCAATTGCAGAAGTGCTTGAATGAAACACCATTAACTCTTTTACTACAGCAAGCCATGTTAGTGACATGCGGGATTGTTCATTCCATACGGGACAGCACTTTTTAACCACTCGATGTGTTATTAGCAAAATATGTTATTTTTGATTTTACTAAGAGTATACCAATAATTTCCCCCTTCATAAAAAAGCTAAATGCCCAACGCTGCACGAGTATCAAAACATTAACCTAATGAATTTGAGTAACTTACTTGGAAAGGTAGACCTTTACTAAAATCTTTACTAAAACAATACCTGCGTTTGGGCCAGCTTAACGATTGTTAGGCGTAACAGTCAGCAGTGCTAGTTATTAACCCCTGGCAAGGGCATTAAGCGTGTGTATTTTAACCAATGTAATGACTATTTGCCCAATAAATTCCATAGTATTTTGTGTGGCTGAATGGTTAAGTTTGCCGCCTCTAGACCTGGAAGTCCCGAGATAAAATCCAGTGTCCAGTGTCCAGTGTCCAGTGTCCAGTGTCCAGTGTCATTTGGATTTTCATTGCTAGATTTTAATTGCTGTAACTGGACACAGGATTTAACGAAAAGACAAACACTGAAATTTAAATATATAGATGAAGAAAATGACATTTCCTCTGACCAACTATTATACTCATTTCAAAACTGGAAATATGAAAAATAAAATGCCATGATTCATATTTTTTAAACAAGATGGGTACCGATAACAAAAAAGGTTTATCTCGACTTTGTGCAGAAGATGCTGCAAATATCTTATCTTATTGGGACTCTGGAGTCCTCATTTTTAGTAAAAGTATCAGCAAATCTGATGATTCAGATGGTGACTGTGATTTTGTTGTAACTAATGTTTTTAAGTAAAACAGAGTGGAGAGAAATGTTTCACGACAAACTTCTGATTTTTTATTTCAATTGTTTTTTAATTAAAAAATATTATTACAGCTATTTACACATGTCAAAACTAGTCCTGTAGGGAAGAATGTACTGACCAACCTTTTTATAATTCGTGGCAATTGGATCAATACTTTTCAAACTATGGTAAAAAATGTCGTCCCATGTCCGAAATAGCAATGTTCCAGAAAACTAATTACGTCCGAACTAAAATAGCATAAATAGAGAGTTAACAGTTTAACAATGCAAAAACCAGAGTCATGCTACCTTGACCACTAGCAGCAGCCAACTTAAAGTCAGCCTCTCGGTTAGCGAGCAGCTCCTTCAGGTCTAGTATCTCCCGTGCCTGGGTTTCAGCCTTTTTTCGTAGTTCTATCACCTGGAAAGTAGCAAAAGGTATGGGAAAATATAGACTGGGGTTCCGCAGAAAAGACCAGTGACAACAAACGTGCGATATGAATGGAAACTAGTAAAATTACCATAAACTATCATGTACGCTCTAGCCCTAAAAGTTAGCTAACAACCAGATGTTGGTAACAAAGTAGGTCTGTGGCTTACCTCTACAGTTGCATCATTGTGCTTCTCTGTTAAATCGGCTAATTGCGCTGACAATCTCATTTCGAGGATGCCGTGTTGCTGCATGCATGAAAAACATCGATGAAAATAACATGGCAGTTGACATGTTCGCTACTGTGGAACCATATTTGGTTAGTATGGAACTGCATGATCATGTTAGTATAGAACTGTATGATGATGTTAGTATAAAACTGTATGATGATGTTAGTATAGAACTGTATGATGATGTTAGTATAGAATTGTATGATGATGTTAGTATAGAACTGTATGATGATGTTAGTATAGAACTGTATGATGATGTTAGTATTGAACTGTATGATGATGTTAGTATTGAACTGTATGATGATGTTAGTATAGAACTGTATGATGATGTTAGTATTGAACTGTATGATGATGTTAGTATAGAACTGTATGATGATGTTAGTATAGAACTGTATGATGATGTTAGTATAGAACTGTATGATGATGTTAGTATAGAATTGTATGATGATGTTAGTATAGAACTGTATGATGATGTTAGTATAGAACTGTATGATGATGTTAGTATTGAACTGTATGATGATGTTAGTATTGAACTGTATGATGATGTTAGTATAGAACTGTATGATGATGTTAGTATTGAACTGTATGATGATGTTAGTATAGAACTGTATGATGATGTTAGTATAGAACTGTATGATGATGTTAGTATAGAAATGTATGATGATGTTAGTATAGAACTGTATGATGATGTTAGTATTGAACTGTATGATGATGTTAGTATAGAACTGTATGATGATGTTAGAATAGAACTGCATGATGATGTTAGTATTGAACTGTATGATGATGTTAGTATACAACTGTATGATGATGTTAGTATAGAACTGTATGATGATGTTAGTATACAACTGTATGATGATGTTAGTATTGAACTGTATGATGATGTTAGTATGGAACTGTATGATGATGTTAGTATTGAACTGTATGATGATGTTAGTATAGAATTGTATGATGATGTTAGTATAGAACTGTATGATGATGTTAGTATAGAACTGTATGATGATGTTAGAATAGAACTGCATGATGATGTTAGTATTGAACTGTATGATGATGTTAGTATACAACTGTATGATGATGTTAGTATAGAACTGTATGATGATGTTAGTATAGAACTGTATGATGATGTTAGTATAGAACTGTATGATGATGTTAGTATACAACTGTATGATGATGTTAGTATAGAACTGTATGATGATGTTAGTATAGAACTGTATGATGATGTTAGTATTGAACTGTATGATGATGTTAGTATAGAATTGTATGATGATGTTAGTATAGAACTGTATGATGATGTTAGTATAGAACTGTATGATGATGTTAGTATAAAACTGTATGATGATGTTAGTATAGAACTGTATGATGATGTTAGTATAGAACTGTATGATGATGTTAGTATAGAATTGTATGATGATGTTAGTATTGAACTGTATGATGATGTTAGTATAGAACTGTATGATGATGTTAGTATAGAATTGTATGATGATGTTAGTATAGAACTGTATGATGATGTTAGTATACAACTGTATGATGATGTTAGTATAAAACTGTATGATGATGTTAGTATAGAACTGTATGATGATGTTAGTATAGAACTGTATGATGATGTTAGTATAGAATTGTATGATGATGTTAGTATACAACTGTATGATGATGTTAGTATAAAACTGTATGATGATGTTAGTATAGAACTGTATGATGATGTTAGTATAGAACTGTATGATGATGTTAGTATTGAACTGTATGATGATGTTAGTATTGAACTGTATGATGATGTTAGTATAGAATTGTATGATGATGTTAGTATTGAACTGTATGATGATGTTAGTATAGAACTGTATGATGATGTTAGTATAGAACTGTATGATGATGTTAGTATAGAACTGTATGATGATGTTAGTATAGAACTGTATGATGATGTTAGTATAGAACTGTATGATGATGTTAGAATAGAACTGCATGATGATGTTAGTATTGAACTGTATGATGATGTTAGTATAGAACTGTATGATGATGTTAGTATACAACTGTATGATGATGTTAGTATACAACTGTATGATGATGGTAGTATTGAACTGTATGATGATGTTAGTATTGAACTGTATGATGATGTTAGTATACAACTGTATGATGATGTTAGTATAGAACTGTATGATGATGTTAGTATAGAACTGTATGATGATGTTAGTATTGAACTGTATGATGATGTTAGTATAGAACTGTATGATGATGTTAGTATAAAATTGTATGATGATGTTAGTATTGAACTGTATGATGATGTTAGTATTGAACTGTATGATGATGTTAGTATAGAACTGTATGATGATGTTAGTATAGAACTGTATGATGATGTTAGAATAGAACTGCATGATGATGTTAGTATTGAACTGTATGATGATGTTAGTATAGAACTGTATGATGATGTTAGTATACAACTGTATGATGATGTTAGTATAAAATTGTATGATGATGTTAGTATAGAACTGTATGATGATGTTAGTATAGAACTGTATGATGATGTTAGTATTGAACTGTATGATGATGTTAGTATAGAACTGTATGATGATGTTAGTATAAAATTGTATGATGATGTTAGTATAGAACTGTATGATGATGTTAGTATAGAACTGTATGATGATGTTAGTATTGAACTGTATGATGATGGTAGTATACAACTGTATGATGATGTTAGTATAGAACTGTATGATGATGTTAGTATACAACTGTATGATGATGTTAGTATAGAACTGTATGATGATGTTAGTATAGAACTGTATGATGATGTTAGTATTGAACTGTATGATGATGTTAGTATTGAACTGTATGATGATGTTAGAATAGAACTGTATGATGATGTTAGTATTGAACTGTATGATGATGTTAGTATAGAATTGTATGATGATGTTAGTATAGAACTGTATGATGATGTTAGTATAGAATTGTATGATGATGTTAGTATAGAACTGTATGATGATGTTAGTATACAACTGTATGATGATGTTAGTATAGAACTGTATGATGATGTTAGTATAGAACTGTATGATGATGTTAGTATAGAACTGTATGATGATGTTAGTATAGAACTGTATGATGATGTTAGTATAGAACTGTATGATGATGTTAGTATAGAACTGTAAGATGATGTTAGCACAGAACTGTATGATGATGTTAGTATAGAACTGTATGATGATGTTAGCACAGAACTGTATGATGATGTTAGTATAGAACTGTATGATGATGTTAGTATAGAACTGTATGATGATGTTAGTATTGAACTGTATGATGATGTTAGTATAGAACTGTATGATGATGTTAGTATAGAACTGTATGATGATGTTAGTATAGAACTGTATGATGATGTTAGTATAGAACTGTATGATGATGTTAGTATAGAACTGTATGATGATGTTAGTATAGAATTGTATGATGATGTTAGTATAGAACTGTATGATGATGTTAGTATACAACTGTATGATGATGTTACTACAGAACTGTATGAAGATGTTAGTCTAGAAATGTATGATGATGTTAGTATAGAACTGTATGATGATGTTAGTATTGAACTGTATGATGATGTTAGTCTAGAAATGTATGATGATGTTAGTATTGAACTGTATGAAGATGTTAGTATGGAAATGTATGATGATGTTAGTATTGAACTGTATGAAGATGTTAGTCTAGAACGGTATGATGATGTTAGTATTGAACTGTATGATGATGTTAGTATAGAACTGTATGATGATGTTAGTATTGAACTGTATGATGATGTTAGTATAGAACTGTATGATGATGTTAGTATAGAACTGTATGATGATGTTAGTATAGAACTGTATGATGATGTTAGTATACAACTGTATGATGATGTTAGTATAGAACTGTATGATGATGTTAGTATAGAACTGTATGATGATGTTAGTATTGAACTGTATGAAGATGTTAGTATAGAACTGTATGATGATGTTAGTATTGAACTGTATGAAGATGTTAGTATAGAACTGTATGATGATGTTAGTATTGAACTGTATGATGATGTTAGTATAGAACTGTATGATGATGTTAGTATAGAACTGTATGATGATGTTAGTATAGAACTGTATGATGATGTTAGTATAGAACTGTATGATGATGTTAGTATTGAACTGTATGAAGATGTTAGTATAGAACTGTATGATGATGTTAGTATTGAACTGTATGATGATGTTAGTATAGAACTGTATGATGATGTTAGTATTGAACTGTATGAAGATGTTAGTATAGAACTGTATGATGATGTTAGTATTGAACTGTATGATGATGTTAGTATAGAACTGTATGATGATGTTAGTATAGAACTGTATGATGATGTTAGTATAGAACTGTATGATGATGTTAGTATACAACTGTATGATGATGTTAGTATAGAACTGTATGATGATGTTAGTATAAAACTGTATGATGATGTTAGTATTGAACTGTATGATGATGTTAGTATTGAACTGTATGATGATGTTAGTATAGAACTGTATGATGATGTTAGTATTGAACTGTATGATGATGTTAGTATAGAACTGTATGATGATGTTAGTATAGAACTGTATGATGATGTTAGTATAGAATTGTATGATGATGTTAGTAGAGAACTGTATGATGATGTTAGTATACAACTGTATGATGATGTTACTACAGAACTGTATGATGATGTTAGTATAGAACTGTATGATGATGCTAGAATAGAACTGCATGATGATGTTAGTATTGAACTGTATGATGATGTTAGTATAGAACTGTATGATGATGTTAGTATACAACTGTATGATGATGTTAGTATAGAACTGTATGATGATGTTAGTATAGAACTGTATGATGATGTTAGTATTGAACTGTATGATGATGTTAGTATACAACTGTATGATGATGTTAGTATAGAACTGTATGATGATGTTAGTATACAACTGTATGATGATGTTAGTATAGAACTGTATGATGATGTTAGTATAGAACTGTATGATGATGTTAGTATTGAACTGTATGATGATGTTAGTATTGAACTGTATGATGATGTTAGAATAGAACTGTATGATGATGTTAGTATTGAACTGTATGATGATGTTAGTATAAAACTGTATGATGATGTTAGTATTGAACTGTATGATGATGTTAGTATTGAACTGTATGATGATGTTAGTATAGAACTGTATGATGATGTTAGTATTGAACTGTATGATGATGTTAGTATAGAACTGTATGATGATGTTAGTATAGAACTGTATGATGATGTTAGTATAGAATTGTATGATGATGTTAGTAGAGAACTGTATGATGATGTTAGTATACAACTGTATGATGATGTTACTACAGAACTGTATGATGATGTTAGTATAGAACTGTATGATGATGCTAGAATAGAACTGCATGATGATGTTAGTATTGAACTGTATGATGATGTTAGTATAGAACTGTATGATGATGTTAGTATACAACTGTATGATGATGTTAGTATAGAACTGTATGATGATGTTAGTATAGAACTGTATGATGATGTTAGTATTGAACTGTATGATGATGTTAGTATACAACTGTATGATGATGTTAGTATTGAACTGTATGATGATGTTAGTATACAACTGTATGAAGATGTTAGTCTAGAAATGTATGATGATGTTAGTATAGAACTGTATGATGATGTTAGTATAGAACTGTATGATGATGTTAGTATACAACTGTATGATGATGTTAGTATTGAACTGTATGAAGATGTTAGTCTAGAAATGTATGATGATGTTAGTATAGAACTGTATGATGATGTTAGTATAGAACTGTATGATGATGTTAGTATTGAACTGTATGATGATGTTAGTATACAACTGTATGATGATGTTAGTATTGAACTGTATGATGATGTTAGTATACAACTGTATGAAGATGTTAGTCTAGAACTGTATGATGATGTTAGTATAGAACTGTATGATGATGTTAGTATAGAACTGTATGATGATGTTAGTATACAACTGTATGATGATGTTAGTATACAACTGTATGATGATGTTAGTCTAGAAATGTATGATGATGTTAGTATAGAACTGTAAGATGATGTTAGCACAGAACTGTATGATGATGTTAGTATAGAACTGTATGATGATGTTAGCACAGAACTGTATGATGACGTTAGTATAGAACTGTATGATGATGTTAGTATAGAACTGTATGATGATGTTAGTATTGAACTGTATGAAGATGTTAGTCTAGAAATGTATGATGATGTTAGTATAGAACTGTATGATGATGTTAGTATAGAACTGTATGATGATGTTAGTATAGAACTGTATGATGATGTTAGCACAGAACTGCATGATGATGTTAGTATTGAACTGTATGATGATGTTAGTATAGAACTGTATGATGATGTTAGTATTGAACTGTATGATGATGTTAGTATAGAACTGTATGATGATGTTAGTATTGAACTGTATGAAGATGTTAGTCTAGAAATGTATGATGATGTTAGTATAGAACTGTATGATGATGTTAGTAAAGAACTGTATGATGATGTTAGTATAGAACTGTATGATGATGTTAGAATAGAACTGTATGATGATGTTAGTATAGAACTGTATGATGATGTTAGTATAGAACTGTATGATGATGTTAGCACAGAACTGCATGATGATGTTAGTATTGAACTGTATGATGATGTTAGTATAGAACTGTATGATGATGTTAGTATAGAACTGTACGATGATGTTAGTATAGAACTGTATGATGATGTTAGTATAGAACTGTATGATGATGTTAGTATAGAACTGTATGATGATGTTAGTATAGAACTGTATGATGATGTTAGTATAGAACTGTATGATGATGTTAGTATAGAACTGTATGATGATGTTAGTATAGAATTGTATGATGATGTTAGTATAGAACTGTATGATGATGTTAGTATTGAACTGTATGATGATGTTAGTATAGAACTGTATGATGATGTTAGTATACAACTGTATGATGATGTTAGTATAGAACTGTATGATGATGTTAGTATAGAACTGTATGATGATGTTAGTATTGAACTGTATGATGATGTTAGTATTGAACTGTATGATGATGTTAGAATAGAACTGTATGATGATGTTAGTATTGAACTGTATGATGATGTTAGTATAGAACTGTATGATGATGTTAGTATTGAACTGTATGATGATGTTAGTATAGAACTGTATGATGATGTTAGTATTGAACTGTATGATGATGTTAGTATAAAACTGTATGATGATGTTAGTATACAACTGTATGATGATGTTAGTATAGAACTGTATGATGATGTTAGTATAGAACTGTATGATGATGTTAGTATTGAACTGTATGATGATGTTAGTATACAACTGTATGATGATGTTAGTATAGAACTGTATGATGATGTTAGTATAGAACTGTATGATGATGTTAGTATTGAACTGTATGATGATGTTAGTATTGAACTGTATGATGATGTTAGAATAGAACTGTATGATGATGTTAGTATTGAACTGTATGATGATGTTAGTATAGAACTGTATGATGATGTTAGTATAGAACTGTATGATGATGTTAGTATAGAACTGTATGATGATGTTAGTATAGAATTGTATGATGATGTTAGTATAGAACTGTATGATGATGTTAGTATTGAACTGTATGATGATGTTAGTATAGAACTGTATGATGATGTTAGTATAGAACTGTATGATGATGTTAGTATTGAACTGTATGATGATGTTAGTATAGAACTGTATGATGATGTTAGTATAGAACTGTATGATGATGTTAGTATAGAATTGTATGATGATGTTAGTAGAGAACTGTATGATGATGTTAGTATACAACTGTATGATGATGTTACTACAGAACTGTATGATGATGTTAGTATAGAACTGTATGATGATGCTAGAATAGAACTGCATGATGATGTTAGTATTGAACTGTATGATGATGTTAGTATAGAACTGTATGATGATGTTAGTATACAACTGTATGATGATGTTAGTATAGAACTGTATGATGATGTTAGTATAGAACTGTATGATGATGTTAGTATTGAACTGTATGATGATGTTAGTATACAACTGTATGATGATGTTAGTATAGAACTGTATGATGATGTTAGTATACAACTGTATGATGATGTTAGTATAGAACTGTATGATGATGTTAGTATAGAACTGTATGATGATGTTAGTATTGAACTGTATGATGATGTTAGTATTGAACTGTATGATGATGTTAGAATAGAACTGTATGATGATGTTAGTATTGAACTGTATGATGATGTTAGTATAGAACTGTATGATGATGTTAGTATAGAACTGTATGATGATGTTAGTATAGAATTGTATGATGATGTTAGTATAGAACTGTATGATGATGTTAGTATACAACTGTATGATGATGTTAGTATAGAACTGTATGATGATGTTAGTATAGAACTGTATGATGATGTTAGTATAGAACTGTATGATGATGTTAGTATACAACTGTATGATGATGTTAGTATAGAACTGTATGATGATGTTAGTATAGAACTGTATGATGATGTTAGTATAGAACTGTATGATGATGTTAGTATAGAATTGTATGATGATGTTAGTATAGAACTGTATGATGATGTTAGTATTGAACTGTATGATGATGTTAGTATAGAACTGTATGATGATGTTAGTATACAACTGTATGATGATGTTAGTATAGAACTGTATGATGATGTTAGTACAGAACTGTATGATGATGTTAGTATTGAACTGTATGATGATGTTAGTATTGAACTGTATGATGATGTTAGAATAGAACTGTATGATGATGTTAGTATTGAACTGTATGATGATGTTAGTATAGAACTGTATGATGATGTTAGTATTGAACTGTATGATGATGTTAGTATAGAACTGTATGATGATGTTAGTATTGAACTGTATGATGATGTTAGTATTGAACTGTATGATGATGTTAGTATAGAACTGTATGATGATGTTAGTATAGAACTGTATGATGATGTTAGTATTGAACTGTATGATGATGTTAGTATAGAACTGTATGATGATGTTAGTATAGAACTGTATGATGATGTTAGTATAGAACTGTATGATGATGTTAGTATAGAACTGTATGATGATGTTAGTATACAACTGTATGATGATGTTAGTATAGAACTGTATGATGATGTTAGTATAGAACTGTATGATGATGTTAGTATAGAACTGTATGATGATGTTAGTATTGAACTGTATGATGATGTTAGTATAGAACTGTATGATGATGTTAGTATAGAACTGTATGATGATGTTAGTATTGAACTGTATGATGATGTTAGTATAGAATTGTATGATGATGTTAGTATAGAACTGTATGATGATGTTAGTATAGAATTGTATGATGATGTTAGCACAGAACTGTATGATGATGTTAGTATTGAACTGTATGATGATGTTAGTATAGAACTGTATGAAGATGTTAGTATTGAACTGTATGATGATGTTAGTATTGAACTGTATGATGATGTTAGTATTGAACTGTATGATGATGTTAGTATACAACTGTATGAAGATGTTAGTATAGAGCTGTATGATGATGTTAGCACAGAACTGTATGATGATGTTAGTATAAAACTGTATGATGATGTTAGTATTGAACTGTATGATGATGTTAGTATTGAACTGTATGATGATGTTAGTATTGAACTGTATGATGATGTTAGTATAGAACTGTATGATGATGTTAGTATAGAACTGTATGATGATGTTAGTATAGAACTGTATGATGATGTTAGTATTGAACTGTATGATGATGTTAGTCTAGAACTGTATGATGATGTTAGTATAGAACTGTATGATGATGTTAGTATAGAACTGTATGATGATGTTAGTATAGAACTGTATGATGATGTTAGTATACAACTGTATGATGATGTTAGTCTAGAAATGTATGATGATGTTAGTATAGAACTGTAAGATGATGTTAGCACAGAACTGTATGATGATGTTAGTATAGAACTGTATGATGATGTTAGCACAGAACTGTATGATGATGTTAGTATAGAACTGTATGATGATGTTAGTATAGAACTGTATGATGATGTTAGTATTGAACTGTATGAAGATGTTAGTCTAGAAATGTATGATGATGTTAGTATAGAACTGTATGATGATGTTAGTATAGAACTGTATGATGATGTTAGTATAGAACTGTATGATGATGTTAGCACAGAACTGCATGATGATGTTAGTATTGAACTGTATGATGATGTTAGTATAGAACTGTATGATGATGTTAGTATTGAACTGTATGATGATGTTAGTATAGAACTGTATGATGATGTTAGTATTGAACTGTATGAAGATGTTAGTCTAGAAATGTATGATGATGTTAGTATAGAACTGTATGATGATGTTAGTAAAGAACTGTATGATGATGTTAGTATAGAACTGTATGATGATGTTAGAATAGAACTGTATGATGATGTTAGTATAGAACTGTATGATGATGTTAGTATAGAACTGTATGATGATGTTAGCACAGAACTGCATGATGATGTTAGTATTGAACTGTATGATGATGTTAGTATAGAACTGTATGATGATGTTAGTATAGAACTGTACGATGATGTTAGTATAGAACTGTATGATGATGTTAGTATAGAACTGTATGATGATGTTAGTATAGAACTGTATGATGATGTTAGTATAGAACTGTATGATGATGTTAGTATAGAACTGTATGATGATGTTAGTATAGAACTGTATGATGATGTTAGTATAGAATTGTATGATGATGTTAGTATAGAACTGTATGATGATGTTAGTATTGAACTGTATGATGATGTTAGTATAGAACTGTATGATGATGTTAGTATACAACTGTATGATGATGTTAGTATAGAACTGTATGATGATGTTAGTATAGAACTGTATGATGATGTTAGTATTGAACTGTATGATGATGTTAGTATTGAACTGTATGATGATGTTAGAATAGAACTGTATGATGATGTTAGTATTGAACTGTATGATGATGTTAGTATAGAACTGTATGATGATGTTAGTATTGAACTGTATGATGATGTTAGTATAGAACTGTATGATGATGTTAGTATTGAACTGTATGATGATGTTAGTATTGAACTGTATGATGATGTTAGTATAGAACTGTATGATGATGTTAGTATAGAACTGTATGATGATGTTAGTGTAGAACTGTATGATGATGTTAGTATAGAACTGTATGATGATGTTAGTATTGAACTGTATGATGATGTTAGTATAGAACTGTATGATGATGTTAGTATAAAACTGTATGATGATGTTAGTATAGAACTGTATGATGATGTTAGTATACAACTGTATGATGATGTTAGTATAGAACTGTATGATGATGTTAGTATAGAACTGTATGATGATGTTAGTATAGAACTGTATGATGATGTTAGTATACAACTGTATGATGATGTTAGTATAGAACTGTATGATGATGTTAGTATACAACTGTATGATGATGTTAGTATTGAACTGTATGATGATGTTAGTATAGAACTGTATGATGATGTTAGTATAGAACTGTATGATGATGTTAGTATTGAACTGTATGATGATGTCAGTCTAGAAATGTATGAAGATGTTAGCCTAGAAATGTATGATGATGTTAGTATAGAACTGTATGATGATGTTAGTATAGAACTGTATGATGATGTTAGTATAGAACTGTATGAAGATGTTAGTCTAGAACTGTATGATGATGTTAGTATAGAACTGTATGATGATGTTAGTATAGAACTGTATGAAGATGTTAGTATAGAACTATATGATGATGTTAGTATAGAACTGTATGATGATGTTAGTATTGAACTGTATGAAGATGTTAGTATACAACTGTATGATGATGTTAGTATAGAATTGTATGATGATGTTAGTATAGAACTGTATGATGATGTTAGTATAGAACTGTATGATGATGTTAGTATAGAACTGTATGATGATGTTAGTATAGAACTGTATGAAGATGTTAGTCTAGAACTGTATGAAGATGTTAGTATAGAACTGTATGATGATGTTAGTATTGAACTGTATGATGATGTTAGTATGGAACTGTATGATGATGTTAGTATAGAACTGTATGATGATGTTAGTATTGAACTGTATGAAGATGTCAGTCTAGAAATGTATGAAGATGTTAGCCTAGAAATGTATGATGTTGTTAGTATAGAACTGTATGATGATGTTAGTATAGAACTGTATGATGATGTTAGTATTGAACTGTATGAAGATGTCAGTCTAGAAATGTATGAAGATGTTAGCCTAGAAATGTATGATGATATTAGTATAGAACTGTATGATGATGTTAGTATAGAACTGTACGATGATGTTAGCATAGAACTGTATGATGATGTTAGTATAGAACTGTATGATGATGTTAGTATAGAGCTGTATGATGATGTTAGTATACAACTGTATGATGATGTTAGTATAGAACTGTATGATGATGTTAGTATAGAACTGTATGATGATGTTAGTATAGAACTGTATGATGATGTTAGTATTGAACTGTATGAAGATGTTAGTCTAGAAATGTATGATGATGTTAGTATTGAACTGTATGATGATGTTAGTATTGAACTGTATGATGATGTTAGTATAGAACTGTATGATGATGTTAGTATAGAACTGTATGATGATGTTAGTATAGAACTATATGATGATGTTAGTATAGAACTGTATGAAGATGTTAGTATAGAACTATATGATGATGTTAGTATAGAACTGTATGATGATGTTAGTATAGAACTGTATGATGATGTTAGTATTGAACTGTATGAAGATGTTAGTCTAGAAATGTATGATGATGTTAGTATTGAACTGTATGATGATGTTAGTATAGAACTGTATGATGATGTTAGTATAGAACTGTATGATGATGTTAGTATAGAACTGTATGAAGATGTTAGTATAGAATTGTATGATGATGTTAGTATAGAACTGTATGATGATGTTAGTATTGAACTGTATGATGATGTTAGTATAGAACTGTATGATGATGTTAGTATACAACTGTATGATGATGTTAGTATAGAACTGTATGATGATGTTAGTACAGAACTGTATGATGATGTTAGTATTGAACTGTATGATGATGTTAGTATTGAACTGTATGATGATGTTAGTATAGAACTGTATGATGATGTTAGTATACAACTGTATGATGATGTTAGTATTGAACTGTATGATGATGTTAGTATAGAACTGTATGATGATGTTAGTATAGAACTGTATGATGATGTTAGTATAGAACTGTATGATGATGTTAGTATAGAACTGTATGATGATGTTAGTATAGAACTGTATGATGATGTTAGTATAGAACTGTATGATGATGTTAGTATTGAACTGTATGAAGATGTTAGTATAGAACTGTATGATGATGTTAGTATAGAACTGTATGATGATGTTAGTATAGAACTGTATGATGATGTTAGTATAGAACTGTATGATGATGTTAGTATAGAACTGTATGATGATGTTAGTATAGAACTGTATGATGATGTTAGTATAGAACTGTATGATGATGTTAGTATAGAACTGTATGATGATGCTAGTATAGAACTGTATGATGATGTCAGTCTAGAAATATATGAAGATGTTAGCCTAGAAATGTATGATGATGTTAGTATAGAACTGTATGATGATGTTAGTATAGAACTGTATGATGATGTTAGTATAGAACTGTATGATGATGCTAGTATAGAACTGTATGATGATGTTAGTATAGAACTGTATGATGATGTTAGTATAGAACTGTATGAAGATGTTAGTCTAGAACTGTATGATGATGTTAGTATTGAAGTGTATGATGATGTTAGTATGGAACTGTATGATGATGTTAGTATAGAACTGTATGATGATGTTAGTATTGAACTGTATGAAGATGTCAGTCTAGAAATGTATGAAGATGTTAGCCTAGAAATGTATGATGATGTTAGTATAGAACTGTATGATGATGTTAGTATAGAACTGTATGATGATGTTAGTATAGAACTGTATGATGATGTTAGTATAGAACTGTATGATGATGTTAGTATTGAACTGTATGAAGATGTTAGTCTAGAAATGTATGATGATGTTAGTATTGAACTGTATGATGATGTTAGTATAGAACTGTATGATGATGTTAGTATTGAAGTGTATGATGATGTTAGTATGGAACTGTATGATGATGTTAGTATACAACTGTATGAAGATGTTAGTATAGAACTGTATGATGATGTTAGTATAGAACTGTATGATGATGTTAGTATAGAACTGTATGATGATGTTAGTATAGAACTGTATGATGATGTTAGTATAGAACTGTATGATGATGTTAGTATAGAACTGTATGAAGATGTTAGTATAGAACTATATGATGATGTTAGTATAGAACTGTATGATGATGTTAGTATAGAACTGTATGATGATGTTAGAATAGAACTGTATGATGATGTTAGTATAGAACTGTATGATGATGTTAGTATTGAACTGTATGAAGATGTTAGTCTAGAAATGTATGATGATGTTAGTATTGAACTGTATGATGATGTTAGTATAGAACTGTATGATGATGTTAGTATAGAATTGTATGATGATGTTAGTATAGAACTGTATGAAGATGTTAGTATAGAACTGTATGATGATGTTAGTATAGAACTGTAAGATGATGTTAGTATATAAATGTATACAGGGATGACTAACAAATATCTTTCTACTGAAACTGCACCTGTTGGGCACTTGAAAGCTCTGCTCGGTAGCTTGAGCCTAAAGTCTCTTTGTCCAGTCGCTCCTTTTCTAAGAGTATTTCAAAATCTTTTGCCTTTTGCTCTACCAGAAGCAGTTCAGACTCTGTCCGTGCCAACCTGTAGCGAAAAACTTTAGACTTGGATGCTTGATTCTCTCATTACACATACTTCTTTAGTTTGAATCAATCATTACATGAGTTTACAAGGTGGTTTGAATCAATCATTACATGAGTTTACAAGGTGGTTTGAATCAATCATTGTATGAGTTTACAAGGTGGTTTGAATCAAGCATTATATGAGTTCACAAGGTGGTTTCAATCAATCATTACATGAGTTTACAAGGTGGTTTGAATTAATCATTACATGAGTTTACAAGGTGGTTTGAATTAATCATTTAATGAGTTTACAAGGTGGTTTGAATCAATCATTATATGAGTTTACAAGGTGGTTTGAATCAATCATTACATGAGTTTACAAGGTGGTTTGAATCAATCATTACATGAGTTTACAAGGTGGTTTGAATCAATCATTACATGAGTTTACAAGGTGGTTTGAATCAATCATTATATGAGTTTACAAGGTGGTTTGAATCAATCATTACATGAGTTTACAAGGTGGTTTGAATCAACCATTACATGAGTTTACAAGGTGGTTTGAATCAATCATTATATGAGTTTACAAGGTGGTTTGAATCAATCATTACATGAGTTTACAAGGTGGTTTGAATCAATCATTACATGAGTTTACAAGGTGGTTTGAATTAATCATTACATGAGTTTACACGGTGGTTTGAATCAATCATTACATGAGTTTACAAGGTGGTTTGAATCAATCATTATATGAGTTTACAAGGTGGTTTGAATCAATCATTATATGAGTTTACAAGGTGGTTTGAATCAATCATTACATGAGTTTACAAGGTGGTTTGAATCAATCATTACATGAGTTTACAAGGTGGTTTGAATCAATCATTACATGAGTTTACAAGGTGGTTTGAATCAATCATTATATGAGTTTACAAGGTGGTTTGAATCAATCATTATATGAGTTTACAAGGTGGTTTGAATCAATCATTACATGAGTTTACAAGGTGGTTTGAATTAATCATTACATGAGTTTACAAGGTGGTTTGAATCAATCATTATATGAGTTTAGAAGGTGGTTTGAATCAATCATTACATGAGTTTACAAGGTGGTTTGAATCAATCATTACATGAGTTTACAAGGTGGTTTGAATTAATCATTACATGAGTTTACAAGGTGGTTTGAATCAATCATTACATGAGTTTACAAGGTGGTTTGAATCAATCATTACATGAGTTTACAAGGTGGTTTGAATCAAAAGTAAATATCCACATATAGATTATCAGTGGAATTTTAATTTTTACGTATGTGAGTCACCACAATGGACATGTCGATTGGACAGACTATTAAATGTCTAATGTTTATCTATTCAACTACCTAACAATCTAGTATCTGAAGACTTCTATGTATTCTTTCATAAAGAATTACAGAGCAAGTTGAAAGTCGCTATACTTACATAACAAGTTATTTTGCAACAATTATAGGAGAAAGGTACTCAAATATCTTTTAGTGTTTATCTATATGAGCCTTTACATATTTGTACACTCAATAAAAACCAATCCATAGCCATATGTTAGGCATGCCAGCAAATAATTTCCCTTTTTAGTTGTCACTCCAAACCCCACGTAAGAAATTCAAATGTTTTTTTTTATAAACAAATATCCTATATCTGCCATTGTAAATTAAATAAGCTCAATGTTTCCTAACTTCTAAAATTCAATTAATGCACATCAATCCAAGGAAACTCGCCAATGCAATATTCCCAAGGGTGTTGAGATACACAACTCTAAATCGATGTTTAACAACTTATTCCTCTGGATTAGTCAAGTTAAGCATATTAATACTTCTAATCTCTCAATAAAAATATGGTACTACTTGCACAAAGTTCATGTTGCATCAAGTCATTATGTGTATTTAATAAAAAATGAATGGCCATAATAGTTCAGAGTTGAGAGATTTGAAAAGATGCTGGTAAACAATAAGAAAATGTTAATCAAAAAAATTATAGAATATTCTTGAGCACAAATATTACAAGTCATTGTTGCATTTATGGGTTGAACTCTACCAAGACTTGCACTGACTTAATTTGATGTGACAGTGTTGAAGGCTGACTTAATTTGATGTGACAGTGTTGAAGGCTGACTTAATTTGATGTGACAGTGTTGAAGGCTGACTTACTTTGATGTGACAGCGTTGAAGACTGACTTACTTTGATGTGACAGTGTTGAAGGCTGACTTAATTTGATGTGACAGCGTTGAAGACTGACTTACTTTGATGTGACAGTGTTGAAGGCTGACTTAATTTGATGTGACAGTGTTGAAGGCTGACTTACTTTGATGTGACAGTGTTGAAGGCTGACTTAATTTGATGTGACAGCGTTGAAGACTGACTTACTTTGATGTGACAGTGTTGAAGGCTGACTTAATTTGATGTGACAGTGTTGAAGGCTGACTTACTTTGATGTGACAGCGTTGAAGACTGACTTACTTTGATGTGACAGTGTTGAAGGCTGACTTAATTTGATGTGACAGTGTTGAAGGCTGACTTACTTTGATGTGACAGTGTTGAAGGCTGACTTAATTTGATGTGAAAGTGTTGAAGGCTGACTTACTTTGATGTGACAGTGTTGAAGGCTGACTTACTTTGATGTGACAGTGTTGAAGGCTGACTTCCTCTCCTCTAAAAGCTCACGAAAGTGTTCTACTTTCTGCGTAGCATATCTGTAAGTCAAGTAGCGTCATTCGAATAGGCAACTTTTCTCAGTTTGAATTTCATGTAACTTTTGAACAGAATTCTAGTGAGTGTAGCGAGGGTCTAGGTAATTTTACGCAGTTATTTTATAAAGGTCATCCTTTCGCTGATAGAATTGAGAGAAAATGAGCAATCATTAAATTGTAAAAACTATTGCTATGAACTGAAAAATGTATTATCAAAGGCACAGTTTAAATATCTATGTTTTGTGTATGTCTTTCATCCTACCAAGCAGTCTTATAAGATGAGAGCAAAGCAAACTGAATATCAGTCAATAAATAATTATTTAGTAATTTTTGTGCTCTTTAGCTGACATCATGGCTACTTATGGCTACTTATCCCTTTCGTGGGCAGTGCGACGTTTTTGTCGCTATGCGATACGGCTGCTAATGGGCAGTGCGACGTTTTTGTCGTTTCGGTAACGTATTTTATTATTGCCGTTTCTGGTTAGCTAAATGCCGTTTTTTGTTTACTTTTTTACCAATAGCAAGCTACGATATAGTAGTTTCAGTTAGCCTCAAAAATTGACTTCAAGGTTGAAAAAAACGATCGTTTTTAGCAGTGATTAATAAATAAACTTTCGAAAAAAATTAGAAAATTGTTCTAAATATTTTATCAACTTTTATTTTTCTTGCTTCGGTTTTAGCTTTTATTTACCAAATTTTTTGAGAGTTTGACTTTAGTTTACCGTCATGGCGACTTCTAAAAGAACCTCCCGAGATTATTCTCATAAAGCAAGTACTAGTACCGAAATTACTAAGAGATTCAAAGATGACAGTGACTTTTTAGATTTAGTAGCAAGAGATGACAGTGAATCAGGTTTGAATTGTGATTGTAATGGCTTTACATCTAGAAGTGACAGTGATGAAAAGGCTGGTAGCAGTAATGATGAGGATGTGAGTAGGAGTGATGCCAGTGCCTGGAAGAATATAACCAACATAAACAGAGATAAATCTCCTACAATTCAGCAGTTTATAGCAGTGACAGGCTCAGTATTTACTCCAGTAGATGCTCAACCAGTAGAGTATTTTGAAAAGTTTTTTGAGCCTGTCAATCCAGGAAGTACATTTTTGTGGGAGCTCTTTGTTACACGAATAAGTACATGGTGCAAAGACTGTGATGTGGGCCTTTGTAAAAGAGAATGCTTTCGAAAATATCATTCGTAAATAGACAATTATAATGAAAAGCATATATTTTTTGTTATACATTTTTATTTGTTTATAATATATATATATGCCTATGGACATATACATGTATACATATGCATCTTTAAACATAGAGATATGCACATAATAACACACAGAAAAGTGTATGAACCTTTTGGAAAAAATTGATTTTTTGGAAAATTTATTCGCCCATGGGAGTCTGATTTAGTTTTGAAAATTCGCCCACGAAAGGGTTAAGGCTATTTATGGCTATTTATGGCTACTTATGGCTACTTATGGCTATTTATGGCTATTTATGGCTACTTATGGCTACTTATGGCTATTTATGGCTACTTATGGCTATTTATTGTTACTTATGGCTATTAATGGCTACTTATGGCTACTTATGGTTACTTATGGCCACTTATGACTACTTATGGCTATTTATGGCTATTTATGGCTACTTATGGCTATTCAAAGATAAAATGACTTTGCGACTGACTGACTAAATGCAGCAGACAACAATAGATAACGACTGACTACTGACACTGTCTATTGCAATAGACAGTGACTGACTATTGCAATAGACAATGACTGACTATTGCAATAGATAACAACTGATTATTGCAATAGATAACAACTGAGTATTGCAATAGATAACAACTGATTACTGCAATAGACAACGACTGACTATTGTAATAGACAATGACTGACTATTGCAATAGACAACAACTGACTATTGCAATAGATAACAACTGATTATTGCAATAGACAACGACCGATTATTGCAATAGATAACGACTGACTATTGCAATAGATAACGACTGACTATTGCAATAGACAACGATTGACTATTGCAATAGACGACTGACTATTGCAATTGACAACAACTGAATATTGCAATAGACAACGACTGAGTATAGCAATAGATAACGACTGACTATTGCAATAGACAACGACTGAGTATTGCAATAGATAACGACTGACTATTGCAATAGATAACGACTGAATATTGCAATAGACAACGACTGAGTATTGCAATAGACAACGACTGAGTATTGCAATAGATAACGACTGACTATTGCAATAGATAACGACTGACTATTGCAATTGACGACTGACTATTGCAATTGACAACAACTGAATATTGCAATAGACAACGACTGAGTATTGCAATAGACAACAACTGAATATTGCAATAGACAACGACTGACTATTGCAAAAGACAATGGCTGACTATTACAATAGCAGCATCAAATCTTACAAAACCAGCTTTATATCAATCAGATACCAACCTGTTTGTTTTTCTCAATCTGTCATCTTTTTCATCGAGTCTGTTCATGAGATGATCACACTAGAGGCAATAACTACATTTGTGACAATACATCAATAGAAAACAGATGTCTCTTTCTAGTTTCTCGGCTTGAGATTGCTAACAAAGTAAATTCTATAATTGTTTCCGCTGCTCATATAAGCCCATATATATGCTTGGTAGCCTCTGTATGGTATCACCACATTAGACAGTTGCAACATTCATAGAAAAAAGATAAGAAGAAAGCTACACAAGCAATAGATATGAGAGAGAAATGCCTAGCCAAATACATACGCACTATTAAATAATGATATACATCAGCGTGTAAACAAAATTCTAATATAGATTTGTAAATGCATACAATCAGATATGATCAGGCTCTGAATGTGCTGAATGTGAAAGCATTCATATGCATTTAATACTATTTCATCAATTTGTTTGCCGTTTACATGTTTAGCAATATTTCATATATGCCTTGTTGGGTCTCATCTTTATGACATTTAGGTTGACTTCATCAGGTTTGATTCACAAGGCTTGTCCATTGTAGTGTATTTACGTAATTTCAACCTAGACTTATTTTCATAAATATATGAAACATGAGAGGTATGCAACGAGGAAAACTCTCTCTTAATCATACCGTGAGCTAATAGAAAATGATTGGACTCTTTGAGAGCGATACCTAAAAATATGACCACCGTCGTTCCGTAATATCTACCTTCTGCAATATCAAGCCGTACTGATAACACTGACAATGATGGTGATTTATAAAAGATGTGTATCTCAGCTATTGTTCTATACGCATTAGTTTAAATTATTATAGTTTGTATCCAAACATCTCATTACCACAGACAATATGTTGTTTATAACAAATTTGAATTAGCTTTTTGTTGTTACCTGAACAATTGCTGGAGCCGCCTGCTTGGTAGACCCCACCAACTACTATTCACAATTACTACTTTTTACCAACTCTCTAGTAGTTCTACATGACCTTTTAGCGCTATCTTACCATTCTGAAAACACGCCATTGAATGGACAATGATAAGATAGTGATATGCTGCCATCTGGTTACACTAGTCTGTTGTTTCCTATCATTCTCTAGCGCTATTATATGAGCATGCCTTTGAGCTGACATGCTGGCTTTTCACCATGATATCTTTTGGCATATGAGGCTTTCATTAAAGTATGTTACATGGACTTTACATAAAGGAGATTTACGTTATACGAGCGTTTAATGTACGTATATGTTTGCAAAATGGCTTTTTATAACTCGAGTCGCTTTCATCTATGGATATAAATCTCAATGTTTGTCTTCTGTGGGTCTTTGCTTTCCTGTCCAGCGATAACGATTAAAATAGAGCAATGAATATTCCTATCATACATGATTGTAATATGATTGTAATATCAAGTATGTAAACGAGCACACCTAACCACAAGGGCTAAGCTGTTTTATGTTATTTAGCTTAGCTACAGCATTCTTATCGCGATTAAAGCTAAATATGTACAATTTATTATAAATTAATATTACTTTTTGCGTTTGTTCTTCTTTTGAAATTTTTTTAAAAAGCCATTTTAAAATCCATTATCGGTTTTTCTTTATTTGTAATTTTCAATTGTCCCATTTCAATTTCAAATGTCCCATTACAGCGCAACTGTAATGACTCAGTTTCGATCTTCATTTCCGGGTATTGCAAAGGGCAATCACAAAAAATTGTAAAACTACAAAATATTCACATGGACAATCTCGAGTAGGAGTTGCCTCCACATTCTCTGTCGGTTCGATCAAACAATGATGATTTTCCCTGATGTATTTAATATCGATATCTCATTTTTACATTTGTGCCAGTATCAACTATTGAGAGGTACCAGTATTCATATTAAATAGGCAGGTAGTAGTATTCAATATTTTGATGGATAGCATCTGCAGCAGCTGTAATGTTTTACATAAACACACTTTTACGTACTCTTTGTTATTATCAATACAACATATTCATGATTTTTATTTTGCTTTTTTCAGTTTGTTTTAATTCTATCAGTATCAATTCACTTTTCATTGTAACCAATCATACCTTATCTAGCCATTACTTACTAGTTATTTCACATTTAAACACCTTTACAGTTCTAGTTTTTGTCCTAATTTATTTTAACTGCAAAAGACAATTTACCCATGATATGAAGTTTTCAAGTTATGATGCTAAAGTTTGTATATGTTAAATAAAAATCAATTTTCTGTGCAAAAACTTTTTTATTACTCGGGCAATGCTGGGCATTCAGCTAGTCCGCTATAAATATTAGCAAAGATTCCATTATCCTTTTATCAAAACCATTGAGACAATATATTATGCCCTGGCTGACTTCTATAAAAATAATGCTATTATTCTTAAATTATGGTAACTTTGAAAACATTAGACTCAAATTTAGAATAGGAATAGATTCATAGCTGCAGGGCTACATCATTCGATGTGAACAACTACCTCAGCCAGCGGCATATCCAAGCAGTAGAAATTTTAAAAATCATGTATGATATTTGTACACCTTCCTAGTTTCTAAAAATAATGTGTACATACATGTCTGACGTGGTCTTGCTGGGTCTTGGCCAACTCTCCAGCAAGCGTTTGAGTTCGTCTTTGGAACTCATCTGAAAGCTTATGAATCTCCATATTACCCCTGGCAGCATTCTCTGTAACAGCAATCACAGCACACCAGTGTTGTTAGTAATATCCTTACTGTAGGACCGGTCAACAGACTAGGTGAACACCGGTGTTGTTAGTCATATCCTTACCGTATGAACAGTCACCACAGAATAGGTGATCATCGGCGTTGTTACCGTACTTTGCGGACTATTAGCCGCTACCTTTTTCTGGTGATTTGAGCCATGCGGCTTATATGAGGGTGAGGCTATTCTGTGGCTTTTTCTTTCACCGCTAGGGCGCATTAACCAGAATCTCCGGTTAGCTCGCCTCTAACGGTGAAAAAAAATGAAACAACGCCTAACGGTACTGTTCTGCTAGGCACTAGGTTATAAATCGTCGGTTAACACGAAACAGTGCTGTTAAGCCCTGTTTTGTTTTAAACAACAAAGTTGCTGCTGTGTTATAAAGCACCGTCCTGAGTTCTGCGGCCTATACAAAGGTGCGGCCTATGTATTGTTTTATTATCGTTTTTTGGAAAATAAAGCAGATGCGGCTTATATAGGGATGCGGTTTATAGTCCGAAAAGTACTGTAGTCATATTCTTACTGTACGACCGGTCAACATTGACTGTTTCTCAGCTGAACAAAGATAGAAATCAAAGCTTTGCAACTAAAAGACTCATTTCAACTTATTCAATTTTAATATGGCCAAAACTTGCATTTAGAATAAACATGTACTATAGGCATGTACTATAGGCATGTACTATAGGCATGTACTATAGGCATGTACTATAGGCATGTACTATAGGCATGTACTATAGGCATGTACTATAGGCATGTACTATAGGCATGTACTATAGGCATGTACTATAGGCATGTACTATAGGCATGTACTATAGGCATGTACTATAGGCATGTACTATAGGCATGTACTATAGGCATGTACTATAGGCATGTACTATAGGCATGTACTATAAGCATGTACTATAGGCATGTACTATAGGCATGTACTATAGGCATGTACTATAGGCATGTACTATAGGCATGTACTATAGGCATGTACTATAGGCATGTACTATAGGCATGTACTTAAATGTATGTGCACTGTGATTATCATTGAGACAAGCAGCTAGACGCAGATGATGTACAGCTAGAAGAGCCTATTACCAATAGCTTTCTTGAGTTCTCCTGGAACGTCATTTCCGTTCAAATCTATTTGATCAAGTGTCTTGTTAAACTTGAATGCCTCCAACAACTTCCTGCCACCAATGAGCCCAACATTGTTCCATCGCAAATCTACAGAGGTAACGGAAACTAGTTAGGCGTTGATTTGTTCAGAATAGAGAACCTAAAGCCTTTAACATGAACAAGAATGTTATCTTCTACATGTTAGGGTGAGATACAGTCATATGACTACTTGTTAGGATGAGATACAGTCATAGGACTACATGTTAGGGTGAGATACAGTCATAGGACTACATGTTAGGATGAGATACAGTCATAGGACTACATGTTAGGGTGAGATACAGTCATAGGACTACATGTTAGGGTGAGATACACGCATAGGACTACATGTTAGGGTGAGATACAGTCATAGGACTACATGTTAGGGTGAGATACAGTCATAGGACTACATGTTAGGGTAAGATAGACTCATAAGACTACATGTTTGAGTGGGATACAGTCATAGGACTACATGTTAGGGTGAGATACACTCATAGGGCTACATGTTAGGGTGAGATACAGTCATAGGACTACATGTTAGGGTGAGATACACTCATAGGACTACATGTTAGGGTGAGATACAGTCATAGGACTTCATGTTAGGGTGAGATACACTCATAGGGCTACATGTTAGGGTGAGATACAGTCATAGGAACACATGTTAGGGTGAGATACACTCATAGGACTACATGTTAGGGTGAGATACACGCATAGGACTACATGTTAGGGTGAGATACAGTCATAGGACTACATGTTAGGGTGAGATACACTCATAGGACTACATGTTAGGGTGAGATACAGTCATAGGACTACATTTTAGGGTAGGATAGACTCATAAGACTACATGTTTGGGTAAGATACACTCATAGGACTACATGTTAGGGTGAGATACACTCATAGGACTACATGTTAGCGTGAGATACAGTCATAGGGCTTCATGTTAGGGTGAGATACAGTTATAGGACTACATGTTAGGGTGAGATACAGTCATAGGACTACATGTTAGGGTGAGATACACTCATAGGACTACATGTTTGGGTGAGATACACTCATAGGACTACATGTTAGGGTGAGACACACTCATAGGACTTCATGTTAGGGTGAGATACACTCATAGGGCTACATGTTAGGGTGAGATACAGTCATAGGAACACATGTTAGGGTGAGATACACTCATAGGACTACATGTTTGGGTGAGATACACTCATAGGACTACATGTTAGGGTGAGACACACTCATAGGACTTCATGTTAGGGTGAGATACACTCATAGGGCTACATGTTAGGGTGAGATACAGTCATAGGAACACATGTTAGGGTGAGATACACTCATAGGACTACATGTTAGGGTGAGATACAGTCATAGGACTTCATGTTAGGATGAGATACACTCATAGGACTACATGTTAGGATGAGATACACTCATAGGACTACATGTTAGGATGAGATACACTCATAGGACTACATGTTAGGATGAGATATCCTCATTGGGCTACACTCTAGAATGAGATGCGCTCATAACATTGGTTTAACAATAGCTGAGATTTTTCAAAGTAATTCACCGATAGTCCTATCAGTCAATTCATCAACAAGTCTTACCTGAAGCATTGTGAGTAGAAAGCTATTTGACCTAATGGCCCGCTTATTATTGACCTATTCACAATCTTTTCAGACAATTACACACAATTTTATGAAATTGAGAGAAACACTTCATTCACAACACTGGGTTGCTTAAACATTATTTGTCATGACCTTAAAATGATGCCTTTCATAACATAGTAAGATCTTTATATTTATATAGAATTTAATCTTCAATTCTATCATGTCCACAAAGAATGCCACACTTTTCCATTTTACGCATAATTTACCCAACAGCTTGAGAACTGTGTTACGCTTGAGTGCTGTGGCCAACTCCCCAGCTCCCTGATGTGATATTTGATTATTCCTGAGATCCAAAGTAATGAGCGATGTACTGCCTCCAACTCCTTCACAGAAGACCATAAATGGCTCCTCAAGCATACCAACATTGTTCCACTCGAGAGACAAGCTGCAACGGGCAACAGCTGTCATCAGCTCGGACAAACACATGCATGGATCTGGGTAAAAAGGCTCTAGTTTTATAAATGCATACCTTTTAGAGCGGGTGGAACTAGTGGAGCTAGCAATTCTAACAGACAACCGCTGGTCAAACGTAGACTACCAGAGTACTTAATAGAGCTAGTAATTTTAACAGAAAACTGGTAGTCAAACATAGACTACCAGAGTACCTAATAGAACTAACAAATCTAACAGACAACTGCTAGTCAAACATACACTACCAGAGTACCTAATAGAGCTAACAATTCTAACAGACAACTGCTAGTCAAACATAGACTACCAGAGTACTTAATAGAGCTAGTAATTTTAACAGAAAACTGGTAGTCAAACATAGACTACCAGAGTACCTAATAGAACTAACAAATCTAACAGACAACTGCTAGTCAAACATACACTACCAGAGTACCTAATAGAGCTAACAATTCTAACAGACAACTGCTAGTCAAACATAGACTACCAGAGTACCTAATAGAGCTGGCAATTCTGACAGACAACTGCTGGTCAAACATAGACTACCAGAGTACCTAGTAGAGCTAACAATTCTAACAGACAACTGCTAGTCAAACAGACTACCAGAGTACCTAATAGAGCTAACAATTCTAACAGACAACTGCTAGTCAAACATAGACTACCAGAGTACCTAATAGAGCTAACAATTCTAACAGACAACTGCTAGTCAAACATAGACTACCAGAGCACCTAATAGAGCTAACAATTCTAACAGATAACTGCTAGTCAAACATAGACTACCAGAGCACCTAATAGAGCTAGCAATTCTAACAGACAACTGCTGGTCAGACATAGACTACCAGAGTACCTAATAGAGCTAACAATTCTAACAGACAACTGCTAGTCAAACATAGACTACCAGAGTACCTAGTAGAGCCAACAATTCTAACAGACAACTGCTAGTCAAACATAGACTACCAGAGTACCTAATAGAGCTAACAATTCTAACAGACAACTGCTAGTCAAACATAGACTACCAGAGTACCTGATAGAGCTAACAATTCTAACAGACAACTGCTGGTCAAACATAGTCTACCAGAGTACCTAATAGAGCTAACAATTCTAACAGACAACTGCTAGTCAAACATAGACTACCAGAGTACCTAATAGAGCTAGTAATTCTAACAGACAACTGCTAGTCAAACATAGACTACCAGAGCCCCTAATAGAGCTAACAATTCTAACAGACAACTGCTAGTCAAACATAGACTACCAGAGTGCCTAATAGAGATAATTATCATACGAAGTCTGCTAATCTAAAATTCTATACTCAAAAACCCAGATAAGTTTTTCACATTTTTTTTGTCAAATTTACAAATCTCTGAATTTACAAAATGCTGACAGTCCGACGGAGCCTCAGGAACGGCAGAGTTTTGAGCAGGTGGGTGCACTAACTTCCTACCTGACCTACAGAAAATTAGCTATATGCTACGCGAGAATCGGCGCAATTTCCTTAAAAACCCATTTAGTGGGAGCAGTAGTCGAGGATAAACTATGGCATTCTGAAAATACTTGACTGAACAGACAGAGGTCTACACTTTTACTACGGGTGTTTTGCGAGTGGAATTCTATACTTTGTCTTTATAGTCAAGCTTGAGCACATTCTAAATATTTACCAAGTCTCTGAGACTGCACTTAATTTCCAACCTTGTCACAGCCACTTTTGATGTTAGGCACAGTTACCCTCGAATCGAATACTCCAGCTGCCTCTAGCCTCATACACTGACTGCCCTCGACCCCATACACTGACTGCCCTCTGACCCCATACACTGACTGCCCTCTGACCCCATACACCGACTGCCCTCTGACCCCATACACCAACTGCCCTCTGACCTCATGCGCTGACTGCTGTCTGACATCATACACTGACTGCCCTCTGACCTCATACACTGACTGCCAACTGACTCCATACACTGGCTCCCCTGACCCCATACAATGGCTGCCCTCTGACCTCATATACTGGCTACTTTTTGACCCCATACAATGGCTGCCCTCTGACCTCATACACTGGCTCCCCTGACCTCATACACTGGCTGCCAACTGACCTCATATACTGGCTCCCTTGACCTCATACACTGGCTGCCCTCTGACCTCATACACTGGCTACCTTCTGACACCACACAATGGCTGCCCTCTGATTTCATATACTGGCTACCCTCTGACTTCGTACACTAGCTGCACTCGGACTGCAGTATGTGCAGTAACGCAGTACAACATATATAATACATTTGAGTGAATTGAAAGACATTAAATATAGCATAAACTTATGACCGAATCCTCTTAACAAGTGCAGATAACTACTGAGTGTAAGAAAAAGATGCTGATTTGTGTTCATACGATTGTATAGTCACTTGTGTACATATTTTATGGTGTAATTATAAACCGCCAACTCACATGTCTCCATGTCTGTAGTTTCTTGCAATAATGAAAAGAAGATGGGTAAAACGTGTAAAACAAATATACTCCACTTTTACTTACCAGAAATAGTCATTCTACTTTCACTAGTTTCAGTCCCTTTTATTCAATCAATTTCACTTTCCTTGTAATAATAACTAGTAGACTTTGAAGATTCTTAAAGAAATGGTTTGTGTTTTTTTATTAGTTGTTGTTTTAATATTTTTTCGCTGCCTCACACTAATCTCACACTAATCTCACACTAATCTCACACTAATCTCACACTAATCTCACACTAATCTCACACTAATCTTTTTCATATCTATTATTTCAAAATCAAAATACAAAAGTTTGATGCCCCATTTAATAATATTAAGCACTGTAGAAACAAAGAATGGTAAAGAGAACTGCACTCTTATGTATTGATTTACAAAACTACTACATTTCATATGTTGAAAATTGCTTATTTTAAGACTAATACTTGGTCAAATTTTATGACGACTTTCAAGAAATTCAAATGTTGAAGTTTAACTACAGTATAAATTCACGTAATGTTACAAATAAACAGCGATCATTTCTCAAATTTTACTGATTATGGTTTGGGACAATGATGGACTACCTCTATTGATCGACTACATCTATTGATGGACTACATCTATGTATAGACTAAATATATAGATAGGCTACATCTATTGGGCTCACCTCTCGATAGTCCTGTTTTGACCAAGCAGATGTCCAAGACTTTCAACAGATTTACCTCTGATGTTGTTACCCTTTAGATTGAGCTTTCTGCATGCTACGTTGGTGGTGAGTCCACAGAGGATATTACATACAGCTGAAAAGTTGAAAAACAGTCTACAGCTAAATAATACACATTGACCAAGCTTAGGGGATAGGCTCCTTTATGAACTTGTAGTAAAGCAGTAATAGCACGGCTACCTGCAAGCTAGCATCAAGGTAAATATATCAAAGACTGTAACAGTAGCTTTGTTTAGACAACCACGTTTAGACAACCACGTTTAGACAACCACGTTTAGACAACCACGTTTAGACAACTATGTTTTTCTAAGCGTAGTCAAGTTTTTTGTACATAAAATGCAGTGAGGTCATTACAATATGAAACTATTGTCCATTTACTGGTATACCTTAGACAGACGTTTATATATCAGATTTTAGACAGATGCTTGTATAGTAGACTTTAAACACGTTTTATAGTGCAACTGAGACCTTGTCTTACAGTAAATTTTAAACAGATGTTGGCGTAAGTTTTAGACAGTGGCTCATCTAGGTTTTAGACAATGGCTCATCTAGGCTTTAGACAATTACTCATTTAGGTTTTAGATAATGGCTCATCTAGGTTTTAAACAATGGCTCATCTAGGTTTTCGATAATGGCTCATCTAGGTTTTCGATAATGGCTCATCTAGGTTTTAGACAGTGACTCATTTAAGTTTTAGACAGTGGCTCATTTAGGTTTTAGACAATGACTCATTTAGGTTTTAGATAATGGCTCATCTAGGTTTTAGACAGTGACTCATTTAGGTTTTAGACAATGGCTCATTTAGATTTCAGATAATGGCTCATCTAGGTTTTAGACAGTGACTCATCTAGGTTTTAGACAATGGCTCATCTAGGTTTTAGACAATGGCTCATCTAGGTTTTAGACAGTGACTCATTTAGGTTTTAGACAATGGCTCATTTAGGTTTCAGATAATGGCTCATCTAGGTTTTAGAGAGTGATCCATCTAGATTTTAGACAGCGGCTCATCTAGGTTTTAGACAGTGGCTTATCTAGGTTTTAGACAGTGGCTCATATAGGTTTTAGACAGTGGCTTGTATGGTAGATTTTTGACAACTTTGTATAGTAGACTCTAGACAGCCGTTCTTGTGGTAGAAGATTACATATAGCTGTTCATACAGTAAATGTCCCATATGACTTCAGAAAGCAACTGTTCATGGTATAAGGATTTTACGTACTGAGACATCACTGATATAATTTATGTACTGTATAATTTATCATTATATCAGTGATGCGTGAAATCATGTCAGGTATATAAGGAAGCCAGCAGCTAGAACTAGGTGAGAAGCTCACCATGGCAGGATTCATAGATAAGGCAAGAGAACTGTCAATGATGATGGACAATTTAGGAGACACTCCTATGCATATCCTCGTCTACAAAGAGTGGGTCAACGAGCTGCAAGGACTTATAGATATTATACCAGCAGAGAAACGTCTCTCACAGTATCTAAAGCGTAACCAGAATGGCTTCACGCCGCTTGATGAGGCTATCGATCGGAGAAGCAGAACAATGAGCCGGTGTATCTTGGATAGTTTGAGAAATGATGGAGAGAAACTAAACCTACTCAAAGCCCAGAGTAAGAGAGGTTGGACTGCCTTGCATAGGGCAGTTTATAAAAATGATGAAGAGCTAGTAAGGATACTATTGAGAACCATCCCACCTGCTCTTAGAAAAAACCTTACTTCAACTGTAGACTCACAAGGTGAATCTTTCTTACAAAAATCTCTTTCATATTTCGATTCCAAAGTATTCAAATGTATCTTAAGTCTGCTATCTGACAACAGCCCTGGCGTCGAAAAAAGAGAACGAGAAAGTCGTCGAGAGTTGCTACTGCGGAAAGACAGGAGAGGAAACACAATTTTACATATCATAACCATGAAAGGAAATCTGGATCTTTTTACATACGTCATGAGACAAGAAAAACTTGGTGAGCGCCTAAAACTAATGAAAGCTTCAGACAATGACGGTCGCACACTGTTACACATCGCTGCTGAGAACGAAGATGATAGAATGGTGAGGTGTATCTTTGATCTCCTTAGGTCAAATAAACGACGTTTTGATTTGCTCTACATCGCTGATGGACGAACTCAAACAGCTCTGCACTATGCCGCCCGCACTGATGGCCTTAGCAACAGCAACAAAGGAGTATCGATGCTAGCAACCATGCTATATGCTGTGGCAGTAAGCCAGCGTGTTGTGCTATTGGGGAGAAAAGATAGAGAACAAAACACTGCATTGCATGAGGCCATCAGAGTGAAGAATGCCCATGCTATCAGTACAATAGTAGAGTCAGTAGAGCCAAGCGCTCTCACCATCCTCCTCCAACCTTTCAATAACAAAGGAATGCCTCCTGATCTGACAAGAGCTGTCACCCATTACACAGAGCAAAGAGGTAAAAACAATTAGGTAGCTTCATTTCCTAATTTCAATCCATCCTGTTTTTCCGAACATATTGGTGATTGAGGTGTCAAGTATTCATATAATCTCTCACAAATTGCAGAAAGACTTACAAGACCAGTTCAAGAAGAGAATACCTTCTATATAGGTCACAACAACTGCGAGACAAGTGATATAGAGTCCTACAGGTAATTATAATATATAAAATAATTGCTTTGCATTAATATAGCTTGGGAAAAAATTTATAAAATAATACTCTACGCGAGGCTAATGTAATCATTGTCATCGTCGTGATATTACATTTATCTACGTATAGGTCCTACTGGTGTTTATGCTTCTCATAATATAGCAATTTAGTGCATCTAGCAAGCTATATACATACATGTATATACACTCATCGAACCTAGAAAAATGCATCTTATGGTGAATTCAGTCATTTTAAAGTTACACTATCAGAATATTAATAATATTGTGTCATCATATATTAGGATCTAATATCATAATATTAAGTCCGCGCTAAATATTAGCTTTTGCTATCGCGCACATGGCCTCATCATCACCTTCTCTGAAGGTTGCTCGTAGTCTAGTTTTCATTTCTTTTGTATATATTAATGATGAAACAAAGCAAACAAACAGTATCTCAACTTTAAAGTTACACTAACCAAATATATAGACTTTCAAAATTACACTATCTGAATATATAGACGTTAAAGTTACACTATCAGAATTTATCTTTCGTTTTTTCGTGGCGTCATTCTATTGTTGTCTGCCATCTTTATGGACAACTTTGATCGTTAAAAACACAAAGCTTCTGTAATTAATTATTGCTAACAATGCTTTTGTTTGCAAATTTTTTAATTTAATGTCAAAACAACACCGAAAAACACTATTAATCAAGAGAAAAACGATCGTTTTCTACAAAAACAGCAGCTTTTTTGTGGACGAGCGCATGTGCAAACAGGGTGATGACGTCAAAAAAACGATGAATAGTATTTAAAGTTACATGTACACTGTCCGAATATAGAGGCTTTTAAAGTTACATGTACACTGTCCGAATATAGAGGCTTTTAAAGTTACATGTACATTGTCCGAATATAGAGGCTTTTAATGTTACATGTACATTGTCCAAATATAGAGGCTTTTAAAGTTACATGTACACTGTCCGAATATAGAGGCTTTTAGAGTTACACGTACACTGTCCGAATATAGAGGCTTTTAAAGTTACATGTACACTGTCCAAATATAGAGGCTTTTAAAGTTACATGTACACTGTCCGAATATAGAGGCTTTTAAAGTTACATGTACACTGTCCGAATATAGAGGCTTTTAAAGTTACACTATCACAATATATAAACTTTTTTGAGGATTAAGAAAATAATTTTATTTTTTCTGTAGCTTTAGTAGATCAAAATTTACAGTGCGTGCAGTCGCAATTCCATTTGAGAAAATGGCGACTGAAAATGTCAGTCATCGTGATTTTGGGTGTGAATTATTAAGCGCACCACAAAGTTATCTTAATTGTAACTAGCTCTATTTAACCTTTTAATAACAACGGTAAATATAACTGCCAATTTAAAAAATTAACATATAAAATACACACACCAGATACAGCAAATCAGATCATTTGTAACAAATGCACACGCAGAGTGAGCATTCCATGAAAAACTGAAAGGTTGAAAGTACTAGTATTGCTGAGGGTAAAATTAATTAAAATGTTATTACTCGGTGCAGTACTGTATAAATAGTTGATGACTTAAAACATAATCCTAAGGTATAATCCTTGATATCTAAACGTGGAATGCAAGTACAACAATTGGCAAATCTCCAAGCATCTAAAACCTATTGTCCTTAGCAACTACCCTTCAACTAATGAAAGAGTGTATTTACTAGAAATTCCACTGTCATATGCCCATGACCAAAGTGATAATGGAAAAAAGAAAGGGTACTGTTGGTTGAGAAATCAATATTAGCAGTCAAATGGCACTGCAGTGCAATAGGATAACTGCAATGGTAGCTGCAATGGTAGCTGTAATGTACCGGGTGTTATTATGTTCAACAAACAGCAATAATGAAAGGAAAATATTATATGTTTATATCTCTCCTCCTGCAAAAAGAGAAATGCAATAGTAGAAGTAAAATGGCAAGCTGCTGTGTAATATACACAAGCTAGGGGGGCTGTATATCATTGGTCATAGCAACCAATATCAAGAAGTTGTGATAGTCATCTAGATTTCTGCATTTATATCTAAAAAATTATGCTGAATTTAAAAATCTAAACAGATTTTAGCTGGTTGTCATAGAAATAGATGTATCTATTTACATAGATATATCTATAAGAAAATGTAGGCCTACTAGCCTACTTAATTTTGCAGATATTAAAAATGGCAGGAAGTACCGCGATATTGGGTATTGGGCACAGCCGCAGTATCATCAACAAAATCTTTAGACTTTTCAGTACTTCTACGTTAATTACAGAAACCTTCGGCAATTGGACAATGCCTTAGACTGGTGAAATGTGCACGTTTTTTTCGTGAAATGCGCACGGCTTAATGGTTCTACTCTCTGTCGCACGGCCTTATCAGCGTGTCGTTGGCCCGTCTTAATTTTGATTGAAAAGGTTTTGTCAAGTTTTAATGGCAATTTTAGGCCAAATTAATTTATTTATGTATAATCCGATCAGATGGGTTAGTTTTAGGATATTGCGCCAACTTTTCAAAGACTTAGTAACATATTTAAATAGGTTTATATGTGTTTTGTATCATTATTATACTTAAACTACTTCACACAAAAATGGTTAAATTTTTTGACGGATGGATAACAGCCGTTGACGGATAATTTTTCGGGAGTTGTGTGCATTTATCATGAAGCTCCCAAACAATCGCTTGTGTTTGGTCGTGGGAAAATGGCCTTTTATTAAATGTGATAGGATTTTATAAATCTGCACACGATTTTTACTCTTGTGGCATATGAATACAAACACAAGCGCCAATTCATGCTTTGACTTGGTGACATGATCCTGTATAATTCATGTTTTCACTCTTCGGGTACACCTTTGCTCGGTGAGCCTCATATACTGATGGTACACAGACACAGCAAGTAGTATTATTTAAGCAGCGTAGTATTTATTTGCAGCGATGAGCCATCGGGTCAAGAGGTCTCATCAGGAAGATCAAATGAGTTGATGTTACGAGAGTGGAAAACAAACAAAACTCCCAGCAGCAACATTGCATCAGAAAAGGAGATATTCCAAATAAATGGAAGCTATGCCTCAGCAAAGAGCGATATACATGAGCAGGAATGTTCAGATAATCTCAAAGAATATTCTAGAGATTGTGAAAAGAGCGGGGCTGCAGCGGAGGCAGCAAAAATCAGTAAGTTAAAGCATGTTGACACACCTCAAGGACAGAGTTTCGATGGCCAAAAACAAAGGTGGTTTAGACGGCCCCAAAGTTTACCGAGAGAAAGGCAGCAGATGACCGAATTGAAAGAAACTGAACACTCATATTCCCCCAATAAAACACTTGACAGCCTTCCCTCCCTTTACAGAAAAAGGGGCAATTTGACTTCAGCCAATTACAAAAGCGCCGACATGTCTTTGCCCAATGAAATAAGCAGAAATGAGCAAGCGTCCAATGAAACAAGTGGCGGCGCACCGAATGAGGAATACGCTGTTATATCTGCTGAACAAGCCTGCTACGGGCCTAGTTTTGGTCTCATTGGACGAACAGACTCAAGATATGATGTGCTCTAGCTCAGCACTAAAAAGGGATATTTATAGCGTATATATAACATAATAAATGACATCATCAATAACCTATGGGATATTTATAGCGTATACAACATAATAAATGACATCATCAATAACCTATGGGATATTTATAGCGTATATAACATAATAAATGACATCATCAACAACCTATGGGAACCTAGGTAAATGGCCAGCGTTGCACGGGTGATGAAAAGTTTTTGCACAGAAAATTTATTTTCAATTAATACATACAACACTTACCATTCTAACTTTTAAATGAAAGTGTTTTGTTTATTCATGTGTACTGTGTTTATTTCTGTATCCTGTGTTCATTTCTGTTTAATTTATTCAGTACCAGTTGCAGTGCCTACTACAGATCTATACTGATTGCAATAGTCTTGTTGGCCCTGTGAGTTTAAGCATTTTTACCACATATGAGCACACATTTGTTCTCCCAGTAAGGCTTCACACATATTCAATAGCTGCAGTGCTAAATGTGAAACTATAAAATATTGGCATGTGTAAGAAGTATGTGCCCAATGTATTCCATAGTATAGCCAGTTGGACAGCGTAGTGTATTGGATAAATATCTATTCGGAGAAGTTGAGGTTGTGAGTTCAAATCCCGTTCACAGCAGATTTTTTTCTTGAAACATTATCGCTCTAACTGGACACTCAGAGAACTATTGAGATTTATATAAATAAAGTAAAGGAATGCCCGGCATTGCCCGAATAATAAAAAGACTGCGCAGAAAACTCTTTTATTGAACATAATACAACATTTACCATTCTAACTTCTAAACATCATATCATGAGAAAAGTGTTTTTGTGCAGTTCAAAGAAATTACATTGTAAGAGAAAAAATAAACAATGAGTACATAGAAGTGTGTATAAAAAATATTACTGTTGCAGCAGAAGTACATTGTATTCAAAGTTTTAATGGACGATACGTGAAAAATGAGATATCCGACTGTCGTTGTCTGATACCTTGTCAGACTAAATGGAGAGAGAATGTAAAGGTAATTCCTACTCCAGATAATACATTTGTCCGCGTGACAAGTATTTAGCTTTTACAGATTTATCGAAACCAGAAATAGGAGTGTAATTGAAACTGAAGCAACCCATTTGAAAACTACAAATTAAGGAAATACGTAATGAATAATTGTGAAAAAAAAAACTTTTAAAAAGGTTTCTAAAGAATAAAAATAGTAAAAGGTAATATTAATTGATAAAAAGTGCATATTGAACACGCGCAATAAGGATATAGGCCTACCTGTGTCTATGTAAGAGAGTTAGAAATGATAAGAACGGCTTAGCTTAACGGTTAGTCGCACTTGTTTGTAGACTTGCGATTTGAATGTCGCGAATTGAAAGCCTCTTCAAAGCGGACTTTTAGTTGTTATATTTTAATCACTATAACTGGACATAGGGATGAAATTAAAAAGATAAACTAATAATGAGATTTACATACATGTAGATATATAATTATATAGAGTAGATAGACAAATAACATATATAGCGTATTTAACATAATTACAAATGACAAAGTGAAATTATGCTAAAGCCAATAAATCAATATGGTGTTTAACTATGAATTAAAATGAGCAGCAAAAGCTCCCTTCATAGTGTCAACTTGAAGGTTACTTGAGAATTGTCGTATATGTGCCTAGGCAGCCAAAATGAACTCAAATATTAACGGTTTTCAGAGAGACAACAACTTAGACATATTCTGGAAAATTTCTTAGAATTAAACAAAAACTCAGATTCAAAGTCTGAATTGTTTTCAACCAAAAAGCATATATATATTATATGTATATATATTATATATAATTATGTATAAATATTATATATATGCATATTATATATATGTATACACATGTATATACAATTTATATATATATTGTATATATATATATTGTATGCATATATAATGTGTATATATAATATATGTATATATACATATATATATATATATGTATTATATATGTATTATATATATATATATAATTAGACTATTTTTGACTAAAATTTTTCTTGCGGCAGTTATAACATTGTTTCGCACGCGTCACTCGTCAGGGAGTGACAAGCTGTGACGAGTGTTGATTTGAATCACAACCTGACAAGCACCACGTCCAAAACCACGTAGCAAGCACGAAAAATTTTTAGATAAAAATTGTCTATATTTAATAAATGCAACTCGCAGAGTTTATAGCGCTTAACTTAATTTCTTCGAAATGATATATAAATATATATACAGTCAAACATGGATAACTCGAACTTCAAGGGACCGAGCAAAAGTGTTCGAATTATCAGAGCATTCAAGTTATCAGAGCACTGTCACAAGTCCATATATTTACTTATTTATTAGTAGATACATGTACATATACAAACTATAATATAAATCAAAAGCACAAATGGCTTGTTTCAAATTAAATGCTTCTAATGTAAAGTTTAAAACGTTTTCATGAAAAAGTATAGAGATTTTTCTATCACTTGAGATTGGTTTGTTGTTTGAGGTGATGTTATTGCCAGGACGTTTTTCAGATTGACATTGGCAAAACTTGATCGTTGTTGAAATGCTCAAAAGAAAAGACATTTTTTTCTTTTGGGGTTTTACCCACGATCAATTTTGCCGTTTTTTCTTGAAGTTTATGCAGATTACCTTACTTTACCTGGGATTCGTTAAGAGCAACACTCCGAGGCAGTTGAATTAGAAGTTTTACGAGGTTTTACGGTACATTCTATATCACTCACGCTTTTTTAATAGATACTTATTGAATGTACACACGTATTCTGTGTTTAGGTCAAACGATGAATAGTTTTTTGTAGCTAAGACAACGTATACGTTTAATTACAACACTTTTTAAGACGTTTTAAACATTCAACATTCCGACGTTGACTCAACACGGAATCAACGTCGGAAAACTATTCATCACGGGCTAGCCGAGTCACGCACTCAAGGATTTTCGCCACGCACATACAAAACAACATGCGATTTTTGTTTTGTATATGCGTGGCGAAAATTCTTGCGCGCGTGACCCGGCTAACCCGTGCTATTCATCGTATCGCAGTATAAATCAAATTTCACCAAACTTTTAGAAAAGTCGTTGACAAAAATATTTTGCCGATGGTGGTAATAACGACGCTTATGAATTACGAAAAGATGAAGTTTACCTCTATGGCTTTGAATAAAGTGATTTTCTAAAGCGAAAACAACCGTTTCGGTAGCTGTTGGGCAAAAAAACAGTTCGAATTAACAGTGTTGAGTTCGAGTTATCTATAGCAATTTATCATTACGTGGGAACGGACCAAAGGAAATGTTCGAATTAACCATGTGTTCGAGCTATCCGTGGACGAGTTATCCATGTTTGACTGTATATATGTGTGTATAATGTATATGTACACCTATATTATATATACACACAAATTATATATATGTACCATATATAACGTACAATATACAGTGAAACATGGATAACTCGCCCTCGGATATAGCGAACACATGGTTAACTCGAATGGATTTGCTTGGTCCGTTCCCACGAAATGATAAATGGCTCTATATAACTCGAACTCAACACTGTTAATTCGAACTGTTTTTTGCCCAACGGCTACCGAAACGGTTGTTATCGCTTTAGAAAATCACTTTATTCCAAGCCATAGAGGTAAACCTCAACTTTTCGTAATTCATAAGCGTCGTTATTACCTCCATCGGCAAAATATTCTTGTCAACGACTTTTCTAAAGGTTTGGTGAAATTTGATTTATACTGCTATACGATGAATAGCACGGGCTAGCCGGGTCACGCGCGCAAGGATTTTCGCCACGCACATACAAAACAAAAACAGCATGTTGTTTTTGTTTTGTATTTGCGTGGCGAAAATCCTTGAGTGTGTGACCCGGCTAGCCCGTGATGAACAGTTTTCCGATGTTGATTCCGTGTTGAATCAACGTCGGAATGTTGAATGTTTAAAACGTCTTAAAAATTGTTGTAATTAAACGTATACGTTGTCTTAGCTAAAAAAAACTATTCATTGTTTGACCTAAACACAGAATACATGTGTACATTCAACAAGTATCCATTCAAAAAGCGTGAGTGATATACAATGTACCGTAAAACCTTGTAAAACTTTTAATTTAACTGCCTCGGAGTGTTGCTCTTAACGAATCCCAGGTAAAGTAAGGTAATCTTTGCATAAACTTCAAGAAAAATCGGCAAAATTGATCGTGGGTAAAACGCTCAAAAAAAAAAGATGTCTTTTCTTTTGAGCATTTCAGCAACGATCAAGTTTTGCCAATGTCAATCTAAAAACGTCCTGGCAATAACATCACCTCAAACAACAAACCAATCTCAAGTGATAGAAAAATCTCTATACTTTTTAATAAAAACGTTTTAAACTTTACATTAGAAGCATTTAATTTGAAACAAGCCATTTGTGCTTCTGATTTATATTATAGTTTGTATATGTACATGTATCTACTAATAAATAAGTAAATACATGAACTTGTGACAGTGCTCTGATAACTTGAACGCGCTGATAATTCGAACACTTTTGCTCGGTCCCGTGAAGTTTGAGTTATCCGAGTTTCACTGTATATATATACCATAAAACATCTTTTTGAATGCCATGGCACTTTATTTTCCAACCCTTCCCTTATAGTGGCTGTGAAATGGAGGTGGCATTCAAATAGAGGCTGGCGTTGTATTTTTCAAATGCCTCGTCAGAGTTTTCGAAAAATAAATTTAGCCCTATTACAAATGGCGCGAGTGTTGCCCATGTTTTGCTCTTTTTCCGGTGGAGCGATATTAAACCTTTTGGATGTAATAAATCTGCTGACTTACCTCTAACTTGTCAAAGATCTCTTAATAAATAAGCATTAAGAAACCGAAAAATATCTCTACCAATTTATATCTATTGCTTGAAATTGACCTGCGAAGATATTATAGCCTGTGTCCTTGTTTGCAATTTGTTGGCACTTTCAATTTTTGTTTCATTCTAAATTTGAAGACATATTTTTATTTTGTATCTATATTTAACAATGTTGCATGAAAGCTCATTGCACTCATTGATATGTTTGCTACAGTTTGCAGCCAAAACTAGCTTTCTATTTGCAATAGAAGAGTTACGAACATTGATCCATTGTAAGATCAGATTACCGCAAGAATGCTATCAAATAATATGCTATAAATCTACTGTATATTTATAAGTTATATAATAATAATCTATCAAATGATACAAATACATATTCCTGAACAAGTGACACAAACGAACCATACTTATATTACATGCAGAAACAAAAATACCTTCGACAATATCTTCTGGCCTCAACTCTTCTTCTGCACAGCTGAACTAGTCAATATTAGTGTCCAAACAATTTTTTTGCAGAGCAAACCCTTCAAGCGCTGCACTTAGCACAAATGCAAGGAGTAAAAGTTTGCTCGCTAAACATAACTTCTAACCAAAAACTTGCAAACCGTTTTTTATATGCATGTTCTTGGAAGTATTAAGACCGCGTTAAACAAGGAACTACAATGTACTATTAGCCTGAGACAGGCTAATAGTAGTTTAATAATTATTTCTATAGTGTTGCTTTCCAAGTTTTAACGAAAAAAAGCGAAAAGCTTTGAAGTTGGACAACGAGAAAATCGATTGTTATTAATGTAAACGATTCATTGGTAACGATTGGTACGATTTTGTAAACACTTTTCTACTGATCCCTTGATATTATGGGTTCATAAAGACCAAAGATAGTCAAAGTGGCGGCCACATAAAGGTGGCGTTCAAATAGAAGTGGTGTTCAATTAGAGGTTTTACGGTAATATATATCCATAGGTTTTATGCATCTATACGTATAACTCTCACAGTTTGTGTGTGTACCTTGATTTCTCCAACTAATATGACACTGGGACGAGTATTGATTTGAGTCACAGCCTGTCGAGCGCCACGTGTGAAACAATTTTGTAGCAGCCGCAAGAAAACTTTAGTCAGAAATCGTTACAATTAATATACTCAACTCGTAGTATTTAGAGTTCTCATTATCACTTAATTTTTTTGAAATGATATATAAATACATATTGTATATGCGTGTATAATGTAATTGTACACCTATATTATATACCTATACACCCAAATTATATATATGTATTATATATAACGTACATTATACAATATTTATATTTCGTGCATCTATATACAGTATATATATAAATCTCAAAGTTTGTGTGTGTACCTCGGTTTTTCCAACTATAGCTAATAAAATCTTGGAATTAAAAGCTCGCATCCTGCTGGATTTGATCTCGAAACCTCCTGTTTGCCAGGCAAATATCTTACCAAATTGATGGATTCATTGGGCGATATATGTCGCTATGTGGGTGAGAATATGTGTACCATTCTGCATAGCGCAACATGAATTTATGATTGCTCTCACGGTTCTTATTAGTAAGTACTCCAAGGACTAGCTTACTTAAATTAGCCATTGGCAATGTGCCAGGCTAATGGCAAGTCACAGGCAACTACATTACCTGTCACTGTTTGTAAGCTGATTTTTAATACCCTTGCAATGCCCATGCAAATATATACATATACAGTCAAACATGGATAACTCGAACTTCACGGGACCGAGCGAAAGTGTTCAAATTATCAGAGCGTTCAAGTTATCAGAGCACTGTCACAAGTCCATGTATTTACTTATTTATTAGTAAATACATGTACTATAATATAAATCAAACTATAATATAAATCAAAAGCACAAATGGCTTGTTTCAAATTAAATGCTTCTAATGTAAAGTTTAAAACGTTTTTATCAAAAAGCAGGCCCGTATTCCCTGGGTCGGCTGGGCAGCTGAGCCGCCCCAACTTTTTAGTAATTTTCGGCGGCTACGTACTAAGAATTGCGATCTAAGCTCATCCACTTGGAATTTCCAAGTTGGAAATTCCAAGAACGGTTGGAAATTCCAATCACTAATCTATTAGCTACTAGTGTTCTATATTGTCTCCGTGGTGATCTCGCCAAATGAGTGAGTGAGTCTTTGTCAAGACTTGCAAACTGAACTTTATTGCTTATAGTGGGAGTGAAAAGAAGACCCCCCCAAACTTGCATTTTCACTAATTTTCAGGCTCACTAATCTAGTAATGGTTTTCCCTGCCACTAATGCAATGAGTGAGAGATCCTTTTCTGTATTGAAGCGAATCAATACATCGACGAGGAGTACTATGGAGTAGGATCCGCTAAATAATCTTCTAATATTACACATATAGAAAGATGTTGAAACAGATACAGAATCAGTTGTGAAAGATTTCTGTCATGGACACATTGACAGAACTAGAGCTATTGCAATAAAGAAGTAATAGCTCTTGTTCTGTCAATGACCTTTACAGGAATCTCTAGTGTCACGAGTTTTATATTTTTCGTTGAATTAAGAACAAGTTTTGCCTACTATGAACCATAAAGAATATATTTATGTAGATTTTGATGCTTATAATTGATTGCATTTAGGCACACCTTGAGGGTTGTTGATGCTTAAAGGTTGACTTGCAACAAAATTCACATTACAGTTATTTGGTATCAAAAGATTCACCATGTCTTACTCTGTTGTGTTGTAGGTGCAAAATATGTGGAAATGGGATTACAAGCTCTTAAAAGCTCAAAAACGAACAGTTAATCGCAGCCACACGAGACAGCCGTAGTTTGGATTCTCTTTCCAAAACGGCTCAAATGTGACGTAGTTGTGGTAGATGGTTTCTGTTTACACTTTCTTGCAACCTTATTCGTCGAAATATTTTCACAAATATACTTCATGCATTCAATAAAACCATGTCTATTGTTCTTACGCGTCTGTTTTATCGTCATTGTAATGCTGTCACTTTTAGCAGTGATATCTTATAACTTACCATAAAAATTCATTTAATTTTTTAACCTTACCTCGAAGGAGTTCATATTATTGTCTGATAATCAGGACGAGCCCGTTGGTCACCTGTGATAATCGAAAAGTGCTGCAAAAATTATTTGCGAAGTATTGGGTCACATGATCAGATTACGACTTGCTGATTAGACTAGGCCGAAACAAAACTGTAAAGTAGCGAGCATCTATATTTGATACGGGGTCTTCGGTAAAACCCAAAGTGTTTGTCATAAACTAGTGCTACGATAAGTTTTATATTGAGCTTTTTATTGGCCTTTCAATTCACGTGAGAACATACGTGACAAGATAATAACCAAATTTCATGGCTACGTCATCGAAATAAAGAGATTCCAATCTACGGCAGCTCTTCGTTTTTGAGCTTTTAAGAGCTTGTAATCACATTTCCACATATTTAGCACTTACAACACAACAGAGTAAGACATGGTGAATCTTTTGATACCAAATAACTGTAATGTGAATTTTGTTGCAAGTCAACCTTTAAAAGGTCCAGAGCTCCGGGGCGCCGCCCCGAACCCCGTTGGGGGCAGCGCCATTTGGGGGCTTACACCGCCCCCAAACCCCAGGTGATCATAACTAGTCACCTAACATTTGCAGCCCCAACTTGCAACCAGGGAATACAGGCCTGTCAAAAAGTATAGAGATTTTTCTATCACTTGAGATTGGTTAGTTGTTTGAGGTGATTTTATTGCCAGGACGTATTTTAGATTGACATTGGCAAAACTTGATCGTTGTTGAAATGCTCAAAAGAAAAGACATCTTTTTCTTTTGATCGTTTTACCCACGATCAATTTTGCCAATTTTTCTTGAAGTTCATGCAAAGATTACCTCACTTTATCTTGCTTCCGAAGAGCGATCGCTAAGCGGATGTTTGGTATAAATCAAATTTCACAAAACCTGTAGAAAAGTCGTTGACAAAAATATTTTGCCGATGGTGGTAATAACGACGCTCATGAATTACGAAAAGTTGAGGTTTACCTCTATGGCTTGGAATAAAGTGATTTTCTAAAGCGATAACAACCGTTTCGGTAGCCATTGGGAAAAAAACAGTTCGAGTTAACAGAGTTGAGTTCGAGTTATCTATAGCAATTTATCATTACATGGGAACAGACTGAAGAAACCGTTCGAGTTAACCATGTGTTCGAGCTATCCGTGGGCGAGTTATCCATGTTTGACTGTATATAGATCAAAGTTTTAACAAAAAGCTATATAGTGTATATATACTTATAGATAAAAAAATATGTGTATACATACATGTATATAACAAGGAGAATAAGAGGGCTACTATAATAGATATAGCAGTACCCAATGACTACAATATAGCCAGCAAAGAAAAAGAAAAGGTAGAGAAATATCTCCCTCTTGGAGAAGAGATTAAAAAATGCTGGGATGTAAGAACAACGGTAAGCCCAGTAGTTATTGGGGCACTGGGCGCAATAACACCCAGGTCTCTGGTAAGAGACCCGAGTTAGAGCAGAACTTACCAGCCATATGGGTTAACCGGGGTGAAGAAATCATTTTTTCATATATATATATATATTATAAGTGCATAAAGATACTTACCTCCATCTGAAAGTGCGCAGTCACCTAAATCAATCTGCTCAAAAAGTCGATCGACGCTGAGTAATTTTCCCAGTAGTCCACATGTCTGTTCATCCAAACCTGTAGTACGTAGGTTGAGTGTTGCATGCCCGTTCACTCCAACTGCCACGCATGGCCTAAAATACATAAATTAAACTTAATATGCTATCCTATATTGAGACGCATTTGACTGTAACATTAATTGCTACAGATACAACGATAAACATCTCATCTGAGGACATAGTTGAGAAGGCAGGTGTAAAATATATATTCAGAATGTCTATTGATGGAAGATATGACACGTAACCAATAGAATCATGCTAAAGCATGATTATATTGGTTAATCATGCTAACGCATGCTAACACAGCAAAACAGGTAAAGTAAACCTTATAGGCATTCACAAAGTATTAACATTTATGTTGTATATGTTATATTAGTGTTATACAGTTGCGTTGTATATGCTATATCAGTGTTATACAGTTATGTTGTATATGTTATGTCAGTGTTATACAGTCATGTTGTATATGTCATATTAGTATTATACAGTTGCGTTGTATATGCTATATCAGTGTTAAACAGTCATGTTGTATATGTTGTCAGTGTTATACAGTTATGTTGTATATGTTATATCAGTGTTATACAGTTATGTTGTATATGTTATGTCAGTGTTATACAGTTATGTTGTATATGTTATTTCAGTGTTATACATGTATGTTGTATATGTTATATTAGTGTTATACAGTTGCGTTGTATAGGCTATATCAGTGTTAAACAGTCATGTTGTATATGTTGTCAGTGTTATACAGTTATGTTGTATATGTTATATCAGTGTTATACAGTTATGTTGTATATGTTATGTCAGTGTTATACATGTATGTTGTATATGTTATGTCAATGTTATACATGTATGTTGTATATGTTATGTTAGTGTTAAACAGTTAGGTTGTATACGTTATGTTAAATTAGACATAGCTATAAATGGTAATTAGTGCTGATGTATTTCTGAGCTAACAAGCTATCAGCAACTGGCTGCACAAACCAACCTTTTCAAAGATTTGAGTAAGCCGTCGTGAGGCTCAATGTTTCTCTCCTTGCACAAAGCAATGTATTCTTGGTAGAACTCTGCAGCCATCAAGCTAAAAGAAAAAGAGTACAACATTATTTGTTGAGGCATCAAAGTATTGCTCTGAATTTACATGTGATTTATTTTATAGCGTGTTGTGATTAGTGTAGGTAAAAGGCTAATCATCGCTAAACTCTATTTACATCTGTTAAATGATCCTGAGCATAAATCGGTTCAAAATAACTCTCATGAGTGGAAGCCTCAAAAGTGAACTGAAATCGGACCAGTTTTAACCATTTTTTAACGAGATTCTTGAAATTCAAGCTCATATCAATTCAAGTCAGTTATCAAATATGCTACACATATAATTTGAAGAAAACAAAATTGGTGTAACAACAGGCATCAAGATTTTGTAGTATGTAAACATATATATTAAAATCAATGATTCAAATCTGGAAATTAGCTTCCCATATTCTATTAGTGAATTAAGCAGAACCACAGATGTTTACATATTCGCATGCCAATAAAAACTGATCTCTAGACTTTCATTCTTCACAAATGAATGCAGCTTTTGAAAAAATATAAAACACTGTTTATGTTACCTTTGAAATATCAACATTTACGAGTAAATAAATTTGCCAATTCGAAAGCCAAGACTCTGATGTATTGAAATATATAAAAAATTATGTAATTTATGTGCTTTAATGTATCGTCCACTTTATCTAGGCGGCCTATCAAAAAATCAAAAATCAAGAATGATTGTTCCTGTCTATAGAATTGTTCAGACTGGTAGATATCTATTAGCTAAGTTAGGTGGTCGACCTGCCACTAGTTTACCATGAAAGCTGGTACAACCTGTTTTAAAGGTTGAGCTGCCAGCAGCTAACCGGAGAATCCTGCCCTCAAGGTTCAACCTTGGTGTGATGAGGAGGGCATGTGATCAAGATCAAAAACGAGACCTGTAAAAGGGCAAATGAGTCTAAATAGGACCAACGGCTATTCACTACAGCCAACTTCATCATTTATAAATCCAATTTCTCCTAACTGGTGAAATACCAGAAGGGAGGCCAAATTTTTTGTATCCAGATGTGCATCTGTTTCCCTTGCTAAATCCACACACAGCATTGGCTTGCACCTCTAACCAAACCTGGCAGAAATTGGCGAGCAAAACATGGTTGAGAATGCCTGATTTTCTAGTTATAACCTGTAGTTATAGCGTGTACATGTAGATGAAGGAAACCTATCAGTCGCTTTGTTTTTGTGCGTTGGAAAAGAGGGATAATTCGATAGTAGTATTCATCATTTAGCAGACCTATTTAGGACTCATTTTGCTCTTCTGAAGCTAAGGAAGGCTCTGGAGTCTAGAAGAAGTACTTTAAAATCAATCCATTCTGCAACTGATCTGTCTGGAATGTACTGCTGAAAGTAACTACATAGAAAATAGGAGCACCCATCAACAATAACTACACTGATCGAACACACTGAATATGTTGCCCAAGTACAGAAAGTCCACAGCATTGACATTACTGCTCTGCAGAAGACAAGGCTCTCAGAGGAGGGGCAACTAACAAAAACTGGCAGAAAGTGTACTTTTTTCTAAGGACTGGGTGTTTATGATCACAGACTGCACAGAGTTGGCTTTGACATCAAGAAAAGGATAGTTGAAAGCATGGAACACTTACGATTCGAAATTAATGAGATGTTTATGATTTGAAAGCTGAATTGGGATAAAAATTGAAAAACCACTGTTATCTCAGCATCTGCACCAGCACTGAAGGCATTGGTGCAGGTAAAGTGCACACTGTGCAATACTGAAGGTGTTGCACTTTCAGTATTCAGTGTTGCACCATCAGTGCAATTTTTGTACCTTCACTTTGTTGCACCTTCAGTGCAACAAAGTGAAGGTGTAAAACAAAAAAGGTTTATCGCAAAGTTTTACACCCTATATTTTACACCTAAAATATTTTTTTGACCTGACACTGATTGTTGACTTCAATTCATATGTTTATACTTAGAAATATGTCATCAGAAAGAATGGAGTAGACAAAAAATGGTCAGATGTACTTCACTAATTGCTCAGAAGACGGTCTTGACATTACAAACATATGAAGATCGGTTTGATGAGAATGATAGTGAAAGCACAGGAAAGCAGCAAAGGGTGTTTGCTAAGTAGCAGAATGATAAGAAAAATTATAGACGAGAAATAATATTTCGAAAGCTAAGAACAGCAGCGCAACTGTTGCCTGGATATACTGAAGGCTGCTCACCTAGACATTAACTAATGATTTTTGTATAGAATGTTTGAAACGTTGCCTAATCAAAGTCGTTATAGCCAAACAAATGCCTCAAAAGTGACATTTCACAAATAGCGAAGCGGCCAAATGACTGCTTTGCAACTTCATCAGTTGAGAGCAAAGCAGATAGATTTTCTGACAACACTATAGCTGCCTAAAATTGTTGCTAAAGGCTGTGAGTTATAAGCTCTCAAAACCGTAAACACTTCATCAATAAGTAAAAAAAAAGCATCACTGATCGCTATATTCAAGAAATTATTTTTCATTCAAAATTGTTTTATTTTCACAACATTTATGAGAACGCAGAGATGTGCACAACTGTTCATTGTCCCTAATAATAATGTATTCGTTATAAACATTTTAGTATTAACCAAAATACAGTCTCTCATTCTAATGATGTACAATCTGAGTATAGACAAAAACAAATGAGATAAAGTAAAAAAAAAGTGTATTAATTTCCATTAAAAAATTTAAGATAAATGTTATACACAAGTGCGGGTTTTACTCAAATAATTATGGCAAGCCTATTCAACTAACAGTCTAACAATGACCTTAATGTTCTCTGTGACTTACGAAAAACTTACCATAGTTTAGAATCGAACTTTCTGGAAATGGAGAGAGCTTTTTAATAAAAAAGAAATGATGCATGAGAGAAATCAGAGCAGAACTCTGACAAAATCACTGCAGAAGCGATAAAACAGAACGAAGCGATAAATAAACTTCACAGACTGTTTCACATTTAAAAATAAAAACTCTCTCCTCAGATCTTAGTGATGCTTCGCCATCATTTAAAAGAAGGAAACGAGTCGACATGTAGAGATTTCAAAGATATGTATCTATCTCTTATCAATCACTGGAAAAGTCCTGACTAGAAAGCTGTTACATCAATTGTCCTCAGGTGCATAAGTTCCTTCCAGAAACTCAACACTACTTTTGGGCAGCATATAGCATAGCTGAATGATTATTGCATCCAAATTCAGGAGAAATGTATGGAATCATACTAAAATATATAAACTGCCTTCATCAACTGAATAAAGGCCATTGCCACAGTTAAATAAAACATACTTTAGAAGATTCTTCCCAAAGCTGGCTGACCCCCAAAATTTATCTTTGTTGTCCAACTGCTACGCGGTGGTATGAATGCATCAGTTCTGGTTGATGGAGAAGCAAGCAAGCGATTAAAGGTCGCTCATAAGGTCAAGCAAGGATGTATGATAGCCCTTACACTATTTTCAGTGTTTCTTTCGGCATTCCTGCACATATTTTAGAGACAAACAGCAACTAGGATCAAGGTGAACTATGGACTAGATAGAGACTTTCAAACCTTCATCGCCTCAAGACAACGGCCCTGCATCATCACTCACTGTGCAGGAACGACAATATACAGATGACAATTCAATTATAATGCCAATTATACCTTACACAAAAAAATACCTATTGAAGACGATGAAGCCATTTGAACAAAATTATTCAGGTTTTGTCTCAAGATGAACAGTAAGAAAAGCAAGGTTCACTACCAACCAAACCTGAAAAAGAGAAGAATGAGATTCAACAAAGTTGAAGTTGAATGAAAAACTCCTAGTGAATGTTGGCAGTTTCAACTATTTTGAAATTACTCTACCATCAAAGGCCAAATTGACATTGAAGTAGAAAATCAACTACAATTAGCCAGTACTTGGATGCCTTACGACTAGTGCTGATGAAAATAGAAACATGAAAATAAGTACTAAGCCTTAGTACTAAACTAAGTACTAAGTGGTAAACTGAGCTATTATGCTAACAGCCTTCATTCATGGTTCAGAAACCTAAGTAAAATACAGAAATCACCTCAATCCCCTAAAGAAGTACCATCAAAGATGCCATAAAAACCATGCACATACACTGCTATGAACAACACCCGAGCAGCATCTACATCAAGTGTAGAATTTTAGGTGTAGAGGCACTGTATCTCAATAACAAGCTGAGATGGACAGGTCATGTTATCCATATGGAAAGCTCATAGATTCGCAACACAGTTTCTATGGAGAACTCAAAAAGGTAAACAAAAGCAAGGAAGCCAGAGTAAATGTTTCATAAATAACATCAAGCTCTATCTGAGGTGATCTGAAAACATGCTTCTTCGATCATGAAACTTAGGAGTGCTTTATAAAAGATAGAGCTAAATAAAGCACTAAAGTTTAATAGGGCGCAAATAGTTTGACCATTCAGCAATGGACTTCAAGTACAGACGAAAGCGGCGATTTCAAATGCTACCTTACATAGAAAATGCAAGCTGAAAATTGGACTATACAGCCCTCAACACACAAAAAACGCAACAAGCAATTATCTGTAACGAGCGGTTGCAAAGAATTTGACTTGTTATTTATTTTACAGACTGCAAGCACGCTGGATGACCAAATTGTTAATCTCATCTATAGCTGAGATGGAGTCAAAAATCATCCTCTCCAGAAAATTAAGTGAATGTTGTGGAGGCCTCCTAATTGCTTTGCTAATAACCTAAAGCATCCTAAAGAAGTTCAGCTCATTCGCAGTACTAAGGTTAGGTATAGAGGTAATAAAATATTTCCAAAACTGTAACGATTTCTCGAATAGATACGAAAGGCTGTGCACATCTGACTAATTAAGTGTGAGACATATCTATTTTGTTAAATACCTTTGGCTAAAATACTCGGTGCTATGGCATGCAAGACAATATTGAGGAGACAACTTTTTAGGTACACCTGTGTGCCCCATTCCACAATTGAGTATGTGTGTTAGGCACTGAATTTTATATTAGAGGTTTGTTGCTCCAACATTAGAAAGTAGAAATAGCCATTAGAAGTTTTGCCATTCAAACAACAAAATTTAATATGTTACAAAACCAGCATGCATCCACAATTAGGCTATACAAATTTTAGTACAAGTGAAGCAATCATAGATTTCTAGGTAACATTTGCAAAACTGTCCAGGAATATAACTTTGACACTGCACAACCAACCACATTAAAAAGCCTTCAAGCAAACTCAATTCTTTCAAAGCAGCAAAACGTTAAGGATTTTTACATTGTCCTTTGATGTAATATGAATTTCATGATAATCTCATCATAGTCAAAATTCATCCCAAAATTCAAACCACCCGTCATTCCCACAATACTCCATATCGTTCGCATGTTGTATTTCTCATATTGTTTAGACGTAGTATTTCAATTGCGTTGGTTTGTATTATTCTATTATTCTGCTCACATTCAACACACACATTTGTCCTTTTGTGTTTTTAGATTTGTCACTGTTAGTTAATAGACTTCGATGTTATGAGATACTAAACTAAATACAAATTAGTAGTTCAAAATACATCGACACAATCATACACTTTGCCTAAAGGAAGCTCGAGTTACAATATATATAGCTCATAATGTGACGGTAATAATCAAAAACTTCAAGTTATAACATGTTTATAAATTTTATCTTTTCAAAAAGTCACCCGGTGAAAGCCTACAATTTAGTCGAGTTCAATTTTCACTGGTTTCTTGTAGTATGTACATGTATGAGGGCTACAAAATAGTGTTGTATGGAAATATTGCAAAATTAACATACCAACAGGGAATGCAGCCAGACCACAGGATAAGCATATCATGCATACAAGCAGCAAGATGCCCAAAAACATCAAAAGATCCAATAATTAGAAGATGGCAAAAGCAAATTGGAAACTTCAGAATTGGAGGAATAAATCATAAAAATTGCGTCAACACCAGATAAAGAACATGCTAAAGAGATGTCGAAGCAATTAAACCGACCAAACACCATTACCAGGAAACCACCAAAGATACATTAGAGACAAACCAAATGAGTACACATATACAGATCTACCACTCCTGTCAAACATGACCTAAAGGCTAGATACCAGGAGTAAGTCGCGAGCTCCACCCTACATGTCTACATCACGTGCACCAGCTGAAGACTTACGCCAACAAAATATTTTCACACGCCTGACATGAAGCATTGAACCTTAACACTCAATCTACTGCCACAGGCTAGCCATCCCACATGCCAGACATCTATAAAAGATAACAGCTCCAATGACAGCCTCTTTCTTTCCCAAGAGCCTGCAGAGCACGCGTGCGCTCTTTCTCTTTCTCGAGGGTCTGCTTAGACGCTCCCCCTCTGCCTGCTGAGGAGCCTCTCTCTCCCCACCTATGAAGCCTCTCTCTCTCCCACCTATAAAGCCTCTCTTCCCACCTATGAAGCCTCTCTCCCCACCTATGAAGCCTCATTCTCTTTCATCAGCTGAGCCTCTTCTACGCCACTATCTCAACTGCCAAAACTCTCTACCTATGGAACGTCACGACTCTCGTTTGACGATTAAGACTCACAGCCGTGCGGGATTGAGCAAACCAACATTGACGACCGTTCGAGTAAGTATTCAACTTTAATTAGCTATTTTAACCTTTTGTCATTAATATTGTTTTATAATTTTGTTAGTTGTGTATTTAATTGTTGAACTTATAGAATAAAGAAATAACTTTCACTAGTAAATATCAGCATCGCTTACAATAGCTTAACACCTTCATTAGTAGGCCTACCTCAACCAGTAATAATCAAATTAGTTCCCACAAGTTAAGCAAAAGTGCACAAACTAAACATAGTCAAAATAGAACAGAATGACAAAGCAAATTCAACACTGATGTTGTGTGTGGATTCGGATTAGTTACGCATAACCTAATTTCTCCACATTCACCGGAAAACAGTTCCAACATCGACAAGTCCGAACCTAGACAAGTCTCAATTTCGACAGAGGTTGGTCCGAATCTAGACAAAGGTTGGTCCGAACATCGACAAAGGCTGATGCAGTTTTACAATAATTAAATCTTCAACAAATAATACATGTCTTTTTGCAGTTCTATCCTCGCTTCAAAAAATAAAAATCAAAGCTACTCACAAGTTACCCACTCAAAGCTACTCAGTTTAGATTTCAAATAAAACATTTTGCTAGCATAAGTCAACCATATTTATGATTGTTACTTGTTTTAGCATTCGTTCTATATTTAGGTTGGGCAAAATATTGTTAGGCCTACATAAGCTGGGGAGTGCTGCATCAAATGGATCACAAGATATTTTTGCGCAAATAAATCTTTTACATATAAATCGCTCATTTACTATGAAAATAGTAGATGGTAAAATAGTAAAACTGCTGTCGAGATTGGACCAACCGTTGTCGATATACAAGCTCGTCGAGTTTCAAACCAGTCGAGGTTCGGACTATAAACCCATCCACCTATAACAATAGCATCTAGACCGTTTCGCTCAGTTGATTTGTCATTTGTTAATCGTAAGTTGGCTAGAGCAAAAGCACAACGTAAATACTTTATATATATACATATACATTTAACTATAACATGAGTTAAAATCTTATTTTAATTCCAATTATCTCAGAAAATTCTCCTGCATCGAAAATGACTTCTCTAAAATGCATTCAAACAAAATGCCAACGTATGCCTTTCGTGTTGGACTCGACAACACTTGATAGTCGATAGCGTAATCTGAAGTCGGAATTTAACCTTTGGGTTTGAGTTTAGTAGTGCCTTTCCGATACTGTGCTATACGGAGCACTTGATAGCAACCGCCTTGTTGTCGCTAACAACCGTCTATTATTGGTCAGGCATCGCAGGGCATTTGCGTTTGCAAATTCGTTTTGGCTAGACAAATTTTGTCAAAGGGAACTGTTTGCATACTGTCATAATATGATGTCAGCTAACATTGTTTAGCTATGGTCAATTGGTGGGTTAACTATAGTCATTAGTTGTGGTGTATCACATCCTATTTCATCATGTTGTTTTGATCATCCTGTGTGAAACGTGTCCTCAATTAATATCCCAGTGTTGTCAAGAACAGTCTACTTGTATTCATTCAATATATACTGTACCCAAGCATAATACATTGGGCTTCTATATATGCATTAATTTGACACATACTTGGCCGCATCAGTTGCAAAATACATGTGACAAGCTTCATCAACAACGCTTGTAAAAGTCATTTTGTTCATAATGTAGTATTTGTTTCATAAAATGTTTCAATGAACTTTTGGAGTGATTATAGTTCAATCAAAAGTAGGCCTAATTGTTGTTGTCAATAAGATCAATGATATACAGCCCAGCCTGTAGAGGCTGTATATCATTGCACTATTGATAAGATGTGTGTTATTTCATCTCATTTTAAGTCTCATTTGTTAGTTAACACTGTATACTTTCTATTTGTAATACTTTCTTTTTGCTTATTATTGTAGTTCCCTGTGAGTGAACTTTGGATAGAATACAACATTAAAATGCTAATAGCTATTAAACTACTAACAAGTAACAACCTAATCTTTATCCAAACTAAACCTGAACAAGAAAGCATATCACAAACAGTTGTTGCCTAATTAAAAGCATGTAGCAGCAACCTAGATGAATTCTTTGAAACCCATATTACATTATGCTACTTAATATGTAGCATATGTAATTTATGTAGCATATGTAGCATAAAATATTATATACAAGAATATTATTCTTGTATATAATATTTTAGCGCACTATCATCTAATGCATGAGGTCGGGCTCATAAAATAAATTAAGTTTTAATATATGCTCTTTCAAAAAATCCTTCTCATGTAAGTGATTGTGCTGATCTATTTTGAGTTTATTGTAAACATTTGGAATATAACACGTTTTTTTTTAAACTGTAAGGGCTTGGCTTCACCACTGATTTGAACAGAAGTAATTTTTGGAAGCTGCAAGTAAATGAACTTTAAAGTGAATAAAAAACTAAAAACAACGTTTTCATATAAGCTTTTATTTTAGATTATTATAGGTTCATAAATTATACATCTAAATATGATGCATCATTTAATTTTGGAATAGCTTGTAATGAATGTTATGTGTTTTAGTGTTGGTGAAGCAAAAGATGATATATATATTTTTAGTACTGTCTGTCTATATATTGGCTAAAACTAATAAACTTTTCTTCAAAATATCCTTCTCAATGTATTTTTATTGAACACTTTGATGAAGTGAGTATGACGTTCTAAAAAAACTTATATTTAAATGCAAGCTTTAGTTTCAACTCAAAATGTGAATTGCGTTACCACTTATATTTGGCCAGTGTAGTCAACTTTTAGTTTTGTCACTTATAATTGGCCGGTGTAGTCAACTTCTAGTATTGCCACTTATATTTGGCCAGTGTAGTCAACTTCTAGTCTTGCCACTTATATTTGGCCAGTGTAGTCAACTTCTAGTATTGCCACTTATATTTGGCCAGTGTAGTCAACTTCTAGTTTTGTCACTTATAATTGGCCGGTGTAGTCAACTTCTAGTCTTGCCACTTATATTTGGCCAGTGTAGTCAACTTCTAGTCTTGTCACTTATAATTGGCCGGTGTAGTCAACTTCTAGTCTTGCCACTTATATTTGGCCAGTGTAGTCAACTTCTACTATTGCCACTTATATTTGGCCAGTGTAGTCAACTTCTAGTTTTGTCACTTATAATTGGCCGGTGTAGTCAACTTCTAGTCTTGCCACTTATATTTGGCCAGTGTAGTCAACTTCGAGTTTTTGTTACAAGTTCTGATGAGATACCAACTGTTTTAATGGCTTAAAAACTTTGTATAGAATTATATTAATTGTCATATAGCTTTGTCACCTTGAAATTTTGTCAATGTGTTTTTAGTAAAACACAAATGCTTAAGCCAATGTTATTATTTTATTTCATATATTAATTTTTTTCAAAAGAGTTTGATTCGCTTTTGTCGACATTGTTCGATAAAATACAGTTAAGGCCAAATCAAGTAGAACCAGTAGACAATGAGAGTTGTTTACAAAAATCCGGACGGAAAGATCTGTTTCAAAATGAACTTCTTGGTGATAAGAATACTTTATATATATCATTCATTCTCATAATATCTTGGATTATTTAATACGATTTAGCAAAATTGTGCCTATCTCTAAATAAAATTAAAAATATATACCTTTTACATAAATAATTGCATGTATTTTTCTGTTGTTTGCATTGCATAGTCAGTTATGGGTACTGTATAGTCAGTTATGGGCCATGTATAGTCAGTTATGGGTACTGTATAGTCAGTTATGGGTACTGTATAGTCAGTTATGGGTACTGTATAGTCAGCTATGGGTACTGTATAGTCAGTTATGGGTACTGTATAGTCAGTTATGGGTACTGTATAGTCAGTTGTTAAACTAACATCTTACATGTGGTATGCATGGAAGCCGCAAATAGTGGAGTGTCTTGCTATGAGTAATCCCACTAGCCTCTTTCATCTTTACCTTGTTTTATCTCTACATCTGTTATTTCTAGCCTTGACATAAACTTAGCTGACTCATAAATCACTCCTTCACATTGAATAGATTTGTTCCGTCAATCAAACTGTAATTGCTTACAGAATTGGTGGTAGTTGGAGATAATCTAATCATTGTACATGATTATTTTCATGGCATCCAATTCAAATTAAGTTAATGATTTAATTCAAAATATTGTACATTTTGTAAAACATGATACCGTGATCTTAACGATTGATAATCACAGACCAAGCACAGGAAGCAGTGTGTGTTAGCAGAAGAAAATAGGCCCAGAGCTATAAGATAAAAATAGGTAAATCTCTGTCTCGTTGCAACGAAGCACTGCTGCTAATCATTCAACACATAACCAAAACCAAAGCTCTTATTCTTAAAGACTATAGCCCTAATTCTGTAGCTCTTTCCTAAATTTTTATGCTGTTGATTCATCTACGGTACATGGCACGTATAAATAGTTCTGTTTCAAGTCTCGGTACACACTTACCAGCAGTTCTAGGAGGTTTATAGCGAGATATGCATGGTACGACAGTTTCATGAGTTCACAATAAATTAAATAGTGCACATAACACATGATAGTACAACACCACTGACTCTGTCTGCACTCAAGGTATTAGACTCAGTCATACTTCCTAGTACCATAAAACTAAACACTGGGACTCAAAGGATGTTATGCACTTGAATTACACTATTCAGAGGCTTTTATCTCAGTACAATGTCACGGCAGTGAAAAGTCAACTTCAAAAAATTGATTTATTCATTTTTTACAGAACAGATCTCGTAAACTGTCAAGTTATTGTTAGAAAGTAGAATGGAACTCTGTTGGCTATCTGTCGTGAAGGCAATATGAGTTCAAATGATTGTAAGAGAAGAGTAAGGCATCATTAAGTACTGACTTAGATATAACAAGAAAAATATCTAGTTTAATTTGGACTATTTATAATAAATTTTACTCAGCTAATAGAAGTTATTATCACCACACTAATGTATGTCAGTTCCAACACTGCTCTGTTGGTTGATGTATGGATGTTGAAGCAGGCATCAAGTTCTCTATCTAGGAATGAAGACATAATACAGCATTTTTTTATCAGATGGATTAAGTCAGGTTGCAAGTTTTCTTAACTTATTATTGGTAAAGAGATGAATAGAGGGAAGAGGTTGGGAGATAGAGGATGCAGTGCAAAGGCTGACAAGAAACGACGATTGAAAAATTGATTGGATGAAAAAGGGATGAGGAAATGTATAGTGTTTGCTGTAGCATTGGCTGTTCTCTTGTATAATGATAGAGCATGGTGTACAAATGAGAGGTAAATATATAATAATATAGTACAGTGTACAAATGTAATAAAGACTAGAGCTGTAATAAAGACTAAAGTTGTAATAAAGACTAGAGCTGTAATAAAGACTAGAGCTGTAATAAAGACTAGAGTTGTAATAAAGACTAGAGCTGTAATAAAGACTGTAGCTGTAATAAAGACTAGAGTTGTAATAAAGACTAGAGCTGTAATAAAGACTAGAGTTGTAATAAAGACTAGAGCTGTAATAAAGACTAGAGCTGTAATAAAGACTAGAGCTGTAATAAAGACTAGAGCTGTAATAAAGACTAGAGTTGTAATAAAGACTAGAGCTGTAATAAAGACTAGAGCTGTAATAAAGACTAGAGCTGTAATAAAGACTAGAGCTGTAATAAAGACTAGAGTTGTAATAAAGACTAGAGCTGTAATAAAGACTAGAGCTGTAATAAAGACTAGAGCTGTAATAAAGACTAGAGTTGTAATAAAGACTAGAGTTGTAATAAAGATTAGAGCTGTAATAAAGACTAGAGCTGTAATAAAGACTAGAGCTGTAATAAAAACTAGAGTTGTAATAAAGACTAGAGCTGTAATAAAGACTAGAGTTGTAATAAAGACTAGAGTTGTAATAAAGACTAGAGCTGTAATAAAGACTAGAGCTGTAATAAAGACTAGAGCTGTAATAAAGACTAAAGTTGTAATAAAGACTAGAGCTGTAATAAAGACTAGAGCTGTAATAAAGACTGTAGCTATAATAAAGACTAGAGCTGTAATAAAGACTAGAGTTGTAATAAAGACTAGAGCTGTAATAAAGACTAGAGCTGTAATAAAGACTAGAGCTGTAATAAAGACTAGAGTTGTAATAAAGACTAGAGCTGTAATAAAGACTAGAGCTGTAATAAAGACTAGAGCTGTAATAAAGACTAAAGTTGTAATAAAGACTAGAGCTGTAATAAAGACTAGAGCTGTAATAAAGACTGTAGCTGTAATAAAGACTAGAGCTGTAATAAAGACTAGAGTTGTAATAAATACTAGAGCTGTAATAAAGACTAGAGCTGTAATAAAGACTAGAGTTGTAATAAAGACTAGAGTTGTAATAAAGACTAGAGCTGTAATAAAGACTAGAGCTGTAATAAAGACTAAAGCTGTAATAAAGAATAAAGTTGTAATAAAGACTAGAGCTGTAATAAAGACTAGAGCTGTAATAAAGACTAGAGTTGGAATAAAGACTAGAGCTGTAATAAAGACTAGAGTTGTAATAAAGACTAGAGTTGTAATAAAGACTAGAGCTGTAATAAAGACTAGAGTTGTAATAAAGACTAGAGCTGTAATAAAGAATAAAGTTGTAATAAAGACTAGAGCTGTAATAAAGACTAGAGCTGTAATAAAGACTAGAGTTGGAATAAAGACTAGAGCTGTAATAAAAACTAGAGTTGTAATAAAGACTAGAGCTGTAATAAAGACTAGAGCTGTAATAAAGACTAGAGTTGTAATAAAGACTAGAGTTGTAATAAAGACTAGAGCTGTAATAAAGACTAGAGCTGTAATAAAGAATAAAGTTGTAATAAAGACTAGAGTTGTAATAAAGACTAGAGCTGTAATAAAGACTAGAGCTGTAATAAAGACTAGAGTTGTAATAAAGACTAGAGCTGTAATAAAGACTAAAGTTGTAATAAAGACTAGAGCTGTAATAAAGACTAGAGCTGTAATAAAGACTAGAGTTGTAATAAAGACTAGAGTTGTAATAAAGACTAGAGTTGTAATAAAGACTAGAGTTGTAATAAAGACTAGAGTTGTAATAAAGACTAGAGTTGTAATAAAGACTAGAGTTGTAATAAAGACTAGAGTTGTAATAAAGACTAGAGCTGTAATAAAGACTAGAGCTGTAATAAAGACTAGAGTTGTAATAAAGACTAGAGCTGTAATAAAGACTAGAGCTGTAATAAAGACTAGAGTTGTAATAAAGACTAGAGCTGTAATAAAGACTAGAGCTGTAATAATGACTAGAGTTGTAATAAAGACTAGAGCTGTAATAAAGACTAGAGTTGGAATAAAGACTAGGGCTGTAATAAAGACTAGAGTTGTAATAAAGACTAGAGCTGTAATAAAGACTAGAGTTGTAATAAAGACTAGAGCTGTAATAAAGAATAAAGTTGTAATAAAGACTAGAGCTGTAATAAAGACTAGAGCTGTAATAAAGACTAGAGCTGTAATAATGACTATAGTTGTAATAAAGACTAGAGCTGTAATAAAGACTAGAGTTGGAATAAAGACTAGAGCTGTAATAAAGACTAGAGTTGTAATAAAGACTAGAGCTGTAATAAAGACTAGAGCTGTAATAAAGACTAGAGTTGTAATAAAGACTAGAGTTGTAATAAAGACTAGAGTTGTAATAAAGACTAGAGCTGTAATAAAGACTAGAGTTGGAATAACGTCTAGAGCTGTAATAAAGACTAGAGTTGTAATAAAGACTAGAGCTGTAATAAAGACTAGAGCTGTAATAAAGACTAGAGTTGTAATAAAGACTAGAGCTGTAATAAAGACTAGAGCTGTAATAAAGACTAGAGTTGTAATAAAGACTAGAGCTGTAATACAGACTAGAGCTGTAATAAAGACTAGAGTTGTAATAAAGACTAGAGCTGTAATAAAGACTAAAGTTGTAATAAAGACTAGAGCTGTAATAAAGACTAGAGTTGTAATAAAGACTAGAGCTGTAATAAAGACTAGAGTTGTAATAAAGACTAGAGCTGTAATAAAGACTAGAGTTGTAATAAAGACTAGAGCTGTAATAAAGACTAGAGTTGTAATAAAGACTAGAGCTGTAATAAAGACTAGAGTTGTAATAAAGACTAGAGTTGTAATAAAGACTAGAGTTGTAATAAAGACTAGAGTTGTAATAAAGACTAGAGCTGTAATAAAGACTAGAGCTGTAATAAAGACTAGAGTTGTAATAAAGACTAGAGCTGTAATAAAGACTAGAGCTGTAATAAAGACTAGAGTTGTCATAAAGACTAAAGCTGTAATAAAGACTAGAGTTGTAACAAAGACTAGAGCTGTAATAAAGACTAGAGCTGTAATAAAGACTAGAGCTGTAATAAAGACTAAAGTTGTAATAAAGACTAGAGCTGTAATAAAGACTAGAGTTGTAATAAAGACTAGAGCTGTAATAAAGACTAGAGTTGTAATAAAGACTAGAGCTGTAATAAAGACTAAAGTTGTAATAAAGACTAGAGCTGTAATAAAGACTAGAGTTGTAATAAAGACTAGAGCTGTAATAAAGACTAGAGTTGTAATAAAGACTAGAGCTGTAATAAAGACTAGAGTTGTAATAAAGACTAGAGCTGTAATAAAGACTAGAGTTGTAATAAAGACTAGAGCTGTAATAAAGACTAGAGTTGTAATAAAGACTAGAGTTGTAATAAAGACTAGAGTTGTAATAAAGACTAGAGCTGTAATAAAGACTAGAGCTGTAATAAAGACTAGAGTTGTAATAAAGACTAGAGTTGTAATAAAGACTAGAGCTGTAATAAAGACTAGAGCTGTAATAAAGACTAGAGTTGTAATAAAGACTAGAGCTGTAATAAAGACTAGAGCTGTAATAAAGACTAGAGTTGTAATAAAGACTAGAGCTGTAATAAAGACTAGAGCTGTAATAAAGACTAGAGCTGTAATAAAGACTAGAGTTGTAATAAAGACTAGAGCTGTAATAAAGACTAGAGCTGTAATAAAGACTAGAGCTGTAATAAAGACTAGAGCTGTAATAAAGACTAGAGTTGTAATAAAGACTAGAGCTGTAATAAAGACTAGAGCTGTAATAAAGACTAGAGTTGTCATAAAGACTAAAGCTGTAATAAAGACTAGAGTTGTAACAAAGACTAGAGCTGTAATAAAGACTAGAGCTGTAATAAAGACTAGAGCTGTAATAAAGACTAGAGCTGTAATAAAGACTAGAGCTGTAATAAAGACTAGAGCTGTAATAATGACTAGAGCTGTAATAAAGACTAGAGCTGTAATAAAGACTAGAGTTGTAATAAAGACTAGAGCTGTAATAAAGACTAGAGCTGTAATAAAGACTAGAGCTGTAATAAAGACTAGAGTTGTAATAAAGACTAGAGTTGTAATAAAGACTAGAGCTGTAATAAAGACTAGAGCTGTAATAAAGACTAGAGCTGTAATAAAGACTAGAGCTGTAATAAAGACTAGAGCTGTAATAAAGACTAGAGCTGTAATAATGACTAGAGTTGTAATAAAGACTAGAGCTGTAATAAAGACTAGAGTTGTAATAAAGACTAGAGCTGTAATAAAGAATAAAGTTGTAATAAAGACTAGAGCTGTAATAAAGACTAGAGCTGTAATAAAGACTAGAGCTGTAATAAAGACTAGAGCTGTAATAAAGACTAGAGCTGTAATAAAGACTAGAGCTGTAATAAAGACTAGAGCTGTAATAATGACTAGAGTTGTAATAAAGACTAGAGCTGTAATAAAGACTAGAGTTGTAATAAAGACTAGAGCTGTAATAAAGACTAGAGTTGTAATAAAGACTAGAGTTGTCATAAAGACTAGAGCTGTAATAAAGACTAGAGTTGTAATAAAGACTAGAGCTGTAATAAAGACTAGAGTTGTAATAAAGACTAGAGTTGTAATAAAGATTAGAGCTGTAATAAAGACTAGAGCTGTAATAAAGACTAGAGCTGTAATAAAGACTAGAGCTGTAATAAAGACTAGAGCTGTAATAAAGACTAGAGCTGTAATAAAGACTAGAGCTGTAATAAAGACTAGAGTTGTAATAAAGACTAGAGTTGTAATAAAGACTAGAGCTGTAATAAAGACTAGAGCTGTAATAAAGACTAGAGCTGTAATAATGACTAGAGTTGTAATAAAGATTAGAGTTGTAATAAAGACTAGAGCTGTAATAAAGACTAAAGTTGTAATAAAGACTAGAGCTGTAATAAAGACTAGAGCTGTAATAAAGACTAGAGTTGTAATAAAGACTAGAGCTGTAATAAAGACTGTAGCTGTAATAAAGACTAGAGTTGTAATAAAGACTAGAGCTGTAATAAAGACTAGAGTTGTAATAAAGACTAGAGCTGTAATAAAGACTAGAGCTGTAATAAAGACTAGAGCTGTAATAAAGACTAGAGCTGTAATAAAGACTAGAGTTGTAATAAAGACTAGAGCTGTAATAAAGACTAGAGCTGTAATAAAGACTAGAGCTGTAATAAAGACTAGAGCTGTAATAAAGACTAGAGTTGTAATAAAGACTAGAGCTGTAATAAAGACTAGAGCTGTAATAAAGACTAGAGCTGTAATAAAGACTAGAGTTGTAATAAAGACTAGAGTTGTAATAAAGATTAGAGCTGTAATAAAGACTAGAGCTGTAATAAAGACTAGAGCTGTAATAAAAACTAGAGTTGTAATAAAGACTAGAGCTGTAATAAAGACTAGAGTTGTAATAAAGACTAGAGTTGTAATAAAGACTAGAGCTGTAATAAAGACTAGAGCTGTAATAAAGACTAGAGCTGTAATAAAGACTAAAGTTGTAATAAAGACTAGAGCTGTAATAAAGACTAGAGCTGTAATAAAGACTGTAGCTGTAATAAAGACTAGAGCTGTAATAAAGACTAGAGTTGTAATAAAGACTAGAGCTGTAATAAAGACTAGAGCTGTAATAAAGACTAGAGCTGTAATAAAGACTAGAGTTGTAATAAAGACTAGAGCTGTAATAAAGACTAGAGCTGTAATAAAGACTAGAGCTGTAATAAAGACTAAAGTTGTAATAAAGACTAGAGCTGTAATAAAGACTAGAGCTGTAATAAAGACTGTAGCTGTAATAAAGACTAGAGCTGTAATAAAGACTAGAGTTGTAATAAATACTAGAGCTGTAATAAAGACTAGAGCTGTAATAAAGACTAGAGTTGTAATAAAGACTAGAGTTGTAATAAAGACTAGAGCTGTAATAAAGACTAGAGCTGTAATAAAGACTAAAGCTGTAATAAAGAATAAAGTTGTAATAAAGACTAGAGCTGTAATAAAGACTAGAGCTGTAATAAAGACTAGAGTTGGAATAAAGACTAGAGCTGTAATAAAGACTAGAGTTGTAATAAAGACTAGAGTTGTAATAAAGACTAGAGCTGTAATAAAGACTAGAGTTGTAATAAAGACTAGAGCTGTAATAAAGAATAAAGTTGTAATAAAGACTAGAGCTGTAATAAAGACTAGAGCTGTAATAAAGACTAGAGTTGGAATAAAGACTAGAGCTGTAATAAAAACTAGAGTTGTAATAAAGACTAGAGCTGTAATAAAGACTAGAGCTGTAATAAAGACTAGAGTTGTAATAAAGACTAGAGTTGTAATAAAGACTAGAGCTGTAATAAAGACTAGAGCTGTAATAAAGAATAAAGTTGTAATAAAGACTAGAGTTGTAATAAAGACTAGAGCTGTAATAAAGACTAGAGCTGTAATAAAGACTAGAGTTGTAATAAAGACTAGAGCTGTAATAAAGACTAAAGTTGTAATAAAGACTAGAGCTGTAATAAAGACTAGAGCTGTAATAAAGACTAGAGTTGTAATAAAGACTAGAGTTGTAATAAAGACTAGAGTTGTAATAAAGACTAGAGTTGTAATAAAGACTAGAGCTGTAATAAAGACTAGAGCTGTAATAAAGACTAGAGTTGTAATAAAGACTAGAGCTGTAATAAAGACTAGAGCTGTAATAAAGACTAGAGTTGTAATAAAGACTAGAGCTGTAATAAAGACTAGAGCTGTAATAATGACTAGAGTTGTAATAAAGACTAGAGCTGTAATAAAGACTAGAGTTGGAATAAAGACTAGGGCTGTAATAAAGACTAGAGTTGTAATAAAGACTAGAGCTGTAATAAAGACTAGAGTTGTAATAAAGACTAGAGCTGTAATAAAGAATAAAGTTGTAATAAAGACTAGAGCTGTAATAAAGACTAGAGCTGTAATAAAGACTAGAGCTGTAATAATGACTAGAGTTGTAATAAAGACTAGAGCTGTAATAAAGACTAGAGTTGGAATAAAGACTAGAGCTGTAATAAAGACTAGAGTTGTAATAAAGACTAGAGCTGTAATAAAGACTAGAGCTGTAATAAAGACTAGAGTTGTAATAAAGACTAGAGTTGTAATAAAGACTAGAGTTGTAATAAAGACTAGAGCTGTAATAAAGACTAGAGTTGGAATAACGTCTAGAGCTGTAATAAAGACTAGAGTTGTAATAAAGACTAGAGCTGTAATAAAGACTAGAGCTGTAATAAAGACTAGAGTTGTAATAAAGACTAGAGCTGTAATAAAGACTAGAGCTGTAATAAAGACTAGAGTTGTAATAAAGACTAGAGCTGTAATAAAGACTAGAGCTGTAATAAAGACTAGAGTTGTAATAAAGACTAGAGCTGTAATAAAGACTAAAGTTGTAATAAAGACTAAAGCTGTAATAAAGACTAGAGTTGTAATAAAGACTAGAGCTGTAATAAAGACTAGAGTTGTAATAAAGACTAGAGCTGTAATAAAGACTAGAGTTGTAATAAAGACTAGAGCTGTAATAAAGACTAGAGTTGTAATAAAGACTAGAGCTGTAATAAAGACTAGAGTTGTAATAAAGACTAGAGTTGTAATAAAGACTAGAGTTGTAATAAAGACTAGAGTTGTAATAAAGACTAGAGCTGTAATAAAGACTAGAGCTGTAATAAAGACTAGAGTTGTAATAAAGACTAGAGCTGTAATAAAGACTAGAGCTGTAATAAAGACTAGAGTTGTCATAAAGACTAAAGCTGTAATAAAGACTAGAGTTGTAACAAAGACTAGAGCTGTAATAAAGACTAGAGCTGTAATAAAGACTAGAGCTGTAATAAAGACTAAAGTTGTAATAAAGACTAGAGCTGTAATAAAGACTAGAGTTGTAATAAAGACTAGAGCTGTAATAAAGACTAGAGTTGTAATAAAGACTAGAGCTGTAATAAAGACTAAAGTTGTAATAAAGACTAGAGCTGTAATAAAGACTAGAGTTGTAATAAAGACTAGAGCTGTAATAAAGACTAGAGTTGTAATAAAGACTAGAGCTGTAATAAAGACTAGAGTTGTAATAAAGACTAGAGCTGTAATAAAGACTAGAGTTGTAATAAAGACTAGAGCTGTAATAAAGACTAGAGTTGTAATAAAGACTAGAGTTGTAATAAAGACTAGAGTTGTAATAAAGACTAGAGCTGTAATAAAGACTAGAGCTGTAATAAAGACTAGAGTTGTAATAAAGACTAGAGTTGTAATAAAGACTAGAGCTGTAATAAAGACTAGAGCTGTAATAAAGACTAGAGTTGTAATAAAGACTAGAGCTGTAATAAAGACTAGAGCTGTAATAAAGACTAGAGTTGTAATAAAGACTAGAGCTGTAATAAAGACTAGAGCTGTAATAAAGACTAGAGCTGTAATAAAGACTAGAGTTGTAATAAAGACTAGAGCTGTAATAAAGACTAGAGCTGTAATAAAGACTAGAGCTGTAATAAAGACTAGAGCTGTAATAAAGACTAGAGTTGTAATAAAGACTAGAGCTGTAATAAAGACTAGAGCTGTAATAAAGACTAGAGTTGTCATAAAGACTAAAGCTGTAATAAAGACTAGAGTTGTAACAAAGACTAGAGCTGTAATAAAGACTAGAGCTGTAATAAAGACTAGAGCTGTAATAAAGACTAGAGCTGTAATAAAGACTAGAGCTGTAATAAAGACTAGAGCTGTAATAATGACTAGAGCTGTAATAAAGACTAGAGCTGTAATAAAGACTAGAGTTGTAATAAAGACTAGAGCTGTAATAAAGACTAGAGCTGTAATAAAGACTAGAGCTGTAATAAAGACTAGAGTTGTAATAAAGACTAGAGTTGTAATAAAGACTAGAGCTGTAATAAAGACTAGAGCTGTAATAAAGACTAGAGCTGTAATAAAGACTAGAGCTGTAATAAAGACTAGAGCTGTAATAAAGACTAGAGCTGTAATAATGACTAGAGTTGTAATAAAGACTAGAGCTGTAATAAAGACTAGAGTTGTAATAAAGACTAGAGCTGTAATAAAGAATAAAGTTGTAATAAAGACTAGAGCTGTAATAAAGACTAGAGCTGTAATAAAGACTAGAGCTGTAATAAAGACTAGAGCTGTAATAAAGACTAGAGCTGTAATAAAGACTAGAGCTGTAATAAAGACTAGAGCTGTAATAAAGACTAGAGCTGTAATAATGACTAGAGTTGTAATAAAGACTAGAGCTGTAATAAAGACTAGAGTTGTAATAAAGACTAGAGCTGTAATAAAGACTAGAGTTGTAATAAAGACTAGAGTTGTCATAAAGACTAGAGCTGTAATAAAGACTAGAGTTGTAATAAAGACTAGAGCTGTAATAAAGACTAGAGTTGTAATAAAGACTAGAGTTGTAATAAAGATTAGAGCTGTAATAAAGACTAGAGCTGTAATAAAGACTAGAGCTGTAATAAAGACTAGAGCTGTAATAAAGACTAGAGCTGTAATAAAGACTAGAGCTGTAATAAAGACTAGAGCTGTAATAAAGACTAGAGTTGTAATAAAGACTAGAGTTGTAATAAAGACTAGAGCTGTAATAAAAACTAGAGCTGTAATAAAGACTAGAGCTGTAATAATGACTAGAGTTGTAATAAAGATTAGAGTTGTAATAAAGACTAGAGCTGTAATAAAGACTAGAGTTGTAATAAAGACTAGAGCTGTAATAAAGACTAGAGTTGTAATAAAGACTAGAGCTGTAATAAAGACTAGAGTTGTAACAAAGACTAGAGCTGTAATAAAGACTAGAGCTGTAATAAAGACTAGAGCTGTAATAAAAACTAGAGCTGTAATAAAGACTAGAGCTGTAATAAAGACTAGAGCTGTAATAAAGACTAGAGTTGTAATAAAGACTAGAGCTGTAATAAAGACTAGAGTTGTAATAAAGACTAGAGCTGTAATAAAGAATAAAGTTGTAATAAAGACTAGAGCTGTAATAAAGACTAGAGCTGTAATAAAGACTAGAGCTGTAATAAAGACTAGAGCTGTAATAAAGACTAGAGCTGTAATAAAGACTAGAGCTGTAATAAAGACTAGAGCTGTAATAATGACTAGAGTTGTAATAAAGATTAGAGTTGTAATAAAGACTAGAGCTGTAATAAAGACTAGAGTTGTAATAAAGACTAGAGCTGTAATAAAGACTAGAGTTGTAATAAAGACTAGAGTTGTAATAAAGATTAGAGCTGTAATAAAGACTAGAGCTGTAATAAAGACTAGAGCTGTAATAACGACTAGAGCTGTAATAAAGACTAGAGCTGTAATAAAGACTAGAGCTGTAATAAAGACTAGAGTTGTAATAAAGACTAGAGTTGTAATAAAGATTAGAGTTGTAATAAAGACTAGAGCTGTAATAAAGACTAGAGTTGTAATAAAGACTAGAGCTGTAATAAAGACTAGAGTTGTAATAAAGACTAGAGTTGTAATAAAGACTAGAGTTGTAATAAAGACTAGAGTTGTAATAAAGACTAGAGCTGTAATAAAGACTAGAGTTGTAATAAAGACTAAAGTTGTAATAAAGACTAGAGCTGTAATAAAGACTAGAGCTGTAATAAAGACTAGAGTTGGAATAAAGACTAGAGTTGTAATAAAGACTAGAGTTGTAATAAAGACTAGAGTTGTAATAAAGACTAGAGTTGTAATAAAGACTAAAGTTGTAATAAAGACTAGAGCTGTAATAAAGACTAGAGCTGTAATAAAGACTAGAGTTGGAATAACGTCTAGAGCTGTAATAAAGACTAGAGTTGTAATAAAGACTAGAGCTGTAATAAAGACTAGAGCTGTAATAAAGACTAGAGTTGTAATAAAGACTAGAGCTGTAATAAAGACTAGAGCTGTAATAAAGACTAGAGTTGTAATAAAGACTAGAGTTGTCATAAAGACTAAAGCTGTAATAAAGACTAGAGTTGTAACAAAGACTAGAGCTGTAATAAAGACTAGAGCTGTAATAAAGACTAGAGCTGTAATAAAAACTAGAGCTGTAATAAAGACTAGAGCTGTAATAAAGACTAGAGCTGTAATAATGACTAGAGTTGTAATAAAGACTAGAGTTGTAATAAAGACTAGAGCTGTAATAAAGACTAGAGCTGTAATAAAGACTAGAGCTGTAATAAAGACTAGAGTTGTAATAAAGACTAGAGTTGTCATAAAGACTAAAGCTGTAATAAAGACTAGAGTTGTAACAAAGACTAGAGCTGTAATAAAGACTAGAGCTGTAATAAAGACTAGAGCTGTAATAAAAACTAGAGCTGTAATAAAGACTAGAGCTGTAATAAAGACTAGAGCTGTAATAATGACTAGAGTTGTAATAAAGACTAGAGTTGTAATAAAGACTAGAGCTGTAATAAAGACTAGAGCTGTAATAAAGACTAGAGCTGTAATAAAGACTAGAGTTGTAATAAAGACTAGAGTTGTAATAAAGCCTAGAGCTGTAATAAAGACTAGAGCTGTAATAAAGACTAGAGTTGTAATAAAGATTAGAGCTGTAATAAAGACTAGAGTTGTAATAAAGACTAGAGCTGTAATAAAGACTAGAGTTGTAATAAAGACTAGAGTTGTAATAAAGACTAGAGTTGTAATAAAGACTAGAGTTGTAATAAAGAATAGAGCTGTAATAAAGACTAGAGTTGTAATAAAGACTAGAGTTGTAATAAAGACTAGAGTTGTAATAAAGATTAGAGCTGTAATAAAGACTAGAGCTGTAATAAAGACTAGAGCTGTAATAAAGACTAGAGCTGTAATAAAGACTAGAGTTGTAATAAAGACTAGAGTTGTAATAAAGACTAGAGCTGTAATAAAGACTAGAGCTGTAATAAAGACTAGAGCTGTAATAAAGACTAGAGTTGTAATAAAGACTAGAGCTGTAATAATGACTAGAGCTGTAATAAAGACTAGAGCTGTAATAAAAACCACAGATGTCATAAACACTAGAGCTGTGATAAAAACTACAGTTGTATTAAAGACCACAGCTGTAATAAAGCAAATGTAGATGTAGCAATTTTTTTAGCAAAACATTTTGTAAAACAACTTCTTGAACAGTTCATTTTAAAAAAAATTGCCGTTGGCGAAGTGATGCAAATGTTTGAGCTGTGTTTTATGATATAAGGTTTTACAGAAGAAAAGTATCAAACTGAACATAATTTATTATTATAACTGAAATTATATTATTATTTTATTAAAAGTCATAAAACTTCTTGAAATAATTTCAAGAGTTGTCATGACTCTTAGGCTTGGTTTCTGCCTTTTCATGCTTATAGAACTTTAGGCTCTATTAGTTTTCAAGCATCTAAAATAAGAAGAATATTTGAAACACCTTGCCCATAATTTTTGTCGATCCATCGATGATCTTGGTCACAACCAACTCTGATTGCTACACAACAATTGAGGTTATGGCAATAGCTACTTATTTGAGCTGTATTTGTACACTTCAAGGTATCTGAAGGGTCACTTAATAAGCACGAGGGGAATACTTTTATAGTATTTGCGTAGTGTAAGATTAGTCCTATTGAATAACAGTCATGCAAACCAGTTTTGTGAGGATTGCATCAGTTCAGGCTACTTGGTTTGCATAGATGAATGTTTAATTTCAGACTTCTAGGTTCCACATGGATGAATAAATAATTATTCATCTTGCATAACGATTCCCTAGAAACATCTTTATTTCCCTAATCGGAAAAAAAGATTAAGTTCCTTCTCGTAGTGAAGCGTGGAATGGCTCACAGATGATTGCTAAAGCTTAATGAAAGGTGCGACTATGACTGGTTTATCGGAAAAGGCGAAAGAGTTGTCTAAAACCATGGAAAAACTAGGCGATACTCCGTTGCATATCATCATCTACAAGAAGTGGGGCAACGAGCTGCAAAGCTTTATAGAAACCATTCCAGCAGACAAACGGCTCTCAGAGTATCTAATATGTAACCGAAATGGTATAAACCCTCTTGAAGAAGCTATCGATCAGGGAAACAGAGAAATGGCTCGAAGAATCTTAAATAGTTTAAAAGATGACGAGGAGAAATTGATGCTGCTTAAGACAGCGAATAGCAGAGGCTGGACCGTCTTGCATAGAGCCATTTATAAAAATGATGAAGAGCTAGTAAGGGTCCTACTAAGAACCATCCCACCCACTTATAGAAAGGATCTCGCACTTACTACAGACTCAGGGGGTAGCTCTTTCCTGCTAAAGTCGTCCTCTCTTCCAGATGCTAAAACATTCAAGTGCATCCTAAGCCTGATATTTGATGATGTTGCAGCCAATGGAAAGAGGCAGCGAGAATGCCTTCACGAGCTCTTACTATGGAAAGACAAGGAAGGCAATACAATTTTACATAACATTGCCATGAAAGGAAACTCAGAGCTTCTAACATATGCTGTAAGCTTAGAAAAATGTTGCCACAATCGCCTTAAACTCATAAGAAGCGCGGATGAAGGTGGTCGTACACTGCTTCATGTTGCAGTTGAGAATGCAAATGAGAAAATGGTAACGTGCATTTTTGATCTCCTTCGGATAAATAATCAAGCTGATGGTCTCTGGTTTGACTTGCTTTACACGACTGATATGAGAAGTCAAACGGCTCTCCACTATGCAGCACGCACGCGTGGCACTAATAATGGCCGTGAAACAATGTCAATGCTTGCAACCATGCTGCACGCATTAACCTTCGGCGAGCGCATTACTCTTCTCGAGAAACAAGACAGAGAGCGAAACACAGCATTGCACGAAGCCATCAGAGTGAAAAATACACCTGCTATCAGAATGATTGTAGAGTCAGTAGACCCGACTGCTCTAAATATTTTGCTTCGGCCGTGTAACATCCATAGTGGAATGCTTCCAGAATTGACAAGAATTGTCACTCCCTGCGAGCAGCCAGAAGGTAACCAGAGCCAAATAATTTTGCTTCATCTCCTTTTCAAGGATATTTGATTTTTTTAGTTGTTTGCAATGTCAAGGTTGTCAAGGTTGTTTGCAATGTCAAGCAATTATTGTTAAATTTTGATTTGTAGAGGGACTTGCAAGGCCGGTTCAAGAGGAAGGTAATGCATCCTCACAGAGTGGTGGGAATACCTCATGGTAAGTACTGTGATTTTGCTGTAAAATGCTATTGAGTGCCTACTTGGTCATCTAGGACAAAAGGCTGTAGAAAGTCACAAAATATAAAAGAATACAAGGTATAGGTAACCACAAGTTATAGGTGAATACAAGGTGTAGGTGATACAAGGTATGGGTGATACAAGGTATGGGTGATACAAGGTATAGGTGATACAAGGTATAGGTGATACAAGGTATAGGTGAATATAAGGTGCAGATGATTACAAGATATAGGTGATTTAAAGGCTCAGGTGAATATAAGGTATTGGCGAGTACAAAGTATAGGTTAAATATATTCAGGTAACAAAAGAAAAAGGATAAACAAACTACATGTATGCAAATGTTGTAACAGAATGCATGCGTCGCAATGCAATCCATAGCTTAATTTGTACTGTTTGGCAATTTATTGCATGCGTGCTTTCATGCTCATTTCTATTAGTTATTTTGACTCAAAGTACTAGATTCTTCGATATTATCAAGAACTATAATAGAGCACGAGCGGTTAATTCTTTGTTTGAATAGAGACGCTTGAGTTGGTTGCTAATCTACTGAGAGTTTATGACTGAACTTGAGTTTCTGTCTCTGTTTTTTGTTGATCCTGCGTTTGTTCATCCTGCAAACTTAGTTCTCAAGTCAAGAGTGATTATCAATCACAATGAATGGAGTGAATCAGACCAATAAAAACGCCGTTGCCAACCAAGAACATTGTGATCAATGGTGTTAAATACAAATGCTGGCTGTTGACAGACTGTTGTGTCAGTGTGTCTTTCAATCTATTGGCTACATTAAAACAAAAATGGGTGCCAAAAATAGTAAAAAGTTAGATGAAAACACCATGTGGTATCTGAAAAAAGTAGAGCTGATGATACTGGTAGGTAGCTACCCTGTAAACTTTGATTGTTTGACATTTTTATCACTCATCCGTGACTTTTCTACAGCAATCGGTATGGATGCTATCAGTAGTTTAGGTAGATCAGTTGCCAGTTCAACTAGCGTACATAGTTTTGGTAATGTTGATCAATATGCCTTGTGATACCTATATATGCCTTGTGATACCTATAAGGTACCTATAGTTGCAGCATTAGCTGATCAATATGCCTTGTGATACCTATATATGCCTTGTGATACCTATAAGGTACCTATAGTTGCAGCATTAGCTGATCAATATGCCTTGTGATACCTATATATGCCTTGTGATACCTATAAGGTACCTATAGTTGCAGCATTAGCTGATCAATATGCCTTGTGATACCTATATATGCCTTGTGATACCTATAAGGTACCTATAGTTGCAGTTGATCAATATGCCTTGTGATACCTATAAGGTACCTATAGTTGCAGTTGATCAATATGCCTTGTGATACCTATAAGGTACCTATAGTTGCAGTTGATCAATATGCCTTGTGATACCTACATGTATATGGTACCTATAGTTACAGCATTAGCTGATCAATATGCCTTATGATACCTATGGTTGCAGTATTAGCTGTTTCTGGAAACACTTCTCAAATAGTTGATAATATGCACTGGCATGCTTGTTTTACTGGAAGCCATTGGACTGTGTCATTGAAGTGAAAGGATGGGCAGTGTGTCCTAAGGAATCAATATGTAAAATATGAAATAGACGAGAAGTGTAGGGAGGTTTATGATGAGGAGGCTGAGGCTTCAATCAGTACTGACTAACAGAACATAACTTGGGAGTGCATGGTAAAGTAGGTGTTAAAGTTGTTGGATGATTTTCAACCTAATAAGGGAATAAAACTTAGAGCGGTCATGGACCATGATAAGAACTTGAATAAGTTCATTAGTTGTAATCCAGGACTAGACCTAGTAGCGCGTCAAGTGAAGGTGAGGAAGCTGAGGAAGCTGAGGCAGTTTAAATCTAGTATCATACTACCCAAACTGGCATCAATGCTAATTTTACAAGGGCCAACTATCTGGGGTAACATACACTTCTGTTTTATAATTGGTAAATGGGCTTTTAAAAGATTGCTTGAAAAAATATCTGTTAACAATTTTATTTGTCAAATTCTTTTAACTCTACTTTTTACCAAATCACTTTTGCATTTATACAAATAGATTTGTTTTAAATATTTGAGTACTGGAATATTTTAATCACTACCAATTTGGACACGGCTCTGGCGTGTAACTTAAGAAGACTCAAACAAATGGTTGTGACTAGGATTATCCGTCCCTGTTTGTGTTTAGTCTTATGCTATGTGAAACAAATGGTTGTGACTAGGATTATCCGTCCCTGTTTGTGTTTAGTCTTATGCTATGTGAAACAAATGGTTGTGACTAGGATTATCCGTCCCTGTTTGTGTTTAGTCTTATGCTATGTGAAACAAATGGTTGTGACTAGGATTATCCGTCCCTGTTTGTGTTTAGTCTTATGCTATGTGAAACAAATGGTTGTGACTAGGATTATCCGTCCCTGTTTGTGTTTAGTCTTATGCTATGTGAAACAAATGGTTGTGACTAGGATTATCCGTCCCTGTTTGTGTTTAGTCTTATGCTATGTGAAACAAATGGTTGTGACTAGGATTATCCGTCCCTGTTTGTGTTTAGTCTTATGCTATGTGAAACAAATGGTTGTGACTAGGATTATCCGTCCCTGTTTGTGTTTAGTCTTATGCTATGTGAAACAAATGGTTGTGACTAGGATTATCCGTCCCTGTTTGTGTTTAGTCTTATGCTATGTGAAACAAATGGTTGTGACTAGGATTATCCGTCCCTGTTTGTGTTTAGTCTTATGCTATGTGAAACAAATGGTTGTGACTAGGATTATCCGTCCCTGTTTGTGTTTAGTCTTATGCTATGTGAAACAAATGGTTGTGACTAGGATTATCCGTCCTTGTTTGTGTTTAATTTTATGCTATGTAAAACAAATGGTTGTGACTAAGAGTATCCGTCCCTGTTTGTGTTTAGTCTTATGCTATGTGAAACTAAAGCAATACTAGAGGATAAAGATACTGTTGATAGTATATGGTTACTTCCTAGTACTGATAAGGGGATTGTATGATGTGATGCATTTGGAATGTTAATGGAATTTGGTGGTGAGGTTGTCGAGGACAGAGGAAAAATGACAGTAATCATACCGATGTTGTTTAATTATAGGCGACATATAAGAGGTATGGGCGGTGGTGTGAAATAGAGTTTGAGATGCATTCTAGTTTGAAGGTACGCATAGTTCAGCAACTGTGTTTAGTTGGGTAGAGATCTGTTATTGAGGACAGCCATTAGCCTGAGGTTAGTTACCTCTGAAATCCTCATTACAACATCCTCAACATCCTCATTCCCTTTATGATATCAGAGTTAATCAGCCTATATAAGCTGAGTATTGAGAGTCAGTTCGTAACATCAGAAGACAACTTAAGGGATGTCTCTCCAAAAGTTCCTAAAATGAGGTTAAGAGATTCTGCAGGAGTCATAGCTGTCAGTTGTACAAGCCCGAGTAAAGACTTGCAAGATCTCATGGCACACATAATCTTGGTGATGATAAAATGTTGTATTTGGCTAGATGTAAGTAGGGTGTTTTAGTCGTAAGGGAAGCTGTATTGAGGGCTGTTAGGGAGTGTCCAGCGAGTAGACCAGTAGGTCGGTGGTCAGCGAAACATGGAAACATGACGAGCTAGGAGCAGAGGAGACACAGTTAAGACTGGCATCCAATATCACATATTATAATGGCATCCCCCATCTCGCACTGACAGATTGTAGACCCTACAGAGTCTCCAATATGTGGTACAGTTACGCAGTGAAGCAGCTGAGACAACTGCTATCATACTTGAGCAGATCTTCCTGAAAAGAGGACCGCAACAGGAGCTTTTGAAGGACAATGAGCCATGCATTCAAAATGCATTTATAGCCAAACCAATGACAAAAAGGAAGGTCAACTACATATTCAGCTGTGCATATCATATCAAAACAAGGAAATGGAATTGCTGAGAGGAACCACAAAATCGTACGAAGAATGGTTGCTCGATCTGGCAAGTCTGTACAAGGGAAGCTTTATCAGTACAACTTTTCATCCAAAGGAGATGGTTAAACTCTAGCTGAAACCCTTACCAGCTATGTGACACAGTCCACGTCTCAAGGTCTCAACAGCTATGCGATACAGTCCATGCCTCAAGGTCTTAACAGCTATGCGATACAGTCCATGCCTTAAAGTCCTAACAGCTATGTGACGCAGTCGATGCCTCAAGGTCTTAACAGCTATGTGATACAGTCGATGCCTCAAGGTCTTAACATCTATGTGATACAGTCCATGCCTCAAGGTCTTAACAGCTATGTGATACAGTCCACGCCTCAAGGTCTTGCCACTCAGTTCGTACATGACATGAGGAACACATTTGAATCCTTTCAAGCCAGGTGGCAGGCTCTTCATAAAATCCTAAAATGCAAAATGTACGACTCCATGAGAAGCTGGAGTGAAATTAATTGTGTTCAACAAAGCATATAAAATTGGGAATACTAGACACACTAGTGAGCCTGAGACTTCATCGCTCTAAGATCTGTATCCAGTTTATGGCTTGGGAAACTGATATATCAACTAACAATGAGAACATTGATGTTGGCTAATTACATGTATTTCCTAGTAACAATGAAGGTGAGAGTGAAAAGCAACAGCATATGACTGACAGTTTGGTCAGAGCACGCAAGCCTCCCATACGTTTTGGTCAGAGCACGCAAGCCTCCCATACGTTTGGTCAGAGCGCGTAAGCCTCCCATACGTTTGGTCAGAGCACGCAAGCCTCCCATACGTTTGGTCAGAGCACGCAAGCCTCCAATAAGTTTTGGTAAGAACACGCAAGCCTCCCATACGTTTGGTCAGAGCATGCAAGCCTCCCATACATTTGGTCAGAGCACGCAAGCCTCCCATACGTTTTGTCAGAGCACGCAAGCCTCCCATATGTTTTGGTCAGAACACGCAAGCCTCCCATACGTTTGGTCAGAGCACGCAAGCCTCCCATACATTTTGGTAATGACATGTGTGATACTCAGGAAGGTGTGAATACTGACAAACATTTTTAATTAAAAAGACAGTATCCATGTGTCCTAGTTCTTAGTTCAACTTGTACCGCTTGATAGTTTGTACCATGTGTGCTTTTATGCTGTATCGTGTACATTGTGTACATTGTGTACATAATACTATGCACAGCATTGCAACTAGCGTAAACCAAATTTTTCTAGTTTAGTGAACATGAATGGATAAAAGGGGCAGCTGGTCTTTGGAAAGCAGCTGGCTTGTAAGATGTGTTGAGGGAGAAGGTTGGTTGGAGAATGTGCGGAAGTTGTACTCTGCAACTCTCAATTCATGATTGGCAGTCGCAGAAACACCCTCATTTCTTTGAAGAATGTTTGAAAAAGTAGATTTCAGAGCCTATTAATATTTATTGGTTGATTAGGGTGTCAATGATAGTCAAAAAGATGTGGATAGTTTGAAAAGTTGTCTTATGATTTCTTATGATCACCTTCGCGCCTCCACCGATACAAATGATTTTTCCATTTTAGCAAGGATGTCGGTTCTGTAAACCTATCGCAGCCAGATAGTTGTGTCTACCGTAACAGTAAATTTGTTAGCTCACCTGCCAACGCTGACAACCCAACTGATCAAATTAATCAGGAAGAAAAAAATGCAGAAGCGCAAATGGAGAAAATGAAAGTGCCTGAAACTACAAATTTGACAAGTGAGGAATACCTGGATTCCTCAATCACGAGCTCAATGGACAGCCTGCCTAGACCTGGTAGCAATGCATCACCACAACATGAAAGTGGTAGCAGCGCTCTTACCCTTGATGGCGATCACTCTATGAGATCCGCTAAACAAACTCTCAGAGGTCATCCTAGCTTTGGAGGTCTCATTGGACCAGGAGACTCAGCATACGATGTGATCAATAGTTGTGCAAAAGGCAAAAATGTATAGGAACACACTGCAACTTGACCGGATCCTATCGAGCATAACTATTCTCTCAAAGTTTTAAGATCACATATAGCAAAATGTTAATATGCGATTTGTAATTTTACCAATGTTCAGAAGGTACTTTTCACCATTATAGCATGATATGAATTTATATACCAATAACTTGATACTGCAAAGGTTTTAGTTATATAACAGTTACGTGGGCATTTGCTACTAATAACACTAATTACAATACTAATAACACTAATTACAATACTAATAACACTAGTTACAATACTAATAACACTAGTTACAATACTAATAACACAAGTTACAATACTAATAACACTAATTACAATACTAATAACACTAGTTACAATACTTATAACACTAGTTACAATACTAATAACACTAGTTACAATACTAATAACACTAATTACAATACTAATAACACTAGTTACAATACTAATAACACTAGTTACAATACTAATAACACAAGTTACAATACTAATAACACTAATTACAATACTAATAACACTAGTTACAATACTTATAACACTAGTTACAATACTTATAACACTAGTTACAATACTAATAACACAAGTTACAATACTAATAACACTAGTTACAATACTTATAACACTAGTTACAATACTAACAACACAAGTTACAATACTAATAACACTAGTTACAATATTTATAACACTAGTTACAATACTTACAGCACTAGTTACAATATTTATAACACTAGTTACAATACTAACAACACAAGTTACAATACTAAAAACACTAGTTACAATACTTATAACACTAGTTACAATACTAACAACACTAGTTACAATACTAACAACACAAGTTACAATACTAATAACACTAGTTACAATACTAATAACACTAGTTACAATACTTATAACACTAGTTACAATACTTATAACACTAGTTACAATACTAACAACACTAGTTACAATACTAACAACACAAGTTACAATACTAATAACACTAGTTACAATACTAATAACACTAGTTACAATACTTATAACACTAGTTACAATACTAATAACAAAGTAGAGTTTAAGCAAAACTAACCCTAACCTTTTGACTTGACAACAAAATGCACTTACAATCACCTTAAATACATAAACAATTCCAGCTTTTTAATAAGCAAAACTTGTGTATAGATCTGTTTGGTAGCTTTATTTGCTATTAAGTTCTGTTGTCATATATAATGAAAACCTAATAAAAGTGCCTAATAAACTGATATATGTTTACAATTCAAACAAAGAACAAGGTAAAAGTAGTGGTGAATCATTAGCAACTACATGTAGGCGACTGCCTTCTGTCTGTTTGATTATCCTTGAAAAGCGACACATTGCTCTCCAAGCATGACCACTACATAGAATCAATTTATTTTAAAGCAGTAGTTCTATAAAATGCTTTCATCTCCTAGAATGGATAAGTGAAATAAAGTGGTTGCATTTAAGCTAACAGTATCTCTTGCACCAAGGAGCTTTGAAAGATAGCTAGTATTAATGTAAATTTCAAAGCTAATATACGAAGTGACATGCAACTACCACCTTTCTGCAGCGATACAAAAAGAATTCATATCAGACATTCCATACCATACATCCTTGAAAAAAGGTTTATCCTGGTGCTGAGGCAAGCGCCTAACACTGAATTTATTTAGATTATCGGTAATGTGGATTTTACTTCACGAAGAATTGCAGGTGCTTTACAAATCTCAAGCAAGGGTACAATGAATCAGTGGGCATGGCCAAAGATAACCTTCTCAGGAGCTAGAGCTAAATGCTTCTTAAAAACCTGAAGTGAAATGCAAGACAAACATTAGCCCATTCCAGTCTCATGTAATAGCAGGGCATTCCAGTCTCATGTAATAGCAGGGCATTCCAGTCTCATGGAATAGCAAGGCATTTCAGTCTCATGTAATAGCAGGGCATTCCAGTCACATGTAATAGCAGGACATTCCAGTCTCATGTAATAGCAGGGCATTCCAGTCTCATGTAATAGCAGGGCATTCCAGTCTCATGTAATAGCAGGGCATTCCAGTCTCATGTAATAGCAGGGCATTCCAGTCTCATGTAATAGCAGGGCATTCCAGTCTCATGTAATAGCAGGGCATTCCAGTCTCATGTAATAGCAGGGCATTCCAGTCCCATGTAATAGCAGGGCATTCCAGTCTCATGTAATAGCAGGGCATTCCAGTCCCATGTAATAGCAGGGCATTCCAGTCTCATGTAATTGCAGGGCATTCCAGTCTCATGTAATAGCAGGACATTCCAGTCTCATGTAATTGCAGGGCGTTCCAGTCTCATGTAATAGTAGGGCATTCCAGTCTCATGTAACAGCAGGGCATTCCAGTCTCATGTAATAGCAGGACATTCCAGTCTCATGTAATAGCAGGGCATTCCAGTCTCATGTAATAGCAGGGCATTCCAGTCTCATGTAATAGCAGGACATTCCAGTCTCATGTAATAGCAGGGCATTCCAGTCTCATGTAATTGCAGGGCATTCCAGTCTCATGTAATAGCAGGACATTCCAGTCTCATGTAATAGCAGGGCATTCCAGTCTCATGTAATAGCAGGACATTCCAGTCTCATGTAATAGCAGGGCATTCCAGTCTCATGTAATAGCAGGGCATTCCAGTCTCATGTAATAGCAGGGCATTCCAGTCTCATGTAATAGCAGGGCATTCCAGTCTCATGTAATAGCAGGGCATTCCAGTCTCATGTAATTGCAGGGCATTCCAGTCTCATGTAATGGCAGGACATTCCAGTCTCATGTAATTGCAGGACATTCCAGTCTCATGTAATAGCAGGGCATTCCAGTCCCATGTAATAGCAGGGCATTCCAGTCTCATGTAATAGCAGGGCATTCCAGTCTCATGTAATAGCAGGGCATTCCAGTCTCATGTAATAGCAGGGCATTCCAGTCTCATGTAATAGCAGGGCATTCCAGTCCCATGTAATAGCAGGTGACACATGTCAATTAAAGGCAAGTGACAATTTAAATAAAGATTATTCTATAAAAACATCAAAAGTAGGTAAAAGAAGATTATTGCGTATGTAAATCAATGAGATATGAGCTTGAAGGAAGAATGACTGCATACATACAGTACATATATTTCAATACCCCAGTAATACGTTACACTAGTAAAGAATGCCAATGAACATCTTAAGCTATACGTATTTGATGTTTTCCAAAACTCAAATAGTAAGGTTATCTGCATAGTTTCAATATAGATCAACTACGAATTGAATCAGTTAGGAAAGGGATTGGACTGATATTGGACTGAGACTGGATTGGACTCTTCTCCGCTAGTTATGGCATTACAAATAGAATATAACCAATCAGTCAAATCTACTACTAGTCAAATTGAAACTACTACAATTGAAACTAATTATGTACAAAATTTTTCATGGAAGCAACATGTGCCAAAAACGTTTTACAATAATCTAAAACACTGAGCAATTTGATTGATACATGTTAAGTACACGTAAATAAGGTAAATGTGTATCGAAGATTAAAAAAGACTCCATGTATCAAGACACTATTCCAACATTACCAACAACTATTGCCATGGCGATAAAAGAATAAAAGTACTTGTTCTTGGAACAACCTCCAGGCGAAATGAATGCCTATGTAGTTGAGTAGTGAATTAAAAACAGCTCATATGTAAGTTCTCGAGACCCAGTCGACTGTGTATCTAAAGCAGATAGTGTAATGATGACTGGTGGCGAAGGGGGGTCAGCAGTCAAAGTCATTTTGGGTCAAAGCAGAATCAGGAATGGCTACAATTTGGTCCTCACTCTGGATGCTATCGACTTCCATATCGGATGAACCGCTGGCTTGAGAGCTTGTAAACATGGCTGTCGCCTTTTCTAACGTGTACTAAAACGAAAAAGCATTACAACAGGATATGAACACTAAATTTAACATACATGTACACTGATGCTGCCCTCATTACAACAGCCTGATACAGTAACATAGTCTGATACTGCCATCATTACAACCAGATACAAACACTTATTGTAACATAGTCTGATGCTGCCCTCATTACAACCAGATATAAACACTTACTGTAACATAGTCTGATGTTACTCTTATTACAATCAGATACAAACACTTATTGTAACATAGTCTGATGTTACTCTTATTACAACCGGATATGAACACTTATTGTAACATAGTCTGATACTGCCCTCATTACAACCATATATAAACACTTATTGTAACATAGTCTGATGTTACCCTTATTACAACCAGATACAAACACTTATTGTAACATAGTCTGATGTTACCCTTATTACATCCAGATACAAACACTTACTGTAACATAGTCTGATACTGCCCTCATTACAACCAGATATGAACACTTATCGTAACATAGTCTGATGCTACCATCATTACAACCAGATATGAACAATTATTGTAACATAGTCTGATGCTGCCCTCATTACAACCAGATATAAACACTTATTGTAACATAGTCTGATGCTGCCATCATTACAACCAGATATAAACACTTATTGTAACATAGTCTGATGTTACCCTTATTACATCCAGATACAAACACTTACTGTAACATAATCTGATACTGCCCTCATTACAACCAGATACAAACACTTATTGTAACATAGTCTGATGCTACCATCATTACAACCAGATATAAACACTTATTGTAACATAGTCTGATGCTGCCATCATTACAACCAGATATAAACACTTATTGTAACATAGTCTGATGTTACCCTTATTACATCCAGATACAAACACTTACTGTAACATAATCTGATACTGCCCTCATTACAACCAGATACAAACACTTATTGTAACATAGTCTGATGTTACCCTCATTACAACCAGATACAAACACTTATCGTAACATAGTCCGATGCTGCCCTCATTACAACCAGATATAAACACTTATTGTAACATAGTCTGATGCTACCATCATTACAACCAGATATAAACACTTATTGTAACATACGCTGATGTTACCCTTATTACAACCAGATACAAACACTTACTGTAACATAGTCTGATGTTACTCTTATTACAATCAGATACAAACACTTATTGTAACATAGTCTGATGTTACTCTTATTACAACCGGATACAAACACTTATTGTAACATAGTCTGATGTTACCCTTATTACATCCAGATACAAACACTTACTGTAACATAGTCTGATGCTGCCATCATTACAACCAGATATAAACACTTATTGTAACATAGTCTGATGTTACCCTTATTACATCCAGATACAAACACTTACTGTAACATAGTCTGATACTGCCCTCATTACAACCAGATACAAACACTTATTGTAACATAGTCTGATGTTACTCTTATTACAACCAGATACAAACACTTATTGTAACATAGTCTGATACTGCCCTCATTACAACCAGATATAAACACTTATCGTAACATAGTCTGATGCTACCATCATTACAACCAGATATGAACACTTATTGTAACATACGCTGATGCTGCCCTCATTACAACCAGATATAAACACTTATTGTAACATAGTCTGATGTTACTCTTATTACAACCGGATACAAACACTTATTGTAACATAGTCTGATGTTACCCTTATTACATCCAGATACAAACACTTATTGTAACATAGTCTGATGCTGCCATCATTACAACCAGATACAAACACTTATTGTAACATAGTCTGATGTTACTCTTATTACAATCAGATACAAACACTTATTGTAACATAGTCTGATGTTACCCTTATTACATCCAGATACAAACACTTACTGTAACATAGTCTGATGCTGCCATCATTACAACCAGATACAAACACTTATTGTAACATAGTCTGATGTTACTCTTATTACAATCAGATACAAACACTTATTGTAACATAGTCTGATGTTACCCTTATTACATCCAGATACAAACACTTATTGTAACATAGTCTGATGCTGCCATCATTACAACCAGATACAAACACTTATTGTAACATAGTCTGATGTTACTCTTATTACAATCAGATACAAACACTTATTGTAACATAGTCTGATGTTACCCTTATTACATCCAGATACAAACACTTATTGTAACATAGTCTGATGTTACTCTTATTACAACCGGATACAAACACTTATTGTAACATAGTCTGATGTTACCCTTATTACATCCAGATACAAACACTTATTGTAACATAGTCTGATGCTGCCATCATTACAACCAGATACAAACACTTATTGTAACATAGTCTGATGTTACTCTTATTACAATCAGATACAAACACTTATTGTAACATAGTCTGATGTTACCCTTATTACATCCAGATACAAACACTTATTGTAACATAGTCTGATGTTACTCTTATTACAACCGGATACAAACACTTATTGTAACATAGTCTGATGTTACCCTTATTACATCCAGATACAAACACTTACTGTAACATAGTCTGATGCTGCCATCATTACAACCAGATACAAACACTTATTGTAACATAGTCTGATGTTACTCTTATTACAACCAGATACAAACACTTATTGTAACATAGTCTGATACTGCCCTCATTACAACCAGATATAAACACTTATCGTAACATAGTCTGATGCTACCATCATTACAACCAGATATGAACACTTATTGTAACATACGCTGATGCTGCCCTCATTACAACCAGATATAAACACTTATTGTAACATAGTCTGATGTTACTCTTATTACAACCGGATACAAACACTTATTGTAACATAGTCTGATGTTACCCTTATTACATCCAGATACAAACACTTACTGTAACATAGTCTGATGCTGCCATCATTACAACCAGATACAAACACTTATTGTAACATAGTCTGATGTTACTCTTATTACAACCAGATACAAACACTTATTGTAACATAGTCTGATACTGCCCTCATTACAACCAGATATAAACACTTATCGTAACATAGTCTGATGCTACCATCATTACAACCAGATATGAACACTTATTGTAACATACGCTGATGCTGCCCTCATTACAACCAGATATAAACACTTATTGTAACATAGTCTGATGCTGCCATCATTACAACCAGATATAAACACTTATCGTAACATAGTCTGATGCTACCATCATTACAACCAGATATGAACAATTATTGTAACATAGTCTGATGCTGCCCTCATTACAACCAGATACAAACACTTATTGTAACATAGTCTGATGTTACTCTTATTACAACCAGATACAAACACTTATTGTAACATAGTCTGATACTGCCCTCATTACAACAAGATATAAACACTTATCGTAACATAGTCTGATGCTACCATCATTACAACCAGATATAAACACTTATTGTAACATAGTCTGATGCTACCATCATTACAACCAGATATAAACACTTATTGTAACAGTCCGATGCTACCCTCATTACAACCAGATATAAACACTTATTGTAACATAGTCTGATGCTACCATCATTACAACCAGATATAAACACTTATTGTAACATAGTCTGATGCTACCATCATTACAACCAGATACAAACACTTATTGTAACATAGTCTGATGTTACTCTTATTACAACCAGATACAAACACTTATTGTAACATAGTCTGATACTGCCCTCATTACAACCAGATATAAACACTTATCGTAACATAGTCTGATGCTACCATCATTACAACCAGATATGAACAATTATTGTAACATAGTCTGATGCTGCCCTCATTACAACCAGATATAAACACTTATTGAACATAGTCTGATACTGCCCTCATTACAACCAGATATAAACACTTATTGTAACATAGTCTGATACTGCCCTCATTACAACCAGATACAAACACTTACTGTAACATAGTCTGATGTTACCCTTATTACAACCATATACAAACACTTATTGTAACATAGTCTGATGTTACCCTTATTACAACCAGATATAAACACTTATTGTAACATACGCTGATGCTGCCCTCATTACAACCAGATATAAACACTTAATGTAACATAATCTGATACTGCCCTCATTACAACCAGATACAAACACTTATTGTAACATAGTCTGATGTTACCCTTATTACAACCAGATACAAACACTTATTGTAACATAGTCTGATGTTACCCTTATTACAACCAGATATAAACACTTATTGTAACATACGCTGATGCTGCCCTCATTACAACCAGATATGAACACTTATTGTAACATAGTCTAATACTGCCCTCATTACAACCAGATATAAACACTTTTGTAACTTTTGATTATCCATCATGACTTTTTGACATGTAAAATTGGAACAAACATTCTCTTGGCACACAAAGTTATTTCAAACACTTGAGGTTTAACATTTCTTGGAACAGTAAATTTGCTGTCAGTAATAGTAAACAAGTTGGTAAAAATCTATACAGACAAATCTCATAGTTTGTGCGTATGTATGAGTGTGTTACGGTTTGTCCAGCTATCCTTCGCTTTTTTGTGACATCATTCTATCGTTGTCTGCCAAATTTATGGACACATTTTATCGTTAAAAACATGAAGCTTCTGCAATTAATAATTACAAACAATGCTTTTGTTTGCAAATTTTTTATTTTAGTGTCAAAACAACACTGAAAAGTACTATTAAGAGAATGACGATCGTTTTCTACAAAGATGGCGGTTTTTTCGTAGACGAACGCATGTGCAAACAGGGTGATGGACGTCAAAAGAAAATGATGGCTAGCTTCCTATTAAACATTAGGAATGAAATATCCGTATCACGCTGGATTTGATCTCAGAACCTCTCATTCGCCAGGCAAAGATCTTACCAATTGAGCTACACAAGATTGATGGATTCATTGGGCGATATATGCCGGTATGTAGGTGAAAACACGCATACTGCTCTGCATATGGTGCAACACCATTTTATGCTTGCTCTCACGGCTCTTATTAGTAAGTTTATCAACTAGCTTACTCAAATTAGCCATTGGCAATGTGCCAGACTAATGGCAAGCGGCTACATTACCTGTCACTGTTTTTAAGCTGATTTTTAAAACCTGTGCAATGCTGGGCATTTCGCTAGTTGAAAATAAAACACAAAAATAGTGAAAAGTACATAATTAACTCCCGTGCTACCAAATTAATTCCTTTACCCAGACTTAATTACATATTCGGTTATACCTAATATTTGACAGGTGCACGTATAAATCTTCATAATTTTTAAACCATATGGTCTATAAAACATGTTTAATACCAAATCAACCAGCAAAATTTTTTTACATCAGCTGATGTCATAAAAATATCACAAATCCGTTGCAGATTGAGCTCATACACTTTTTCAGCCATTTTCGTAAAGATTGTGAGCATGTCCGATTTATAGATAGATCTATAAATCAGATATATAGCTCAGATTTATAGATCAGATTTATAGATCAGATAGATCTATAAATCAGATATATAGATCAGATTTATAGATCAGATAGATCTATAATTGGTGAAGATTAGTAGTTGTAATGTGTCATTGCCAAAAACAAATTGCGATAAAAAAAGAAGTTTCTGCAAAGCGAAACTATGCCAATAATGGGTCAAAAACATATTTTTACTCCAGAACTTACACTTCTATTACCAGAAGTTATTAACTTACACTTCTATTACCAGAAGTTATTAAGTTACACTTCTATTACCAGAAGTTATTAACTTACGCTTCTATTCACAGAAGTTATTAACTTACACTTCTATTACCAGAAGTTATTAACTTACACTTCTATTAACAGAAGTTATTAACTTACACTTCTATTAACAGAAGTTATTAACTTACACTTCTATTAACAGAAGTTATTAACTTACACTTCTATTAACAGAAGTTATTAACTTACACTTCTATTAACAGAAGTTATTAACTTACATTTCTATTAACAGAAATTATTAACTTACACTTCTATTACCAGAAGTTATTAACTTACACTTCTATTAACAGAAGTTATTAACTTACACTTCTATTCACAGAAGTTATTAACTTACACTTCTATTACCAAAAGTTATTAACTTACACTTCTATTAACAGAAGTTATTAACTTACACTTCTATTAACAGAAGTTATTAACTTACATTTCTATTAACAGAAATTATTAACTTACACTTCTTTTAACAGAAGGTATTATTGTGCCCCTAACAAGAGTAGCAAAAAACTTTTTTTGTTAACCATTACTTTCTTAATTTAGCTTTCAGAAAAAAATTCAAGATTTTAGCTTTACCTTTTCACATCTACATATATATATATTTCTCAAAGTATGTCTGTCGTCTGTCTGCATTCCAGCTATAGATATTGAAATCCTGATATTAAAATTCCGCTCTACCACTGAGCTAGAACGGCGTATTGATCAAAGACGTTTTCCTATACAGTAATACTTCAACTTACGAGTGCCCCAACGTACGAGAAACTTGAGATACGAGCCAGCTTTTAAGCAAGTTATAGCACTAATATACGAGCCATGTTTGAGATGCGAGCACGTGAGTCAGTTGCCAAGTATGTCGGAGGTGTTTTATGTGAACAGCATCCCTCTGTATTTTTAACTGCTCAGGTTATACTTTTGTACCGTGATTTTTGTGCGCGATTTTCAGTGCAAAATTATGTGAATTAAAAGTACTGTGCGTAGACCGAAAGTTTGCCAGTAAAATGAAAGATAATGCAAAGAAAAAGCGAATGATAACAATTGATATTAAACGGAAAATTATTGAAAAATTTGCGAAATGTGTATGTGTGGTTGAGCTAGCTCAGCAATATGACAGAAATACATCTACAATTATCAAACAGAAGGATTATATTCAGGGCATTTAGTTTGCAAAATGACTAACCATAGTTTCTAAACGGAGCAGCGATCTTCACGACCGCTGATGGAGAGACTGCTCAGGCTTTGGATAAAAGACAAGCAATTGGCCGGTGACACCGTAACTGAAACGACGCTATTTGAAAAGGCCGGTGCTATCTATCAAGACTGTAAAAAATAGACATTCGCACAAGTTGGCTAGTGGTCGTGCATTAACCCTTTGTGATGACACCTGTGTTCGTCCTAATCACAACATGTTGAAAGGGCGACAAAGGCAAACGTCTTTATATAGGTTTTTCTTAATCACATTTGCTTGCATTATTTTTTATTTGTTGCTTTTTGAAAGCATGTGGTAAGTTAGGACAGTAACCAAAAGGCTTTTTTTCTGTTACAATATCTTGTTTTGAGTGTTTTATTTGCATTTTTTAGAGTATGGGCTAAGTATGGAAACCAATCAATATATATTTTATTGTTCTATATATAAACAAACTGCACCAACATGGGAGTAAATTGACATACGAGCTCAGTCTCAGAACGCATTAAGCTCGTAAGTCGAAGTATGACTGTACAGCATATCCCATGTGCATGCTAGTTATTTTAGCATTGCGCCCACGAGTTACGATGCCAAAATATTTTGGGACCTAAATTTATGCAACACGATGCTTCTTCGTTTTTTTTTCGTTAGGAATAATTTATTCCGTCCCACGACATCGACAATAATTTATCTCGAACTTACATAAAATTGGCTGATTTGTGTACTGATTGGATATGTTATTAAAAGATATACGACGCTAAACTCGCCATGGCGAGTTATCCGTATCCGTTATACGCTGTTTCTGGTATCCGTTATAATAAAAACATTTCGCAATAATAAGATTTCTGTTAAAAGTTTACTAAAATACATACTAAAACTTCCTTCAAGTATGTGTTTAGTAAACTAAATTCATTTAAGTTAGATTCAGCGTATATGTTACACGTCTGTCTCGAAAGTAAAAACTCTCCACATAGTACATTGTAATGTTATATTATCTTGGGCAAGCAGATCATAACCACAAAATACACTAAAATCATTGTAGGTACCTATAGTTACTAAGGTTAACATAGTATTTTGGTACTATTTTTAATGATGATGATTTTTGCCAGGAATTGATTGCATTAGATAATGACTACGGGTTTCTATACCATTCTATGTACGTCTGATAATAGCCTACGATATTTTCGCACGCCGACACTGACATGCGAAAATTGGCATGCAAATTTTTGCATACCAACACTGAAACGAACTGAAATCATTATTGTATACCAAATAATTTTTGATTGTAATCGTAGCGAAATAGACTATATTTAGCCATTACTTGCTAATGATTTCACATTTACATTAAAACACTTACATTTTTATTTGTCCTTTTAATTTATTTCAACAAAACACTTCTTTCAAGTTATAAAATTTTAAATTTATGGTTGTTTGAAAACCTTTACAGTTGTTTTATTTATTTTTAATTTAGTTGTCCTGCACAAAACTTTTTCCTCATGAAATGAAGTTTAAAAGTTCTTTGACAAAGTTTGAAAACTTTTACAGTTGTTTTTATTTTCTCTCTCAATTTATTTCAACAACACAAAACACTTCTCTCATGATATGTAGTTGAAAAGTTAGAATGGCAAATATTGTTATATGTTAAATACAAATCAATTTTCTGTCCAGACTTTTTATTACCCGGGCAACGCCGGGTAGTACAGCTAGTATTTTTATATAATCTAATTATTTTAACGCCATTTATAATCGCTCTCGAGTACTTTTCATTGCTTTTAGGAAAAATCAAACAAAATGCAAGGCGCTCATAAAACATTTGTGACAATTAATACGATATTGATGATGGAATTGATAACAAAATTTTTAAAGAGGTGTTCAAATAGGAGTATGTTTGGGACCGTAAACATAAGCAAACACCTTCCTCAGACGAGTCGTAGTATTACAAAGCATGAGTCATTGGCTGACAGAGAAATACAAATTTTGAGCACGGCTACATATGGTTGAGTTTTACTAGCATAACAACTGCTAAGATTTTCACCGTGAACGAAACTGCTATAAAGCGTGAGTGACATAAGGGGATAAGATAAAGTGCTGACGAGAGCTGCTGATGAGAGATGCTGACGAGAGATGCTGATGAGAGATGCTGACGAGAGCTGCTGATGAGAGATGCTGACGAGAGCTGCTGACGAGAGATGCTGACGAGAGATGCTGACGAGAGATGCTAACGAGAGCTGCTGACGAGAGATGCTGACGAGAGATGCTGACGAGAGCTGCTGACGAGAGCTGCTGACGAGAGCTGCTGACGAGAGCTGCTGACAAGAGATGCTGACGAGAGCTGCTGACGAAAGATGCTGACGAGAGCTGCTGACGAGAGATGCTGGCGAGAGCTGCTGACGAGAGATGCTGACGAGAGATGCTGACAAGAGCTGCTGATGAAAGATGCTGACGAGAGCTGCTGACGAGAGATGCTGACGAGAGATGCTGATGAGAGCTGCTGACATGTGATGCTGACGAGAGATGCTGACGAGAGCTGCTGACGAGAGATGCTGATAAGAGATGCTGACGAGAGCTGCTGATGAGAGATGCTGACGAGAGATGCTGACGAGAGATGCTGACGAGAGCTGCTGACGAAAGATGCTGATGAGAGCTGCTGACGAGAGATGCTGACGAGAGCTGCTGACGAGAGCTGCTGACGAGAGATGCTGATGAGAGCTGCTGACGAGAGCTGCTGACGAGAGATGCTGATGAGAGCTGACCTGCGCACTAGTTGTCCTCTGAAAGTTTCTTGAGAGAGAATCTTCATTAGAGGTAGTTGAATGTCGGAGCCAACTGTTCTCCTCCATTCTTCTTTTCAGCCAGTCAACACACCATTGCCACTTGCTGGAACAACTGCAAAAGTATGTTGGAAGGACATATCAACGAAATGCAACACATTGCGTGAATATTTGCTGTGGCTCACACACCGACACTACTACACGATTCGCAATTTTGACAAATTGATTGATTATGACGTCTTTGCTGGATGCTCCAGTCCTATTACATAAGTATCGTCAGGGTACTTGCATTGTAACATGTTTAATCATCCCCCTACATTTTGCTTAAAAATGCTACACATTAGCTGTTACAACAAGCAAGTGCAAAATGCTTCAAGTTTATGAATTAAATTAAACTACAGATCAGAAGGATTTTAACATATTTAATTACAAAAAACATCTAAAATGTTTCATAAAAAATTCCAATTTAGACTAGTTAGTGGTTTTGGCATATATGCTGCAAGTGAGAATATCTTTTGCATATATGCTGCAAGTGAGAATATCTTTTGCATATATGCTGCAAGTGAGAATATCTTTTGCATATATGCTGCAAGTGAGAATATCTTTTGCATATATGCTGCAAGTGAGAATATCTTTTGCATGCACGCTGCAAGTGAGAATATCTTTTGCATGCACGCTGCAAGTGAGAATATCTTTTGCATGCACGCTGCAAGTGAGATCTTTTGCATGCACGCTGCAAGTGAGAATATCTTTTGCTCACGCATAAGTAGTTGTTTGCATGAAGCCCCGTTGTAATCAATGTTTGAAAGCCAATCATGGATGTATCGAGCATGCTTTGGAAATGCCAACATGTTCGTTCTGAAATGACGTGTCAACAACGATGCCGATGCACTGACAAAGCATTGCTGACGCATCGTCAATGCTTGGGTTACGGAAGCAACACAATTCGTTAGTGTATGTGTAGCCAGACGTTAAAAACTCCTTAAAATTAGAACTATATAAGTACGGGTCTACTGACAAGTTGAGTAGGGGTTGAGTATGGGTTGAGTAGGGGTTGAGTATGGGTTGAGTATGGGTTGAGTAGGGGTTGAGTAGGGGTTGAGTATGGGTTGAGTAGGGGTTGAGTATGGGTTGAGTAGGGGTTGAGTATGGGTTGAGTAGGGGTTGAGTAGGGGTTGAGTAGGGGTTGAGTATGGGTTGAGTATGGGTTGAGTAGGGGTTGAGTAGGGGTTGAGTAGGGGTTGAGTAGGGGTTGAGTAGGGGTTGAGTATGGGTTGAGTAGGGGTTGAGTATGGGTTGAGTAGGGGTTGAGTAGGGGTTGAGTATGGGTTGAGTAGGGGTTGAGTAGGGGTTGAGCAGGGGTTGAGTAGGGGTTGAGTAGGGGTTGAGTAGTTGATACCCTAGGAAACCAATAACCCTTAACGGCTTAACGGCTGTCTGCTATGTTTCAAACTTACCTATTTGTAATTAAGTTATGGTTTATTTTACCTAATGTTCACCTTTGTGAATGAAATATATCTTTACGAATAATGATCAACATGAGCTACAGTGCAAAAAGTTTAAAATATTATTTCTATAACAACTCTAATGTAAAAGATAATCAAGACAAATACTCAACTCTATACTATTATTATCAGTACAAACACTGAACTCTATACTCTTATGAATATGAACACTCAACTTTATACTCTTATAAATATGAACACTGAACTCTATACTCTTATGAATATGAACACTCAACTTTATACTCTTATAAATATGAACACTGAACTCTATACTCTTATGAATATGAACACTCAACTTTATACTCTTATAAATATGAACACTGAACTCTATACTCTTATGAACACTGAACTCTATATTCTTATGAATATGAACACTGAACTCTATACTCTTATGAATATGAACACTGAACTCTATATTCTTATGAATATGAACACTGAACTCTATACTCTTATATATATGAACATTGAACTCTATATTCTTATGAATATGGACACTGAACTCTATACTCTTATGAATATGAACACTCAATTCTATACTCTTATGAATATGAACACTCAACTTTATACTCTTATAAATATGAACACTGAACTCTATATTCTTATGAATATGAACACTGAACTCTATACTCTTATGAATATGAACACTCAATTCTATACTCTTATGAATATGAACACTCAACTTTATACTCTTATAAATATGAACACTGAACTCTATACTCTTATGAATATGAACACTCAACTTTATACTCTTATAAATATGAACACTGAACTCTATATTCTTATGAATATGAACACTGAACTCTATACTCTTATGAATATGAACACTGAACTCTATATTCTTATGAATATGAACACTGAACTCTATACTCTTATGAATATGAACACTCAATTCTATACTCTTATGAATATGAACACTGAACTCTATACTCTTATCAGTATGAACACTCACCTCAGAAGGTACTGTGAGACTTCCTCGGACTTGCTGCTAGCGGTTGTCAATAACTTGATTAGCTGGTACGATTTCTGAGAGTCAAGAGTTTGGCTATCTCGAATGACCTTGAGAGTACCATCTGCACCACCACTTATCAGTGCCTGCATGCGATCTTTTTGTGCCTCATCAGGCAACAGCTAACAAAATAGTAATTGTAGAGAGCATACAACTAATATAGAAAAGGGAAAGAGACAAATATACTTGTGATTGTAAAGAGCATACAACTAATATCAAGAAGGGAAAGAGACATATATACTCAGTGATTGTAGAGAGAAAATAACTAACAGATAAAAAGATTGACATACAATGTTTGTGAAGAGAGTAGAACAATTTACCAAAAGCTGAAGAGCCAGTTTTGATAAACCCTTAAGCTCATTGCCAGGAGAAGAGACAAACTGCTGTAGAGTCTGCTGGATGAGTGAAGTACTAAAGCTGGGCAGGGCATGTGCGGTGTAGACGAGGGCGTCCACCACTACGAGCATTGCGTTACTTTCCATCTCCTTCAAAGCTATGAGGGCCTGCGTAGCGATGCATGGGAATCATGTTACGCGTATGTTGGACGAGCTTATCATATTCTCCAAGAGGTATGGTCACACCCTCTTTGGATACAAATAATAAAACAAGAATTTCTTTCTTAGTCAATAAAAGAGCTTTAAACATAGGAAGCAATGTCTGGAGCTTAGTCTGTTATGCGCCAAAATGAATCGGCAGTTGTTTATTTATTTAGGCTACACTTCAAATTCTGAAATCTTCAAACTCAATCAAATGTGCTAGAACTCAGAGCAAGCCTCATCAGGGGACTCTTTAGACTGAGACCTGAGCTTACTTTCTAGACTGAGATATCAGCTTACTTTCTAGACTGAGATCTCCGCTTACTTTTTAGACTGAGACTTCAGCTTACTCTCTAGACTGAGACCAGCTTACTTTCTACACTGAGACTTCAGCTTACTTTCTAGACCAAGATTTCAGCTTACTTTCTAGACCAAGATTTCAGCTTACTTTCTAAATTGAGACTTCAGCTTACTTTCTACACTGAGACTTCAGCTTACTTTCTACACTGAGACGTCAGCTTACATTCTACACTGAGACTTCAGCTTACTTTCTACACTGAGACTTCAGCTTACATTCTACACTGAGACTTCAGCTTACATTCTACACTGAGACTTCAGCTTACTTTCTACACTGAGACTTCAGCTTACTTTCTACACTGAGACTTCAGCTTACTTTCTACACTGAGACCAGCTTACTTTCTACATTGAGACTTCAGCTTACTTTCTACACTGAGACTTCAGCTTACTTTCTACACTGAGACTTCAGCTTACTTTCTACACTGAGACTTCAGCTTACTTTCTACACTGAGACCAGCTTACTTTCTACATTGAGACTTCAGCTTACTTTCTACACTGAGACTTCAGCTTACTTTCTACATTGAGACGTCAGCTTACATTCTACACTGAGACTTCAGCTTACTTTCTACACTGAGACTTCAGCTTACATTCTACACTGAGACTTCAGCTTACTTTCTACACTGAGACTTCAGCTTACTTTCTACACTGAGACTTCAGCTTACTTTCTACACTGAGACCAGCTTACATTCTACACTGAGACTTCAGCTTACTTTCTACACTGAGACCAGCTTACTTTCTACATTGAGACTTCAGCAGACTAGTAAAACATATGCTTTTTGTATCTGAGCTGAAGTTTATTATATCATTTGAAAACCTGAAAAGCAATTCAAAAACTTATTAATAAAATATAAAAAAAAGGTTTTAAACCAAAGTCTGCTTTTAATATAAGCAAAGATATGAGATAAATCTCGGCTGTAAATTACACACCTCTCGGATGTAGAACTGACAGCAGTGATCTGAAAGGATGTTACGAACATCATCACTCATGAGTAGAACAGGATTTGGTACCAGTCGGAGCACAGGAAACCTCTCTTCCTCTAGAAGTTCTTTGGTTCTAACTAGATATTTATACAAAAATCGTACGTGAAAATATGGAGCTCAAACTACTAAGTCTAGTACCAAATGGTGAACTTGTGTTTCATGACCATGGTCTTATGTATAACCCTCATACTTTTGTCAAAACTGTTTAAACACATTCAGTTCATAGAGAAATTATTAGTACACAGTCAGTTCATTTAGAAACTGTCAGTACATAGCCAGTTAATATAGAAACTGTTAGTACATAGCCAGTTAATATAAAAACTGTTGTACATAGCCAGTTAATATAAAAACTGTCAGTACATAGCCAGTTAATATAGAAACTGTCAGTACATAGCCAGTTAATATAGAAACTGTCAGTACATAGCCAGTTAATATAGAAACTGTCAGTACATAGCCAATTAATATAGAAACTGTTGTACATAGCCAGTTAATATAGAAACTGTTAGTACATAGCCAGTTAATATAAAAGCTGTCAGTACATAGCCAGTTAATATAAATACTGTTGTACATAGTCACTTCATTTAGAAACTGTCAGTACATAGCCAGTTAATATAGAAACTGTCAGTACATAGCTAGTTAATATAGAAACTGTCAGTACATAGCCAGTTAATATAGAAACTGTTGTACCTAGCCAGTTAATATAGAAACTGTTGTACACAGTCAGTTCATTTAGAAACTGTCAGTACATAGCCAGTTAATATAGAAACTGTCAGTACATAGCCAGTTAATATAGAAACTGTCAGTACATAGCCAGTTAATATAGAAACTGTCAGTACATAGCCAGTTAATATAAAAACTGTTGTACGTAGCCAGTTAATATAGAAACTGTCAGTACATAGCCAGTTAATATAGAAACTGTTAGTACATAGCCAGTTAATATAGAAACTGTTGTACATAGCCAGTTAATATAGAAACTGTTGTACATAGCCGGTTAATATAGAAACTGTCAGTACCTAACCAGTTCATATAGAAACTGTTGTACACAACCAGTTAATATAGAAACTTTCAGTACATAGCTAGTTAATATAGAAACTGCTGTACACAGTCAGTTCATTTCAAAACTGTCAGTACATAACCAGTTAATATAGAAACTGTCAGTACATAGCCAGTTAACATAGAAACTGTTGTACATAGCTAGTTAACATAGAAACTATCAGTACATAGTCAGTTCATTTAGAAACTGTTAGTACATAGCTAGTTAATATAAAAACTGTCAGTACATAGCCAGTTAATATAGAAACTGTCAGTACATAGCCAGTTAATATAGAAACTGTCAGTACATAGCCAGTTAATATAGAAACTGTTGTACCTAGCCAGTTAATATAGAAACTGTTGTACACAGTCAGTTCATTTAGAAACTGTCAATACATAGCCAGTTAATATAGATACTGTCAGTACATAGCCAGTTAATATAGAAACTGTCAGTATATAGCTAGTTAATATAAAAACTGTTGTACGTAGCCAGTTAATATAGAAACTGTCAGTACATAGCCAGTTAATATAGAAACTGTTAGTACATAGCCAGTTAATATAGAAACTGTTGTACATAGCCAGTTAATATAGAAACTGTTGTACATAGCCAGTTAATATAGAAACTGTCAGTACATAACCAGTTCATATAGAAACTGTTATACACAACCAGCTAATATAGAAACTTTCAGTACATAGCTAGTTAATATAGAAACTGCTGTACACAGTCAGTTCATTTCAAAACTGTCAGTACATAACCAGTTAATATAGAAACTGTCAGTACATAGCCAGTTAACATAGAAACTGTTGTACATAGCTAGTTAACATAGAAACTATCAGTACATAGTCAGTTCATTTAGAAACTGTTAGTACATAGCTAGTTAATATAAAAACTGTCAGTACATAGCCAGTTAATATAGAAACTGTCAGTACATAGCCAGTTAATATAGAAACTGTTGTACATAGCCAGTTAATATAGAAACTGTTGTACACAGTCAGTTAATATAGAAACTGTCAGTACATAGCCAGTTAATATAGAAACTGTCAGTACATAGCCAATTAATATAGAAACTGTCAGTACATAGCCAGTTAATATAGAAACTGTCAGTACATAGCCAATTAATATAGAAACTGTCAGTACATAGCCAGTTAATATAAAAACTGTTGTACACAGTCAGTTCATTTAGAAACTGTCAGTACATAGCCAGTTAATATAGAAACTGTCAGTACATAGCCAATTAATATAGAAACTGTCAGTACATAGCCAGTTAATATAGAAACTGTCAGTACATAGCCAGTTAATATAGAAACTGTCAGTACATAGCCAGTTAATATAGAAACTGTCAGTACATAGCCAATTAATATAGAAACTGTCAGTACATAGCCAGTTAATATAGAAACTGTCAGTACATAGCCAGTTAATATAGAAACTGTCAGTACATAGCCAGTTAATATAGAAACTGTTGTACATAGCCAGTTAATATAAAAACTGTTGTACATAACCGGTTAATATAGAAACTGTTAGTACATAGCTAGTTAATATAAAAACTGTCAGTACATAGCCAGTTAATATAGAAACTGTTGTACATAGCCAGTTAATATAGAAACTGTCAGCACATAGCCAGTTAATATAGAAACTGTCAGTACATAGCCACTTAAAATAGAAACTGGTTATGTTCCCTAAAACCTCAATTGATGAGAATAATTGATTGGAAGGCAAGCACTTACCATGAGTGCTAAATTCAAGGTGCAAAAATAGAACAGCCACAGTGCAGTGGAGTCTGCCGAATTCTCTGGTTTGCATAGTCGTAAATCTTCTAGGCAGGTTTTCCTGCAACAGTCATAAAAATACACAGCAAAATAGAAGCAATTTGACAAATCCAGGTGCACTGAAAGAGAGGTTTACAAAGGTACTAAAATACAGAAAAAGATGACCCATAAATGTAAAAATGGACACCAATGCGCACTCAAATGGACAAATCATTATCTATGAAATTGCCACAACTTACAAGCGTGCTGTCTTCTGGTATCTTCCCCAGCAAAAAAAAGACAAACTGTGAAACTATGTCCTGAGAGATGAGATGGTCACACGTGAGAGTTGACTGGAAAAAAACAGCATCTATGTAAGCTATCACCTGAATGCACAATGAGCTACAGACTGCAGACATTGCGGGTAATAGTGAATACTGAGACATGAATGCACAATGAGCTACAGGCTGCAGACATTACGGGTAATAGTGAATACTGAGACATGGATGCACAATGAGCTACAGGCTGCAGACATTGCAAGTAATAGAGAATACCGAGACATGAATGCACAATAAGCTCCAGTCTGCAGCCATTGCAGGTAATAGTGAATATCAAGATGCAGCATCTTTGAAAAGAAACTTGAAGTAGACAGTCAAGTCGATAGGACGAAGCCAAACCTGGCAGCAAAAATACTCACCATTTTGCTGTATCGGAAGAAGAAGTGGAAGTACTCATGAGCATTTCGGGAGTGCTCTATCACTTCCCTGTTGAGCAAGAGTAAGAGTGTCTCGATGAGTCTGTTGAGCGAAGTCAACGGCTGTGAGAAAGAAAGGTTCGGCAAAATGAAAAGTGATGTGACAACAGATTTTAGTGCTTCTTAACTGCTAGCTTTCATTTAACCATCACATTTATTTTCAAAATGGGTTGTATATGAATTATTTTACTGGCAAATTAATACGCATAAATATCATCTAATCTAACCAGACAAGCCTATGGACTGCGTCGAGTTATTTTCATATTTTTAATCAGTTAGAATAAACTTTGCTAGCTTTCAGAAGCTTTGTCGTCATGCGAACATCTTGGTCAGCTATAATCACGACAAAAATGCGAATTTCGTTTTTACAACTGGAACTACAAAATTCGACTTTGCAGTATGCCTACATCTTAATCAATCTCTATTGTCTGCCATATATCGTCTGCATTTATCGCCTACATCTTAATCAGTCTTTATAGTCTGCCATATATCGTCTGCATGTATCGCCTACATCTTAATCAGTCTCTATAGTCTGCCATATACCCTACAGGATGAAAATATTCGTTGGTTATAAAAATTCGCGATTTCGCAAACAGTCAATTCCGCGAATTACTAAATTCCGTGAATAATTAGTTCTATTTTTAATCACAAGGGAGAATAACTACTGCATCAAATTAAAAACTAGCTGCTAGGCTAGTTTTCATTATAAATACTAAACGTAGTTGAGTTCCAAAGCATTTTTAAAATCATTGCCTGGGCTTTGAGCTAACACCATTGCAAATGCATCACATTTCTTCACAAAATTATTCAAGGTTGTCATAAGATATGCAGAATGGCGTCATCGAAAAAATAGCCGCTAGGCAGAAGTACTAAACGCAGCCGAGTTCCAAAACTTCTTTAAAATCATCGCCAGGCTTCGAGTTTTATTGCCATTGCATCAAACTTTACAAAATTATTCAAGGTTTTCACAAGTTATTCGCCATGGCTTCGTCATCGCAAAAAATCTCTCCAAGTCTTTTTACATTGAAATGAACCCCATCAATCTCTAATACCGCAGTTGAGGACGATCATGATTATGATCTGGACATTATGGTATGTATTTGATTTGCAGGGCAGATACATTTTTCCCTAATTAACTGCATTAGTTAATTCTTTTGTTTAAAAACTGATCGCTTTCATTAAATACTTCGGCTATTGTTATTGTACTTCCTTAACACTTTTTTTTTCTTTTTTGTGTTTACTGCAGATTGAGAATGAAACAACCTACTCCGATTACGAAAACTAGAGACAAGTAGTAATATTCATCAAGGCAGGAATATTGGCAGAGAAGCAACCAGTCAACCTAGACCCCTTCATTGACAACAACTCCTTGATATCGCTGCAGCAAACATGATTAAATCATATATTTTATTTCATGTATAGATATATTATAATTTATTACAAACTTGAGTGTACAAATAAAATCTTTCGAATGACTAGTTATTTTGGTAATAGGAGCTCTATATCGCTATCACTGTCTTGGGTAGATGTTAAAGGCGATTCTCTCGTTACTACATGGCTGGTAAGGAAGTTATCATCAGAACTCTCCTCGTGGCTTACTATTGCAAAGTTCTGCCGGTTAGCCAAAGTTTTGTGCTCGTAAAGGCGTTTTTGTTCCTTTTTAAAACAGATATATATATTCTTCTCGTAAGTAGCTGCGGTCACTTCTACCTCAATTTCCAGACTTCCCTGAATGATTCGTGATCTTCTAAGAATGACATATACCACCCTTGCAGTATTGTGCTTGCGTGTATGATGAAAAATCTCTCTCTCACACTAAAACAAATAATGAAGCGGTAGGGATGGAAAAAAAATAAATATTGCGTTTTACCGAAGAACCAAAGTAAAATTCAACTAATTTAGTAAATGGTTTTGAAAAAAACTCATTACTTACCACAAATTGTTGGTTCATCAAAGGCCTCCAATTCTATGAATATTCGTAAAACCTCTGAACGCAGCAAAAAATTTATAGCTTAGCTGTCCCGCCTTAGCACGATCCACCCGTAGTTGTAAGCTAAATAGAAAACGAAACACGCAATGCGCGCATGCGTAGGATTAACTCTATTGGTAGACGTAATAGAGTTCACTTTTCATAGAGAGTAGCAGTTTTCAGCCGCGAATAAATTAATCCGTGAATATGCATGAAATGACAATTTTTGCGAAATATAACTCAGCGAATAAATTCATCCTGTACGGTATCGTCTGCGTGTATCGCCTACATCTTAATCAGTCTCTATAGTCTGCCATATATCTTCTGCATGTATCGCCTACATCTTAATCAGTCTCTATAGTCTGTCATATATCGTCTGCAGCATGTATCGCCTACATCTTAATCAGTCTCTATAGTCTGCCATATATCGTCTGCATGTTTCGCCTACATCTTAATCAGTCTCTATAGTCTGCCATATATCGTCTGCATGTTTCGCCTACATCTTATTCAGTCTCTATAGTCTGCCAGATATCGTTATACCTTTATCGTCTGCATGTAGGCAGATGACAAAGGTATAACTATATATGGCAGACTATTCCAAAAGCAATGTTACGATTATAGTAAATGTACTTCTATGACCTCTACAATGTTGAGAATAAGGAAGCAATAAAAGGCATCCGACGGCATAGAATGTTTGTTACTACTAAACTTAATGGCATCGTTGAAACATTTTATATTATTGTATATTATTGTATATTATTGTATATAGCACAAGCAGGTGAATAGGCATTTATCTCATGCTTGACATTGAGTTGTTTTATACTATCATTATTATCGAACATGAAATAACACTAGTGATATGCTCCTACATAAAACCAGTTTAGAAACCGACTTTCAGAGTCAACCGTGGCCGAGAGTCGACGTCTGATTGTAAGATGAATCTAAAAAGTAAATTTTGACCAATAGTTGGTTTTGCAATTGCATACATTGTGCTATTTTATCGCTGTTCATTAACCGATGAATTCCTGCCACCATACTCACACCAAAAGCTGCTTTACTATAGCATATTGAGGGGTAACTGAATATGAGACAGAATACAGTGAACGCTCCTGTAACGTATACCTCCTATAACGTAAATTTCAGATAACGTAAAAAGATTCTGTGAAGTTTTTGTTTTTTACTACATGGAAAGTTCCATATAATGTAAAGTGTCAGATTGGGCGAGCTTTCAAATTCGATTTGAATGTAAATTTATCTTGCTGCATTTGCGGAAGAAAAAACCCAAGTTATATATAACGCCATGCATATAGCGTTATATATAACTTATGTGACTTATATATAACTTATGTAACTTATATATAACTTTCGCGACATTCTAGTTCATCGTAATACTGTAGATCATTAAATGTGTCGACAAAGAGAAAAATAGGATAGCTGCACAATTGTTCATAAATACAAAGGCGATCGATTGGTGCAGGTGTTACAGCATCAGTCTACCAATCTGAATGTCACGAGCTGGAATGTCGTCAAAAACTATCTTTATCCTACCCTTGACTACTGGATAGTGATAGATGACGAACAGGTAGGACTGCTTTTCATAGTAAAAAGATTTTGTTATGCCTTATTGTAAACATAAAAAATATTTGTTATTAGTTTTACTTTGCTGGACCGAAAAAAATAAGCAAATCGTTGTAGATGAATGTCAAACATGTGCAATCCCAATCAACTTGTAAAACTATTGCAATCATGGTATCTAAAACCAATGAGATTGACCATAAAAAAGAGAGAAGTTGTCGGTGCAAACTAATAATACTGCAGTTACGATACGGCCCACAAATTAAAAGAGTTAAGTCAAGTTTTTCCTTTTTGCATGGCCAAAGGAGTGAGTTTGGAAAGATTTTGGAACGGATTAGGCAATTTACAAGTATGCTACTTTTCTTATAACGTAAATTCCCTATAACGTAAACGTTCCTGAAACGAATTATTTGTGTTGTAAGAGCGCCTACTGTAATTCCATGTTTGTACTTGTCTGTGTGAAGAGAATGAAACAAGCTCCACCAATCAAATGGCTTCATGTTCACTCGAAAATGCATTGCCACTGCATCCTATAACTTTCAGTAAATTCTACCTCGACTTCCATTTTACAACTGAGGATCTCATCTTTTGTATGATATCAGGTTCCCTACAACCTAACTTCAAATACTTCAACAATATGTCTTTTGCAAGATTAAGCCAATTGATACAAGATTACATATGATTTAACAAACCCCCTCGACTAAATAGAATGTTCTAGAATCACCTGATTACTTGACTGAAGGTAAGTGATGTATTGCTCAGTAGCTGCTACGAGGACTTTGAGATAGAACTCCCTGATGTCCTTAATGCAGCAAGTTAAGAGATATGGTACGATGTAAGTGTGGTGGTCATCAACTATGTAGTCAATGAACCACTCGACTACCTTTGGACATTTTTCAAATGCACTTTTGAGCCAGTCGTACCACTTATCCATGTCACCCCTGAAAGAAGCCAAAACAAAGTCTACTACAAATACATATTGTGCATAACGCTAAAGCATCTTTTTTGGCAATCTATAGTTTTGGATTACTCAATCACCAATTTGATATACTAACAGCAAATGCGTTAAAAGAAGCACACATGTTTTGGGTAACACGTTGAAGCCTAGGCCTGTATATGCAAGCCGGACTACTGATCCTAGACCCTAATAATGTCTCTAACTCGACTGTAAAAGCACTCGGAATAACATGATTCCTTTTGAACCGAGTAACATTTTGAAGAAACAAAAATTAGATAGAACAAACCGTTTTTTCACTCTTTCAAAGCTTAAAAATATATGTTTAAGAGGTAACGGAAGAAACTGATAGATCACCTTCATTATCACTGGCAGGCTCCAAGTCCTTTTCAACCTCTGTACACAAACAACTCACAGCAATGTATTTACTGAGTGTAGTTTGTGACAATTTTTAAAAATTTTGTTGAGCCAAGCACCAATCTCCCCAGGTGAGCCTAGTGTTATTAACGAAATACATGTACATACGTACATGTATGTACATGTACAAACATATATACACGTATGTAGATAAAATGCTTAACTGCAAAACCACACAGAAATATAAGCCCCATTGTGTGCAGTACTCTAATTGTGTCCTCATTGCGTGCAGTACTCTAATTGTGCCCTCGTTGTGTGCAGTACTCTAATCGTGTCTTCATTGTGTGCAGTACTCTAATTGTGTCCTCATTGTGTGCAGTACTCTAATTGTGTCCTCATTGTGTCCAGTACTCTAATTGTGTCCTCATTGTGTGCAGTACTCTAATTGATTGAAACAAAATTCAATTTTTTTCATTTATTTATTATTGAACTAATTTTCGTGGTTTGCAGTAGCAACAGCTGCAGACCTTGACCTAGTATGCAGACCTTGACCTAGTATGAATGTAGGGACTAGAAGTACCTTACCTGATCTCAATATGAGTCAGTTTCTGAGGTTTCATTACAAAAAAAATTCAACAAGTTATTAAAAACGTATTACCTTTTAGCAGCGATTTTTCCTTTTTCAGCCTGTTTAAAATGCTGTCAGTATTTCAGCGATATCACAAGAACTAGTAGCCCATTCGACTTGAAACTTCAGAATTATACCGAGAAGGTATGAAGCACAAAATGACCACAATTTTACAATTCCGGCCAAACCCAACCAAAAATGAATCAAAACAAAGTGAAACTACATAGCTGAGATTTCTTAGACATAGTATCAAATGGAAAAACGTCTTCCCGCAACGATTTCAGGGCCAGTCTGACAAATATTAAGGAATAAGCAACTTATAAATAATATGCGCACCAGTTCTATTGCTAACACATCGACATAACCGATGAGCATAAAATTGTTGCATGAAAACTATCAAGACCCAACATCGAGTCGGCTTCTGAAACTCGAAAGCTTTCTGTTACTTGAAAGGAAACAGATAAACAAATTGAAACTAAAAATGTCATGCAAAACAAAGCTGCTCCTATGCCACAGGTTTGCCTGCAAAAAGCCGAGGGTGATTATCCAAATCAATTTGAATGCGCTTTGCAACTAAACTTAACTAAACCCAACTAAACCTTATTAACATTTGCTCCTATTGACAGTTTCAGCGAGGAATGGTACGTCTAAGATTCAACCATGTGATGGAACATGAAACACATAAACATACATACATACAACATAATACATAAACCCAGTTTTCGGTGAACTGTTTTCAATGAAACAGTATAGTACATCAACAGCTCATTCTCCATTTAACTGACGAATTTAATTTGCCAAATGATTGAATCATACATGCGAAATTACTTTATGAGAACCTAGTAATCATGAAGGTCTATCACACTCAACTATTGATTGTAGTTACCAAGGTCTGTCTCACTCACTCAGCTATTGATCGCAGTTATCAAGGTCTGTCTCACTAACTCAGCTACTGATTGTAGTTATCAATATCTGCCTCACTCAGTTATTGATTATAGTTACCAAGATCTGTCTCACTCAGCTATTGATTGTAGTTACCAAGGTCTGTCTCACTCAGTTATTGATTGTAGTTACCAAGGTCTGTCTCACTCAGTAATTGATTGTAGTTGTCAAGGTCTGTCTCACTAGCGATATATATAGCTATATATAGCTACATATATATAGCTATATATATCGCTAGCGAGACAGACCTTGACAACTACAATCAAGAAATACTTTGAGAAATATATATATAGCTACATATATATAGCTATATATATATTTCTCAAAGTATGTCCGTAGATACGTCATACGTCTGTCTGCATTCCGGTTGGAACTGTTAAAATCTTGGAATACAGAATCTGTACCGAAGATTCGATCTAGGACACTCTTAGTTCACCAGTCCAATGCCGTACCAATTCTGCTAGAGACTGATAGACTCGCTAGGCCATATACGTCGCTATACGGGAGCAAATACCATGACGTAAAGTCATGGCGTACTGTCAGTAGAAGCTCATTAATAAGCTTACTGAAATTTTCCATAGGCAATGTGGCAGGCTAATAGCAAGTGGCAGGCAACTCTCATCACTTCTCATTGTTTATAAGCTGATTTTTAATACCCAGACAACGCCGGGAGGCACAGCTAGTGTATATATATATTTATAAAAGTACTTAGGGGCTATGCAAAGCAACATCAACTATGAAGCCGAAGTATGTCACAAAGCCATTACCGAATACAACAAACGTGTTTGGCAGGTCCTACGAAGCCAGCTCAATGCCAGAAATCAAATCCTAGCAATAAATACCTACCCACCGCCAGTAATAAGATATCCAGCAGGCATAATAAAGCGGACTGAGGAATCCATCAAGGAAACAGATATAGCAACTCGCAAACTGCTTCCGATGCATGGAGCACTTCACCCAAAATCAGATACTACTAGATTGTATCTCGATAGGAAAGATGGGCGTAGGGGGACTCAAAATCTGCAGCAGACAGTGGAAAAGGCAGAAAAAAGCATTAAAACCTATGCAGCCGCCATGGCCACCACAAATAAGTTGCTAGCTGAATTTCAATCGGCTGCTCTGACAATGGAGCTTCGCAGTGATGATGGGGAACTTGACTGGCACATGAAACCTCGTCATGGTGCTTACCACCGAAAAAAATCCAAGGTTGGCTATCTCCACTAGACACATATGTGGCTGAACAGAGAGAACCTAACGACCAATACAGAGTTGTTACTCATGGTAGCCCAGGAGCAAGTGCTCCCAACAAGGCAACACCAAAAATGATCCATCACACTAGAAATGACCCTAAATACAGACGCAAAGATGCAAATACAGACGCAAAGATGCACCTGAGACCATCCATCAATGGATGCAAGCAGCTAGCCGGAAACGCATACACTGAACGGCATAATCATGTTGCAGGTGTTGTGTACAGAAGTCTATGTGATGAGTATGGTCTTAATAAACCACAACACTGGTAGGAAGCTCCTGGTAAGGTCAATGAGAATGACTGCACTAAGATCCTCTGAGACTCCTACATCCGGACTGACAAGCATGTTCTAGCAAACCAACCAGATATAGTGGTGGCGGACATGGAGAACAAGAGGGCTACTATAATAGATATAGCAGTACCCAACGACTACAATATGGCCAAAAAAGAAAAAGTGGAGAAATATCTCCCTCTTGGAGAAGAGATTGAAACATGCTGGGATGTAAGGACAACTGTAATTCCAGTAGTCATTGGGTCACTGGGCGCAATAACACCTGCGCATAAAATTTGGCTTGCCTAGATACCGGCAGCAATCAACTCGAAGTGAGTTGCAGAAAAGTGAGTTATTGGGAACAGCTAAGATCTTGAGGCGAGTGCTTAAACTCGCAGGTCTCTTGTAGGAGACCCGTGTTAGAGCAGAAATTACCACCCATACGGGTTAACCGGGGTGAGGAAACAACATATCTATAAAGTAACATATTAGGTAATACAGTTAGTATAAATATATATATATACTAGCTGTACTACCTGGCGTTGCCCGGGTAATAAAAAAGTCTTTGCACAGGAAATTAATTTGTATCTAACATATAACAACATTTGCCATTCTAACTTTCAAACATATCACGAGAAGTGTTTTGTGTAGTTGAAATAATTTAAGAGAAAATAAAAACAACTGTAAAGGTTTTCAAACTTTGTTAAGCAACTGTAACTTTCAAACTTCATATCATGAGGAAAATGTTTTGTGCAGGGCCAATAAATTAAAAAAATAATACAACTACAAAAAGGTTTAGATGTAAATGTGAAATAATTAGCAAGTAATAGATAAATTAAGTCAGTTTTGCTACGATTACAACAAAAGATGATTCGGTAATGATACAATTAATACGAATGGAGAGAACAAAATAAAAATCCTGAATATGTTGAATTAATAATAACAATTCTTGCATACAAGTGTGTGTGTATAAAAAAGGTTACTGTTCCACCAGAAGCTATCCATCAAAATTTTGAATATGACCATACTCCTACCTCTCGATACTGGTACAAATGTAAAAATGAGATATCGTACTGTCTTTGTCTGACCAAGCGAAGAGAGAATGTCGAGACTCTTCCTATAGTTGTCCGGGTGAGAAGAATTGGCTTTGACCTCAGATATAGTAATTGAACCTTACGAAAAAGATTTCTTAACAGGGCCATCGTAACACACGGGCACACAGCTAAAATAATTAGCATGTAAATTCGCTATATACGGTATACGATAACAACTTAGATCATTACGTTTTGTGTGGCTCAGTGGTAGAGCGCTTGGATTTTAAACTTGCGGTAGCAGTCTCCATTTCAGACCCATCAGATTGTGGATTCATTATTCCAAGATTTTAACAGCTATAGCTGGAACTACACACATATCCACACATACATACAACCTTTGAGAAATATATATACCTGAGAGTTTCTTTGGTCCTAAGGTACGTGTTGAGAACAAACTTGAGAGCCACCTGCACCTGCACTTTGATTGTCTTTGCACAGTTTGCTTCCGTTGAAACAAGCTTGCGTATGAAACTAAAGTACTGCTCACTATAAACATTTCTGTTTCGGAGAAACTGTAGATTGCCCGTCCTAGTGCTACGCTGGACCCAACCAGGTACGGCGCTAGAAAATGCTCCCTGCAAAACATTCATTTACACAAGTCAGTCCAGCAAATTTATTTAAGCGATGTAATCCATAATACCATGACTTCAACTTCATACTACTGCCTGTCACCTATGACCGTAATAACTCCTTAATAGCTGTACTACCATCAACTGAATATAACATACTAACACACCAACTATCGTACATGTCTCTGAAAATTGCTATGATGCCAAATGCTTGGATCTGACGTGGCTTGACCCTACTCCCCTAAAGCAATGACTATCATAGAACTTTTTCCTTCCCCTGCCATATTGCCTTTTTACTTTGAATCACCAGTTTGAACCAGTACAATGTAACACAAGTAGCAGTTAAGAAAAGGTTGAACAATACTCTATGGACAGTATGTTTGAACACAAAGTGCGCGACAACAAAGACCTGCCTGTTGCTCTCCTTGATGCACGAGCTCGCTTAGCTCAGATAGGCTGTCCTTCTGAACATCTTGCGAAACTCTGTTTAGTAGGCGGAGCCTGCTTGACCGTCTATGACCGGTAGACCTCACGTTCGCAATCCTCTCGTAAAACAGCAAATAAGCATTCCAATACCGAACTCGGTCTTCTGGTAACTTTCCTACAGCAACATCATCAGGCTGGCTAAAGAGAATATCTCAACTTTTTACCTTTACATGTAGATGAAGAGCCCAGCTAGCACTAGCAACAAATATTCTCCTCTACTTGCCAGAAAGCAAACAAAGCAGTTTTAAACATAAGTAGTCCTACCATGAGTATGCTAGTCTTATTGACTTGGATCTGCTTCTATTATCAAATGTTGTTAACGTAACGCTACCTACTTTATTATAGATTACCAATGTGACAAGGCTGATCTAAAAACTAGACTAACCATTGCTGGAATCAGTGTTCTTAGCTTTGTATCTACCACCAAAGCACTCAGTGGCAATCGTGTCGGGGGTCAAGTCAAACTCCTCTACCGTTGTGTCATTAAACTTGAACCATTTGCCATGTGACTCATTGGACATGTGCGAGCCACGCCTATCCTTGATGAATGAATAGTAGTGCCCTGCGGAAGCTTGACCCGTGTGCACAACGATCCCGACAAGCTCATAGCGGGCCGAATTTTCTTCAATAGTGTATGGTCCCATATCTAGCACAAGCGGAAACTGCAGCAAAAACCACAGGCACTAAATAAATAGACATCAGAACATATGTATTATAGTCTGCATGAAACATTTAGCTACCGTAATTTACTGCTAAAGCAAAAGATGTTAGTTGTGCAACGAAAGATTTTTCATTTGTGGATCATACCCAACTCTTCCACATAGGAGCGCATCATTTACCCTGAACTTGTGGCTCATCTCCCAATTCGTACACACATGAGCACCTCATTTACCCTGAACTTGTGGCTCATCTCCCACTCTTACACACATGAGTACCTCACTTACCCTGAACTTGTGGCTCATCTCCCAATTCGTACACACATGAGCACCACATTTACCCTGAACTTGTGGCTCATTCCCCAATTCATACACACATGAGCACCTCATTTACCCTGAACTTGTGGCTCATCTCCCACCCTTACAAACACGAGTACCTCATTAACCCTGAACTTGTGGCTCATCTCCCAATTCGTACACACATGAGCACCTCATTAACCCTGAACTTGTGGCTCATTCCCCAATTCATACACACATGAGTACCTCATTTACCCTGAACTTGTGGCTCATCTCCCAATTCGTACACACATGAGCACCTCATTTACCCTGAACTTGTGGCTCATTCCCCAATTCATACACACATGAGTACCTCATTTACCTTGAACTTGTGGCTCATCCCCCACTCTTACACACATGGGCACCTTTAATCACCTAACACTTTTTAGTTTGACCCAATTATTTCTCATGCCATTTGGTATTCCGATTTGAAAATGTAATTGCACAAAATTTTAGTTGATTCTATCAGAAAGTATAGGTATTATTCTATCATTTGCTATTGTTTTTGATGTTTGAGGTGGCCTGACTGCTAAAATGCTTCAAGATTAAAATGGAAAAAACTTTATCGCGGTCAAAACACTAAAAAAAAAAGATGTGCCCAGACTTGCCCAAAATGATGCATATAGTGAGGCAGCCTGTCTCATCTCTCGTATTCCCATCAGCTAATGCGATGAAAGTCGAGTCCTACGCAGCTCTATTGGCACATATTTTATTTTGTATCTGCTCATGATTGCTAGAATAAAATTTTAAATCTATCTACAGATACATTATTATAGGGGTATCAAATGTCTCAAATAAAGGTAATTAAAAATTTGTCATATGCATATGAGTTTCCTCTAAATGCTGTGTAAATATCTGAGTACTGATTCTACCAGTCTACATTAATTAGGTTCGTCGAGTTAACTTATTTCTTCAAATCCGAAGTTCTCAGTGAAGTTCTCAACTGTTACCCACATCAGAAACTAGTTACTAGAAAATATAAGCAAACCACGTCTTTGAAAAGAATATGTTCGAATATAGGGCAAAACCATGCATCCCTAAAAAAGTCATGTATAGTCAATGTTATCTAGTCATTGTTAGTATCCATTTGTAGACAAGATATACTGGTCACATTCGATTAGTTAATTCAAGTACAAAACAAATGGTTTTATGAGTTGACCAAAATAGGGAACGAAAAACAACATCAATTTCTTTTAAATCAATTAACCCATCGATTCTGGCAAAGTGTTAACAAAGCTGTTCTTGCATCTGGTTGGCGGAGTGAGCTCTGTTTACACTTCATAAATCCATCTATCAGAGAAGACTTTGGTACAGGTGGCAACGGGGCTATGATGTATTGAATATGTTCTGCAAATCATGTTTTGTATTATCTTGAATATTACTATTTTATCATATAATACTCACAAACGAAAAAATTTTCATCACTCTAAAAGCTTTCATTAACAACATCCATCAAAGTCATGACCAATCAAATAGTTTCAGCTCATATAATAGGACAAATTACTCTACTGCAATAAACTCAAACTCTGTATGCATCGTATCTGGATATTTCTCTTCATCTTTGGTCCTAGGATATGTAGCTCTCACTATGTTGTATAAGCAGGTTGTTAGAGATCACCACTCTGCTCTTGTAAGTCCTTATGGGTATGTCCAAAATACTAATGATCTGTGGGTGCACGACTTCCTCTGCCTTTACATACATTGTACCATGTTGCACATCTCATGTTTCTGCAGCCTTTCAGATGGTTTCAGATGCTCCTCATCTGGATACTTGGGTACTAACAAAATATTAAACATCTATTATCTTTGGATAACATATTGAATGTCGCTTGGAAGTGATAGGACATCTAGTAAAATTATCAGCAATAAAAATACAATTAGCTACAAAACTTACCACGGCAGTGTAGGTAGTTATGAAAGGTCACTCTCAATGGACCTGGTTTTATAAGGCCTGTAATCTCCTGTACTTCTGCAACACTTGAGACCAGTCTGTGGAACAGAATACCACATATCATGGTTTGTACAGCACACATTCATGTCTCTCTTGCCCGTGTATGGCAGTTTCCACATTGACACCACTGCTCCACTGTTGTCGCCATATAAACATCCTGTAATCAATAAAACAAATGTAATAAATCTATGTCATTCATTGATATGCCGTTCTAACGTGTATCTACTGAAAGCTTTTAATTGGGAAATTGGATAAATTAAGAGTGCAAATATACAAAATGAGCAAGTGTTTAACAAAAACATAAGTATGCCACATCGACAATTCGAAGCTTTGTTTCGGGAAGTTATGAAACGATGATTGGTGCTAGCAAAACAGTTATAATTTTATTAATTAGTAAAATCATTCATGACTAGTCAAATTATTACCTTGAGTTTAGTATATACATGTATATAGGAGACCCAAAGTTGAAGATAGATTCACCTCCATTCTCCTATCTTCCTCTGCAGCATAACGCTGCCAACGCCTGTCAGCTCTAATCATCAGCTGTCTGCCCCAATCTCTAACCACCTGATGCTCAGAAAACTCTGAGTCACCTTTGCTGGAACTTGAAGCATTGTTAAAATTCTGTTGTTCATCAATAAAACGTGTCGATTAAGCAGCGCGATCTAGTAATTCAGTAAATTCCCTATCGATGAGAATCTTCGAAATCACAGACAAGTTTTACTAACGATAACATTTATTATGACCTATATAAAAATTTCGCGCTGATGATTGGCTAAAGAAGAGATAGTATGTTTATCGCTCACGAACTCTTTTCATATACCCATGCTCACTATATACGTCATGACAAAAGCACCCACTTGAATCTAAGTGTTTCAAAAAATGATCTCATTCAAACTATATGGACAGAGCCAGTCTACAAAGACAAAAATGACATCAAATTGTAGCTGATTTTTTAACCTTATATTGGTTTTAATTTCATTTGAATGACTTCAATGGTGCAGTCAAATCTTTAAGGTAATGGCAAAAAAGACATTGATGGCATTGAATTGATGCAGAGTGATAATCGTGGAAAGGAAGGAGTATGGCCAATAGCACTGGTGAGAAAGTGTCAAGGACTAACTACAGAGGAAGAAGATGTGAGCAGGGCCAGCCTACCTTGAAGTAGTCATCAAACTTGAGGGCCTTATTGGCTTCCCAATCGAAACTAAATCTCTTGAGGTGAATACAAAGATTGGAAGGCAGAGACTTAATACATGTCCTCTTCACTGCGTTTCTCTACAAAATAATCAAACTGTAAATCTTGTAAAAGAAACAGAAAAAGCCTTAAAAAGATGATTGCAGATCAGAGTAGTTGACATCTTGACCAGCTTACATAGCATATAAAATTGGTACACGTGTGCAAACGGCACGAAAAAACACACCTTCAGGTTGCACTTTTCACAGAAGTATGCGTTGTCTCCCTCAAGTAGCTCCCCTTTGACAAACTGAGAAAGAGACTGCTCCAAACTAGGGTTGCTAACAGTCAGGTTGAGGGCGAGAAATGGTTCTTCTCTCTCGTACCTATAGCAAGCGTAAGCTTAGATGGTTTGAACAGCTTTGAATAACCAAACACACTCTGCAGCGCAGTCATTCATAGATATACTTTAGAAATGAGCATAGTTTTATCAACCTCAATTGAGAGAAACGCATCTGAAGATACTAGTTTTTATTACAGCTACCGACATATTCTCCATTATTAATTCACCAACAAGCCGACTATTTTGAGGGTAATACTAGTTGCATTTCGATCAAAAGGTGCTCGATGAATGCACAATCTTAAGCTACATAACCGCTAGCTATTCAATAGAAGGTATTCAAACAAGAGGTAGGTATTCAAACAAGAGGTAGGTATTCAAACGAGAGGTAGGTATTCAACAAGAGGTAGGTATTCAATAGAAGGTAATCAAACATGAGGTAGGTATTCAACAAACAGGTACTTTTAGAAAAGATGCTCAAACAAAAGGTACTTGAATAACTACATCATTACATACTTATGAGAGCATTCCTCGCAATTCTTCTGGTCACTAAAAACACCTTGAAACTTCTTCTCAAATATTTTTGTCTGACCAAGCTTTTTCAGTGTTTCATCTAGCTGGTCAGTGAGAGCGGTGAAGAAATCAAATGCATCCTAAACAACAAAAGCATGTAAGAATGATGGCTGGTGTAGGAGCCCAAAAGTTCAGTTCGGAATAAAAACAAATCTAACCACTTGTATCATATCTCCAAATATCTCCACACATATTTAACCTAAATGAAGAGTAAAAGATCAGAACAACATATGTATGCGGCTGTATAATACCACTAGTTTCTTCATAGGCCACAAGTCACTCATGACATTTAACAAAACAAATGCAAATTTGCACTTTGTTCGAATATACGCTTTTTTGTGATAAGCTGAAGTCTCAATGAAACTCCAATGTGGTGACACAAATCTCCACACCCATTTTTAATTAATCTTTTCATTCTCTATCAACATTTTCATACAAGCAGTTCGATTTGCAAGTCAAAAAGAATATTCTAGGTAAAAGAACTCCATATATCATATTAAATGATGTTAATGAATGATTTGACTGAATGACTTTGCCTCTAGCCAGCCAGAGTACTCTAGCCAGCCAGAATACTCTAGCCAGCCAGAGTACTCTAGCCAGCCAGAGTACTCTAGCCAGCCAGAGTACTCTAGCCAGCCAGAGTACTCTAGCCAGCCAGAGTACTCTAGCTAGCCAGAGTACTCTAGCCAGCCAGAGTACTCTAGCCAGCCAGAGTACTCTAGCCAGCCAGAGTACTCTAGCTAGCCAGAGTACTCTAGCCAGCCAGAGTACTCTAGCCAGCCAGAGTACTCTAGCCAGCCAGAGTACTCTAGCCAGCCAGAGTACTCTAGTCAGCCAGAGTACTCAAGAAAGTTGTGTTAGACCTCCCAAGCTAGATGTCTTGTTTACAATAATCCACTTCAAAAATGTGCTCTATCAATAATTTCAGACAACACAAATTCTTCAAAGGAGACCATTATTTGATTAATTTGAAGAACAACTGACAGTCGTACAGTAGATTATATACACATAGAAAAGGGGTAGCAAACTCTGCTGTTAGGTAACAAAAGGAAGACTTGACAAATATATCGATCACAAAGAGACCTCCATACCTGTTGCTCTCGGACGTTGACACTCTGACCCCAAAGCTTGAAGACATGCCAGAGGTCATCGGGTTCATAAAACTGAAGCTGGCTGAAGAGCAGATGACCAAACACCTTTTGGATCTCATGGAAGACCCTTTGGATAAATGATATTACTCATAACAAAGAAGCTGTCTTATATAAATTAAATAAAATTGATTTAGATATAAATATCAATATAAATAACCTATTCTCTCAAGTCTAATATTAAAAAAATCTCACGTTTTAGTCATATCCACAATATCATCGTCGACTGCGAGCACAGAGTGGGCAACTCCAGGTATCATGAAAAGTTGCTGTACAACAGAGTTCATATAGCATGTCGCTCCTCCATTCTTCAGACCAACAAAGCCTAAGAATAATGTTTACAACTCCATAGTGCTACTTCAGAATACATACACCGTAACACCTTTATTTGAACGCCACCTTTAATAGAATGCCCCTATAAAAGGGTTAAAAATACAATGCCCCCTTTTAATTGAACGCCGCCTCTAGTTGCCCGCCACTTTAACATTTTTTGATTTTTACAAACCCATAATAGAAAATGACCAGAAGAAAAGTGTCCACAAAGTAGTACTGATAATAATGGTCACATCAATAACAATTGTTTTCGTTGTTGCTGCAGTGGTTGCCATGATTTTAGTTACAGTGTACCTTAGAGGAATGATGGTCACAATCATCAGAAACTACACTCTGATCCAAAGTCATTAAGGCCTAAATCAGATCTATCGTTTTTAGATTCGTCCAGAACGTGGTTTACAATCTCACCTGAAGACTTCAAAGCGTTTTGACGAATGATGTGAATCACCTTCAGGAACACTGCACGACTTAATAGCAGCCATTATTATGGTCTCTTCCAACGTTGAAACCATCTTTAAAACCTAAAAGCGTTGTGTCCGTTTTGTAACTCCAAAGCTTTACATTTTTCTTTAAAACTTTGAAAGCGACAATCGAAATACTTTAATAACAGCGCCGCGCTAATATTTCATAATCAAAGTCGTTCCTGGTTCAACTCAGTCTGACACTTTGATTTATATGAAAAAAATTTTTGAAAAAATGTTGAAGCGGACGGCGTTAACATTGATTCACCCAAAGGAGAATGTAAAATATAAGCAAAATTAGCATTGCTTCGCCTGTAAAAGGACTAAACTTATCATCCAAACATCTGCTGAGCTATTCGAAAAATCCAGCATCACACTCTATTTGAACGCCACCTCTAATTAAAAGCCTCTATAGGGAAAGAGTTGAAAAGTATACATGTAGCACAATGGCATTCAAATAAAGGCTTTACGATAAATCTATATAAATCTCAGTGTTTGTGTGTTTTCTGTGATTCTGTAATTCAGTGTGTCCCGCAATTGCTATTAAATCGTGACACGAAAAGCTCGCATCGTACCGGATTTGAACTCATGAAGATTGCACCCCCATGTTTGTTAACCAATCATCTAACCACAAGTCTACGAAGGTTCTTACAATTCCAAGGTTCTTACAACTCCATCGCCCTTACTATATACTGTATAGGCTTTCCCCTATTTTAAACGCTAAATGATGTATAATTGATACAGTGCGCCTACAAGCAACGATGCCCCTGTTACAAAATATTTTTCGCCTACTAAGGTGAATTTGTTTTCTTGCCATATGATAGCAACAAAATTTTCTCTCAAATTGAAATTTGGCGATTTGTGTACTGTTTATATATGTTATTAAGATATATACGTTGCTCGCCATAACAGTTCAGCATTATCCGTTATGGTAAAAACGGATTCACAAACAGATAAGTGATAACAATTTAGTTCAGAGTTTGAAGTTACTAAAATACATACTAAAACTTCCTTTAAGTATGTGTTTAGTGAGCTAAATTCATTTAGGTTAGACTCAGCGTTTGTATTACTTGTCTGTCTCAAAGGTAAAAACTCTCCACGGTACGTTCGGCACGTAGTACGTTGTAATGTTACATATTCAGGCAAATCATAACCACAAGTTATTGTAGGTAACTATAGTTACTAAGGTTAAAGGTTGACTTGCAACAAAATTCACATTACCGTTATTTGATATGAAAAAATTCCCCATGTCTTACTCTGTTGTGTTGTAGGTGCAAAATATGTGGAAAAGTGATTACAAGCTCTTAAAAGCTCAAAAATGAACAGTTAATCGCCGCCACACGAGACCGCCGTAGTTTGGATTCCCTTTCCAAAAATGGATCAAATGTGATGTAGTTGTGAGAGATGGTTTCTGTTTACATTTTCTTGCAACCTTATTCGTCGAAATATTTTCACAAATATACTTCACGCATTCAATAAAACTATGTCTATTATTGTTACGAGTCTGTTTTATCGTCATTGTAATGCTGTCACTTTTAGCACTGATATCTTTTAACTTACCGTAAAAAATCGTTAAACTTATTAACCTTAGCTCGAAAGAGTACATATCATTGTCTGATAATCATGACGAGCCTGTTGGTCACCTGTGATAATCGAAAAGTGCTGCAAAAATTATTTGCGAAGTAGTGGGTCACATGATCAGAGAACGACTTGACGATTGAATAATGCCGAAATAAAACTGTCAAGTAGTGAGCATCTATATTCGATACGGGGTCTTCGGTAAAACTCGAAGTGTTTGTCATAAACTAGTACTACGATAAGTTCTATATTGAGCTTATTATTGACCTTTCAATTCACGTGAGAACATACGTGACAAGACGATGACCAAATTTCGTGGTTACGTCATCAAAATAAAGAGATTCTAATCTACGGGCGCTTTTCGTTTTTGAGCTTTTAAGAGCTTGTAATCACATTTCCACATATTTGGCACTTACAACACAACAGAGTAAAACATGGTGAACCTTTTGATACCAAATAACTGTAATGTGAATTTTGTTGCAAGTCAACTTTTAACATATTGTTTTGTTACCATTTTTTAATGATTATGATTTTGATGATTTTTACCAGGTGTTTGCATTAAATAATTACTGTGGGTTTCTAGATGATAAGTTCACCTTATGATGCCAACACTGAAACAAACTCAAATCCTATACTTGTACACCAAAGAATTTGTCACTGTAATCATAGCGATATAGACTATATTTAGCCATTACTGGCTAATGATTTCACATTTACATTTAAACACCTATATGGTTTTATTTTGCCTCTTAAATTATTTTACCAAAAACACTTCTTTCATTATATAAAAATTTAAAAATTGCAGCTGTTTGGAAAAGTTTGGAAACCTTTACAGTTGTTTTATTTTTTCTCTTAAATCATTTGAACTGCTAAAAACACTTTTCTCGTGATATGAAGTTAAAAGTTAGAATGGCAAATGTTGTATATGTTGAACAAAAATAAATTTTCTGTCCAAAGACTTTTTTTATTACCCTGGTAACGCCAGGCATTCACCTAGTAAATAATATTCACAACTTTATGGAAGCACTATAAGGTATGATATATATTATATTCTCAGCTCTATGGAACCAATCTAAGGTATGATATATATTATATTCTCAGCTCTATGGAAGCACTATAAGGTATGATATATATTATATTCTCAGCTCTATGGAAGCACTCTAAGGTATGATATATATTATATTCTCAGCTCTATGGAACCAATCTAAGGTATGATATATATTATATTCTCAGCTCTATGGAACCACTCTGGGGTATGATATATATTATATTCTCAGCTCTATGGAACCAATCTAAGGTATGATATATATTATATTCTCAGCTCTATGGAACCAATCTAACGTATGATATATATTATATTCTCAGCTCTATGGAACCACTCTAAGGTATGATATATATTATATTCTCAGCTCTACGGAACCACTCTAAGTAATGATATATACATGTATTATATTCTCAGCTCTATGGAACCACTATAAGATATGATATCTATTATATTCTCAGCTCTATGGAACCACTATAAGGTATGATATATATTATATTCTCAGCTCTATGGAACCACTATAAGGTATGATATATATTATATTCTTAGCTCTATGGAACCACTATAAGGTATGATATATATTATATTCTCAGCTCTATGGAACCACAATAAGGTATGATATATATTATATTCTCAGCACCATGGATCCATGATATATAATCACAATAGTTTCCTGCGTGCTTCTAACAATTTATTTAACCCTAGAAGCTTAATAGCAATAATAGTTGAAGTTACCTTACCTGAGCTAGAGCTTCTCTCTAATGGAGGCATGTATTCCTATTAATAGTAGGAGTTAACTTACCTGAGCTAAAGCTTCTCTCTAATAGAGGCATGTATTCTTATTAATAGTAGGAGTTACCTTACCTTACCTCAGCTAAAGCTTCTCTCTAACAGAGGCATGTATTCTAGTGCTGTGCACGAGTACTTCTTGGTCAACGGGTTTAGACCCGCCCCCTTCTGTTCGGGTTTTTCGAGTATCGGGTAGCTAGTAGTGCTAGGCTCGGGTATTTCTTTGCCTACGAGTTTTTCGGGTATCGGGTTTGTTGTTATGGATTTTATGTTTAAATTTTATAAACATATATATCTTCAAATTTACAAAGCAATTATATTTTTTTTCAATTTATTTATCATTTTTCAGTTTTTAACGACTAACATTCGTACTCGCAGCGTTAACAGGCGGATTGTTAAACAGTCAAGATAGTCTGGGGCCACAGGGCATTTTCGTGTCAACAGGTGGCAGAAGATAGGGTCTATGGTAGCTTAATATGTTATAATATATTATGTTAATATGTAGCTTAGCATGTTCTATATACCTCTCTGACTTTTTGTAGATGGTGCTCCAAATCTCATAAAAAAACTTTACATTATCGGCTTTTTCCGTTAGTAAGGCTTGTTGGCTTAGTAAAACTTGCAGTTATAATGAATTATGTAATCCATAATAGCTAGCTGTGGTAATCCATAATAGCTAGCTGTGGTAATCCATAATAGCTAGCTGTGGTAATCCATAATAGCTAGCTGTGGTAATCCATAATAGCTAGCTGTGGTAATCAATTTAAACAGCGTTATTAAATTTTCACTCCTACTACCAACGCTGATAGCAGTTTCTAACAAGGCGATAACGGAAACAGACTAAGGACCTATGTGTTATGGATGAAAGCATACACGCGCCGTATTAAAAAAGGCATAGATTTGTTTACGAAGCCGATTTGGGTAATTGCGCAAATAAAATCTGATTTAAGTATTTCTACTCACCTTTTAATGACAAGTAATCACTGCTTGACTACAATATCTCCGGTAGGTAGGTATGGTAGATAAGGTATGAGATGCTTTATTCTATGTATTAAATTAAAGACTCGTTATACCCCATTGTCTGCCTCCTTAGCAAAAATGACACAGAAATGCCCTGTGGCCCCAGACTAAGAGCGCAGGGTGCAATAGACCGAGTTTTTGTTCACACTACCCGACGGATCCGTGTACCAAAACCCGAACTCGAAAGTCAAAACCCGAACCCGAAAGACCGGAATACCCGAAATCTCTATTACCCGATACTCGAGAGTAGATAAACCCGCGAGTTCAAAAGTATTACTACCCGTGCCTAGCACTAATGTATTCCTATTAATAATAGGAGTTACCTTACCTGAACTAGAGCTTCACTTTAAAGGTTGACTTGCAACAAAATTCACATTACAGTTATTTGGTATCAAAACATTCACCCATGTCTTACTCTGTTGTGTAGTAGGTGCCAAATATGTGGAAACGTGATTACAAGCTCTTGAAAGCTCAAACACGAAAAGCCGCCGTAGATTGGAATCTATTTATTTCTCTGATGTAGTCATTACAGCTTGGCTATTGTCTTGTTCCTGATGTTCTAACGTGAATTGAAAGGCCAATAAAAAGCTCAATATAAAACTTATCGTAGTACTAGTTTATGACAAACACTTCGTGTTTCATCGAAGACCCCATAGCAAATATAGATGCTCGCTACTTTACAGTTTTGTTTCGGCTTGATCTCATCGTCAAGTCGTAATCTGATCATGTGACTTAATACTTCGCAAATAATTTTTGCAGCGCTTTTCGATTATCACAGTTGACCAACAGGCTTGTCTTGATTATCAGACAATGATATGTACTCCTTCAAGGTAAGATTAAAAAATTGGAGTTATAAGATATCAGTGCTAAAAGTGACAGCATTACAATGACGATAAAACAGACGCGTAAGAACAATAGACATGGTTTTATTGAATGCGTGAAGTATATTTGTGAAAATATTTCGACGAATAAGGTTGCATGAAAGTGTAAACCGCAACCATCTCCCACAACTACGTCACATTTGAGCCGTTTTGGAAAGAAAATCCAAACTACGGGGGTCTCGTGTGGCTGCGACTAACTGTTCGTTTTTTAGCTTTTAAGAGCTTGTAATCACATTCCCACATATTTTGGACCTAAAACACAACAGAGTAAGACAGGGTGAATCTTTTGATATCAAATAACTGTAATGTGAATTTTGTTGCGAGTCAACTTTTAATGGAGGCAAATATTCCTACTAATAGTTGAAGTTAACTTACCTCAGCTAGAGCTTCTCTCTAATGGAGGTATGTATTCCTATTAATAGTAAAAGCTAACTTACCTGAGCTAGACCGCCCCTCTACAGGAGGCATGTATTCCCATTCCGTCGTCTCTACAGTATTGTGGTGCCATGAAATGAGTTTATCAGCCAGGACCTGCAAACCAACTGGGTTGCCTTTGCATATCTCTATCAGGAGGTTATAAGCAGCGGACTGAGTAAGAGGCACCATACACCTGCCAACATCAAGGACTACGCATGTGACAACCTCCCAGCTAGGTATGAAACAAAAGCAGGAAGACACATATGAATGATCACACCTACAGTCATAGCAACTGCTAAAGTCACAGTTACATTCACAACTAGTCATAGCTACAGTCATAGCGACAGTCATAGCGACAGTCATAGCTACAGTCACAGCTACAGTCATAGCAACAGTCACGACTACAGTCACAGCTACAGTCACAGCTTAAGTCATAGTTACAGTCACAGCTACAGTCACAGCTACAATCATAGCTACGATCATAGCTACAGTCATAGCGACAGTCACCACTACAGTCATAGCGACAGTCACAGCTATAATCATAGCTAAAGTCATAGCTACAGCCATAGCTACAGTCACAGCTACAGTCATAGCTACAGTCACAGTTACAGTCACAGCTACAGTAATAGCAACAGTCATAGCTACAGTCACAGCTACAGTCATAGCTACAGTCATAGCTACAGTCATAGCAAATCATAGCTACAGTCATAGCTAGTCACAGCTACAGTCACAGCTACAGTCACAGCTACAGTCATAGCTACAGTCACAGCTACAGTCATAGCTACAGTCACCGCTACAGTCACAGCTACAGTCACAGCTACAATCATAGCTACGATCATAGCTACAGTCATAGCGACAGTCACCACTACAGTCATAGCGACAGTCACAGCTATAATCATAGCTAAAGTCATAGCTACAGCCATAGCTACAGTCACAGCTACAGTCATAGCTACAGTCACAGTTACAGTCACAGCTACAGTAATAGCAACAGTCATAGCTACAGTCACAGCTACAGTCATAGCTACAGTCATAGCTACAGTCATAGCAAATCATAGCTACAGTCATAGCTAGTCACAGCTACAGTCACAGCTACAGTCATAGCTACAGTCACAGCTACAGTCACAGCTACAGTCACAGCTACAGTCATAGCTACAGTCACAGCTACAGTCATAGCTACAGTCACCGCTACAGTCACAGCTACAGTCACAGCTACAGTCATAGCTACAGTCACAGCTACAGTCACAGCTACAGTCATAGCTACAGTCATAGCTACAGTCATAGCTACAGTCACAGCTACAGTCATAGCTACAGTCACAGCTACAGTCACAGCTACAGTCATAGCTACAGTCACAGCTAGTCATAGCTACAGTCACAGCTACAGTCATAGCTACAGTCACAGCTACAGTCACAGCTACAGTCATCAGCTACAGTCATCAGCTACAGTCATAGCAACAGTCACAGCTACAGTCATAGCAACAGCTATTAGTATAGTAAATTGGTCTGAATTGATTACTAATCAACTGAGTAAAGCACTTTCACACAGAAACTAACAATTAGTTCAACTCCAATCACATTTCTTATCAAACATCCAACCCTGACTGGCAAGGGTGACTGTTAAGTTGTATTATTGGGTGTAGTAATGGTTGCATTATATGTATTACTAGTTGAACTCCCAGTTTTGCATGGGTAATAAAAAGGTTTTGCACAGAAAATCAACATTTAACTTTTAAAATGAGAGTGTTTGTTTATTTCTGTCTGTGATACAAGTTTAATTCAGTTAACGCTATACCTATATACATGTATAGCATTTTGGGGAAGTCTGGGCAGGCATTCTTCTTCTAGTAAAATTATCTTCTGGTAAATTAGTTCAATGGTAAAGCGTAAGCATTTTAATCAATCGCCATTACAGATCAGCGGGTGTAATGACCATGCGCGGGTGTAATGACCATGCGCGCAATAAATCCATTAAGTATCGAGAGTAGGCTGCGTGTCTGAGTGTGTTAGCTCACCTGTCTGCGGACCAGGTCCTGGAAGTCCAATGAGAATCAGATTTTTTGTTGGTAAAAATTTATCGCTATAGCTGAACACACAACAGACAAACACTTAGATTTATATATATACTAGCTATTATATATTAGATTATATATATACTAGCTATTATATATTAGATTATATATATACTAGCTATTATATATTAGATTATATATATATACTAGCTATTATATATTAGATTATATATATACTAGCTATTATATATTAGATTATATATATACTAGCTATTATATATTAGATTATATATATACTAGCTATTATATATTAGATTATATATATACTAGCTATTATATATTAGATTATATATACACTAGCTATTATATATTAGATTATATAGATTAAGCAGTTTATATTATGATCAGAGGCAGCTCACTTTGGGGAAAATTCAGCTAGAGAATCACGAGAGTCAGCACACTTCTCCAGTTTGGCAGCAGGAAAGAGAAAGTCATCAAGGAGAGTGTGTATAAGAGCTGTGTGTCTTTCTTTGTCAACACCTTCACAGGTAAGCAGGCAACTGACAAGCCGAAGGTGTCCTAATAAAATACGATGGTAGAGCGAGAACCGAGGCTATGTTTGGTTCATAACCTGTGTTTGATTAAACACCTAGGGTCGGATGAGGCAGGGCCTTAGAGCACCGGCGAAGGTAACACTTCATCTCATTTACCTATATAATATATATTATAATATATATTTTAGACTGAAAGTTTTAATGAGTGTACACAAATGACAGCAGCAGGGTTCAGTACCTTTAACAACATTAAGAACTACAAGATTAAAGTGACCAGTTACCTTACCCTCTCTTGACCATAGCTTATGCCCACTATAACATAAATATTTCTCAGATACTCACCTTCCATCCAATTATGGATAAAATTAGCCTGGGAACTCATGGTATAAGGCCTACAGTGGACTCTAAAAGACACTGAATGTGTGTTCAATCCAGACTGACTGTTGACCTTCACCCTACTTTATCAACTCGGTTAAATAAATCGAATTGATGACCAATCTTATCTTTCATTAACTATCCAGCTAATGCTATGAGATGGAGCCACAAATTTAGTGCGTGCATGGAAGAACAAGTCTAGCGGAGCAAGGCTGAGAGAATGAGTCTAGGGAAACAAGGCTGAGAGAATGAGTCTAGAGAAACAAGGCTGAGAGAATGAGTCTAGGGAAACAAGGCTGAGAGAATGAGTCTAGGGAAACAAGGCTGAGAGAATGAGTCCAGAGAAACAAGGCTGAGAGAATGAGTCTAGAGAAACAAGGCTGAGAGAATGAGTCTAGCGAAACAAGGCTGAGAGAACAAGTCTAGAGAAACAAGGCTGAGAGAATGAGTCTAGGGAAACAAGGCTGAGAGAATGAGTCTAGAGAAACAAGGCTGAGAGAATGAATCTAGGGAAACAAGGCTGAGAGAATGAGTCTAGGGAAACAAGGCTGAGAGAATGAGTCTAGGGAAACAAGGCTGAGAGAACAAGTCTAGAGAAACAAGGCTGAGAGAATGAGTCTAGGGAAACAAGGCTGAAAGAACAAGTCTAGAGAAACAAGGCTGAGAGAATGAGTCTAGGGAAACAAGGCTGAGAGAACAAGTCTAGAGAAACAAGACTGAGAGAATGAGTCTAGGGAAACAAGGCTGAGAGAATGAGTCTAGAGAAACAAAGCTGAGAGAATGAGTCTAGGAAAACAAGGCTGAGAGAATGAGTCTAGAGAAACAAGGCTGAGAGAATGAGCCTAGGGAAACAAGGCTGAGAGAATGAGTCTAGAGAAACAAGGCTGAGAGAACAAGTCTAGAGAAACAAGGCTGAGAGAATGAGTCTAGGGAAACAAGGCTGAGAGAATGAGTCTAGCGAAACAAGGCTGAGAGAACACGTCTAGAGAAACAAGGCTGAGAGAATGAGTCTAGGGAAACAAGGCTGAGAGAATGAGTCTAGCGAAACAAGGCTGAGAGAATGAGTCTAGCGAAACAAGGCTGAGAGAACACGTCTAGAGAAACAAGGCTGAGAGAATGAGTCTAGAGAAACAAGGCTGAGAGAATGAGTCTAGGGAAACAAGGCTGAGAGAACAAGTCTAGCGGAGCAAGGCTGAGAGAATGAGTCTAGGGAAACAAGGCTGAGAGAATGAGTCTAGAGAAACAAGGCTGAGAGAATGAGTCTAGAGAAACAAGGCTGAGAGAACAAGTCTAGAGAAACAAGGCTGAGAGAATGAGTCTAGGGAAACAAGGCTGAGAGAACAAGTCTAGGGAAACAAGGCTGAGAGAATGAGTCTAGGGAAACAAGGCTGCGAGAATGAGTCTAGGGAAACAAGGCTGAGAGAATGAGTCCAGAGAAACAAGGCTGAGAGAATGAGTCTAGGGAAACAAGGCTGAGAGAATGAGTCTAGAGAAACAAAGCTGAGAGAATGAGTCTAGGAAAACAAGGCTGAGAGAATGAGTCTAGAGAAACAAGGCTGAGAGAATGAGCCTAGGGAAACAAGGCTGAGAGAATGAGTCTAGAGAAACAAGGCTGAGAGAACAAGTCTAGAGAAACAAGGCTGAGAGAATGAGTCTAGGGAAACAAGGCTGAGAGAATGAGTCTAGCGAAACAAGGCTGAGAGAACACGTCTAGAGAAACAAGGCTGAGAGAATGAGTCTAGGGAAACAAGGCTGAGAGAATGAGTCTAGCAAAACAAGGCTGAGAGAATGAGTCTAGCGAAACAAGGCTGAGAGAACACGTCTAGAGAAACAAGGCTGAGAGAATGAGTCTAGAGAAAGAAGGCTGAGAGAATGAGTCTAGGGAAACAAGGCTGAGAGAACAAGTCTAGCGAAGCAAGGCTGAGAGAATGAGTCTAGGGAAACAAGGCTGAGAGAATGAGTCTAGAGAAACAAGGCTGAGAGAATGAGTCTAGAGAAACAAGGCTGAGAGAACAAGTCTAGAGAAACAAGGCTGAGAGAATGAGTCTAGGGAAACAAGGCTGAGAGAACAAGTCTAGGGAAACAAGGCTGAGAGAATGAGTCTAGGGAAACAAGGCTGAGAGAATGAGTCTAGGGAAACAAGGCTGAGAGAATGAGTCTAGGGAAACAAGGCTGAGAGAATGAGTCTAGGGAAACAAGGCTGAGAGAATGAGTCCAGAGAAACAAGGCTGAGAGAATGAGTCTAGGGAAACAAGGCTGAGAGAATGAGTCTAGGGAAACAAGGCTGAGAGAATGAGTCTAGGGAAACAAGGCTGAGAGAACAAGTCTAGAGAAACAAGGCTGAGAGAATGAGTCTAGAGAAACAAGGCTGAAAGAACAAGTCTAGGGAAACAAGGCTGAGAGAATGAGTCTAGGGAAACAAGGCTGAGAGAACAAGTCTAGAGAAACAAGACTGAGAGAATGAGTCTAGGGAAACAAGGCTGAGAGAATGAGTCTAGAGAAACAAAGCTGAGAGAATGAGTCTAGGGAAACACGGCTGAGAGAATGAGTCTAGGGAAACAAGGCTGAGAGAATGAGTCTAGGGAAACAAGGCTGAGAGAACAAGTCTAGAGAAACAAGGCTGAGAGAATGAGTCTAGGGAAACAAGGCTGAGAGAATGAGTCTAGGGAAACAAGGCTGAGAGAATGAGTCTAGAGAAACAAGGCTGAGAGAATGAGTCTAGAGAAACAAGGCTGAGAGAATGAGTCTAGGGAAACAAGGCTGAGAGAATGAGTCTAGGAAAACAAGGCTGAGAGAACAAGTCTAGAGAAACAAGGCTGAGAGAATGAGTCTAGGGAAACAAGGCTGAGAGAATGAGTCTAGCGAAACAAGGCTGAGAGAACAAGTCTAGAGAAACAAGGCTGAGAGAATGAGTCTAGAGAAACAAGGCTGAGAGAATGAGTCTAGGGAAACAAGGCTGAGAGAACAAGTCTAGAGAAACAAGGCTGAGAGAATGAGTCTAGAGAAACAAGGCTGAGAGAACAAGTCTAGAGAAACAAGGCTGAGAGAATGAGTCTAGGGAAACAAGGCTGAGAGAATGAGTCTAGGAAAACAAGGCTGAGAGAATGAGTCTAGAGAAACAAGGCTGAGAGAATGAGTCTAGCGAAACAAGGCTGAGAGAACAAGTCTAGAGAAACAAGGCTGAGAGAACAAGTCTAGAGAAACAAGGCTGAGAGAATGAGTCTAGGGAAACAAGGCTGAGAGAATGAGTCTTGGGAAACAAGGCTGAGAGAATGAGTCTAGCGAAACAAGGCTGAGAGAATGAGTCTAGCGAAACAAGGCTGAGGCTGAGAGAACAAGTCTAGAGAAACAAGGCTGAGAGAATGAGTCTAGGGAAACAAGGCTGAGAGAACAAGTCTAGAGAAACAAGGCTGAGAGAACAAGTCTAGAGAAACAAGGCTGAGAGAATGAGTCTAGGGAAACAAGGCTGAGAGAATGAGTCTAGGGAAACAAGGCTGAGAGAATGAGTCTAGGGAAACAAGGCTGAGAGAATGAGTCTAGCGAAACAAGGCTGGGAGAACGAGTCAGTAATAAAAATGATGGAAGAATTAAAAGAAACAGTAAACTGTGGACAATGTAAACAAAAGTTTGTTTCTACTATTCATGTTACAAAGAAAACTTTGCGACTTATATGCAAAGACCTAAACATACCCCTTAAAAACCATTGCTTACCACCTAACAGCTTAATAACAAACACTACCAGTGCTCTTCCCTTAGCTAAGCTATCACAGTATTCTACCTGCCTCACCGCTTATTTAATACTCCAGAATAACTGCCTTAAAGGTTGACTTGCAACAAAATTCACATTACAGTTATTTGATATGAAAAGATTCACCATGTCTTACTCTGTAGTGTTGTACGTGCAAAATATGTGGAAATGTGATTACAAGCTCTTAAAAGCTCAAAAACGAACAGTTAATCGCAGCCCCACGAGACTGCCGTAGTTTGGATTCTCTTTCCAAAACGGCTCAAATGTGACGTAGCTGTGGTAGATGGTTTCTGTTTACACTTTCATGCAACCTTATTCGTCGAAATATTTTCACAAATATACTTCACGCATTCAATAAAACCATGTCTATTGTTCTTACGCATCTGTTTCATCGTCATTGTAATGCTGTCATTTTTAGCAGTGATATCTTATAACTTACCGTAAAAATTCGTTCAATTTTTTAGCCTTAACTTCAAGGAGTACATATCATTGTCTGGTAATCATGACGAGCCTGTTGGTCACTTGTGATAATCGAAAAGTGCTGCAGAAATTATTTGCGAAGTATTGGGTCACATGATCAGATTACGACTTGCCGATTAGACTAAACCGAAACAAAACTGTAAAGTAGCGAGTCTTCGGGTCTTCTAGCGAGTCTTAGGTACAACCTGAAGTGTTTGTCATAAACTAGTGCTACGATAAGTTTTATATTGAGCTTTTTATTGGCCTTTCAATTCACGTGAGAACATCACGTGACAAGACAATAACCAAATTTCATGACTACATCAGAGAAATAAACAGATTCCAATCTACGGCGGCTTTTGAGCTTTTGTGAGTTTGTAATCACATTTCCACAAATTTGGCACCTACAACACAACACATGGTGAATCTTATGATACCAAATAACTGTAATGTGAATTTTGTTGCAAGTCAACCTTTAAATATTTCAGCTATAGTTTTCAAACCATAAACCTTGATCACAAAACCAGGACCAGATTTAAATTACCTAGTGCCAAAAACAACAACTAACTCAACAGCAACCTGCTAAATTCATTTAATAGCCTCTGCACTCGTTTAAGAGCTCTTCTTCTGCAATCTTGTAAAACAAAACTCAAACTATGCCTACTATCCTTCGACTAATATACCATTCAGCATTTAGCCTTAGCTATTTTAACATTTCTGTATTATACTTGTTTTCATAACTAGAAATATGTTGTCATAGGTATGCATAGCTATTTTCACAGAGCTTATATTTGTCCACTTCTTGTTTAAACAATACCCACATCGGTACTCAACTTGTTTTTCACATATTTCATGCTTTCAGTTCCAACATTATTATATTAGTTAGACCACTGATTAGATTTAGTAAAATATGACTGTTGACCACAATAAAGATTGCTCATAATAATAATAAGCTGTTAAAAAAAATTGATATCCAGAAGAACGATTTAAAAAGAAAAATTGAGCGGGTAGAGATTTTACCTGTCAGAAGAATATCATCAGTAGAGGCATCAGATCCCCGTTTACAAGATGGCTGGAAATTCCCTAACCAGGCGAGTTCATCTTCTAGATGGCTGAGGACGTTCATCTCTAAAACCACTTTCTCTTCCGGACTCAACTGCTTTAGGAGCTCGCATCGAAGGTCAAAATACTGGAGACATTGTGAGAGCAACCTCTGCAAAGTCCAGCCTGTATGCTAGCCATGCTAACTAAACAAGCGCTCACATGCGCCAACTAGGATTAAGACAATATCCATAACTCTCACTCAACATAACTTACTAATCATAACATCGGTTCTACGGGTTAAACAAAAGAAATGTCCATTTAAACAATAAAAAGGCAGCAGCTTATTTGTCACATTACAACGAGCAACTTTGTCTTTTCAAAAGCTAATTAAAACTAACCTGTCGAGCACCACGGGTTGTGCAATTGGTCACCCAATAAGGAAGTCTGGCCTGGAGGATCACCTTGAGAAGAAACAGTTTTGGACTTTCAGCTTGAACATTGGGTCCAAGAGAGAGAGCTGACAACTTGCTGAGACATCGGCAAGCGCAAGATCGCACCTCCTCTCGACAGCATCCAGTCAAAACATCCAGTAGGAAGTCGGCAACATTAGGTAAGGTATAGAAACAACCTGCGTGTATATATATGGCTTCAAACAAGCACCGCTAAAATGACTCTTCAAAGGGTTTAGCTAAGCTTTGGCGTTCCCTGCATTCTCTCTTAGTAAAATCACAATCATCTCAGCATCTTCAGCAATCATCTACAGTCAATACAGTCATATCAACATCATCTCTTAATACAGTCAATACAGTCATATCAACATCATCTCTTAATACTGTCAATACAGTCGTAAAAGGGTCAGTCCATAAGTTTTCGGTATTTTGTCATAATGATTGAGCTATTATTTGCAGAATGTTCAAATTTTGAACACTCAAATATTGCGAAGTTACAATCCATGCACAAAATTACATCAGAACAGTTCAATGTTTTTCATTTTTTTAAATTAAACATGGTTACCAAACTGGTTACTAAGCCTAGAACAGAGGGCAATAATAAGACTTTTACTAACCGAAGGTGTCAAAACAGCTGAAATATATTCTAGAATAAAGGTAAAATATGACTGTAACTGTCTGTCAAAACCATCTTGTTATGAATGAACCAAGTTTTCAATTAAGGCAGAATTGAGATTTAGGACGAAGAGCGAAGTGGTAGAACAGTGGATACTTTAACTTCCGACACCATAGCAGATAGAAGAGTGAGGTGGTAGAACAGTGGATACTTTAACTTCCGACACCATAGAAGATAGAAGAGTGAAGTAGTAGAACAGTGGATACTTTAACTTCCGACACCATAGCAGATAGAAGAGTGAGGTGGTAGAACAGTGGATACTTTAACTTCCGACACCATAGAAGATAGAAGAGCGAAGTAGTAGAACAGTGGATACTTTAACTGCCCACACCATAGAAGATAGAAGAGTGAAGTAGTAGAACAGTGGATACTTTAACTTCCGACACCATAGAAGATAGAAGAGTGAAGTAGTAGAACAGTGGATACTTTAACTTCCGACACCATAGAAGATAGAAGAGTGAAGTAGTAGAACAGTGGATACTTTAACTGCCCACACCATAGAAGATAGAAGAGTGAAGTAGTAGAACAGTGGATACTTTAACTTCCGACACCATAGAAGATAGAAGAGTGAAGTAGTAGAACAGTGGATACTTTAACTTCCGACACCATAGAAGATAGAAGAGTGAAGTAGTAGAACAGTAGATACTTTAACTTCCGACACCATAGAAGATAGAAGAGTGAAGTAGTAGAACAGTGGATACTTTAACTTCCGACACCTTCTGTCAGAAGATAGAAGAGTGAAGATACTGATAGAAGGGTGAAAATTGATGACTTAACAGAGAAATTAAGTTTCTCATGGCATGAATAATGCATGAAACATTGGGATTCATTCAAGTCAGTGCTCATTAGGTCCAAAGATGGTTGCAGGTAGGGCTTTGCCAGGTTTAGAAAGGAAGGAAACAACCTCCGTAACAGAATTGCCTCATTGAAAAGGGCACTGACTTTATAAAAAAATTAAAGGTATGTCTCTATCTAAATTTAAAATAAAGTTATAACAAACTTCCAAATACTTAGTGACTGACCCTCATACAATCATTTCAACATCTTATCTTAACATTATCAATTCAGCCATACAATCACCTAATTTACACATTTTATGATGAATGACTTAAAATTTGGGCAATGTGTCTCAACATTGAAGCAATTTTTAACAAATTTTTAACAAAGTATCTTGCAATGCAATAAATCAGTAAATATGTATACGAATCCCATTCACACAGTCTGCTTCTATGGTGCTCAAAAAATATTAAATATGCTCATTCCTTTTCCCTTCTAAAATTGTGAATCACAAGAAGACTAGTGGCCATTTAAAACCTTTATTGATTTTGACCTGTTTTACTCAAAAACCATCAAGCCTGTTAAACACAGATAAGAACCAACTTGTTCAACTAAAATACCATCTGACTTGTTCAACACAGATACCATCTGACCTGTCCAACACAGATACCATCTGACCTGTTCAACACAGATACAATCTGATGTTTTATACATATACCAAATGCACAGAGGCAACCTTGGCATACCTATGAGCTCGGGGCGTGCACATAGACAGAGAACTAGAACCTCAAACGCTTTCACAGCTATTCTGGAGTCTATCGTATCTACAGAGGTTTGGGTGAGGCAGATCCCAGCTTGCAGACACATGATCTCTGTGTCACTACATGAGCTGGCACTACTGTCTGCAAAAGAAAACAAGGGATGAAAGAAAATGAACTCTAGATACTCCCCCTTAACAACCCTCTATGACAAGCTGCAGTTAATAGCTAACAAGCTGCCAGTGACTGGTAACTAAGCAAATGCTCAAAGAAGTAGAATACAAGTCGCATCACAATATTAGTAAGGATTACATAAAACAACCTATGCAATCATGTTAGTAACCTAATTAAAAGAATAACACTGTCTCTTACTTGTATAAAGTAATGTTTTCTTATAAGCTGTTAACAGGATTGAATTTTGTTGCCAAAGGATAATAATAACTATGAAGATAATAATTATAAAGTATATGTAACTTTTGAGGGTATTTTAAATCAACATCCGAAGCAAAACCAATGACCTTTGTATCTCTATACAGGTATACCTCTACACCTACAGACGATGTAAACCAATGTCCTTTCTATCACTATACAGTCAAACCTCTACTCCTACAGATGATATAAACCAATGTCCTTTGTATCTCTATACAGTTAAACCTCTACCCCTACAGACGATATAAACCAATGTCCTTTGTATCTCTATACAGTTAAACCTCTACCCCTACAAATGATGTGAACCGATGTCCTTTGTATCTTTCTACAGTTAAACCTCTACTCGTACAGAAGATATAAACCAATGTCTTTTGTATCTCTATACAAGTAAACCTCTACACCTACAGATGATATAAACCAATGTCCTTTGTATCTCTATACAGTTAAACCTCTACTCCTACAGACGATATAAACCGATTTCCTTTGTATTTTTATACAGTCAAACCTCTACTCCTACAGCCAACGTAAAAGTTGAGCCAACACTTCCCACTAAAGCCCCTGAAGTCATTGCATACATACGATCATCAAAGTTTCTGAAAACATAGCAGTTTCGAGAATGAATGTAAAGAGGCTACTAAAGATAAATATATGATGTAAAAAAAATATTGGCATAAAGTTAAGTAGCTAAACCGATATCTATTCATCTTTTCTTCAATAGATGTAACTTGCAAAACTTGCGACAACTCTACCATTGCTCATAGTACAGTAGACGCTCCTATAACGTATACCACCTATAACGGAAATTCCAGATAAAGTAAGCCATTTATGTGAAGTTTTTGCTTCGCCCTACATGTATGTAGAAAATTCCATTTAACGTAAAGTGTCCAGTCGGGACAAGTTCTCAAATTCTATTTGAATGGTAACTAGTGAGAAAAAACAACCAACATATAGCGTTATATACAACTTCCATGACATTTTAGTTCGTCATGAAAGATCGTTAAATGTGTCGAAAAAATAGAGAATAGGTAGCTGCGCAATTGTTCATAAATACTTAAAGGTTGACTTGCAACAAAATTCACATTACAGTTATTTGATATCAAAAGATTCACCATGTCTTATTCTGTTGTGTTGTAGGTGCAAAATATGTGGGAATGTGATTAAAAGCTCGTAAAAACTAAAAAACGAACAGTTAATCGCAGCCACACGAGACCGCCGTAATTTGGATTCCCTTTCCAAAACGGCTCAAATGTGACGTGTAGTTGTACAAGATGGCTTCTGTTTACACTTTCATGCAACCTTATTCGTCGAAATCTTCTCACAAATATACTTCACGCATTCAATAAAACTATGTCTATTGTTCTTAAGCATCTGTTTTATCGTCATTGTAATGCTGTCACTTTTAACACTGATATCTTATAACTTACCGTAAAAAAATCATGTAATTTTTTAACCTTACCCCGAAGGAGTACATATCATTGTCTAATAATCATGACGAGCCTGTGGGTCACCTTTGATAATTGAAAATCGCTGCAGAAATTATTTGCGAAGTATTGTCACATGATCAGACTACGACTAGACGATTAGACCAAGTCGAAACAAAACTGTCAAGTAGCGAGCATCTATATTTGATACAGGGTCTTCAGTAAAACTCGAAGTGTTTGTCATAAACTAGTGCTACGATAAGTTTTATATTGACCTTGTTATTGGCCTTTCAATTCACGTGAGAACATCACATGACAAGAAAATAACCAAACTGTAATGACTACATCAGAGAAATAAACAGATTCCAATCTAAGGCGGCTTTTCGTTTTTGAGCTTTTAAGAGCTTGTAATCACATTTCCACATATTTGGCACCTACAACACAACAGAGTAAGACATGGTGAATCTTTTGATACCAAATAACTGTAATGTGAATTTTGTTGCAAGTCAACCTTTAAAGGCAATCGATTGGTGCAGGTGTTACAGCGTCAGTCTACCAATCTGAATTTCATGAGGGAGTATCGTCGAAAGTTTTCGTTTATCCTAGCCTTGAGCACTGGATACAGCTAGACGACGTAAAGGTAGACACCACTGTATTTATAGTTTATATATATAAATCTCATAGTTTACGTGTCTGTAATATATAGCTATAACTATTAAAATATTGGAATGAAAAACTCGCTTCGTGCCGGAATTGAACTAACGGAGTTTGCAATCGCGAGTTTCTGACCACGCGTTTAACCCATGAGCTACAGTCTTTAGAATTTTATAGCTCTTATATAACGTATATCATTTTCTCAATTGCGCACACTATATGATGTATATATATATATATTTCTCAAAATTTGTCATCTGTTTTCGGTATGTCCTGCTATAGCTCTTAAAATTTTGTAATTAAAATATCACATTTTGTTGGACTTGAACTCACAAACATTGCAACCGTAGTTTTGCAATTCAGTCCTCTAACCCCGAGACCACAAAGCTGTTGCAATTCAGTCTTCTAACCACGAGACCACAAAGCTGTTGCAATTCAGTCCTTTAACCCCGAGACCACAAAGCTGTTGCAATTCAGTCCTCTAACCCGGAGACCACAAAGCTGTTGCAATTCAGTCCTCTAACCACGAGACCACAAAGCTGTTGCAATTCAGTCCTCTAACCCCGAGACCACAAAGCTGTTGCAATTCAGTCCTCTAACCCCAAGACTACAAAGCTGTTGCAATTCAGTCCTTTAACTCCGAGACCACAAAGCTGTTGTAATTCAGTCCTCTAACCCGAGACCACAAAGCTGTTGCAATTCAGTCCTCTAACCCCGAGACCACAAAGCTGCTGCAATTCAGTCCTTTAACCCCGAGACCCCAAAGCTGTTGTAATTCAGTCCTTTAATCCCGAGACCACAAAGCTGTTGCGATTCAGTCCTCTAACCACGAGACCACAAAGCTGTTGCAATTCATCATTTTTACTACACACTGTATAGATCCTTTTCCATTTTCAAACCCAAAATGACGTATTAATTAAAACTCCATGAACTCTTTTAGCTTCATGAAACGCATTACTTTTCCGTTTTCAACGTACTAGGGCTAATTTATTTTCAGCAAAACTATATCAACAATAGTTTCTCTCGAAATTAAAATTTGGCGATTGTTATATTGATTACGGTGAAATAACGATTTTTATTGGGTTTTCTCAGTTTGTACTAATTGTATCATTACAAAATCATCTGTTTCGTAGTTTACATACTTGCTATTTACTACACATCTACATTTCTTTGCTTTCCTAATTTATTGTAGCCGCTCGGACGACTTTCCAGCCTTTCCTTAAAATAAAGAATTAACTAACTCCTTAATTCTGATAATAGCGCATGAATTTATAGGCATTTCCACAGCAATTGACGTGTTAATGGAAACTATGAATTCTACTAACTCTATATAACACAACGCTTTTTTGTCTTCGCAGTACTGAGGCTAATTTGTTTTCGGCAAAGTTATATCAGGAATAATCTTTATTAAAATTAAATTTTGGCGACTATATCTCAGTTCAGCGTCATCTGTTATAATAAAAACAGACAAGTGATAAGATTTTAGTTAGAAGATTACTAAAATCTATACGAAAACATTTTCCAAGTATGTTTTAGTAAGCTAAATTCATATTAGTTAGATTCAGCGGTTATGTTACACATCTGTCTCGAAGGTAAGAACTATTCCTGTAGTACATTGTAATGTTATACTATCTTGCAGATCATATCCACAAAAGCACTAGTTATTGTAGGTAATTATAGTTACTAAGGTTAACATATTATTTTGTTACTATTTTTTAATGATGATGATTTTTAACAGGCAGTGATTGCATTAGATGATTACTATGGGTTTCTATACCACTCTGTACGTCTCTATGATATTTTCACCTTATGATGCCAACACTGAAATGAACTGAATCACTGAAATCGTATGATCGTATACCAAATAATTTTTCGTCGTAATCGAAAAAAAAAACAGACTATATTTAGCTATTACTTGCTAATGATTTCACATTTACATACGTTTACAGTTTTATTTTTCCTCCTAATTTACTTCAACAAAACACTTCCTTCATGATACGAGATGTAAGTTATAGTTGTTTAAAAAAGTTTGAAAACCTTTAGCTGTTTTCTTTTTTCTCTTAATTTATTTGCACCGCACAAAAATATTTTCTCATGAGATGCAGTTTGAAAGTTAGAATGGTAAATGTTAAATACAAATGTGATTACAAGCTCTTAAAAGCTCAAAAACGAACAGTTAATCGCAGCACGAAAACACCGTAGGTTGGAATCAATTTATTTCTCTGACATACTCAAGCAATTTGGTTATTGTTTTGACGCGTGAATTGAAAGGCCAATAAAAGGCTCGAAATAAAACTTCTCGTAGCACTAGTTCATGACAAACACTTCGGGTTTTACCGAAAAGCCCGTATCAAATATAGATGCTCGCTACTTTACAGTTTTGTTTCGGCTTGGTCTAATCGTCGAGTTGTAATCTGATCATGTGACCCATACTTCCTGCCAAACAGCGCGAATAATTTCTGCAGCATTTTTCGACTATCACAGGTGACCAACAGGCTAGTCATGTTTATCAGACAATGATATGTACTCCTTCGGGGTAAGGTTAAAAAATTACATGATTTTTTTACGGTAAGTTATAAGATATCAGTGTTAAAAGTGACAGCATTACAATGATGATAAAACAGATGCTTAAGAAAAATAGACATAGTTTTATTGAATGCATGAAGTATATTCGTGAGAAGATTTCGACGAATAAGGTTGCATGAAAGTGTAAACAGAAGCCATCTTGTACAACTACACGTCACATTTGAGCCGTTTTGGAAAGAGAATCCAAATTACGGCGGTCTCGTGTGGCTGCGATTGACTGTGCATTTTTTAGCTTTTAAGAGCTTTTAATCCCATTTCCACATATTTTGCACCTACAACACAACAGAGTAAGACATGGTGAATCTTTTGATATCAAATAACTGTAATGTGAATTTTGTTGCAAGTCAACCTTTAAGTATTTATGACTAATTGCGCAGCTACCTATTCTCTGATATGCACTCGGATGCGGCCACGCGTTACGATGCCCTTGTTATGAAATATTTTTCATAAGGTTCGATTACTATATCTGGGGTCAAGGCCAATTCTTCTCCCTGACAATTATGTTGTCTCCGTATCTATTAAAAGATCCGTATCTATTATCTATTGCTACATATATCAAAAGATATACGTCGCTAAACTCGCCATGGCAAGTTGTCCGTTACCCGTTATAATAAAAACGATCCGTGAAATTTTTGTTAAAAGTTTGAAGTTTACTAAAATACATACTAAAACTTCCTTCAAGTATGTGTTTAGTAAACTAAATTCATTAAAAGGTTGACTTGCAACAAAATTCAAATTACAGTTATTTGGTATCAAAAGATTCACCATGTCTTACTCTGCTGTGCTGTTGGTGCAAAATATATGGAAATGTGATTGCAAGCTCTTGAAAACTCAAAAACGAACAGTTAATCGTCGCCATCACGAAATCGCCGTAGATTGGAATCTGACTATGTGGCCCATACTTCCTGCCAAACAGCACGAACACATTCTGCAGCATTTTTTGACTATTCCAGGTGACCAACATGTTTATCAGAGGATGATATGCACTCCTTCGAGCTAAGGTAAAAAAATTAAACAAATTTTTACGGTGGGTTTTGAGATATCTGTGCTCAAAATGACAGCATTACAATGATGATGAAATAGACACGTAAGGACAATAGACATTGTTTTATTGAATGCAAGAAGTATATTTGTGAAAATATTTCAACTAATGAGGTTGCATGAAAGTGTAAACAGAAGCCATCTTGTTCAGTTACGTCCCATTTCAGCCGTTTTGAAAAGGGATTCTAATCTACGGCGTTTTCGTGATGGCTGCGATTAACTGTCCGTTTTTGAGCTATTAAGAGCTTGTAATCACATTTCCATATATATATGTTGCACCTACAACACAGCAGAGTAAGACATGGTGAATCTTTTGATACCAAATAACTGTAATGTGAATTTTGTTGCAGTAAACCTTTAAGTTAGATTCAGAGTTTATGTTTCACGCCTGTCTCGAAGGTAAGAACTCTCCACGTAGTACATTGAAATGTTACATTTTCTTGCAGATCATAACCACAAAATGCACTAAAGTTATTATAGATAACCATAGTTGCTAAAGTTATCTATAATATATATTGTCTTATTACTATTGTTTAATGATGACAATTTTGATGATTTTACTAGGAAGTGATCGCATTAGATAATTACTATGGGTTTCCATACCATTCTATGGCCACACCCATGGCATTCAACTAGTAAAAATATATTTTTGTTTTGCTTTATTGTTTTGCTGTATTTACTATCAGTTTGCCTTTGCAAAATAGACTTTACTGTCTAGAAAAAAATAAACAAATCGTTGTAAACGAACATCAAGATGTTTGCTACCAATCAACCTATTGTAAAATTACCGCAATGGTGGTGTATAAAACCAGTAAAATTGATCTAAAAAAAGGGAAAAGTTGTCAACGCAAACAAAAAATACTGTAGTTTTAAGGTACAGCCAAAATTAAAAAGGTAAGCCAAGATTTTCCTTTTTGCATGACCAAAGGGGTGAGTTTGCAAAGATCCTGGAACGGATTAGGCAATTTATATGTATTTTACTGTTCATATAACGTGAAATCCCTATAACGTAAACGTTACTGGAACGGATTATGCACGTTATAGGAACGCCTACTGTACTGGTATCTTAGCTTACCATACTAACAAATGTAACAATATTAAAGGTTTCCTCATCCAGATATATTTGAAATATCTTTATTCAGAGCTGAGAAATTAAGTAAAAAATTTTCTTGTTCTAGTCAGGATGTAAAAGACATGTTAAAATGGAATTTAAAATGATGAAGATTATTACATCTTATTATGGACTAAAAATTCAGTGCAATACATTTATTCACTAGCATTGTGAAAGAAAGAAAATTTACATCACCTTCTTTCTTAAATGTTAACAAATATTCTATGTATATTTTATTTGCTGCTATGAAAAAAAATCAGCCATGCAATGAATGAGTCTTGTATTACTATCTGAATCGAAGCGGCTTTGAGACAATATTTCTAGATCAGATCGGTATTTGCATCAGACCATGTGATTTAAATCAGAGCATCTTTGTCTTACGTGTAGAAGAGTGAGCAGCGATACCACACAAGTGGCAGCTTACCCACGCTAGATTGCCTGCGCTAAATTGCTTGCTAGCTTACCTGCGCTGTTCTGCCTAAGCCTACCTGAGCCACTCAGGTCTCTTATAATCGGGAGGCTATTAGAGAGATGATGCTTGCCAACGCTTGCTGCCCATGACACTCTCATCATACAGCTGACCACCTCTGAGAACTCTCCTACTTCCATCTTCTCTATGCAAAGGGTTGAGGGGAGGCTAGAGAAATGCTTCAGGCCCTTTACAGTTTCGCCGCATAACAAATACCTGCCAATTTGTAGAGAGTCAATTTGTGATATTGTTGACTGTAAGGGCATTGTAGAGAAACAACTCACGTGATATTGTTGGCTGTAAGGGCATGTAGAGAGTCAATTCATGTGATATTGTTGACTGTAAGGGCATGTAGAGAGTCAATTCACGTGATATTGTTGACTGTAAGGGCATGTAGAGAGTCAATTCACGTGATGTTGTTGACTGTAAGGGCATGTAGAAAGTCGATTCACGTGATATTGTTGACTGTAAGGGCATGTAGAGAGTCGATTCATGTGATATTGTTGACTGTAAGGGCATGTAGAGAGTCAATTCACGTGATATTGTTGACTGTAAGGGCATGTAGAGAGTCAATTCACGTGATATTGTTGACTGTAAGGGCATGTAGAGAGTCAATTCATGTGATATTGTTGACTGTAAGGGCATGTAGAGAGTCCAATTGTCCTTGGTAAAACAGCTATTGGCTGAATGTTATCAACATATTAGCCAATAGATACTTTATCGCAGTCAAGAGTCATTCACAAAATTCAGGTAAATGATCACAGCCCAAAACCTAATGATTCGATAGAATTCTCTCTTGCTGAGTAATTTAGCTTTGCTGAACTTTTCACCCGAATGTTGAGAGCAAAACAAAACAACTAGGGTGATGAGCTAATACGTGAGGTAAGATAAAACAACTCACATGATGGTCTGATAGGTGACGAGCTGAAAGAAAAGGTGAACAAGATGAGACAACTTATGTGATGATCTGTAAGGCGAGGTAAAATAAGACAACTCACGTGATGAGCTGAAGGAAAAGGTGAGTAAGACAAGACACGCGGCGAGTTGAAGGGCAAGATGAACAAGAAGAGAGAACTTATGTGATGCTCTGAAAAGCGAGGTAAGTTAAGACAACTCACGTGGCGAGCTGAAAGGATGAGGTGAATAAGATGAGACAAATTATGTGATTCTCTGAAAGGTGAAGTAAGAGAAGACAACTTACGTGATAAGCTGAAGAGAGAGGCTATAACAAGCTTGCCTCACATCATGCTCTACATCAGGAAGAAAATAATCAGCTTGAAAAATCTGAAGAATAAGATGAAGGCCATTACATGCTATGAAATCCTCACAAAACTGAGTCGATCGGCCTGAAGGCATGTCAACAGGCATGATGCGCGAGCTGAGCACCTGCAAAGGCAATGTAGAAGGTCAACAGGCATGTGAGCTGAGCTAGTATCTAAACCTTACTCTAGTTTACACATGTTCGGTTAAATGAAAATATACTTCAGCGTCCGCTAAATTGTTTTTTATGATATTTATCAATAAGCCCGCATTGTTATTTGCTGTTCTATGTATAATATCTGCACCATAGACCTATTAACTATAGTATAGTTAATAGGTCTATGATCTGCACTTTGAAACATCTTACATCAATGTATGACAATAAATTAGATCAACTCATATCAATAAATTATATTCATATGTTCCTCTCGGCATCACATCTACGCTTTGCACACAACTTTATTATCACCTATATGACCAATTATTAATGATGTATATTGTATGTTTATTCATACCTCCAAGTTATAACGCACTCTGAAAGGAGATGTTTCTCTGCTGTTCATGCCTGTCTGGTTAAAAAGGCCAGCAATTTTGTTGGCAGAGGAGCACTTCCTGCTAAGTGTTGATGCATTGCTTCCGTAAGTTCGGCCCGTTGAGTGGCGAAATTTCAGAGGACTATGAGAAGGGCTGCTTGCTGGGGTGTTTGTGAGCGAGCTCGGCTGGGACTCTGTTTCTGCAGCATGAACTGCAGCTACATTGTCTACTGTAGCAATGACAGCAGGATCTGTAGGTATGAGATGCAGCAAAGCAATGACCCTTTGTGTAATCCTATGAAAAAAACAACAAAAATCCAGCATAACAGATGAAAAACCGAATTTTTAACAAAGTTGCCTAACTCAATGATATAATGAAATTAGAAAGACATTGGCTCAAAGGCAAGCTATGCCTTTGCTTGAAGAGACGCATTAGTAAAGGAAAAAAGTAACTAAATACTTTGATATGAAGAGTGAAAGTACCGTAAAACCTCTAATTGAACGCCATGGCGCTCATTTTTCAACACTTCATTTATAGGGGTGGTCAAATGGAGACTGGCATTGTATTTTTCAAATTTTGGGAAAACAAATTAAGCCCTTAAAAATTTTGGGAAAACAAATTTTGCCCTTTTACGGGCGTAGCGAACGTCGCCTATATTTTGCCCTCTTTATCCAGTAGAGCGATATTAAATCTTTTGGGTGCAATAAATCTGCTAACTTACCTCCAACTTGTCAAAGATCTCTAAACAAATATGCATTGAAAAACCAAGAAATATATCTACCAGTTGATATCTATTGCTTGCAATTAACCTGTGATGATATTATAGCCTGTGTCTTGCTTTGCAATTTGTTCGAGCTTTTAATTATTATTTCATTCTAAATTTGAAGACATTTTTATTTTACAATTACCATTTACCAATGTTGCATAAAATCTCATTGCGCTAACTGATATGTTTGCTAGTTTGCAGTCAAAACTGGCTTTATATGTGCGATAGAAAGGAGTTACGGGCGTCGATTGATTGAAAGATCAGATTACTGCAATGATGCTATCAAATGTATGTGATAATCTGCAAATTTATAAGTCATATAATGATAATGTATCAAATGCTACAAAATTATATTCAGGAACAAGTGAAATAAACAAACCATATTTATATTACATACAAAAACAAAAATCAAACTTTTTAAAACAAAAATATTTGCATCGTTTGTTCGGATGGCACATTCTGATTGTTGTTTTTGATGGAGCAAACATCTGGTTGTCCAATACCTTCCATTATGTCTTCTGACCCCAACTCTTCTTCTGCACTGCATAACTAGTCGATATTAGCGTCCAAACAGTTTTTGGGAAAGCAAAACTTTTACACGTTGCATTTAGCATAAATGCAACGCGTAGAAGCTTTGATCGCAAAACAGTAACCTTTGTAGCAGTGTAAATGTAAACCGTTTTCTATATAGATGTACTTCGAAGTGTCAAGACCGCGTTAAACAAGGAACTAATATTAGCTTGTGAAAGTTATTAACTGTTTCTATGGTGTTGCTTTCAAAGTTTAATGAAAAAAAGCTAAAATCTTTGGAGTTGGACAATGAGAGAATTAATTGTTATTAATGTAAATGTAAAACGAGTCATAATTAATACGATTTCGTGAATACTTTCTACTGATCCTTAATATTATGGGTTCTAAAGATCAAAGATTGTCAAAGTGGTGTTCAAATGGAGGTGGGGTTTAAATAGAGAGTGGTGCTCAATTTTTCAAACTTTTTCTCATAGTGGCGGTCAAATAGAGGTGATGTTGAATTAGAGGTTTTACGGATTCCTTTTATTCTTCATGTCAATATGTAGAGGAATAAAAGTAACTGAATACTTTGATATGTAGAGGAATAAAAGTAACTGAATACTTTGATATGTAGAGGAATAAAAGTAACTGAATACTTTGATATGTAGAGGAATAAAAGTAACTAAATACTTTGATATGCAGGGTTGGGTAATTGATTTTATTTCAAATAGATCTATTTGCAAATTCAAATACCAATTACTGTATTTATTTGGTAATTGGTTTCGGGAATTTCCAGTATTTGGTATTTATTTGGTATTTGGTTCTTAGATTTCTCAGTATTTGGTATTTGATTTTGTATTTGATTTTGAAATTTCCCAGTATTACTATTTGATTTGGTATTTAGTTTCGAGAATTTTTAGTCATTGGTATTTTATTTGATATTTGGTCCTGAGATTTCCCAGTATTTGCTATTTGATATTTGGTTTGGAGAATTTTTAGTATAAATTGGTATTTTATTTGATATTTGGTTCTGTGACTTCCTAGTATTTGCTATTTGATATTTGGTTTGGAGAATTTTTAGTATAAATTGGTATTTTATTTGATATTGGTTCTGTGACTTCCTAGTATTTACTATCTCATTTGGCATTTGGTTTGGAGAATTTTTAGTATTTGGTATTTATTTGGTATATTTTTGTACTGAGATAGCTCAGTATTTTGAATTTTATTTGGTATTTGGTTCTGAATTTATAAATATTTGCTAATTTATTTGGTAATGTTTGGTATAATTGAGATTGTCCAGTATTTGGCATTTGCTTTGGTATCATAATTTGGTTTGTAATTGGCCACTATTTTTTCTGGTGTTTTGGTTATTTGTTATGAATATTTTCTACTATTGGGTGTTTGATATTCGTTAATATTTTGCATTCTGATCATCAATTTTGATTTCGGTTGGTGTAAGTTTATAACCGCTAGCTAGAAATAAATTTTAAATAATATGGATATTCGGCTGATGTTTAGAAAGCTTCTCCTTCACAGCTCACATTTAACGGCAACCCAGTGCAGAAACCATCAAACCTCCATCTTGTCTTTGATCTGCATCGCGCTTGTATGTAAAACAATGCCCACCCAAGTCACATGTTACTCATGATTTATAATCCCGGACTCCGAGTGAAAAGCAATAAGTACTTATGAAGAATGAAGGCAAAGAAAACATCAAAGAATCCACTAATACTTATCTAATGGTTTTGCAGCCTGGCTGGCTAGGTTGAATCATTGTCACCCTATGCACAGTATAAGTTCTAATAAATTTAATTTGGTCTTGATATTTTCCAGTATTTAATATTTAGCATAGTTAGCATGATGTTGATATTGAATTGACATTTCCCATTATTCAATTTGGAGTCGGCTCTGTAAGAATTTACATCATTTGGTTCTGAAATTTCCCAGTAGCTTATTGTTAATTGATTCGATATTTGGTTTCTAAATTTTTCAGTATTTGGTATTTTATTTGGTATTTGGTTCGGAAATTTCACAATATAACTATTTGATTTGGTATTTGATGTCAAGAAATTGCAGTGTTTGATAATTTATTTGGTATTTTAATATAAAGTTTCCCATTATCACTATTTGATTTGGTACTGAGATTTCCAAGTATTTGATAATTTATTTGGTATTTCATTTTGAAATTTCCAAGTATTACTATTTGATTTGGAAATTGGTTTCAAGAATTGCCAGTATTTGGTATTTTGTCTTAAGATTTTCACGTATTACTATTTGATTTGATATTTGGTTTGAACAATTGCCAGTATTTGGTATTTCACTTAGTATTTGGTTCCCAAATTTCCCAGTGGTACTATTCACTTTGGTATTTGATTTACAAAATTGTGAATATTTGATGTTTTATTTGGTATTTGGCTCTGAGATTTTCAAGTATTTGATATTTTATTTAGTTATGATGTTTTCCGGTATTTGGTATTCTAATTGGTCCGCCAAATTGGCCAATTACCCAACACTGTTGATATGTAGAGGAAGAAAAGTAACTAAATACTTTGATATGCAGAAGAATAAAAGTAACTAAATACTTTGATATCTAGAGGAATAAAAGTAACTGAATACTTTGATATGTAGAGGAATAAAAGTAACTAAATACTTTGATATGTAGAGGTATAAAAGTAACTAAATACTTTGATATGTAGAGGAATAAAAGTAACTAAATACTTTGATATGTAGAGGAAGAAAAGTAACTAAATACTTTGATATGTAGAGGAAGAAAAGTAACTGAATACTTTGATATGTAGAGGTATAAAAGTAACTAAATACTTTGATATGTAGAGGAATAAAAGTAACTAAATACTTTGATATGTAGAGGTATAAAAGTAACTAAATACTTTGATATGTAGAGGAATAAAAGTAACTAAATACTTTGATATGTAGAGGTATAAAAGTAACTAAATACTTTGATATGTAGAGGAATAAAAGTAACTAAATACTTTGATATGTAGAGGAAGAAAAGTAACTGAATACTTTGATATGTAGAGGTATAAAAGTAACTAAATACTTTGATATGTAGAGGTATAAAAGTAACTAAATACTTTGATATGTAGAGGAATAAAAGTAACTAAACACTTTGATATGTAGAGGAAGAAAAGTAACTAAATACTTTGATATGCAGAGGAATAAAAGTAACTAAATACTTTGATATGTAGAGGAAGAAAAGTAACTAAATACTTTGATATGCAGAGGAATAAAAGCAACTAAATACTTTGATATCTAGAGGAATAAACTTAACTACATACCTTGGCTCAGCCAACTCAGCAAGCTGATAAAGCACCTTGAATACCTGGCTTTCATGAGCTATCATCACTCCAGGCAAGTTCTTTTCCAGCTCCATGTTGCCTGTCTTGCAAGGAGATGAGCTAGCAATTGGCACGGCGTTGGCAGCGTTGTCACCAGCTGCCCCTACTGCTGCTGACTGCAGAGAAATGCGGTCAAAAGTAAAACATACAAATAGACATAACACTGTAGATACCATAACATATCTAGAGTTACTGTAAAACCTCCATTTGAATGTCATAGCCCTTCCCCACAATGGCGTTTCATTAGAGGTGGTCTCCATATAGAGGTGGCGTTCAAATAAATTGCATTGAAATAGAGATTTTACGGTATGCTATTGGGACAGCCAGCTCTACAAATGCCAAAGGTTATAATGTAAACAAGATTAAAATGAGGCTCAAAATAAAGTGCCAAAAACTATACCAAAGGGTTTGGGTACACACAAGCCTAGCAAGGCGTTAAGGTAAAAAATTTTGCTGTGGCATCTATCTCTACGCATGACAAAAAAAACACAAAAAGCAGAAATTGAAAAGATCTTGCAGAAAATATAGAAACAGAGAACGAATATATAAAGACACATATACTCAGAAACACATGCTAACTCTCTACTACAAATATATGAAGACACGTATACTCAGAAACGCATGCTAACTCTCTACTACAAATATATGAAGACACATATACTCAGAAACACATGCTAACTCTCTACTACAAATATATGAAGACACATATACTCAGAAACACATGCTAACTCTCTACTACAAATATATTAAGACACATATACTCAGAAACACATGCTAACTCTCTACTACAAATATATGAAGACACGCATACTCAGAAACACATGCTAACTCTCTACTACAAATATATGAAGACACATAAACTCAGAAACACATGCTAACTCTCTACTACAAATATATGAAGACACGTATACTCAGAAACACATGCTAACTCTCTACTACAAATATATGAAGACACATATACTCAGAAACACATGCTAACTCTCTACTACAAACATATGAAGACACGTATACTCAGAAACACATGCTAACTCTCTACTACAAATATATGAAGACACATATACTCAGAAACACATGCTAACTCTCTACTACAAATATATGAAGACACATATACTCAGAAACACATGCTAACTCTCTACTACAAATATATGAAGACACATATACTCAGAAACACATGCTAACTCTCTACTACAAATATATGAAGACACGTATACTCAGAAACACATGCTAACTCTCTACTACAAATATATTAAGACACGTATACTCAGAAACACATGCTAACTCTCTACTACAAATATATGAAGACACATATACTCAGAAACACATGCTAACTCTCTACTACAAATATATAAAGATACATATACTCAGAAACACATGCTAACTCTCTACTACAAATATATGAAGACACATATACTCAGAAACACATGCTAACTCTCTACTACAAATATATGAAGACACATATACTCAGAAACACATGCTAACTCTCTACTACAAATATATAAAGATACATATACTCAGAAACACATGCTAACTCTCTACTACAAATATATGAAGACACATATACTCAGAAACACATGCTAACTCTCTACTACAAATATATGAAGACACGTATACTCAGAAACACATGCTAACTCTCTACTACAAATATATGAAGACACGTATACTCAGAAACACATGCTAACTCTCTACTACAAATATATTAAGACACATATACTCAGAAACACATGCTAACTCTCTACTACAAATATATAAAGATACATATACTCAGAAACACATGCTAACTCTCTACTACAAATATATGAAGACACATATACTCAGAAACACATGCTAACTCTCTACTACAAATATATTAAGACACGTATACTCAGAAACACATGCTAACTCTCTATTACAAATATATAAAGATACGTATACTCAGAAACACGTGCTAACCTTCTACTCATACAGAATATTGACCTATTCAACAGAGAGTTTAAAGAAATTACAGGCATAAGACAAACCTGAGAAGAAAGATTGGGGTTAGTCGTAGCAAGGTAACTCAGTCTAAATATAACTTTGTGCCCATCTTCAATTCCTAACTGACCCATCAACCTTTGATCCTTGCTGCTTTTCAACTCAGACGTATTAAACTGTATGTGCTCAAGGCTGACATTCATATGCTCTGCCACTTGCATGCGGAAGGAAAGAAGAGACTCGTTTCGGTGCGACTGCAGTATATAAGTCAAATATATCAAATCTTTATAATTCCAAAATTCATGTAGAAAAAACCCTCTTAGACTGCGGAGATTAGCTGAGTGATGATAAATCGAAGTGGCTAAAAGTAAAACTAACTCAAAGTGACTGTGATAATATCAGTTACAGCATTAACATACTTAACAACTAACTGTTAACAGACAGCGTTGGCACAGTAATATATGTATTACACAAAAGCCTTGGTACAGTAATATATGTATTACACAAAAGCGTTGGCACAGTAATATATATGTATTGAAGACAAAAACAAGCTAGCAGGCAAACAAGCAAGATGGAGCAAAAAAGATAGAGAGAGATGGAATGATAGAGAGAGATGGAATGATAGAGAGAGATGGAATGATAGAGAGAGATGGAATGATAGAGAGAGATGGAATGATAGAGAGAGATGGAATGATAGAGAGAGATGGAATGATAGAGAGAGAGATGGAATGATAGAGAGAGAGATGGAATGATAGAGAGAGAGATGGAATGATAGAGAGAGAGATGGAATGATAGAGAGAGAGATGGAATGATAGAGAGAGAGATGGAATGATAGAGAGAGAGATGGAATGATAGAGAGAGAGATGGAATGATAGAGAGAGAGATGGAATGATAGAGAGAGAGATGGAATGATAGAGAGAGAGATGGAATGATAGAGAGAGAGATGGAATGATAGAGAGAGAGATGGAATGATAGAGAGAGATGGAATGATAGAGAGAGAGATGGAATGATAGAGAGAGAGATGGAATGATAGAGAGAGAGATGGAATGATAGAGAGAGAGATGGAATGATAGAGAGAGAGATGGAATGATAGAGAGAGAGATGGAATGATAGAGAGAGATGGAATGATAGAGAGAGAGATGGAATGATAGAGAGAGAGATGGAATGATAGAGAGAGATGGAATGATAGAGAGAGAGATGGAATGATAGAGAGAGAGATGGAATGATAGAGAGAGATGGAATGATAGAGAGAGAGATGGAATGATAGAGAGAGAGAGATGGAATGATAGAGAGAGATGGAATGATAGAGAGAGAGAGATGGAATAAGAGAAATGGAATAAGGCAAAGTTCAAGAGCAATTGAGAGCAAACGATGCTTGAACAAATGAAACAAAAACGAAGAGACTTTAAACATAAAACAACCCACCATGATAACAAAACATTCTTTTCTTGTTTCGCATTCACAGTTGATAGTTAACGCAGAGCCATAAAAGGAAGAGCCATGTGGAAGAATGGAGCGCTGTTGATCGAACATCTCCTCAACGATGAACACATAGGTTTCAACGAGAAGCAACAAACGTTCTATGTTCAGTGCATACTTGGGCCTCAGAGGAGCGGGCAGTTTCTCCAAACCTGTGAGAGACAAAGTCGTAATGTTTTTTACAAATTCTTCAGATGCTGATACTAAGTAAAATAATTCCAAAAAGTGTAACAAATTTTGAAGGCATTAAAAATGCCTACCGACAAATAAATCTTTCGTGAGATTTCGATGATCCAACTAGATACAAGAGGTGTGATATGAATAACTAACTATATATATACAAGAGGTGTAATATGAGTAGCTCACTAGGTACAAAAGGTGTAATATGAGTAACTCACTAGATACAAGAGGTGTAGTATGAGTAACTCACTAGATACAAAAGGTGTAGTATGTGTAGCTCACTAGATACAAAAGTTGTGGTATGAGTAACTCACTAGATACAAGAGGTGTAATATGAGTAACTCACTAGCTACAAGAGGTGTAGTATGAGTAACTAACTATATATAAAAGGTGTAATATGAATAACTAACCAGGTACAAGGGGTGTAGTGAGAGTATAGAGTGCCTGGGAAAGAGACCTGAACACCACTGAGCCTCCTCCCCTGAGAGAGATTAACAATGCCTCCAACCTCCTGTGACACTCTGTTATAAATTTTCTATGAAGGCTGGCTCCATCCTACACAAGTGCGATCAACAAGATGCTGATAAAACAATAACCAGTTTTTAACTAATAACTCAGGGGGACTAAATCCCTACTTCTTGACCAAGCTTTGCAATGAATAGGAACCATTGTGTAAACGGGTTGATCTCTGCTGATGTAAACGTGTCAAAAGCAAAAAATAATGACTAGATGCTTAAACCTGAAATACAGTAAACACTCTCCTATAACGCAAATATTTCTTTCCGAGAATGCTTACAAAAATTTTACATTATGCGAACAGTAAAATACAAGATCTTCCAAAACTCAAACCTTTGGCCCTTTAAAAGAGAGAAATGAAACTAAAATGTTTAATTTAATGACTGTAAAGTAGCTGTGGTATTATCGGCTTGAATGGACAACTTTTTTCTGTTTTATCACTTCCAGTTTGTTAATCTAATATATCTCTCAAAATTGGTCGTATGTGTATTCGTGTATTTGTCATTTTGATTTTCCAGGTATAGCTATTATTTTAGCATTACCCCCCCCCCCATGTTACTTTTCCCATGATATGTAGTTCGAAAGTTAGAATGGTACATGTTGTTATATGTTAAATACAAATCAATTTTCTGATCAGACTTTTTTATTCCCCGGGCAACGCCAGGTAGCACACCTAGTTTTCCATATTTACTGTAATTTCATTATAAGTTAAGGTGAGTGCACTCATTTAATGCCAATATGTTAAATCAATTTTTTCACCTTATTTTCTAAACAGCAAGGTCTATGCTGCAAAGAAAAAAAGGTAGACCAGTAGACCAGCACAATATGGCGAGGTATATCTCCATATGGCGAGGTAGACCAGCACACTATATGTATCTCCATATGGCGAGGTAGACCAGCACACTATATGTATCTCCATATGGCGAGGTAGACCAGCACACTATATGTATCTCCATATGGCGAGGTAGATCAGCACAATATATGTATCTCCATATGGCAAGGTAGACCAGCACACTATATGTATCTCCATATGGCGAGGTAGATCAGCACAATATATGTATCTCCATATGGCAAGGTAGACCAGCACGCTATATGTATCTCCATATGGCGAGGTAGACCAGCACACTATATGTATCTCCATATGGCGAGGTAAACCAGTACACTATATGTATCTCCATATGGCGAGGTAAACCAGTACACTATATGTATCTCCATATGGCGAGGTAGACCAGCACACTATATGTATCTCCATATGGCGAGGTAGACCAGCACACTATATGTATCTCCATATGGCAAGGTAGACCAGCACACTATATGTATCTCCATATGGCGAGGTAGACCAGCACACTATATGCATCTCCATATGGCGAGGTAGACCAGCACACTATATGTATCTCCATATGGCGAGGTAAACCAACACACTATATGTATCTCCATATGGCGAGGTAGACCAGCACACTATATGTATCTCCATATGGCAAGGTAGACCAGCACACTATATGTATCTCCATATGGCGAGGTTCTCTCGGCAATTATTCGACAACTATGTGTACTGTAGCTGACGGCATCGTCAAGGCAATGCGGATACGTCGGGAATGTTTGCATTTGTCAAACTTTTCCAATCCATCGTTTTTTTTCCACATCATCACCCTGTTTGCACATGCGCTCGTCCACGAAAAAGCCACCATTTTAGTAAAAAATGATCGTCATTCTCTTGAATAATAGTATTTTACGGTGTTGTTTTGATACTAAAATAAAAAATTTGCAAACAAAAGCATTGTTTGCAATAATTAATTGCAGAAGCTTCGTGTTTTTAACGATAAAAGTTGTCCATAAAGATGGCAGACAACGATAGAATGACGTCACGAAAAAAAGGATAGTTAGACACCCTATGCAATGTGCACTGCTCTGGCAGCAAGGATTGGTCATTGTGGACTGCTCGATCGATTTTTTTCAGGACAGTGCTGCAGGAATGGTATTTCAATGTTTCCGTGACCGCATTGTATAATGAGATCACTATAATAATACGGACTATCCACGGATATTAACACTAAACTACAAGGGTACTAGTATATAAAATAGAGATAACTCTATATATCCACGGATATTAACACTAAACTACAAGGGTACTAGTATATAAAATAGAGATAACTCTATATATCCACGGATATTAACACTAAACTACAAGGGTACTAGTATATAAAATAGAGATAACTCTATATATCCACGGATATTAACACTAAACTACAAGGGTACTAGTATATAAAATAGAGATAACTCTATATATCCACGGATATTAACACTAAACTACAAGGGTACTAGTACAGTGGTGTGCATAAACTTGGAATCACATTGTTTTGTTCACTCTATATCGAATGGATCTTCCATTTGCTTTCTATTTTCCCGCCAATTATGATGCCATGCCAGATATTATATATCAATCCGATCAGCAGAAGATGTGCTTTCAAACAATGCATTGATTGATTTAACACAATTATTTCTGAGTGATTTATATTAATCCTATTAAACAGATTAGCAATTTTATCTGGTCTTGTACGTAATCTGGTTATAACAGGTTAGCACAAACCTTCCCAGCTGAGAAAGTTTACTGCTTGTCAAATTTCAAAGAAAGTGAAATATCCTAAATCCCATCATGATGGCATTTCAGTTATGCAATTTGCTGACTGTTGCATATTTAAAGCAGGACACTTGAAGTCTTATTCATTCTCAGTTTAACTTTGAACTCAGTTTGACTTTGAACTTTACCATGCCTAAAGTGTTATCTACAGAGAGAAGAGCCATCATTCTGCACCTTCACAAACAGCAAAAGACCCAAAGACAGATAGCTGCGGAAGTTGGTTGTTCTCAGAAGGCAGTCTACACAGCAATCAAGACTTGGACCTCCAATGGCAGTCTTAAACCCACCTACTCTGCTGGACGACCCAAGAAGACGACTATCCGTGAAGATCGGTACCTGGTACGAAGATCCCTCGCTGACAGACATCTGAACAGTACTCAACTTTGTAAGGAGATCAAGGACAACAGAGATATTGAGATTCACCCCAGTACAGTGCGAAGAAGACTGCTTGCAAATGGTTTGAAAGGCTGCAAGGCAAGGCGCAAGCCCTTAGTTTCTGAGAAACAGCGAAAGCGTCGTCTAGAGTGGGCTAAAGATAAACGGTTCTGGACAACAGCCAATGGCAAAGGGTCTTGTTCAGTGATGAGTCAACATTTACCATCCAAAACCACTCTGGAAATTGTTATGTGAGGAGACGGACCTGGAGAGGAGTACAGCCCGGCTTGTACGCTACCAACCATCAAGCACCCTACTGGAGTCATGGTATGGGGTTGCATGACAGCTTTTGGTGTGGGAAGACTCTCCATTTGTGAAGGCATGATGAATGGAGACAAATACATCATGACCATGGAAGATGTCATGCTTCCAAGTGCTCGGAGCCTGTTCACCAGCAACGACCAACCCTGGTACTACCAGGATGACAATGCACCCTGCCACCGTGCCAAGAGAGTCAAGGAGTGGATGACCAGAAGTAATGTGAGGGTAATAGACTGGCCAGCACAAAGCCCTGACCTGAATCCCATTGAAAATCTTTGGCACCGTATTGGTGTGATAGTCAGCAAAGATAAACCAAAGACAAAACGGGAGCTCATAGAGAAGATTATTCATGCTTGGCATCACATCATCACTCCTAAAGAGCTCAGAAAGTTGGTAAACAGCATGCCATGACAGTGTCAGATGGTGATCAAGAACAAGGGCTGGCCAATAAAATACTAATGCTCAGCTCAAGACACCTTACCAGTCCTTCTGAAGACCAACAATAACCCAACGGCCCTTTTCAGGGCCACCAATTTGTATAAAAGAGTTTGTTTGTATCCTATTTTATCAATTTTCACTAACAACATTCATAGCCTGCAATAAGTCTGCCTTTCGGTAGATCCACCCCCAGCGATAAAAATCTGAGAATATTTTCGAATATTTGGCATCATCTTGTTCTTCAGAATTGTCCCTTTCAAATGATATATATATTGATGGGGTTGAGGCACTTAACTCCAAAGAATTTCTTAGACAACAGCATATAAACATACATATTTGAAGATTTAACTGGTGATTCCAAGTTTATGCACACCACTGTATATAAAATAGAGATGACCCTATACATCCACGGATATTAACACTAAACTACAAGGGTACTAGTATATAAAATAGAGATGACCCTATACATCCACGGATATTAACACTAAACTACAAGGGTACTAGTATATAAAATAGAAATGACCCTATACATCCACGGATATTAACACTAAACTACAAGGGTACTAGTATATAAAATAGAGATAACTCTATATATCCACGGATATTAACACTAAACTACAAGGGTACTAGTATATAAAATAGAGATGACCCTATACATCCACGGATATTAACACTAAACTACAAGGGTACTAGTATATAAAATAGAGATGACCCTATATATCCACGGATATTAACGCGGATGGGTTTGTGACAGTGTGAACATTGTTATTACAGACAATCACCAAAGTATTGTGTGATTAATACCGACATACGGCGATATAAGGTGAAACAGCCTTAATTCCTGCACCAATCGACCACCTTTGGGAAGTTCTCAATAATTATGCAGCTACTTTTTATCTGTGTTTTATAAGCACGCGTGGTGATCTCTCATGGCGCACTAAACTAAAAGGATACTAGTATATACAATAGAGATAACCCTATACGCCATTTTCTCTCCAATGTGTGACAAGAGAGAAAAAGATACTCTAAAGGCTAACTATGAGATTCTTGTTAATTAAATCGAATTTGAGGACTTGCACACTAATTATAAGTCAATTGACATTTATAAGTCAATTCTTCACTTAACAAAGAATTTGCGTTAAGTGGAATTTAGGTAAAAGGAGGTTCATGTTATAGGAGTGTCTACTGTACTTTGATGCCTTGTCAGTCAGCCATAGTGCATTATTAAAACTGAACTAAAGGAAAAACTTCATTTGGAAATTGCTTTCTTCCATACTGATTTGCATAGCCAAAATTATATTTACCTGCATTCATTTTGTCGCGTATGCATTACTGCTTTCAAATACTTCCAATACTCATTTACACTGCTGTCTGTGATAAGCCTGCTTATCTAAGGTATGCATCCAAGTAAGGTGAAGCTTTTCAAATTTATAGCGCAGCCGTTTTTGTAATATTTGAACAAGTTAGACAAAACCAAATTAAATGTAAGTATTCAAGTAGCAAAAAAACTTGGCTGATGTTGGACTATTGTAACATCAACATAACATTGATCAGTATGATAGACAGTGCTACGTAATATGCTCCCGTTCCCCAACAATTTGTTTCAACAAGACAATATGAAGATATTGGTGGAAATTTTTTTTAAACGAATATTAAAATTATTATCTAAAGCTAAGTTCAACAAGTCTTAGATAAAAGAAACGGTTACAGTGTTGCCCAATAGCGTAGTTTATTAGTTGCTTCATAGCATAGTTTGTTAGTTGACTCATAGCAAAGTTTATCAGTTGACTCATAGCAAAGTTTATTAGTTGACTCATAGCAAAGTTTATTAGTTGACTCAAAGCAAAGTTTATTAGTTGACTCATAGCAATGTTTATTAGTTGACTAATAGCAAAGTTTATTAGTTGACTCATAGCAAAGTTTATTAGTTTACTCATAGCAAAGTTTATTAGTTTACTCATAGCAGTTTATTAGTTTACTCACAGCAAAGTTTATTAGTTTACTCATAGCAAAGTTTATTAGTTGACTCATAGCAAAGTTTATTAGTTGACTCATAGAATAGTTTATTAGTTTAGTCATAGCATAGTTTATTAGTTTACTCATAGCAAAGTTTATTAGTTGACTCATTGCAAAGTTTATTAGTTTACTCATAGCAAAGTTTATTAGTTTACTCATAGCAAAGTTTATTAGTTTACTCATAGCAAAGTTTATTAGTTTACTCATAGCAAAGTTTATTAGTTGACTCATAGCAAAGTTTATTAGTTGACTCATAGCAAAGTTTATTAGTTGACTCATAGCAAAGTTTATTAGTTGACTCATAGCAAAGTTTATTAGTTTACTCATAGCAAAGTTTATTAGTTTACTCATAGCAAAGTTTGTTAGTTGACTCATAGCAAAGTTTGTTAGTTTACTCATAGGAAAGTTTATTAGTTGACTCATAGCATAGTTTATTAGTTGACTTATAGCAAAGTTTATTAGTTTACTCATAGCAAAGTTTGTTAGTTCACTCATAGCAAAGTTTGTAAGTTGACTCATAGCAGTTTGTTAGTTGACTCAGCAAAGTTTATTAGTTTACTCATAGCAAAGTTTATTAGTTTACTCATAGCAAAGTTTGTAAGTTGGTTCATAGCATAGTTTGCCCCATAGAATACCGTAAAACCTCCAAGTGATCGCCAGCTCTATTTGACCGTCATCTCTATTTGACCGTCATTATGAGAGAAGAGTAGAAAAATTTAGCGCAACCCTCTATTTGAACGCCACCTCCATTTGAATGCCACTTTGGCAATCTTTGATTTTTATTAACCCATAATGTCAAGGGATAAGTATCAAGTGTCCACAAAATCGTATTAATAATGAATTGTTTACATTAATAACAATCAATTCTCTCGTTGTCACACTTCAAAGCTTTTAGCTTGTTTTTTTGTTAAAACTTTGAAAGCAACACCGTAGACATAATTAATACCAGACTCAGGCTAATAATAGTTCCTTGTTTAACGTGGTCTTGATACTTCGAAGTACTGTACATTTATATCAAAACGGTTTACATTTGCGATGGTCCAAAGGTTACGGTTAGCGAGCAAAACTTACGCGTTGAATTATCACTAAATGCAATGAGTACAAGTTATGCTCTGCCAAAAAATTGTTTTGACGCTAATATCGATTAGTTATGCAGTGCAGAAGAGTCGAGATCAGAACACATTGTGGAAGGTATTGGACAACCAGAAGATGTTTATTCCATCGAAAGCAACAATCAAAACACAGCTATCCGAGCAAACGATGCAAATATTTTTGTTTTAAAAATGTTCATATCTGTTTCTGCATGTAATATAAGTATGGTTTTGTTCATGTCACTTGTTCATGAATATATATTTGCAGCATTTGGTAGATTATCCTTATATTACTTATGGATTTACAGATTTATAGCATATTATTTGATAACATCTTTGCGGTAATTTGATCTTGCAATTGATCGATGCACGTAACTTCTCTTCCATTGCACATAAAAAGCTTGTTTTGGCCGCAAACTGTAGCAAACATATTAACGAGTGCATTGGGCTTTTATGCCACATTAAAAAATCTATATACAGTCAAACATGGATAACTCGCCCACGGATAGCTCGAACACATGGTTAACTCGAACGGTTTCTTTGGTCCATTCCCACGTAATGATAAATTGCTTTAGATAACTCGACCTCAATTCTGTTAACTCAACCAGGTTTGTGCCCAACGGCTAACGAAACGGTTGTTATCGCTTTAGAAAATCACTTTATTCCAAGCCATAGAGGTAAACCTTGACTTTTCGTAATTTATACGCGTCGTTATTACCACTATCGGCAAAATATTTTTGTCAACGACTTTTCTAAAGGTTTGATGAAATTTGATTTTTACCAAACATCATCTTAGCGATGGTCCTTCGGAAGCAAGGAAAAGTGAGGTAACCTTCGCATAGACTTCAAGAAAAATCGGCAAAATTGATCTTGGTTAAAACGCTCAAAAGAAAAAAAATGTCTTTCATTCTGAGCATTTCAACAACGATCAAATTTTGCCAATTTTAATCTAAAAAACGTCCTGGCAATAACATCAACTTAAACAACAAACCAATCTCAAGTGATAGAAAAATATCTATACTATTTGATAAAAAAGTTTTAAACTTTACATTAGAAGCATTTAATTTGAAACAAGCCATTTATGCTTTTGACTTATATTATAGTTTGTATATGTACATGTATCTACTAATAAATAAATAAATGGACTTGTGACAGTGCTCTGATAACTTGAACGCTCTGATAACTCTAACACTTTCGCTCGGTTCCGTGAAGTTCGAGTTATCCATGATCGACTGTATATGTATTTCTCAAAGTATGTCTGTATATATGTGCATATGTTGGTACGCATTCCGGCTATAGATCTTAAAATCTTGGAATAAAGATTCCGTACCGAACATACGTTCTCGAACCCTGCCATTCGCCAGTCCGATGCGCTATCCACTAGACTACAGAAATTGAATTGCTACCTTGCCAATATAAGTCAGTATATGAGAGCAAATACCCAACAGATTTGCGTACGATGCGGGTCATAGCATAACATCACGAGAAGCTGTTCGCTCACATTATTAAACATACTGGTTGATAGCGCACCGGCTAATAGCGGGCAACTCTCACTACTTCTCATTGTTTATAAGACAAAACACTTTCCTCATGATGTGCAGTTTGAAAGTTACAATGGCAAATGTTGTTATATGTTAAATACAAATCAATATTCTGTCCAAAGACTTTTCTATTACACGGGCAACGCCGGGTAGCACAGCTAGTATAGATATAAAATATATATATATTTTCTATTACACGGGCAACGCCGGGTAGCACAGCTAGTATAGATATAAAATATATATGTATTTTCTATTACACGGGCAATGCCGGGTAGCACAGCTAGTATAGATATAAAATATATATTTTCTATTACACGGGCAACGCCGGGTGGCACAGCTAGTATATATATATATATACTACACGGGCAACGCCGGGTGGCACAGCTAGTATATATATATATGTATATATATACTACACGGGCAACGCCGGGTAGCACAGCTAGTATAGATATAAAATATATATATATTTTCTATTACACGGGCAACGCCAGGTGGCACAGCTAGCATATATATATATATATATATATACTACACGGGCAACGCCGGGTAGCACAGCTAGTATATATATATATATATAGATATATATATACTAGCACAGCTAGTATATATATATAGATATATATATACTATATATATAGATATATATATATATACTACTAGATATATATATATATACTAGATATATATATATCTAGTAGTATATATATGTTATATATATATATATATAACATATATATATGTTATATATATATATCTAGTAGTATATATAGTATATATATATATACTATATATATATATAGATATATATATATATACTACACGGGCAACGCCGGGTAGCAAAGCTAGTATATATATATAGATATATATATACTACACGGGCAACGCCGGGTAGCACAGCTAGTATAGATATAAAATGAAGATGTCTTTAAATTTTGATAGAAATAAAAATTGAAAACTCGAACAAAGTGCAAAGCAGGACAAGGGCTATAATATCATCGTAGGTTAATTGCGAGCAATAGATATCAACTGATAGAGATATTTCTTGGTTTCTCAATGCATATTTATTCAGAGATCTTTGACAAGTTGGAGGTATGTTAGCAGATTTGATGCATCCAAAAGGGTTAATTCCGCTTCTTCAGAAAAAGAGGGAAAAATAAAAGCGACAATCGCTTTGCCCGCAAATGGGCTAAATGTACTTTCCTGAAATTCTGACGAACCATTTGAAAATACCACATCAGCCTCTATTTGAACCTCACAATAGAGGATGGGTTGAGAAATAGAGCGCCATGGCGTTCAATTAGAGGTTTACAGTAGCTTGTTAGTCACCCCCATAGCATAGTTTGTTAGTTGCCCCATAATATAGTTTGTTAGCTGCCTCATAGCATAGTTCGTTAGCTGCCCCATAGCATAGTTTGTTGGTTGTCCCATATTATAGTTTGTTAGTTGACTCATAGCATAGTTTGTTAGTTGTCCCATATTATAGTTTGTTAGTTGACTCATAGCATAGTTTGTTAGTTGTCCCATATTATAGTTTGTTAGTTGTCTCGATAATTTGTGGGTGCAATCATGGTGAGTGACCATTACTATTAAAAGTATTCCAGGACATATGTAATTTTATTCCTGATTGCATAAACTTATCTGTTCGATTTTCAGTTTCGGCTTCTTATCTGTTTATTTTTCCAATACAGTAGACGCTCCTATGAGGTATACCTCCTATATCATAAATTCCACATAACATAAATAATTTGTGTAAAGGTTTTGCTTCCTATAACGTCAAAAGTTCCATATAAAGTAGTGTTAAGTCGGTGCAAATTCTCAAATTTGATTTCAATAACGAGAATCTTGTGGTTAGCCTTAAAAATCTCCCTTTTTCTCCTTCTGCACTTGAGAAAAAATGATGTGTAGTATTATTATATTATACATACTCTATTGTATATACTAGTACCTTGACAATCTAGTTCGCTATTAGAGATGGTCAGGTGTGTCGACAATGCACAGAAAATAAGTATTCACGCAATAATTCAGTAATACCTAAAGGTGATCGATTGGTGCAGGTGTTGGAGTGTTGATATACTAAGCTGAAGGTGATCTATTGGTTCAGGTGTTGGAGTGTCGATATACTAAGCTGAAGGTGATCGATTGGTGCAGGTGTTGAAACGTCGATATACTAAGCTGAAGGTGATCTATTGGTGCAGGTATTGGAGTGTCGCTATACTAAGCTGAAGGTGATCTATTGGTGCAGGTGTTGAAGTGTCGATATACTAAGCTGAAGGTGATCAAATTGGTGCAGGTGTTGAAGTGTCAATATACTAAGCTGAAGGTGATCTATTGGTGCAGGTGTTGAAGTGTCGATATACTAAGCTGAAGGTGATCTATTGGTGCAGGTGTTGAAGTGTCGATATACTAAGCTGAAGGTGATCGATTGGTGCAGGTGTTGGAATGTCGATATACCAAGCTGAGTATCACTAGTTTTAGTCTCGTCAAAAGCTCTCTTTTACCCTAACCTCAAACCCTGGTGACAGATAGATGGCTGGTCAGACAAACACAGCTCTTAATACATATACAGTGCGCCCTTGGGTTAAGATGACCCCGTTATCCGATTTTTTGCCCTTTGATGTAGAACATCATAGGAACACCATGTAGAATAAAGTATCAACAAAAAATTCTCTCGAAATTCAAATTTGGCAATCATTGCGCTGATGACGCCGGGATAACAAATAAGCCAATATGCTATTCGCCGAAATCCCTCAAACAACGAATGAAAGAGAAACAATGCTCGATCTCGCTCAGTTTGACGTTATCGGTTATTAGTTATAGTGAAAAGGAAAGAGGAATCAAATAGGTGATAAAATTTTAGTGATGAAAAAGTTGAAGTTCAGTAAAATAGTTCAAAATACATACTAAAACTTGATTTCAAGTATGTGTTTAGTAAGCAAAAATCATTTACATGTAAGTTAAATCCAACGTTTATGTTATACATATGTCTTGAAGGTAAGAACTCTCTATGGTACGTAATGCATATAGTACATTGTAACGTTACAGTTTATTGCAGATCGTAACCACTAACTACCTTAAAGTTATTGTAGGTAACTACAGTTACCATGGTTAACATATTATTTCGTTACTAATTTTTAATATGTACAGTACTATATAAAATTTTGATAATTTTTACATTAAATTCCTATAACGTAAACATTACCAGAACGGACTAATTATGTTGTAGGTGCGTCTACTGTGTACGTAATCTTTGCATTTCGCACCTTTAAATGCAAAACATGAAAAGCCTTAGGATACAAAGCATTATCTCTTAGACGATGAAAAAAACAAGTAGATATCAAGTGGCTTACTTCCTTCTATAGTACCATACCCTCTTATGCTTTGGCGCCAGGTTGATATAAACATTTTGTAAGAGAAAATCAATAGCCTCCTGAGCTATCGTCGAGTCACCAATGTTGAGACAAAGACCCCAGAGTTCCTCAAGTCCAACTAGATCCATTTTTTCGATTGTCAATAGCTCTGGCTTTATTTTGTGCTCATGAAGGTTGACAAAATTGAAGAAATTTTTCCAGCATTCAAACCCTGCAACAGTAATAGAATTAAATATGCAGAACTGTAGATAAAATGCTGAAACACAATTTGCTATCCTCAGGGATAACAGGTGTAATGAGTATCATAGTGTGCAATGTATCATACAAACTTGGCAGTTGCTATCCTCAGGGATAACAGGTGTAATGAGTATCATAGTGTGCAATGTATCATACAAACTTGGCAGTTGCATTCATAGGATTGAAGAGAGGTTGAAGGAGTGGTCTGACCTAGAAGTGGTCTGACCTAGAAGTGGTGTTAGTGAAAGCACCCACCTTGAGCCGAGAGGTTCAAGGAGTCATCTGACCTAGAGAGGTCTGTAAGAAGCTTCTTGTTAAAAAGATTGCAAGCAGCGTCAGGCTCCAACTCGTTGATTCTATTTGTGAGCCAGACGTAGCAAATGTTTCTGTCCCACTCACAAGCATCTCCTGAGTTCACCATACACTCCCACAACTCCTTCACTCTGTTCCATGACAGTGACACAGTGTTAGACTCTTGAAGGACAAACTGGAGGCATTCCAAGTGGAGCTCAATGTACTGCAATGCACAACACTGTCTGTTATATCAACGACACTCAATATCAAATACTGTTTTCGTAAGATATTTCGAAAGGCCGTTATAAAAAAAATTGTAAGTTTATGTTCGGAGCACAAAGTCTTAAGCACTGGTGTCCAATGTTAAACGATGGGCCAGTCTAGCACTATCAAAATTTAATCCGTCTAAAAATGAAAACAAAAACAAAATATAAGCAGAAAGGCGCTTTACGCAAATGTAGAATGGCACATCAGGTTGACAATTCAAGCCTTTAAAAAACAACATTGTGTCACCTTCTTAAGATGTAGTCTATACAAGTGAAAATGTCAAAGCGATGCTTTTCAATACATCCTGGCAACAAAGATTGTTGCCAAGTTCCATTAGAAAAAGTGTAGCTCAGAGAGGATGATCTAGCAAAAGGGGACGCTCATACATTCACATTTATGTATAAAGAGCATACTTAAAGTTACATGCATATCATATAGCCTATCAAAGTTAAATAGTTGAAAATATCGAAGACACCATATTTTGAATTAGATTAAAGCTCTATAGATTTTAAAATTCTTTAATCTTTCCCCTATGTTAGCCTTACCTCCTGATGCGTGTAGCGAGTATCTACAAGCATGGAGCTATGTAGAGCCACTGATAACTCCCCCGCAGTCTTGACAGCCAGCTGATGCGAAGAAACCAAGCTTGAGATGATAAGTTTGTTGATATCACAATTTCTGTGAATATCAGTCAAAACCTTGGATCTGTCTACGCGATTTGTAGCAATCTTTACTACGTGCTTTACGATGCATAGCAGCTGCTTTAGAGCTGGCATTATCCAGACACCTGCAAACAGTACCGTTGTATACTTGTGTTCAGGTTAATCTCTTCATGCTAGACTCAGCAAAGCATACCTGAACGGGTGTGACCAGGTGGACATTCTTATCCGAGTGTCTCTTGTCTCGTGTCCACTAACTAACACTTACAGACTCACCCTTTTTAATGCTCTCCATGCATCTATCAGCATACTTCCGTTTATAAGACTCCTTAATGCTAGCACTCTCTACCATCACTACATACATCTCATCCAGAGCAGTGTCAACCATGTCCCGCATCATGTCTTCTCTGTGAGAAAGGTCCCATAGCAACTCGATCACCTGCAGCAAATTTCGAGAGTGACGGTCCTACTAGCCTACATCCACGAGAGAAAAGTGCCTTGTGAAAATTAATGATGAGATGAATATAGACCAACTTCACCTCGGAAACTACTTGTGGCCAACTATCGTCCATTAGTATTCATATTCCAAATACTTGCAATTCATGTAAAGCATATTCCAAATACTTGCAACTCATACTTGAATACTTGCAACTCATGTAAAGCATATTCCAAATACTTGCAACTACGTAAAGCAATCAAGGTTAATCAATTAAAGAATCATATACAGTCGAACCTCGGTTCTCAAACGCTTCGGCTCAAGGACCAAAAGAATTGAGATTAGTTTGTCTTGGATCTAGAACATAAATTCAGTTCTCGACCAAACCGGAGCATGCGTATTAGAATTAAATGTTCGGAACAGCTCCAGAAACAGCATGGAAACATTCGTTAACAAAGGGAGAAGCGAGTTACGCTTCACTAATTCTTTACAAAAAGAAGGGAGCCATCTGGGACTACGTCCCTCTACCGAAGTGATTTGCTAGAGAAACAACTCGTCCAGTCAAGTTACACTAAATTGTTTTAGAGGAGGATTCTCCTTCAAAGATGTGAAGTAAACGTTCCATTGCTGGTTATATTTTCCTTTCAACACAATTTTTGATGCAACTGATCTGTTTTATTTTTCACTATTTCGTTACCAATTTCTGCAATTTTTGGTATTGTATCTTAACGTAGAATGTTTTCGATGTTTTAAGAGCAGAACATACGAAATGTTTACTTTTTGTTTTCTGTTTTCATCATCATAAATAGAAAATCTTTTATTAAAAATAAACACACTATATAGTATATTAATAACACGTATATAGTAGTTTATGGTGTGAAATGTTAAAAAAATACTTTGCCGAAGTTGATATCTCGGCTTGGAACGGATTAAAACTTACATACATTAATTCTAATGGGAGTAATTCTTTCGAATCTCGAACAACTCGGCTTTTGAACAAATTGTTGGAACAGATTGTGTTCGAGAACCGAGGTTCCACTGTACAGCGAAACAACTTCAAACAAAATCAAATTGCTTGGGTTCCATTATATATAGGAAGTTTACAAAAGATGGATGACCTTTTGTCCAAGGTCATTGCTCTTGGCATTCTTGCCAATAAGTCCAAGAAGAGAAATAAGCTTATGCTTCATGTCTTCGTTCTCCTGGGTCCAGTTCTGGGTAATCAGCTGTGCAAAGGCTGTAAACTGTAGGGGGGAAAATTGGGAGGCAGCAGCAGCAAAAATTCCATGAATGTTGTCAACAATGTGATTGGTCTGATCATTCTAGAAAAGAGAGGAATTGCAAAGAAGAATATTTGGTGCCAGGTGGTGGAGTAGGGAATTTGCTCTGCTGCTGATCCCAAAATCTAAAATGAAATACTATTGTTATTACGACTATTATTAAAATACAGTTTAAATAAATTAACACATCCTCCATTATTGAACATTTTATAAAATTAGAAAAATATAAATTTGGCTACTAATTAATGTAAATCATCTGCATTCACATGATGCAAGTCAAGAATTTAGCCAATCTGAAGTCTGTTTCAAACTTGTCTTTTGTTTTTGTTAAGCAGAATGAAGATCAAAAGTACAGCTATACATAAGGATACAGGAGATCAAAAGTGCAGCTATACACGAGGACACAGGAGATCAAAAGTACAGCTATACATGAGAATATGAGATCAAAAGTACAGCTATACATGAGGATACAAGAGATCAAAAGTACAGCTATACACGAGGATACAGGAGATCAAAAGTACAGCTATACACGAGGATACAAGAGATCAAAAGTAGAGCTATACATGAGGATACAAGAGATCAAAAGTACAGCTATACACGAGGATACAAGAGGCCAAAAGGACAGTTATACACGAGGATACAAGAGGCCAAAAGTACAGCTATACACGAGGATACAAGAGGCCAAGAGTACAGCTATACATGAGGATACAAGAGATCAAAAGTACAGCTATACATGAGAATACGAGATCAAAAGTACAGCTATACATGAGGATACAAGAGATCAAAAGTACAGCTATACACGAGGATACAAGAGATCAAAAGGACAGCTATACACGAGGATACAGGAGATCAAAAGTACAGCTATACACGAGGATACAGGAGATCAAAAGTACAGCTATACACGAGGATACAAGAGATCAAAAGCAGAGCTATACATGAGGATACAAGAGATCAAAAGTACAGCTATACACAAGGATACAAGAGGCCAAAAGTACAGCTATACATAAGGATACAGGAATTCTCATAACTGTTTTCATATTTGCAATTATAACAATGAAAAGACAAAAGGTATAAATAGTCATCACTCTTATACTAACTGTCCTGTTCCAAAGCTGCTCAAGGTCATCCTTGGAGAGGTGCGGCGCCACATGCCCCACAATACGCTTTACCTTCTCACAGTACTGAGCCTGGTCTATGCTGCCAGAAAGGATAATGCTGAGTAGTCTGTTATCGGCCATCCACTGTGTGAGGCATTCAAGAGGTACAGCACCTTTGTCCTTTTCGGAGCTAGCATCTTCTATCATCTTTGTAATCTGACACAAATGAACAGAAGTTGACTATCCACCCCATCACAGAAAGCCACAACTACTATAAACCGGTATTAACTGATTTGCTCCACCCACTACAGGTGTACATATCTTAACCTAAATAGATTTCATGAAACATCAGGTCTGAATCTTTGAATCTAGGTAGACTTCAGAACACATCAGGTCTAAATATCTAAACTTATATACAGTCAAACATGGATAACTCGCCCACGGATAGCTCGAACACATGGTTAACTCGAACGGTTTCTTTGGTCCGGTCCCACATAATAATAAATTGCTATAGATAACCCTCAACTCTGTTAACTCGAACAGTTTTTTGCCCAACGGCTACCAAGACGGTTGTTATCGCTTTAGAAAATCACTTTATTCCAAGTCATAGAGGTAAACCTCAACTTTTCGTAAATCATAGGCGTCGTTATTACCATCGTCGGCAAAATATTTTTGTCAACGACTTTTCTAAAGGTTTGGTAAATTTTGATTTTTACCAAACATCCGCTTAGCGATCGCCTTTCGGAAGCATGGAAAAGTGAGGTGACCTTCGCATAAGCTTCAAGAAAAATCGGCAAAATTGATCTCGGTTAAAACGCTCAAAAGAAAAAGACGTCTTTTCTTCTGAGCATTTCAACAACGATCACGTTTTGCCAATTTTAATCTAAAAAACGTCCTGGCAATAACATCATCTCAAACAACAAAACCATCTCAAGTGATAGAAAAATCTCCTATACTTTTTGATAAAAAATTTTAAACTTTACATTAGAAGCATTTAATTTGAAACAAGCCATTTATGCTTTTAATTTCTATTATAGTTTGTATATGTGCATGTATCTACTAATAAACAAATAAATACATGGACTTGTGACAGTGCTCTGATAACTTGAACGTTCTGATAACTTGAACACTTTTGCTCGGTCCCGTGAAGTTCGAGTGATCCATGTTTGACTGTACACCGCTCTGGTCTAATTATGCACTGGTATAAATATCTCAACTTAATATAATTGAGAACACATCAGGTCTAAATATCATAACTTAGTCATACTTGAGAACACATCAGGTCTAAATATTTCAACTTAGATATACTTCAGATTACATCAGATCTAAATATTTTAACTGAGGTAGACGTCAGAGCACTTCATGTTTTAAATACAGTCAAACATGGATAACTCGAACTTCACGGGACCGAGCAAAAGTGTTCGAATTATCAGAGCGTTCAAGTTATCAGAGCACTGTCACAAGTCGATGTATTTACTTATTTATTAGTAGATACATGTACATATACAAACTATAATATAAATCAAAAGCACAAATGGCTTGTTTCAAATTAAATGCTTCTAATGTAAAGTTTAAAATGGTTTTATCAAAAAGTATAGAGATTTTTCTATCACTTGAGATTGGTTTGTTGTTTGAGGTGATGTTATTGCCAGGACGTTTTTTAGATTGACATTGGCAAAACTTGATCGTTGTTGAAATGCTCAAAAGAAAAGACATCTTTTTCTTTTGAGCGTTTTACACACGATCAATTTTGCCGATTTTTCTTGAAGTTTATGCAAAGATTACCTTACTTTACCTGGGATTCGTTAAGAGCAACACTCCGAGGCAGTTCAATTAGAAGTTTTACGAGGTTTTACGGTACATTGTATATCACTCACGCTTTTTGAATGAATACTTATTGAATGTACACACATATTCTGTGTTTAGGTCAAACGATGAATAATTTTTTAGCTAAGACAACGTATACGTTTAATTACAACAATTTTTAAGACGTTTTAAACATTCAACATTCCGACGTTGATTCAACACGGAATCAACGTCAGAAAACTATTCATCGTTTGACCTAAACACAGAATACATGTACATTCAATAAGTATCCATTCAAAAAGCATGAGTGATAGAGTGATATACAATGTACCGTAAAACCTCGTAAAACTTCTAATTGAACTGCCTCGGAGTGTTGCTCTTAACGAATACCACTTTCCTTGCTTCCGAAGGGCGATCGCTAAGCGGATGTTTGGTATAAATCAAAATTCACCAAACCTTTAGAAAAGTCGTTGACAAAAATATTTTGCCGATGGTGGTAACAACGACGCTTATGAATTACGAAAAGATGAGGTTTACCTTTATGGCTTGGAATAAAGTGATTTTCTAAAGCGATAACAACCGTTTCGGTAGCCGTTGGGCAAAAAACAGTTCGAGTTAACAGCGTTGAGTTCGAGTTATCTATAGCAATTTATCATTACATGGGAACGGACCAAAGAAACCGTTCGAATTAACTATGTGTTCGAGCTATCCGTGGGCGAGTTATCCATGTTTGACTGTATCTTAACTTACATATACTTCAGAACACACTAATCTAAATATCTTCGCTTAGATATACTTCAGAACACACCAACCTAAATATCTTCGCTTAGATATACTTCAGAACACACCAACCTAAATATCTTCGCTTAGATATACTTCAGAACACATCAGGTCTACATATCTCAACATAGATATAATTGAGAACACATCAGGTCTAAATATTTTAACTTCAAAATGATTGAGACTTGCTCTGCCGCATTTTATTATCACCTAAATGTAGATAATGTGGGAAATGATCACAAAAATACAACAAAAAAGCAAGATATGATGAACATTTCACCATACCTCAATGAGAGCATTCATCTTCGCATTAAAATGAGCACATTTCAGCATGCTGAGTACGAGTTCAAGTCGCTTCTCATCTACACTCTCTACTTGCTTTGGCCACAGATAGTGCAGAATGATCTTAACATGCCTCAGTAGGTCACATGCTCTACCTATGTTCTACAACACCAAAATACATTGACACAAAATTTAATTGATGGCATTTTTAATTTAACAAGTGGCCATTTATTTTGTGGCAAACAATTTCATTTCAAAATGATTTGAATGAACCTAATTTATTGAGGCGCACGGATTACATTAGATGTCCTTTTAACAAAATACAAGCATAACAGAATATCAAATAATCAATCATAATGAATAACTGAAATCATCAACCAGTATGATTTTCAAGTACCGTGCATTGTAGGAGTGAAGTACTTTTTTCGGTGAGTATTTCAACACTGGCGCTAAACTTGCATAACTACAGACTACAGTTCTGGAAGTTGAGTTTTATTGGAAGACATTTCGTCTATTTAACACCTTAGGTATCTATCTTAAAATATGTTTTTGTTAAAATCTGACTGAATGTATGAACCTGTATTTAGCAAGTAAAAATCACACACAAAAGACAGACAAGCTTACAACAATCAGGTATGCAATTGCAGAAATGTAAGTATGTGTCATGACACTGACCAAGTACAAAAATGTAACAGCATAAATACTCAAATGGCTGCAGGCTTGAGCAATGCTATTATTCCAAAATGCTATCCGTAATCAACAGTTTTGTCATTAAATAGACAAATGCCATTTTGAGATGCAATACCAGGAGCGTTACAGTAACATGAGCCTTTTGTGAAAAAGTGACTTTTATCAGAGCTGATGACTTGATCAATATTGTGTTTAGTACTAGCAGCAAATATTCGTCACTAACCTTTGTCAGAGTAATCAGCCAGTAAAAAACTACACAAGTCTATTTAGGCTATTACTAAAAACAGTCGGTGCCAATAGATATGAGTGTATCACAAGTTTTAACTACGATATATTTTAAGCACCCCCAATAAACTACCTTGAAACGAGCGGCCTTGAAACGAGCGGCCTTGAAACGAGCGGCCTTGAAACGAGCGGCCTTGAAACGAGCTACTTTCAACCAAGTTGCCTTCACCCGAGCAGCACCATGCACTACCTTTCAAGCAACGAATATTATTATTATTCGAATATATTATTATATTAATATGTACTATTATTATAAGTATTTACAAAATCGTAAACTGATTATCCAGATGCATAATTCGATACATTCCAATATGATTAAATCACAATATCAGTTTAAACTAAATATAACTATAGGGGATACTTTTGCACGCAAGACAGCAAACTATTTAATAGTTTACATAAAAATATGTACTCGATAAGTGTAGAGATATTAAATGTGAGGTTAACAGACATTGTCATTAAAGGTATTTTGAACCTTGCAGTTTTGTCACCAAAAAACAAAAAGAAGCTTTGTGAAAAGTAAATTTAGTTGCATTTTTATTAAAATTGATCATGTTTAATCTATTCCAATAATAACATTCATTGATGGCGATGGCTTTATGTACCATTATAGTATAAGTATAGTATAAAAGTATAGAAAAAATTAGTAGAGTTAAGCCTCTAACTAAACAAAGTTTAAAAATAACCATAGAAAATAATGAATGCATAAATGAGACATTAGAATATAAAACACTAATGTACATTTATAAATAAATCTTTGATATTCTTGCAATATTTAAACTGCTGATTTTATCTTTACGCAATTTGTAATTTCCGATATTTGTATATATACTGCATCCAGAAATGGATTTAGTGCCTACTCGGTGAGCTTGCTGTTTTTCAAGGAGGCAACTTAAGGTAAAGCTGCTCAATAACAAGTTGCAAATAATGAGCACTAAAATAACTTACTTATAGATGTTTAAAGCATGGTTTACACTAAACTGGTGAGACTAGCGTGTGCTAGTACAACTTACCACTCCGCTGCTATAGCTACTAGCCACACTCACCAGCTAATCGAATCTATGTGTGAATTTAGCAACCAATGATTATTAGTTTTGTAACTGAGTCATTCAACCTACACCCACTAGGAAGGCATAAGAAAAACGCCAAACCCACGCATGTTTGTGAACATAACTTCACAATGTTTTGGTTTGAATGGCATCGGATGTGAAACAGCCTGCAGATGTGCTTCCCGAACGATGACGGCGCATTTTTTATCCAAGATGTCTATTTTATAAAATTACTAGCTGAATGTTTGCCGTTGCACAGGTAATTTCTTGAGCCGATGAATTTGAGTAGCTTAAGCTAGTCTAAATATTTACTATAAGAAGCGCCGTGCTTATAATCGTTACGTTAGGCATCATGATCTTTCAAGCATGCTAGTAGTAACCAACATAACTTTCATAAGCGCATAAAGTGGGCGCATTTTAACTGGTGTAATAAGTATGTGCACAACTATTCCATATTATGGCAAATAGGCCGCATGGTGTGGCGGATAACATGTCTGTCTGCCGAACTAGGGGTTTCTGAGTTCAATTCCAGTACAAAGCGGCTTTTTCGTTGCTAAAACTTTTGCTTTAACTGGACATACAAGTGACAGATACTCATATATATATATATATATATAGATGAGTTATGTAGTAAGTTAGGAGAATCTACCATTCTCATCTAAATACTTCAGGCTGTCTAGAATGTCAGGTTTTAACTATAAAGGGATAAGCCCTGTGTAACTCTTGTGTTTCTAACTACTATCTAACTACTAAACACTGTTGCTGTTCTAAAAATAACCTACCACTTGAGAAGATATTTCGTGATCCTATTAAAAACTTTGTACAATTGATGTTTGATCCGCCGCCTGGCAATAGCTTCTGATGACACAATAGGAAACACAAAATACTGGAAACAATTTCCTTACCTTATCCCTGAAATCATCCATTCCTAAATTACCTATCGTATGCAGTATTCTTTTGATGCTTTTTTCAAGCATTGGCCGTGCCAGACCGACCACTAGAAACTGCACACAGGCTGCTAGAGGCTCCATCAGGGCTGCCATGGCCTACAATAAAAGCACAGATATTCTGCCATTGCACACTCAAAGTATTGAAATGCTTCTTTTGTGTTTGGCAATCAAGTAATCATGCTCCAACCGATAGCATTTTGACAGATTTAAACAAGGTCAATAAATGGCTCAGTATAATAGTTGTTCTCTCTTACCAAACAAAATAAGGCATCTTCACGTATAACATAAAACAAATTTCAGCACAACAGCATCACTTGAATTGTATGGAAACTTTCACAATCAGGTAAATTCAGCAAAAGAACTAGGATATAATCATGATACACTCACGGGCCTGATAGGTAATAGCAGAGTAAAGCCAGAAAAAACCATATTGCTTTAGGCAGCCATATTGTCTTAAGCAGCCATATTGGCAGCTAGTTAATCCTATAGGAACAATGCCTGGTGGTTAACATGATGTGTGGTTTGCAATCCCTTGCCAACGATCAAGCCGCAAAGAAAGTCACCTATTAAAGATGCGATTGCGTCAAAAAAGTCCACCGAATGATATCAAGACCAATAAAAGCTACAACATCAGCTACAATTTGATGTCATTTTTGTCGTTGTAAATGAACCATGTCCAGAGATATAAGCTTTTGAATGAGATCATTTTTTGAAACGCTCAGATTCGAGCGGGTGATTTATTCGTGACACCTATAGTAATACATGTGAAAAGAGTCCACGAGCGATAAATATAAGACATTTTCTTTTAGTACGAAAAATCATCAGCACAAAGTTTTTATATAGGTCATAATAAATGTTATCTATACTAAAACGCATTGTCTGTGATATTGAAGTTAGGGATTTTACTCAATTACTAGATCCGCATCAACCTTTACTGAATTAATTGACATCGTTAATTTACTTAATTACTGCGTCCAGTTGAGTTACCCTAAATTGTTTTGGAGGAGAATTCTTCAAATATGAGAAGTAAACGTGCCATTGATGTTTCTATTTTCTTTTTAACACAATTTTAGATTAACTGATCTGTTGCATTTTTTTGCTGCTTCATTATAAATATCTGCGATTTTTGGTCATTGTATCTTAACCTTTAATGTTTCGATGTTTTAATAGTAAAGCATACAAAATGGTTTTTTTTTCTTTTTCATCAAAGATAAAAAAATATTTTATTGAAATTAAACACGATCTATATCTACTCGTTTTTATTTATAGTATGTAGTATACAGTGCGGTTTACGGTGTAAAATTAAAAAACATACCTTACCGATGTCGTTATCTCGGCTTGGAACGGATTAAAATTTACATACATTAATTCTAATGAGAAAACTTGTTTCAGATCTAGAACAGCTCGGTGTTCGAACAACCTTCTGAACAGATCGTACTTGAGAACCAAGTTTTCACTGTATATATATATATATACTGTTGTGTTTACATTTAGATTATATTTCCCTGTTGGAGACTATAATGTAACTTCCTGTGCACGCAAGCGTGACACGGATGCACAGTGAGTTTTTGCTACAAAATAAACGATGTTGATTATTAAATTGACGGCTTCTTAATTAATCTATAGCATCTAGCAATATAATGACTTGATGATGAACAAGGGTTAAATATACTAAAGGTAATAATTTTAGTACTTATGAATACATTTACTAATTAATAAAATTATAACTTTTTTGCTATCACCAATCATCGTTTCATAACTATTTATAGTTTTTTATCGTTTATAATATTTGCTTCAAATTTCCTTTGGCAGTTTTAGCTAGTAAATTAGATTTATGATTAGAATTTATGTTCACTTCTCACTTGCAGAAAGTGAGGAAAATCGATTGATCAATGCTCATCTTTAACGCCCAGAAACAAAGCTTCTAATTGTTGGCTTGGCATACTTATGATTTTGTTAAACAATTTAAAAGTGCATTATAACAACATTTCAAAATTACACTAGCAATCAAACTTCCAATTTGAAAGCTTTCAGTAGATACGCATTAGAACAAAATATCCATAAATGACATATATTTATTACATTTGTTTTATTGATTACAAGATGTTTATGTGCTGCCACCAGCGGAGCAGCTGTGTTAGTCTGGAAACTGCCATAAATAGGAATAAGAGACATGATTGTTTGCTGCACAAACCATGATATGGTTTGTTTGAGTTTACTGCAGTATATCAAGTTGTCTTATTATATGAGCTGGAACTATGTGAGTGGCCACGACTTGATGAATATTTTTAATAAAAACTTTATGCCGAAATGAAAATTTTTTGGCTTGTAAAAATTATATAATAAAATAAAATTGTTGAAGATAATGCAAGACATTATTTGCAGAACATATTGAATACATCATAGCCCCGCTGCCAACTGTGCTGAAATCTTGTCCGATAGATGGATTTATAAAGTTTAATCAGAGACGTATTGACAGGTACTTTTGCATAGCTCTCGACTCAATTCAAACGTACCAAATAATAAGAACTCAAAACATTTTCGCTCCACGCTACTAAATCAAAACAGGTGAGCCCACAAACCGCCAACCAGCTGCAAGAATGGCTTTATTAAGCCTTTGCTGCAGAATCGGTGAGTTGATCGATTTAAAAGAAATTGACACTTTGCGTTCACTATTTCAGTCAACCATTTCAGTCATAAAACCATTTGTTTAGTACTTGAATCAACTAATCAGATGTGGCCAGTAAATTTTTTTCTACAAATTGGTGCTAACAATGACTAGATAACGTTGACTATACTTGACTTTTTAGGGATGCAGTTGGTTTCGGAAATTATTCGAACATATTCTTTTCAATGAAGCGGCTTGCTTATTTTATTTAGTAATTAGTTTATGGTGTGGGTAGTAACTGAGAACTTCGCCGATACAAAGGCAGCAATGAAATAAATTAACTCGACGACCTAATTACCGTGGACTTGCAGAATCGTAGTCGGTACTCAAATGTTTACACAGGATTTAGAGGAAACTAATATGACAAATTTTTAATTTCCCTTATTTGAGACATTTATAATAATGTATCTGTAGCTAGATTTAAAATTTTATCCTAGCAATCATGAGCAAATACAAAATAAAATATATGCCAATAGAGTCGTGTAGGACTAGACTCTTATCGCAATTTCCGATGTGAATACGAGAGATAGAGACAGACTGTTTAACTATACACATCATTTTGGGCAAGTCTGGGCACATCTTTTATTTCTGAGCGCTTTTACCGCGATCAATTTTTGTCGATTTAAATCTTCAAACATTTTCTCAATGAGAACTAAAACAACAAACAACATATTAACTGATAGAAAAAAAATCAATACTTTCTGTTAAAATCAACTAAAATTTGACGCAATCACATCTTTAATAAGCTGATCCTCAGGTGAATGAGCAATGATAACAATAACAATAATGATAGTCATGTCAATAATAATAATAATAACATGCTGGCAAAGTGAATGCGATGTGACCAAAGACTAATGCTGCCCTAACCATAGTAAGCAAATTAAGACTGGCCTTGGCAAGGCCCAAAACATACAGTGATGTTGGTCTTTGGAAGCTCGATTATACTGACTATCTTCTCTAGACCCTGGCTGTATTGGAATCGGTTGACAAGGTTGGAGAGCCATGAGAATTCCCGGCTACCAAGATGGCTCTTATGGGGATAGCACATGACCCTCTCTTGTCCTATCTTATCCTCCCAATACTCACACTTTGTCCTGATAAAACAACCAGTCCCTGAATTGCATCTTCATGCTAACGCAAAGACATGCCCAACTTGTAATGTTCATGCTAACAAAGAGATGCATACCCAACTTGTAATGTTCACGCTAACAACAAAACAGAACCACGTAAACTGCTAGCTAATACACTGTACAACTGTGCGTAAGCATGAGCCCTGGCTACGAAAATTGATCTGGTGTGTTTGGAACTTGCTCACATCTACATCGGCAGTAAAACCATTATGAAGGTATTTGGTGTTTGTTTGGGGTACTTTTGTATTCTCACATTCTATTGGCCGGTTAAAGCATCTACAAAACCAGTTTTCTTTTCCTCTTGAAAATTACCGGAAATAATATTTTACCTTGAAATTACAAAAAAGATTATTGAAACTAATGTTGTATGTGTGAAATTAATTGCTGAAATATATCCCGAGCGTGAGAACAATTAGAAAATAACAAAGGCATGTAAAACAAGAAAACACGGGCATGCAAGATCAGACTCAGTAACAATTGAAACAGCAGCGCCGAGTAAAGCCGTGGTCATACGATGGCCGAACTGACGTAGGTTTGGTTCGGAGGTTGTTTTGGTTCGGCTAAGCCACAAGTCACACGGCATCCGAAGTCACTTCACTTCCTAGATACTATACACATGGAGACAGAACACTGTTTCATTGGTAGTTTTTATGTATTTGAGCTAAATATTTCTATTGTAAACAAAAAAACTTTGAGGAACTATTATTAATTATAATTACGCAGCAGATTAATTAGAAGATCGTTCAGCTGCTCAAAACAACAAAACTAATCACATTCTGCCAACCAATTCTTATCATCAACAAAATTATGTTTTTGTTAAAGGTTGACTTGCAAGAAAAATTCACATTACAGTTATTTGATATCAAAAGATTTACCTTGTCTTACTCTGTTGTCTTGTAGGTGGAAAATATGTATAGATGTGATTACAAGCTCTTAAAAGCTCAAAAACGAACAGTTAATCGCAGCCATCACAAAACCGCTGTAGATTGGAATCTCTTTCCAAAACGGCTCAAATGTGACGTGTAGTTGTACAAGATGGCTTCTGTTTACACTTTCATGCAACCTCATTCGTCGAAATATTTTCACAAATATACATCACGCATTCAATAAAACTATGTCTATTGTTCTTGCACATATATTTTATCGTCATTGTAATGCTGTCACTTTCAGCAATGATATCCTATAACCTACCGAAAAAATTTGTTTAATTTTTCAACTTTAGATCGAAGGAGTACATATCATTGTCTGACAATCATGACGAGCCTGTTGGTCACCTGTGATAATCGAAAAATGCAGCAAAAATTATTCATGAAGTATGGGTCACATGATCAGATTACGACTAGACGATTAGACCAAGCCGAAACAAAACTGTAAAGTAGCGAGCATCTATATTTGATACGGGGTCTTCGGTAAAACCCGAAGTGTTTGTCATAAACTAGTGCTACGAGAAGTTTTATATTGAGCCTTTTATTGGCCTTTAAATTTACATGAGAACATCACGTGACAAAACAATAATCAAATGTAATGACTACGTCAGAAAAATAAACTGATTCCGATATACGACGGTTTCGTGATGGCTGCAATTATCACAAAAATTTTTATAAGCTTTTAAAAAATTTCGTGATAATCGCTCTTTAAAATTCTTAAAAGCTCAAAAACTGTTCGTTTTTGAGCTTTTAAGAGCTTGTAATCACATTTCCACATATTTTCCACCTACAAGACAACAGAGTAAGACATGGTGAATCTTTTAATACCAAATAACTGTAATGTGAATTTTGTTGCAAGTCAACGTTTAACATATGAATGTTTTTCTATACTGAGTACATAACAAACCAAAACAGTCTTTATCATAGTACTGTGGTTTTACATAAATAAATCAGTCAACGATTCTTCATCAAGATGAGTATGACGCATTACTTCTACATATCTACTTCTATTATACACAAAAGAAAACCACACTCATTATCTTACATTTATGCAACACTCAAGTGCAACATCTTACATTTATGCAACACTCAAGTGCAACATCTTACATTTATGCAACACTCAAGTGCAACATCTTACATTTATGCAACACTCAAGTGCAACATCTTACATTTATGCAACACTCAAGTGCAACATCTTACATTTATGCAACACTCAAGTGCAACATCTTACATTTATGCAACACTCAAGTGCAACATCTTACATTTATGCAACACTCAAGTGCAACATCTTACATTTATGCAACACTCAAGTGCAACATCTTACATTTATGCAACACTCAAGTGCAACATCTTACATTTATGAAACACTCAAGTGCAACATCTTACATTTATGCAACACAGTCACAAGCTACATTGTGCCTGAGTAAAGCCCGGCAAAATCCTTTTACAATATATCATTAGAATGGCAATGGATGACATCTTTTAATTATTTTACTTATTCCCAACGAATTCCATGTAGTTTTGTGCATTCAAAATGAAGAACCAAATATTGTAAATGACGCCATCTTTTTTGATGTAATCCGGGTGAGCCTTCCAAGTTGTTTAATTAATGAAATAAAAAGATCGCCCCATTTCTTTTTTAACTTTGCTCAAACACGTAGGCAGAAATGTGACGCGTACTCTCTAGAATTTTAACCAGCCAATAAGAACAGGGGTTCGGCCAAAAAACTCCGAGCAGAACTGAAATGGTTCGTTTCGGCCAGAAATGTCTTCGGCCGAACAGTTTACAACCGACCCCGACGTCGTTTAATTCGTTTCGGCTCTCGTGTGACCACGTGTGTTTAGCATCTACTGCTGCTGATTCTACTGTTCCAGTAGCGCCATCTTCAGTAATTCACAAACACTGTTTGAATACCTCATAGATTTGTTCTTCTGGTGATAAACGCAGTCTGGGGAGAAGCTTAAAGCAAGAATATCTAATAGAATAGTGGGCACGTAAGAATCCTCCCCTTCGGCTGGCAAAGTCAGTGCTGTTGATACCAAGTCCATTAAAATGAGCATCATGTCATAAACACCTTCCTGTATCTCAGAAGACCAGCGAAAGATTGCCTGAGAGTTTAGAAGTTTTTTAAATGACTGCAAGCAGAAAAACAAGTACAAAGAAGATTTTGTGGGTCTAGACTGACCTAATTTGACTTGAAGTAATTCAAAATACTACTGATGGAAGCTTATTTATATTTGTTTATAAGAAAATAGTTTTTACTATTTGCTTGGCAAGCAGCCATGCAAAACTGCCCCCATTCCTGACTTTGACTTCATTTCTAGTTTTGGAACTAGCTAGTGCCTGCTAAATATGCACACAGACATCTCGCGAGATTTCAAAAGGCTGACAACAAATTTTAATAGGTATATTTCATATCAGGTAAAACTCAAGTTAATATATTTCCTAGCAAAAAAATTGTCAAGTTAGTGTATTCCATATAAGGTAAAACTGTCAAGTTGGTTATGTCCCTACCAGGTAAAATTGTCAAGTACGTATTTTTCCTACCACGTAAAACTGTCAAATCAGTATAGTTCCTATCAGGTAAAACTGTCAAGTTAGTATAGTACCTATCAGATAAAACTGTCAAGTTAGTATAGTTCCTATCAGATAAAACTGTCAAGTTAGTATAGTTCCTATCAGATAAAACTGTCAAGTTAGTATAGTTCCTATCAGGTAAAACTGTCAAGTTAGTATAGTTCCTATCAGATAAAACTGTCAAGTTAGTATAGTTCCTATCAGATAAAACTGTCAAGTTAGTATAGTACCTATCAGATAAAACTGTCAAGTTAGTATAATTCCTATCAGATAAAACTGTCAAGTTAGTATAGTTCCTATCAGATAAAACTGTCAAGTTAGTATAGTTCCTATCAGATAAAACTGTCAAGTTAGTATAGTTCCTATCAGATAAAACTGTCAAGTTAGTATAGTACCTATCAGATAAAACTGTCAAGTTAGTATAGTTCCTATCAGATAAAACTGTCAAGTTAGTATAGTTCCTATCAGATAAAACTGTCAAGTTAGTATAGTTCCTATCAGGTAAAACTGTCAAGTTAGTATAGTTCCTATCAGGTAAAACTGTCAAGTTAGTATAGTTCCTATCAGATAAAACTGTCAAGTTAGTATAGTTCCTATCAGATAAAACTGTCAAGTTAGTATAGTACCTATCAGATAAAACTGTCAAGTTAGTATAGTTCCTATCAGATAAAACTGCCAAGTTAGTATAGTTCCTATCAGATAAAACTGTCAAGTTAGTATAGTTCCTATCAGATAAAACTGTCAAGTTAGTATAGTTCCTATCAGATAAAACTGTCAAGTTAGTATAGTTCCTATCAGATAAAACTGTCAAGTTAGTATAGTTCCTATCAGATAAAACTGTCAAGTTAGTATAGTACCTATCAGATAAAACTGTCAAGTTAGTATAGTTCCTATCAGATAAAACTGTCAAGTTAGTATAGTTCCTATCAGATAAAACTGTCAAGTTAGTATAGTTCCTATCAGGTAAAACTGTCAAGTTAGTATAATTCCTATCAGGTAAAACTGTCAAGTTAGTATAGTTCCTATCAGATAAAACTGTCAAGTTAGTATAGTTCCTATCAGATAAAACTGCCAAGTTAGTATAGTTCCTATCAGATAAAACTGTCAAGTTAGTATAGTTCCTATCAGATAAAACTGTCAAGTTAGTATAGTTCCTATCAGATAAAACTGTCAAGTTAGTATAGTTCCTATCAGATAAAACTGTCAAGTTAGTATAGTTCCTATCAGATAAAACTGTCAAGTTAGTATAATTCCTATCAGGTAAAACTGTCTAGTATAGTCCCATCAGGTAAAAGAGAAGAACCCTGTGCAACTAACACACTAGCTATTAAAATTAGCATCGCTAGATTTGAATAGAACACATGCTCGCTGTAAGCCAATGAAAGCAGAAATTTGGCGCACAACTAGCAAGTACTTGGTACGCAACTAGCAAGCAATTGGCACACAACTAGCAAGTATTTGGCACACAACTGACAATCACTTGGCACACAACTACTGGTAGCAAGTACATGGTACGCAATAACTAGCACGCACTTGGTGCGCAATCAGCAAGCACTTCGTACACAATAACTAGCAAGCAATTGGCACACAACTAGCAAGCAATTGGCACACAACTAGCAAGCACTAGGTACGCAACACTAGCAAAGACTAGGTACGCAACTAGCAAGCAATTGGCACACAACTAGCAAGCACCAGGTACGCAATAACTAGCAAGCAATTGGCACACAACTAGCAAGCACTAGGTATGCAACACTAGCAAGCCTTGCCAGTTATTAGTGACACGTGCGTCATCAAGTACAGAGCACAATCCTGAACTACCATCATATTGTCAACTGTTCAAGATGGATAAATGGGTTAAAGGCAACAATGCTTTGTCTGTTGGTGAATGTAAGGAGATCTAACTCTTAAATTTAGCCCTTGAGGCTCTAAAATTAACTTCGCATTTGTCTCACTAAGCCTTTCAGTCGCGTGGTCGGTAAACATGAATCTGTTGTCGGTGCATTTTCCAGCTGCCTGTAGCAATATTGAGAAACTGAAAAGTTAGGCTCTCACTTGGATAGGTAAGTTACTAGAGAGGTAGGTAAGTTACTTGAGAGGTAGGTAAGTTACCAGAGAGGTAGGTAAGTTACTAGAGAGGTAGGTAAGTTACTAGAGGAGTAGGTAAGTTACTAGAGGAGTAGGTAAGTTACTAGAGAGGTAGGTAAGTTATTAGAGAGGTAGGTAAGTTACTAGAGAGGTAGGTAAGTTACTAGAGAGGTAGGTAAGTTACCAGAGAGGTAGGTAAGTTACTAGAGAGGTAGGTAAGTTACTAGAGGAGTAGGTAAGTTACTAGAGGAGTAGGTAAGTTACTAGAGAGGTAGGTAAGTTATTAGAGAGGTAGGTAAGTTACTAGAGAGGTAGGTAAGTTACTAGAGAGGTAGGTAAGTTACTAGAGAGAAGTTTCACATTCTAGGGATACAAAATATTTAAACACGGTTTTACCCAAAACTAATTACAAAAACTTGAAAAAGTTCCAGAAATGATCACAGAAAGAACTAAGAATTTTGCCAGTCATGGTCATGAATGAACTAGTATAGCGACATCTGGTCTGAATTTACATATATATTTGCTTAGTTACTAGTGAGCAAAACCTAAAACAATTACCCAGAGCAGCATGTCATTAAAATTTTGTGAGCTGTTCTAAGCATAAGTGCCAACGTAATCACAGAAAGAAAGCCTAGTTTATGTTCGTCTTTAACTCAGGAGACTCCGAGCAAAGCTACCCTAACAATAGCAACTAGAGCAAAGCTACACTAACAATAGCAACTAGAGCAAAGCTACCCTAACAATAGCAAAAGAACATACAATCCTAAAACTCTAAAGCATCTTATCTTCACTTACCTCTGGAAGACACTGATTTAGAAATTTTGAGCACAGCTCATCATTTCCAGCTTTGCCCTCTTTTAATAATTTTATAGCAGCAAACATACATTTTGCCAAAGACTCATCTTCTCTATAACAGATACGCCTTTGTGTAGGAGTTTCAACGTGCAACACGATTTAGAAATCTTACATTTACCTAAAAGCACTCTATACAAGTTTCAACACTGAACATCTATAAATTCACCTATATGGAATACTCCATGAATCTGTGTATACTCTTAACTCAAGCTCATAAAACTGAACATCTATAAACTCACCTATATGGAATACTCCATGAATCTGTGTATACTCTTAACTCAAGCTCATAAAACTGAACATCTATAAACTCACCTATATGGAATACTCCATGAATCTGTGTATACTCTTGACTCAAGCTCATAAAACTGAACATCTATAAATTCACCTATATGGAATACTCCATGAATCTGTGTATACTCTTAACTCAAGCTCATAAAACTGAACATCTATAAACTCACCTATATGGAATACTCCATGAATCTGTGTATACTCTTAACTCAAGATCATAAAACTGAACATCTATAAACTCACCTATATGGAATACTCCATGAATCTGTGTATACTCTTAATTCAAGATCATAAAACTGAACATCTATAAACTCACCCATATGGAATACTCCATGAATCTGTGTATACTCTTAACTCAAGCTCATAAAACTGAACATCTATAAACTCACCTATATGGAATACTCCATGAATCTGTGTATACTCTTAACTCAAGCTCATAAAACTGAACATCTATAAACTCACCTATATGGAATACTCCATGAATCTGTGTATACTCTTAACTCAAGATCATAAAACTGAACATCTATAAACTCACCTATATGGAATACTCCATGAATCTGTGTATACTCTTAACTCAAGATCATAAAACTGAACATCTATAAACTCACCCATATGGAATACTCCATGAATCTGTGTATACTCTTAACTCAAGCTCATAAAACTGAACATCTATAAACTCACCTATATGGAATACTCCATGAATCTGTGTATACTCTTAACTCAAGCTCATAAAACTGAACATCTATAAACTCACCTATATGGAATACTCCATGAATCTGTGTATACTCTTAACTCAAGCTCATAAAACTGAACATCTATAAACTCACCTATATGGAATACTCCATGAATCTGTGTATACTCTTAACTCAAGCTCATAAAACAGAACATCTATAAACTCACCCATATGGAATACTCCATGAATCTGTGTATACTCTTAACTTAAGATCATAAAACTGAACATCTATAAACTCACCTATATGGAATACTCCATGAATCTGTGTATACTCTTAACTCAAGCTCATAAAACTGAACATCTATAAACTCACCCATATGGAATACTCCATGAATCTGTGTATACTCTTAACTCAAGCTCATAAAACTGAACATCTATAAACTCACCCATATGGAATACTCCATGAATCTGTGTATACTCTTAACTCAAGCTCATAAAACAGAACATCTATAAACTCACCCATATGGAATACTCCATGAATCTGTGAATACTCTTAACTCAAGATCATAAAACTGAACATCTATAAACTCACCCATATGGAATACTCCATGAATCTGTGTATACTCTTAACTTAAGATCATAAAACTGAACATCTATAAACTCACCTATATGGAATACTCCATGAATCTGTGTATACTCTTAACTCAAGCTCATAAAACTGAACATCTATAAACTCACCCATATGGAATACTCCATGAATCTGTGTATACTCTTAACTTAAGATCATAAAACTGAACATCTATAAACTCACCTATATGGAATACTCCATGAATCTGTGTATACTCTTAACTCAAGCTCATAAAACTGAACATCTATAAACTCACCTATATGGAATACTCCATGAATCTGTGTATACTCTTAACTCAAGATCATAAAACTGAACATCTATAAACTCACCTATATGGAATACTCCATGAATCTGTGTATACTCTTAACTCAAGATCATAAAACTGAACATCTATAAACTCACCCATATGGAATACTCCATGAATCTGTGTATACTCTTAACTCAAGCTCATAAAACTGAACATCTATAAACTCACCTATATGGAATACTCCATGAATCTGTGTATACTCTTAACTTAAGATCATAAAACTGAACATCTATAAACTCACCCATATGGAATACTCCATGAATCTGTGTATACTCTTAACTCAAGATCATAAAACTGAACATCTATAAACTCACCTATATGGAATACTCCATGAATCTGTGTATACTCTTAACTCAAGCTCATAAAACAGAACATCTATAAACTCACCTATATGGAATACTCCATGAATCTGTGTATACTCTTAACTTAAGATCATAAAACTGAACATCTATAAACTCACCCATATGGAATACTCCATGAATCTGTGTATACTCTTAACTCAAGCTCATAAAACTGAACATCTATAAACTCACCTATATGGAATACTCCATGAATCTGTGTATACTCTTAACTCAAGATCATAAAACTGAACATCTATAAACTCACCCATATGGAATACTCCATGAATCTGTGTATACTCTTAACTCAAGCTCATAAAACTGAACATCTATAAATTCACCTATACGGAATACTCCATGAATCTGTGTATACTCTTAATTCAAGATCATAAAACTGAACATCTATAAACTCACCTATATGGAATACTCCATGAATCTGTGTATACTCTTAACTCAAGATCATAAAACTGAACATCTATAAACTCACCTATATGGAATACTCCATGAATCTGTGTATACTCTTAACTCAAGCTCATAAAACTGAACATCTATAAACTCACCTATATGGAATACTCCATGAATCTGTGTATACTCTTAACTCAAGCTCATAAAACTGAACATCTATAAATTCACCTATACGGAATACTCCATGAATCTGTGTATACTCTTAATTCAAGATCATAAAACTGAACATCTATAAACTCACCTATATGGAATACTCCATGAATCTGTGTATACTCTTAACTCAAGCTCATAAAACTGAACATCTATAAATTCACCTATACGGAATACTCCATGAATCTGTGTATACTCTTAACTCAAGATCATAAAACTGAACATCTATAAACTCACCCATATGGAATACTCCATGAATCTGTGTATACTCTTAACTCAAGCTCATAAAACTGAACATCTATAAACTCACCTATACGGAATACTCCATGAATCTGTGTATACTCTTAACTCAAGATCATAAAACTGAACATCTATAAACTCACCTATATGGAATACTCCATGAATCTGTGTATACTCTTGACTCAAGCTCATAAAACTGAACATCTATAAACTCACCTATATGGAATACTCCATGAATCTGTGTATACTCTTAACTCAAGCTCATAAAACTGAACATCTAGAAACTCACCTATATGGAATACTCCATGAATCTGTGTATACTCTTGACTCAAGCTCATAAAACTGAACATCTATAAATTCACCTATATGGAATACTCCATGAATCTGTGTATACTTTTAATTCAAGCTCATAAAACTGAACATCTATAAATTCACCTATACGGAATACTCCATGAATCTGTGTATACTCTTAACTCAAGCTCATAAAACTGAACATCTATAAATTCACCTATACGGAATACTCCATGAATCTGTGTATACTCTTAACTCAAGCTCATAAAACTGAACATCTAAAAACTCACCTATATGGAATACTCCACGAATCTGTGTATACTCTTGACTCAAGCTCATAAAAGTTTGCGGCAGGAAAATCTGAAGTATCTGTGACTTCCATAGTCTGAATATGCAATCAGAGAACACATTACAATGCACAATTAAAAAATTCAATTCCGAAGTTAAAAAAATTAATTGGAATTACTACATTACAAGTAGGCTATATTTTCAAAACATCTCCCAATATTTAAAAGGTTTGAACATACGATAGTGGCATGTCAACAAAACTTTGTCGAAAGCTTGACTAAAAAATTTAAATCTCGATTGAGCTAGTCTAAGAGCCAGGTTCGAAAAAATCATGATTTTTCCCAAAACATCGGATTTTTATGCGATTTAAACCGATTTGTTTAATCAATTTGATTTCTTTAATCATTTTTCCAGACGCAAATTGTCTGTGAATTACATTGCATGCCATAATGCTGGTGAGCCCTCTTTTCAATATGACTCCCTTACACGCTTGAGTTGGCTAACTTATATTTCTTTCATTCAACAGCCATATTAAATTATGCGCAAACTACATGCAAGTTGATGGAGCAGGGCTGCTAACAATTTTACACACACAGCACGAATGAAAGTGGAAAACATAAAAAGCGCTAAGAAATATTCCGGCACATTTTTCTTAGGTGTAATTGATGCGGTTGACAGAATGCCAGATTTATATTACCTAACAGGTTTCTTATTTTTGAATGACCAAAACCAAAAGTAGAGAATGCTCATCAATATTTGCACTTGAGCTGATTGCAGTAGTGTTTGATGTCATAATGTCATCTATCAAACAGAGTAGTAAGGGAAAACTACCAGTTACAATTGCCACCTCACAATCAATCCTCCTTTGAGGTATACTAAAGAAGCTCATAGGTTCTAATTTCCAAAGTCCTTCTGTAATATTGTACTGTACCTGCAGTCAATTATCTCCATCGAACTTGCTAATTTATGACAGAGCGATTTTTTTCTAAGCTTTGAGAGCTTGAATAAAGCTAACCAAGTATTTTAATCTAAACTTAAGTCACTAGAATGGTTGATCACAAATATGTTGAATAAAATTTGTTCATTGATATTTATCATAACCTTTAAAACAAACATGCAAAAAATCCCTCACACCGTCTATCTATTGGTCATTGTTTTCACTGAGAGATTTTCACAGACACTAATATGCTCTCAAAGACAGTAACTATTTTTGACTGGTTACTGTCAGGTGGTTCAATCTTCACCGATAGGTCTCCTGATGAGCAAATTAAATCAATGACTTAAGATACGGTAAGACTTCAAGGTTGATAAGTCAGGTTCCAGCTTCAGCTAAATAACATGGTTCCACATCAGTCATCCATCGAGTGGATATTATATTTAATGATGCCAATTTATCAGTAAAGCGCTTGCTGTAGTCCTTTTTTAAATATACATTCTAGTTTTAATAAACACTGAAAAACTTTACCTTTTACACAGTCGGTAATTAAGTTAGCTACAAACAGTCAGTATTCTTTAGTAATAAAGCACGTTCGCTTCTTACCCCACTTCCATCGGCATAGTTAGTAGCCGAGTTGCTGAGGTCATCTAAACTGGTAAGCTGTTGTCCATTGGTCAGCATGTCTACAGCTTCGTTAATATCACTTTTTGCAATTTTAAGGGCTCTGCGAATTTCACTTTCGCTAGGAAACCCCATCAACAACAGCATTTGCACATTTTCATCCGTCGGAACTGTTGTATCCATTTTACTGAGTTGGTAAATAATTGCATAAAAAATTCATTTACTAGTATAGTGTTAAAAACTGTGAATTACCCAGACAAAGCTTCATCACGAATATACATTTAATTATACCGCTCGTCCTCTCCACTTTTCTTTTGCGGTGGGAAAACTGTCTTCAAAGACCTTGGCCGTCAAATAGGATGTCGAACAGTTTTAAAAATTAGTTAGTGTAATCTTATAAGTTTATTTTTTCTATATAATTAATTAAAAATTATAATAAAATACTGTTGGTATTTATTTTCTAGTACTCGTTTTGTCAACAACCAGTAGCAGACAACTCCTTAATCCCAATATATTTCATAGCCGTATTTTAATAGATCGTTCATTGGAATTGTCTCCCTTTACCATTTGTAATGATACACCTTGGGCTGACAACAAACGTTTATAGTGGAGAGATGAAATGTAAAATTTCTACCATTAATACTTTTGGAAAACTGATGATCAAAAGTACCTTCTCAGTAATTGTTGACCTTACATAACATGGTTTTTATATTTATAATAAATACTGTGTAAGCATTTGAAAGAAAGGCAAAGCTATCAGAAAATTAAGCGTACCAAAGATCTAGGGCTGCTTTATTGGTTTACTTGTACATGTACTGTGAGATGAAATATGTTACTTTTTAGGTCGCGTATTAGACTACAGTCTTATCTTTTAAAACTTTCTTCCTTTTGCCTTTCCTTATGAAAATGTCAAATCTTAAATTGATACTTGTCAATTATACTCAAAACCCAAAAATACTCTTTCATTTGGTAGACACAACAGCAAAGCTGTATGTTGAAGCTAGCAATCAAGATCGATTAATAATTGTTGCAATAAAAATAATCGCATACACACGAATACTAATTAAATTAAGCAGTTTCAATAAAAATGTCAGCTCATAAAATCACGCTATGTTGGGCGAATTTCAACATTACACTAAGGGTGAACAGATTGCAACATTACACTAAGGGTGAACAGATTGCAACGAAAAGCTGTTAGTCTCAAGTACATAATTGCCAGAAATCATGATTGTGTATGTAACTAGTAGTTTCTGTTTCGTGTTGGCATACGTAGATGCACAAATATACATTTTGACATGTTGGTACAGTTAATATATGTAGCAGATAATTAATAACATGGTTTTATATAGAAAAAAAAAGGCAATTAATTGCTTTCATAACATAGCAAGATAATGTGTTTTGGTGCAATAGTTTTTTTGTTTGAGAAAGTTTCATGTAATTACATGTATATACAGGAATTCTTCTAATTCGTGGTATACGCAGTCCTGAACAGTTATGGCTACACATATCTCTCCATCCATTATGTATAAAAACTTGAACCTTCCCTGAAAGAATAGTTTATACTGGTCAATACAATTGTGGTAAATACAGTGGTTTATACTGGTCAATACAGTGGTTTATACTGGTCAATACAGTGGTTTATACTGGTCAATACAGTGGTTTATACTGGTCAATACAGTGGTTTATACTGGTAAATACAGTGGTTTATAGTGGTAAATACAGTGGTTTATAGTGGTCAATACAGTGGTTTATACTGGTCAATACAGTGGTTTATACTGGTAAATACAGTGGTTTATACTGGTCAATACAGTGGTTTATACTGGTCAATACAGTGGTTTATAGTGGTCAATACAGTGGTTTATACTGGTCAATACAGTGGTTTATACTGGTCAATACAGTGGTTTATACTGGTCAATACAGTGGTTTATAGTGGTCAATACAGTGGTTTATACTGGTAAATACAGTGGTTTATAGTGGTCAATACAGTGGTTTATACTGGTCAATACAGTGGTTTATACTGGTCAATACAGTGGTTTATACTGGTCAATACAGTGGTTTATACTGGTCAATACAGTGGTTTATACTGGTAAATACAGTGGTTTATAGTGGTCAATACAGTGGTTTATACTGGTCAATACAGTGGTTTATACTGGTCAATACAGTGGTTTATAGTGGTCAATACAGTGGTTTATACTGGTCAATACAGTGGTTTATACTGGTCAATACAGTGGTTTATAGTGGTCAATACAGTGGTTTATACTGGTAAATACAGTGGTTTATAGTGGTCAATACAGTGGTTTATACTGGTCAATACAGTGGTTTATACTGGTCAATACAGTGGTTTATAGTGGTCAATACAGTGGTTTATACTGGTCAATACAGTGGTTTATACTGGTCAATACAGTGGTTTATAGTGGTCAATACAGTGGTTTATACTGGTCAATACAGTGGTTTATACTGGTCAATACAGTGGTTTATAGTGGTCAATACAGTGGTTTATACTGGTCAATACAGTGGTTTATACTGGTCAATACAGTGGTTTATACTGGTCAATACAGTGGTTTATAGTGGTCAATACAGTGGTTTATAGTGGTCAATACAGTGGTTTATACTGGTAAATACAGTGGTTTATACTGGTCAATACAGTGGTTTATACTGGTCAATACAGTGGTTTATAGTGGTAAATACAGTGGTTTATACTGGTCAATACAGTGGTTTATACTGGTAAATACAGTGGTTTATACTGGTAAATACAGTGGTTTATACTGGTCAATACAGTGGTTTATACTGGTCAATACAGTGGTTTATAGTGGTCAATACAGTGGTTTATACTGGTCAATACAGTGGTTTATACTGGTCAATACAGTGGTTTATACTGGTCAATACAGTGGTTTATACTGGTAAATACAGTGGTTTATACTGGTCAATACAGTGGTTTATACTGGTCAATACAGTGGTTTATACTGGTCAATACAGTGGTTTATACTGGTCAATACAGTGGTTTATACTGGTCAATACAGTGGTTTATACTGGTCAATACAGTGGTTTATACTGGTCAATACAGTGGTTTATACTGGTCAATACAGTGGTTTATACTGGTAAATACAGTGGTTTATACTGGTCAATACAGTGGTTTATACTGGTAAATACAGTGGTTTATACTGGTAAATACAGTGGTTTATACTGGTAAATACAGTGGTTTATACTGGTCAATACAGTGGTTTATAGTGGTAAATACAGTGGTTTATAGTGGTAAATACAGTGGTTTATACTGGTCAATACAGTGGTTTATACTGGTCAATACAGTGGTTTATACTGGTCAATACAGTGGTTTATACTGGTCAATACAGTGGTTTATACTGGTCAATACAGTGGTTTATACTGGTCAATACAGTGGTTTATACTGGTAAATACAGTGGTTTATACTGGTAAATACAGTGGTTTATACTGGTCAATACAGTGGTTTATACTGGTCAATACAGTGGTTTATAGTGGTCAATACAGTGGTTTATAGTGGTCAATACAGTGGTTTATACTGGTAAATACAGTGGTTTATAGTGGTCAATACAGTGGTTTATACTGGTAAATACAGTGGTTTATAGTGGTAAATACAGTGGTTTATACTGGTAAATACAGTGGTTTATACTGGTAAATACAGTGGTTTATACTGGTCAATACAGTGGTTTATACTGGTCAATACAGTGGTTTATAGTGGTCAATACAGTGGTTTATACTGGTCAATACAGTGCTTTATACTGGTCAATACAGTGCTTTATAGTGGTCAATACAGTGGTTTATAGTGGTAAATACAGTGGTTTATACTGGTAAATACAGTGGTTTATACTGGTCAATACAGTGGTTTATACTGGTAAATACAGTGGTTTATACTGGTCAATACAGTGGTTTATAGTGGTAAATACAGTGGTTTATACTGGTAAATACAGTGGTTTATACTGGTCAATACAGTGGTTTATACTGGTCAATACAGTGGTTTATACTGGTCAATACAGTGGTTTATACTGGTCAATACAGTGGTTTATAGTGGTCAATACAGTGGTTTATACTGGTCAATACAGTGGTTTATAGTGGTCAATACAGTGGTTTATACTGGTCAATACAGTGGTTTATACTGGTCAATACAGTGGTTTATACTGGTCAATACAGTGGTTTATACTGGTCAATACAACCAGGCTGTTGGCTGAATAGTAATAGCATTCATTCATGGAAAGTTCAACCATTTATGGCATCGCATTACCCTGAAACTATTATTAATTTAAACCACAGTTAGTGAGATATAGAGATGATCTGATAATCAGATAGTGATATATAGAGATGATCTGATAGTCCGATAATGATATATAGAGATGATCTGATACTCAGATAGTGAGATATAGAGATGATATGATAGTCAGATAGTGAGATATAGAGATGATATGATAGTCAGATAGTGAGATATAGAGATGATATTATAGTCAGATAGTGAGCTATAGAGATGATATGATAGTCAGATAGTGAGATATAGAGATGATATTACAGTCAGATAGTGAGCTATAGAGATGATATGATAGTCAGATAGTGAGATATAGAGATGATATGATAGTCAGATAGTGAGCTATAGAGATGATATGATAGTCAGATAGTGAGATATAGAGATGATATGATAGTCAGATAGTGAGCTATAGAGATGATATGATAGTCAGATAGTGAGATATAGAGATGATATGATAGTCAGATAGTGAGATATAGAGATGATATTATAGTCAGATAGTGAGCTATAGAGATGATATGATAGTCAGATAGTGAGCTATAGAGATGATATGATAGTCAGATAGTGAGATATAGAGATGATATTACAGTCAGATAGTGAGCTATAGAGATGATCTGATACACAGATAGTGAGATATAGAGATGATATGATAGTCAGATAGTGAGATATAGAGATGATATGATAGTCAGATAGTGAGATATAGAGATGATATTATAGTCAGATAGTGAGCTATAAAGATGATATGATAGTCAGATGGTGAGATATATAGATGATCTGATAGTCTGATAGTGAGATATAGAGAAGGTCTGATGGTCAGATAGTGAGATATAGAGATGATTTGATACTCAGATAGTGAGATATAGAGATGATCTGATAGTCAGATAGTGAGATATAGAGAAGGTCTGATGGTCAGATAGTGAGATATAGAGATGATTTGATAGTCAGATAGTGAGCTATAGAGAAGGTCTGATGGTCAGATAGAGAAGGTCTTATGGTCAAATAGTGAGATATAGAGAAGGTCTGATGGTCAGATAGTGAGATATAGAGAAGGTCTTATGGTCAGATAGTGAGATATAGAGAAGGTCTGATGGTCAGATAGTGAGATATAGAGAAGGTCTGATGGTCAGATAGTGAGATATAGAGAAGGTCTGATGGTCAGATAGTGAGATATAGAAAAGGTCTGATGGTCAGATAGTGAGATATAGAGAAGGTCTGATGGTCAGATAGTGAGATATAGAGAAGGTCTGATGGTCAGATAGTGAGATATAGAGAAGGTCTGATGGTCAGATAGTGAGATATAGAGAAGGTCTGATGGTCAGATAGTGAGATATAGAGAAGGTCTGATGGTCAGATAGTGAGATATAGAAAAGGTCTGATGGTCAGATAGTGAGATATAGAGAAGGTCTGATGGTCAGATAGTGAGATATAGAGAAGGTCTGATGGTCAGATAGTGAGATATACTTGTAGTAACGATTATCTTATGATAAAATCTTATTCTTTTATTCCTGTCAATAGATGCGCTAATGGCACTGTTGCTCAAATAATAAAATAGCTAATACTGAGTTATATGTATTGATGCTAGCCAACTAAAATGCTTCACTGTGATAAAAAAGATTTGCCATTTTTAAAATGCATATGAAAGTTATCTCAACTTTTCAGCCTTGTTTTCATAAAATCAACAACAAAGACAATTTTGGTAATATGCTCATTATATATTAATAAAGGTCAGCGTGATGCTTAATGCCTTGCTTTATCTTTGTGTAACTTTTATTACTTTTATGTTCGTATTTGTACCATAAGGTATAATTTAAATTGTGAATACACTAATTGTATACTATTTTATCTTGCCATCTATATAATAATACCATCATAATATCTGCCTTATAAAGTTACTCAGTCATCAATCAATTCTCCAATTCTCTTGTCATGCAGATACAAGAACCGCTCATTCTACGATTGACTTTCCATATTTTAAAGTCTAATCTATACATTTCTCTCTGCCATTTAACCTCTTCTTAACAGTGCCAACAGCATAACACATCATTTTAACGTTGCAGTGCTGTACTAAATATCAGTTGATGATCAATATCAGTTGATGGTCAATATTAGTCAATGGTTAACATCAGTTGATGGTCAATATCAGTCGATGGTCAATATCAGTCGATGGTCAATATCAGTCGATGGTCAATATCAGTCGATGGTCAATATCAGTCGATGATCAATATCAGTCGATGGTCAATATCAGTCGATGGTTCTGTCAAGAAATAAAAGCGTGTTTCACAAAAACAGTAGTTATCAATCACATCACCAAAAAAACTGATTCAAACATGTTTAAAAGTGTGAGACAAAATGCATTATTATGCACTATTATTATATAGTATTAATATATATATGGCTATAGAAATAGTATGTGTTATTGATAATTCACAAATCATGAGATGCATTTTGTTTTTAAAAATAGAGAATAGGCTCATAGGAAAGATTGCTCTATAAAAGAGTGCCTGTTTCGAGGTTTCAGTGCTTCAGGTTTAATAAAGTTGAAACTAACTATTTGAAATGCTATGACTATGTACGGATGATATTGGCTCGCTTATCGTGATTGCATTTGTACATCTGAAGCTCTGCATCTGAGCTTTTTATTGTTTTACAGTCCTGCCGGGCCCTCGCCTTAACTAGCAGAAATATTATAGAAGCTGAAGAACAAACAAGCCAACAATCAGAAACAACGGCACGCTGACCACACCTCCCACACTTCGCACTCTATTCTCACACTGACGAATTAAGTCGAGATCTGTCACATTCTTCATCTTTAAAACAGAGCTGAAGATGTTCACCTGGGCCTTTTCTGAGAAGGATCTTACCACTGTCAGCCTACAAAAAATGGCAGTTTGGCAACTCTTCTTTCTAAACAATCACGATTACATAAAAAAACGAAAAGAATTATCCAAAAAATAACCTTTCGCAACTTATCAAATGCCTTCCTAATTGACAGACTCGTGAATAGGAAACATACACGTACACAAAACAAACAGCTCATTACAATCCATTTTTAAATAGCTTTACTTTAGCTATTATTTAGTTGTTATGAACATCATCGGTCTTGCATGCTTTTATATACACCGATAATGCAGTGACGTCAACATGTGTATCTGGTATACGTATATGTACATGGTATAAGTCTGTGAAGCGTCTAAAATAGAGTTAAGTCAAGGATTAGGCAGAAAATTATATACATACTGAAACTGTAAATCTCCCATATCTAAATTGTCACAAACATCTTCGTAAGGTGACCAATTCAACGAAATCTCGTCCTTCCAATTGTTGCTAAACTCAGCTGTGTGTGCCATTCCGTTCTACAAGAGTTCTACAACTATTATTCACTATCATTAGGCTTATAGATCTCGACTTATCAGACATGGACTACAAAACTTTTTGACCTTGACCTATGAGCCATAAACAAGCTTTTTGACCTACAGTTATCAGCCATGGACAAACATAACTTTTGATCTTGACCTATCAGCCAGAAACAAACATGCCTTCAGATGCCAGCAAACTAGCATGTGTAATCTTACGCCTTCATTGCCACAAATCTGACGAGTTAAAGAAGCTGGTCCATTCATTATTCCTTTGGCGATTGCATCAAAGCTATTGTGTCTCCGCGCTTGAATGAGAAAGCCTTTAAAGCGGACTCCGGTTGAGCTAATGATCTTCACAGAAACTGAAAAAAAAGCTCACTGAATATCAACTGCCATTTCCTGTTCTTTAATGTTGGAAGGAAACAAATGCATTGTTACAAAATCTACGTATGTTTGCTTCCTGCCACTAGAGTGTTTAAGTGTTTGCTATTTTATAGCCATTTAATAAACTATGAATGTAGCCAGAAACTGACATGCCTAAAAAGTCTCTATGACAAGTATAGGATTTTGAAATTCTAGGTAGGTTGTGCTGTTGAAGAAATACGTTGGTTTTGACTATGTCAATAGAATTCTTTATTCAGTGATGAATATCGAAGACGCAGGACACGGTGAAACCTGTAGTAAAGGTTATATAATCGCTAAAATGTGTACATAAAGATAAGCAGAGTAAAATACATGTATGACAAGACAATAGTGCAAAACAACAATATTCATACCAGCATTACAAGTTCAAGTATTTATGCATTTACAGCATTAAAACTAAAAGATAATTGAAACAAATTAAACCAAATAAGAAAATGCAATTAGAAAACTGTAAAAATATTACCTTTGCTTTCTTGACAGCACTTGTGAGATTAAATAGGTGGCTGAAAGCGCCTGAACTTTATGTCCATAGTTTTACTAGTTTAGAACTACAGGTGTGTATGAATGCTAGGTAAAACTATAAATGACCTAGGCTACCAGAAAGGCGGTGGCAAGACTGGCGCCAAAAGGAGAATAATGGATAAGGATAAAATATTATTGGTCGGCAGCAGTCAGTCCATCTTTCATAGGCAATAAAAAATACATTAGGTCAGGACATCGAAGAGGAAGTGTTTGGGATGGCTAAAAACAAAAACACTAACCCTAAGGTGAATGGTGAATCATCGCGGCCATTACAACAAGTCTCTTCTCTAGGCAAACCAGAGATAGGCCTATGCAGCATTCTTGTACATTGCATTGTTTACTAGAATGTACACTACAACTAGACATGTACATGTTACATGTATAGTGTACAAGCTGTACTCTTCGTATATAAATATATATGAAAATATTGCATGTATACTATATATGTAATACAAAAAAACATGAAATTACAGATATCCAAACGAAAACAAGATAGTCTCTTCATTTTTACATTTAACAGAACCTACCTACCAAAAACCTTCTTTATGAATATATTCTATTAAATAGAGGATATAGACTCAACTACAGCAACTTTCCTTGTGAATATATTCTATTAAATAGAGGATATAGATTAGATTGCTAATACGCTTTATTAACCAACCTGTAGATGGATTAAGAGGATCATATTCTTGTGATTGAATTCGAACTTCAAAGGCTCCTTCATTTTTTCTGCTTACTTCACCTCCGTGCCTCGGTTTCATCTCGAAGTCATTGCAGGCAGGTGAAATAGACCCATCAGAGTGGCTGTCGCAACAGCTTATGCTAAACAATGCTATGAAGATTGTCGCCTTATTCATTCTAGCATCAGTTGAAGTTATCACGCACTTTTCTCATCAGCAATCCTGCAACAATTTCTACTCAACTAAGTTAATGACGTCTTACCCAATGTTTAGTGCACTGAAATATTTATCAAGGTAAAGTGTATACATAAATCATACAACTTTGGCAGTTACTACTAAATAGTTAATATACAAATACTAATAGTTTTTAATTTTAAAAGGAACTCAACTTTTTACAATGGTTTTGTTATAGTCATCTGATGCCATTTGTGCTTTCCTACTAGCTACTACTAGCTGCATGCCAACAATTATATGATAATAAAACTGTAGTTCAGATGTACAATTACACGTAATATAACTGTAGCTCAGATGTACAATTACACGTAATATAACTGTAGTTCAGATGTACAATTACATGTAATATAACATTGTCAAGGTTAACATAATTTTTTATAGTATGTTTTGTAGTAAGTGATGTTCACAGGTTTGAACATTGTAAAAATGGCCGAGGTTTCCCAATCAGAGAAACTGATAGTGGACTGTTTGCCATATCAAGCAGTTCATAATTGCATTCCCTTTTTATAGTTACCAGCGAGTTAAAAGTTTATTTTTCATTTGACTGTGGCATTTTTGGTTTTCTAGCAAGTCAGCATAGGTAATTACAGTAATATTTATCATTGAATTTGCAACTCCTTATAAATGAAGTGATATACTTTAGAAAAAGTAGTAAGATATTTAATAAAATGTTTTTGTGAAACCCCTTGTGATGGTTTAAAACATCGTAAACAGCTGACTTTACTCTGATATCACTGTAATCACTGCACTCACTGTAATCACTGTAATCCCTGTAATCACTGTAATCACTGTAATCACTGCACTCACTGTAATCACTGCAATTACTGTAATCACTGTAATCACTGGAATCACTGCAATCACTGCGCTCACTGTAATCACTGCAATCACTGTAATAACTGCAATCACTGCATTCACTGCAATCACTGCACTCACTGCAATCACTACAATCATTGTAATCACTGCAATCACTGCAATTACTGTAATCACTGTAATCACTGGAATCACTGCAATCACTGCGCTCACTGTAATCACTGCAATCACTGTAATAACTGCAATCACTGCATTCACTGTACTCACTGCACTCACTGTAATCACTGTAATCACTGTAATCACTGTAATCACTGCACTCACTGTAATCCCTGCAATCACTGCAATCACTGCATTCACTGCACTCACTGCACTCACTGTAATCACTTTAATCACTGTAATCACTGTAATCACTGCACTCACTGTAATCCCTGCAATCACTGTAATCACTGCAATCACTGTAATCACTGCAATCACTGCAATCACTGCAATCACTGTAATCACTGCAATCACTGCAATCACTAGTAAACGTTCAACTTGAACAGTTTTTAGTGGACCTCAAAAGTTTTGTGAAAAGAAACTGATTTAGCGGTAATTCAAACCTACAGTGCTAACCTTTTGCAAAGAATTCCTTCATTTCAATTTGATCACCATTGTCTTTTACTATGGAATCTGTGCTAAAGAAAACAACTTTTTAATAAACATTGTAAAGTTTAATGTGAAAAAATTGCTACCTTAAAAAATAAACTTTCGTTCACAAATATTCATGGGGGCATTATTAGTGAGTGTATCAAGATATGTACTAGAAAGAATATTTTTCAGATTGCATGACCGTGATCAGAAATAGAGCTGAAAAACAAGGAAAACTGTTAATTTAGCTGCAACAGTTGCGCACCGGCTAAAGTTGTTGTGAGATTTTTTAATTAAGAGTTATCCTTGTCAAAGAATAGCAATTTTCTCTTCAAACCCATCAGCCCTCTCTTTAACTTGAGATAATCAGAGGTACATGTAGTTATAATGTATGTCTCAACATCTATATGTCCCGTCACATGTGTCCCGTCACAACCATATACATCTTTCACCATATACATCTCTCATCATATACGTCTCTCATCATATACGTCTCTCATCATATACGTCTCTCATCATATACGTCTCTCATCATATACGTCTCTCATCATATACGTCTCTCATCATATACGTCTCTCATCATATACGTCTCTCATCATATACGTCTCTCATCATATACGTCTCTCATCATATACGTCTCTCATCATATACGTCTCTCATCATATACGTCTCTCATCATATACGTCTCTCATCATATACATCTCTCATCATATACGTCTTTCATCATATACATCTCTCATCATATACATCTTTCATCATATACATCTCTCATCATATACATCTCTCATCATATACATCTCTCATCATATACATCTCTCATCATATACCTCTCTCATCATATACATCTTTCATCAGAAACATCTTTCATCATATACATCGTTCATCATATACATCTCTCATCATATACATATTTCACCATATACATCTCTCATCATATACATCTCTCATCATATACGTCTTTCATCATATACATCTTTTATCATATACATCTCTCATCATATACATCTCTCATCATATACATCTCTCATCATATACATCTCTCATCAAAAACATCTTTCATCATATACATCTCTCATCATATACATCTCTCATCATATACATCTCTCATCATATACATATACTTTTTATGCGATAGCTTTATGTAATTTTTCTATTTTCATTATAAAAAAACTTAATGCGCAAAACCTTTGACCGCTTTAAGTAAGAATTTTATTGCAAGCATCTTATAAAAGTCACTGATTAACCTCAGACTAGATCTCAACTGCGTAGATTGATAACACCTGCCGCTACCTGCCACTACCTGTAGAGATAACTCACTGCTGAGTTTTAATATAAGTTAGCTCTACTTAGCTTCCTTCGTTTAGGCATCCAACGTACCTGCAACTGACTTTGATAACAACTTGCAAATTGTCTTTACGCATGGCTGGCCAGAGAACGAATCACGCGAGACATCATTAGTGACACGCTCCAAAGGTTACATCTGGTACACAGCAGAATTATCCACGCAACTCATCTTGGACTCATCTTCTTCTGAATATAAAGTATTATATTATAGCAATTTGTCTAATTACTTTGACAGATGAATGAGTTGCTGGAATCACTACTCTTTTGTTGAAGTTATTAGTGCAGTTAAAAATGTGCAACACCATAATTATCACATGGATACGTTTTGTGTTTTTGTTTAAGCTCATACTGGAGTTGTCCTACTTCTTTAGAGCTGGCTTACAAAGTTGCCTTGTAACAGTAAATGTTTTACATCATTTAGTTTTACCTTTGGTAATATTCTTGAATTAATTGTTTAGTGAATGTCACTGCATATATTTGCTTGATTTAAAATGCCCATATATTATATTGTATATATATTATGTTATATTATTTTACATTTATACTATATCATAATATATAACAATAGAGTAGAATGATTATCCATATCTACTATTTCCCTTCTATGACATGGACATAAACTCTACAGTAAAATAAATTATTTGTATAAGGTTTAAATTTGAGTGATTATATGAACAATAGTGTCTCGATCATTCTCGTTGTTGATTAGAGAGTTATCACACCCTGTCTATAGTGTTAAGTTTGAGGTAAACAACTGAGCATCCCTTTGTAGGCATATTTATTGTTAAATCTTATATTAAAACTCAACTCTTTCCAGTATTTTTTGCTTTTCACTATTGATTATTTCATAAAGATCATATTCTGGCCAACTTTTACTACTATTGAACTTGTCAAAGAGAGTGAATCTCAAAGATAGGCTAGGATGGTTTCATAGCCCGGTCCCAGTTTTATTATCTCATATCTTCTGCTTTATTAGGCTGATATCTTTTACAGATTTGTGTCAATGTCATGTCTTTCATCTATGCATCACCTCTGTGCTTACATGTTCATGTTACTTCATCAGCTCTGTGCTTACATGTTCATGTTACTTCATCAGCTCTGAACTTACATGTTCATGTTACTTCATCAGCTCTGTGCTTACATGTTCATGTTACTTCATCAGCTATGTGCTTACATGTTCATGTTACTTCATCAGTTCTGTGCTTACATGTTCATGTTATTTCATCAGTTCTGTGCTTACATGTTCATGTTACTTCATCAGCTCTGAACTTACATGTTCATGTTACTTCATCAGCTCTGTGCTTACATGTTCATGTTACTTCATCAGCTATGTGCTTACATGTTCATGTTACTTCATCAGTTCTGTGCTTACATGTTCATGTTACTTCATCAGCTCTGAACTTACATGTTCATGTTATTTCATCAGTTCTGTGCTTACATGTTCATGTTACTTCATCAGTTCTGTGCTTACATGTTCATGTTACTTCATCAGCTCTGAACTTACATGTTCATGTTACTTCATCAGCTCTGAACTTACATGTTCATGTTATTTCATCAGTTCTGTGCTTACATGTTCATGTTACTTCATCAGCTCTGTGCTTACATGTTCATGTTACTTCATCAGCTATGTGCTTACATGTTCATGTTACTTCATCAGTTCTGTGCTTACATGTTCATGTTATTTCATCAGTTCTGTGCTTACATGTTCATGTTACTTCATCAGCTCTGAACTTACATGTTCATGTTACTTCATCAGCTCTGTGCTTACATGTTCATGTTACTTCATCAGCTATGTGCTTACATGTTCATGTTACTTCATCAGTTCTGTGCTTACATGTTCATGTTACTTCATCAGCTCTGAACTTACATGTTCATGTTATTTCATCAGTTCTGTGCTTACATGTTCATGTTACTTCATCAGTTCTGTGCTTACATGTTCATGTTACTTCATCAGCTCTGAACTTACATGTTCATGTTACTTCATCAGCTCTGAACTTACATGTTCATGTTACTTCATCAGCTCTGAACTTACATGTTCATGTTACTTCATCAGCTCTGAACTTACATGTTCATGTTACTTCATCAGCTATGTGCTTACATGTTCATGTTACTTCATCAGCTCTGAACTTACATGTTCATGTTACTTCATCAGCTCTGAACTTACATGTTCATGTTACTTCATCAGCTCTGAACTTACATGTTCATGTTACTTCATCAGCTCTGTGCTTACATGTTCATGTTACTTCATCAGTTCTGTGCTTACATGTTCATGTTACTTCATCAGCTCTGAACTTACATGTTCATGTTACTTCATCAGCTCTGAACTTACATGTTCATGTTACTTCATCAGCTCTGAACTTACATGTTCATGTTACTTCATCAGCTCTGTGCTTACATGTTCATGTTACTTCATCAGCTATGTGCTTACATGTTCATGTTACTTCATCAGTTCTGTGCTTACATGTTCATGTTACTTCATCAGCTCTGAACTTACATGTTCATGTTACTTCATCAGCTCTGAACTTACATGTTCATGTTACTTCATCAGCTCTGTGCTTACATGTTCATGTTACTTCATCAGCTCTGTGCTTACATGTTCATGTTATTTCATCAGTTTTGTGCTTACATGTTCATGTTACTTCATCAGTTCTGTGCTTACATGTTCATGTTACTTCATCAGCTCTGAACTTACATGTTCATGTTACTTCATCAGCTCTGAACTTACATGTTCATGTTACTTCATCAGCTCTGTGCTTACATGTTCATGTTACTTCATCAGCTCTGTGCTTACATGTTCATGTTACTTCATCAGCTATGTGCTTACATGTTCATGTTACTTCATCAGTTCTGTGCTTACATGTTCATGTTATTTCATCAGTTCTGTGCTTACATGTTCATGTTACTTCATCAGCTCTGAACTTACATGTTCATGTTACTTCATCAGCTCTGTGCTTACATGTTCATGTTACTTCATCAGCTATGTGCTTACATGTTCATGTTACTTCATCAGTTCTGTGCTTACATGTTCATGTTACTTCATCAGCTCTGAACTTACATGTTCATGTTATTTCATCAGTTCTGTGCTTACATGTTCATGTTACTTCATCAGTTCTGTGCTTACATGTTCATGTTACTTCATCAGCTCTGAACTTACATGTTCATGTTACTTCATCAGCTCTGAACTTACATGTTCATGTTATTTCATCAGTTCTGTGCTTACATGTTCATGTTACTTCATCAGCTCTGTGCTTACATGTTCATGTTACTTCATCAGCTATGTGCTTACATGTTCATGTTACTTCATCAGTTCTGTGCTTACATGTTCATGTTATTTCATCAGTTCTGTGCTTACATGTTCATGTTACTTCATCAGCTCTGAACTTACATGTTCATGTTACTTCATCAGCTCTGTGCTTACATGTTCATGTTACTTCATCAGCTATGTGCTTACATGTTCATGTTACTTCATCAGTTCTGTGCTTACATGTTCATGTTACTTCATCAGCTCTGAACTTACATGTTCATGTTATTTCATCAGTTCTGTGCTTACATGTTCATGTTACTTCATCAGTTCTGTGCTTACATGTTCATGTTACTTCATCAGCTCTGAACTTACATGTTCATGTTACTTCATCAGCTCTGAACTTACATGTTCATGTTACTTCATCAGCTCTGAACTTACATGTTCATGTTACTTCATCAGCTCTGAACTTACATGTTCATGTTACTTCATCAGCTATGTGCTTACATGTTCATGTTACTTCATCAGCTCTGAACTTACATGTTCATGTTACTTCATCAGCTCTGAACTTACATGTTCATGTTACTTCATCAGCTCTGAACTTACATGTTCATGTTACTTCATCAGCTCTGTGCTTACATGTTCATGTTACTTCATCAGTTCTGTGCTTACATGTTCATGTTACTTCATCAGCTCTGAACTTACATGTTCATGTTACTTCATCAGCTCTGAACTTACATGTTCATGTTACTTCATCAGCTCTGAACTTACATGTTCATGTTACTTCATCAGCTCTGTGCTTACATGTTCATGTTACTTCATCAGCTATGTGCTTACATGTTCATGTTACTTCATCAGTTCTGTGCTTACATGTTCATGTTACTTCATCAGCTCTGAACTTACATGTTCATGTTACTTCATCAGCTCTGAACTTACATGTTCATGTTACTTCATCAGCTCTGTGCTTACATGTTCATGTTACTTCATCAGCTCTGTGCTTACATGTTCATGTTATTTCATCAGTTTTGTGCTTACATGTTCATGTTACTTCATCAGTTCTGTGCTTACATGTTCATGTTACTTCATCAGCTCTGAACTTACATGTTCATGTTACTTCATCAGCTCTGAACTTACATGTTCATGTTACTTCATCAGCTCTGTGCTTACATGTTCATGTTACTTCATCAGCTCTGTGCTTACATGTTCATGTTATTTCATCAGTTTTGTGCTTACATGTTCATGTTACTTCATCAGTTCTGTGCTTACATGTTCATGTTACTTCATCAGCTCTGAACTTACATGTTCATGTTACTTCATCAGCTCTGAACTTACATGTTCATGTTACTTCATCAGCTCTGTGCTTACATGTTCATGTTACTTCATCAGCTCTGAACTTACATGTTCATGTTACTTCATCAGCTCTGAACTTACATGTTCATGTTACTTCATCAGCTCTGTGCTTACATGTTCATGTTACTTCATCAGCTCTGTGCTTACATGTTCATGTTATTTCATCAGTTTTGTGCTTACATGTTCATGTTACTTCATCAGCTCTGAACTTACATGTTCATGTTACTTCATCAGCTCTGTGCTTACATGTTCATGTTATTTCATCAGTTCTGTGCTTACATGTTCATGTTACTTCATCAGCTATGTGCTTACATGTTCATGTTACTTCATCAGCTCTGAACTTACATGTTCATGTTATTCGTTTTCAGTTTGCTGAAACAGTGTTGTGAGTTGATTTAGGAAAATATACAATTATTCAAGTTATTGCCATTCTGCAAAAATTTTTCGAATTGGTAGTCAACAGCCAGTTCACCTCAAATTATGGATGTTAAAAATCAAGACAAAAACTACTCGCAAAAGCTGGTTAACTCTGAAACTTCTTCAAGTCATAAAGACTTGTTGCAAGATAATTTACAAAAGAAACATATTTTGGAACTATTACTTTTGTAATGTATGTATAAATAAGATGAACAAATGTGCCTTACTGTGGCAAAGTCTGCTCATACACTCACCACTCTACTGCGCAGTCAGGTCGCAAACATAAGGTCATAAGGTCATAAGGTCGCAAACATCTCACCAAACTTCACTACTTTTACACCGAGAGAACTCTAGCTATGCATCTTGTTTATAATTCTGCTCATAACATGAGCAGAATTAAGACCTACACGTACATGAAAGGAATGAGACAGAGATAAAAGTATGATCGTATATTCTTTCAGTTATTGACTTGTCTTAACCATAATACTGGGCTACTTTGCTCTGCAATAAATATAAATATTTGATGAAGATAGGCTGAACCAACCCCAAATCATATATTATGTAGGTAGGTAAGTAGGTGGGTAAGTACATAGGTAGGTAAGAGGTTAGGTCGTTGGGAAAGTAGGTGGGCAGGTAGCTGGGTAGGTAGACAGGTAGGTAGATAGATGGGTAGGTAAGAGGATATGTAGGTAGCTAGGTAAGTGGGTAAGTAGATGGGTAGGTATGTAAGTGGGTATGTAGCTGGATAAGTAGGTAGGTAAATGGGTAGGTAAGTGGGTAAGTAAGTGGGTAAGAAAGTAGGTAAGTAAGTGAGTAGGTGGCTGGGTAGCAACAGGTAAGATGGATCAATTGTTTGTAGAAAAGGAGAGCACTCACAAATAATATAATAATAGCATGTACGTTAAACAATAAACTAATATATAATGCTGTTCAAAACTTGAGATCGACATGATCATTTGACTGCCAACTGAAACGTTCCAGAATTGGGTTATTATCCCATTCAGTCTGTAAGTTGATATGGCTCTTTTTTAACCCTATTCTCTTTGAATAGGCAGAACATTTGCTTTTTAGATTTTATAAGTGATCTCACTTGCATTTTTGGCAGGTCGCCATCTTAATTCTCATATACCGACGTGTCATCCAATTGGCTAGCTGCCAAATTCTCGAAACTGGGATAAATCTATTATGCTATGGGTAGGTTTTAGTCTCATAATAATTAATAGCATGTTGTGGTAGCCAAAACATAGCAATAATAATATTAATAATATAACAAATAATGTTACTGGCATCAATCGAGTAGAGCTTGGGTGCATCTAAAATAAACACCATAAATGAGAAGAGAAAAAAGAAGTCAATTTTGTCTGCAAAGCTGAGAGAAGTTCAGCTGTACAGTTACGTGTAATAAAACTGTACTTCAGTGGTACAGTTACGTGTAATAAAACTGTACATCAGTGGTACAGTCATGTGTAATAAAGCTGTACTTCAGTGGTACAGTCATGTGTAATAAAACTGTACTTCAGTGGTACAGTCATGTGTAATAAAACTGTATTTCAGCGGTACAGTCATGTGTAATAAAACTGTACTTCAATGGTACAGTCATGTGTAATAAAACTGTACTTCAGTGGTACAGTCATGAGTGATAAAACTGTACATCAGTGGTACAGTCATGTGTAATAAAACTGTACTTCAGTGATACAGTCATGAGTAATAAAACTGTACTTCAGTGGTACAGTCATGAGTAATAAAACTGTACATCAGTAGTACAGTCATGTGTAATAAAGCTGTACTTCAGTGGTACAGTCATGAGTAATAAAACTGTACTTCAGTGATACAGTCATGTGTAATAAAACTGTACTTCAGTGGTACAGTCATGAGTAATAAAACTGTACATCGGTGGTACAGTCATGTGTAATAAAGCTATACTTCAGTGGTACAGTTACGTGTAATAAAACTGTACATCAGTGGTACAGTCATGAGTAATAAAACTGTACTTCAGTGATACAGTCATGTGTAATAAAACTGTACTTCAGGGGTACAGTTACGTGTAATAAAACTGTACTTCAATGGTACACTCTGTATTGCTGAAGTACAGTTTTAATACACGCCTGAAATGAAAATGTCACGTGGAATAAAAATAAGGATAAGTACATGTATGTTCATGAAAAAGAGAAGCAAGGGTTAGTCAGAAAAGACAAACTGGGACTTGAAGGCAAAAATCAAGAATACAGGCTAACAGGAAACCATTTGTGACAATTTGAAATCTAGCAAAAGATATAGTCTAAGATTTTTGAAACCATTCCACATTAAACGAGCAGCCCAATGCCACTCTTCAAATGTACCACAATAATAATTAAGCTAATTGATGCTACTGGAAACATTCTCCTATAAGGGATAAAGTTTGCAAGAATAGCAACGAATGACAATGACATAATCAATAATATATTTTTGCTGTAAACAATATAGGTAAGCAGTGGAAGAAGCATCAACCGCTGAAGGTCATCAACAGCTGAAGGTCATCAATATCGCCTGTTCTCTGCCAAAAAGTACACTTATAGTATAGCAGATGCTAAAGCACTCATCAAATGCAAGTTTCCCTAGAAGCAGGTAGATTCTACCACTTAGTTTGGTACAAGGTACTTATTAACTTGGCTGACATATAGTTGTTCATTTTGCTCCAAGTACTTCCAGAATGCTTTTAGTTAGCAAACTAAATCTATACCCTTGTTTTTTTGTTTTTTTAAAGAAAAATTTGAGACAAGAAACTCCTCGTAAAGAAGAGTGCTAAGCTTGTGGCTCTGAGACTCTAATGACATTTTGGAGCCAAATAATAAGAGTAGCAACGACTGAAGATTTCTTATGTAAATATCATTGTATCTGTTCACTTATCAGTTCATCAACTAAGAGAACACAATACACGCTGTATCTGTTCATCTATCAGTTCATCAACTAAGAGAACACAATACACGCTGTATCTGTTCATCTATCAGTTTATCAACTAAGAGAACACAATACACGATGTATCTGTTCATCTATCAGTTCATCAACTAAGAGAACACAATATACGATGTATCTGTTCATCTATCAGTTTATCAATTAAAAGAACACAATACACGATGTATCTGTTCACCTATCAGTTTATCAATTAAGAGAACACAATACACGCTGTATCTGTTCATATATCAGTTTACCAACTAAGAGCACACAATACACGCTGTATCTGTCCATCTATCAGTTTATCAATTAAAAGAACACAATATACGATGTATCTGTTCATCTATCAGTTTATCAACTAAGAGAACACAATACACGCTGTATCTGTTCATCTATCAGTTTATCAACTAAGAGAACACAATACACGCTGTATCTGTTCATATATCAGTTTACCAACTAAGAGCACACAATACACGCTGTATCTGTTCATCTATCAGTTTATCAACTAAGAGAACACAATACACGCTGTATCTGTTCATCTATCAGTTCATCAACTAAGAGAACACAATACACGCTGTATCTGTTCATCTATCAGTTTATCAACTAAGAGAACACAATACACGATGTATCTGTTCATCTATCAGTTCATCAACTAAGAGAACACAATACACGCTGTATCTGTTCATCTATCAGTTTATCAATTAAGAGAACACAATACACGATGTATCTGTTCACTTATCAGTTTATCAATTAAGAAAACAGAATACATGCTGTATCTGTTCATCTATCAGTTTATCAACTAAGAGAACAGATTACACACTGTATAATTACTACATTATTAGATGCTTACCTATTCTGTTATTTTAATCAGTGTTAAAGCCAGCAGGAGGTTGAAAGCAAAATGCCGCTACTCAAACTCCTCAAAAAATACTGCTATAAACTTATTTACCCGTGAGAGAAAACACTCCATCAGTATAGAAAATAGAGCATAATGTTAATGTTGAGCAAAAGAAATACCTGAAATTTGCACGTTATTGTTATTATTTTATTTACCTATTTCTGTAACTCGCCTAATTAAAAAATAACCTGAAAAACAATATTTTTATATATGTAAACACTATCTACGGTATATATATGTTGTGCTGCTGAAACATACATACATCCACTTTAAGATTTGTTTGACTACATATTTTGTGATGGTCTTTCACCTTGAAGATAGAATGTGTTCAAACATTATGAAATGTCAGCAAAATGCTGAAGTTGCTAAAAAAAACTTGAAGAATTTGTGAGAGCCCAGGTTTTTCATGTTCATTTTGAGCTTTTTCATATGTCTAAAATAAATATAGTTGTTGCTTAAAAGTCACAGAAATGAATTGAGCATTTCATTAAATAACAAGATTAGATAAAAGACGTAGCAAGCTGAATTCCAGCTAACAGCTACATATATGTAAATACAACTTACGACAGATGTCTCCCTTCTATATAAACTTTTTATTTTAACATTTGTTTTTTTTATTGGTTAGAGCAAATAATAAATTGATACCATTAATATTGTGTAGACATGATTGAAAATTTATGAATATAAAGGTCTTCCATCAATTAAATATAAGATAGAAACACCAGCATAAAAAATAACTGCCAATCATAGACCTGATAGATTGTGTTGTATTTAACAAGAAAGACATGTCTATATTTTATTAGCTTTTTACATGTATGTGTATAACTAGCGGAATGCCAGGATTTGCACAGGTATTGAAAACAGCTTATAAAACATTTGCAAGTAATGTATTTGCCTGCCACTTGCCATTAGCCTGGCACATTGCCTATGGCTAATTTGAGTAGGCTAGTAATTTACTAATAAAAGACGTTAGAGCAATCTTTAATCACGTTGCGTAAAGCATAGCGGTATTTTCACCAAGATATTCAGTCATATCATCTAATGAATTTATTAATCTCCCATAGCTCAGTGGTTTAGCATGTCACCTGGCGAATGGGAAGTTCCTTGCGCAAATCTACTGCGATACAGGTTCTTTATTCCAAGATTTTAATAGCTACAGCTGTACATACCAAAGGATGTTGGACAAAGACAAGGACAGACACAGACTTTGAGACTTATATAACTAGCAAACTGCTCGGTGTTGCGTGGGTATTAAAAACCAGCTTACAAACAATGAGAGGTAATGTAGTTGCCCGCTACTCGCCATTAGCCTGGCACATTGCCAATGGCTAATTTGAGTAAGCTTACTAATAAGAGAACTACTTAACTAATGGCTCTCCACGACGTTATGGCGCAGCGTCATTGAGATTCATAGCGCATTCGCACCCATATAACGACATATATTGCCTAAAAACTTTATCAAGCTTCCGTGGCTTAATTAGTAAGGCATTAGACTGGTGAACAGGAGGGTCTGAGATCAAATCTTCTGCGATATGTATTCTTTATTCCAAGATTTTAATAGCTATAGCTGGACAAACACAAAAAAACTTTGAAAAATATATATATAATATAATGTAACTAGAAATTCCCCTGTCATACAGCCCATGACCAAAGTGATATTGGAAAAAAGAAAGGGTACTGCTGGTTGAGAAATGCAATATTAGCTATCAAATGGCACTGCTGTGCAATAGGAGAACTGCAATGGTAGCTGCAATGGTAGCTGTAATGTACTGGGTGCTATTATGTACAACAATAATGAGAGGAAAAGATTATGTTTATATCTCTCCCCTACAATAGGAGAAATGCAGTATTAGAAGTAAAATGGTAAGTTGCTGTGTAATATACACAGTTTTAAAGTTGGTTGTGTTGAATGTAGAATGGTTTTGACAGCGATCTGTAATCAAAGTGAAAAAATGGGTCATGATCACAGAAACCATGATTAAGTCGAGTGTGTGAGGTTTAGAGTTATCTACAATAGCAGAAGGAGAAAACTCTCAGTTATTTTGCAAAAACATTTGATTCTAGCTTAATTACAGCAGATTTTATGGTCAATAAACTAAATGCATGTTTACCATTAGTGCATTGGTTTTCGTTTGAGAAACAAGAATCAATGCACAATTTCATTTACATTTCAAAACGCCATAGCAACCAATATCAAGAAGTTGTGATATTTATCTAGATTTTTGTATTTATATGCAAAAAGTTATGCTGAATTTAACAATCTAAACAGATTTTAGTTGGTTGTCATAGAAATAGCTGTATATCTATGAGAAAGTGTAAGCCTATAGCTAATAATATACAGCCCTCACTGGACTGTGGGTTGTGGCCAATGGGCGGCTGTATATCATTGCTATAACTTAATTTAGCAGATATTAAAAACGACTTGGCAGTACCGCGATATTGGGCACAGCTGTAGTATCATCAACAAAATCTTTAGAAAAATAATAACAGTAACATATTGCATACCATCGGTCACTATATACTACAATCTTATAAATTCGAATGATTATTCTTATAATTAAATATTTTTGCAAGATATTAAAAACGGCTTGGCAATACCGCAATATTGGGCACAGCCATAGTATCATCAACAAAATCTTTAGAAAAATAATTACAGTAACATATTGCATACCATCGGTCACTATATACTACGATCTTATAAAATCGAATAATTATTCTTATAATTAAATATTGTAATAATCTTATAAGAATTGTTAAAAAAATATCATCGTCATTTCCTTTACTTTCACTGCTTTGGACATCAGTTAGAATACCAAAGTACTCATTATAAGTGTCCAAAATGTCAGTTGTCTTTAAAAACGGCAAAAAAACGATTACTTTTCAGTACTTTTACGTTAATTACAGAAACCTTCAGCAATTGGACAATGCCATAGACTGGTGAAATTTGCACGTTTTTCTTATGAAATGCGCACGACTTAATCGTTCTACTCTCTGTCGCACGCTTTTATCGGCAATTCGTAGGCCGGTCTTAATTTTGATTGAAAAAGGCTTGTCAGGTTTTAATGGCTTCAGGTTTTAATGGCCAAATTAATCTGTCTAGTTATGTATTATCCGATCAGATGGGTAAGTTTTAGGATATTGTCTACACTTTTCACTTTTTAAATACTTGGTAACATATTTCAATAGGTTTATATGTGTTTTGTATTGTTATTATACTTAAACGACTCCATACAAAAATGTTTAAATTTGTTGATGAGATTTCGGTACAAGGGTTTGCAACGGCCGTTGATGAATAATTTTCATTAGTTGTGTGCGCATATGCATTTATCATAAATCTCCCAAACACTCGCTTTGCTCGTGTTCGGTCATGGGATAATTATATATATTATGAGAGCATGATTATTATGATCCTATGCGTTTACGCTGTTTATTATGCTCTTATTATGCTCTTATTATAAGTACAGAGCATGAGTATACTCCCTTACTTTGGTTCAGTTAGGCGATCTGTGATAGGTGTGACATTATTAGCCTTAGTGCAAAGCTTATCACCTAGGCGATCTGTGATAGGTGTGACATTATTAGCCTTAGTGCAAAGCTTATCACCTAGGCGATCTGTGATAGGTGTGACATTATTAGCCTTAGTGACATTATTAGCCTTAGTGCAAAGCTTATCACCTTGCACATTAACTTTCTTAAAGACTGTTAGACAACCCAGTTGTTTCAATACAGAAGCCAACTGTCAATAGCAAAAGGAGTTATCTCCCTTTCTACCTCTGACCTGCATTGATGAGGCTTCAATGCCCAAACCAGTACTGTCTGTAGCGTGAGTATCAATTATATACTTTTATATATATTCAGCTTCTGTTGCATCTGAGTGTACCCATCACATCTGAGTGTATCCGTCGCATCTGAGTGTATCCGCCACATCTGAGTGTATCCATCACATCTGAGTGTATCCATCACATCTGATTGTATCCATCACATCTGAGTGTATCCTTCACATCTGATTGTATCCGTCACATCTGAGTGTATCCGTCACATCTGAGTGTATCCGTCACATCTGAGTGTATCCTTCACATCTGAGTGTATCTGTCGCATCTGAGTGTATCTGTCGCATCTGACTGTAGGAAAGCCATTTTGCTCTTTGCTCTCTTCATCCGGTTGTTTTTCATTCAAAGATTGAATAGGTCTGGTTGTTGACCACTGGAGGGAGGTTTCTAACAATATATGTACGTATACATTTTGATAATTGGGTTAGAGGTCCATAACAACTAATAATGCAAAATACAAAGTTTCCTTCACCGGAGTATCACATAATTTGCAGGAGCGGATCTACTGTGGTGCATATGGTGCAAATGCACCACCATAAATATGGAGGAAATTTAAAAAAAAGATTTAAAATCCATCAAGAATTGAGCAAATTACAATTCATTTCACTGAGAACTTGCTTTGGGGGGAATAAACAGAAACGGCCTAGTAGAGCTCGTTATAATGAACCAGTTTTAATAACATTGACCTGAATTTGTTTAGCTTATAGACAAATGAGAGTGATCCCAATAAACACCCCCAATTGAGCCACAACTTTTACGAAAGAAGTGCTACAAGCAATTTCAAAGCAAAATGTCTCAAAAGGAAGATCAAGAACGAACTTTGGATCATTTCTTTCGACGACAAAACAACAATTAAAAAAAGTATGCCCTAATGTGTCTGTTTTATAATAGCAGCGTTATGTAGCTAATACTACAAAACATTTTTTGTGGTAGTTTGCAGAAATGATGGCTTATTTCTGCACAGCCAAACCAAATGTCTGTTGAGGTTTTGTGATTGATTTTGTCTTGATTTTATTTTATTGCACAAATGTTTGTTAACTTTCTGTTTACGTGTAATCTTGATATACATAGTACAAGTACTGTATAAGGAACATAGTTATATAAGGAACATACTTATAGTACTGCATAAGGAACATTATAAAACACCAATTTAATTAATTATATCTATTGTCAATTTTTACCTCTAAACTTGTTGTTTGCTGCAAATAAATGATTACACTTTTTTGGGCTCAAACACACCTCTCCTTCATTCTAAGATGCCTAAATTTCAAAAGGTTTCGCTAACGCGGGGCCAGGTAAAGGGGTCGCCCGCGCACCCCCTCCCACTCTAGATATATTACACAAATTTTGCACCACACAATTTTTTTCCTAGATCCGCCCCTGATTTGTATGACAGACAACAATGCTTGGCATTCCTTACATACCTTTAGTTTTCAACAGCTTAAGATAAGAATATGATGTAAGATCTGTAAAATTGACGCTTTTAAGCAATCTAATAAGAGCTTTGCAATAACGATTAGGCTTTGCCTGCTTTAGTGACAATATCACAAATGCTAGTGAAGACGCTTGCCACACGAAAGGCCGTGTTGTTGACTCTCTTTCAACAGAATTTCTCAAGCTGTTATTGGTTTATCGTGGTATATAAACGACATTACGTTATTCCCTTTCTGCTGGTAAAACTGGCAAATATGCTTTTCCTGCCTATATATGAATTTTGAAAAGGGTAGCGATGTTGAAGAAAAAAGGTCACGTAGGTCAAACAGAGAATAAGACGGCATATATATACACTCTAGATACAAAGCTAACACACACAGCGTGATGCGATCTGATTGCTTGCAGCCTACGCATCACTTAGATGGGCAGTAATTATGTCTTATTCAGTTTAGGGCCTCCTCAGGTAAGGACAGCTCAGTACCAGTCCGTCAGTCAGAGTTCATGCTCTACCCTCTTCTCTTTTCGTCATGAAGTGGAATGACAATAGTCCAGCTGAAGACATAGTATTTAACCCAACACTGCTTGACGTAAAGATAGAGCCGAAATCTGTTGAAGACTACAGGTGCAAGCTCGAAGACTGCTTCAACAACTCTCCTCCGTCTCCTGCTGAAAAACAACCCCAATCTGATGCCGATCTCCTAAATATCAAACTTGAGGAACTTTGTAGCTCATATTTTGAAGAAAAAGATTTTACGTTTGTTGAACCAAAAGCTTGCGATGATGCAGGATATGACACGTGTACAACATTCAGCCCGACAAGTACTCTCGACCAGGACTGGATAGATTCCCCGTCTAGTGTCGAAAGCTTTTTATCGTCTTGCAATGAATTTGTCGATTCGTACCAGAAATCAAATCAAGCAGACTTAGCATTCGAACAACCTAATTTACAATCTATCTGCTTTTCTACTGCTGCTCCTTTGCAAGAAGTCATACCTCAAATCGCTCTCACCCCGATTCACCAGCATAGTAGTACTCAATTTGTAACTGATGCATCCCAATCAGCCAGTCAGACAAAAAGAACATTTAATTCACCACCAACCCTACCAGCCATGTCAGCCGTGTCAGAAAAGATCGAGGTTGGCATAAAGGAACAGAATGATTCTAGGGTTACACAGCTGAGTACCCTCCAGAATCAGACCCTCCAGAATCAGACCGCTCCACCAGCTGTATGCCTACAGCAAACTCATATAGCGAGGTAAGCTTATAAAATCGAGTTCAGCATTTCCTTTTACAGAAATGCTGAACAAAATGGAAAAAATATTATGACTGACAAACGAGGCTGAATAAAGGTTTTGCAATATAAACAGCTTTTGCTAGCAAAGTAGGTATTCCATTTTACACATTTTAACATGCTAGCTACATGAGATCATGCTAAGTCGTACCTTTATACTTTAACATGCTACATGCAATCATGCTAAGTCGTACCTTTATATTTCTACATGCTACATGAGATCATGCTAAGTCATACCTTTATATTTTAACATGTTACATGAGATCATGCTAAGTTGTACTTTTATATTTTAACACGCTATATGAGATCATGTTAATTCATACCTTTAAATTTTTGTACACGCATGAAGGTATGACTTAGCTGAGTGATAGAAGCTACATGATAGATGATATTACAAAGAAATATTTGAAATGATTACTTATTCCCCCTTACATGTAAGTTGTTACAACTCATCTATGATCATTGTTTAGGCTGTCGGTGTTGAATGTGCTGCCAAAACTGATAGCCGCACCAAGTCCTGTGGCACCATTGCAAACATGCACTATTCTGAGCCTTCCTCCTCCGACATATGAGGAGCATGTGCAGAGTGTTCAAAACTTACAGAGAGAAGAAACACAATTTCTCTTCAACTCCAACCAACAACAGCGGGTTGCCTTTGAAGAGTTCGCCAGTGAAGGTAAAATCAGCACAGCTAGCATCTTAGACAGAAAAAGTATTCAAGTTTACAGCATAAATTAGATATAGTGGATGGTGATTTCTAGGAGCGCGTGAGAGTAAATAGTGATTGACAGATGGCGATCGACTGATCTTGGTTGGCAGAATGCCGGTGAGCAAGGAGGAAGAATAGTAGGTGCTAGTAGATCTGTATTAGAGAGTAGCGAGCTAATGGCAAGTACGGAATAGCAGGTACGGAAGGAGTAGCAGGTTCGGAATAGCGGGTTCGGAATAGCAGGTAAGGAATAGTGAGTATGGAGTAGCAGGTAGGGAATAGCAGGTAGGGAATAGGGGGTAGGGAATAGCAGGTAGGTAATATCAGGTAGGTAATATCAGGTAGGGAATAGCTGGTAGGGAATAGCGGGTACAGAATAGCGGGTAGGGAATAGCGGGTAGGTAATGGAGGCAGAAAATGGCAGAATGCAATAAAAGATTAAGCGAACTTGGTTTTCAACCTTGTTCTAATCTTCAGTAAGATATTTCAGGTTTTGAAAAATTGGTGAAGCATGTTTCTAAAAGTACTCCTCTTTATTGCATACTCACATCTTACATACATGTTGTTGCGAGACAGTTATAGCTCTACACATTCGCCTATTTATGGGTGAAGTGTAACGTTAGAATGACAAGTACCCTCATTATTGTTGCAAATGTGTCATATATTACACTAATGCTTAGGTATATTTCTTTATTGAAATGTGTTTAAAAGCATCTTGTACCATTTTCTGGAGCAACACAATGACCAGTTTTCTTGATTATATGCAAAATGTTATTAGAGTCTCAGCTTATACCCTCAATTCTAGGAGATAAAGTTTACAGCTTTTAACAGCCATGATAAGTATAATATAACAATATTAATTTCATCTGCTTGCTAGCAAATTACTAAAATTTTCTTTAATGAAGCATATAAAAGTAAAGATGACAGCCGGCCATCTATAAGTAATCATTAAACTGTCTCTCTTGTTGGTAGATCTTAACTGAAAGTGTTGAATTTTTTTATTTTTTTTGTGTTAAATGAGCACAAATTCTTTAAAAAATCGTTGCATCCTATGACAAGGATTTATAGCGCTGCGAGGGTTACAAGTTAACTTTAATCAACCATGAGCATTCGCAACAGCAGAAGGCTATGTTAACATGTTAACATGTATGTATGTAACATGCTATGTTAACATGTATTTCAACTGAACATGTTCATACTTTAGTAGTTTAGTATGAGCATTCGCAACAGCAGAAGGCTATGTTAACATGTTAACATGTATGTATGTAACATGCTATGTTAACATGTACACGTACTTCAACTGAACATGTTTATACTCTAGTAGTTTAGTATGTCTGAAGCCTTTACGCAAAAATAATTGTTTTTATGAGTAATTTAATTATATGCATAATTACTTTTACTTTTTTACCATTTTTGCAATGGTCATGCAGCTTGGACACTTGTAAAAGTGATCAAACCTGTAGCCAAGTCCTCGCGAGACCATTAACAGAGTTATAATTAGGTCAAGGGTGACATAGATTAATTGGTACAGCTGAATCTGTCACTCAAGCAGTTATGACGATCTATGTTGAAAGCTACACGAAAATCAGTGAAAACATGTAAGCTATTAATAGCGAATAGACTATTGAGTGTTCCTAGAAAGACCGACCGAGTATTTAGCGTTCAGAGAAGTAGGTGAAACGTGGACATTTGAGATGGCAGACACATGTTGATTGCGAGCGGTAAGGGCACTGCTGTGTAGCAATGAAAGTTAATTAGCAACTGAGAACGTGAGAGGGCAACTGGTATTGAATATCAAACAGCTTGCAGGTTTGTATCGGCTATTTAAGAGCTTGGTAAGGGTATGGTAAAGTAAGGCAAGGGTATCAAACTGTCATCTCCTTTATGCACAGCTATGCAAATCTAAGTCGCACAGGAAGAATTCATGATGCCAGTTGGCAGCAGCCATTCTCATTGCTAGCCATCAAGTTCATCGCTATTCTAATTGTCTAACTCGCAACATTCACACAAAGTTCAGTGAAGATAGGGAAGCTTGCCTGCTATATTACTTTCTTACTCCGTCATGTACCCTGTGCCCGGTAACTGCATTATAACTGTACTATAACTGTACAGTGCCTGCACTATAACTGTACTATAACTCAGAGCTGCTTTCAAATGACTTTTTTATGACTCAAATCAAATCAAATCATATTCGGCAAACTACAAATCAAATCAAATCCCCTACCGTTGTCAGCAGATTCGAAGCAAAGCAAATCAAATCAGCTCAATAACGAATTCAAATCTTGAATCATTTGAGAATGATTTGAAATACTCTTTCAAATTGTTTGCTCAATTATTGCATAGTATGATCAATCTACAGTGTAGCTGTAGCGGCATAGCCTGTACTCTTCCTATCCATTGGACCTGAACCAGGGGGAAAGGGTAGGGGATTTGCCCCCGTGCCCGTTTTGGGTTCTATGGATAGGAATAGTATAGCTGTATCTCTGTACCACTATATGTGTTATGTATGCTAAAATCATCACTAGATAAGGTTTTTTTCTTTGTTCTACGAGGTATATTAAAACATCATGGCAAAGCACATCATACCATTGGCTGGATACATCAATGAATGAGTGGAGGGTTATGTAACAGTTTATGGTCATGGCTGTGACTGCTTTTATTGAAGCTTTTAAGCAAGAATGTACAAATGTAAAAAAAACAACTTTAGATACTTGTTTAAAGTTACAAAATATAAGATACAAATATAAGATAAAACCTGACAATATTGGCAAGTGAAACACAGTTACTGAGGCTTGAACTTGAAGGAAATGAAACTAAGCATTGAGCCTATAATCAACAGTTACATAATATTAACACATTTACTTAAATACACTTGTTGCATTTTAGAAAAACTAGCTTGCACAAGTTTACAGATGTCAAGGAGCTCCTGTGTGGCCTCATGATGAAACCACTTTTACTAAAAACCCGTTCTATGGGAGCTGATGAAGCTGGTACTGAAAGGATCTTCAGCGCCAGCTTGCTAAGCCTCAGTAACTGTGTCTCACCTTGCCAATAGCTTAGAGTGTTACAAAAAGATCTGCTTTTCGCCATATACTTTTCAATCTCCTGATGTACTGTATCTAGGTTACTGGTACTAGCTAAAGGTGCTCTATTCAAAAAATCAGCCAACATATCTTCATTAACACATGTTTGTATTTGCTGAGTGCATGTGACTTCCTCTTTTTGTACATCGTCCTTTTTAAACGAAATCCCGTTTTAAGTATTATACTTCACTTAGTAAGTAAGTCACTGTGTATAAAATATTATTAATTATATTATTATACATATAATATAATTAATTATATAATAATAATGTATAGATAAATGGTAATGTTAAAACTATGTATGATATATAAATATTACATTTATTATACTTACTTGGATAGAATGTTACTGTTATGCTATTCTTTTATAACTTAAAATAATAAATTAAATCAACATGTTATTTAATATTATTCTAATAAATTTGATATAACAAATAAAATTTTAATTTATTTTATTAATTAAATCCTACCCAATTATAATATAATGCATATTTATATTCATGAACATTGTCATTACTGTGAATATTGAATGTGTGGGCGGCATGGAATAGTATTGTATAGAATATTATATATTATAATACTATATTCATTCATTCATGCCGTAGGCACAGCACAAGTAATTTTTATTTTGGCTAGTGTTTGTGAGGTTAAAGTGGGATAGTCACAACCAATTACTAGCAATCAAATAATTGACATCAAAGTATTCAATGCCAGCACCACAACTACAAACATGCCTTTTCCACAACTTACCAGAGCTGCTCATGTTGATTTCTTTTACACACACAACACACGGTCCTTTTCTTTTTTCTGTAGAGGGACACACACACACGCGGTTGCTTAGCCTCGGTACTGATGGTGTGCATTTCTTGCCAAAGTTTGGGCTAACTACGCAAATGTCGTGAAAATGTTTCGATCGGTTACAGAAGACAAGGCTATCAATAGCGATGTGATTTGAATTATTTTTCAAATCAGGTCTTCAAATCAGCCCGATACTTCAAATCAATTCAAGTTACTTCCAAAACTTTTCAAATCGAATCAAATCATCATTTGTGTCAAATCAGTACAAAATGATTTTCTTCAAATATTCAAATCACCATGATTTGAGAGCAGCTCTGCTATAACTGCACTATAACTGCACTATAACTGTACTATAACTGTACTATAACTGCACAATGACTGCACTATAACTGCACTATAACTGCACTATAACTGTACTATAACTGTATTATAACTGCACTATAACTGCACAATGACTGCACTATAACTGCACTATAACTGTACTATAACTGTACTATAACTGCACAATGACTGCACTATAACTGCACTATAACTGTACTATAACTGTACTATAACTGCACAATGACGGTACTATAACTGTACTATAACTGTACTATAACTGCACAATGACTGCACTATAACTGTACTATAACTGCACAATAACTGCACTGAATATACTTCTTATCTATCGTGCTTTGGATTTGTGTAATGAATAAATTGAACTTCTAAGAAAATTGAAAACTTCTTCGGGTGAGAGTGTTAGAGAAATGCTTGATCAAAGATACGTAATCGTCAACCCGCCGTAATTAGAAACATGGCTCTAATAAAGATGTCTTCAACCCAGTTTCGTGCAGCTCACTCATAGGCCCCTACTGTAACATGAGTAAAAGAACTGGTAAAAATAACATTTTTCTATTAGATTTAGCAAAAGTTCTGGCACATGCCTAAAAACCTAAATGTAATAATGGAAAGTTGACCAGAAGAAGTTTTATATGTTTAAACCATTCTAAAAATGAGATAATATGAAAGATTTTTGTTTGCTTGTCCATATTGTCAAGTGCAAAAATGTTAAATCAATTAACTATTCTTATTGTTTGTTATTCAATAAACCTATAGGTAATGGTGGAAGGTTTGGGGGCCCCTGGTTAGCAGGGTTTGGAGGATTAGGAGGTTTGGGGCTCCTGTTTGAGATGGCTAGCGCATGGCACCTGGTTAGCAGGGTTTGGAGGGTTGGGGGCTCCTGTTTGAGATGGATAGCGCATGGCACCTGGTTAGCAGGGTTTTGAGGGTTTGGAGGGTTGGGAGGTTTAGTGCACCGAAGTGGGCATCTTGGAAAAGTTGTCACCAACTCATCGCATTCAGAACTCTAGTTTAAATTTGTCTGGATGGAATGTGAGGTGATAAAATATGTAGGTCAGCATCATTCGCAGCTCTCAATTTTTATATAAAGCAGGTAATCTCACATAATGTTGGCCGACAGACACTATATACTATCACATTATAGGGCCTGCCACAGTTGGGTCCCATAGATTAAGTGCTTGAAAGAGTAATGTAATATCTCGGGAGGCCATGTGAACGTATCGCACTCGGCGGGCTGCATTAGGACATAAAGGCAACAGGGATTGGTTTCCATTACTTCATGACTGGCTGATCTTTTATTGCAAACAAGATTGTTAATCTAAACAAAGGCGAGTATGTTTACTATAAGAGTGAGATTAGTACCGAGTTATGTCTTGCTGCGAGGGTTCACAAGGTGCGTAACTCACCAGCCTAACTCTTGCAAGATGTATCTAATCAGTACTTATTCTACACACTAGTGCCTTTTTCATTCCCACGTGGAAAAAGTCTTTACCTATTTCTATTGCTTTCATTCGACAAATAGAGTCTCTATCTAGACTGACAATCAAGTTTATTGAAGCCACCTGCGCTAATCATCTGTGCATTGTTTTCCTAGACACTGCAGTTAGGCTAACACTGTTACTCCAATCGTATTGTTGTACATAAAATACTTATAGCTGGCTTTTGTTATTTCGACTAACGCCTTCTATCGGCAGCACCTGCATAATGCTGACAGGATTGCTGTGTAATGTTGTGTAATTGATATGTAGGCTGCTTCAAACGCTCGGCAGCATTGTTCTCTCATATTTTTATTCAATCTCTTTGATAGTCAAATCAGATTAGAGCGTATGACCTTCCTTTCACACTTAAAAACTACTCTAAATTTAGAATGCCCCGAATTTTACTAAGCCAGCTAATAGTTTTGGTGTAGCTTAAATACAATAAAAAACTTCAGCTAAAATTTTGATGGCTACAAAAAGTAACAATATTCAAGAAGTTTTGAACCACTCTAGCAGTGGAGAACAACATGATAGTGAAGTGTTAGTGAAATGATAGTGAAGTGATAGTCAAGTGATAGTCAAGTGATACTGAAGTGATAGTCAAGTGATAGTCAAGTGATAGTCAAGTGATAGTCAAGTGATTGTTAAGTGATAGTTAAGTGATAGTCAAGTGAGAGTCAAGTGATAGTCAAGTAATAGTCAAGTGATAGTCGAGTGATACTCAAGTGATAGTCGAGTGATACTCAAGTGATAGTCAAGTGATAGTGTGGATACCGAGTGAAGCTGGGTGAACATTTATTTATTTCTTTTTAGAAACAAACCCAGTTGTCCTTCAAGAATATAAGGAGAAGCTGATCAAGCGTATCCGAGCTCAAGGTAGCTATCTAATCTATTTATCTATTCAATCTATTTATCTATCTAATCTATTCATCTATCGTATATATTCTTCTATCTAATCTGCCCAGCTATCCAATCTATATTTCTGTCTAATCTATCCTTCTATTTAATCTATCCATCTATCTAATCTATCTTTCTATCTAATCTATTAAATCTATTCATTTATTTAGTTTATCAATCTATCTAATCTATCCATATATCCATCTATCAAATCTATCCATCTGTGTCATCTGTCAATATTTCTAATATATCTACATATTCATCTAATCTATCTAAATCTATCTAATCTATTTATCTATCTAATCTGTTTATCTATCCACCTATCAAATCTATCCATCTATCTAATTTATCGATATATCTAATCTATCCATATACCGTATCCATCTATCTAATTTCTCCATTTATTGGATGCTACTAAAATAGTTTCATGCTACAATTTTTGTTTCTTGCACTAGCAAAAGACTTGCTAGGGCCTGATGTTTGTAAAAACAAGAAACAAATTTAAGAGATAATCAATTTTAGTAAATGTGAACATACATCTTCTTTCTTATTTATAGTTTTACTTTATGATGTGCGATGTTGCGCAAGTAATAAAAAAGTATTTGCACAGAAAACTTATTTTTATTTAACATATACAACATTTACTATACTAACTTAAATTTCATATCATGAGAAAAGTGTTTTTGTGCAGTTCAAAGAAATTAAGAGAAAAAATAAACAATGAGTACATAGAAGTGTGTATAAAAAATATTACTGTTGCAGCAGAAGTACATTGTATTCAAAGTTTTAATGGACGATACGTGAAAAATGAGATATCAAACTGTCTTTGTCTGATACTTTGTCTGACCAAACGGAGAGAGAATGTAAAGGCAATTCCTACTCTAGATAATACAAAGTATTTAACATTTACAGATCTACTAAAACCGGAAATACGAGTGTAACGGCACATTTGAAAATTACAAATTAAAAACTAGGTAATGGATAATAGTGCAAAAATAAGCTTTTAAAAGATTTCTAAAAAATAACAATAGTAAAAGATAATATTAATGAATGGTAATAAATGCATATTTAACGTGTGCAATCGCGATAAGGATATACTTATATGTAAAAGTGTCACTTATCATAAGAATGGCTGTTATGAGTGGATGTGGGGAATTATGTTACGCATAACTAATCCAAATCCATACACAACATCAGTGTTGAATTTGCTTTGTCGTTTCATTTTATTTTGACTATGTTCAGTTTGTGTACTTTTATTTTGTCATCAAGGAAACTAATTGGATTATTACTGGTTCAGGTACAAGTGAAGGTGTTAAGCTGTTGTAAGCAATACTGATATTTACCAGTAAGTTAATTCTTTATTCTATAAGTCTAACAGTTAAAATACACAACTAACAGAATTTTAAACAATAGTATTAATGGCAAAAGGGTAAAATAGCCGATAAAAGTTATACCCTTACTCGAACGGTCATCCATATTTGCTTGCTCGGTTCGTACGGCTGCGAGTTTCGATAGTCAGATGAGAGTCATGCCAGCCCTTATATGTAGAGGCCCGGTAGTTTAGATAGCGAAGTAGAAGAGGGTCAGGTGATGATGGAGAAGGAAGCTCTATAGGTAGAGGGAAGAAATGGAGGCTTCAGAGGCAGAGGGAAGAGAGAAGGAGGCTTCAGAGGTAGAGGAACACGCCTCAGCAGGTGGAGGGAGCCTCAGCAGGTCCTTCAGGAAGGAGAGATAGATAGATCGACTGCAGACAGAGAGACACTGAGTCATGGGAGCTGTTCTCTTTAATAGATGTCTCTGTTAGCCTGTGAGAAGGTGTTTAGGAGCTCGGGTTCTGTTCTTTATGTTGCAGAGGATTAGCAATTAGGTGAACTTGTCTCAAGTACATCATGGGAGTGTAATGGTTGAAATGGTGACTAATTCCAATAGTCTTGGTCGTATCTGGTACAGGTCTGACATCTTTTAATGGTTTCCTGGCGTGTCAATTGATGTCTCTTTCCTCATGAGCTACTTCCACAGGTTTCTAAGCTGCTTGTAGATGAATATATAATGATGACTGTCTTTATTGCTGATCCTTTAATGTATTAGATGTCATGTGCATTGTAATATTGCATGTCTCTGGTGTTTAGTCGTTTCTCCATTACTCTATCTGCTTTTGCTAATACTTCTATACAACATAGCTTAGCCTGGTGGTTATGCCGCTTGTTGGTAGGCTTGTGATTTAAATATCGTGAGTTGAAAACCTCTGCAACGCAGATTTTAACTGCAAGATTTTAATCTCTATAACTGGACACAGACATGAAAACAAAACAACCGGCCAACAACACAAAAACGGGTGACAAAACAGTCGACAAAACTACCGACACTACAATTTTTTTGTCTGTTGTTACACAATACTACTATATATTAGATTTATATATAGAGTGATATGGGCGACAAACCCATGCCATGGCATCAAAGATCTTGCAATGCACCTTTAACCCTTTGGCTGGGGAAATGACCATGTCGTTTATCGGTTCTGTGGGGAAACAACTTTTATGTCGCTTTCGGCAGACGTTTATAAAGGTGTCACCTAGTAACAATAAACAAAAGATATAAACATTAGTAAGATTTAATTATTATCAACAAGATGTTGGTCGATGAATGAAAATATAAAACTATCATCTGAAAAGCATTGCTTTGTGCTAAAAACTAAAAACATCGCGAATCCTTTGAAAAAATGGAGGTGGAAAAACCAGTCAACATACAGCTCGACGTTCAAAACCAAAAAATAAAGATTTATTTGATCCCGTGATCATTAGTGATCTTTTGTTTGATCAATATAATAATAATAATAATTCAGATGATGGTAGTGACCTAAACTCTGAAACTTTGAATATATACAGAGAAAAGTGATCATTACGGTAGCTCGGATGACTGGCGTTGGCTGCGCTGTGGCGTTGGACTCTGCCGAAAGGAATTCTTCCAAGCAGTTCATACATTGACAATTGTGCCTAGTTCTACTAGCTTTTTGTAGTAGTACACATGTAAATGAATGTTTACGTACAAAAGGTTCTTATTAATAGAAATAAATTTCAGTTTGAGCTATGTATGTTCATAGAATACCGATTTTATTGAGTTTTAAAAAATAAATTACACGATTTGCAGTGGTTTTTGCAGGGCTTTACCCAGTTAACCCAGTCAAAGGGTTAACAAGTTGATATATGACTGAGATGAATAAATCAAGTTGAATATCATTGAATATCAACTGAAGCCATTGCCAGCTAAATGTTGAAAGTACAAGTTTCTCTATGTACAAGTCTATCAAATACAGTTTTCTATATGGTAAAGTCTATCAAATACAGTTTTCTATATGGTACAGTCTATCAAATACAGTTTTCTGTATGTACAAATCTATCAAATACAGGCTTTTATATGTACGAGTATCAAATACAGGTTTATGTATGTACAAGTCTATCAAATCAGGTTTCTGTATATAAAGGTCTATCAAATACAGGTTTTTATATGTACTAGTCTATCAAATACGGGTTTCTGTATGTGCGAGCCTATCAAATACAAGTTTCTGTATATACAAGTCTATCAAATACAGGTTTCTAAATGTACAAGTCTAGCAAATACAGGTTTTTGTATGTGCGAGTCTATCTAATACATGTTTTTTTTATGTACGAGTCTATCAAATACAGGTTTCTATATGTACAAGTCTAGCAAATACAGGTTTTTGTATGTGCGAGTCTATCTAATACATGTTTTGTTATGTACGAGTCTATCAAATACAGGTTTCTATATGTACAAGTTTAGCAAATACAGGTTTTTGTATGTGCGAGTCTAACAAATACATGTTTTTTTTATGTACGAGTCTATCAAATTCAGGTTTCTGTATGTATGAGTCTATCAAATAAAAGTTTTTGTATGTATGAGTCTATCAAATACAGATTTCTATATGTACAAGTCTATCAATTACAGGTTTTTGTATGTACGAGTTTATCAAATACAGATTTCTCTATGTACCAGTTTATCAAAAAGCTGTCCAAATGAGTTCTATTTTATAAAATCACATTTACAGCTTTTGTTATTTTAATACAGGCAGCATGGGCTTTACAGGGCAGCTATCAAAGACTATTAAAATTTATTATAATAAGATTGAACATCTGACTGACATGTTCTATTCATATCAATGCTGACAAGACTGTGAGACTAGAGCAAGTGCTACCCATTAAGAAATATCTGACACTAAATCTGTAAGAAACAATTGTGAATATGTCATGACAACATCATGAATAATTTTGTCTGTAAATCGGTGATACGTAATGTTTGCATTAACACTAGCCAATCTGTGGCCCTGAGTTTGTCAGTTTGTCTAACTATAACCTTATTCTGTAACCAATAATGACAGTTCTCCATGTAGACATGCCTTGTATTTATGGTGTGCCAGAATGACAAATGTTAATAGTGCATTCAAGAAGGATTTCTTTAAAAGTTATAAAAAGAACCATGTAATGCACAAACTTAAAAATGTAAAACATGTGTTTTGAAATGTAATACGTGTATTTAAACATTTTTGGAACAGAAATTTAGCCTTCATACACTTTAGGTTTTATATACTCTGATTGTTAACATTCTATTTAATTTGTCTTCACTATTCAGGTTCATCATGAAGTGTCTACTCTCTGTTATATCATGAAGTGTCTACTCTCTGTTACATCATGAAGTGTCTACTCTCTGTTACATCATGAAGTGTCTACTCTCTGTTATATCATGAAGTGTCTACTCTCTGTTACATCATGAAGTGTCTACTCTCTGTTATATCATGAAGTGTCTACTCTCTGTTACATCATGAAGTGTTTACTCTCTGTTACATCATAAAGTGTCTACTCTCTGTTACATCATGAAGTGTCTACTCTCTGTTACATCATGAAGTGTCTACTCTCTGTTACATCATGAAGTGTCTACTCTCTGTTACATCATGAAGTGTTTACTCTCTGTTATACCATGAAGTGTCTACTCTCTGTTATACCATGAAGTGTCTACTCTCTGTTATACCATGAAGTGTCTACTCTCTGTTATACCATGAAGTGTCTACTCTCTGTTACTGTTACTCTCTGAGCTCATTGCTGTGAAAGACCTTAAATTTTCCAGTTACTTGTCAACCCTTTCCGCCCGAGTGAAGGATGCACACTAGATATTTTAATATACACTACAGTGCATGCTCTACAGCTACACCTACACTCCATAGCTGGCTAAATGCGTTAAGTCTTATGTAATATTAATAACAAACTAATGAGATGTCATCAGTTTGTTATTAATATTGTTATTCCTTCTGCTCATTTACAAAAGATAATTTGCTCAACTCTTCACCGGTGTACAAATGTTTGTTCTTTCTAGAAGAAAACTCTCATATCTAATTGCTTATAGTTACAGGTCTTATTTACCCATTGTAATGGAAAAACCTCTATTTCCTGTTTTAATTAGATGTAGCTAACCTATTTTCAGTTTCTGTTTCTTCGCTTAGAGCAATAGTTCAAGTACGTTTTGCTCAAATTATGCAAAAAAATCATAAAACAAACATTTCATGCTTTTATTTAAGCAAGACAAAAATGGTTCCAACATTTAATGACACGAGGTGAAACCCAATAACTAATTTTTAGTTGATAAACTTCTTTGTTTCCCTAAATTTTCCTTTATAAAGTCAATGCAGTCATTTGAACCCAACGTGAAACAATGTAGGTAATGCCAAGCTTACATGAAATAATGTAGTTATGTACTGTTCACATGAAATTTTGTAGCATGTACAGCGCAGATAAAACAGTGTTAGATAAGTCTAGCTTGTATTAAATGGTGTAGGCAAATTCTATGTACAGCGAAAATGAAACAGGGTTAGGTATGTACATCGAAGATGAAACAGGGTTAGGTATGTACATCGAAGATGAAACAGGGTTAGGTATGTACAGCGAAGATGAAACAGGGTTAGGTATGTACAGCGAAGATGAAACAGGGTTAGGTGTGTACAGCGAAGATGAAACAGGGTTAGGTGTGTACAGCGAAGATGAAACAGGGTTAGGTATGTACAGCGAAGATGAAACAGGGTTAGGTATGTACATCGAAGATGAAACAGGGTTAGGTATGTACATCGAAGATGAAACAGGATTAGGTATGTACATCGAAGATGAAACAGAGTTAGGTATGTACATCGAAGATGAAACAGGGTTAGGTGTATACAGATCACATGAATAAATGCATAAAAATCTTTTTGCATGAAAGACTTTTTTTGTGCAAGAACTCAACTAAAGTATGAACACAGGGGAAAGCTAGCCTTAGATCAGATTAACCAACCATTAAGGAGAAATTGCAGCGCAGTCATCAAGGGCTGGGTAGCTTGAAGGTTAGGCTAGTGCTGATCATCAGCAAATAGCATATACTGTACTTCATAATACAGATTGCACAGGGAAGTCACAGATTTAGTATCTTTTAAAACCACTCTAGAGGTATTCAGTATCATAAAAAATTTGAAAACTCAGGCCACTTGGTTTTTTTTGTTGCAAATAAAAGAACAAAGAATATAACCAAAGGTAGTTAAATTTTTATATACATGCCGTGCCATGGCCTTGACCTGAAACAAACCCCACAACATGCCGTGCCGTGACCTTGACCTGAAACAAATCCCACACTTTCACACATTCTTTCACAAGGCGCGCAGACAGGTTCATATGTAATTGTTACCAATAAATAAAAGAACATTTTGTACATTGTCATTGCATTAGCGCTGCTGACACCTCTAATGCATTGTGATAAGCGTTAGCGTAACACATGATTAATGTCTTTCTTAATAATATGAGTTAGCATTTAAAGATGAGAAGGTGTGAGATAGATGCTAACATATGTTCAAGGTGGACACGATGTGCTCCTCTCCTCCTCACCTAATTAATTCCAAACCGCAATAACAAACTATTGCTAGTCTCATTACGTTCTTCTCATTACTGTCTCAGTATGTCTTCTTGCTCTTAAGTATTTCTAATCAAAATTGAGAATGATTTTGTTTTTGTAGCATACATTTATTTCCACAGGTGGTCAGATGCAGCTGTGGCAGTTTCTATTATCCCTACTCGAAGAACCCGAGCAGCATGTGACTAGTATTGCCTGGGAACCTACATTTGGAGAGTTTCGTATGGTCAATCCCGATGAAGTTGCTCGAAAATGGGGAGAAAAGAAAAAGAAGGCTAACATGACATATGACAAGCTTTCCCGTGCACTCCGTTATTATTATGATAAAATGATCCTCACAAAAATACATGGTAAACGTTACACCTACAAATTTCACTTCAAGAGAATTGTTCAGCAAATGAAACGACTTGGATCATCGGTAAAAAGAGATCCAACATATATCCCTCAGGACATTCTGCCATATATTTAAGTATATAAATAGATTTATCATCTCCCGAAATAACATAATAGCATGACAATTAACCGATGTAAGACAATTCTATGGCAAACATTATTTAATAATGAGTGATCTTCAGTATAAACAATGTTTTTAGAATCATTTGATATAAATCTATTGTATTATAAATCTATTGTATTTTATTCTGTATTGTCAATGGTGCTTGCGATTAATTGCAACATGCTCAGCATACGGATGTATTTTATTTGCATTGGCTCAATCATTCTGTATATTAAGGGAGCTTTTACAATAGCTATCGCAAATAAGGTACAGGAAGTACATGTACATCCGCATATAATTATTATATTACCCTTTTGTTCGGTGCTCGAGTTTACACACGTTTTGGCTGGCCATTACGTGTGTGCACTGTAAATATTTTTTTAATGTTGAAGTTTATGCACACAATAACTATGCAATGTTTTATAATAGTAATAATATAATAATATACAGTAGTTTTACAAAATGAATAGCATTAGATGAGACTTGGAGACATATTTCTGAGAGAGAGAGGGAGCTTTCACATGATAGTATGAGTGTAGATATTCATGCTGGCTGCTTAGCCTAAACATAGGAGTAGGAGAAAGCGTCTCTATTCATCGACATGACTGTTGGTTATCGTCTGGCAATATGGAACTGCTGTTCTACTTTGGACATGAAAAGATTATTTATATACACACTGCAACCTAAAACTAGAGAGCTAGGGCCAACGTGACTAAAACATTGTGACAAAAATTAAGCCTGACCATGTTAACACACGCCAAAATATATATATATCAGGAGCGCATAGAAAAGAGCTTGATTTTAACTTTCCCTTCAGACATGCGGTAAACTTCAATTTAGTTTTTGCAGTATCGTGCCATTGATAACAATTTCTATCATTTGTCCAATACCACAGAAGGAGAGAGAACTCTGATAATATCTTAAGTTATTTCGCAATAAAGTCTTGCATTGCTACTGCTCACTCATTTATTTATTACATCATTTCTACTTATTGTGTCCATTTCTAAGTTTCTCACATATCCTGTTACACTTAGTAAGCCTACACAGTTTTAAAAACCTAATGCATTTCAAACAAGAAGGACCGTTTCTCTAAGAATTATACCTTTCTTATTCATAATATAGACAGTTCGTCTGTCTGTCTGTCTGCTACGTGACAGCTTCACAATAAGGATGCTACCGGCAGTTCTGTTAACAGCCAATGATTAACTACCGAATGAACTGAGGTATCAGATCAGGTATCACCGCCAGGATACGACCCTGTTATACCATTTTTTTCACCCCACGAAGTAGAACATGATTATTTTTTCCACATCATCATACGGATCTTATTTCACCACACGAATTCAACAAAAATTTTGCCCAAGTTCAAAATTGGCAGTTGGTGTGCTTATTATACGTGAGTTGAAATAACAGAGATGCCGAAATGCTGTTTGTCGAAAACATTTTCACAATGCTTGAAAGAGACACGATGACCGATTTTTTTCAGTTCAGCACTTCTCGAGTAAAAATCGGTAATATTTTCCATCTTTTAAACCAGCTGTAAAGTTGGAGTTGCAATCCCTTCAAACAGAAGGTCAGTGATCAGATAGGTTCTCTTAACCTGCTAACAAAAATCCAATTCATTACGTATTAAACAGAAAATTTGCGAAATCATCATTGTTCGAGCTGTCTTGGCAAATTAAGGAATCAAACATGAGAAGGCAACTCTGAAACATCCACTAAACCCGAATATTACCGACCCCTCACTCCCCGTGATGAAGAATGATGGATAACGTGTACTTGACCATACCTATGCTTTATAAGATGGTTGATGTTTCTTTAGAGTTTCCTATATAACACACAGAGCAACACCAAAATAATACTGTATAATACAGACAAATACTGTATATAGCCGCAATCGTCATAATGCACATACGAGGAGAGCATGAATGGATGGCATATGGATAGCATATACGCCATTTTAAACAATACTGCTATAAGTGAAATCAATTAAAATAAAGCTTAAAAGCTGAAACAGAAAATATAGAAATACTACTGTTAATAAACACTAAAATAATTACTAAGCATATCCATCTAAAATCTATGTATATATTTCTCAAAGTATGTCGTGTATACCGGGTATGTCGGTTTTCCGGCTATAGATCTTAAAATCTTGAAACACATTTTTCCGTACCGTAGAGGATTCGATCCTGGACAAAGCTGTTCGCAAGTCTTACGCCTTGATCACTGAACTATGAAAGTCAAATTGCTAGCCTGCCCATAGAGTTATCTCCCCCTAGAGTGATAACTACACGAGCGTTTCCGGTGCCAACAAGGAGCGTTTAGGCCACGCCTCTTTTTTGTGCTAGTCAGTCGTAGTGATTGACTAGATCAATAACATCAGCCATGAGAAGGGTTAAACAAGGATCATGAATTCCAGTTGAGATAGTAATTAATGCTCATATTAAAGAAATGATGATTATAGTTTATTACTCTAATATATGCTTATTATTAAAAGCAATTCAATACCTACCAGGGATGGCTAAACATATTATGAAAATGTTTACTTTTTCATTTCCATAAACATAAATATTTCCATAATTTTAGGGTAATGGATATGGAAATTTTATTTTACAAGTATGGAAATGGTATGAAAATGGAAATAATATGGAAATGAATTATGGAAATGGAAATAGCATGGAAATGGAAATAGTATGGAAATGAATTATGGAAATTGAATTAATATGGAAATGAATTATGGAACTTTTATGGAAATGGAAATGAATTATGGAAATGGAAATAATATGGAAATGGAAATACTATGGAAATGAAGTAGGGAAATGGAATTAATATGGAAATGAATTATGGAAATAGAAATAATATGGAAATGGAAATAATATAGAAATGAGTTATGGAAATGGAATTAACATGGAAATGAATTTTGGAAATGGAAATAATATGGAAATGGAAATAATATGGAAATGAATTATGGAAATGGAATTGATATGGAAATGAATTATGGAAATGGAAATAACATGGAAATGGAAATAGTATGGAAATGAATTATGGAAATGGAATCAATGTAGAAATGAATTAAGGAACTTTTATGGAAATGGAAATGAATTATGGAAATGGAAATACTATGGAAATGAAGTAGGGAAATGGAATTAATGTGGAAATGAATTATGGAAATAGAAATAATATGGAAATGGAAATAATATGGAAATGATTTATGGAAATGGAATTAATATGGAAATGAATTATGGAAATGTTATGGAAATAATATGGAAATGAAGTAGGGAAATGTCATGGAAATAGAAATAATATGGAAATGAATTGTGGAAATGAATTATGGAAATGGAAATAATATGGAAATAAATTATGAAAATGGAAATTGTGACATACACGTAATCCCTGATACCTACATGACTTGCCAAGGCACTGAATAGATAGTGAGTGAAAGTGAAGGTAATGCAAGCAGTCACTCATAGATAACATACATAGTCATACTGGGGTTGTATTACATTGGTGTGATGGGAAGCTAATCAACTGCCATCAACTATGAGCTGTACTACCCGGTGTTGCCCGAGTAATAAAAAAGGATTTGGACAGAAAATTTATTTTTATATAACATTTATTATTCTAACTTTTAAACTTCATATCATAAGAAAATATTTTTGAGCAGTTTAAATGAATTAAGAGGAAAAAGAAAACAACTCTAAAGGTTTGCAAGCTTTTTCAAACAACTACAATTTTTAAATTTCATATCATGAAAGAAGTGTTTTGTTGAAATAAATTAGGAAAAAAATAAAACTGTAAATGTGTTTAAATGTAAAATAATTAGCAAGTAATGGCTAAATATAATCTGTTTAGCTATGATTACAATGAAAAATTATTTAAAAATAAGGTAATAAAAAAATATATTTTATTTTTATATAATTATAGTTAGTAGAATTAAGTATAATTTATTTTTATTTAATATATAACAACATTTGCCACTTTAACTTTCAAACAACATATTATGAAAAGTGTTTTGTGTAATTGAGATAAATGAAGAGAAGAGAGAAAATAAAAACAACTGTAAATGTTTTCAAGCTTATTCAAACAACTACCACATTTAAATTTCATATCATGAAAGAAATTTTTTGTTGAAATGAATTAGGAAGAAAAATGAAACTGCAAATGTGTTTAAATGTAAATTAATTAGCAAGTAATGCTAATTATAATCTGTTTAGCTATGATTACAATAAAAAATTACTGTAATCATAGCTAATTTTTATTACTTTATTTAATAAATAAAGTAATAAAAAGTATATTTTATTTTTAAATAATTATAATTTAGTATAATTAAGTATAATTTATTTTTATCTAACATATAACAACATTTGCCACTCTAACTTTCAAACTTTTTGTTTGCTTACATCAAGCAAAGATGTACACTAACTAGTGGACATCTTTGCTTCAAGCTAGTCTATGTATTTGATTGATATGTATTGAAATCTAAGATTACATGCAAGGGCTGTTTGTGAACTGAGGTGACAATGAATCACTCTATCACCATACAATGTCAATACTTTCAGTTGATGGCAGTCGATTAGCTTCCCATCACACCAATGTAATACAACCCCAGTATGACTATCTATCTTATCTATGAATAACCAATGATATACAGCCCCTCATGTGTGGGGGCTGTATATCATTGGAGCAACTGATTGCATTAACTCACTTACTTAACACCATCTAATCAGTGCCTTTTTAATGCATGTAGGTATTGAATTGCTTTAAATAATAAGCATATATTAGAGTAATAAACTATAATCATCATTTCTTTAATATGAGCAATAATTACTATCTTAACTGGAAATTCATGATCATTCTCATGGCTGACGTTATTGTTCTGTCGATCACTACGACTGACTAGCACAAAAAAGGGGCGTGGCCTAAACGCTCCTTGTTGGCACCGGAAACGCTAGTGTTGTTGAATGCACAGTTATCACTCTAGGGGGAGATAACTCTATGAGCCTGCCAATATAAGGCATTATAACAAAGCAATAACTAACTGCTTCACGTGTGACGCGGGTCATAGCATAACGTCACGAGAAGCTGTTCGCTCACATTATTAAACTGCCTAATAGCAAACGCTCACTGCTTTTCATTGTTTATAAGACAAAAAACTTTTCTCATGATATGTAGTTTGAAAGTTAGAATGGCAAATGTTGCAATATGTTAAATACAAATCATTTTTCTGTCCAAATACTCTTCTATTACACGGGCAATGCCGGGTGGCACAGCTAGTCCACTAATATATCGGTAGATACGAAAAGCCGAACGCACTGAATGACAGTACAAACCGAATATCTTTTGGGAGTTGCCCTCCTTCAACTATTATCTATAAATCAATTATTATCTATAAAGAATATTTATTGCATGTTTTATATCATTATAATAAATATTCCTATATATAGAAATAAATATATTCATTTCCGATTGACATGCTAAACTCATGGAATGGAACCCCGCTTCAATATGCAGATGATTGTTCAGTTATCTGTTCAAGACCAAATGAAATACTATTATATGAAACAATGGAAAGCAACTGCATGAAGCTCACACACTGGCTAGAACAATGGCGCATGAAAGCAAACTGTTTTAAGACAGATACTATTTGGTTCAACTGCAACCCAAAACAACTTCAAGTCAGCGGAGAAAACATTAGCATTACCAATTCTACTAAAGTTTTAGGTTTAACTCTAGACTCTAATTTAACATTCAACACACAAAGAGAAGAATCAAAAGCGATATTGGCCAAAAAATGGAGACTACTTCTCCCGTTCATCAATGCAGGATTAAAGCCATACTATTCTAAAAGGATACTGGAATCAACCATAATGCCGAAAGTGTTTTACAATAGTTTTATATGGGATCAAAAAGCTGACATCTCTCTCCATAGTTGTTCAAAAGACATACTAGGAGCAAAGACTAATCCCTCAACGGAAGCACTCCACCATATCACAAACATACCTACAGCTGAGTCTTTAAGCTCCAGAGACATATACACATACTGTAGAATGGCTATAGGACAAAGATATTTTGCAAAAACTTTGTTATCTACAAAAAGCAAACTTCAGAAAAAAAGACATTCCCACATTGTAAGTTTAAATGGTAGAAACACAACTATAGCAGACATGTCAGCAAGTCATTTTAAAAGATCCACTATTCAAAAGCAACTAATTAATGATCGACAACGTCGATGGAAAACTCATCTCATAACAGGACAATGTTCCACTGGTTTATTAAAGGACCTAGCATCAGATCATCTTGAGAAAAACCATATTCCACTTATATTACCAAGGAGACAAATATCAATTTTAACTGGGCTCTTCACAGGCCACACAACCTTACAATATCACTTATACAAACTCAATTTAACATATACACCAACATGCACATGCCTGGATGAGGACGAAACAGTAGACCATTACCTATACAGATGCAACAATTACACCAACCTAAGAAAGAAAATATTCCCTAACACTCACAACTATCAACACCTGCTAGAATTTGTACATGAAAGCGGCCGATTCAATTGAAAGCATAATTAACCCACTGCAGATAAACCATAGAAGTAAACATCAATGATACTTACCCAGACAGATGGTACAGACCATATTATAGTCATTCAATTATTAATAACAATCAATCTTGCCACAATCAATACTCATAGAGGATCTATTCTTCAGACCTGAACCCTTGTATATAGTACATATCAATCAATTTATCTTTGTATAAGCTATCCTGCATTACTTATTTGAAGTCATCCTCTCATGTAAATTTTCTTTTAACTTTTACACAAATAATCTCAAACTAAATATGAATTGTTCACTACTATCTTGCATTCAGGATTCTTCTAGTTTCAATTTTATTGGATAATATGCCTGCAAATAGAGGCTTTTTGTTATTTTGTTATCAGCAAAATAAAAGATTACTAACTAACACATTTCCGATTGAATAAAGAAACAATTTTGGCTAGTTATTAAGCTACTAGTTCACCAATAGTTAACGATACTACTGAACAAATAAAACCTTTTGTTTCTACTAGGCATTTTCCTTTTATCTGTCAAAGGTACAGCAAGTACTGATTGGACTATAGTGACAGCAAAAATACTTCGATTGAATATGTAATACGGTACATGTATTTTTATGCTTCACTGGCGCGAAAATAAACAACAGCCTCTAAAATGTTTCTACGGAATTCATTGAGCTCTTTATTTATATAAGTTTGAGTTATGCACCCTTATCCTTAAATAGTCACAAGAGAGGGCAACTCCTAAAATATTCGGTCTGTTCGTTCATTCAGTGCGTTCGGCTTTTCGTATCTACCGCTAATATATATAGAAATACTATATATACATTTATCTACAGTGGTGATACAAATTATGGAACTGCCTCTAATTTTCGTTACATAGCAATGAATTCTGAGTTGTGTTTATTTTTTCTACAATCAAAATTTTACATAACTATAAAAAATTGTATATCATTTGAATTATCACAATGTTGGCTTTTTGATAAACTTAAATTAAAACCACATTGTATATTCTATAAAAATATTATTAAAGGTTTACTGAAAGCTGTCAGAAAGTTACTGTACATTTGTCATTTCTGTTAAATAGTGTCCGACCAAAAGTCATAAAATAACATATTTCTTTTCTTTGAAATGGCTTTTATTGTGAATTAACTTAAAGACAGGGTTTTGTAGCCTTGAAAAGAGCTGTTTTGGTCCTTAAGATGATCAATACTTGGTTGGCCAGCCTTTGTTCTCAATCACTGCTCGGCACCGCCTGGGCATACTATCTGTCAGCTCTTCAGGTGTCACTATTCGATGCCAGAATTGCACAATAAGCTCCATCAATCTTCTTTTATTAGATGGTTTGTCTTTAGTTACGAGATTGCCTATTCTGCTCCACAAATTTTTAATTGGGTTAAGGTCTAGTGACTGAGCAGGCCAAGTCAGAGTGTTAACGTTATTGTCAGCAAACTACTTCTTTACTCTTCTGGCAGTGTGGCATGGAGCATTATCTCGCTGGAACAGCCACTCTCTATCAAACACACTTCTAGCAGATGGTATCCTCACACTCTGTAGTACTCCACAATATTTTTCTGCATTCGTCATACCATCAACAAAATGTAATCTACCAGGACCAGCAGCGGAGAAACAACCCCACACCATTACTGAGGTGGCATGCTTTATTGTAGGTACAATACATTCTGGTTTAAACTCTTCACCAGGTCTCCTTCTTATATAATTGTTGCCAGAGTGATTTTGCACAGTAAATGAGCTCTCATCGCTGAATAATACTGCTCTCCAGTTTTCTGGTGACCAATTCACATGATCTTTTGCCCATTGTAGACGAGCCTTTCTTTGTCGAGATGATAACAAAGGTTTTCTACGAGCTTTACAGCCTCATAAGCCATTATCTCTCAATGATTTGCAAACAGTTGATGATGCTAACTCTGTACCTGTTGATTCTTTTAACTTTTTGGCTAGCAGAGGACTGGCTAAATGTCTATCAACCAAAGAAAGTCTCACTAGCGTCTGGTCACTCGAGCTGTTGCTAGCTTTTTCCTTCTCCTACCAGCCCTTTCTTCAACTTGACCAGTTTCCTTCCATCTGCAGATTGTTGTAAATACACCTTTCTTAGAGCAATCTACCTCCCTTGCAATTTCCCTCTGCGATTTCCCTCGTTGATGAAGGTGAATTATTACAGCACGCTTTTCTTTCGTGAGATGTTGAGGCATGATGATGAAGTTATTAGAATGACTTTTACTGAGAGCAGGACTTTTCAATACTATTTGGGTTATGTTGCGTAATGCACAATGTCTCACTCAATGCAATTGTTGTCATAGATGATTGTTAAATTGGGCAGATCAAAGAATTTGAAAATTCTAGACATCATTCACCAGACTACTGTTTTTGAAAAAAATGACTTGTTATGAGACACCCTGACTAGTTGCACTTTTAATTGCACTAGCGATGGAATTATGTTTGGATGCAAAAAAAATTAAACAATGCGACAGCTGATAAAATTTCCTTTCTAATGGTATATAACTTTTCATATCTGAACTGAATATAACTAATGTGAGAGCCATTATAGCGCATTCTGTACTAAAACTCAAAGGCGGTTCCATAATTTGTATCACCACTGTATAAAAATATGTATAAATGTATGTACATGTATCATTCATACATGTATCATACATACATACATGTATATATAATATATACATGTATATATGTATGTATAATATATACATGTATATAAGAATATATAATGTATATGTATATATAATGTATACATGTATATAGAATATGTACATGCATATATGCATATATATTATATACATATATATAACATATACATGTATATATAATATATACATATATATATATATATACATGTATATATTATATATATACATGTCAATGTTTGGGGAGAACATGTCAATGTTGGGGAGAACAATGAAAATCTGCAATGTGTCTTACAGCTAGATGCGTGTAAAATCTAGTAAATATTCTAGATTCATGTGTCTAGATTCATGCATCCGTTCATACCCATCTATATTTGCAGTTGACGATCGCGCACTTCTGCCGCTGAGCCCCCCCCCTCGGCTGACCAGTCTTTACCCGCCTCGCAGTTGACAATCGCTCTCTTGCACTCGCCTCGCAATCAATCGGTTTGCACTCGCCGTCAATTGCCTCGCACTCAATCGGCCTACGCGCCTCGCAATCAATCGCCTCGCAATCAATCGCATCGCAATCAATCGCCTCGCAATCAATCGCCTCGCAATCAATCGCCTCGCAATCAATCGCCTCGCAATCAATCGCCTCGCAATCAATCGCCTCGCAATCATCGCCTCGCAATCAATCGCCTCGCACTCTCCTTGCAATCGCCTCGCACTCTCCTTGCAATCACCTCCCAATCGCCTTGCAATCACCTCCCACTTGCCTCGCAATCAATCGCCTTGCACTCTCCTCGCAATCAATCGCCTCGCAATCAATCGCCTCGCAATCAATCGCCTCGCAATCAATCGCCTCGCAATCAATCGCCTCGCAATCAATCGCCTCGCAATCAATCGCCTCGCAATCAATCGCCTCGCAATCAATCGCCTCGCAATCAATCGCCTCGCAATCAATCGCCTCGCAATCAATCGCCTCGCAATCAATCGCCTCGCAATCAATCGCCTCGCAATCAATCGCCTCGCAATCAATCGCCTCGCAATCAATCGCCTCGCAATCAATCGCCTCGCACTCTCCTTGCAATCACCTCCCACTCGCCTTGCAATCACCTCCCACTCGCCTTGCAATCACCTCGCACTCGCCTTGCAATCAATCACCTTGCACTCGCAACCAATCGTCTCGCAACCAATCGCCTCGCACTCGCCATCAATCGCCTAGCACTCAATCGCTTTGCAATCAATCGTCTCGCACTCGCCAACTCATTCATTCGGAAAGCCGCACCTGGAGACTCTTGCTGTACTCGGGGCGAAAAAGGTCTCCAGCGCATCCCCGAGTGACACCACGGCCCTAAGCCTAGCTGTGCTACCCGGCGTTGCCCGGGTAGTAAAAGAAATCTTTTCATGCAAAATTTGATTTGTATTTAACATATAACAACATTTGCCATTCTACCTAAAACAACTGTAAAGGTTTTCAAACTTACTTTGTCAAACAACTTTTAAACTTCATATCATGAAAAAAATGTTTCGTGCAGGCCAAATAAATTTTAAAAATAAAACTACTATAAAAAGGTTTAGATGTAACTGTGAAATAATTAGCAAGTAATAGCTAAATTGAGTCTGTTTTGCTATGATTATAATATGAGATGATTCGGTAAGGATACAATTAATACGAACTGAGAAAACAAAATAAAATTCGTGAATATGTTGAATTAATAATAACAACAATTCTTGCATAGAAGTGTGTGTATAAAAAGTTACAGTTCCACCAACAGCTATCCATCAAAACTCTGAAAACGACGATACTGGTACGACGATATGTTATGTAAAAATAAAATATTTTAGTGTCTTTGTCTGATCAAAGGTGAGAGAATCTAGATGCTATTCCTACTAGAGATAATACGATTGTCCGCGTGAAAAGTAGTGACCTTAACAGCGATTTAGCAATTGAACTTTAAGAAAAGCCAGAAATAGAGGTTCACAAAAACGGCATCGTGTTTCATAAAGTCAATAAAATTTAATCACCAAATTTTAATATAAAAGAAAGCCTATTGTCGATATCGTTTTGCTGAAAACAAATTAGCCCTAATACGTCTAGGACAAAAAGCATCGCGTGTCATGAAGCTAAAGAAAAGCCATAGGTAATTATTACGTCACTTTTGTGTGAAAACGGCAAACGATGAATAGGTTATGTATAGAGGCGAGTACTAACCGGAGATTCCCGTTAATGCGCCCTAGATACCTAGTAGCGGCTAATAGTCTAAAAAGTATGGTACTCTATAAGGCGGACAGATACACAGATACACAGACAACGATTGCTGTTTATATAGTAGATAATGGAATACATAATTTGTCTGTCTGTCGGTCTGATGTAGCACCGTGACTGTGTGTTATCTCCTACACATCTACGACAAGGAAAAATGAATCAAAAACTGTCACAGCTTTTTAAAGATTTGACCAAGATGTAGAATCTTTTTTTCTGTCTGGTGTCAGGGAAAGGTATCATGAATGGAAATATTCTGCAAACTTTCAAAAACATAACCTGATACTTGATGTATAATAACCTACCTTAACCAGCATCCTCATCAGAATCTGTATTCTTTTCTTCAGCACCAGTTTTGTTTCCACAGTCCTTGCACTGACACATATCTGTACATTTGAGTCTAGCCTTCTTGCACTGGCATCTATTGAATGAACATCCTGTCTTACATCGACAAAAAATGTCTTTCATCACATCAGAAGACATGCCATTAAACTAAGTCCAGCCATGATTAGTGGGTAGAGAAAGATCAATTGTTGGCTGGGCAGCTCTACGCTATATGCCTGCTTGGTAACCAGATTTCATTACATGCATCCTCAATTCATTTTGGATTGGAAGAAGGTTAGCTTGGGAAATCCTTAAGGGACAGCAATAAACCAAATATCTTGCTTCATTATACCTTTTCAGTTGTGTCAATATTATAAAGCCTGCATATGAGTTTCTCTATAGAGTGCTGAGTATCATCATCTACCTCAAACTCCAAGCCCAAAGATCTTAATACGTTGATGAACTCAGGGTTCTGCTTGAGCAAATTCAGAAAGGATTTCTTTCCCTTTGAATGACATTCTCTGATACTATCACAACCGCTGAGTGCATGTAGACCCAGAAGTGTCTAGCAGTAGGACGGCATTAGAATACCTAATGCATTTCTAATGTGTATGTATCGCATTCGTTGTTTCTTCCCACAGAAGTTGTACAATTGATCTGATGGAAGTTCATGTACCAAAGATATACAACACATCTGTATCTTGACACTTTACCATCACCGTACAGTCCGATCCTTGGTCTTCCATGATGGACTTTATATGTGCTATCATTCTTGTCTCAGCTTCCTCATGATCTGATGCTAAACACACTATATTTTTATTACTAGTGTTCCCATTCATGGGAAGACTGATCTTGTTGCACTTAGAAGAAAATTCTATGTATACATCAAGATCCTGTTTGATCTGTGCACCGCTCCCTTCCTTACTCAACAGAGCCAGCAAAGCTTCTCTGTTAGCACCCTCTGCCAGAAAGTCTGACCATTTTGGTACCATTCGATTTGGTCCAAAAATTGTCACATTTTGACTACCTTTCAACCCACGACGCATTCAGACAGAATCTACCCGAGAAGAACCATATGATGTAGTGATTGGTGCTAGCCTTTTCAATAGGACACTAGCAACCATTCCGAATGTTGCTGGGGGTATCAAAGCTTGAATCTCAGCCATTCCATCAATGACCACAGCATCAAATTTTGGACCACACCATCAGCTTTTGCCAGGCTTCCAGCTTACATTGACAAGGGAATTAGAAAATACTTTTCTAAGATCGATGTTCCTCTACTGGCTGATTACAAAAAGACGATCAAAGTTCCATCCTGTACACTGTACACTTTTCTCACTAGAAGTTTTCTTAGCACTTTGACTTAAAGCAAAACTTTTCAGTTTGTTTGCCTAAATTATTGGCGCATTGAATTCTATTTTTTGAGTTGTCATCCGCTTTTATTGACAAAATCTTGAAACTGATTTTCTCTGATCTGTCTTGCATTTTGTAAATCATGAGCAATGTCAGTTGAAGCCTCCACTCCACTGACGATAGAAACAAGGATTTTACCTTTCTGCTTGAATGAGTTGATTCGCGCTGATATGATTTCTTTGTTGAGACATCTTGTGTCTTCATCAGCTTTCCATGCTGCTTCTGACAAGCCATGCTTGTCTGAGCTAGTAGAGTCCAATTCTAAAAGCTTCTTTATTTCTGTGTGCACAGCTGTCCTTTGTGGATCGCCATGGTCTATATCTGTTAGGCAGATGGGTTTTGTGAATCCAATGAAACCTCTCTGTGATTTAGAATCACGATTGACGGTCTGTTCTATCGCCATATCACAGGCAACGCTGGAGAATGGGCGGTGATGCTCATATTAAAAGATAGAATAACCATGGTGATCTGATATTGCTTGGTAAGTTAGGGGGTGAGTCTTTGCCAGCTGCGTCATCTCCATATGGTAAAGTGTGCCATATGTCTGACATATGATGCGCAGCTGAGGTAAAATACGGTCCACCTCCTCTAACAGTGTCAGATGATCTTGTTCTTTTAGTGATTGTCTAGAATAAACCCATGACACAAATAATCAGTCATTGTAACAGTGCATGACTATAACATGGGCGGAAGTCACCAAACACGACATAGACTTTCAAATAAGTTAACACGAATGGGGTACAAATAATATTGCTTTGCTCTTACTAAACTTGTAAAACAATATAAATATAGAAATTTATTAATAATAAATATATAATTTATGTGTATCACAATGGCAATAAAACAATGAGGAGCAACATTATTCAGTGCCCAGTGGTGAAATAAATGGACACCACAGTACTCACCTCTTCAGAGCTGGCAGTATCCTCTGCTGATTTTCTCTTTCTACGCCTGGCCTCAGCTCTTTCCAAGACTAACTTGTTGCAGTATTTTTGTAGCATGCATAGTGACAAACAAGGTTTGTGTGGTACTCATGTTCAAGAATGTTAGCTGCAATTATTATGTTTAGTTCATCATCCAACTCAGTCCACTTCTGTGTGTAATCCTGAGCAGTTTTCCACTGCTATGACCCTAACCAAAGTTTCCCCACAATTTTCCACACTATGGAAGACACACTCTTCATCAAGCTTTTATAACTCTAAAATGCGAAAACTTGATTCATAGCAGTAGTTCCAATCAGGAAAATAAAAATTCCTAAAATTTTAGGAGTTGTCCTCCCTCAAAATAAACTCGTCTTAGAACTTTTAAATGTGACCAATTATAGGTGCAAAAAGTATATCAAACTCAGCATAAAATTCTGGCCAAGAATCTGTTCATGCTTTATTCTCCATATTTATATAGGTAAGAGTGAAAGATAGCTCTGGGCTGCTTCTCCACTATTATTGTTGTTGTTATTCTTTCCATATATCAGTTGGTGGCTATATCAACTTTTGTTTATTGCTTCTTAGTATGGTTTGATATGTTTGTTGAATGAAGCTTCATCGGCAGACAGTTCTGATAGTCTGTTGTTGATATTCCCAGGGATAGCTTTTAGGATGCACGGTGGGTGGTTAGATTGCTGGTGCAAGCATACGGGTATGTTGCCGGGTTTTGAATATGGGTGGTATTTTCCTGTATTGAGGTCTAGTGTGATGTCCAGGTAGTTAACTACTTTCATATTGGCTTCAATGGTCACATTAAGTTTATGCTTTTAAATATACGGCATATCTCTTTTTTGGTATTGTCGATTTGTCGTGCTGTTCCATTAAATACTGCCAAGCGTTCGTCTCTGTAAAGGCCGATGTTGTTGCCATATTTGTTAGTCAGCAGGTTTAGTAAGTAACTGCCAAATAATTTACAAGTTTCAGCTCCATCGTAAGAGCCCATTGTCACGTCGAAGGTGTTGTTATGTGATTTGTTCTTCCAGGGTTGTTGATTATGGAACAATAGTGATTTTTTAGTGTTAATGATTATACTGCGTTGTTCTTCAGTTATGTTGGTGTACGTTTCAGCAAATATATATATATATAAATGTATATTCCCTAGAATCTGTTATATATATACGTATATATATTCATGTATAAATATAGATACATCTCAGTGTTTGTTTTTTTGTTAAACCTTGCATCCAGTTATAGCAACGTAAATCTAGTAATGAAAAATCCAAATGGCACTGGATTTGATCTCAGGCCCTCCAGATCTAGGAGCGGTGAACTTAACCATTAAGCTACAAGAAATGCAATAGTATCATTTGGCAAATAGTCGATACATTGGTTAAGATACTCACACTTAATGCCCTTGCCAGGGGTTAATAACTAGCACTGCTGACTGTTACGCCTAACAATTATTAAGCTGACCCAAAACGCAGGTATTGTTTTAGTAAAGATTTTAGTAAAGGTCTACCTTTCCAAGTAAGTTACTCAAATTCATTCGGCAATTATTCTACTACCCGTGCAAAGTTGAGCATTCGGCTAGTATATCTATATATATAATTCTCAAAGTTTGTCATCATCGTATATGTCTAGCTATAGCTATTAAAATCTTGGAATAAATAATCCGTAAGGCAGAACCTTTCATTCGCCAGTCTGACGTCGTACCAATTCAGCCAGACGAGCTTGATAAATTCACTTGGCGATATATGTTGCTATATGGGAGCAAATACTCTACCACTTTTGGTCACGACACAAAGTGATGGCTTAACGTCACAGAGATGGGTAGCTCTTATTAGTAAGCTTACTTAAATTATCCATAGGCAATGTATCAGGCTAATAGGAAGTAGTGGCAGGCAACTCTCATTATCTCTCATTGTTTATAAACAAATTTTAAATACCTGGGCAACACTGCTTAGCACAGCTAGCATATATATTTCTCAGTTTGTGGGTATGTGTGTAGTTCCAGCTATATCTGCTAGAATCTTGGAATAAAGAATCCATATCGCAAAAGATTTGATCTTGGACCCTCCACTTTGCCAGTTCGACTGCCTTACTAAATCAGCCACACAAGACTCCTAAGTGATATATGTTGGTATATGAAAGCAAATATGCAACAGCTTTCCATTACTACTTACTATGCAGGGTGTTGGCACAACGGCACGAGAAGCTGGTAGCTCTTATTAGGAAGCTTACTCAAATTATCCATTGGCAACATGCCAGACTAATAGCAAATGGAAGACAACTCTCATTGTTTATAAGCTGATTTTTAATACTCAAGCAACGCCGGGTAGCACAGCTAGTATATATATATACACAACTAAATTGTTGGAATAGGTTAAAGGTAATAGGTAATACGGTATAAGTATATATATAGGTTATCAGCTCTAGGGTAGCATCTGTCACATGAAGCCACCACCAGGTATACACTCTAAGGTAGAATTAGTCACACATAGCCACTACCGGGTATCAACTCTAGGGTAGAATTGGTCACACATAGCCACCACCAGGTATCAACTCTATGGTAGAATTAGTCACACATAGTTACCGCCAGGTATCAACTCTAGGGGAGGACTGGTCACACATAGCCACCGCCAGGTATCAACTCTAGGGTAGAATTGGTCACACATAGCCACCACCAGGTATCAACTCTAGGGTAGAATTGGTCACACATAGCCACCACCAGGTATCAACTCTAGGGCAGAATTGGTCACACATAGCCACCACCAGGTATCAAATCTATGGTAGAATTAGTCACACATAGCCACTACCAGGTATCAACTCTAGAGTAGAATTAGTCACACGCAGCCACCACCAGGTATCAACTCTAGGGTAGAATTAGTCAGACATAGCCACCACCAGGTATCAACTCTAAGGTAGAATTAGTCAGACATAGCCACCACCAGGTATCAACTCTAGGGTAGAATTAGTCAGACATAGCCACCACCAGGTATCAACTCTAGGGTAGAATTGGTCACACATAGCCACCACCAGGTATCAACTTTAGGGTAGAATTGGTCACACATAGCCACCACCAGGTATCAACTCTAGGGTAGAATTAGTCACACATAGCAACATCAGATATGATTGCAGCTTCACAAGATGATAGCAAGTTCCCTTGTAGAACAATGAACTCAGGTACATACATAATTAATTTATTGAATTGTAAAATAAAAATGCTCCATAAATAGTGAATAGAAATTAAAAGCTGACATTATAAATTGGGATAAAGACAGCAGAAAGCTAACTAATACTAAACAATGTTAGTACCACACCTCGGAAACATGAAATAAATAATAGAGACACACTGTCTCTATGCAAAACATGTATAATTATTGACAAATAATCTGTAAGATGGACAAAATAATAACAAATAAAATGGAATATAATATAACATACATGATATTATAGGCATAATTGAGTTGCAGGTGCAACTTAGATCCACTCGTTCCCATTTACAGGCAAGTCAAAATACACCGAACCGAGTAGCAGTAGTAAATAGATAAACAGAGACCTCATGAACGACCAGCTGTAACAATTGGTATCCATGACTTCCCTGAAGCACTTTCAACGACAGCACCGACACCAGCCTCATCATGTCCAGTCAAGAACTCATCTCATCTGAAGTAACCGCGAATTGAGACTTCAAGTCTTATGAATCTTCGCCCAATCCTGAATCTGAATATTGTGAGACAAATTAAAACAGAATGGAAACCATAGCCTAAATACATTGATTATGTAAAAGATAATGGCAAATTGAGCTAGAATTAATATATTGATAAGTTAAAAGTTGACTTGCAATAAAATTACATTACAGTTATTTGGTATCCACCATGTCTTTGGTATCCACCAATTAAAGATTAACCATTTCTTACTCTGTTGTGTTGTAGGTGCCAAATATGTGGAAATGTGATTACAAGCTCCTAAAAGCTCAAAACGAAAAGCCGCTGTAGATTGGAATATCTTTATTTCGATGACGTAGCCATGAAATTTGGTTATTGTCTTGTCACGTGATGTTCTTACGTGAATTGAAAGGCCAATAAAAAGCTCAATATAAAACTTATCGTAACACTAGTTTATGACAAACACTTCGGGTTTTACCGAAGACCCCGTATCAAATATAGATGCTCGCTACTTAACAGTTTTGTTTCGGTTTGGTCTAATCGGCAAGTCGTAATCTAATCATGTGACCCAATACTTCGCAAATAATTTCTGCAGCACTTTTCGATCATCAAAAGTGACCAAAAGGCTCGTCATGATTATCAGACAATGATATGTACTTTTTCAAGCTTAGGCTAAAAAATAAACGAATTTTTACGGTAAGTTATAAGATATCACGGCTAAAAGTGACAGCATTACGATGACGATAAAACAGACGCGTAAAAACAATAGACATAGTTTTATTGAATGCGTGAAGTATATTTGTGAAAATATTTCGACGAATGAGGTTGCATGAAAGTGTAAACAGAAACCATCTCTCACAGCTACATCACATTTGAGCCGTTTTGAAAAGAGAATCCAAACTACGGGGGTCTCGCGTGGCTGCGATTTTCTGTTCGTTTTTGAGCTTTTAAGAGCTTTTAATTACCTTTCCACATATTTTGCACATACAACACAACAGAGTAAGACATGGTGAATCTTTTCATATCAAATAACTGCAATGTGAATTTTGTTGCAAGTCAACCATTAAGCTTGAATGAGGTGCAGAATAGTCTATGAGAATATCTACACGACGTACATGTACAATACTTGGCTGAGTAGGCAAGGTAGTACAGGAATTCTCTACGAAACTCTATGTGTTGTTATCTCAACTTAAACTCTCATCTACATATGCAGTTTAAACCAACCTTTAAAGGAGATTCCACTTTTGTTTTGAGAGCGAGGGAGGTCAATGATGGAGGGCCCATCTATAACCTCAACACAGTCCTGACGACCTATACTACGCAATCCTGTCTTCACATCTCTGATAGCCTTATTCATCTGCAATAACATTTACGAACAGTAAAAATACAGGTTACTAGCCAGATAAATACATCGAAAAACATCATCCTGCCTTTTGCCAAGCTTTTAAGACTTACAAAGCTCTCATGAAGTCCTAAAAAGTAGATTAATTTCTACCACAGACAAAATCAAATGCTCATATGTTCCTAGTATGTTATAAAACTCATAGTAATAACACTCATATGTTCCTAATATGCTGTATAACTCATAGTAATAACACTCACATGTTCCTAGTATGTTATAAAACTCATAGTAATAACACTCATATGTTCCTAATATGCTGTATAACTCATAGTAATAAAACTCATATGTTCCTAGTATGCTGCATAACTCATAGTAATAACACTCATATGTTCCTAATATGCTGTATAACTCATAGTAATAACACTCATATGTTCCTAATATGCTGTATAACTCATAGTAATAAACACTCATATGTTCCTAATATGCTGCATAACTCATAGTAATAACACTCATTTGTTCCTAATATGCTGTATAACTCATAGTAATAACACTCATATGTTCCTAATATGCTGTATAACTCATAGTAATAACACTCATATGTTCCTAATATGCTGCATAACTCATAGTAATAACACTCACATGTTCCTAGTATGTTATAAAACTCATAGTAATAACACTCATATGTCCCTAATATGCTGTATAACTCATAGTAATAACACTCATATGTTCCTAATATGCTGCATAACTCATAGTAATAACACTCATATGTTCCTAGTATGCTGCATAACTCATAATAATAACACTCATATGTTCTTAATATGCTGTATAACTCATAGTAATAACACTCATTTGTTCCTAATATGCTGTATAACTCATAGTAATAACACTCATATGTTCCTAATATGCTGTATAACTCATAGTAATAACACTCATATGTTCCTAATATGCTGCATAACTCATAGTAATAACACTCACATGTTCCTAGTATGTTATAAAACTCATAGTAATAACACTCATATGTTCCTAATATGCTGTATAACTCATAGTAATAACACTCATATGTTCCTAATATGCTGCATAACTCATAGTAATAACACTCATATGTTCCTAGTATGCTGCATAACTAATAGTAATAACACTCATATGTTCTTAATATGCTGTATAACTCATAGTAATAACACTCATATGTTCCTAGTAAGCTGCATAACTCATAAAAATTATGCTCACATGTTCCAGATAGTTGAAAAGTTTTCTTGTTGGGTTAGCCTCCTTTTCCATGTAGTGAATGAGAGGAGACACATCAAAGTAGGCAGCTAGGCGTTTCCAGTCCTCGCTCTCACAATCAAGAAGTGTAGAGAGGCGATCAAATGTCTTCTCAGGCAGACTCTGTATTCTGTCATTTGAGATCCTCATTGGTGGCTTTGTGTTTCTTGCAGGAGTTGCACCAATCACAGCAAGCATCTGCGGCATGGGAAAAGTGTTTGTTTAAATCACTAGAGCAAATGCACTTCAAATCAAAGTGAGCATATTAGCTGAACCCTATTAGCATATACATGTAGATCATTATAGCTGAACCCTATTAGCATATACATGTAGAGCATATTAGCTGAACCCTATTAGCATATACATGTAGGGCATATTAGCTGAACCCTATTAGCATATACATGTAGATCATATTAGCTGAACCCTATTAGCATATACATGTAGAGCATATTAGCTGAACCCTATTAGCATATACATGTAGATCATTATAGCTGAACCCTATTAGCATATACATGTAGATCATTATAGCTGAACCCTATTAGCATATACATGTAGAGCATATTAGCTGAACCCTATTAGCATATACATGTAGGGCATATTAGCTGAACCCTATTAGCATATACATGTAGATCATATTAGCTGAACCCTATTAGCATATACATGTAGAGCATATTAGCTGAACCCTATTAGGCATTTCTTCGCAAACAGCGCGAGTTGCAAGTTCTGTAAAAAGCGCACGAGAGCTAATGATGGTTAACACCAAGTACAATTGTCATAAACCTGCATATACATTGACATTGTTACATGGACAGCTTGGAGCGCACACTGAGAGAACCAGGTGAAAAAAAATCTATTTAGAAAGCTCTGAGTGAGCTATCAGATGAGGGCGAAGTGCTGCGCCTTGTTGCTCACATCTGTTTGTCACAGATCCACAATAATAAGGTCATCATTTAAACCATTCAGAAGTGAGCCAAATTGAAGGGCACTGTTGATCGTCTCATAAAAGAAAAATATTTTTAAGAGTGTTTCATGAGACTCGTCTTCCGGATAACTCTCACAAGAATCCATTTAAATAAAGAAAAGTGGTGTGCCCTGCTCCTCTTTAGTTTACAGGACAGTTCTTGCTATCAACTCACAGTTGAAAATCTCTTTTCAATGGACCATTTTATTCACATGCAAATGCAACTGTTTCAAGTTATTGACAATGGTATACACTTAACTTCAGTAAAAACTCAATTGCAATATTTTTACACGAATAAAGTTGAGTAACTCGGCACAAACATAACTAAAGGTTATTCCTTTTTACTTTTTCAACACTTGATGTTATTCTCACTGCTAGAGGCATGAAACTTCAAAAATCTTAAACTTGCGTCTAGCATAGAGAGCATACTTGAAGTTGGAAGTGCAACCCAATATCTCATTAAATTAAAATATTTATAGTAATTTGTCGGAATACTTAAGAAACATTAGCCATAAAGTTCCCAATGTCAAACTTACGGCTGCACACATTTTCATGAATCATGAAACTAGCAACCTAACTATTTATTAGCCCAGAGCCTAAAGAGTACTCAGTCTAAAGAGTACTCAGTCTAAAGAGTACTCAGTCTAAAGAACACTCAGTCTAAAGAGTACTCAGTCTAAAGAACACTCAGTCTAAAGAGTACTCAGTCTAAAGAACACTCAGTCTAAAGAGTACTCAGTCTAAAGAACACTCAGTCTAAAGAGTACTCAGTCTAAAGAGTACTCAGTCTAAAGAGTACTCAGTCTAAAGAGTACTCAGTCTAAAGAGTACTCAGTCTAAAGAACACTCAGTCTAAAGAGTACTCAGTCTAAAGAACACTCAGTCTAAAGAGTACTCAGTCTAAAGAACACTCAGTCTAAAGAGTACTCAGTCTAAAGAACACTCAGTCCAAATAACACTCAGTCTAAAGAGTACTCAGTCTAAAGAGTACTCAGTCTAAAGAGTACTCAGTCTAAAGAACACTCAGCCTAAAGAACACTCAGTCTAAAGAACACTCAGTCCAAATAACACTCAGTCTAAAGAACACTCAGTCCAAATAACACTCAGTCTAAAGAAAACTCAGTCTAAAGAACACTCAGTCTAAAGAACACTCAGTCTAAAGAACACTCAGTCTAAAGAACACTCAGTCTAAAGAACACTCAGTCCAAATAACACTCAGTCTAAAGAACACTCAGTCTAAAGAGTATTCAGTCTAAAGAGTACTCAGTCTAAAGAACACTCAGCCTAAAGAACACTCAGTCTAAAGAACACTCAGTCCAAATAACACTCAGTCTAAAGAGTACTCAGTCTAAAGAGTACTCAGTCTAAAGAGTACTCAGTCTAAAGAACACTCAGCCTAAAGAACACTCAGTCTAAAGAACACTCAGTCCAAATAACACTCAGTCTAAAGAACACTCAGTCCAAGTAACACTCAGTCTAAAGAACACTCAGTCTAAAAAAACTCAGTCTAAAGAACACTCAGTCTAAAGAACACTCAGTCTAAAGAGTACTCAGTCTAAAGAACACTTAGTCTAAAGAACACTCAGTCTAAAGAGTACTCAGTCTAAAGAACACTCAGTCTAAAAAGTACTCAGTCTAAAGAGTACTCAGTCTAAAGAACACGCATGCTCATCAGTGGCTCATGTATGAAAGTTTGGCCCAAAGAATAATACAAAGTATAAAAAACTGATATTTTTCATGCAATTTTCATGCAAAAAAATGGGGAGTCGTACAAATGGTACTCGCCGACCAAACTCATATGTTATCATAATTCTCAAATAGAGCTCCTCAAAACTAGGTTTTCCATGGAGCAGAGCTGCAATCACACCAGAAAACTAAAAGCAATGCAATCAAAGTTAAGGGCAGAGACTTGTCGGACCAACCTGCTCGTTGCCATGACACAACTCGTATGCATCCAAGCCATGGATCTCTTCATCATCAAAAATGCTAAAAAGCTCCCGATTTCGAATATCTGGATCTGCTCCGAATTGGATCAACAACTTGGTGATATTAAACCTGTTGCCAGACACAGCCAGGTGTAACGGCGTATTCCCATCATAAGCTGCGATGTTAACATCAATACTGGGCTGTAACCAATATTACACAATAACAGATATTCAATAAAATCTCAGAAAGGTGTTAAAGAATCCAACAGAACTCAGATGGTTCGCAAAACATATAAGAAATTAGATATCATTTTCTCGTAAAATACTGGTTTGGGTATTTCGAGGACTTTTCAAGAGCAGCCATGCAAAAAGCTAAACCGCTCTTGTCAAAGGAATATTCAAAGCCCTCTCCTGCAGTGCGCTAGCATGGCTTAATCAGATTTCATCTATCACTTTTATCAGCATACTTTTCTAAGAAGGGGAAATTAATTATCCCCTGGCCAACTATAAGCAAATATATCTCTAGTTATTGCTCTTAATACAGTAATGAAGCAAATTAATACTTTACAAGTTGTAGGACAAGAAAAGCTTTAAATAGCAAGTAAGAGGAAACCGTATGAGGGTTAGTATATACATACATATTGCCAGTCATGTAGCCAGTCATGTAGCCGGTCATGTAGCCAGTCATGTTGCCAGTCATGTAGCCAGTCATATTGTCAGTGATGTTGTCAGTCATGTAGCCAGACATGTAGCCAGACATATTGTGAATGATGTTGTCAGTCATGTAGCCAGTCATGTAGCCAGACATGTAGCCAGACATATTGTCAGTGATGTTGTCAGTCATGTAGCCAGTCATGTAGCCAGACATGTAGCCAGACATATTGTCAGTGATGTTGTCAGTCATGTAGCCAGTCATATTGTCAGTGATGTTGTCAGCATAAAAAGCATGGGTCAGTTTTTCTTTGACGGAGACTTACTAAGCTGTGACAACCGATTAGAATAGCTTGTCAATAGATACATACACAAACGAGAAGTGCAGTCATGTTGACAATGTTGGACGACTCCACAGTGTAATGAAGAGCGGTTTTACCGCTTGTACCGTCGCCTTGGTTCACATCAGCGCCAGCCCTGATGAGTTCCTGTATGCAATCTATGCTATCGCTGTGGACAGCTTTGTGTAGTGCGCTTTGTCCTGAAAGGGAGAGAGAAAATGATGACTAGCAGACCAACAATTAAAAGTGCCATATGATGCGCAGTAATAGATTATTGCATCATATTATTTCATTCACCCTGAATTTTTAACTTTAAATACGCATTACTGCTTCCTATTTTGGAATGGCAAGAATGAATAGCTATAAATCAGTCTCAGATAAAGATAAAAAGGTCCAATTTTAGCCTGTTATTGATATCAGACTTACAGCTCATCTATTTATACTGCTTCCAACATTATATCTGTTTGCCAACGTAGACGGCAAATGAGTCACATAAACTAGTCGTTCAAGTGTTGAAATAGACAGAGAGAAGTGAGGAGACAGGGATAAACAATAGTGTTACACGCTACAAATTTTTGAGCTTTAATGCCGTGACTTTGATCGTAGGAATGAGGAGGACATATTTATATGATACGCAGAAGTGGTCGCACAACTCCCAATTGTTCGTTGATGACGAGTTTACACGCTGAGAAGAAATTGTCGCACAACTCCATGTTTTTTATTTAGTCTGTTGCGCTTTTAGCTACAGCGGAGGCGCATATTTTATATGGCGACTGACACTATTAAAATGTGTCCAAGGTCAAATGTCAAAACATGCGAGAAAATTTTCTTTCAAATTCGGAGTTATTTTCAAAAATGGTGTATTAAAAATATTTTAAAATTGTTAAACTACTAGCTGTGCTACCCGGCGTTGCCCTGGTAATAGAAACCTTTTTGGACAGAAAATTGATTTGTATTTAACATATAACAACATTTGCCATTCTAACTTTCAAACTACATATCATGAGAACTGTGTTTTGTCTTATAAACAATGAAAAGTAGTGAGAGTTGCTTGCTATTAGCCTGGCACATAGCCAATAGAAAATTTGAGTACGTTTAATAATGTGAGCCAACAGATTCTTGTGATGTTATGCTATGATCCACATCGTACGCAAAGCCGCTGGGTATTTGCTCTGATATAATGACTTATATCAGCATACTACCAACTCAATCTCGCTGGCCTAATGGGTATGGTGTTGGACTGGTAAACAGTAGGACAGGGATCAAATCTTCGGTATGGATTCTATAATCTAAGATTTTAAGATCTATAGCAGAAAGGACAGAAATACTTTCACATTTATATATATATATATATAGATTTTAAAGCATGTGCGTTAAAAACCGAGCTGCATAGGGATGCTGTAAGAATGGCCCCAATGAAGGTGATGAAAATCCAACCTTCGATCACATAGATTTGTGCAATAATACAAATATTGATGTTTACATGATATGCAGTGGTGCGTTGTTTCCAAAAATACACCCTCTTGAAACGTTTGAAACCATTTACGTGCTACGAAGATGAAAAATTCATAGCGTGACTCACTAGTCTTACATACTATGAATTTTTGTCATATTTTCCATTATTATTATTATTGCGCAAAATTGGATTTTCTTCATCTTCATTGGTGACATCCTTACAGCATCCCTACTCAGCTCTGTTCTCCATGCACATGTTTTAAAATATTTTAATAATTTTAAAATATTTCTAAAACACTATTTTAGAAAATAACTCCAAACTTGAAAAAAAAATTTCTCGCATGTTTTGACATTGGATGCATTTTAATAGTGTCAGTCGCCATATAAAATATGCGCCCCGCTGTAGCTACAAGCGCAACAGGCTAATACAAATATGTCCTCCTCATTCCTACGATCAAAATCCCGACATTGAAGCTCAAAAGTTGGTAGCGTGTAAGACTAGTGATTGTAAGGTGTCTAATTAAAGCAAGAGCATACCAGAGTAGTCCAAGTCATTCAAAGCTTCCCTTCTCAAGCTCTTGCCTACAATCCAGCGGCACAGCAACTGCATGATCTTATGGTCCTTGTTTTGCGCTGCCACGTGGAAACAGTTACTGCCAGTGCTGTCAGTAATAGTAGGGTCAGCTTCATTCTTCAGCAATACATCGACCATGTCAGGGCATTTGAGAATAGCCGCCACTAGAATTGGCGTCTGCAAGAAACAATGAGTACAGGTCAAAAAAAGTAGTGAATTTAAGGGGAAATTACTCCACGCTGGTAATTTTCCCTAATTAAACAAAGAGATGGTTGCTTTACAATACAGCCAAATGAAGGTAACTGTATACATATGAGCAGCCTATGCATATTTAGTTATTCTGCCAGATAGAAATGTAAAGGCAGTAATTTTCAAAAAAGGACAACACATACATGTATATTGTGCGAGGCAACACAATAAAACACATGAAGCTAAACTGTTTTGAAATTTGTTCACTTGCCAAAACCGTCATATGTTGGAGCAGATGTTCTTATGAGAATACATTATATATGTTAATATATACATTAATATGTATTTCATTGAAGTCATTTCAGGCTCCAAATACTTGATGGTATACACACTTGCGGTAACTATATATGGCGTTTAATAACTAATCAGTTATTACCTAAAACTGTAAAAAGCTAATTAAATAAAGTTATAGTCAAGAACATTGCACAAGTAAAGATAACGATAGAAACCGACTGTTAGCCTATATATTGTATAACTGTATATTATATAACTGTATATTATATAGCTGCATAATATAGAATTATATATTATATAACTGTATATTATATAGCTGTATAATATAGAATTATATATTATATAACTGTATATTATATAGCTGTATAATATAGAATTATATATTATATAACTGTATATTATATAACTGTATAATATAGAATTATATATTATATAACTGTATATCACTGTATAATATAGAACTATATAACTGTATATTATGTAACTGTATATTATATATCTATATAATATATAACTATATATTCTATAACTATATATTATAGAATTATATTATATAACTATATATTGTAGAATTATATAACTATATGTTATGCAACTATATATTATGTAATTATATAACTACATACTAAATATTATTACTTATTCATACATTTTGTTTATTTGTAGTATTGCGCCAGCAACTTCATTCTCAGCGATTTCAGGTTTTCCTCCCAAATGACTAGTAAACAGCTTCGTACATTTGAAAAAACTTGATTCGAAAACATTAAAGCACATGATTTTCTACGATTATTTACTTTAATTATATGAAAGCATTATCTTCTTTATTTTTTACCGCTGCTGCCACTCACCCATCTTAACTCAGCTTACAATGGATCAACGCTCGTAATTCCTCTTCTATTGCACATAAAAAGCCAGTTTTGGCTGCAAACTGTAGCAAACATATCAATGAGTGCAATGAGCTTTTACGCAACATTTTTAAATATAGTTAAAACATTGTCAAAAATACAATTACGCCTAATATTTAAAACAATGAAATAAAACTGAAAGCTCCAACAAATTGCAATGCAGGCTATAAGATCATAAATAGGTTAAATGCAAGCATCATATATCAACCGGTGGAGATATTTCTCAGCTTCTCACGGCATATTTATTTAGAGATCTACGACAGTTGGAGGTAAGTTATAACAGGAAAAGCCATACCTGCTGCCTGTCATTAAGTTGATTGACTGCAACTGTTGTCTTCGTAGCTGAGCAGATGCTCAATATGTCCGTGAGAGCCTTAATCTGGCAGTTAATGACAGCCAAGTGCAGAGAGCTGTAACAAACAACAATTACTAGTGCTGTAGTAATTTCACCATCTTATTAAATACATTTCAAGGTTCTCCAGCAACATATACTTGAGTATGCATGCGTTTATCACAGCTAATTGTACACATGTCAGACTCACTTGTCTCCGTGCTCATCCTTGACCCCGAGGAAGTAACGGAACTGAGCGATAAAATAGAGGTGATCTCCACTGACAGCGTAGTTCATCAAACTCTCCACAACAAAGTCTTCACAAGCTTCGATGTGACTCTCCATTCTTCTCTCTACGACAGCCAGACGGCGAGTAGACATTAGGTGATAGTAAGCGGTGAAACTACTATGAGTAAAATCAGCAAAGTAAGCTTCCTTCAGCTTCCTTTACAACGAGATTGACTTTCAAGTTACGACTGTTACAAGGCTATCAGTCCTTGCTAGTGCTAAGCAACAATAAAGACAAGCAATATAGCAGGCTGTATATAGGAGGCTGTATATAGGAGGCTGTATATAGGAGGCTGTATATAGGAGGCTGTATATAGCAGGCTGTATATAGGATGCTGTATATAGGAGGCTGTATATAGGAGGCTGTATATAGGAGGCTGTATATAGGAGGCTGTATATAGGAGGCTGTATATAGCAGGCTGTATGTAGCAGGCTGTATATAGCAGGCTGTATATATGATGCTGTATATAGGAGGCTGTATATAGGATGCTGTATATAGCAGGCTGTATATAGGAGGCTGTATATAGGATGCTGTATATAGCAGGCTGTAGATAGCAGGCTGTACATGTATATAGCAGGCTGTACATGTATATAGCAGGCTGTACATGTATATAGCAGGCTGTACATGTATATAGCAGGCTGTACATGTATATAGCAGGCTGTACATGTATATAGCAGGCTGTACATGTATATAGCAGGCTGTACATGTATATAGCAGGCTGTACATGTATATAGCAGGCTGTACATGTATATAGCAGGCTGTACATGTATATAGCAGGCTGTACATGTATATAGCAGGCTGTACATGTATATAGCAGGCTGTACATGTATATAGCAAGCTGTACCATGACAATACAAATTGCAGCCAAATGTCTGTCTACTGATTCATGTAATTAAATCATACCAAATGACCATAGAAAATAACTAAATTCAATAACCCCATATTAGCCATTACACATACCTACCTTCTGCTGACACTGTTGAATACACCATTACGAACAGCTATAAGCGTTCAGTGAAAATACAGCTTCGCCTAAGAGCTAAAGCAAACTGGACAACAACTGCAGTTTGTTGACTATATATCTAGAGACAAGGGGAAAAGGGAAACTCCCATTCACCCCATAAATATGATTAGTAGTTCCGCAATAGCATGATTGTGAAGTGATGCGTAGCAGTCACGCTCACATACGCACGCATATCATGAGTACGGGTAATTCAGAGTGGAATTAGTGAGAACACAAGTGCCTCTCAACATTCACCAGACCCACACAAAGCATATAAGGCTTTTTGATCAACATTTACTCTAAACAATACTCAACCTTTGGTATTTGTCTCCTTCGGGACTACGGAAAGCCTTGTGGCTGCAACTGGTTTATTCTTGGCGGCTTTGAGGGGTTCATCTGATGATTCAGCCATTGTTTTTACACACTTATGGCTGCCAGATAACTGCGCAACAAAAATGAAGTCTTAAATACATTTATCCTTCCAGCAATTTTATGTATTTCAATTATACCTAAACATAGACAGACAACCATAGATATAAACATAGACAGATAACCATAGATATAAACATAGACAGAAAACCATAGATATAAACATAGACAGATAACCATAGATATAAACATAGACAGATAACCATAGATATAAACATAGACAGATAACCATAGATATAAACATAGACAGAAAACCATAGATATAAACATAGACAGATAACCATAGATATAAACATAGACAGATAACCACGATATTTGTCATAGCGTTAACTCGTTTACCTAAACTATTATACTTTCCTTGTCATTTATATAATATTCATTTGCATCTACTCCTCGAAGGAGTCGACTGAATTGTTTGCTCTATGTCTAGCCTATGCTTGCTGAAAAAAGGATCCAATGGAAATATAATCTCAAGTCACACCATACAACAAGATCAATGCAAGCAGTGGATCCCTTATACTTGAAGAAAGAAAGGTAGAATGCAGCTATGCAGAAGGCCATGTGAGTGAATACCTGAATTGCGCTTCTTTCCATTTCTTTTTTTCATGTACAAAGACTGCTAATCTCCGAAATGTCTACAAAAATCTGAAGATCGGATAAAACAGATATTAACCTTGGCATGAGGCACAGGTGTGACGATGACTGGTGACTTCCTTAAATACATTGTACCATCGGCCTCGACATCGTCTACATCTGACTCATCATCAGATCTTCTGCTCGTGTCACTCGTCACTTCTTCCTTAATGCTTTCTTTAGCATCGCCTTTCGCTTCTTCCTTTTCCACTTTCACCTTAACGCTATCAGCTGCGACCTCATCGATAGTAGAAGGAAGGACATTTGATTTACTCAGATCCATAGGCATCTCGTCGGAGGTGTGGGCTGCTGCAGATAAAAATTATCACTAGTCGTTTATTCAAAATGTAAATATTTCAGTAAAAAAGAATAAACCAAAAACGTCAAACTTTTACCATTATCCGGCAGACTAACTTTTTAAAAAAAATGTAATATTTGGCAAAATGAAAGCTGCAAAGGCACTTACCAGGTATTGAAATAGACAACTGCTAGAGTGTAGACTAAGAGAACTGGCTACTATGCTGTTAGTACAGTCAGGTCTTCGATACACAAATGAACTAGTCATGAGGCATGAAGATGCGAGGGAAATTCCCTTGACAGGAGGGAATTCCCCCAGAATAGCTGTACTAAGCTAGATTACCTCGAACAATACACTGGATAACTTTTGAATCATGCCATGAAGGTAGACAATGCGTGAGCCGTTTCTTAGCACCAAAACTACAAAGAACTCCATACATTTTCTATTGATGTACCGACGTGCTTCACTCCTTAACAACAACAATGAAGGTATATGGATAATATAGGGAATGTTTAATTTTTAAACCAGCATCACAGGAGTCTTGTATATAATTATATACATCTCACTCAATAATTCTATCCACCTACAGATGCACCCGCCCCTATCTCCTTATAGATGAATAACTAAATCGACACACTCCGGGCTATAGCTTTAAGCTAGCTAGATATATTGAACTGGTTACAACTTTCTCAAAACAAACTTTTTGTTTGAATTGCAATAAGCCTATGAGATATGCATCACACAGGGCGCTAAGTGTTATAAACTACATATATGCTTTATGCTTCAAAAGCTTTCATATACAGTGGAACCTGTCCATAAAAATCCCCTTCGTTTTGAGTGCATATTTGAAAACTGTCGTATGTCGAATCAAGTATTGCCATGAGAAAAAATAGCAACTCATTGAATTCGTTTTACAGCCCAAAAGCCTGTGAGAATTGATTAATCAACAGTGCAGCTAATTATACATAACAATAAAACAAATTCAATATATAAGATATGCCTTTGTTAACATTAGGTTGATATATTGTTTCATAATATAAGATGTGCTTTTGTTAAGCAAAGAACACAGTATGTCTCCACATGTAATCCGACCCTATAAATCATAACACGTCGTACGTACCTATTGAAGCACAAGGTTTAGTTCAAAACGTTTCTGGCTGGTAAGTAGCTGTATAACTAGTCTATTATGTCTCCCCTTAATCGAAAGGAAACCTGTTTGCATTGGGCAAATGGAAGGCATGTGCATCTCGTGCTGAGCGAGTCTCGCACAAAAACACTGCTTTAGAGCTAGTTCTTCTTTGCGATGATCAGACACCTTACAGCTACGTAAAGCCGTGGTCACACGATGGCCAAACCGACTTAGGTTTAGTTCGGAGGTTGTTTCGGTTCGGCTAAGCCACATGTCACACGGCATCCGAAGTCACTTCACTTCCTAGATACCATACGCATGAAGACATGACACTGTTTCATTGGAAGTTTTTATGTATTTGAGCTAAATATTTCTATTGTAAACAAAAAACTTTGAGGAACAATTATTAATTATAATTACGCAGCAGAATTATCAGAAGATCGTTCAGCTGCTCAAAACAAAATCACTCGATACAAAGATTTTGCCAACCCTTTCCATCAACAAAATTATATTTTTTGTTAACATGAATGTTTTTCTATGCTGAGTACATAACAAACCAAAACAGTATTTATCATAGTACTGTGGTCTTACATAAATAAATCAGTCAACGATTCTTCATCAAGATGAGTATGACACATTACTTCTACATATCTACTTCTATTATACACAAAAGAAAACCAGACTCATTATCTTACATTAATGCAACACTCAAGTGCAACATCTTACATTTATGCAACACTCAAGTGCAACATCTTACATTTATGCAACACTCAAGTGCAACATCTTACATTTATGCAACACAGTCACAAGCTACATTGTGCCTGAGTAAACCCGGCAAAATCCTTTTACAATATATCATTAAAATGGCAATGGATGACGTCTTTAAATTATTTTGCTTATTTACCAACGAATTCCATATAGTTTTGTGCTCTCATTTCCTTCGAAATGAAGGACCAAATATTGTAAATGACGCCATCTTTTTTGATGTAGTCCGGGTGAGCCTTGTCGTAAATTGCTTCATGTTGTTTAATTAACGAAATAAAAAGATTGTCCCATTTCTTTTTTAATTTTGCTCACAAACGTAAGGAAAAATGTGATGCGTGCTCGCTAGAATTTTAACCAGCCAATAAGAGCAGGGGTTCGGCAACGAAATATCGAGCAGGACCGAAATGGTTCATTTCGGCCAGAAATGTCTTCGGCCAAACAGTTTACAACTGACACCGACGTCATTTTGCGTCGTTTAGTTCGTTTCGGCTCTCGTGTGACCACCACTTAAATTTCTCAAATCGTAGTTCAACGGACTTCTGATAATAATCTATTAGTCAATAGTAGTAATAGCAATGAATATTTATTTTCAACAGTAATAATAATGCCGTAAGCTATAGTAATAATGGTATCTGGTCTGACTCGAAACATGCTTAACTTTTCAACCATGGTAGTATGAAGAGGACAAAAAGTGTCCGAAATGATTCTGCAACACATTTGTGGTCTTTTTATGGCATCAGATGTAAAATTTCACGCTAATAAATTTGGTTAAATTTTATGACAGCTTATATGCGCCAATGTCAAATATTTTGTTGTAACAAATATTTAATTGTCTTGGTAAAAACATTTATTTGGTAGCGAAAGATTCAATGATAGTGCTTTGGATTCAATGATAGTGCTTTGGATTCAATGATAGTGCTTTGGATTCAATGATAGTGCTTTGGATTCAATGATAGTGCTTTGGATTCAATGATAGTGCTTTGGATTCAATGATAGTGCTTTGGATTCAATGAAAGTGCTTTGGATTCAATGATAGTGCTTTGGATTCAATGATAGTGCTTTGGATTCAATGATAGTGCTTTGGATTCAACGATAGTGCTTTGGATTCAACGATAGTGCTTTGGATTCAATGATAGTACTTTGGATTCAATGATAGTGCTTTGGATTCAATGATAGTACTTTGGATTCAATGATAGTACTTTGGATTCAATAATAGTGCTTTGGATTCAATGATAGTGCTTTGGATTCAATGATAGTGCTTTGGATTCAACGATAGTGCTTTGGATTCAACGATAGTGCTTTGGATTCAATGATAGTGCTTTGGATTCAATGATAGTGCTTTGGATTCAATGATAGTGCTTTGGATTCAATGATAGTGCTTTGGATTCAATGATAGTGCTTTGGATTCAATGATAGTGCTTTGGATTCAATGATAGTGCTTTGGATTCAATGATAGTGCTTTGGATTCAATGATAGTGCTTTGGATTCAATGATAGTGCTTTGGATTCAATGATAGTGCTTTGGATTCAATGATAGTGCTTTGGATTCAATGATAGTGCTTTGGATTCAATGAAAGTGCTTTGGATTCAATGATAGTGCTTTGGATTCAATGATAGTGCTTTGGATTCAATGATAGTGCTTTGGATTCAACGATAGTGCTTTGGATTCAACGATAGTGCTTTGGATTCAATGATAGTACTTTGGATTCAATGATAGTGCTTTGGATTCAATGATAGTACTTTGGATTCAATGATAGTACTTTGGATTCAATAATAGTGCTTTGGATTCAATGATAGTGCATTATTAACGAAGCAGTGTGAGTCATTCGTTTCTTTTTATGAGTAAAATCAAACATTTCTTCAGTAAAATCTTTATAACTGTACAGTAGATGCTCCTATAACGTATACCTTCTATAACGTAAATGCCAAATAATGTAGAATTTATGTGAAATTTTTGCTTCATGTAAATGCTTTGCTCTGTAAAAATTTCATATAACGTATACATCAAGTCAGGCGAGTTCTCAAGTTAGATTTGAATGGTAACTTATCTCGCCGCATTTGTGAGAGAAAAACGACATGCGTAAAGCGTTATACCTATTATAGATACAACTTCCATGACATTCTAGTTGATCGTGAAGGATCGTCAGATGTGTTGAAAAAACACAGAATAAGGTATTTGCACAATTGTTCATAAATACTCAGAGGTGATATATTGGTGCAGGTGTTACAGCATCGGTCTACCAACCTCAATGTCACGAGTTGGAGTATCGTTAAAAATTATCTTTTACCCTAACCTTGACCACTGGATACAGACAGATGACGAACAGGTAGTACCACTTTTTATAGATAAAATATTATTTGTTCAGCAATGGTTACTGTATAAAACAGACTGTAAATAAAAGGCCAATAACCGCATGCTTAGCATGGTTGGAGTTGTTGAAATTAAGTTGGCGTAATCACAATTCGTTTGCTTTCAATCAGAGTCTAGCGCGTATAAGCCAGAACCATAAGTTTGGTAACTTTTTATGTTCTAGAATCAGCTTATGTGCGGGGAAATATGGTAAATACCATGGCCACGTAGGGCGGTAATACGATTGACATAAGCAAATGCAAGCTTGCAACGACGCAATGATCTTATATAAAATACTTCCGTCAAACTTACTGAGCTAATGGAAAGACTAGCAAACGCATACATGTATGTAATACGTAATACGAATGGTTATTATTAGCCTGTCAGTTTTTCTATCATTATTCTTGAAAGAATAGTGAATAAGAACAACGGTAAATATTCCTTCAGTTGGTTTGAAAAACAAAAGCTATAAACATGAAAATATCTCAGCTTAAAACATGTCAAAGACAACAGAAACTTATAAGCTAGCTAACAATAAATGAATGATTGAATAGAAAAGGCCTGTTATATTTTATAAGGTAACATTTATCTGCTTTTACCAAACTATTTTTTAAAAGAAAGACTCGCTACAGAAAGACTCGCTACAGAAAGACTCGCTACAGAAAGACTCGCTACAGAAAGACTCGCTACAGAAAGACTCGCTACAGAAAGACTCGCTACAGAAAGACTCGCTACAGAAAGACTCGCTACAGAAAGACTCGCTACAGAAAGACTCGCTACAGAAAGACTCGCTACAGAAAGACTCGCTACAGGCCTTTTCTATTACATAGTAGTCCCAACAGTATGTCAAGGAAGTTATTACATGAATTGCATTACATAGTAGTCCCAACAGTATGTCAAGGATGTTATTACATGAATTGCATTACATAGTAGTACCAACAGTATGTCAAGGATGTTATTACATGAATTGCATTACATAGTAGTACCAACAGTATGTCAAGGAAGTTATTACATGAATTGCATTACATAGTAGTACCAAAAGTATGTCAAGGATGTTATTACATGAATTGCATTACATAGTAGTACCAACAGTATGTCAAGGAAGTTATTACATGAATTGCATGACATAGTAGTCCCAACAGTATGTCAAGGATGTTATTACATGAATTGCATTACATAGTAGTCCCAACAGTATGTCAAGGAAGTTATTACATGAATTGCATGACATAGTAGTCCCAACAGTATGTCAAGGATGTTATTACATGAATTGCATTACATAGTAGTCCCAACAGTATGTCAAGGAAGTTATTACATGAATTGCATTACATAGTAGTACCAACAGTATGTCAAGGAAGTTATTACATGAATTGCATTACATAGTAGTCCCAACAGTATGTCAAGGATGTTATTACATGAATTGCATTACATAGTAGTACCAACAGTATGTCAAGGAAGTTATTACATGAATTGCATTACATAGTAGTACCAACAGTATGTCAAGGAAGTTATTACATGAATTGCATTACATAGTAGTACCAAAAGTATGTCAAGGATGTTATTACATGAATTGCATTACATAGTAGTACCAACAGTATGTCAAGGAAGTTATTACATGAATTGCATGACATAGTAGTCCCAACAGTATGTCAAGGATGTTATTACATGAATTGCATTACATAGTAGTCCCAACAGTATGTCAAGGAAGTTATTACATGAATTGCATTACATAGTAGTACCAACAGTATGTCAAGGAAGTTATTACATGAATTGCATTACATAGTAGTACCAACAGTATGTCAAGGAAGTTATTACATGAATTGCATTACATAGTAGTACCAACAGTATGTCAAGGATGTTATTACATGAATTGCATTACATAGTAGTACCAACATTATGTCAAGGAAGTTATTACATGAATTGCATTACATAGTAGTCCCAACAGTATGTCAAGGAAGTTATTACATGAATTGCATTACATAGTAGTACCAACAGTATGTCAAGGATGTTATTACATGAATTGCATTACATAGTAGTACCAACAGTATGTCAAGGAAGTTATTACATGAATTGCATTACATAGTAGTACCAACAGTATGTCAAGGATGTTATTACATGAATTGCATTACATAGTAGTACCAACAGTATGTCAAGGATGTTATTACATGAATTGCATTACATAGTAGTACCAACAGTATGTCAAGGAAGTTATTACATGAATTGCATTACATAGTAGTACCAACAGTATGTCAAGGATGTTATTACATGAATTGCATTACATAGTAGTACCAACAGTATGTCAAGGAAGTTATTACATGAATTGCATGACATAGTAGTCCCAACAGTATGTCAAGGATGTTATTACATGAATTGCATTACATAGTAGTCCCAATAGTATGTCAAGGAAGTTATTACATGAATTGCATTACATAGTAGTACCAACAGTATGTCAAGGAAGTTATTACATGAATTGCATGACATAGTAGTCCCAACAGTATGTCAAGGATGTTATTACATGAATTGCATTACATAGTAGTCCCAATAGTATGTCAAGGAAGTTATTACATGAATTGCATTACATAGTAGTACCAACAGTATGTCAAGGAAGTTATTACATGAATTGCATTACATAGTAGTACCAACAGTATGTCAAGGAAGTTATTACATGAATTGCATTACATAGTAGTACCAACAGAATGTCAAGGAAGTTATTACATGAATTGCATTACATAGTAGTACCAACAGTATGTCAAGGAAGTTATTACATGAATTGCATTACATAGTAGTACCAACAGTATGTCAAGGAAGTTATTACATGAATTGCATTACATAGTAGTACCAACAGTATGTCAAGGAAGTTATTACATGAATTGCATTACATAGTAGTACCAACAGTATGTCAAGGATGTTATTACATGAATTGCATTACATAGTAGTACCAACAGTATGTCAAGGATGTTATTACATGAATTGCATTACATAGTAGTACCAACAGTATGTCAAGGAAGTTATTACATGAATTGCATTACATAGTAGTACCAACAGTATGTCAAGGAAGTTATTACATGAATTGCATGACATAGTAGTCCCAACAGTATGTCAAGGATGTTATTACATGAATTGCATTACATAGTAGTCCCAATAGTATGTCAAGGAAGTTATTACATGAATTGCATTACATAGTAGTACCAACAGTATGTCAAGGAAGTTATTACATGAATTGCATTACATAGTAGTACCAACAGTATGTCAAGGAAGTTATTACATGAATTGCATTACATAGTAGTACCAACAGAATGTCAAGGAAGTTATTACATGAATTGCATTACATAGTAGTACCAACAGTATGTCAAGGAAGTTATTACATGAATTGCATTACATAGTAGTACCAACAGTATGTCAAGGAAGTTATTACATGAATTGCATTACATAGTAGTACCAACAGTATGTCAAGGAAGTTATTACATGAATTGCATTACATAGTAGTACCAACAGTATGTCAAGGATGTTATTACATGAATTGCATTACATAGTAGTACCAACAGTATGTCAAGGATGTTATTACATGAATTGCATTACATAGTAGTACCAACAGAATGTCAAGGAAGTTATTACATGAATTGCATTACATAGTAGTACCAACAGTATGTCAAGGAAGTTATTACATGAATTGCATTACATAGTAGTACCAACAGTATGTCAAGGATGTTATTACATGAATTGCATTACATAGTAGTACCAACAGTATGTCAAGGAAGTTATTACATGAATTGCATGACATAGTAGTACTAACAGTATGTCAAGGATGTTATTACATGAATTGCATTACATAGTAGTACCAACAGTATGTCAAGGAAGTTATTACATGAATTGCATTACATAGTAGTACCAACAGTATGTCAAGGATGTTATTACATGAATTGCGTTACATAGTAGTACCAACAGTATGTCAAGGATGTTATTTCATGAATTGCTCTACGATATGATAACCTATATTGAAAATATATCAAATAGAGTTGCTAAAAGACTTTTTACTATAACAAGTGATTGTAGCAGTAAAGCTGTAAAAAAATTAGGTGTGGGTAATACTACAGTAACACTAGGTGTAGCTAATACTACAGTAGCACTAGGAGTGGCTAATACTACAGTAACACTAGGTGTAGCTAATACTACAGTAACACTAGGTGTAGCTAATACTACAGTAACACTAGGTGTAGCTAATACTACAGTAACACTAGGTGTAGCTAATACTACAGTAACACTAGGTGTAGCTAATACTACAGTAACACTAGGTGCAGCTAATACTACAGTAACACTAGGTGTGGCTAATACTACAGTAACACTAGGTGTAGCTAATACTACAGTAACACTAGGTGTAGCTAATACTACAGTAACACTAGGTGTAGCTAATACTACAGTAACACTAGGTGTGGCTAATACTACAGTAACACTAGGTGTAGCTAATACTACAGTAACACTAGGTGTAGCTAATACTACAGTAACACTAGGTGTGGCTAATACTACAGTAACACTAGGTGTAGCTAATACTACAGTAACACTAGGTGTGGCTAATACTACAGTAACACTAGGTGTGGCTAATACTACAGTAACACTAGGTGTGGCTAATACCACACAATTGTGTTTCTTCTTACAGTTGTGCTAAAACATGCATACAGCACAGCTCTTGCATCATGCACTGTCAAAAGCTCACGTCTACAACGCAGTTATTACACACACATCAACCACCCACCACCAGTGAGTCAGATCTATCACCTATCCCTAACGACTAACATATTCTATATCATGGATTTGATAAGCTTCTAACAGTAAAATTGCTGACACAAAAATATCTTGAATATTTACCTGTGGGAGAACTCTGCTTGCAATAGTTTGGTGATGGATTGCCGTATGAGCCCCCACCATTGGCTGGCATGAAATGCGATGATCCCGCACCATCTACAGCATGTACAGCATGTACATGCACACAAATGACAACCAAAAGCTATGGCTAATGCCGAACATGACATTTAACAAGGAATGAAGAAAAGAGAGGATAAACTAACCGCTAGAGCCAGCCCTGCAGTCACTGAAGGGAGATGAATATGGCTTGTAACCTCCCATGTTTGCTGGACCTGAGGCTTCAATCCTTCTTTTTTTCCGCTGCACCATCTCTTCTGCTGTACAATTATTAAGTTTGTCAGCATGAGCAAAGAAAGCTCAGCTACTCTCTGCTGACTATAACTAAGACCATACAAAGAAAGCTCAGCTACTTTCTGCTGACTATAACTAAGACCATACAAAGAAAGCTCAGCTACTCTCTGCTGACTATAACTAAGACCATACAAAGAAAGCTCAGCTACTCTCTGCTGACTATAACTAAGACCATACAAAGAAAGCTCAGCTACTCTCTGCTGACTATAACTAAGACCATACAAAGAAAGCTCAGCTACTTTCTGCTGACTATAACTAAGACCATACAAAGAAAGCTCAGCTACTCTCTGCTGACTATAACTAAGACCATACAAAGAAAGCTCAGCTACTCTCTGCTGACTATAACTAAGACCATACAAAGAAAGCTCAGCTACTTTCTGCTGACTATAACTAAGACTATAACTAAGACCATACAAAAGAAATCTGTTTTTAAAATGAAGGAAATGAGAAAAAATGGCACGTAGCCTCTGAATAACAGGAAGTGAAACTCTGCCAACACATTCGAACATCTGAAATAAATAACTCATTGGGCTGGAAACCATAAAAATTATGTTTACAATGAGAGTAGATTTATTTTATTGACATAAAAATTTATATTCACTTTTATATAAAAAATTATATAAAAAATATCGACAATAAACGATAAGATAAACAAACTTATACACAAGCAGTAAACAAGCTAATTAACTACAAACATTTCCCTAGAGCAGACTTGGCTGATCGACAACTTACAAATGTGAAGAGAAGGGAATTATGATTGTATATGGGGATTTGAATAAATGCGATCTTTGACACGAAAGCTATCAATTTGAAATCCTAATTAATTTTTTCTAGACGTTCTCACAGTATACAGTTCTCACAGTTAACTCTATTGCTAGCTGCAATAGAGTTAACCCTTAAGAGAGAATGAGTGTGTTCATCCATGAGTAAACTAGTCTGCGAATATGCATGAAAAAGGCAATTTGCGCGAAACTTAACTCCGCGAATATTTTCATTCTGTAGGGTATCAACTGGGGTGTAGTGAATACTTTCAGCATATAAGCGTACTATGCTACTACAAGCATGTCTGTGACATCTGCTGATCATTCTGACATGACTCAGTAAAATACATCTGGCAAGTAGAATACAAAGCAATACAAAGCTTACCGGAATGATTGGGATGGTATGTGAAGGTGACATGCTTGCTATAAGTGTTTGTCGATGGTCGAAATAGTTTGAGGTGAACACCGACAGGCCCCTTAATGTCTAGCTTCTTGTATGGTGGGACACGAAACACAATAGCGTACTGTTAAATACAATGCAAAAGCTAAAACCAGCAGAAAGGTATAATATAACAAGTCCTAATGACACATAAATATGTTATCTCTGCCTGTAGACAGCCAGGTTTAGGATTACAGACGGTCCCCAACCTACGAACGAGTTACGTTCAAAACAATTGTTCGTAAGATGAATTTGTTCATAAGTTGCTTCAGTGCTATATTTTGTATTATAATTTATGTTTAAGGCCTATATAAGTATATTGAAGGTTTATATAAGTATGTTTAAGGCTTGTATAAGTAACCTGTATTGGTTTGTACTGAAAAAAATATTTAATAAAATGGAGATAATACTTTGGTGGACGCCGGGCCATGACACTGCATTTCTTATTTATTGTATGTATTGTCCTTTTTATTTTTATTATATTGTTGTTTTAATCGTTATGCTATCACTTATCGTTGTTGTCTTATTTTTTTGTATGTGTTGTCTGTTTATTATATCATTGTTTCACTTGTTACGCTATTGTTATATCTGATATACCGTCATAACACTATCACTTATCGTCACTTATATTGCCGTCAAACCAACGCGCTAGCGGTCCTTTGTATTCACCTTGTTAGCCAGTGTTCTCACTGCTTGCCGTTAGCCGGAACGGTTGATATTATTGTATATAACTGAGTGCACTCATTTAGTTGAGCAGAGCAGATAGCCGTACGCTCCTAGGCTAGTGAAATTTCCTTCGCTAATTAAAAGCTGAATGAAACTACACGCACTCTCTTCTCTTTATTTATTAGTCTAGATCGTGCCAAGCAAAGGCCGGCAAATCCCTTTACAATACGTACAGTAAAAATAAAAAAGTTCTTTGCGCACTGGAGATACGTTCACGCACCTATGCACTGCAACAAAATGGGCAGAGAAAGGTGGATGCTGGGTGGTGCTTCTGAGTAGTGCCTACGCGCAGACCTGTTCGAATGTACCATTGTTCGTAACTCTAATGTTCGTAAGTAGGGAACCGTCTGTACTGCTTTTGGTCGCGCCACTCTAGGCACTCACTTGTCCATTTAATCCTTGATTATACAATAAATACTACGTTTTATGATTAGTATACTTGACTCAAAATGTAAAGAGAATTTGCCCATTTATTGTGCGAAGCAAAATATTTGAACCTTCTACCATGCAATCACCAGCAAGTCAATATATAGGGTAGGGGGAGATTATTCTCCCAATTGAGCAATGTGATTATTTACCTTTAGAATAGAAAAATACTTACTATCTAGCTTGTCCTAATGAGCATAATTAGACTCAAACCCATATCTATATAGCTCAAGAATGAACATAACACGCCTCTATGTAGCTGAAGGTGAAAATAACTTATCGCTATATAGCTCAACATCATACATAACTCATCGCTATGTGGCTGAAGATCATACATCACTATATCCCCAGATTAACAAAATAAAAAAAAATCACTTTCAACCCAGACAAACGTGTAAATACAAAAAGTTTGAATTTTTTCCAGTAGCGAATGAGAAGAAAAACTATGAAACTATAATGACAAATAGCTAACTTGGCTACATGAATCACATAACTAAGGAATAAATCAGATTCAGCTGAGATTAAATGCAATGATAATTTAACAGTTGTCACAAGGTCCATGACCTTTATAGAAGAAAAGGACGTGAATGTCATTAAAGACTGTCATATCAAGCAATCAGGCCATCCTCAGCACACCTACCAATCTATCTAGATAATCTACCTAGTAGTGAACATACCTGGTAGTGAACATGCTTGGTAGTGAACATACCTGGTAGTGAACATACCTGGTAGTGAACATACCTGGTAGTGAACATCTGTCCCCATAAATGTTCCATCTGCCTCCCAGTTTTCATGCTGAAACTTGACTTTGATGTCATCTAAACAATGTTAAACGCAATAAACAACAGCTAATCATAATTGAGACTTCCTTCAACTGGTCAACCAATAAGAACACGCTGTCTAAAATATTCAACTGAAATCATAGATATATATATAGGTTTATATATCTATGACTGAAATAAACATGGAGTAAATTACCACAGATTAGTCTCAGCATGATTGCTAGCACGACTGTTCGCATGGCTGCTAGCATCGCAGCTAGTATTGCCGCTAGTATCGCCGCTAGTATCGCCGCTAGCATCGCCGCTAGCATCGCCGCTAGTGACGCCGCTAGCATTGCCGCTAGTGACGCTGTTAGTATCGCTGCTAGTATCCCGCTAGTATCGTTGCTAGTATCGTTGCTAGCATCGCTGTTAGTATCGCTGCTAGTATCGCCGCTAGTATCGCTGTTAGTATCGCTGCTAGTATCGCCGCAAGTGACGCCGCTAGTATCGCTGCTAGTATCACCGCTAGTATCGCTGTTAGTATGGCCGCTAGTATCGCTGCTAGTATTGCCACTGGTATCACTGTTAGTATCGCTGCTAGTATCCAGCTACTAAATGTAAATTCAAATCCAATATTCCACTATTCGAACAGTGGATTTGAATTTACATATAGTTGTTGTTGTACAAGATGAAAAACTAGGCTATTATGTCAGGAAAGAGAAATGCAAAAGATATAAGAGCACAGAAAGCATTATCCGCTGTTTAAAAAGCTAACCTCTTGTCACTTTCTCACAGAGGAGAAACACCTCAACTCCACCGGCAGCAGGAGAGGAAGAGGCAGATATTCGACAAATTCTCAACTCGGCTGCATTGGTCTGCTCTGGAAAGTAAGACGCAAAAATTTGAATAAAATAATTCGTACTACTAAAAGAGGTTACAAGAAAAAATTAAAAGGCCAGTTAGCTTGAACATTGAAGTTTGGCCACTTTTAAAAAGTTGAATAGAGTTCACATTTGTTCCCATGATAGGTGATATTCTAGCAGAACAGTTTGCTTGAGGCATCCCCGGAAGGATGGCAGCTGATTTTTATGAATAGCCTTATTGTTTCTAGTCTCTTTTCATGAACAAAATGCTTTTAAAACTATAAAGGCTCTAAATTAAATAAATAATCTAAAGTCCTTAAAGATGTGGTTGCGTCAAATTTGAGTTGATCATAAAAGAAAGCATTTTTTTTCTCTATCAGTTGATATGTTGTTTGTTGTGTTAGGCGATCTCATTGCCAAGATATTTGAATATTAAAATCGAAAACATCTGATCGCAGTAAAAACGCTCAGGCCAAAAAAATATGCCCAGACTTGCCCAATGATGTCATGCGGTATTTATCTGGCAATATATCTCGTATTCACATCGGCTATTTGCGATAAAAGTCTAGTCCTACGCGGCTCTATTGGCATTTATCTTATTTTGTATTTGCTCATGTTGGCTAAAATAAAATTGTAAACCCCGCTACAGATACATTATTGTGAATGTTTCAAAGGCCTCAAATAACGAAAATTGAAAATTTGTCTTACTTTCTCCAAATGCTGTGTAAACATTTGAGTACCGACTACCAATTCTAATGGTCTACGGTAATTCTGTCAAGCAAACTATGTAGTAGAAGGTCTTTGTATCAGCATAGAACCGTCGCTACCCACACTAACGATATACAGCCTCCCAAAAGCCCCGCCCACATTATGTCCGTCGCCTATCCTTGGGGCGGGGCTGTATATCTTTGCTGACACCGAAAACTAGTTTCTTACTACCATAAGTAAAGTAAGCAATTTGCGTCTTTGAAAAGAATATACATAGGGATAGAGAAGTCTGAGATGAGAAGTCTGCTGCAAACTGGATTTGAACTCACATTCTCCAGTTCTGCGGACATTCATATACCGTATCAAATTCACTACAATATTCTGCAAATCATGTTTTGCATTATCTTCAACAATATAATTTTATTACATAATTTTTACAAGCAAAAATATTTTCATCTCGGCATAAAGCTTTAATTAAAAATATTCATCAAGTCCTGGCCACTCACATAGTTTTAGCTGATACAATAAGACAAATTCATCTACTGCAACAAACTCAAACAAAACATCATGGTTTATGCAGCACACATTCAAGTCTCTCTTTCCCCTTTATGGTAGTTTCCACACTGACAAAGCTGCTTCGGCTGGTGGGACGACATAAACATCCTGTAATCAGTAAAACAAATGCAATAAATATATGTCATTCATAGATAGTGTATGTCATTCTAAAGCGTATCTACTGAAAGCTTTCAAATTGGGAGTTTGATAGATTGCGAGTGTAATTTTAAAAACGAACAAATGTTCAACAAAGGCGCAAGTACGCCAAGCCAACAATTGGAAGCTTTGGTTCTGGAAGTTAAAGATTTGCATTGATCAATCGATTTTCTTCACTTTCTACAAGTGAAAAGTGAACATCTAAAGTTAATCATAAATCTAATTTACTAGATAAAACTGCCACAGAAAAATTGAAGCAAATGTAGCTAGGTAAACGGATAAAAAAATATAAAACGATGATTAGTGATAGCAAAAAGTTATAATTTTATTAATTAGTATATGTATTAATGAGTACTAAAATATTACCTTTAGCATATTCATCAATCTAAGCCATTGTATTGCTAGATGCTATGGATTAAAGAGAAGCCGTCAAGAACTCACTGTACATATGTATCTCGCACGCGCAGGAAATTACATTTTAGCCTCAAACAGGGAAATATAATCTGAATGTAAACTCAACAGGAAACTCTATAGGAGACTCAAAGTAAAAGATAAATTTACCTCCATTCTCCGATCTTCCTCCGTAGAACTTAAACCACCTGATGCCAAGAAAACTCAGAGTCACCTTCGCAGTAACTTCACAGCAATTTTTACAATTATGTTGTTCGCCAATAAAACGTGTCGTTCGAGTAATTCATCAAAGTAATGATGTTAATTAATTTAGTAAATATCGATGTCCATGCGATTTAATAATAGAGTAAAATCCCTAAATTTGAGGTCACAGACAACGCGTTTTACGAGTGATAACATTTATTACGACCGATATAAAAATTTCGCGCTGATGATTGGCTAATGAAGCGAGTCAAGCGACCTTATATTTATCGTTCGTGGTTTCTTCTCAGATGTATTACTAGTGACGTCACGAAAGAAGCACCCGCTGGAACGTAAGCTTTTTAAAAGAGGGCCTCATTCAAACGCATATATCTCTAGACAATGTTGGTCTACAAAGACAAATAATGGCATCAAATTGTAGCTGATGTTTTAGCCTTTTATGGGTCTTAATTTCATTAAATCGAATTTTTTGATGCAACCACATCTTTAGTAAATAATCTAGAGTCCCGTTATCGTATAGAAGACATTCCAATGTGATTGCTGATTGGCTAATAGGAACAGGTCTGCCAGTTGTCTTGGAAAAAACATTCTTATGTGATTGCTGATTGGCTGATAGGAATAGGCCTGACAGACTGTAGTATTGCAGAAGAAATTCTTAATTGATTGCTGATTGGCTGATAGGAATAGGCCTGCCAATTACTTTCTCAACTTCCAGTTCACACTGATCAGACTTCATCAGCAATAAAGTAATCCAAAAATACAAAATATTCCTTTAGTCAGCTGAATACCAGATATCCGGCTGAATACCAGATATCCGGTTGAATACCAAATATCCGGCTGAATACCAGATATCTGGCTGAATACCAGGCATCTGGCTGAATACCAGATATTCAGCTGAATACCAGATATCTGGCTGAATACCAGATATCCGGTTAAATACCAGATCTGGCTGAATACCAGATATCTGGATGAATACCAGATATCCGGCTGAATACCAGATATCCGGCTGAATACCAGATATCCAGCTGAATACCAGATATTCGGCTGAATACCAGATATTCGGCTGAATACCAGATATCCGACTGAATATCTGCCACAGCCTTCAGCTACCTTCTCTAGCTAAATATTGAATATTTACATCGCAAGAAGCTCACCCAGCAAGCAGCCAAAGTAAACGAAACATGTTTGTTTTAATAAACTATGGAGACATAGTAAATCAATGCGTCTTTGCCTCTCGCCATCTACAAGATATTTGTGCAGCTTGTAAAGACAGAGATACTAACTTTGGTCATGCACTGAAATGCTGTGCTTGGCAGCCACCTGCCATGCATTGAGCAGTGGGTCAAAATATGATGCTTCAAATCGGATTCTGACGACGCCGTTGTGCTTACACTTGGCAAGCTCATCAGCTTTTGCTTTTATGTCTGTTACCATGCGATTTTGAAGGTTCAGCTTCTTTTCGTGATCTGAAACAGCCAAACACACCTTTCCTTCTTCCCACTGTTATAACAGTATCTGTTAGCACACTATTATAACAATATCTGTTAGCAGACTATTATAACAGTATCTGTTAGCAGATTATTATAACAGTGTCTGTTAGCACACTATTATAACAATATCTGTTAGCGGGCTATTATAACAATAGCTGTTAGCAGACTATTATAACAGTATCTGTTAGCAGACTATTATAGCAGTATCTGTTAGCACACTATTATAACAATATCTGTTAGCAGACTATTATAACAATATCTGTTAGCAGACTATTATAACAGTATCTGTTAGCACACTATTATAACAATATCTGTTAACAGACTATTATATAAGTATCTTTTAGCACACTACTATAACAGTATCTGTTAGCACACTATTATAACAGTATCTGTTAGCACACTATTATAACGGTTATTATTAGCAGACCATTCTAACATTAAGTGAGCTCCATGATGGTATATTAAAATGTTATAAATATGTACAAAGCAAAAAATAAAGCGATTCGAAAGTGTAAAGTGTTTGTGTTTCAATAAACAAATTGATATTTTCTAAAGGCACAATAATTGAGTGTAACAAAAAAGGTTAAAATGAAATATAGCAGGCTCCACTCACCACTGATTTCTTCCAACTGCCCGATGAGGGACGTAGCCTGATCTCCCTTCTTTATCTGTAGTATCGTCAGGTTGTTCAGCCTAAAACAACATACCGGTATGTAAGGAAAAATTAAGCCATCGTGTGTGGTGGTAAGTAACTTAAGACCCCAATTTTACTCAAGTGGAATATAAGGCATCGCAACAAATACAAACCTTATCTTAGCCAAACACAGAAGACAGTGATATGAACAGTGTATAAAAAACTGTTGATTTGCTATGGAATTGGGTACATGGAAGCACCTTGAACTAAAGCTTTTCCATCTTTTTATTCTGAACATAAATATTAACCTTGTTATTTAAATGAGAATGTCAGGTCTTTCTTCCGCAAACTGCTTGAATTTCTCCCAAAACATAAACCTGGTGTTAAGAAATGTTGCCTCACTTTCTACCGTAGCTTACAAAGAGTTCTGTTTAAAGTTAAACCTCACTTTTTACCGTAGCTTACAAAGAGTTATGTTTAAAGTATAATCTCACTTTCTACCGTAGCTTACAAAGAGTTCAGTTTAAAGTTTAACCTCACTTTCTACCGTAGCTTACAAAGAGTTATGTTTAAAGTATAACCTCACTTTTTACCGTAGCTTACAAAGAGTTATGTTTAAAGTATAACCTCACTTTCTACCGTAGCTTACAAAGAGTTCAGTTTAAAGTATAACCTCACTTTCTACCATAGCTTACAAAGAGTTCTGTTTAAAGTATAACCTCACTTTCTACCGTAGCTTACAAAGAGTTCAGTTTAAAGTATAACCTCACTTTCTACCATAGCTTACAAAGAGTTCTGTTTAAAGTATAACCTCACTTTCTACCGTAGCTTACAAAGAGTTCTGTTTAAAGTATAACCTCACTTTCTACCGTAGCTTACAAAGAGTTCAGTTTAAAGTATAACCTAACTTTCTACTGTAGCTTACAAAGAGTTCAGTTTAAAGTATAACCTCACTTTCTACCGTAGCTTACAAAGAGTTCTGTTTAAAGTTTAACCTCACTTTCTACCGTAGCTTACAAAGAGTTCTGTTTAAAGTATAACCTCACTTTCTACTGTAGCTTACAAAGAGTTCTGTCTAAAGTATAACCTCACTTTCTACCGTAGCTTACAAAAAGTTCTGTTTAAAGTTTAACCTCACTTTCTACCATAGCTTACAAAGAGTTATGTTTAAAGTATAACCTCACTTTCTACCGTAGCTTACAAAGAGTTCTGTTTAAAGTGTAACCTCACTTTCTACTGTAGCTTACAAAGAGTTCTGTTTAAAGTTTAACCTCACTTTCTACCGTAGCTTACAAAGAGTTCTGTTTAAAGTATAACCTCACTTTCTACCGTAGCTTACAAAGAGTTCTGTTTAAAGTTTAACCTCACTTTCTACCGTAGCTTACAAAGAGTTCTGTTTAAAGTATAACCTTACTTTATGAGGTTTCATAATACTCTGCCATGATATTTCTAATGGGCACCTTCCTATACAGAACGGTTTCGCCATCGACATACTAATTAGCGATCAAAATATGATGAAGAGAGACCAAAACCGTTGCAGTCTAATCCCCACGCAAATTTGTTTTATAAATAGGTTTTATAACCTATACGTATGGCTAAAGATGTCACTTATCAAAGACAGCCAAAAAAATTGACAATTGATTTAAAACTCTCAGAGACATCTCGAGACATCAGCTATGCTCAATTTTACAAAACTGCGTGACAAATGTTGTCCTTGTAAATTTTCAGACTTGAGATTAAATAGTCTAATAAAACTTTTTGGATATTTAATAGTGCGGAGATCAAAGTAAAGGGTGCTTTATAAGTGACGCGATTCGAAGAAAACTTTCAACTTCGATTTACTTGGCTGTTACTTGTGAGCTGTTGATGTAATATCAAACAAAGGTAAGCCTAGCATGTAGCGTCGGCAATCTAACTCTCAAATAGAACATATCATTAGATAAAACCTATTGAATATGTAGACAGATACTAATAGATTAGGTTAAACTATTACAATAAGCAGACATATGATATTAGACTAAGTACAACTGTTAAAATAGACGGATAGATGAAATTAGACTAGATGTTAAATTGATTCGAAACAGTTTTACTGCATGCATTAGCCCTATGCTAACAATAGACTTCCATAGCTTTCAATTTCTCGATGACTTTTTTCTGGTTTTGAAAAGTGGTAAAACTATTTTATTAAAAAAGAGGGTTTCGCAATTTCAAGGTAAATAATCTTAGAGTTTGTGCAAAACGCTTATAATCTTCAGAAGCACATACTGTAGCCTGAAATTGGGATGCTCGGTACGCTTGAGGATCTTGCGAAAAACACCCTTTTCATTGCAGTCCTTGCCGGAGCACTTGTTGGGGTGAGGGTAAAAGTCTTCGGTAGCAGAGACCAGCCTTGCCTCTATCTCCACTTCGTTTATGTGGTTCGGTACATTGCAGACCTGTGATTACACGCATGAGATGTGCCTCAGATTAACACGAGCCATCTTAAACCAAGGATACAAGTAATGTTCCTTTTAAAAACTACACAATGAAATCACTAATATTTTGCAGTTACATAATTCTATTTAAGCAGTCAGATTATATGCACAACATAACTGTTTGGCATAAATGTCTCAGAAAGGCTTCCTATATGCCAACAAATAAACAAAATATTATAAACACTTTATTATAACAAACTGCAAGAAGAAAACAGCAATGCAGAGCATAATCATTTTTTTCAAAAAACATTTGAAAGACTAGAAAACTGTGATTATGATGAATAACAGTTTGCAAAGAAATTTGTCACGCGAAGATTAAATTAATAGTCTGCAAGGTAGGATAACTCCAACAAACACCCATACAGTAGTGCACACCATGCTGACTAGTTGATTAAATTCACTAACCTGGATCTCGGGGTAGATTTTGTTGGCTCTCTTAGTACCATTGTTTTTAGATGTTTGACCCTGCAGTCCTCCATGGGCCTTTCCTTCTACCTCATATCGAAATCTATATCCAAATTCCATTGGCTCTTCGAGAATTTCGATATGATGAGGAGGCGCGGTATAGTCCGTCGACGCCTTTGGTTGTAGCATTGCAGCTGGAGACAAACAAACAGAGTATACAAACATGCATACATCTCTGTTATTTATTACACTACGTAGTTGTTACAACTGGCACAATTGTGAACAAGGTTCCAGAGAGAGGGGGAGAGAGGGAGGGAGAGAGAGGGGGAGGGAGAGAGAGATGGGGAGAAAAGGAGGAGGAGGGAGAGAGAGAGGGGAGAGAGAGACAGCTTAATGACCACAGAGAAGCTAATTCTAAATAAAGGAAACTATAACGCACTATCTGCTGGCTAACGATTATGGAAGAAGATTATAAAGTTTAAAGTGAGGGAATAGAAAAAGGGGATTTCCCGACAATGTAAGGAAGTTTCTATAGTGAGTGAGAAGCGGTGAACTGTGGCCAGTACAACTATAATTGAGCGGTGGTGAAAAGTTGTATCAATATATTGAATGTAAACAACTTGATAGCGAGACTCGCTACAGAATGACATCAAAGTAGTCATAATAGAAAGATTATCCTAATTATAAATCCTAAATAGCCCAAATCAGTTAGGAAGTGAGATTGACCAATAAACAAGAAATTGACATTCACGATCATGAATGACAGAAACATCTAGCAGCCTCATACAATACTTGCTACAAGTATTAGATTCTTACTAGCTGCTCTACAAACATGAGATGTATGATAACTCAAATTCGACCATTTTGCAAATGATAACCTACCTTCGTTGATCAAGGCAGATGCATTAGAAATACTGCCACTAGTACTGCCACTATCCATACTTCCAACTACAGATGTAAATTGTGCGAGACGCTGCTGAGCACTCATAGGATCTCGACCATTCTCAAGAGACATCCTTTCAATGGAACTGTTAATGTCATCACCTCCATTCAGAACCTGAACAATGCCAAAAAAATTCTAACACTCATTAAGGTGCTAATTTTTTTCCCTCTTTTCATTTGATTTCCTTATAAAGAAAGCAAATAGCCAAGCTGTTCCATCGCAATGAACAGTGACCACATGCAAGCCAGAGTTCTGCAGTTTTGGATGGATGCCAGCTAAAGAAGTAAGCTGCAAGCCAATTTTTTCTCAAATGAATAAATCTATAGTTTTAGCGGGTGATCAGAAAGATATAACATATTACAGTTATTTCACTACCCTGTCACCGTATGACAGTAGCAGTGAGCTAAAGATGACATCATACACAACATACTTCTACATGAAAATATCAATATAACATGTACAGTGATGGCCAAAATTGTTGGGATGCCTAATTCTAAATTCTAATTTTGACTGAATGTCATATTTTTATTTTGTAACATTAGTTTGTCACCCCAATGTAGTAAACTAATATACCACTAGAATGTCTGAGACTCGGAGGAAGCTCCGTAATCTAATTATAATTGACTAGTCCCATTTGAAAGAGTCTTTAGGGTGCAATAATATATTTTAATCCAAATTGCATCAACTTTTTACCAGAGTTTCCAGCTCTATGGTTTTTCACTGATGCAGATTTTTTCCAAGTTCTGATGATGTTGAAAACTGTAGACTTTGGAATATCTAAATTTGTTGAAATTTCTCGAACAGACAAGTTATTTTGGGTGTACAAACCCCAAACGGAAAACTTATTATCTCGTAGCGTTGCCATTGCGAGAAACACTAACTTTATCACTCTGATAACTTTCAATTTATACACCAACTGCAGACAAAAGTGTAAAATTTATGCAACAATTGTAAACGTTATGCTCTGAGTGAAGACTACAAATCATTTGAAGTCCATTGTTAGCCAGGGAAGCACTCTAACTGATGTATTAAGAGGTGACAGGATCATAAGCCTACTATACGAATTGGATAAAAATATATTATTGCACCCTAAAGACTCTTTCAAATGAGACTAGTCATTTATAATTGGGTTACAGAGCTTCCTCCGTAGTTGTATTATTATACATGTATGTATTGTATATTATATACAATTCATACATGTATAATAATAGCTATCATATAATAGCTGTGCAAGATAAAGCTGGCCATCATTTTCTGGCAGTTTAAAATCTGAAATTAAACATGAAAACTGGAAGGCTTTGTTAGTCTTGTTGATAGACAAGATAGATCAGAACTTATTTCTGAACAGCTTGAATGAAAAAATTACCTATCAATGTCTGGAATACAAGTATTCATCGACCTATAACCACATTTGGTTCCGGCCGCCCAGTCCTAAGTCGATTTGGTACATTTTGTCGATTCTGATCTAACTAAATGAATTTAGTCTACTAAACACATACTTGAAAGAAGCTTTGGTATGTATTTTAGTAAACTTCAAACTAAGATTTTATCATTTATATGTTTGCGAATCCGTTTTTACCATAACGGGTACCGATGAACTCGCCATAGCAAGCAACGTATATCTCTTAATAATGTATATAATCAGCACACAAGTCGCCAAATTTTAATTTCAAAAGAAACTATTGGTGATATCGTGTGGATGAAAAAACTCGCCCTAACGAAAAAATAACGTAAAAGCTTAACAAAACTAACAAAGAACGGCTTACACTATGCCTCGCACTGGACTGCCTGACCTCACGGTCGGGGTCATCAAGTCAGGTGGACATAAGTGGACATATGTGGACATAAGTGGACATATGTCGCATAAGTCGCAAGCCGACGACCACCAGTAGTGTGAAGCTGAACATGATAGCATGCCTTATTTTGAAAAAAGAGTGTACGTTGACTTACAATTATACATGTCATCTATGTTGACTTACAATACATGTAGTCTATGTTGACTTACAACACATGTAATCAATGTTGACTTACAACACATATATTTTATGTTGACTTACAACACATGTATTCTATGTTGACTTACAACACATGTAATCAATGTTGACTTACAACACATGTAATCTATGTTGACTTACAACACATGTAATCAATGTTGACTTACAATACATGTATTTTATGTTGACTTAAAATACATGTAATCAATGTTGACTTACAACACATGTATTCTATGTTGACTTACAACACATGTAATCAATGTTGATTTACAACACATATATTTTATGTTGACTTACAACACATGTATTCTATGTTGACTTACAACACATGTAATCAATGTTGACTTACAACACATGTAATCTATGTTGACTTACAACACATGTAATCAATGTTGACTTACAACACATGTAATCTATGTTGACTTACAAAACATGTAATCAATGTTGATTTACAACACATATATTTTATGTTGACTTACAACACATGTATTCTATGTTGACTTACAACACATGTAATCAATGTTGACTTACAACACATGTAATCTATGTTGACTTACAACACATGTAATCAATGTTGACTTACATTACATGTAATCTATGTTGACTTACAACACATGTATTTTATGTTGACTTTCAATACATGTAATCTATGTTGACTTACAACACATGTGTTTTATGTTGACTTACAATACATGTATGAATATAAATTATACCCTGAGTATTTTTTGGGTTAGAATAAATGTGACTTCAGTTGTTGCAATATTAGGTTTTACATCTGATGATTATGTTATGAAAAGGAACTCAATCTACTTCTACATATACATATATGCTGCTAACATGTTAATGTGGCACTGCCAATAGAAGCTATATTTGAATTATAAAAGACAGTAATATGAAAGACTCACAGCGTTAACCAGATCTGGACCTAAAACCGGCAGAGCGGAAGCCATACTGTTGGGGAATGATGGCTGAGAACTGGGTAGATAGTTTCCATTTGGATAAGTCGGTTGCTCATACGTAGATGCCATGTTTGATAGATCAGTGTATCCTGGAGAATTATTGTAGTTTATCGACTCATGATAGGAGGGAGACATTTGCTGGGTAGGTGGTAACTGATAGTCAAGAAATTGATGCGGCAGAAGCTCATTTTCCTCTGGCAACTGCAAAAGACATTTCTGATCAGGCTTTTACAAAAGTAGTAATTTTGTGACATCCACTATGTGAACCTATTATACGAGGGATATACAATAAATAAGATGAATATATAAATAGGGTTATAAAAAGAGTTCTATGAAGAAGCTTACATTTTTGTCAACAGAACCTCCATGCAATGACACACACTTTTACATACTATAATCTCCATGCAATGATACACACTTTTACATACTATAATCTTTATGCAATGATACACACTTTCACATACTATAATCTCCATGTTTCCCATATAAAATAACTACATGTATATACAACTCGTGTCTCAAATCAATGTTTCCCATATAAAATAACTATATACAACTTGAAACTTGTATCTGAACATACTACTACATACCCAATGACTACAACATAGCCAGAAAAGATAAGGAAAAAGTAGAGATATGTCTCCCACTCAGAATGGAGATTAAAAAGTGCAGACATATAAGAACAACTTTAATTCCAGTAGTCATTGGAGGCTTTGGTGTAATAACACCTGCACATAGAATGTGGCTTGACTAAATACCGGCAGCAATCAACACAAGTCAGTTGCAGAAAAGCGTGCTATTAGGAACTGCTAAGATCTTCAGACGAGTGCTTAAACTCATAGATCTCTGGTAAAAAAATGACATGGTTTGTGTAGCAGATGTCACTCGATAAAGCTTTCTTCATGTAAGATATACAATATAATAACGAAAAGAACACAATACATACCGGAAGCCCGATTTTACAACGTAACATTAGCGTGTCAAGTAACACCTTTACAACACACAGCAAAACTACAACAGGAGACCCTAGCTTAAGGAAACATTGCTATCCACTTGAGTTAACCAGGGTGAGGAAACAATTTCTAAATATATAAATATAGCCTACATGCTGCATTATGTCACATATCAGACAGAGAACTAAAATGATTTTATTGGAAGCAAACACTTACCTGGGTTCGAGAAAACAGCGTATCAAAAGAATGACTAGTCCAATCCAGATTATTGGCCATATTAAACTCAGATAAACTTACTGTAAACGTGTACCTGAAAGTTTAAAACATCATGCTATATACTGTTTATGGTAACCATTGCATAGTCAAATGACAATATGAGTGCGAATAACAATGCTATTAGAATGCTAACAATGAAATTTAATACCATGGAGTTCAATCTTTATCTATAGGTATTTACAGTACCTAGACTAAACAAGGTGACGAGTACAGCTGCAAAACCGAAATAGAAAATATGTAAACCTGCCTTACAAACAGCAACCAATTAAACATTTACACGTAGATTAATACAATTTAAAGCGAGACGCTTTACCCTGCGGTTCAAAATACAAATAAGATCTAGTACAAAAGCCTTTACATGTAACACTGATCATTACCTTTTCAGTTTCTTACCACGCACCACTAGGGAACTTGGACTAAATTAACACCATCTTTGGAAATTCTGTATACAGATTTTTCATACCTTTCCTGTTCCTACTAAACTGAACTAATGTACTACGTCTTATTGCAAAACATTATAGTAAAGAGCAGCAAGAAAATCCTATATTTCCCATCAAAAGAGGTCGAGAGGATAAACAAAGAAGAAAACCAGGTATCGCAAACAAAAAGGAATAATTCGGAAAAATGTTTAAGTTCAAACATCGTGAATTACTTTAACGAACGTACTAATAGTAGCAAAACTCAAAAAAGGTATGAAAAAAGTATTACTTTAGTTTTTGTTATCTTTGTTATAAAACGCCAATACTAGTTTACCTTTTAGGATAACAATTAGGAACGACTCACAGCGGGTGAACTTCGACAAGGGGATAGGGGAATTTCCCTTTGGCAGTTAATGATCTCCAAGGTGTTGTGAATATATAATTCTAGTAACTATCAAAGACCAATGTGCTATTTGCCATTTGCGATTTATCAATAACAAGGGAGATGACTGCATTGATGATACAATACATGTTATGATGTTTACTTAATAGCGAAAGAGTTGAGCAATGCTGTCTCACATGTCATCTTGACAATATCGTAATATTTTATTGTCTTTGCATCACAATTGTGAATTTGAAAATTTCTTGAGTAGCCTTGCTATTGCTAAAAAAAATGTATGAAACAAGTCCAATTGAATTTTATAATAAAGACGATGCTGAAATATTGTTTATCAATATTCCATGTATATCTTTTATTTTTAGAACACCATATTGATATGGAGGTGATAAGGCTTGTTTCAGCAAATGACCTAGAAATCCTGTTAAAGGATTTGCCGTTTGGACACAGGATTAAGCTAAAGGCTGGAGTGGCTAAGCTTCAGGTATGAAATTAGCCTAATGACGTAGTACGTATACCATAATCAACTAAATTTACTATTGGCAAATCGCAAATAGCGCACGGTCTTCCATAAGTAACATAATTATAGCAAATGTCCAAGAGCTCTAGTTCATGCGCAACATTGTCGTCATTTTTGGTAGACCAATCAAACTGCGTAGCAATGCGACGGGGAGATCCTCAGTTCTAATAAAATGAATTGTCTTCTCTTGTTGTAAAATAACTTCCTTGGAAATAGAGATTAGCACTTGAATGTTGCTAAAACAGACAACTCCTACTTCTTCTCGTTGCACTCTAAAAAGTCAGATAAGTATTCATAGATGTAGTATCTTATTTACTGTATTCAGCAAAATTAATAATGGTGTATATGGGGTGCGATTGTTTACTGTTCTCTCGGGCTAGAATACTCCATGATCTGCGCTGTATTTTTACTTCCCCTTTAGCGTTATTTTAGCTTTTATGCAAATAATTTATACTTCAAGACGTGATCGATGCCTGGATAGGAAATGTGTACATATCTGAAGTCAATGTCAAATTGTTGACACACTTGCACAGTTGGTAAAAATATTTTCAACTAGTTAATTTTACGTAGTAGTTTTCATTCCATATGAGTGTCTCAAATCACATTTATTTTAAGACGAGTTTAGGTTGTTCTGTAATTTCATATGCAGTGAGTGCGTTGCTATAACCGATTTTTTTTAATACAACTGAATGTTAATAAAGCACTATACTCTTAGAGAAACAGTTGCTGGGCGTACCTATCGAAAGATATATACGTATGCTGTCAGGCATCATTTTGAGATTATCCAATGATTAATTAGTGCTTGTGAATTTCTTGTTTCATTGTACTGACCGAGTCAATGAAGAGCGTAAAGTAGCATGGCTAGATTTGTTATTTATAAGGCTTTTATATGTCTTTTACATTTTGTATTTCCTGCTCGCTTTATATATGACCAGAGTTTACTGCATGATCGATTGGTCAGTGTCACCTGACGTGAGTGGTTTATAGTCCGAACCTCGACTGGTTTGAAACTCGACGAGCTTGTATATCGACAACGGTTGGCCCAATCTCGACAGCAGTTGTACTATTTTACCAGCTACTGTTTTCATTGTAAATGAGCGATTTATATGTAAAAGATTTATTTGCGCAAAAATATCTTGTGATCCATTTGATGCAGCAATCCCCAGCTTATGTAGGCCTAACAATATTTTTCCCAACCTAAGTATAGAACGAATGCTAAAACAAGTAACAATCATAAATACGGTTGACTGTTATGCTAGCAAAATGTTTTATTTGAAATCAAAACTTCAGTAAGTAGCTTTGATTTTTATTTTTTGAAGTGAGGATAGAACTGCAAAAAGACATTTATTATTTGTTGAAGATTAAATTATTGTAAAACTGCTTCAGCCTTTGTCGATGTTCGGACCAACCTTTGTCTAGATTCGGACCAACCTCTGTCGAGATCGGGACTTGTCTAGGTTCGGACTTGTCGATGTTGGGACTGTGAGTCAATTACTAACTACTCATTATTTTTAGATGCGAAGTAAAAAAATCAGTTTGGTGATAACTAATTAACACGATTTTTATCATTCTAAACAATTTTTGTTTCTTCAAAACATGTTAACAATTTCATATCTGCCAAAACGAGTTGATGTAAGTCATAAAGATGAGCCTTTCCCATTACAGACATTTCATACATTTATACATTTGTATACACCAGTATAATACATCACTTATAAATCCTACAAAGATTATAGTATATAGGAGGAATTTCCAAAGCAAAACTCAAAACATGAATGGCTCTAGAATTTTATTCTCTTTCGGTGAACATATTTTTGTTTACTGATTTCTCTAAAATGACATTTTGATTTTGATATGCAGTTGCTATTTTTTTATCATTAGGCATTATATCCATAAAGCGAATATAGATTAAAGGTTCAAATTAGCCATTTTGTTCATTAGGTGTCTATAATTCAGACATACCATGCATAAGTTTGTGGTGATGTCATTTTTAAAAACATGTTCTTCCAACCATCATCGATGTCTATGAATAAGAAGGCCTATAATACTGGCGGTGGCCTTTGTCCCACAGCGGAACACAAACCTCATCTGCTTTAGAAAAAGTTAAGATTTTTTTCCTTAAATTAATACGATAGAATTATAGACAAGTAAGCTTATTTATATAGGAGATGTGTAGATGTCCTGGAATATGCTTGAAGTTTTGTGTATATGGTTGCACTGTTCTTTCATGAAAAGTTTTTTTGGTGGTCTAATACTAACACTCAAATATCTATGAAATTTGTTATTCAGTCAATTTTATTTGCTAACAGAATAGAAGTCAATTCATTTTCACCCAACTCGTTTGCAGTTCTAGTAATCCATGTAATCTTACGATCAAGTATGTCATACAAAGTGTGCACAGGCTAGCATCTGATGCTAGTACAAAGGCTAGCATCTGATTAGGGCACTAAATAGGCCTGCGTTGTTTTGTACGTGTTGGGTGTTGAACCAATACTGTTTTAATCTCAAAAATAAAACCGCGACTCCACAACTGATTTGCTCAATTACTTTTTTTATTTATTTCTTTATTATTTGAATGTTATCAAATAATTAACCAATCAACAATTTTTTGCAGAACGAAAGAAGACGAAATTTTCCAAAAAGTATTAAACTTTAAAAAGCATTTAATAATGTAAGGCTATTATGGAAACATTGGATTTAAAACAACATAGATTTTATTATTAAAATCAATTTTACTTAATTAGATAGTTTGTTTTCACTGGTTTGTGATGTTATAGTCTTGACAGCAACTGGGCAGCAGCAGGAAATATTAAACCTTTAGCTTTTCCATAGCAAAAAACTTTAACAGCTTTCTGTTCTTCATAATCTCAGCAAGTTGTGCATACAAGCTTTTAGGAAAATTTAACTATTCGAGACTGCAACGTTTTCATCATAGCGTCTTCATGTGTCTAGCTGATTATTGACTTTTGAACAAGAAAGTAAAGCTCACTGTGTGTTTTCCTGAAAATTTGTCAAGTGTTAGACTAAGAGCTTGCCAACATAAAATTGCAAGTTTAATATTGTTTTTCCAAGGTCATTTCATTATTATCGGTATTAGTATCGATAGGAATAATGTCACTTGTAATACTTCTCGTATAATTGTTTGCACACTTTTGATATAGTTGTTATCCCATGCATCTCAAAGATATAGTACTTTTTTCTAATTATTATAACTAATACCTTGGCAGTTTAGTGTGCCATGGGAGATCGTCAGATGTAATAATTCGTACAGCTATTCTGAAATGTACATATTACCCCTGTAGTACCAGTGGGTAGTTGGCTGATGCAGTTGTTCTACCATGCTGAAAGTCAAGACTTCAAATCCCATAGGATACAATCATTTTTTCAAACCCTGAGCGCAACTGCAGACGGACAGACATGGTTGTACTATAGTAAAGATTCACTATATATTTATTGTGCATGTTAATTTTACAGGTGTTTGTCATGCTTCCTGTGGGTGACAAAGATTCTACTTATAACCTCTCACTGCATACACACTCACTTATTTGATAGGTACTCGTAGCAATTTGGCAGTAAGTATATCTTATGACCAGTCGTAACTAGTAACCTTTTAGAGCTGGCTCATTTAGTACCTGTAGTTATCTTTGTTTAACACCACTTTTAAGCTAATTTTTGAAAGACAAATCAGATCCTGATGATTTGAAATTTTGTCTGAATAGGTCAATTCTACCCTGGATAATTAAAGAAACTAAAAAGACAGTTGAACTGGCAATATAAATGGCTGAGTGAATGAACTTAGACAGTTGACATAAAAATTTTGATGGTAAATACTTGTGTCTAAGATATGCGTTGCATGTCCATAAATAATTTACATGTGTAGGTCTCTATTTGGTTATTATGATTTTAATTACATTTTTCTGGGGATTTCGGAATCCGAACAAAATTATGAAAGGAAAACGCTATTAATGGAACTCAAAAAGTATTAAAATGAAGTTTTAGAGCAGCAAATGGAGAGCTTTTCTAAATCTAGAGTATCGGCCGAAAACATGAAAAATCAAAAGCATAAATAAGCTTCTAAAACTTGCTGACTCACTTTAAATGAAGAACTAGTAAGAATGGCAGTAAAAGGAAAACATTTATATTAACATGATGAAAGGCTAAACAGTGGAGAAATAACCAGACATCACAGTCGTGACCAGGTAGATATTTAGATATAAGATTAGATTTCAAATGATCTCAACTGAATTCACTAATGTTTACAAAAAACTCTTTTATGATTTTGAAGGCTGCAAATTAAAAGAACTGCATAACGAGTTAAAACAAATCAATAGAATCTATATTTACAAAAACGTTATACATTAAGAAATGACAGGACGTAACAGTAGACATTGGCAAGTAATATTGTGGAAGAAAAAGTATAGCATGGCTGTCAGAATTCAACTCTTGATTAATTAAGAATGATTTACACTAATGCTGGAAACAATTACACACTAGTTAGCCATACTATAATTGTCTGTAGTATAATTGGTCCCATATATCGCAGCTTATTGATAAATGATTCAAAATTCAAAATTTGCGTTTTCTCTCTAAAAATAGTATAAGTCAATTTTGAAGCAGCTATTTGTTTACTGTTTTTTGTAGTTTGATTGTTTTTGCCTATAACTGCTTAAAGACTGCTGATTAAATCTTTTTTCAGGAATATCAACAGCATTATCGTAGTAGTTACCTTTTGATTATTTTATGTTGCAAAATGGTGTTACTGGATTACTGCTTTTTCACAACTTCGTGGAACTCTAAATGTAAACACAACATAGTATAAATATAAATCGTCGAACCTGAGATTTTAATAGCCTTCCCTGTTGGTTAAAATGAGGCTATATTTTGCAAATCTTGTATTTATATTTTATCTGCTCAATTTTTATAATTAATGCCCAATTATGTTAGTTTGCTATTAGGCTCATTGATGGGAAATTCTTGTGTAAAGAATGAAAAGGCTGACAACCTTCAGCAAGCGGGAACTAGAACAGCCCAGTTTGGCAATCCTCAAGGCCAGCAAGTCTCTACTTTACAAGCAGGCCAACGAATGAGTAATCCAAATCAATTTGCTCTCTATGGTGGTGGATATAACCCGAGTCATCTCACTCATAGGGTCCCTCAAAGTCCATACATACAAAAACAAAAATCTCCTCTCTTGCCTCGTCCAGCTAACACATCTCGAGGTGCGACTGTCCATGTCATTACTTCATTTGACTTCATTTATGGTCTCTAAATGTTGCTTCTCTCTGTTTGTTCTTGCTCATTCATATTTGCTTTGTTCATCTTCTCATGCACTCTGTGTAATTAGCCTTCTCAATAGTTGTCTTCCCCTACTCTTATTCCACTTTGGGCAGCCAACAGGTCTGAAAAGCAGTTATAAATCTTTCAATAGTTATGATCTCATGACATGTTGCTAATTATTTGCTTTAGGGAGGTTGTGCAATAAGGCTTAAATAACAAACAGAATGGGGCTTTTTGGCGCAGGACTGTTTGGCGGGACGATTTCTTGCGCCGGTTAAAAGTTGAAAATTTATTCATCCTCACCATTTTAACTTATGGCTCAAGAAGTTTTAAGTGAGAGTGGAAGAGAAAAATTTGTACATGACGGCTACATTTATGTATTTGACAGGTGTGGTCCATTAGATCCTTCAATCAAACTTTGGCTATGTGAACGAAAAAACGTAAATTGTAGTTTGTTTTTATGTATTTCAAAGAAAAAGCTATGTGCGAAATTTCATGAATAAAAGGTTTTTTGTAATTTTTTTTCATTATCGTTGTGTTATTTACTGTATTTAAGCGTAAATAATTTTTTCGGTGTAAAAATAGCAGTGCTAAGTCTTGGGCCAAAAAGTCTGAGCCAAAACCTCTTGCACCAAAGTCTGCGCCAGAAAGACCTGGACCAATAAAAAACGTTCTTTGTTCTTGTTAAGTTATTCCTTCTCATTTGCTCCTTATTTATTGATGAATTTATAAGCATTATCTTTCTTCATTATCTTCAAATGGCCGGGCTTGTTTTCCTACTGAGTTGCGACTTGCTAATAGCGGGCTGCTAGAATTGTTGTTATCTTTACAGCACTTTGCCATGAACAACGTTAGCCATACATTGTTTTAGATGATTGTGTTATTTGGCATTCTTTTTGTCAGTGGATTAAATGGTTGGCTACGTAGCAAAAGAATCACACCTCTAGAAAGTAGAAAAGCTTTGGTAATGTAGCAATTTGTATTACCATTTTACAAAAGCTGGATCAATTTTAGAAACGAAGGTTGTGAAAGCTCTGTTTGACTATGAACCTCAAACAGATGAAGACCTTGCATTTAAGAAGGGTGATCGGATGATGTTGATTGGTGATTGGTGAGCTGATAAATTCACGTTACATGCAACGTTGCCCGTGAGACACAAAATATAACTGTTTGAAAATTCAGCAGTTTTGATAAAATGTTTTGTACCAGACAATAAATGTAAATCATTATTCATATTTGAATGATTAATGTAATGACCATGTGGATTAACCAAGAGTTTTTTGCTGCTGTTGAGGTTATTGAAGTAAATAGACTTTGGCCATCTTTGGTCATTCAATTTTTCTTATTTGTAGAATAACAATATTTAAATAACTGGAAACATTGCCGAAATATTAGCCTCGTATGAGATCTGTTGTGCTAGTAAAGTTATTCAAGATTAAATGAATATTTTGAAGTGAAAACCAAGATTGGTGGTTTGCAAAAAATACGATAACAAAGGATGAAGGCTACATTCCGAGAAACTTTGTTGTTGAGGACAACGCAGAAAACCTTAAAAGCTATGAGTAAGTTGTCTTTATATTCCCTGTCTATTTTAATGATGTTTGAAGAAGTTATACAAGGAAGGCATTTTATAATCTTGATATTGCCCAAGGATTGTATGATATATAATGTGTTTAGATGTAGATCTTTTAAGATGCATTATTTAGCAAATCCGCCACATACATACTTTTTGTTTGCTTATGCTGTTATCCTAACAATAAAATCAAAATGGAAATGTTTCAAATTGCAAAAGTAACCACATTTCTGTTTTTCATGCACAGATTCAATGTATTCAAACAGAATGTTTTTAATTTTTTAACAACTTCAATTGCAAGGTTAGCTGCGGCATCTCTTGTAGTGATTTACAAGCTTTAGCTGTGTGTTTATGGTTGACGACCTGCTGCAAGTGATGTCTCAATTGGCACCATGTCAATTTAATTTTAGTTTAGCTTTACTCTCCAGTATCATAACTACTGCTCAACATCAATATGTGAAACTTTTTAATATTTTTGTTTTATCAGTGTTCGTTAATAAAATGATGTTTTAGCTGGTTTTTTGAGATGGATCGACGAGAAGCTGACAAAGAATTAATGTTGCCTGGAAACCCGCAGGGCACTTTTCTGGTACGCTGCGCATCAGGTACATAAATTACTTAAGTTAAACTGAATGTATTTTTGCTCTATTGTGTTGCTCTCATCTTATTTTCTGTTTTGTTTGAGCGGGCTAATGTTTCTTCTTAAGTAAAGGAATTAAACTTACTACATCGAAAATTGGGTTTTATAGATTGCCCAGTTGAAATAACTTTACAGCACATCACCAAAATTATTTTTTTGCTTTTCTCCAGATTGCTAATCTGCTTACTGATGATTTCCATTTTCCAAAGTATGTTTTTAAACACTGATTAAGGATTTCCATAGAATGAACGCTACCAAATTGCTAAAACAAGGTGCTAATCAGGTGTATCCGTAACAAAATCTCATGATCAACTGAAATATAGATATTTTAAGTACAATATTCTACAATCTACAGTCTTTAAGTGGTTCAGCACTATCCTAGAAACTATCATCAACATTTATACGTAAATTTTTTATCATCTGCCATCTGTGAGGATATGTCATGTGATTACATGCTGTCAAGAAGTTTGTGCTGTGATGCATTATTTAGCATAAGGAACACATTTTAAAACACGCTTTGTAACGCTTTTCCTGTTTTATAAGAACTTCAGTTCTCAATGCGCTGATTGTTTTTGTTTAAATTTAGGAGTTGTAATCTCGCTATACACTTTGTTTAGGGTGACAACTTCTTACATTCCATCCACTATTATTACAACCAGAAAATCTTTTTACATGTTAAGCAACAAAACTTTATAGATAGCGTTCGTTGCACGTGTCCTTTTCCATTCGTAGATGGATCCAGCTTGGCACTCTCTATTCGAGATTTTGATCAGCGGACAAACGATTTTACTGTGAAACATTACAAGATCCGAACAATGGATCGCGGCGGTTGTTTTATTGCGCCAAAGAGAACATTTGCAGGTGTCGTCCAATTAGTGAATCATTACAAAGGTAAGGAAGCAACTCATAGCATAACTTAAATTTTAGAATCATTATTATCACTAGTACTATAACTAGTACGCTTGACAGTGCCGTGACAGCTTGACAGTGCCGTGACAGCTTGACAGTGCCGTGACAGCTTGACAGTGTCGTGACAGCTTGACAGTGTCATGACAGCTTGACAGTGTCGTGACAGCTTGACAGTGCCGCGACAGCTTGACAGTGCCGCGACAGCTTGACAGTGCCGTGCACTGTGAGAGATCGTCATGAGTAATAAATATGTGTGTGATTGTCCAGTAAGGCAGTAATGTGATTGAGTGATATAGTGGTAGTTGCTTTTGAATAAGATGCCCCGGTTTCGATTCTCATGCAATCTTTTTCGTGACGTTTTTAGTGTGGCTTCAGACGGACGAACACGGCTCTTATTATAGTAAAGATTGTACTCTAGTTTGCAAAAGTTCTGTGAAAAGGTTCTGTCCCAAAGCTGAATCGTTTTACAAAACCTTTGTAGTGGCCTAACTGAAATACAGAGAAACTCTTAGTACTGTTTTATGTGAAAATAATAGCTTGACAGTTTAATAGTTAAAAACAGTTTGCTTCGGTAATCTATGTTTTTCGAATCAAAACAGCTTTGGTCTGCATTGATGGTGCAAAATCTCTTTTAGCTTCTACATGTAGCTATTCTCTCAGCTATCGGGCTAATGATGAGACTGTCTAGTTTAGCTGTATCTATGTTAAACTTGAAGCTTGTCGCTATTACGGCTGGTGAGGCTGTGTGTAGCCTATTCATGCGGTTTCTGTAGAACTTCAACAGCTTAACAGTCTTGCTTATCTTTAAGTTGAGAGGTTTAGATGTAGGTTTACGTATAAAGGTTTACGTATAAAGGTTTACGTATAAAGGTTTACGTATAAAGGTTTACGTATAAAGGTTTACGTATAAAGGTTTACGTATAAAGGTTTACGTATAAAGGTTTACGTATAAAGGTTTACGTATAAAGGTTTACGTATAAAGGTTTACGTATAAAGGTTTACGTATAAAGGTTTACGTATAAAGGTTTACGTATAAAGGTTTACGTATAAAGGTTTACGTATAAAGGTTTACGTATAAAGGTTTACGTATAAAGGTTTACGTATAAAGGTTTACGTATAAAGGTTTACGTATAAAGGTTTACGTATAAAGGTTTACGTATAAAGGTTTACGTATAAAGGTTTACGTATAAAGGTTTACGTATAAAGGCTAAGTTTATGTTCCTAGAACATTTTCCTAGAAATTTTTTTTGTTTTATTACTGTTCTCATATTTGCCAAGTCTCCCGGTTTGGCCGGCCCCTCCAGTATTTTAAGTCGGTTCCCTTTTGCACAAAATCTCCCGTTTTCCTCCAGCTTTTTCAATAAAAGTAGTGGTTTAATTTTTTTACTTGTCGTGTTTCCTTTGTTTACTAGTTGTGAGCCCTCATCATCATACAAAGTTAGCAACAATGAAACAGACCGCTATTAAACCGTATGTTTGCCATAAAACCTGGGCTATTTAGATTTAGCAACATTGATGTCTAATGATTTGCTCTACAGTTTTTCATCAATAAACAAAGATTATACATGGAGTTGTGACATATCGTTGGCAAACGACCATGACCTCACATTGACAGTAGAGTACCTGAACATTGGATAAAATCGTGGAAGGGACTCCTATGTAGGTACCAATGAAGAAAAAAACTTCACAAATAAATCTAGGCTTCAGATTCAACTACTACATTTACCGTCAATCTCACGCTTTTTTTTCTCAACTACTTGGCAAGTATGGTTGTTCTGTTAATAAATTGGTTCTAATACCGCAGTACATTGTTTAGAATCAAAGTGCCACAAGAAAATAGGGATGGCAGTTGTCTACTATTGATTCATGAAAGCATAGTTTTTTCTTGGCAAATGTAGATGCGTTTGTTAATTTTCAGAATATAGCGATGGACTATGCTGCAAGCTAGGTTTGGCATGCCCTAAAGAGCGTCCAGTAGTAGCATTCCGTGAGCTGGAGATTAACCGGAAGGGAATCAAACTAATAAAGAAGCTTGGAGCAGGACACTTTGGGGAAGTTTGGAGTGGTAGGTTCGCTCTCTTAATCTGGTTGACACCGGAGTCACTCAATAGGAAATTTTGCTTACTATATTTTTTGCATTGATTTATGCGCATCTCTTCTTGAAATATACATGTACATTTACTTTTGATGCAATTGATCAATTGTGGTGATGGCTTTTCAGATGGTTTGACTTAAAATATCTAGGAGCTTGCTTTTGTAATCAACAGGTGTTACAATAAGTAGCTGAGTGATTTAACTACTCTTCTGTCCTCATCACCGACTTCTGACCGCAGTGGCTATTTGTTAGTTGTCTACCCTTCTGATAATGGTCTTTCTCACAAATATGTAATAAGATGGGATTGTTACTGATTTGTGCAGTCGAGTTCTCCTATCAATGCGCTATTCATAGTTTCGTGTTTTTGCTCAGGATATCAATATTTTGTTGTTTACAGTGGCATTAGGGAGTAGTCAGAACCTTAATATTTGTAGGCAAATGGAAGGCGCTGGATGTAGCAGTAAAATCACTGAAACCTGGTAAAATGTCAAAAGAGGAGTTCTTAGCCGAAGCCAAGGTGATGCACAAGCTTCAACACCGACACCTCGTCTTAATTCTAGCTGTGTGTACGGAGATGGAACCAATATATATCATCACTGAGCTGATGACCAATGGTGCATTTCTCGACTTTTTACGCAATGATGATGGGCTCACTTTGCGCCTTCCGACTCTTATGGACATGGCTGCGCAAGTAAGCTAAGACTGTTCATACGTGAATTCATAGCAGATGCTTGCAGTTGGTGTTATCTATTTCCTGTTAACATTCAGTGGTTCTGTTTTCAGCTCATCAAATTAGGTCATTGTTTAATTAACTTAAATAGGTTAAATTTTTATCCAATACAGCAATGTGGGAAAGTTGTGGCATTGCTGTTGCCAACCAACTAGGTGATCTCAATGTAGCAATGAGAAAGTGTCACATTTGCACATGTCCAAACAGCATCACACAGCCATGCAAGATTTATTTTGTTGTAAGTGTTGAAGCAGCCTCTTCAGGTTCCAGCAATGTCATACATTCACTATTGCATAAACAAGTGTGTTGCAGAATTTTGTGAATTCTCTGCAAAAAAAATTGTTTAAATCATAAAAACTATGACTACAAAATAGTGAGTCACATTCCTTCGAATGGCTTTTTTACAATATATAAATGCAACGCGCAGTAATAATGTAGCTGTAGAAAGCAGTATGGGATTGTAAACTACAACTAAAATACTTTAGTTGTACTTCGTTATAATAGAGAATTGTTATTCTGTAGGTTGAAACAATAAATATATTATATAATATATATAAAGATGCCGCAAATGCCTTATCTGCTGCCCTTCAGGCGTATCAGAATAAAATTTTTGCAAATATTGCCAAGTAGTTTAGCTGCAAATTTTGATCTAAAAATTGGCGTGTCAGTGATGATTACTGCATTACTCTGATGCAGTTGACACACAAATGTGATAATTAATAAAGCGATAAATGTCTCAGAGTAGTGGCGACATTACCATAAAAGATAAGCATCAGGTCTTGGGAACTGTTATGTTGGTAAAATGTAACAATATTCAACTGATTATAACTGGTCTCCGAAGGTTATGCCTTATAACTTACTCTCTGGTTAGTGTTAAATGTTTACATTAATTTATTTGTTGCAAAGTTCATTGTCTCCGAAGCAAATTTATTCGTTAATAAAGGAAACAACCAAAATTCTTTTGGTAGGTTTACATATTTTTTGTGGTTTTTTATTTTTTCTTGTTTATTAAAATTCATTTGCACGAAGATTATCGGCAACATGAGTTCTTCAATCTGGCCCAAATACTAAAATATGGATTTATTCCTGGCTTAACTGAAAAGTTAGTGTGCGCATGCATGCATATGCAAAGCTAACCTTCTCATTATTGATGCCGAAATAATATGATATAAAATTAGTATTAGCAAGCTGATATTGTCTATTGTCCATTCCAGTTGTCAACTTTGTAACTCTAGATAATATCCAGATGTATTTGTAGATATTAAAATTTCAGTTTAAATAAGCATTTCACAGCATTTATCGGTGCATTCATGAGCCACAAGGGTAGAGGAGGGCATGTTATCAGATTTACAAAGTAGGCCAGATGCTAGCATTGTTATTTGAGAGTGCGCTAGAAGTTTGTGTCTATTATGTTGTAATCTTCAAAAGTATGTCCTTGGCACCATTTAGTAGTGCTTAATTATCATCTCTTAACAACTGTAGATTGTTATTCTTTAATCAATGTTCAATCGGTGCAAGCTAACCTAACTGCACTTGATGGAAAATATAATTGAAATACATGTATACCGCTTAATTGAAAATACACAAAAATAAATAATTTTGTTTGTATATAAATAAAATCATTTATATACAGCCTACTTTGTTGAAGTTTATGGAACTAATAGATCAGTATAAACTTCATATAGAATTCTATGGTAGTCTAACTTTATATTTTGTTATATAGATTGGAAATCAAAAACTAATAATGCATTGATTGAGTGTCCTTTCTGCTCATCTGGTTTTATAAAAGTTTAACCTAACATCACAAAGTTTCATGGGGCAACGCTAAGATTTGGGCCATCGATTTATGGAAATGAGTCGGTGCAATGAATAGCAGTTTTTCAACTAAGTTGTACCAAAAAGCTGTCGTGATTGCCAGTCTTCAACGAGTTCTTCGCAACGGGAGAAAAATTAGCCCAAAATAAATTGAGTCCAAATAAAAAAACTAATGCATGCCATTAATATAGCCTTTCTGTCATGAAGTTCTACTATTCTTTGCCTGTGCAGTGACCAACAAATAATTACAGAATTAGTTCATCGCAGACCACTTTATCGATATAACATTTATCTCATAAATGGCTAGTGATTGCCTATTAGTTTGTATATATTGGAAGCCTTTTCTAGCAAAACTGAGACACTATAAGAGATTTTTTTCTGTGACTCTCTAACACAGTCAGGTGTCATGATTTAAGTAGGCCAATGCTTTTAGTCAGCCAGCTGAATCGGGAGCATCTTGGCAATGCGGTCATTAGCGCTGCTATTATTGCTGAAGCCAGTTAAATTACCATACTTACAGTCGGTGAGTCCAAGCTAATTGCTGAGTATGTCACAGTTACACCATAGCCATGTCCCGTTTCACACTGTCTTAATATGTAGCTGATGACAATTTGTGGAAGCCATTTGACAGAGCACCATAGCATTTATCCTGTTTAAGCCTCTATGTCTCAGCTAATTGTCTCTTGTACCCATTTTAAGCTGGCAAATCCTTGTGACTTTTTGTTCAGATAATTCTTATTTTTGGCCATTTTATCATCGTTAGTATTTCTATGGGCGTGGTTGTTTTGCAGCGGGCGAAAAATTATTTTAGCTGTTCGCAAACAAATATAATTCGAATCTTAAATTCTAGGCATTAGATGTCGAATCTATCATTATGGTACAGCATTAGAGTAGACATGTGACAGGGAAACTGTGGTTTGTCATAGCTTTGTGTTGCGCTGCAGTTTATACCAAGTTTTACTAGCCTGGCATGAAGCGATGAGCATAAGTTATATATTCAAACAGTGATCAGTTTAGTTTTTAAGTTTATTTTCCTTCATATAGTTTTGCTTGACTGCTCTCTGATACATTTTTAGCTTAAACAATGCCCATTAGTTTTTCAAAATCTCGCAGTTGATGCCTGTATGTTTCATACGTAATAAATAATGATCACTGCATCATCAGAAAGGGTACATGTACATCAAGCTGCCCAGTCCTGAGATTTGTTCCTAATTCGTTTTTGAAAGCTCCAATTCTGTTTCATTAAACTTCATCTGATAATTATTAATAATATTTTATATGAAACCAGAAGATATAAGAATAATCAATGACAATTCTCTTTAGAGGGTCATGGTTGGAGAGGGTCATGGTTGGAGAGGGCCATTATACAGAAACTGCTTGCCTTCTTGCACTCATAGAATGCTGATGGCTGTTTATGGCAGCCAGCCTTTATCTTAGCGGTATACAACTTCACAAGCTACTTCTTGGCGATTATGCTGCTACCCTCAGAAATGCGCCATCACCGCCGTTCTTACAGCATCGCTCCTCTTGTTGGTCTCATGACTTTCAGTCTCACACCTCAGCTGACTGCCAGTTACAGCCTTACATCAGTTTATGGTTGGATGGTCAGCCTCTAATAAGCCCTCCACTCAAAAACAACATTGACATTAATTTTAGGCCATCAACTGAGCAATGGAGTAGATGGAATGTCACTTTTGGTGCCAGAATAAGTAGATGCCTTTGAAATTAATGTGATGCTGCATTCAATCACGTTAATAGCATATCGTTAATGCTTTCACAGAAAGTAGTTTGTTGTTTTGAACCTTTAAGCACATTGGTATGCATAAATTGATGGTATAAAAGCAGACTGAGCATCATGATAATCTTGGTGTGGACAGAAGAAAACCACCGACTCTCCTGTCTGGTTTTTAAGTGCATTCTCATAGGTCTTGCATCATGCTGATGCCCTAGTCTGAAAAGGCTGATATTGCCAAGACTGTTTCCACCTCTGCATCTCTTAGTGCTACACAGTAAAAGGGCTCGGTTGAGTGTTCACACGTACACTCGGCAAGAGCGCTCTTGAAATCTCTGCAATCTCAGTGTGTTTCTTTGGATGAAAATTTGCCATGGAAATCAGAATGTTTGGAAACAAAGGCTGCTAGCTGAAACTTTTTGATGATCTAGTTTATACATACATTACAGCATCATTTCATGGTCTAGCAGTTACTTGCATTTCGTGTTATAATCTCTTTTCGTGTTCTATAAATATGTTCTAACACGTTTATATTTCCTCATCGCATCCTTATGCGGTTGCTTCCACCTTTTATAGTTTCACGTACAATTATTGATGTATATTATAGATCGCGAGTGGCATGATGTATTTGGAAAAAGAAAATTTTATTCACCGAGATCTACGAGCAGCCAATATTCTAGTCGGTGACAATCACCTTGTAAAGGTTGCTGACTTTGGCCTCGCTCGTGCGCTTGATCACCACGATAATGCTGATGATGATGACGTCTATCTTGCTCAAGAAGGTTTGTGCTATCAGATAATGCGTATCTTACCAAAGAACTTGCATTCTACTTTTAGGTATTTGCACAATCACGAGAGTCAGGGATGTGTAGGCCATCTAAAACAGATTTCAAAAATTATATGCAATGTTCACCAAATCTTACCTTTTTTTATGACCTGACGATTTTCTCATGCTGTTAGACCAGTCATTGTGGGAATGTTTTTGGTGAGTGGACAAGATGATGCAATGGGTAGTATATATGGTTAACAAGAAAAGCTATGCACCGGCAGATTTAATCCTACTGACAACGTCCTCTAGATGCTGTTAAGTTCACCATAATCCCACGTAAATTAACGCCGACATACTAGAATAAAGCAGCTTGGCACCACCAAATACTAATCATTTTGCAATTATTGTTGATGCTTTCGGCCTCTCTGTTGGTATTGTCTGCCTGTCCTTTAAGCCGCTGTCAGAGCTAAGCTCCAAGAATTGCTCATACCATTTGCTCTGTGATATTTACCTCACCAACCTTTATATGTAGGCACAAAGTTTCCTATCAAATGGACAGCCCCAGAGGCAGCATTTGAACGAAAGTTCTCGGTTAAGTCTGACGTTTGGTCCATGGGAGTACTACTCTATGAAATGACCACTTTCGGAAAAGTTCCATATCCTGGTATGTAGTTAATCTGCTACCAGAGCGTCAGTTCGCTATTTTGCCACTTTTTGCGTTCTCATTGTTGTTTGGCAAATAGAGTTGGTAGAGTGGTTTATGGGAGAGTATCCTTGAGATCAGGAAGTATCAAGAGATGGAAGGACAGCTGTTCACGAATACATTGTTGACGGCTGTGAGTGGCAGAACTGTAAGTCAGAAGAATGAGCATTAATCAGAGACGTGTAGCAAGCTTGGTAACTTCTGTGAAACATTAAAAAATTCAACATAACTGCTATCTGTCTAGCTATTAATAGAAAAGTGTTTCTTGGTGAATTGTTGGATTCAAATAGGTATGGTTTGCTAGCCTAACATTATTTGGCAGTACAAGTAGAATTAATGTCGCCAGTGGTGTATTAGTATTAGTTTCAAGTATCACTTTTCTACACTGTGTATGTTATATGTTTATAATGCATATTGTACACACATAAACACGGGTGCAACAAGTGCATTCAAACTAATGTGTTTATAATGTATGAATAGTTGGGGTCTATGACAAAAACATGTTAATTATAGTTAGCCATGTGTGAATAGCTGAAATATACAATTACGTGACAACATATAGCCTATCATATACACACATATAATGATGTGCCTTTATGTCAGTATTTGCGCGAATAAGCGGTGATTCTACAAGTCTGTCTAGAACAGTTACATAAATACTGTATATATAAGCATCAAATGCTGTTTGAATTGTTGCCAGGTTGGAGTGGTCGAGAGGTCTTAGAACAGATAGAGCAAGGATATAGGATGCCTAAGCCACGGCATGACAGGCTCGAGACTCCAGATACACTATATGATATAATGAAAAAGTGCTGGGACAGACGACCAGAAAATAGACCCACTTTTGAATATCTGTATAATTTCTTTGATGATTATTTTGTTTCGACAGAGCCCAATTACAAAGATCCAATGATGTGAAGGTTTTTGCACTCACTATGTCATTTCCCTCATCTACTGCTTATCCACCGATATTCCATCGACGAGATTTTCTCTTTAGTTTCGAAACTAAAGGTTGCAAGAATGGTGCTAGTGCAGATCCATTGCTTTGTGTCGCTAGTACACATTTATTTTGGTCGGTCGAAAACCCTACTCTTTTCTCTTAACATTATTCCAACGCTATTATCTAACTCCTTTGTTTGTTTTAATTGTTTGTAGATGCTGCCTAACATAAATTTCAAGGAAATTAGACACTTTTGTTTTTGTTGTATAGCCTGTTATTAGGTAGGTATTATTAGCTCTGGTCAACACCCTGTAGAGAAACAAACCGAGGCCAGCTTAAGCATATTTATTGCCTTTACAAAAGATGAATATTTAGGCAGTTTAATTGAAATGCTTAATATTCATGTTAATTTCTTACTAATGTGATGGGTTATAGCTTTCTGAATTGTCTTCATACACACACACACACACACGCTACCAGAGGCATATAGAGCAGATTCTTTTCATTGATGTTAAGTCGTGGTAACTTCACTTCCTAAACCTATTATACATGCGTAATGGGTCTCCACTTCATATTTTACTTTGATTGTTAGTGATTAGTATCATATCAAATTTTGCAAACAATGATGGCAGTTTGAACTTGTTTAAAACAATATATCTTACAGAAATATTCTCTTTGTATTCGTCCGTTGATTTTTGTTATGACTGTTAAAGGGATGAATAGACAATATGTTTCGGTCAGCTAGATCACACAGAGAGGCGGCGCAATTATTTTCGCCCATAGAACTGAGGAATTCTTTTGGATATGCATTGGTTAAGTTGGTGTCGTAAGAAATCGTCAAACATTAGCTTTGTCGCAAAGGAGTTGCATGTAAAGCTTTTTAGCATATCATTAAGGAGAAATGCTCAACTTTCACCATATTTGTAGGCTTGTGATTCAGAGAGTATCTCATTGAAAGATGGCAGTAGTTGGAATGCAGCCACTTCACCCTCTGCCCCTGTGCCAGCCTTGCACATATTTGTAGCTGCTACAGGTCAATGAACAGGCAGTTGAATCATGAAGCGTTCGTGGCAACTTCCAATAACAATCCTTTAGCTTACAATAAATAAAACATTTCTTGCCATAAGTTACCTTTTTCCTTCCCTTCATATTATTGCTACATATTGCCTGAAGGGGTGAACGGTATATGGCTGGCTTCGGGCATCCTCCAGACTGATATATCTAGGATACTACCTGTGAATCGAAGCCGATATTGCGGAACATTAAATAAATATGACAGCTTTCAATTTCAAGGATATGAAGAAAGATTGCAGCAACCACTAGCATTCACTTGGGTTGGGCTGGCAAATCAAACTGCCTTTGCAAAATGGCTGCTTATTAAGTCGATTGCAAAACTAAGTATTTGGTGTCAAATTATTCAGGATTTTTTTATAAGTGCACAACATAGCATGAACAATGCTTCTCTTGCGTGTGAGTGCAGTCTGCGTTTCCTCGCCGTAACTCCATAAGTATGATGAATCTGTGTAATTCGCCACGTCTGGCAGCTTCAATACTGTCCATAATTATGTCAACCGCAACAACCCGCAGCTCACCCTTCCTCACCGTAATATTCGCTCAACCTCCCAAGCTCATTATCTTCTCATTAGCTTCTTATGCCATTTCCACACAGCATTGTTTGCTCACCAGCAACCCCAAATCATCCTGAGACAATAGCGACCACAGTTTACCAGATCCTGCTTCTAGGAAGCTTCCTCCATTGGCAGACCTTTTCATCATTTCTAGCTAAGTAAAAATATAGAATTGTAAATATTGATTAGCATTATTGGATAAAAACCTAAAATATTTGTAGAAACAAATTGTATATCCACTGGAACCACTGTATAAATTAAAACCAAATTTCATCGAAGTATCAACTTGTGTGATAGACACTATTGTATAATATTTAGTGTGCGCATGTATAAGCGTGTAAATTGGAAAATTCTTCAGGCTTCAGCATTTGCAAACCATCGGATAGAAGCTTTCCACACACTAATAAAGAAGCTACCAGCAATATTTTTATTTCCTATTTAGAAGGAATAGCAAAACACCAACATTGCCTGGTTGATAATTATATTGAGCCAGCAATATGGACTTGTCAAAGCCTGACCAAATGCATCAATATCATGTTTCTTATTATACTTCATCTATTTTCTTCGTATATCCCTAGTATAAAAAGGAACGCACTATTTTGGGAATGTCACAAAGTATGTGCCGAGCCTATTTACAGCAATGATCTTGGGCCATCTTGGTACAGTAAAACACCGAGGGGTGAAACTAATGTTTCCATGTCTATTCTCTCCCAAACGTACATTGCCTAGTCTCTCCCAAACGTACATTGCCTAGTCTCTCCCAAACGTACAGCTATACATGTACGTCAGGAGTTCATTTTTTATTTTTCAATATCATCAACAAACTTTTTTAAGAATTTTTTTAATTAAATGATGATTATAATGGCTGACATGCTGAGACTTGAGACTTTTGCTCGATGCAAAGCCAGCCTTCCTACTTAAGATTTCACATGCTATGGTGTCACATATCTAGATGACGAGCTGATATGTATAGGCCTAGATACATATATATTCATATGCATTTAGGCATACACACATATATGTATATATATATATATATATATATACATATATATTGCAATGTATCATACATAGAACTAAGATCAGAGTGCTCAACATAGGATGGAGCAGTATAAATTAGTATATATTTATATATAGGTCCTATATATTTTTAATTTATATAATTATATATAAATTTTTATATAATATATTTATATATATATATATATTAGTATGTGTATATGCATATATATATATATAAATCAGTAAAACAGACTGACTTTGGATAAAACACTTCATTACTAATATATACGCTACGCTATATACATGTATATACGCTATATATATATATATATATATATATATATATATATATATATATATATATAGCGCATACACTGAGCGCATACACTGAGGCATACAGGAAGCGCATACACTGAGCGGCATAATCATGTCACAGGTGTTGTGTATAGAAGTCTATGTGATGAGTATGGCCTTAATAAACCACATCACTATTGGGAAGCTCCTGGTAAGGTCAATGAAAATGACCGTGCTGAGATCCTCTGGGACTTCTACATCCGGACTGACAAGCATGTCCTAGCAAACCAACCAGATATAGTGGTGGTGGACAAGGAGAACAAGAGAGCTACTATAATAGATATAGCAGTACCCAATGACTACAATATAGCCAGCAAAGAAAAATAAAAGGTAGAGAAATATCTCCCTCTTGGAGAAGAAATTGAAAAATGCTGAGATGTAAGAACAACGGTAATCCCAGTAATCATTGGAGCACTGGGCGCAATAACACCGGCGGCGCATAGAATGTGGCTTGCCCAAATACCGACAGCAATCAACTCAGGTGAGTTGCAGAAAAGTGCGCTACTGGGAACAGCTAAGATCTTGAGGCGATTGCTCAAACTCTCAGGTATCTGGTAGGAGACCCGAGTTAGGGCAGAAATTACCACCCATACAGGTTAAACGGGGTAAGGAAACAATTTTTTTTATATATATATACATGTGTATACTTGTATATCCGTGTGGACAAGGAGCGCAAGAGGGCTACTATACTAGATATAGCAATACCCAATGACTACAATATAGCCAGCAAAGCAAAAAGTAGAGAAATATCTCCCTCTTGGAGAAGATATTGAAACATGCTGGGATGTAAGAACAACTGTAATTCCAGTAGTCATTAGGACACTGGGCGTAATAACACCTGCGCATAAAATGTGGCTTGACTAAATACCGGCAGCAATGAACTCAAGTGGGTTGCAGAAAAGTTGGCTATTAGGAACAGCAAAGATCTTGAGGCGAGTGCTCAAACTCCAAGATCTCTGGTAGGAGACCCGAGTTAGAGCAGAAATTACCACCCATATGGGTTAACGGGAGTGAGGAAACAATTTTATATATATAGCCTATATATCAAGTTTCACAGTTGTAAACTAGCCTCACCTGCTATGCCCTAATAAGGGAAGACTAGAGAATAAAGAAGTCTTTTGTAATTACCTACATGTACCTGTACATGTACCTGTACGTCAGCTGCTGGCTTGCCAACAACTCAGTTGCTATGCTATATACATATTCTGCTTCACCAAATAATCAACTATGGATGTGAAAAATCATAAAACAAATAAGGATGTGCTGATCAACAGCAGAGCACTCCTCTGCAGACTTCATACCATATATTAGATACCATGGTACTCACTGTGTATATGTGATACCATGGTACTTACTGTATATATGTGATACCATGGTACTCACTGCATATATGTGATACCATGGTACTCACAGTGTATGTGATACTATGCATGGTACTAACCGTATATGTGATACTATGCATGGTACTAACCGTATATGTGATACTATGCATGGTACTAACCGTATATGTGATACCATGCATGGTACTAACCGTATATGTGATACTATGCATGGTACTAACCGTATATGTGATACTATGCATGGTACTAACCGTATATGTGACACTATGCATGGTACTAACCGTATATGTGATACTATGCATGGTACTAACCGTATATGTGATACTATACATGGTACTAATCGTATATGTGATACTATGCATGGTACAAGGTCTCTCATACTTGATTTATCAATCAATTGTTTCCTTATTCAATAAAAGAAGCTAGTAGATAACAATGGCTTAAACCTTCCAACTAAACTCTTGATAAGTAGGAAATAAAACTGGCAGAAAATACACTGTCATTTCTTTTGCAACACCTAATTAATAAGTTATAGAAACAGCATAAATCTCTTTTTCCCTTTTCCTGTTAGCTATAGCGTTAGTGAATAGTGCCAACTCTTGTGCACTTGCAAGAAAAGCTTGGTGGTGCCAGAGATATGAATCATTAGGTAGACGAATGTGTTGCTTAACCACCTTCAGTATAACATATTTATTTATGTACGTCAGAGACTTGTCACAAGTCCATACGTCTAAAAAAGCTATTTCACAACTTTTCATGAGACGCAAATGAGAGCTTGATGCTTATAGACTAATTCTTAGAAAATCTGACTATCACTTATTGTATTTTGGCAGCAGATATGTATTTATAGTCTGTGTTTTGGGCAGTAGTGTAAGCTGTATAACAATGACAACAGCAGATATGTATTTATAGTCTGTGTTCTGGCAGTAGTGTAAGCTGTATAACAATGACAACAGCAGATATGTATTTATAGTCTGTGTTTTGGGCAGTAGTGTAAGCTGTATAACAATGACAGCAGATATGTATTTATAGTCTGTGTTTTGGGCAGACCTATTAATATAGAATGTTTTAGGTGAATTCGTAAAACCTAAAACTGCACAGTTTTAGGGTTTAAGAATTGAAAAAGTTCTCTTTAAAAGCTTTGAATTTTTAGTTTTTCAATCAAGCTTATGAGCATAGTATATAAAGCTCAATGTATCCCAGTAGCGCTCTAAGCTGGAACTAAAACAATTGCGACGGTTTCATAAGATATAGTGCCACTTGATGATCGGTATGTTATGTCTATTATTTCTCTACAAGGATGCTTGCTATGGTTTTCAAGCATACCAAGCGTTGAGCCCACTATAAGCTATTTGAACGACAAATTTTTTAAATTATAGTAATCAGAGACAGTTACTGAAGTAAAAACGCAATACAAAACTGATAGACAAACGCTATTGTGACTAGAAGATAAATGCTGTTATTTACTGAGAGACATAAGTTGAGTTATTTACCGAAAGACATAAGTTGAGTTATTTACTGAGAGACATAAGTTGAGTTATTTACTGAGAGACATAAGTTGAGTTATTTACTGAGAGACATAAGTTGAGTTATTTACCGAGGGACATAAGTTGAGTTATTTACTGAGAGACATAAGTTGAGTTAATTACTGAGAGACATAAGTTGAGTTATTTACTGAGAGACATAAGTTGAGTTATTTACTGAGAGACATAAGTTGAGTTATTTACCGAAAGACATAAGTTGAGTTATTTACTGAGAGACATAAGTTGAGTTATTTACTGAGAGACATAAGTTGAGTTATTTACCGAGAGACATAAGTTGAGTTATTTACCGAGGGACATAAGTTGAGTTATTTACTGAGAGACACAAGTTGAGTTATTTACTGAGAGACATAAGTTGAGTTATTTACTGAGAGACATAAGTTGAGTTATTTACCGAGAGGCATAAGTTGAGTTATTTACTGAGAGACATGAGTTGAGTTATTTACTGAGAGACATAAGCGACTATAAAACAACTATTGAAATATTAAAAAGAACATATGAAATGCGAGCTGGAACGAGTCAGTGGAAATGACAGTGTTCATGACCATAGAGCGTAAATGATCGATTCTCCGCTATTTCTTTTTATTTCTTCACTCGGTCGCTTCATTGCAACTACTAGCTTTTATTAAAACTTATTGTGTAAGAAATAATGAGGAATGAAGGAGAAAGGTGAGCTACATTAATAAAGCATCGCTTCGGAGAGAACAACCTGGTCATTGAGACAGTGAGATTCGCTCAGCTAACCACGAGTGACACTATTGCTGACACTTGTCTCCTCAGTACTCAGTCGTCAGCGCATTGGAATGTTCTGCATAGGTAAGCACCCAGTAGACTATTAGCCTAGTGGCACGCAAACGAAAATACAGGTGGTACAATCCTTCGGCAGCATCCTTATGCCTTTATTCTATTTATTTGGTCCTATACTATTTCTTACTTCAACTTTTGGACTTTTTCAATCGTGCAATCTTAATTTAAAAAAGTTGTCTGACTGAGCGGCACCTATTTTAAAATGATTCACTGAGTCTTCAACAACAAGACATTTCTAGAGAACCAGCCGTGATTTATTGTAGCTAAAATGCTCAACGCATGCTTTCGATACCGCATAGCTTTATGGCCAGAAATCAACTGAAGCTTATTGTGAATGTAAACTGCCAATACTATTTTGAAAAACAATTTGCTATTTCACCTACCTTATCTGTTTCAATCAGCAGTTGTGCAACTATAGTGTTTCTTTCACCTGTAATTCGCGTGGAAGAGTTAAATTTTGAAGCAGTTTGTCCCTAATTTCACTCGATTAAAAACCTAATAAATGATATCGAACCAATTTGCTCGAACTGTTTGCAGTAATAAACTTGTTTGGAATTAGGCAACTTATTTGATTATGAAAAACGTCTAAACGCCAACTTATTGCGACTCACAATTTAAATTGCTAATCAAAGGTCTGTTGTCTACCCACAACAGTTTTAGGTAAAAACCTGAATGAGAGCCGAGTCCGGATGATTCTTGTTAAATATATATCAACAATTTAAATTATTTTCAATAATATAAAATATCCCAACAGTACATGTTGATAATGTCTGTCACTAAAACAAGACTTTGTTTTCACATGTTGAACTGTATCAAGAATCAACATACACATCACAGGAGGTTTGTATATGAACAGCATAAGCTAACAATTTGCTACAGCCAGAAACAGGCTAATTTTACTTCCCATAATCGTTTCACCCAACTAGGTAAATTAAACATTCTATGTAGCTACCTGTATGGAAAATAGTGCTTGCTACATTAGTATAGAGAACTTCTAATGAAACTTACACTCTAGAGTAAAGATAAAAGCGAAGAATTTTTTAGTCTGTCGACGGATTACCGATTACAAAGATTTTGTTTATCTGAAAAATGACAAACTACATAACTTGGAGAGTGTTGAGATTATTGCACGAAGTCTACCACTTGCGTCCTGCCTTGCATATTGTTTACTAGTTGTTTCTATGGTTTTTGTCTTGAACAGACACCAGATGTTGCCATTAATACTGTGTTACTAGAGATCAGTGAGAGGCTGTAGTAGCAACCCTTGAGGTCTGGTCTTACAATGCTTCTATAATCAAAGTTAAGACAGTACAATATGTCAATAAGAGCAAAGAACAATTAGAAAAGAAATATTAGATTAATTTATAGGCGTAGCAATTTGCTTACAAGCTTAAGAGATGACTAATCTATCTAAAGCCTTTTTAAGTCTCAGACAATGAAATGAAAATCCACAACACATTCCAGACAGCCATTACATTAAGAATATCTAATAATTCTGAATTATTATAGAATACAGATAATCTCATTATTAAATTTGTGTTTTAAAAGTTTCGCGAAGTTCTTAATATATTCGCATAGAGGTGTGTTAATGGCTGACAGCTATGCTGACTAACTAGAGAGCAGACGTGAACGCGCATATAAGAGAGATAAATTATGCTTTCGTCGAGCTGACCTGTCAAAAAACCAGCAAGGTGGAAAGTATTTAACTTCAATGGTAAATAGGAGATGGCAAATAAGAGGAATAATTTAAGAAGCTAGACCTATAGCTGTATAGATCTATAGTGGCTAGAGCTGTGCACATAAAATTGAAGCAGGCATCACTATAGGTAAAATTTACAAAGCGGAGAAAGGCATGGGCAACGATAAGGTTAATAAAACGAAGGGCAGCACTAGCAATGTTTGATGGGGCAGTTTTGATCAGCCTCATCTTCTGGCATGGACACGTGATTTACGAGTCATAAATCTAACAAATGAACATTAAGCTTGGAAGACCATCCTTATATATTTTGATTGAAGTGTAAATATGTCTCGTATAAAACAAAGGAATATTGCACTAGGAACATTGCAAAGATATTGGTGAAAAGGTGAGTCTGAAAATTCTGACTTAGCAAAATGCTCCAGCCACAGATACTGCAGCCAATGTCAAAAACTGTTTGAGTACTTATAAAAAAAAGAAAGTGTGTATTGCGCTGTACTGGAGCAGAATATAGACTGTACAATTGATAATGCTGTGTGTGAGCTGAGGTAAATTAGAGATATAGTATGTACAACAATCTAAAGAATGCTATGTCTAAATAATAACAGGCGTGTCTAAATGAAAAATGCTATCTCAAAACATGAGAGGTCATTGCATTAAACTGGAATGAATGGAATGGTGTAAAGTCTATATAGAGATTTGAGCGTAGATGTAATAGTCTGTGATTCTGCATACTTATTCTTGCAAAACTGTAATTTCTCTTTTGGAATGTCATAGTTATAAAATACATCAATTTGAGACAGAGAGATTAATAAAGTAAAGTCAAAAAATTTCCTTGTCTAATTTAGTAGTCAATTACACGACGGAAGGCGGACAATGCTGCAGCGGAATGGAAGACTCCACAGGAGCGCAAGTTTTACTATTGGCTGGAAGTTGTGAAATGGCTTGGAATGATGGCTTCCCTTGAGAGATGCCAGTTTCCACATCCGCCATGGAGCTGCTTGATTCGTGTTCCATAGGCAACAGCATTGCAACAGTCTTGCTGGCCACCTACAAAAACAGGTGCTAGTTTAATAGAGTTTATCAAACTGGCAGCTCGCATGCCCGCAAGAACAGAGTGAACTGGCAGCTCGCATGCCCGCAAGAACAGAGTGAACTGGCAGCTCGCATGCCCGCAAGAACAGAGTGAACTGGCAGCTCGCATGCCCGCAAGAACAGAGTGAACTGGCAGCTCGCATGCCCGCAAGAACAGAGTGAACTGGCAGCTCGCATGCCCGCAAGAACAGAGTGAACTGGCAGCTCGCATGCCCGCAAGAACAGAGTGAACTGGCAGCTCGCATGCCCGCAAGAACAGAGTGAACTGGCAGCTCGCATGCCCGCAAGAACAGAGTGAACTGGCAGCTCGCATGCCCGCAAGAACAGAGTGAACTGGCAGCTCGCATGCCCGCAAGAACAGAGTGAACATTGTGAATGCCAACAACACAAGGATTCAGCAACAGAGCCAAACAGCAACTAAACAACAATGGTTGATGATGAGTGAGAGGAGGGAGGACGGAATCATAAGCATTCTAGATGAAAAGGCAGGAGGCTGGTGACAGTTGGAGTGTGATTAATAATGATTAACCCGTAGTCAGACAGGACAAGATGGTAAATTAAGAACGAGGGGTACCTGGGAGAAGGCTCTAATCATCATTATCAGCCTTTATAATCAAAAGTCAGCCAAAAGTAGGACAAACAAACCAAGCACCTACCACTGGTGTAATGGCAGTTTGATCACCTACCACTGGTGTAATGGCAGTCTGATCACCTACCTCTGGTGTAATGTCAGTCTGATCACCTACGTCTGGTGTAATGGCAGTCTGATCACCTACCACTGCTGTGATGGCAGTCTGATCACCTACTACTGGTGTGATGACAGTCTGATCACCTACCTCTGGTGTAATGGCAGTCTGATCACCTACCACTGGTGTAATGGCAGTCTGATCACCTACCACTGGTGTAATGGCAGTCTGATCACCTACCACTGCTGTGATGACAGTCTGATCACCTACCACTGGTGTAATGGCAGTCTGATCACCTACCACTGGTGTAATGACAGTCTGATCACCTACCACTGGTGTAATGTCAGTCTGATCACCTACCTCTGGTGTAATGACAGTCTGATCACCTACCACTGGTGTAATGTCAGTCTGATCACCTACCACTGGTGTAATGACAGTCTGATCACCTACCACTGGTGTAATGTCAGTCTGATCACCTACCTCTGGTGTAATGACAGTCTGATCACCTACCTCTGGTGTGATGTCAGTCTGATCACCTACCTCTGGTGTAATGTCAGTCTGATCATCTACCTCTGGTGTAATGACAGTCTGATAACCTACCACTGGCGTAATGGCAGTCTGATCACCTACCTCTGGCGTAATGGCAGTCTGATCACCTACCTCTGGTGTAATGACAGTCTGATCACCTACCTCTGGTGTAATGACAGTCTGATCACCTACCTCTGGTGTAATGACAGTCTGATCACCTACCACTGGTGTAATGTCAGTCTGATCACCTACCTCTGGTGTAATGACAGTCTGATCACCTACCTCTGGTGTAATGACAGTCTGATCACCTACCACCGGTGTGATGGCAGTCTGATCACCTACCACTGATATAATATCAGTCTGATCACCTACCACTGGTGTAATGACAGTCTGATCACCTACCTCTGGTGTAATGACAGTCTGATCACCTACCACCGGTGTGATGGCAGTCTGATCACCTACCACTGATATAATATCAGTCTGATCACCTACCACTGGTGTAATGACAGTCTGATCACCTACTACTGGTGTAATGGCAGTCTGATCACCTACCACCGGTGTGATGGCAGTCTGATCACCTACCTCTGGTGTGATGGCAGTCTGATCTGATTGCAAAGCATCACTCCCTCCTGTTATTTCTTCCCTAGCCTCAGCAATGACCAACGGCTTTTCCTCATCATCGTCTTGCTCCGACCTTTCGTCAGGTGTAGATGAGCATGGCGGAGCCGGAGCGATGGGCTTGTATGTGGGCAGACGCATGTCAAGAGGAGTGGAGGGGAGCTGAAGAGGTAAACTAGGCAGCACACTTGGCAGAGCTGTGATTGTGGGAGTAGAAGAAGTAAACATGTTGCTCACTGGTGAGCCAAAGATAACAGAGCTGTGCGATGGCGGAGCAGAGAGCATGGAAGATGAAACAGACTTAGAATTTGGTGCAATGGGGCTGGGCTTGCTACTGTCACCAGCAGCCTTGTCTTTCATTTTAACTGCCTGCAGTAATTTGGCGGAAGCCGATGATTTCACATCAGTTTTGTCATCTTCACCCTTCATCCTGTGATAGACAGCACAAATAATGAATCTCACAGCCTCTCAAAATCGTTGGAACAAAAGAATATCATTTCTAAATATTTTCAAAGCGCTCACTACAGATAGCATTCTCAGGAAGGCAAAATAAATAATAAGTCAAACAGCCAAAAGTACTGCATTAGGTCCTAACTGTGTGCTAACTTTGTACCAAAAGTACTGCATTAGGTCATAACTGTGAGCTAACTTTGTACCAAAAGTACTGCATTAGGTCATAACTGTGTGCTAACTTTGTACCAAAAGTACTGCATTAGGTCATAACTGTGTGCTAACTTTGTACCAAAAGTACTGCATTAGGTCATAACTGTGTGCTAACTTTGTACCAAAAGTACTGCATTAGGTCATAACTGTGTGCTAACTTTGTACCAAAAGTACTGCATTAGGTCATAACTGTGTGCTAACTTTGTATCCGTCAGAAATAACATTCAAAGTTCTGGTCTCATATATGGTGTCCTTTACCAAATAAGGCTCTCGCTTACTTCGTAGATTGGCTTAAAATAGGAAGACATTAAATTCTAGGATAGGATAAAGAGCCACGGTGGCCGCAATGGCAACACTTAATAATATTGTTTACATCAAATGTACAAATTTATAATCCTCGAAGAATGCCATCCAGAGCATTAAGTACTCCAATAAAATTATCTTCAATTCTCTACAGAGACGCTTCATACGAATGAAATCAACCGCTGTCGTATAAGCCATTCTAATAATAATCAACCCAACAATTACGTTACACGGCAATTTGAGAAAAACATGTAGATCAGTGATAAGTTGCATTTAAAACAAACAACCATCCCTCCTACCGCAACAGCCACGTCTAGGTAACTCACATTACACGGTACCTGTGCTCTTCGATGCAGCTCCGACACATCGGCAAATTGCATGGCTCACACAGGAACCTAGAAGGGAAAGAAACGACATACTCAATTACTTAACGAAATACAACCGGTGTATAGAGGAACACAATGATGACAAAAGCATGTCATTATTCCCTTTATCAAAGATATTTACACTGAGACAGCAAAGTTTGAACAGTGTGAACTGATGAACCCCCTCTCACGTTAACTCACTATCTAATCTGACCGTGGCGGGCAGTCAACAAACAGCCTCTAAAGAACTGACTAAGTGATATATCAACAGCCTTAGTAGCACGCTACCGCTGACAACAGTTGACCACCGCTTCTACTGCTGGCTACAGTTGACCACCGCTGCTACTGCTGGTTACAGTTGACCACCGCTGCTACTGCTGGCTACAGCTGACCACCGCTGCTACTGCTGGCTACAGCTGACCACCGCTGCTACTGCTGGCTACAGCTGACCACCGCTGCTACTGCTGGCTACAGTTGACCACCGCTGCTGGCTACAGTTGATCACCGCTGCTGGCTACAGTTGACTACTGTTGAATACAGTTGACTACAGTTATACTGCTGCTCAGTGTATCTAGAGCCATTACCGACTCACCGAGACTGCGGAGGCCGACCATTGTTAGCCTTCCTCAAAGAGGCTGCACAAACTTTGCAGTACCTTCGTTTGTCGGTCTTGATAAGTTTGTGAACTTTTGGTGAGGTACTGGAGTCGAGGCCATTTCCATCATGGGGCACAGATTGGACCTGTAGCATAGAAGTGGATCATACATTAGTTCCTAAGTTATTTATGTGGCATATCTCATAGCATCCCAACAATATATCATATAATGTGTTATACAGTATGTCAGTAAAATAGAGGCCAACCTGACGACACCAGAACTAATGATAGCTCCCAATGGTCTAACACAGAGCCAATAGTCTAACATAGAGACAATAGTCTAACATAAAGACAATAGTCTAACATAGAGACAACGGTCTAATGTAGAGATAATGGTCTAACGTAGCAGCAATGGTCTAACATAGAGACAATTGTCTAACATAGAGACAACAGTCTAACGTAGAGACAACGGTCTAACGTAGAGACAATGGTCTAACATAAAGACAATGGTCTAACATAGAGACAATGGTCTAATGTAGAGACAATGGTCTAATGTAGAGACAATGGTCTAATGTAGAGACAATGGTCTAATGTAGAGACAATGGTCTAACATAGAGACAATGGTCTAATGTAGAGACAATGGTCTAATGTAGAGACAATGGTCTAATGTAGAGACAATGGTCTAACATAGAGACAATGGTCTAACATAGAGACAATGGTCTAATGTAGAGACAACGGTCTAATGTAGAGACAATGGTCTAACATAGAGACAATTGTCTAACGTAGAGTGCATGACAAAAATGCCCAGAAAATTGGACAGAACACGGACATGACAGTGACAAGTGAAAAATACGCCACTCTTCAATTACCTTATATAACATTTTCATTCCTTGAAGGTAATTAGCGTGCTGACCAACCTACGTAACTCACCGGTGAACCGATATGGCGCATAGGAAAAGGCGGCAGCTTTGGCTCCTTCTTGGCTGACAGAAGCCCAGCACCCTTTGGTTGAATTTTGGGATGACTTGGTCGATTTACAAAGGAAGGACTGTTGCTAGGCAATGTAAAGCCTTTTGGCAGAAGACCGCTGACAGACATGAGCGGATTGGCAGCGGCTTTGCAAATGGACTGCGCCAAAAGAGCTGATGCTGCTGAATTTGCAGACTGCGGGGAGAAAATATCACTAATATTGTTTTGGTAAAATGAAGAGTAGTTGAATGGCATGGCAGCGGAAAGATGAGACGCCATATTCTGAGCAGCAGCGAGGTGAGCGGAGTGAAGTTTTGGATCGAGTGCCAATTTGTGAATCGCTTTGACAGCTGCCTGTGACACAACGGAACTTGTAGTTGGTGCTATCGTGACATCGGAAGAGGTTCTACTGGCAACAGCATGGGTCAGAGGAGATGGTGATGCTGGATTCTTGACGGCGGGTGAAACAGGCTTCTGGGAAGAAGCGGAAAAGGCACTGCATAAAGGTACGGACAAGCTTGCATTGCAGCTGCGAGTGACTGCCGGCAAAACAGCTGGCACCACTTCACCAGAGGCTTTCGCTGGCCTTGCCTGCTTTCGCCTTTTCCTGCTGCACGTCACGTCTGAGAGAACCTGCAAGAAAATTTGCTCATTACTATCTTTGAACACCCAAACATGACACACAACACTATTTGACAAGACTGCAGCGAGCCTGACCTAATCAAGTTTCCGCATAAGAAACTGAGTGTAACCCGAATCCGACACTTAGAAATCATGCATCAGTATGTATCTATTTTCGTGATGAGCGCTGCGGCATCAATCAAGTGTGACCAAGCTGATGATCAACAATTCCAGTGGATGATGAGCTGCCAAGCTAACTTTTATGCAGCGCCAATCACTAGGTCACCAGTGCGCACCATGTTGAACATTACAACTCGTTCACCACAAAATGATTGATGCCAAATAGTGCGAGTCACCGCGCGTCTCATCTCCAGAGACAAACCGGCATTACGTCATGTTGCTAACAGATGAAGGTTTCAGACCTGTGGAAGAGTTGCAGTGTTCTGTTGTGAAGTTGAAGGAAAGAACGGTGGTGGGGTGTAGCTGCCACAGCTGCTGTGAGGGGAAACTGATAGGGATGGCTCATTAATCTGCGAAGATAAAAAATTAAACTAATTAGTATCAGTTGCAGAAAGTTTTCGGTATAACACCAAATTGCCTAATAGCACACATGACACACAATAACACACATGTTCAATAGAATGGTGTAAAACACAAACCATCAGAGCGTTCTCTTCATCTGATGAATTGGCAGGCTCAATGCAGGTAACACTATTAGGAGCAAGCTCTAAAGGTTTGTCTGTGAGATGCTTTATTTGTCTCTGCCTATATAATTGAGTTTCCGGCGTACAATTTGTGATGCCAGTCATTTTACGTTTCATGGAATGTTGTTGAGGAGTAATTTCGTTGGTTCTTTGTTGTAAAGTTTGAGCAAGTCGAAAGTGAGGTGATTGGCCATTTGCAACGATGCCATTGGGAGATGGTTGCGCCTCTGTAACATTGAAATAAGCATGGAAATGGAAAATAAATGACTAACTGAAAGGCAACAAATGTAATGAACAAATGAAAGGCAACAATGTGACAGGGTTTTATTATAAATGACACAAGAGAGCCGCCACACACACCAATTACCTAACAGTCAATATCCACTTCGAGTTTTGTGTACTTAATTAGATATGCAAACATGGAATTGTCTTACGCCAAGGCTCACCATCAACAAAGATTAACAACAGCCTGCAGAATTTGCAAGAGAATTAGACTCGCTAAGTCCGAGTCATAAAGTGCAGTGTTGGTTCACCTTTTATATACTGGACAACACAGCTGAAAGTAACCTAAATCCACACAAATTGAAAAAACAAAGGTTTTTAAAAGATTGTAACAATCTACATACCATCACAAACTATCGGCAGCTGTACTTAATGAATCGTGTCAATAAGGGGACAGACAAACAGCCAGAGACATCCTGACCGATGCAATGGCGGTTGCATTCGAGATGTTCTATTCAAGAAATTCAAAGTCAATGCCCAGCACAATGACAGCAATAGCCATGTTTACAGACTATTATCTTCTACTTTCAGTATATAATTACGTATTTAAGCCATTGCTTTGTACTGGTGGGCCTCCTTGTTAATGCGAGCACTGAAGCGCTGCAGCCAAGGCAGCATAATAGAATGTATTATCTATTTTAACCTATTTTATAAACTAGCATCCTTGGCAAACAAAGCCCTTCAAGTGACATGATAAAGCAGCACAGACTAAAGAGAGGGCATTGAATGGATAAGGGAGACCGCTAGCCGAAACAAACTATTGAAATAAAGACTTACATTCGCTTTGCTGGAAAACTCTCCTAATAAGTATTATTAGTACCTGTCGATGTAGAGAGATGCTTGAGATTTGAAAGGAGGGACTCAGTCAAGTTTTCCCGTATATTAGCGGCTTCCTCCAGAAGTTTGATTTGATGCTCACATTTGTTACATAAACCTATCCGTTCGTTTAGTTCAGGTTTGCTCAAGTTCAATGCTTGCAAGATGCGAGTTGTCGTGTCTAAGCTTTGCTTTACATTCGCCCCAACAGCTTCACAAAAGCCACAAATACTCTCTGACTTCTCTAATGGTAGTGCATTTTGTGAGGCAGCGGATAACATCTTGCGTTGCCAGCCTTGATGCTGAAAATGAGAAAATAAAAGCCATTTGTAGTACCAGTCATTATCCATGGCGGAGGCAGGAGTTGGCTCACGATCCCTCGGGTCGACAGGATCAGCACTTGTCTTCAAGTCGATCATTATCAAAAGAATGAGAGCTACCAGCAGCGATACTCTTCATTATATCTGTCCAAGACATCTCTGCCATCAAATAACATCTAGCAACGTCACACCACAAATATGGTGATTAATTTCCATGGTATTAGAGCGGCACACACTCTCGTTATGCTTGAGCACTTAATCGCAGCCTATCACATAGTTGCAAAATGCATTTCCTCATCGATGACTATAAGTAGTATAATAATATTGAGATGCTTTTGGCAAGGAGAGCTGTTTGCAAATTGCATTCAAAAGCATAAAAATAGTTTTCACCACAGCAGAGATGGTGTGCCAGAACGGAGCCATGACTGAGATGAAAAGTAACGGTAGTTAAAAATATCCACTTTAACAATCTATTGACATGTTTGAATATTAAAACGAAGATGAACAAGGAATTAATATAACATACAAACCTAATACTAGAAACTTTAGCTGATGGAAGGGATAAATTCTCTCACGGTGGATAGTTTAATGAGAAAATAACTGACATGGTGACAAACCTTTTCTTACTACTTTAGTAACAATGATCAAGTGAAGACAATGCGTAAATCCCAAAACAAAAACCGTAAGCTCCAAATTGTCAGCTTGTATTAGACAGAAGGAGCAATTTCTTTGATGAAATTTAATGATAGAAAGCTTAAGTTCCTTATAACATAGTTTTTCATTAGCTGACATAATAGTAAGGTAATCTGTGCTGCCTTACTATGTGGTGTATTATGATATAAGCTTTCCATTTGAGTGCACAGAAATTGTTGTTGGGTGGATATGCATTCCAGCTATGAAGAGAAATTAAAATAGATTAAAAATTATAAGGCGAAACATTGCTTGTGTTATCGGTATTTATGAATATTTGCTGGCAACAAAAATGTATCGAATTCTATCAACACTGCTTGCCAGTGATATTTTACAATCACAATAACTTAAACAATAAAATACTACAATTAAAAATTTATTCATTCATGAAAATGATAACACAATAGCTTGATCAGTGATACGTTATACAGGCAGTACAGCAAAATTAATTTAGGTGGGCAACACACGAAAAAATTGAGTGAAAGCCAGGTTGTCGAAATGAAAGTGACATACAGCCCATCACACACAATAAGGTTATGATAACTCAAGTTCGATGCAAAGCAGTTAACATAATTGAACCTAAGAGTACCAATTTAACTAGTTTACTAAAACAGGAACCACCACATCCATTTCAGACCACAGATGCCTGCATAAATGACACAGCTAAAAAAATCAAAGGATATATTGAAGATAAAACAGTTATTTTTGTGCCAATTCACAACAGAGATCACTGCTGTCATCCCAAATCCGATCTACATTGTTGATGCTTGAACTACATGGTATAAGTGCTGCGCAGTTCTAATAAAGGTTCAGGCCATACTTTCCAAAATAATCTAATACTTTATGATATACAACCATAGAAACACTAAACATCCGCACAGAACCATTCATTTTCAAAAAGTATTCAAGGATGTGGTAAGCTTAACTATGTGCAACCAAATTATCTTGCGAACACGTCTAAGACAGATATCAGGCAGTATAGAACGAGATGCAGAAAAGAAACAACTTACAGTTTAAATTAAATTATCTGAAACAACGAAATATAGAGATTAATTTCCGAATCCAAAGAGCTTTGAGCAGCATTTTTCAATTGCAGCTGCTTTTAAATTATACTTCGCGTATCTTCACACGTCAGTTAAGCTGCTGCTCCTTCTAACATCTTCGTTATCATCATGCTCGCTGACAGCACCACAGCGCGCTTTACGGCTGCTTTCCCTGTTTGCGGGTGACCAATAGGAAAGTTGAAATCCTTTTACGCACCAATGAATTGCTGCTTCATCTAACGGCATGGTTTTCATTTTGACAGCAGCTCGTAGACTTAGAACATCAGCAGCCTGGATACGAAGCGCGTGATAGGTTGTTGCTCAGTCAGCTCGATTGACCGAGAAACATTGCTAAATAAACGCGTATGACAGATCTATTCGTGAACATAGACACGTTGTTTTTTTTAACAATACGAGTACGGACCGCTCCAATGTTTATAAACTAACATACACACCTATAGTTGTGCTCTAACAAAACCTGGCTAACCTTCTAATCTTCGAAAAACGTGTTTGCAACTTCAAAAGTTTTTGTTTATGTGTAGTTAAAACCAAAGCAAGTTTGCCTTGAAATAGTTTCAATTAATGTGACATTGTATTTATTAATAGTTCATTATTTTTAGTTATTAATAAGCCTAAGGCTAAGAATTTTAATGGCAGTGTGGCTGCGTTCCTTCATTTTTTTCATTCGAAGAGATGACTATCTGGCTTGTTTGACCTTTAAAACTATTACTTTCTTTATATTTTTTTGACTTGAAGTTACTAGGGCCGTTTGCGAACACCTGAAGTGCAATTTGAATGTATTGAGCCTCCAATATAGGGCATGATGATTATAGTAGGAGTGTGATGAACTTGATTAACAAACGTGTGCTAGGTTTTTATAATATGCGTAATATCTTGCGCATAGAAACAGGTTACAACCTATAAAGCAGTTTTAATCTTCAAAAATTGTGGCATTGCATTTGTTTAAAAATGGCTGACGAGATATTGGTGCCAATATATATATATATATATATATATATATATATATATATATATATATATATATATAACTATGTGTACTAAAAAACTACAAGTTTTGTGAAAACATTTTATTACTTAAAGTTTGATTAACTTTAAGTAATAAAATGTTTTAACAAGACTTGTAGTTTTTTAGTACACATAGTTTTATGTCAGCCCTGTTTTAACTCAAAACATTGAGCACTCTTTTTACTAATGTGTATAAGTATAACTTATATATATATATATATATATATTTTGGTTTTGGAGTTGCCCAACAAGGCAACTCCAAACGAAAATCTATCACACTAGAGACGATCCTAGATGCAGACTGTGCAAAGATGCAGCTGAGACCATCCAACACATCATCAGTGGATGCAAGCAGCTAGCAGGGAACGCATACACTGAGCGGCATAATCATGTCGCAGGTGTTGTGTATAGAAATCTATGTGATGAGTATGGCCTTAATAAACCACAACACTGATGGGAAGCTCCTGGTAAGGTCAATGAAAATGACCGGGCTAAGATCCTCTGGGACTTCTACATCCAAACTGACAAGCATTTCCTAGCAAACCAACCAGATATAGTGGTGGTAGACAAGGAGAACAAGAGGGCTACTATAATAGATGTAGCAGTACCCAATGACTACAATATAGCCAGCAAAGAAAAAGAAAAGGTAGAGAAATATCTCCCTCTTGGAGAAGAAATTGAAAAATGCTGGAATGTAAGAACAACTGTAATCCCAGTAGTCATTGGGGCACTGGGCGCATTAACACCGGCGCATAAAATGTGGCTCGCCCAAATACCAACAACAATCAACTCAGGTGAGTTGCAGAAAAGTGCGCTATTGGGAACAGCTAAGATCTTGAGGCGAGTGCTCAAACTCCCAGGTCTCTGGCAGGAGACCCGAGTTAGAGCAGAATTTACTACCCATACGGGGTATCCGGGGTGAGGAAACAATTTTTTTATATATATTTATATACAGTCAAACATGGATAACTCGAACTTCAAGGGACCGAGCAAAAGTGTTCGAATTATCAGAGCATTCAAGTTATCAGAGCACTGTCACAAGTCCATATATTTACGTATTTATTAGTAGATACATGTACATATACAAACTATAATATAAATCAAAAGCACAAATGGCTTGTTTCAAATTAAATGCTTCTAATGTAAAGTTTAAAACGTTTTCATGAAAAAGTATAGAGATTTTTCTATCACTTGAGATTGGTTTGTTGTTTGAGGTGATGTTATTGCCAGGACGTTTTTCAGATTGACATTGGCAAAACTTGATCGTTGTTGAAATGCTCAAAAGAAAAAACATTTTTTTCTTTTGGGGTTTTACCCACCATCAATTTTGCCGTTTTTTCTTGAAGTTTATGCAGATTACTTTACTTTACCTGGGATTCGTTAAGAGCAACACTCCGAGGCAGTTCAATTAGAAGTTTTACGAGGTTTTACGGTACATTCTATATCACTCACGCTTTTTTAATAGATACTTATTGAATGTACACACGTATTCTATGTTTAGGTCAAACGATGAATAGTTTTTTGTAGCTCAGACAACGTATACGTTTAATTACAACATTTTTTAAGACGTTTTAAACATTCAACATTCCGACGTTGATTCAACACGGAATCAACGTCGGAAAACTATTCATCACGGGTTAGCCGAGTCACGCACTCAAGGATTTTCGCCACGCACATACAAAACAACATGCGATTTTTGTTTTGTATGTGCGTGGCGAAAATTCTTGCGCGCGTGACCCGGCTAGCCCGTGCTATTCATCGTATTGCTGTATAAATCAAATTTCACCAAACTTTTAGAAAAGTCGTTGACAAAAATATTTTGCCGATGGTGGTAATAACGACGCTTATGAATTACGAAAAGATGAAGTTTACCTCTATGGCTTTGAATAAAGTGATTTTCTAAAGCGAAAACAACCGTTTCAGTAGCTGTTGGGCAAAAAAACAGTTCGAATTAACAGTGTTGAATTCGAGTTATCTATAGCAATTTATCATTACGTGGGAACGGACCAAAGGAAATGTTCGAATTAACCATTTTTTCGAGCTATCCGTGGACGAGTTATCCATGTTTGACTGTATATAATTGTTTCCTCACCCCGGATACCCCGTATGGGTCGTAAATTCTGCTCTAACTCGGGTCTCCTACCAGAGACCTGGGAGTTTGAGCACTCTTCTGCAACTCACCTGAGTTGATTGCTGTTGGTATTTGGGCAAGCCACATTTTATGCGCCGGTGTTATTGCGCCCAGTGCCCCAATGACTACTGGGATTACAGTTGTTCTTACATTCCAGCATTTTTCAATTTCTTCTCCAAGAGGGAGATATTTCTCTACCTTTTCTTTTTCTTTGCTGGCTATATTGTAGTCATTGGGTACTGCTATATCTATTATAGTAGCCCTCTTGTTCTCCTTGTCTACCACCACTATATCTGGTTGGTTTGCTAGGAAATGCTTGTCAGTTTGGATGTAGAAGTCCCAGAGGATCTTTGTCTGGTCATTTTCATTGACCTTACCAGGAGCTTCCCACCAGTGTTGTGGTTTATTAAGGCCATACTCATCACATAGACTTCTATACACAACACCTGCGATATGATTATGCCGCTCAGTGTATGCGTTCCCTGCTAGCTGCTTGCATCCACTGATGATGTGTTGGATGGTCTCAGGTGCATCTTTGCACAGTCTGCATCTAGGATCGTCTCTAGTGTGATAGATTTTCGTTTGGAGTTGCCTTGTTGGAAGCACTTGCTCCTGGGCTGCCATGATTAGCGACTCTGTATTGGCCGTTAGGTTTCCTTTGTTCAGCCACATATATGTCTGGTGAAGATCGCCAACCTTAGATATTTGTCGGTGGTAAGCACCATGAAGAGGTTTCGTGTGCCAGTCAATTTCCTCATCATCAGGGCGTTGGTCCGTTGTAAGAGCAGCCGATTGAAATTCAGCTAGCAACTTATCTGAGATGGCCATGGAGGCTGCATATGCTTTGATGCTTTGCTCTTCCTCTTTCACTGTCTGCTGTACACTTTTGAGTCCCCTACCGCCATCTTTCCAATCAAGATACAATCTAGTAGTATCAGATTTTGGGTGGATATATATATATTGGTATATTTATATACAGTGAAACACGGATAACTCAAACTTCAAGGGACCGAGCAAAAGTGTTCGAGTTATTAGAATGCTCGGTAGAAAAAATACTTATTTTTCTACCGAGCGTTTTAACCAAGATCAATTTTGCAATAAGTCAGTTATTACAAAACTGCTTTACTATTAAAAACCCATTATCAATTTTGCCGATTTTACTTTAAATTTATCAGAATTTTACCTCGCTTTTCTTGATTTCGGAGGGTTATCGCTAAGCGGATGTTTGGTAAAATTTGATTTTTGCAAACCTTTAGAAAAGTCGTTAATGAAAATATTTTGCCGATGCTGGTAATAATGAGGCCTAAAAACTACTAAAAGTCGATGTTTATCTCTATGGCTTGGAATAAAGTGATATTCTAAAGCGATAGTAACAACCGTCTCGGTAGCCGTTTGGCAAAAAACTGTTCGAGTTAACGGAGTTTCGGTCGAGTTATCTAAAGCCATTCATCATTGCTTGGGAACGGACCAAACAAATACGTTGAGTTAACCGTGTTTTCGAGTTATCCGAGGGCGAGTTGTCCGAGTTTCACTGTACCAATATATTTATTTATATATATAAATATATGAATATACAGTGAAACATGGATAACTCAAACTTCACGGGACCGAGCGAAAGTGTTTGAGTTATCAGAGCGTTCAAGTTATCAGAGCACAGTCACAAGTGCATGTATTTATCAGTAGATACATATACAAACTACATGTATATATAAATCCAAAGTATAGGTTGTTTGTTGCAAGTTAAAGAATAGAGAAAGCGTAATATTATTATGCTTCATTATTTATCTTGAGGTGATGACTGATGTTCTAAAAAAAGAATCAAGCAGATTGACCAACCAGAAGCTGGGATATAGCCAGCCAAACACAGGTCTACCAAAAAACATAAATGTTTTGGTAATCATCAATATATGGCGTATGAAATCGAGTTGTGTGCCATTGGTCAATTAAGCCAACTAATGCGCTCTCCTATAACAATCACGGCGTTTTAATTGGTTTAATCCCTGGAAGTATAGAACAATCAAATTGGGCCTAACAATCATTGCTCTGAGAATTCCGAACCAGTCCCTCTGACGTGTAGATTAGTTTTAGAATAAAATAATTACACGCATCTATTATTTCGCAACATTCTGCTATCACTTTCTACAAATTATATTAGTTACATCATTTATTCTATACGCAGTTATATTATTATTTTGTATAATATGCATTAAGATTATTATATTAATCATGAAAAATAATCATAGATAAGATAATAGATCAATAGAAAATTCAAATCAAAAGTTATCGTTTTCTTTTCTTACAGCAAGAGCAGCACGGTCAAGTTATTCTTTTTTAAGATTATGGCTGTAGTGAACTTACAGTCTGTTAATAGTGACGATAATCATGAAAATCAACTGAATGCTGCAGTAGATACACAGTAGAAAAATGATGAATGAACAAAAATTCACATTCCCATTTCTTATTCTAAACGAACTGCAATCGCGGATGTCGCATATAGACTATACACACGGCGTTCGTTGAACAGAGGATCTTCGGAGCACATCCGTGGAGATCGAGTTAAAATTTGAAGCACAATAGTCAAAATCTGCTGTTTTGAAAAATCTCGGCGAGGGGTTGTGGGCAAATTTTTATGCCTTTACCACACGATGTTTGCTTGATTTTCCTGAGAAACCAGAGCTAGTCTGTAAATTATTTACTATCGCGAGAAGCGTTTCACATCTCGTAGCCGAAACAATCATTATACGTAACGGCGGTAAGAGTGCGCAACTCCGGCACATGAACATTAAGTCGATTTCATACGTCACAGTTTTCGGGATTTTCGAAGGGTTTTCCTCTGATTCTTTATTAGGTAGACCTGTGCTTGGCTGGCTATATCTCAGCTTCTAGTGGGTCAATCTCCTTGATTCTTTTTTAGAACATCAGTCAACACCTCAAGATAACTAATAAAGCATAATAATATTATGCTTTCTCTATTCTTTAAAGGGCATCTGATGTAGAGTTTTAAAGTATTTATCAGAAAGTATAGATATTTTTATACACTTGAGATTTGTATGTTGTTTTAGGTGATGTGACTGCCAGAACTTTTTCAGATTAAAATTGGCTAAACCTAATCGGGGTTAAAATGCTCAGAAGACATTTTTTTCTTCTGAGTGTTTTACTCCGAGATCAATTTTGCCAATTTTAGTCTTAAAACGTCTTGTCAGTCACATCACCTAAAACTGCAAACAAATCTCAGCCCAATAGAAAAATATCTATACTTTCTGATAATTTTTAAAACTTGACATAAATAAACATTTACGACCAATGCAAAAAAGCATGCTTTACATCTGATCAGTTGTTTCATTTAAAAAACCTATCAAGTGTAGTCTGTGACAAGGTATTTTGTTGGCAAAGATCGACAGAGTGACTGATTGTAGAAATAGATTTTAAACAGTTATTATAGCCCTTGCACTCTCTCGTATCTATAAAACGTCTGAGGACATCTAAAGCGTTGTTTACATCAGCCATGGTAGGTGGATCAGGTTCAACAATCTCAGCCTCATCCTCTCTATCGGAATCATCGAGAGTACCACAATATGTCACGGACTGCACAATCTCTGCATCACTCAAATGCTCAGCAACAGTAATGTCTGCATCAACCGCTAAAAGCTCATCTGCAAAACCAAACTTGAATTTAAGCTATAGTAACACTATTTTTAAAACATTTGTTAGGCGCCATAGACAGTCATAAATTTAGCCCTTTATCGGGCCGAGTTCATAATAATGTAACAGCATTGGCTATTTCAAGATGACCTACTTGCTGTCACATTTGATGTAGAATCTACAGTGTGTAGTAGCAGATTTAGATTTCTCACAGTGTCACCTTCTTCATTATCATCAGCAGTTGAAGTCGCATCTATTTGATCAAGGTTGGTATGACCAAACCCGTGGTGAAAACAGTTGGCAATCGTTTCTTTCGTGACACGGCTCCATGTTCTGTGCACCCAGCGTATTGCTTGTAAAACATTGATAGAAGCATCTAGCTTCTTTTCATGAGTGTCAATGTAATCAACAGAAAATTGCAAAACTTGCTGACAATAGTAAGATTTAAAAGTTCGAATGATTCCTTGGTCCATAGGTTGCAGCACGCTTGTGGTATTGGGTGGTGTAAATAGAAGCCTGATTGACATAAGCCCATTCATAGTTGGGTGTGCTAGACAGTTGTCAATGATGAAAAGCACTTTTCTGTTTTTTCTGGTCATCCGCCGATCAAAATCTCTTACCCATGTTTGAAAAATGTCACTCACCATCCAAGCCTTCTTATTGTGGTAATACTGACATGGAAGGTTAGTAACATTTTTAAAACAGCGGGGTTTTTGAACTTTCCTATTACAATAGGAACTTCCTTCTCAGTGCCCAACATATTAGCACAAAGTGCCACAGTCAGTCTTTCTTTTGACAACTTCCCTCCACTACATTTCTCCCCTTTAAAGTGCAACATTTTGTCGACCATGAGCTTGTAAAACAACCTGGTTTCGTCCACATTGAATATGTCATCAGAAGTGTACGTTTGAAGTAATGGAGTTAGCACCTCTTCCTTCCACTTTTCCACCTTTCCAACATTAACTGCAGCTGACTCTCCAACAACTATCTGACTGCCAATAGAATGCCTTTTCTTCCACCTGTCGATCTAACCACGAGAAACAGTAGTAAAATTTCCTTTCCTAAATCCTGTAAAAACTTGTTAGCCTTTTCTAACAAAATTGGCCCATCGATAGGTACGCCTTTACTACGCACTTGTCTAAACCAAGTCAATAATACACCATCCAAATCTTCGTGCGACGTTGAACGATCTCTTAGCCTTGATGAACTTTGGTCACATAACGATCTTATTCATTTTTTGTTTAATCCATGTTGACACTGTACTTTTTGGAAGATTTTTTCTTTTTGATAATGCTGATAGCTTTTGTCCTGCTTCGATTTCCTCAATTACTTTTAGTTTGTCTGAAGGTTTCCACGCTTTTCCTTGCTCGTGTGAGGCCATCGTAAAGCGGATGTCTGTTGTAGCGGACGCCAAGCCACGAACCTATTTGTGACATTTTATCCTTATGCATCCGCATATAATCACTGTTACAATATGTATTTTGCATGATGTGTCTATCTTTATTAAATTTTTATTAATAATACTTTCAAACGTTTATAACTTGGCCGTAACTAAGCGAACGTTTTAGCAACCCTATTAATCATTTTTATACGGTTTCTTATTCGGTTCCATTATTCCATATTTATTTTTTTAAGAATCCAAGCCTAACACACGAAACTCAAAGTAATAAAATGTTTTAACAAAACTTGTAGTTTTTTAGTACACATAGTCTTATATATAGATATATATATATAGATATATATATATATATATATATATACATGTATATATATTGGTACCAATATCTCGCCAGCCATTTTTAAACAAATGCAATGCCACAATTTTTGAAGAGATATATGTATATATATATATATCAGGGTTGGCAAAAATATCGATATTTTTAAAAATATCATATCACTGATATATATAATGATATTTATTGATATGATATTTATTGATATTTATGATATTTTTGAAACAATTGACATTTTTGAAAGAAATTTGAAGTTTGAACTTGTACGGTGTTTACATTGTGCTTGATGTATTTTATAGGTTGTATGGGACCAGTCAGCAATGTTTAATACCAAAAACCTGATTTATTGTAAGCCTAGCATAATAATAATATTTATAAACATGAAAACGTTCGTCAAACATTGGATTGGAAATCATGACATGAATGCAAACTGCAAACAAAATAGTGCAAATAGCAATCACACACTATGATAGTCCAAGCATGTTATAATGCCCAACTCTTGTCTAGTTTAGGTATTTGTATACAAACACCAGCTTGCCAGCCTTCACCATACCGAGACGATTTTTCAACTTGCTGTGAACCAGTCTACAAGATGAAAACACACACTCAACACTAGCAGTCAGAGTTATATCATCATATTTATAGATTTTATACTGAGCCAGAATCCGTTGAAGTTATTCATTGAAAGATTTTTACAGAAAACGATGAGATGAGTTAATCTGTCATCTCGCTGACCTCAGTGAGTCGGTGTAATGTGTTTACAATTCTGTTTCTGGGTGTCAGATTGTTCAATTCAAAATAATGGAGCATGAAGTTCAAAGGGTTTTCAGCAGGCTAGTCTTCCAACAAGGCAATAAAATATAACAGTTTAATATGAGATGAGATAATCAGGTTACGGAGATAGTACTGGGATGAAGGAATACAATTTAGATCTGAAAAACTTCTGAACTCAAACACTAATTAATTGGTCTAGCCAATGTCACCGCTTTGGTCTGGCTGTCTTTGTTTGTCTGTGTTGAGTAAGCCTAATAGGCCCCTGTGCAAGTATTTGATGATCTTAGGTGTTATTTAGCATTTTTAGACTTAGCAATAATTGTAAGGTGAAAACGAATAATAAAATGGATGTTTTTAAAAAATATCAAAAAGATCAATTCGTTTTGACCCAAAAATATATCTATTGGCGATATATTATATCGATGATATATATATCAAGCGATATATATCAAACCAACCCTGATATATATATATATATATATATATATATATATATATATATATATATATAGAGGAGGAGGAGCAAAGCATCAAAGCATATGCAGCCCCCATGGCCATCTCAGATAAGTTGCTAGCTGAATTTCAATCGGCTGCTCTTACAACGAACCTACGCCCTGATGATGAGGAAATTGACTGGCACATTAAACCTCTTCATGGTGCTTACCACCGACAAATATCTAAGGTTGGCGATCTTCACCAGACATATATGTGGCTGAACAAAGGAAACCTAACGACCAATACAGAGTCGCTAATCATGGCAGCCCAGGAGCAAGTGCTTCCAACAAGGCAACTCCAAACGAAAATCTATCACACTAGAGACGATCCTAGATGCAGACTGTGCAAAGATGCAGCTGAGACCATCCAACACATCATCAGTGGATGCAAGCAGCTAGCAGGGAACGCATACACTGAGCGGCATAATCATGTCGCAGGTGTTGTGTATAGAAATCTATGTGATGAGTATGGCCTTAATAAACCACAACACTGATGGGAAGCTCCTGGTAAGGTCAATGAAAATGACCGGGCTAAGATCCTCTGGGACTTCTACATCCAAACTGACAAGCATTTCCTAGCAAACCAACCAGATATAGTGGTGGTAGACAAGGAGAACAAGAGGGCTACTATAATAGATATAGCAATACCCAATGACTACAATATAGCCAGCAAAGAAAAAGAAAAGGTAGAGAAATATCTCCCTCTTGGAGAAGAAATTGAAAAATGCTGGAATGTAAGAACAACTGTAATCCCAGTAGTCATTGGGCACTGGGCGCAATAACACCGGCGCATAAAATGTGGCTTGCCCAAATACCGACAACAATCAACTCAGGTGAGTTGCAGAAAAGTGCGCTATTGGGAACAGCTAAGATCTTGAGGCGAGTGCTCAAACTCCCAGGTCTCTGGTAGGAGACCCGAGTTACAGCAGAATTTACTACCCATACGGGGTATCCGGGGTGAGGAAACAATTTTTTTTTTATATAGGTATATATACATATAAAAAATCTAGTTTGCAAGATTTTGAGGCTTGTGAGATTTTTGAGTTTTGTAATGGGAGAAAGTGGGGTGATATGGGTCACCTCACCTGAACGGGACTTTAGAAAAGTAGCTATTGATACAACCCAAAAGAATTATGTCTTATCATGTGGTAAAATAAAATTTATAAACCACCAATAGTACTACCTCCTAGCTGTTGATCATTGGGTCTTATCAGCAGAATTTTCAAATCCGATTTGTGGCCCATATTACCCCAACTACAGCGTAATATAGGCCGTTTATAAAACTGAAGAAACAATGACCTAATTGTTTATAAAAATTGTGTTGAGTGGATAAGGAATATACATTATTTATAATGAATATAAAATATTACTACACTTTTCAAACAGATTTGTAATTTAAAGACATACAATATGGTTAAGAAATAAATAAATGTATAGGAAAAGATGTTCAACCGAAAAACATTGTTTATACTGAAATAAATGTTACACTATTTATATAAAAAGAAGTTTGCCACAAAAACTGTGTGATGAATTTTCAAATTATATGTTTACAAAAAAAGCAATGAAAGATCTACATCAAAAGAGAGACTGCCACAGATTCTTGACCTTCCGCCGATGAATGCTAATTCTGGCAATTTCATGACAATATGACACATTTCAGCCAAGCTGGCATCCGACTGGTCAGGAGACAGAAAAGACTGAACACTACATTTAAATACCGTAAACTGAGGCTCCTGCCCGTCTTATGACAAAATAACCTCTACAAAATGTTTGACACATTTCTTTGTAGCAAAGTTCACTATAACATAGTCACCGGCATTGATATCTTCTGTATCGTCACACTCCGTCTCATCCAGTATGTCATCCGATGCATCATCTAAAGGAATGAGTTCATCATTAGACTCGCTGTCACTCTCTGGTGTAGGATCAGCTCTCTTACGTTTCACGTGTTAGGTATTACAGAATTATTGGAGCTCATTAGTTTCTGAGGAGTCCCAGTAAGCATTTCAGTTTTTCTGGTTACACCTCTAGATCTTTTTTTTTACTAGCTTGGGGATGAGACTTAATCTGCTTTGGTGTGATTGTATGGTTAGCTGCAGGTAGATGAGAAATGGTTGCTGCAGATGAGATAGATATATTAGTAACTTTGGCAGCGATGGTGCTTTTTGAAGCATCTATCAAGACTTTTGATGAGCTAAGTGAGGTAGCTGCTTGAAAAAGACGATTGGTTACGGAGCTTGATGTTAAGTCATCATCGGTGAAGCTATTGTGGTTAATTGGATAGATGCCTGAAGCTCAAAGCCCTGATTAGATGTTTTTCGGAGTGTTATGATGCCGGGAAAGCAATGTTAGTCAGCTCTGCCATGTTGTAAATCGTTAGAGTTCGACCTGGGTGAGTTTATTGCCAATCATTGCATGCATTAAAAACGCTCTTTGAACGGAGAGTAAATTGCAATATCGAGGGGTTGCTGAGGATGCGTGCAGTGAGGTGGAACTCTCTCTAGTAACCTCTATAGCGTCAACGCTGACATAGCTGTCATGGCTGTGTAATACCAGAAGCACTCGATTCTCTTTAGTCGCTCGGGTGTAACTAATGAATTGTCGAAGCCATTTTATGAAGATCTCCTGAGAAGTCTATCCGGATGGGCTTGCTGCACCAGTGATGCCAAAAGGGGCACCTGAAAACATATAATCTTTAAAATGCACCAGTGGAAAAATTATTATATACAGCATAGTTTCCTTGAGCGTTTATTGAACCAATCATTGAATACATCTTGCTCCTTTCTGCGGAAGGAATTTGAACCACTTGCTTCATTGATCTGTCTGCAGTGACGTGTGATGGGAGATGAGATGTAGTTATGGCAGTTTTATCCATGTTTCAGATAGCATTAGAATTGAAGTTGTATTTGCCATACAAAACTTCTAGGTTATCGTAAAACTTGTTCAGATTATGACGGTTGAAACTGATAGCTCTACCAAAACTGGTTTCCTGTAGCTTACTTATAGCAAGCTTTTAATCTTTTTCCATGAAACCTTCAATCCAATCTATACCAACTTTTTACACTTATTCCATGACTCAAGGTATTCACAGTTATTTCGCTTAGCATACCCGTAAGCCAAGTCTCTGAGATTGGACTTGGTGGGACCATGTAACTGTTGTGAAGCCTTTACTAGATACAGCTGAAGATCGTTTTCCATATTTTCAGTAAATACTTTATTTTTGGTGGAGCCAGCATTATAATTTGTTATGGCACCATTCTGAATGTTACATTTTGTAACTGTTAGGTAGCGCTGTCATGTAGTTTTAGATATTTTCGAGTCGCAGCTAACCTGTCTCAGTGGACTGCTTTTTTCTATGATGCATTTCACTGCTTTTCCTATCATTGCAGGAGAGTTGGGCTCAGTTTTTCTTTTGTAATTTTTAGGCATTGTAGCTGTATTAACCTACAAAAAGTTATATATGATTGCCCTCACTGTTTTGCATCTAACTTTGATTTACTTATGGTTTAATTTGTATAAAGTAATATAGACCAGGCCCACCTTACCCAATCTGGTGGTCTATATTATCCTTTTCGTAATGTCTTAAAATGTTTTTAATTTATTACAGACTATATAAATAATTTCAATTTTTTCCTTTTCGTACCAATGTGTACACATACAAATACAGAATTGTGTCAACAGCATAAGCTAAGGCTCTCCCTTACTCTATTTCGTAGGCTGTAAAATGTAGAGAAGGTCAATATTCACAATACCACTCACCTCTTTTGAAGTAGGATTCACATGTGACTGAAATCAATATGGTTGCCTCATGACCTCATATCCTGTCGTGTGACTTTAGCATTATTCTGTGTTCTAAAAATAGTGCTTTCTGAGGTGGCCCATATTACCCAGTGGCCTATATTATCCGACTAACCCCTTTCTGTTTTCACTTCTATTCAATTTTGTAAAATTTAAGCTAGCGCTTTCCTCGGTTTTTTTTTATATAGGCCCGGAGTATTTCAATAATGTTTAAAATGGCCATTCGATGAGGAAATGTCTTTAAAGAGCTATCAGTAACATCTAGCAACATAAAATTACTGACCATGCTTTTAATATACCTTAATCCTTTGTACAAGGTAGATAAATTGATTTACACACAGTGCATATATTATCAGTTGCTGGAGGGTAGACGCATATATTATCAGTTGCTGGAGGGTAGATGCATATATTATCAGTTGCTGGAGGGTAGATGCATATATTATCAGTTGCTGGAGGGTAGATGCATATATTATCAGTTGCTGGAGGGTAGACGCATATATTATCAGTTGCTGGAGGGTAGACGCATATATTATCAGTTGCTGGAGGGTAGATGCATATATTATCAGTTGCTGGAGGGTAGATGCATATATTATCAGTTGCTGGAGGGTAGACGCATATATTATCAGTTGCTGGAGGGTAGACGCATATATTATTAGTTGCTGGAGGGTAGACGCATATATTATCAGTTGCTGGAGGGTAGATGCATATATTATCAGTTGCTGGAGGGTAGATGCATATATTATCAGTTGCTGGAGGGTAGATGCATATATTTCAGTTGCTGGAGGGTAGATGCATATATTATCAGTTGCTGGAGGGTAGATGCATATATTATCAGTTGCTGGAAGGTAGATGCATATATTATCAGTTGCTGGAGGGTAGATGCATATATTATCAGTTGCTGGAGGGTAGACGCATATATTATCAGTTGCTGGAGGGTAGATGCATATATTATCAGTTGCTGGAGGGTAGATGCATATATTATCAGTTGCTGGAGGGTAGATGCATATATTATCAGTTGCTGGAGGGTAGATGCATATATTATCAGTTGCTGGAGGGTAGATGCATATATTATCAGTCGCTGGAGGGTAGATGCTCCCACAAAGTGTCAATATGATTTTACCTTGGTCTTGAATCAACTAAACTATGCTCATGATTCAATTTTACAAACTTTAAAAGCCAGGTATTGGTATACAACATCAGTGTCTCATTGACATTTGGAATTAATGGCTAATGACAAAAAAATGACTTGCATGCATTGCGTTCGCTGTCAACCTAGATGATTAGCTTTTGCTGCAACTATCCTACAGGATGAATTTATTCGTGGAGTTAAGTTTCGCGCAAATTGCCTTTTTCATGCATATTCGCGGACTAATTTATTCGTGGGTGAACACAATCACTCTCTATTAAGAGTTAACTCCATTACGGCTAGCAATAGAGTTAACCTTTCGCATGCGCACATCGCGTGTTTCGGTTTCTATTTAGCTTACAACTACAAGTCGATCATGCTAAGCTATAAATTTCTTGCTGCATTCAGAGGTTTTTACGAATATTCATCGATTTGGAGGCCTTTGATGAACCAACAACTTGTGATAAGTAATGAGTTTTTTTTCAAAACCATTTACTAAATTAATAATTGAATTTTACTTTGGTTCTTCGGTAAAACGCAATATTTATTTTTCCATCCCTACCGCTTCGTCATTTGTTTTTGTGAGAGTGAGATTTTTCATCGTACACGGAGGCACAATGACTGCAAGGGTGGTAGACGTCATCCCTAGAAGATCACCAATTATTTAGGGAGGTCTTGAAATTGAGGTAGAAGTGACCACAGCTGCTGACAAGGAGAATATATCTGTTTTAAAAAGGAACAAAAACGCCTTCGCGAGCACAAATTTTTGGCCAACCGGCAGAACTTTGCAATAGTAAGCCACGAGGAGAGTTCTGATGATAACTCCCTTACCAGCCATGTAGTAGCGAAAGAATCGCTTTTAACATCTACCCAAAACAGTGACAGTGATATAGAGCTGCTATTACCAAAATAACTAGTCAGAGAGCACCATTACACGCTAGTATTTACTTATCAAGAGTATTAGTTTAATTTTATTGCCAGACAACCGCCATATGGGCTAAACTGTGTTTATTTACTCCATTCATCATTTGTAAAATTTTATTTGTATTTGAAATATTTTATTTGTACACTCAAATTTGTAATAAATTAAAATATATCTATACATGAAATAGAATATATAATATAATCATGTTTGCTGCAGCGATATCAAGGAGTTGTTGTTGATAAAGGGGTCCAATATTCCTGCCTTGGTGAATATTGCTACTTGTCTCTAGTTTGCGTAATCGCAATAGGTTATAGTTCATGCTCAATCTGCAATAAACAAAAAAAAGAAAGATATTAATAAGTGTAAAGGAAGTACAAAAACAATAGCTGAAGTAATAAATAAAAGCGATCAGCTTTTAAACGAGAATTAACTAACGCAGTTTATTATGGAAAAATGTATCTGCACTGCAAATCAAATACATACCATAATGTCCAGATCAGAATCATTATCATCCTCAACTTCGGTATTAGAGGTTGATGGAGTCAATTTCAATTTAAACAGACTGTAGGAGAGATTTTTGCGATGAGGACGCCATACCAAATAACTTGTGAAAACCTTGAATAATTTTGTAAAGAAATGTGATGCATTGGCAATGGGGTTAACTCGAAGCCCCGGCGATGATTTTAAAAAGGTTTTGGAATTCAACTGCGTTTTGTATTTATGCCTAGTGGCTAGTTTTTAATTTAAGGCAGTAGTTATTCTCCCTTGTGATTAAAAATAGAACTAGTTATTCGCAGAATTTAATAATTCGCGGAATGACTGTTCGCGAAATTGCGAATTTTTATATCCATAGAATATTTTCATCCTGTAGGGTATTCAGTATAAGCCTTGGTGGCTGCAACTCATTAATTATTGTGTATGTGCTTCAATCAATACCTTTTATGTTTATCATTGACAAAGGTAGTCAGCTCCATGTATGTAGTTTGCCGTACATACTGTTTAATGTATGTAGTTTGCCGTACATACTGTTTAATGTATGTAGTTTGCCGTACATACTGTTTAATGTATGTAGTTTGCCGTACATACTGTTTAATGTATGTAGTTTGCCGTACATACTGTTTAATGTATGTAGTTTGCCGTACATACTGTTTAATGTATGTAGTTTGCCGTACATACTGTTTAATGTATGTAGTTTGCCGTACATACTGTTTAATGTATGTAGTTTGCCGTACATATTGTTTAATGTATGTAGTTTGCCGTACATACTGTTTAATGTATGTAGTTTGCCGTACATACTGTTTAATGTATGTTAGTTTAATCAAGTTTGAAATTTCAGAATCTTGTGTTCCACTCTTTTGAAAAGATGGAAATTATTTATTCAGTAATAGTTGTGTGTATGCAAATTACAAAGCTCCTGGTTTGTTTGTCTATTTGGATTTTTGAAATATACCATGTACATTTCAGAGTCCAGTACAATGAAATTCCTGAGTTAAAATCAATTTTTTTCTCATCAGAGCCACAGTACATTTCCATTGAAGCATGAGAAAATGAAAGGAATCGTACAGTACAATTCAATAACACGTATAGTTCTTCAATACTTTTTTTTCAAGAGATTGTGGTATGATTGTTTCATATTTGTAATATACACCACAAAGTCATACACGTATATGTATAGCAATACCAAGGCCAATTGAAAATGTTTAAACACAACTATATTGTTATTTCAGATGTTTAGACCCAAGTTGTAGATCCATCAAGAAAGTTGATAAGAATTTGAAAGGAAATGATGTCGTGGTTGTAGAAGCTGTAGTTATTAGCGAACTTAGTAAATATACCTTGTCGAATTCCCAGAAATTTAGTTAATTGTATAAATATATTGTAACTGTTCTTTTTTCATATCGAAATAACTGATAGCAAATTTGACAGAACTGACTACTCTTTATTATTGATTGAAAATTGGTATAAATTTCTTTTTTCCCATCTCATTTGGTTTTGTCTATATTTCGACTTTATATCTTGGAGTGTGAGACTATATTATAACGAGTGTATAACTACTAGGAGCAAATAGCGGGTGTGAGCGTCTCTGTATTATAAATATTGTGAAAATAGACAGTTTTAAATGAAAATTAATTTGCCGCATAGATTAGGGGAGAGTGGGCACATTGCAATGGGGGGGGGCACGTTGAAACACTCCTTAAATTTCTTGCTTGTAAGCATCATTTTAAATTTTCACCTCACTAACTGAAAAGCTTTCTAGGTCATCTTATGATATATCCTAATTGCATGTAATAAAAAGAGCAGCAATTTAGGTGAGCCATGATTTTGTAAGATTTAATGGTAATTTTTTGCCCTTTTATTTTTATATCAAAATTTAGAGAATTGCATATCTTTATTGCAAATCATCCCATGTTAACAAAGTTAGTGGAGGCAGCTATAGACATGTTCTCTTCACAATGCGCCCACCAACCTCATGATGTTACATCATCCTGAGTTGGGATGAACTTTTTGGTTACTCAGTGGAATGTAGGGCACGTTGAAACACAAAGGGTATGGGGCCAGTTGCAACACGTTTTACTAATAAAAATAGAGGGGTAATTAGAAATACTTGTGACATGCTGCAACATGTCGCAACTTGCGCCCCTATTTTTATAGAGGGAACAGCTCGAGTAGCATTGAAACTGCTGTTTGATACAAACCTTGATGATGTAGCAAAAAGTTAATCCCCACGATGAACCCCTAAATTTCTGAACAATATTGATATCATGACTGCAAATACTAATATATAGAAAGAAAAGTTTAAACTTTATATCAAAACTAGCTGTACAACCCGGCGTTGCCCGGGTAATAAAAAAGTCTTTATACAAAAAATTGATTTGTATTTAATATATTACAGCATTGGCCATTCTAACTTTCATATTACACATCAGGAGAAAAGCGTTTAGTGTAGTTGAAATAAATCAAGAGATAAAATACAAGCAACTGTATAGGTTCTCCTTAGGTATATATTCATACTATTGGTATGTAGTAGTACACTAGCTTAAGAATATTTCCAACCATAACCAGTACTGTCTCTTAGGTACAAAGTTCTAGAGCATAGGTGATGTCTTATAAATTGAATAGGTGAACACAAGCTTGACATAAGTGATGTGATCCCAACCTAATCATGCTGTTGCTATCTTATAATGCATAAACGCAAAAATGATTTACTGTATCCCTGGAAGGTAATGCCTAGTTTTTCTTAGTGGAATATGTAAACTTGAGCATGTTTGTAATTAACATAGATCAGAAGCGTTATAGCTTAAGTCCAATCCTTTAAATTCTACACCCATATAACAATTTTGTGTAGTCATCACCAAACACACAGACGAGTGGACAATATTATAAAATGATTTTTGGTACTCAGTTTATGCTCCTGTTTTGGCGGAGATAAAAAGTATGTATCATGCCTCGCTTATCTGGCTACTCTCATGATAATCTGCTTGTTTTTTTCAGCGACCTTTTGCTATGCACTAATTTGGCATCTTGCATATAAAGATTTCTCAGTAGATTGGCTTTTTCGCATAACGCTTATTTTCTCACATCTAGTGAAGTATCATTCCAACTTGTTTTGTATGTGTGGCCAAAAGGATTTATACATTACTAACTACAAATCATTTTAACCAATACTGCAGTTAGCAATTAATTAAAGGCTAAGTAACTTCAAAGCAGAAACAGTTTGAAGTATTTACTATTCTGTTAGAAAAGTTTGCTATTTGTATTAAAAGATCTTTTTTAGTTCATTACTGTTGCCAGGCTCTCTCACACAAGCTATACATACAGACAAGGCTAGACCATATGCTGATATTCAAATTCTACTAGTGACCTGCTTCTACTGGTCACAAGTGCTGAACTCAAGTGAACTGTTTGACATGTCTGTTTTAATTTCCTAAAATTTTCAGGTCTTGTTGCAATACATTGTTAGGTTGAGTTCTTATTAATCACCCTAGACCCAAATGATACATGAATAAACATATTTTTGTGTCTTATCTTAGCAGTGTTTGATCACAGACAAATATGACATCACACAACGTAAATTCCTGTCGCTCTATCATGTAGCATTTGCTTGCAGTATACTCTTCAGTTGAAACTGTAAAACATGATGGATAACTTGATAGTGTATCTTTTGAAAAATATTTAAGCTGGCACACTTCATGACATGATTATGGTAGAGGTTTACACACAGTTATATGACATAACATCTATGATTTGCTTATATTGGAACAGAACTGATGGCATGGCTCATATAGCCTCTAATCTCAGTTTCTATAGTATGAAACTGCTGAGCATAAGTTTATCTCCTAATGCTAAGTCTTCCCGCATTTACATGCCACAGATCCTTTAATTTTCCTATTATACCAAGTTGATATGTATTTAAGTAGGTGAAACCTACACTATTGATTATAGACTGCTATTATACAAGTTGATATGTATTTAAGTAGGTGAAACCTACACTATTGATTATAGACTGCTATTATACAAGTTGATATGTATGTAAGTAGGTGAAACCTACACTATTGATTATAGACTGCTATTATACAAGTTGATATGTATGTAGGAAGGTGAAACTTACACTATTGATTATAGACTGCTATTATACAAGTTGATATGTATGTAAGTAGGTGAAACCTACACTATTGATTATAGACTGCTATTATACAAGTTGATATGTATGTAAGTAGGTGAAACCTACACTATTGATTATAGACTGCTATTATACAAGTTGATATGTATGTAAGTAGGTGAAACCTACACTATTGATTATAGACTGCTATTATACAAGTTGATATGTATGTAAGTAGGTGAAACCTACACTATTGATTATAGACTGCTATTATACAAGTTGATATGTATGTAAGTAGGTGAAACCTACACTATTGATTATAGACTGCTATTATACAAGTTGATATGTATGTAGGAAGGTGAAACTTACACTATTGATTATAGACTGCTATTATACAAGTTGATATGTATGTAAGTAGGTGAAACCTACACTATTGATTATAGACTGCTATTATACCAAGTTGATATGTATGTAGGAAGGTGAAACCTACCTATTGATTATAGACTGCTGGTCAAATAAATCCTTCTGAACATCTAGTGTAACCAAGCTATACCATCTTCATCATTGTTTACTTTATGGTTGTATCAGTAACTGTGTAATAAGAGGGGTTGTAGAGGTGGCAATGTGTCAATGTGTTCACACTGTGTTCATCTCGTTGTTGTTGTTTGTCAATTTAAGAGACTATTTGCCAGGTACTGAGGCAGCCATTATGGATTATGAGGATACTGCTAACCAGTCCATCAGCGATGAAGAGATGGAGAGCGATGATGATTTGATACCAGAGAGTGAAGATGATGAAGTAATTGATATTTCCTACCTAAAACTAAGCTTATTATTTTTGAACATGTAGTTTGAGTTTAATCAGGGGTTAAAAGCTTTTTTATGTTGCTTTACAACCTTGCACTGTTTGTCTGTAGTACGAGTAGTTAATGTATTTGATTTACAACCTTGCACTGTTTGTCTGTAGTACGAGTAGTTAATGTATTTGATTTACAACCTTGCACTGTTTGTCTGTAGTACGAGTTGTTACTGTATTTGATTTACAACCTTGTACTGTTTGTCTGTAGTACGAGTAGTTACTGTATTTGATTTACAGCCTTGCACTGTTTGTCTGTAGTACGAGTAGTTTCTGTATTTGATTTACAACCTTGCTTTGTTTGTCTGTAGTACGAGTAGTTACTGTATTTGATTTACAACCTTGCACTGTTTGTCTGTAGTACGAGTAGTAACTGTATTTGATTTACAACCTTGCACTGTTTGTCTGTAGTACGAGTAGTTACTGTATTTGATTTACAGCCTTGCACTGTTTGTCTGTAGTACGAGTAGTTACTGTATTTGATTTACAACCTTGCACTGTTTGTCTGTAGTACGAGTAGTTACTGTATTTGATTTACAACCTTGGATTGTTGGTCATTAGTACAAGTGAATCCTTTATTTTTGTTGTGAAGACTCAACATTCAAGCCACAAATTTTATTATTGTCACAAGTTTAAACACCTGTCAGGATGCTGTCTCTCGTGAATGAAAGCTCTGCTGTATGAATCATCACTCAAATGTTTCTGTGGGAAAGGATGAAGAGCGCTCAAAAGGGAGAGTTTATTTGCCTGGATGTGAGATAGGAGAAGATTATGACTCGAGGCCCAGCAAAATGGTTGTAGATGAGTCAGTGTATATCATGTTACACAAAGCTCATACTGGTATGTACTACACTCATACTGGTATGTATTACACTCATACTGGTATGTACTACACTCCTACTGGTATGTACTACACTCATACTGGTATGTACTACACTCATACTGGTATGTACTACACTCATACTAGTATGTACTACACTCATACTGGTATGTACTACTATTGGCTGCATTTTCACACTTCAAATCATTCTAGGAGTCATTATTCTTTAAAAAAAATTACTATGAGTGGGTTTTCATACAGTGAGATAACTGTCTCCATAGATCCTAATTTACTGTCATGTTTAATCTAAAATACGTTGACAAGTTAAGAAACTGTTATGTATGGTTTATGAGCCAGGGTTCATGCTTAAGATAGAATATAGTTTTTGACGATACTCCAACTCTTGACAGTCAGATTGGTGGACTTGATTAATTCTAACACCTGATCCAATATACCACCTCTAAGTACAGTGGAACCTCAGTTCTCGAACACAGTCCGTTCCAGAAGGTTGTTCGAAAACCGAGTGTTTCGAGATCTGAAACAAGTTTGCCCATTAGAATTAATGTATGTAAGTTTTAATCCATTCCAAGTCGATTTAACAACTTCGGTAAAGTATTTTTTAATATTTTACAGTATAAACTACTGTATACTGCATACTATAAATAAAAATGGGTAGATATAGATCGTGTTTAATTTGAATAAAATATGTTCTATCTATGATGATGAAAAAAAATAAAATAAACATTTCATATTTTTTGTTATTAAAATATCGAAAACATTAAAGATTAAGATACAATACCAAAAATCGCAGAAAGTGATAATGAAACGGCAAAAAAATGCAACAGATTAGTTACATCAAAAATCGTGTGAAAAAGAAAATAGAAAAATCAATGGCATGTTTACTTCACATCTTTGAAGAAGAATTCTCCTCCAAAACATGTTAGGGTTATTCGACTGAAGGAGTTGAGTCCCTAGAAAATCTCTTCGGTAGAAGCAACGTCCTCCCAGATGGCTCCTTTTTGTAAAGATTTTATGACGCGAAACTTCTTCCTTTGTTTGAGAACTTTCCGAAAGTGGCTCATAACAATGTCGTTAAACGTATAAACATGCTGTTTCCAGAACTGTCCAAACGTTTAATTCAAATGTGCATGTTCCGGTTTGGTCGAGAACCGAATTTATGGTCAAGATCCAAGATGAACAAATCTCAAATTTTTTGGTCGAAAACCGAGTCGGTCGAGAACCGAAGCGTTCGAGAACCGAAGCGTTCGAGAACCGAGGTTCCACTGTATTTTTAAATAATTGTGCAACTACTTATTCTCGATGACTTATTGACACACCTGCTGATGTTTCACATTGAACTAGACTGCCAGGGTACTAGATGCATATAATACGCTACTCTACACACTACAAAAAAACTTTACAAGTCGTTTTCTCTCCCATGGCCATCAGGAGAGAAAGCATTATTCGAAAGCTAACTGAGATTTTCATTATGCTAATTGGGTTAGAGAACTTTACTGATTTCACACTATATGTTATATGGAAATTATATATTATGTTATATAGAAATTATATATTATGTTATATGGAAATTATATTTTATGCTATATGGAAATTATATATTATGTTATATTGAAATTATATATTATGTTATATGGAAATTATATATTATGCTATATGGAAATTTTTACAAAGCAAAAACTTTTCATCTATTTTTTTACGTCGAGTGGAATTTACGTTACCTGGGGTATATGTTATAGGAGTGCTGGACATTGCTTTGCTTAATGGATAATAATATTCTTCTTTAGGTGTACAAAAAACCAAGCCCACTTATGGTTATTAACTATATCATATTAAGATCTTACATGAATTGTGGAATAGAAGAATATTGCACCCAGTATACAGTAACCCTCAAGGACATGACCAATTCTTTAAGAATATCAGTCGTGTTGCTGCGGACCTTCTCCAATGCATTAAAATATCGCTATTATACTCCTAAATATTGAATTACCTATACTAGTGTATGTGATATGTCATATTGTATTACTTGTACTAGTGTATGTGATATGTCATATTGTATTACTTCTACTGTTGTATGTGATATGTCATATTGTATTACTTATACTGGTGTATGTGATATGTCATATTGTATTACTTGTACTAGTGTGTGTGATATGTCATATTGTATTACTTGTACTAGTGTGTGTGTGTGTGTGTGTTATGTCATATTGTATTACTTATACTAGTGTATGTGATATGTCATATTGTATTACTTATACTGGTGTATGTGATATGTCATATTGTATTACTTGCACTAGTGTATGTATTATGTCATTGTATTACTTGTACTAGTGTATGTATTATGTCATATTGTATTACTTGTACTAGTGTATGTGTTATGTCATATTGTATTACTTATACTAGTGTATGTGTTATGTCATATTGTATTACTTGTACTAGTGTATGTATTATGTCATATTGTATTACTTGTACTAGTGTATGTGATATGTCATATTGTATTACTTATACTAGTGTATGTGTTATGTTATATTGTATTACTTGTACTAGTGTATGTGTTATGTCATATTGTATTACTTGTACTAGTGTATGTACTATGTCATATTGTATTACTTGTACTAGTGTATGTATTATGTCATATTGTATTACTTGTACTAGTGTATGTATTATTTCATATTGTATTACTTGTACTAGTGTATGTATTATGTCATATTGTATTACTTGTATTAGTGTATGTATTATGTCATATTGTATTACTTGTACTAGTGTATGTATTATGTCATATTGTACCACTTGTACTAGTGTATAGCGTATAGTTACTAGTGTACAGCGTATAGTTACTAGTGTACAGCGTATAGTTACTAATGTACAGCGTATAGTTACTAGTGGATCTTAATCTGCCCAATGCTATTTTAGGTGCTCCTTGCTTGAGCTTTGATATTCTCAAAGATGCCTTAGGAGACAAACGAGAATCATATCCTATGACCAATTACATCGTCGCTGGAACACAGGCTGAGCGTTCACATACGAATGCAGTGATTGTTATGAAGTTGTCGAACATGTACAGGTATCTGCTAATTTGAACTCTCACTTTAATGATAGGTTTCTTGTATGTAGGTACACTCAGGTTCATATAGAATGAACCTGTATGGACCTGAGTCCACCTTGTATGTACCCGCATGGGTCTACCCAGAATCTACAAGCCGTACGTAATCTCCCAAAAGTATGGTCTTCATATGGCAAATCAATCGTCATTTTTGTTACCAGCTGGGGTTTACATTACATTGGTATATAGCATTACATTACATTTGTATATAGCATTACATTACGTTGGTTTATAGCATTACATCACATTGGTATATAGCATTACATTACATTTGTATATAGCATTACATCACATTGGTATATAGCATTACATTACATTTGTATATAGCATTACATTACATTGGTATATAGCATTACATCACATTGGTATATAGCATTACATTACATTTGTATATAGCATTACATCACATTGGTATATAGCATTACATTACATTTGTATATAGCATTACATCACATTGGTATATAGCATTACATTACATTTGTATATAGCATTACATCACATTGGTATATAGCATTATATTACATTTGTATATAGCATTACATTACATTTGTATATAGCATTACATCACATTGGTATATAGCATTACATTACATTTGTATATAGCATTACATCACATTGGTATATAGCATTACATTACATTTGTATATAGCATTACATCACATTGGTATATAGCATTACATTACATTTGTATATAGCATTACATTACATTTGTATATAGCATTACATCACATTGGTATATAGCATTACATTACATTTGTATATAGCATTACATTACGTTGGTTTATAGCATTACATCACATTGGTATATAGCATTACATTACATTTGTATACAGCATTACATTACGTTGGTATATAGCATTACATTACATTTGTATACAGCATTACATTACGTTGGTTTATAGCATTACATTACATTTGTATATAGCATTACATTACATTGGTATATAGCATTACATCACATTGGTATATAGCATTACATTACATTTGTATATAGCATTACATTACGTTGGTTTATAGCATTACATTACATTGGTTTATAGCATTACATTACATTGGTATATAGCATTACATTACGCTGGTTTATAGCATTACATTACGTTGGTTTATAGCATTACATTATTTGCCCACAACTGATTCTATTTTTACCATCACATTCTACACTGGCACATGCTATGCTCCATTTGTGATAACATAGTCATGACAACATTTGCTGTCACACTTTTGATTCCTTTTTTCTTTAAAAGTATCCAATTATACTTTTCTTATTCTTTTATAATACTTTTTTGAGGTGTAAAATCTATTTGAGTTTGCATGAAGGTTTAAAGAGGCAAAGGTTGGCGAGGAATCCGAGGAAGAGAGTGATGATGAGGAAGGGGCAGATAAATCTAAAGCGCCAGTTTTATCTGCAGCAACGATTAAGCATCCACTCGGTGCTGTCAATAGAATAAGGGTATGTAGAAAGAAATTTATCATGCCTGTGATACCAAAGCAGTAATAGGTAATCGTTCTTCTACAGGCCTCGCCTAGCTTTGAAACACGGTTTTGATCTGGAAGGACTCGTGTTGTGTGTTATTATGATGTGAGATGTGTTGTATATGTTATTATGATGGGAGATGTGTTGTATATGTTATTATGATGGGAGATGTGTTGTATATGTTATTATGATGGGAGATGTGTTGTATATGTTATTATGATGGGAGATGTGTTGTATGTATGCTGTATGTATTAGGGTGTTGTAAGAGTGTCCCAGTCAGACTTGTAGACTTTCATTGAAAACATCAGGATTACTTGTATGTTGATAAAAATCTAGTATAGGTGTATTGTAGGCAAGCAGTGTAGGTGATGTGCCTGTGGCGGCTAGCTGGTGCGAGAGGGGAATAGTCTACATTTGGAATCTGAAAGACCCGCTCGCAGCTCTCAGTGACTCTCACATGCTCTCTGAACATAACAAGCAGAGTAAGACAAAGCCTCAACACCTTTTACAAGAGTTTAATGGACACGGAGTTGAGGGGTTTGCCATGGACTGGTCTTCTGTTGTCCAAGGTATTTTTACTTACTCTCTGTTGCTGTTGTAACAAAGGTGTATGATACAAAAGCTGAGAATGGCAAAGTTACAGCCCTTACCTACATGATCTTCTGTGTAGAAATCTGTTGGATTGATAGCTTTGCTCTTGCAATTTATAGTTGTCAACAAATCAGCTTGTAATTGCAGCTGATCCCTAAACTGATTATTATAGGGTAAAGTCGATGTAAATGGTCCAACGATTCCAAGATGAGAACAAGAGTATTTACTCATGCAGGCTATCAGTATTGAAAGATAACCAGCGCTTTCTGCTCTTTCACTGTCTTAATAAACAATCATTAATACTACTAGAAATTCCCCTGTCATACAGCTCACGACCAAAGTGATATTGGAAAAGAGAAAGGGTACTGATGGTTGAGAAATGCAATATTAGCAGTCAAATGGCACTGCAGTGCAATAGGATAACTGCAATGGTAGCTGTAATGTACTGGGTGTGGGTGTTATTATGCACAACAAACAGCAATAATGAAAGGAAAGGATTATATGTTTATATCTCTCCCCCTGCAATAAGAGAAATGCAATATTAGAAGTAAAATGCACTGATATTGTTAGAATAACCAATATTATTAATATAGTAATACAGCAATAATAGAAAACCAATGCACAATTTTGTTTACATTTCAAAACGTCATAGCTAACAATATCAAGAAGTTGTGATATTTATATAGATTTTTAGAAAATCTATTTAACAAAACTATTTAGAAAAAATAATAACAGTAACATATTGCCCATCATTGATGTTGTTAGTGTGACTATAACACTTCAATAGTCATCCAAACTTATAATTAAATATAGTAATAATCTCATAAGAATCGTTAGAAAAAATATCATCGCCATTTCCTTTACTTTCACTGCGTTGGACATCAGTTAGAATACCAAAGTACTCAAAAGTGTCTAAAATGTCGGTTACTTTGAAATCGACAAAAATGAAACGATTATATTTTAGTACTCCTACGTTAATTACAGAAACCTTCGGCAATTCGACAATGCTATGGACTGGTAAAATGTGCACATTATTTTTTCGTGACTTAATGGTTCTATTCTCTGTCGCTCGTCGTTTCAATTTCCGGTCTTAATTTTGATAAAAGTAAGGCTTAGCAAGTTTTACTAACGATTTTCGGCCAAATTAATCTGCCTATTTGTGTATAATCCGTTCTGATGGGTAAGTTTTAAGATACTGTCGACACTTTTCAAAGACTTGGTAATATATTTAAATAGGGTTATACGTGTTTTGTATCGTTATTATACTTAAACGACTCCACAGAAAAATGGTTAAATTTGTCGATGAGATTTTAAACAAGGGTTTGCGACGTTGTTGATGAATAATTTTCGTGAGTTGTTTTCACATGCATTTATCATAAAAACTCTCAAAATTTGCTCCGCTCGTTTGGTCGTGGGATTACCAAACTTGTGAATCAGATAATTTACAAATCACTTGTTACTAATAGGTGCAAGGTCAGGCCTACTTCATCTTGACTTAGCAACTGACTTGATTTTATTTGATTTTGGCAGTTTGTTGGTAATTTTTTGAGTCCTTATGGACAATAATGTTTCAGAATTACAGCGCGCCCTCAGGTTACGATGAGCCTGTTATATGATTTTTTCACCCTATAACGTAGAACGCGATGACTTTTCACCGTTTCCATATGAAATATTTTTAGTCATACGATAACAAAATTTCTTTTAGAAATTCAACTTAGGCAGTCGGTGTGCTGATTATGTCGGAATAACAAATATGCCGATTTGCTACTTGCCAAAATCCCTCTAACAACTAATGAAAGAAATATGATGCTTGATCTTGCTCAGTTTTGCGTTATTCGTTATTAGTTATTCGTTATTAGTTGTTGTGAAAACGAAACCAGAAACAGATAGGTGATAAAATTTTAGCCGATGAAAAAATTGAAGTTCAACAAAATAGTTAAATGTACATAATGAAATTTAGCTTTAAAGGTTGACTTGCAACAAAATTCACATTACAGTTATTTGGTATCAAAAGATTCGCCATGTCTTACTCTATTGTGTTGTAAGTGCCAAATATGTGGGAATGTGATTAAAAGCTCGTAAAAGCTAAAAAACGAACAGAAAATCGCAGCCACACGAGACCGCCCTAGTTTGGATTCGTTTTCCAAAACGGCTAAAATGTGACGTATGTGTGCTAAAACGGCTAAAATGTGTGCGAGATAGTTTGTTTACACTTTCATGCATCCTTATTCGTCGAACTATTTTCACAAATATACTTCACGCTTGCGATAAAAACCATGTCTATTGTTCTTACGCGTCTATTTTATCGGCATCGTAATGCTGCAACTTTGAGCACTGATATCTCAAAACATAGCATAAAAATATGTTTAATTTTTTAAGCTTAGCTTGAACGATTGCATATCATTCTCTGATAAAAATGATGAGCCTTTTGGTCCGCTATGATGGTTGAAAAATGCTGTAGAAATTCTTCGCGCCATATAGCGGGAATTGTAAGTCACATGATCAGATAATGTTAGTTTCAGTTCAAGTTTGATCTATCGCAAATAGCAAACACGCTATCTCATATTAAACTTGTTTATTTCAATTCGTCATAATGTCTAACGCGCCGCATAGTGTTTGTGCAGCTGCCAAGCTGAGAAGCACCTTTTTTTGGCCAAGAGCTGAGAAAAGACCAGACCTTCACCGGGTGTGGAGCAACTGGGTGAAGCTGGATGTGACAAACTTTATTTATTCGCCTGCTTACTCTTACCTTTGTTTTCGCCAGTTCAAAGACGACATGTTTTCTAACCTGTTTGCATACTCCACATATCACCAAAGCACGTAAGTAATTTATTTTATGAACTACTTGTATTAGTAGTTGTAACTCGGGTTATTATCTAGTATTCTCCTAATTGTACTGTATTAATCTATATTTAATATAACAATATTAATGTCATTTAATTGTAATATTATATTATTAGTATTTTATCTTTTTAATTACGTGTATTATTCTTATTATAATAACAAAACTAATTCATACTGCATATCTATCTGTAAAACGTAATATATTAATATATAATTGATAAAATAATGTTGTTTCACGATTAATTTCGCCAAATTTCTTAACCCCACTCACTTATAGATATGTTATATAAAATAGTTATTGTCATTTTCTGGTATCATCGTTAATAACATATTAATATTATTAGTTGATTATTATTAGTATTAGATGAAGAGTTTGTGCCAACCACTGAAGACTGGGAAAAGTTTGAGCGCTATGTTGGCCAGCATCAAACGCTCTCCAATTACATGTAAGATAGAGCTGAACTAAACCAAACTTGACAAAATATAAAAAATATCCATAGAGTTATTACTCACATTTTATGTTTACAATATCATGGATTCTGATAGGGTTTTGTAAAATCTGTGTCATGATTGCATGGCTATATATTTATTCTTTTTCTGATCAAGCAAATATGATATAATAACAGGAAATGATATTGTACAAATCTTATTGCAAGTCAACTATTGTGTTGTGATTTCAGAACCGAATCCTCCTTCAAAGAGGAGAAAATAATAGTAAGTGTGACAGCACTCCAGCGACTATTTCACTGTCACACCTGCGCCCTCCCCTGCTCATTCACGATGGTGCGAGAAGGCGGATGGGTAGAGTTCAAGGTTACATGTGCCTCCTGTCACCGATCGTACACTTGGGAAACAACTGCCAGGGTGAACAGAGCTCACGTCATCAACCCCCTGCTGGCAGCTGCATCACTCTTTTCTGGCGGATGCCTTATGCAGAACCTCCGTTTTCTGTCGCTCCTGAACATCGCAATACCAAGCCACAGCGTTTGCCTCTACCAACAAAGAGAATACTTACATGGTGTGAGTGTTAATATTTACTCATAAACTTGGAAAATGTGAGTAAAAGCTTGGCACACTAATTGAATAACAACATTTAGAAACAATTTTTTTTTTGAAATGAAAATATGTCATCCTTCAAGCAAAATATATTATAATTCAAAATTCTGATTCTTCATCATAATATAGCACAAAAAGGGGGAAGAGGATTCTACATTCTTAGACTAATGATAATGATACAAATTAATCTTGTATAATGAAGTTTTACAATATATTACAGTGTATTGCTGAGCAGTACACCCTGCATAACGAGGGATTGATGGCAGCAATCGATTGGGAGCTTGATTTGGCAGGTGACGGTAGATGCGATAGTCCGGGGCATTGCGCACTATACAGAGCCTACACTATGATGGATCAGAGCTGTGGTTTAATAGTCAGCAGCCATCTTGTCAAGGTAAAACTTTGACAGTTTTTACTTCACAGCCTGACAAAAACCCAAATTTTTTAGTAGTTATCAATACATAAACATGAAGTTGCTCATCTAGCTAAATAGTTCATTCAAATAATGTGAAAGTAATTGTTGGTCGTAACTTTCTTTACTTTGCAGTCAACAGAGACCACCAGCTCTAACACCATGGAGCTGAAAGGCTTCAAGCGATGCCAGTCCGATCTAATTTCCCACGGCCTGAGAGTGAGGTCCATTACAACGGATGTTGTTACAAAGGTTGTGTGCATACTGCAAGCTTGTGTTTTGGCTTATGCCGCAAATTTGTCGCCGTGAGCGACGGCCTCTGCATGCTTGGTGTCTAAGATTCGGGCTCTTTTCCCACCAACGGATGATGAAGAAGAGTTTGCAGACTTGCAAACAAGATTTGCGGCATAAACCAAAACACAAGATTGCGGTATGCACACAACCTTTTCCGAGCATTTGGCGATGGCTCTCCAAATGGGAATAGATTATCTACCAAAACAACTATTGAAAAACAATAATTGCTGATCATCAAAATAATCTCGATCTTTATATAATAAAATCATAAAACTAATACACTCTCTACTGTAGTAAGTGTACAAGCCAAATATACCAGTTCTCCTTGTGTTCCACGAGTTCAGAATATGTGTGTTCAAGTGATGCATTAAATGTGTAACACAAGAATTGTAGATAATGCTTGACACATTAGCATAGCCTTGGTGTTGTTGGCATTAAATGAATATCCAACTCACTATGATATCGCAGGTAATTATTCCACCTCAACTCAAGGGGTGCAGACGCCACAAATTCGTTTACACCAGGATGCATACGCAGGCATTCATGCTCCCCTCGGTCAAGGAGACAATGCGAAAACTCAGCATAATGGCAGCACAAACATTCAGGAAGAGATGGCATGTCTTGACAACGCTCGCAGGCACACCACTCTGTAGCCGGTGGTATTAGCTCCTAAAGAAATGAACAGATATGTCTATGCAACCATAGCTAATACATCAGGTCGATGTTATCCAACAGTATATCAGTGCAGCACTAGATTTAAATATTAAAATTGTTAATGTTGTCATTCGAGAAAAATCTGTAATTATTTTTTCGCAATATTGAAGCGATAATTATCATCATTAAAATCATATATAATAATATTCGTTCTATCACTCTCAAGCTAAAACTATTACTACTAGCCAGCTTGGCACATAAGAGCTGGCTAGTGGCGGTGCTTACTTGCTGGGAGGTTTGATTCTGTTGAGGATCTTCTTCAGATAGAGCGTCAGGCTCGAAACGCCAGGGTCTTAACTCTTCAGAATTTGACATTTTTTATGATCGCAACTCAGACATGAATAGTCGAACGGAATGGCCAAGCCGAAACTGTAAAGTAGCGAGCATCTATATTTGATACGGGGTCTTAGGTAAAACCCGAAGTGATTATCATAAACTATTGCTACGATAAGTTTGATATTGAGCTTTTTATTGGCCTTTCAATTCACGCGAGAACATCACGTGACAAGACAATAACCATACAGCGCGGATACGTCATCGAAATCAAGAGATTCCAATCTACGGCGGCTTTTTGTTTTTGAGCTTTTAAGAGCTTTTAATCACATTTCCACATATTTGGCACCTACCACACAACAGAGTAAAACATGGTGAATCTTTTGATACCAAATAACTGTAATGTGAATTTTGTTGCAAGTCAACCTTTAAGGATGTGTTTAATAAGCTAAATTCATTTAAGTTACCTCTGATTGAAAAACCTCTGATTGAAAGCCACCTCCATTTGACCGCCACTTTAACAATCTTTGTTTTTTATTAACCCATAATATCAAGTGATCAGTATCAAGTGTCCACAGAATCGTATTAATAATGAATCGTTTACATCAATAACAATCAATTCTCTCGTTGTCTAACTCCAAAGCTTTTAGCTTGTTTTTAGTTGAAACTTTGAAAGCAACACCGTAGACATAATTAATAACTGTCTTAGGCTAATAGTAGTTCCTTGTGTAACGCGGTTTTGTTACTTTGAAGTACGTATGTAAAAACGGTTTACATTTGCTATATTACAAAGGTTACGTTTAGCGAGCAAAACTTTTACGCGTTGAGTTTGTGCTAAATGCAACCCGGAAAATTTTTTCTCTGCCAAAAAATTGTTTGGACGCTAATGTCGAATAGTTATGCAGTGCAGAAAAAAAGCTGAAGTCAGAAGACATCGTCAAAGGCATTAGACAGCCAAAAAATGTTCGTTCCATCGAAAGCAACAATCAAAATGCAAACGGTGCAAATATTTTGTTTTGAAAATATTTGCAAATACATGTATTTTGTTTTGATTTTTGTTTCTGCATGTAATATAGGTGTGGTTCATTTATGTCTCTTGTTCATGAATATATTTTTGTAACTTTAGTTTGATAGATTATCATTATATAACTTATAAGTTTGCAGATTTATAGCATATTATTTGATAGTATTATTATGGTAATCTGTTCTCACAATTGATCAATTCTTGTAACTCTTTTATTGCACATAAAAAGCCAGTTTTGGCTGCAAACTGCAACTAACATCAATAAGTGCAATGAGTTTTTTATGCAACATTCTAAATATATACAATCAAAATATGTCTTCAAATTTATAATGAAATAAAACTTGAAAGCTCCAATGAATTGCAAAGCAGGAAACAAGTTACAATATCATCGTAGGTTAATTGCAAGCGATAGATATCAACTGGTAGAGATATTTCTCAGTTTCCCAATGCATATTTATTAAGAGATCTCTGACAAGTTGGAGGTGAGTTAGCAGATTTATTGCATCCAAAAGGTTTAATATCGCTCCACCGGAAAAAGAGGGCAAAATATAGGTGACATTCGCTACTCTCGTAAAAAGTCTAAATTTATATGCTCGAAATTGTGATGAGCCATTGGAAAAGTACAATGCCAGTCTCTATTTTAACACCACCTCCAATTGACCACCACTATTATAGAGTAAGGGTCGAAAAATAGAGCGCCATGGCGTTCCATTAAAAGTTTCACGGTAAAATCAACATTTATGTTATACGTCTGTCTCGAAGATGAGAACTCCTTACGATATGTACTCCATATAGTACATTGTAACGTTACATTTTATTGCAGATCATAACCACTAAATACACTGAAATTACAGTATGTAGCTATAGTTACTAAAATTAACATATTATTTTGTTACCAATTTTTAATATATACAGTGCATATATAAAATTTTGATGATTTTCACCATGGGGTGCTTGCATTCGATATTTACTGTGGGTTTCTATATCCCTCTATACGAAATTGTCACCTCACGATGCCAACAGTCAAACGAATTAAAATCATATGGCGAGGGTCCACTTTATCTTCTTTTACAATTACTAGTACAAGAGTACGGTACAAGAGTATACCATAGACTAACCAAGTGATGAACAGTACGAGAGTACATCGTAGAGTAAACCAAACAGCCAACAGTGTGTATGGGAATGATCTGTTTAAAAAATAATGGAGTGAAAGAAACACCGAAAAGACAACTGTCTGTGTTTGTCTGTGATATACCAAAGTTAGGTGGTTAATTTGGCAAGCAATCTTCTCAGAAATCTAAACAAACTTTTTAAAAATAGGGTTAAAGTATTTGAACATAGTTTAGTTTAATAGGCTACCATATCTGGAACTGATTTCATCTGCAACTGATTTAGGATAGAAATTATAATGAAACAAAATGCTAGGCTTCAACTCTGACTCTCAACTCTGACCGCCATGCTTTTAATTAATAAGTTATCGGCACGTGACTCAGTGATTTCACAGAGAGTTGTGTAATTAGAGTTGCGGTTTAACAGTGCGGTTTACAAATGAGCGAATATTTTAAATGCTTTTCATAATGCTTACAGGTCAACTTCTCACTGGTGATTGCAATAAAAACATTCACTTGTGGAGACCCCATGATGATGCCTCATGGATTGTGGACCAGAGAAGCTTTGTGGGACACACAGCCTCTGTGGAAGACATTCAATGGTCTCCAAATGAGGCCACTGTGAGTTCATGGCGGCACTAGCATAACACTAGCATACTAGATAGCTTGTTTATTCCCTGTCTCAGGGTAACATATATTTAATGTTGGTTACTGGTCAATAAGGGAGTTGAAAAAGTCGGTGAACTGTTTTGCTTTTTACTGAAGAATAGTGTAAAAAGCTTGTTTTGTCCTCCCGGCAATTATGAAATATGTGTTCTCTATAGCATGTAATGATGACACATTGACTCTCTGTAGTATATAATGATGACATATTGACACTCTGTAGTATATAATGATGATATATTGACTTTCTGTAGTATATAATGATGATATATTAACTCTCTGTAGTATATAATGATGATATATTGACTCTCTGTAGTATATAATGATGACATATTGACTCTCTGTAGTATATAATGATGACATATTGACTCTCTGTAGTATATAATGATGATATATTGACTCTCTGTAGTATATAATGATGACATATTGACTCTCTGTAATATATAATGGTGACATATTGACACTCTGTAGTATATAATGATGACATATTGACTCTCTGTAGTATATAATGATGATATATTGACAGTCTGTAGTATATAATGATGATATATTAACTCTCTGTAGTATATAATGATGATATTATTGACTCTCTGTAGTATATGATGACACATTGACTCTCTGTAGTATATAATGATGATATATTGACTCTCTATAGTATATAATGATGACATATTGACTATATACTGTATTTTTTTGAGATTTTCCTCCATTCTGCAGGTGTTTGCGTCTTGTTCGGTCGATAAGAGCATACGAATATGGGACATACGAGTCCCCCCCTCCAAGGCCTGCATGCTCACAGCTCCGGAAGCTCATGAAAGAGATGTGAATGTCATCAGCTGGAATACCAATGAGCCATTTATACTCAGTGGAGGAGATGATGGCCTCATTAAAGTCTGGGAATTACGGCAATTTAAGGCAAGTTTAACCCAACTCATTAGAAGTTGTTCACTCTGTCAATGGTTTTCCACTTTTTTCTGACCTCATTTGTTCAACAGGCACTTCAGATCTATTTTTGTAAAATTTGTTGTCAAGTTGTGTTTGTGTGCTTGTTCTTTGAGATTAATCGCTTAACCAACTTGATGTACCGAAAGCTGGCACTTTTTCATACTCGTGTCTAGGGCTACGGTGTAATATTGTATTGTATCAAGGGTTTAATATTGTAACATATTGTAATATATCTAGGGTGTAATATTGCTAATATATTGTAATATATCTAGGGTGTAATATAGTAATATATTGTGATATATCTAGGGTGTAATATAGTAATATATTGTAATATATCTAGGGTGTAATATTGTAATATATCTAGGGTGTAATATTGTACTATATCTAGGGTGTAATTTTGCTAATATGTTTGCTATTTATGTTTTGCTGTGGCTCATCACCGAAAAGTGAAAAGAACTTGTGTACACGTGTTTGACACGAATAACCTTTATATTTTCAGTGGGTGTATTTTGCTACCTTGTTTACCTTTGGCCATAAAATATGACTGGTTATTCATATCTTTCCATATTAATCCGAAAATTAAATTTTTAGCACAAGATTGAAAACTCATTATTCAAGCTCATATTTTGTTAGTTGATGTGTAATGTCTGGAATGATTTGTTCATTTATGACTTTCTAGGGCTTTTAGCCATGAAGAATTTCGCTGCCAAAGTCGGTACAAAGTAGGTACATTGTTGCATTGCACATGGCTGACCAAGATGACATAATGATTACATATTGATTACATGAATGCAACAAAGAAATGTCTTTTTCCGCGGGCTGTAAAACCAGTAACAAGAATAGCAGGGCTGTATTGTTCATTTTTAGGATGCCTCTGCCAATATCTTGAGTAGCCCCCTTAAAAGTTGACTTGCAACAAAATTCACATTACAGTTATTTCATATCAAAAGATTCACCATGCCTTGCTCTGCTGTGTTGTAGGTACAAATTATGTGGGATTGTGATTACAAGCTCTTAAAAGCTCAAAAACGAACAGTTAATCGCAACCACACGAGACCGCCGTAGTTTGGATTCTCTTTCCAAAACGGCTCAAATGTGTCGTAGTTGTGGTAGATGGTTTCTGTTTACACTTTCATGCAACCTTATTCGTCAAAATATTTTCACAAATATACTTAACGCATTCGATAAAACCATGTCTATTGTTCTTACGCATCTATTTTATCGTCATTGTACTATATCTACTTTTAGCACTGATATCTTATAACTTACCGTAAAAGTTCGTTAAACTTTTTAACTTTAGCTCAAAGGAGTGCATATCATTGTCTGATAATCATGACGAGCCTGCTGGTCACCTGTGATAATCGAAAAGTGCTGCAAAAGTTATTTTCGCAGTATTGGGTCACATGATCAGACTACGACTTGACGATTAGATAATGCTGAAACAAAACTGTACAGTAGCGAGCATCTATATTTGATACGGGGTCTTCGGTAAAACCCGAAGCGTTTGTCATAAACTAGTGCTACGATAAGTTTATATTGAGCTTTTTATTGGCCTTTCAATTCACGTAAGAACATCATGTGACAAGACAATAACCAAACTATCATGACTGCGTCAGAGAAATAAAGAAATTCCAATCTACGGCGGCTTTTCGTTTTTGAGCTTTTAAGAGCTTGTAATGACATTTCCACATATTTGGCACCTACTACACAACAGAGTAAGACATGATGAATCTTTTGGTACCAAATAACTCTAATGAGAATTTTTTGCAAGTCAACCTTTAAAGATGTGGTTGCGTCAAAAAATTCGATTTAATGAAATTAAGACCCATAAAAGGCTAAAACATCAGCTACAATTTGATGCCATTTTTGTCTTTGTAGACCAACCCTGTCCAGAGATATATGCGTTTGAATGAGGTCCTCTTTTAAAAAGCTCACGTTCCATCGGGTGCTTCTTTCGTGACGTCACAAGCAATATATCTGAAAAGAAACCACGAGCGATAAATATGAGGTCGCTCCCTTAGCCAATCATCAGCGCGAAATTTTTATATAGGCCGTAATAAATGTTATCACTCGTAAAACGTGTTGTCTGTGATCTCAAATTTAGGGATTTTACTCTATTATTAAATCGCATTGACGTCAATATTTACAAAATTGATCAACATCGTTACTTAATGAGTTACTCGATCGACACGTTTTATTGGCGAACAACATACATGTAATAATGTTATTGTAAAATTGCTGTAAAGTTACTGCGAAGGTGACTCTGAGTTTTCTTGGCACCAGGTGGTTAAAGTTCTACGGAGGAAGCTCGGAGAATGGAGGTAAATTTATCTTTTACTTTGAGTCTTCTATAGAGTTTCCTGTTGAGTTTACATTCAGATTATATTTCCCTGTTTGAGGCTAAAATGTAATTTCCTGCGCGTGCGAGATACGTATGTACAATAAGTTCTTGACAGGCTTCTTTTTAATCTTTAGCATCTAGCTATACAATGGCTTAGATTGATGAATATACTAAAGGTAATGTTTTAGTACTCATTAATACATGTACTAATTGTTAAATTTGTAATTTTTTGCTATCACTAATCATCGTTTTATATTTTTTTATCGGTTCACCTAGCTACATTCGCTTCAAATTTTCTGTGGCATCTTTATCTAGTAAATTACATTTATGATTTGACATTAGATGTTCACTTTTACTTGTAGAAAGTGAAGAAAATCGATTGATCAATGCAAATCTTTGATTTCCAGAACCAAAGCTTCGAATCGTTGGCTTGGCGTACTTGTGCCTTTGTTAAACGTTTATTCGTTTTTAAAATTACACTCGCAATCTATTTAACTCCCAATTTGGAAGCTGTCAATAGATACGTTTTAGAATGACGTATCTATAAATGACATATATTTATTGCTTTTGTTTTACTGATTACAGAATGTTTATGTCGTCCCACCAGCCGAAGAAGCTTTGTCAGTGTGGAAACTGCCATAAAGGGGAAAGAGAGACTTAAACGTGTGTTGCATAAACCATGATGTTTTGTTTGAGTTTGTTGCAGTAGATGAATTTGTCTTATTGTATCAGCTAAAACTATGTGAGTGGCCACGACTTGATGAATATTTTTTAATAAAAGCTTTATGCCGAGATGAAAATATTTTTGCTTGTAAAAATTATATAATAAAATAATATTCTTGAGGATAATGCAAAACATGATTTGCATAATTTTGTAGTGAATTGGATATGGTATACGGATGTCCGCAGAACTGGAGAATGTGAGTTCAAATCCAGTTTGCAGCAGACTTCTTATTCTTAAAACTCTATCCCTATTTATATTCTTTTCAAAGACGCGGCTTGCTTATTTCACTTCGGTAGTATTCGGTAAGAATACTACTAGTAAGAAACTAGTACGTAGACGGTGTAGGCAATGATATACAGCCCCGCCCCAAGGATAGGCGACGGACATAATGTGGGCGGGACTTATGGGAGGCTGTATATCGTTAGTATGGGTAGCTGCGGAACTGTGCTGATACAAAGACCTCGTTCTACATAGTTAGCTTGACAGAATTACCGTAGACCGGTAGAATTGGTAGTCGGTACCCAAATGTTTACACAACATTTGGAGAAAGTGAGTAGAACAAAGTGTCAATTTTCGTTATTTGAGGCCTTTGAAACATAATAATATGCATCTGTAGCTGGATTTAAAATTTTATTCTAGCCAACATGAGCAAATACAAAATAAGATATATGCCAATAGAGCCGCGTAAGACTAGACTTTTATCGCAAATAGCCGATGTGAATACGAGAGATAGAGACAGGTTGTATAACGCGTGACATCATTTTGGGCAAGTCTGGGCACGTTTTTGTGGCCTGAGCGTTTTTACCGCGATCAGACTTTTTTGATTTTAATCTTCAAATATCTTTGCAATGAGATCGCGTAACACAACAAACAACATATCAACTGATAGAGAAAAAAAATGCTTTCTTTTAAGATCAACTCAAATTTGATGCAACCACATTTTTAAGCAACTTGTTAGGGCTGTAGGCCTGAGCGGCTGGCGGGGTGGGTTCGGGAGGGGTGCAACGCCCTCCTGAATATCGACAATCTTTTACAGAACACACATAAGAAACCCTATCTGAGAGCAGTTTTAATTGTATTATTGCAACTTATACAAGCAAGCATAATACTAAAAAAATTTCTCAAAAATCATGAAGATTGCTGTGTATCACCTTTCGTAAACTTATTGAATTCAGGTCATGTGGTATGTAAACTTGTGCCAGGGGTAAGAAAGAAAATTATTATGATTATTGATTAAGATTTGATAATGAACTCTAAACAGTGAATCTATAAATAAAAGACTAAAGATTATTTAAAATTGAATATTAGAAGGTTTGTGATTCTGCTGAGAAGAAATAATGTTGGAACAATGAAACTAATTTAAGCTATCTAGATCTATAATAAGAGCACCAGTCGTTGAGTGACTCAGTTCAATGTGATATCAGAGTTCTTTCCTGAAGATTATATAATTTGAAGATGGTAGAATTTGAATTTAACAAAGTTAGAGATTCTCCTCACACCTTGTGTGATCAGGTTAGGTGCTAATGGCACTACCCTTACCCATGAATAAATAGGTTCAACGAGTGAGCATGAAATAAAAACTATACAAAAAATATTTCCATGCACATATAGATAATAACATAGCTCACTAAACAAACAAATTATAGACATATAATACGTGACTAGAACTTGTCAAGCAGATATTAAAAAAAGAAAGACACAAAATGACGAAAAGTTTTAGTCGGCTGTTACATGTACGCAGCCTCAGAAAATCCTGAGTTGATTTCCATGCAATGAAGTAGATGTTTTCACATAAAAATAGTGTAAAAAAATTAGCAAGCATACTCGATATATGAGCAATAAGAAGAAAGTTCACGGCAAATTTTGTTTTTTTTTAAAAGTTTCAAGATAGTTCTAAACGCGTCTGCCTCGCGCAGCGTCGATATAACAAAGAAAACATTTCAAATATTATTTGCAAGTTGTAATCAGTCAAGTGACTATCGTCCCAATATTTCGTAAAACTGCAATAAGGCTAGTAAAGTAGAGTTGCACAATGATCGCGTTAATTAAACGAATAACGCAACTAATACAAATAAACGATTAACTGAGTTGGGCCAATTAATCTTCAATTAAAATGCAACCGAGGTGATGATCTTGATGTGGTTCCTTTCCTTTGTACTGTTTAGTACCATACGTTATACTAACGTAGCAGGTTACTACCATTTAATTTACTAACAAATATTATGACAAGCAACACTTTCTTACCAATAAATTAAACCACAATTATTTTGCACTCGACTATGAAAACACAGTGAGTCGCTAACATTAAACTTGTTTATACAATACAATGCACAAGCCCCGTGCCGATCTAGCTATAAGCGGCCATGTTGTTAGTTGTTTGAACATGATTCTAGGTAGCAGCAACAAAAGTGATTTCAGTATTATTTAATATCTTACAGTTTATTTTTGTTTATTTTTTAAAAACTTCATTAAGTAAATTATACATGTATTTTTATTTTTCAAAAAAATCACAATCATATTTCAGCTTGAGAATATTAGTGATCTAAGATTGACACTTTATTGGAACATGAAAGCAGAAATATGTCTTCCACCCTAGGTAGCGCATTTCTGTAAGTTGTTGGAAGCATAAACAAAAAAGTGAAGTGCAGTATATGCCAGAAAGAATTTGCTTACCACCACAGCGCATCATCATTAAGATATATTTTAACTAATTCTCATCCTACCGCGCAGAAATCATCACCAGCTGTCGCAGACAATAACTAATACTACTGACTACCGGCACTGCTGTCCCATGTGAGCGACTATTCTCTAAAGCTGGCAATATCGTATGTAGGAAGAGGGCATCTCTTTATTCAGATAATGTGAATAAACTGTGCTGTCTCAACTCTTGGCTCTAGACTTTCATAGACAGTTTTCATACTCATATTAATTATTACATTTTAACTTATGTACATTGTACATAACATGTATTACTGCTAACAATTGTTTAAAATATAATTAATCTATATGTAGCTGTATTATTTGTTTTTGAATATGCAGGTTTTTTGCAAGATTAATTCTAAGATTAATCGAAGATGAACTGGTTAAGACCAGTTATTAATCGCGATCAATTTTTTTAATCGTTGTGCAGCTCTATAGTAAAGCCAACCAAGAATTATTCTACACGATCCCGTAAGTAATTGGCTTTCCATAATTATCAAAGTATTCATCTCAAGTATAAGCGAATGTTTTGAAAGTCCAGAATTTATGGTAGTCGTCAAAATAAAAACTCTTCGTCAGTTCAACAGAGTCTAGCGCATATAAACCTAATCATTATCATTAAATATGTGAATCCAGAACAGACAAAACCGAAACTTCTGTTTTCTGTTCCTTTCTCAGCAGTAAAAAATTGTGTCGAAATGGATTCGCTAAGTTTGCAACCACTAGTAATATTCTGAAAACGGGCTCTGCACGAAACGTTCGCACCTTTCGCCCGATAATTGTCGACACTAAGCAACAAGAAAATACACCGGCTGTTCCAGTGTCGTATAGGGACAGGCGTACAGGGACAGTGTCTTATACGATACTGGGCCGTTCTGGGTGCCGAAATTTTGCCTCTGCACAGCAGAGGCTGCCTCATAGAACAATACGGCCCTGAAGAATAGTATATGCTGAATTCTAGTTAAACCTAGTCTAATGATTACTCATCGTCATCGAAGAGGTCCTGTAGCTGTGTATTGTTAAGGAATGTTAGTCTTTTTCATATCACCGTCCATCACGATGCCCAGTATTAAATTGCCCTTGTAATAGATAGTTAGTAATGCTTATCCCACTTTTACTTTCATTTTTCTACAACTTGTATGACAACAGGTTATGTAACAACAACATCACTTGTATGACAACAAGTTATGCAATAACAAAAACACTTGCATAACAACAACATCACTTGTATAACAACAAATTAAGTAACAACAACGCTTGTATAATAACAAGCTATATAACAATATCACCTGTATAACAACCAATTATGTAACAACATCACTTGTATAATAACAAATTATGTAACAATATCACTTGTATAACAACAAGCTATATAACAACATCACTTGTATAACAACAAGTGATGTTGTTATAACATCACTTGTATAACATCACTTGTATAACAACAAGAACCTTCCATTGTTTGAAGGTCTGACCCAAAGAGGTAAATTAAAATTTTGTTTTGATATGAATGTAGATATCGAAAAGTTATTTCAATATAAATATTGCAGAATGCTCGTGTCACACCTCTGATGGTTGCTGTCTGTGCACAAGCTCCGCTATAATATATGAGGCTCCAAAAATATTTCAAAGAAATGCGCAGTTGCACTGCTGAGCTATACACTTACTGTTCTGTAAACTACTATGAAATACCATACTTTTGGATATTGTGAGTTGACAATTGCATTTTAAGAACGTTGGCTGTAGGTGGAAAACCCTTCTATTCAAACATTGCATAGCCCCTCTGCATTACACCTTTTAGAGGATAATGGAATTTTATGTTGAGGGTCTTCAATTAATCACTGCTTGTGCGTGTATCTTGCATGGCTCCTAATGAAGCTAGTGCGCCATAATTAAAAACATTCGGCAGCGGTTCGTTCGACAGCGGTTCATTCGGCAGCAGTTCTTGTGTAAATTAATCAAATGCCAGCATCCAAGCATTTATTAAAGCTCAGATGCTTTAATATTCTGAACCGTTTTTTAAAATGCCAATCTCACATCGATCTTTTTTAAGCAATACATGCTTAGGGAACTCATGAGCAACACATGCTTAGGGAACACATGAGCAACACATGCTTAGGGAACACATGAGCAACACATGCTTAGGGAACACATGAGCAACACATGCTTAGGGAACACATGAGCAACACATGCTTAGGGAACACATGAGCAACACATGCTTAGGGAACACATGAGCAACACATGCTTAGGGAACACATGAGCAACACATGCTTAGGAAACACATGAGCAACACATGCTTAGGGAACACATGAGCAACCCTTGCTTAGGGAGCACATGAGCAACACATGCTTAGGAAACACATGAGCAACACATGCTTAGGGAACACATGAGCAACCCTTGCTTAGGGGAGCACATGCGCAACACATGCTTGGGGAACACATGAGCAACACATACTTAGGGAATACATGAGCAACACATGCTTAGGGAACACATGAGCAACATATGCTTAGGGATGTGTTGCTTATTCCAAATGTCAGCCAGATCAGTTTTATTAAATGCTTCTGGCCTATTACTCAAAATTTCATAGCTTTCTGTTCATATAATGTTTACTGTCGTTCATCATTTGATTGGTAGCTGCTTGCAAAATACCGAGTTTGTTTGCAATTTGCTGTAGCAAAAATATTTTTCACTTATCATTTGCTGTTTCAATCTGAGCTTACCAGTTTCAATTTCCGTGATATATTACTTTAGCATTGAGTTTGGTTCAGCCATAAAGTTTGAATGGACCAATTAATCATTATTAGGTTTTATAAAAAAGTCATGCTGTTTTTTATTACGCAAAAATGACTAGCATTTTTGCTACTGGTAGGATATTGGGATGTGTTTAGGGAAGATAATTCCATTATATGAGGAATCGAAAATGTTTTTCGATTCCTCTTTCACGTCATAGTTTGTAAAATAAATGAATTATGTTTGTCAGTGGATTATTTTGGGATTTGAATCCGGTCTCTCAATTTTATCTTCCTTTCATCATAGCTATCTATTTGTCCCTTCATTTTTGGTATTCATTATAGACTGGTAAGCCGGTGGCACTCTTTAAGCACCACACCTCGGCCATCACATCTGTGGCCTGGCATCCAACAGACGGCTCTGTGTTTGGCGCATCTGGTGCTGACAATCAAATCACCCTGTGGGATTTAGCTGTAAGTTTTCTGCCTATGTGCCTAAGTTGGAGCAGGACTCACTATTTACAGTGTTTGTATTTGGTTATGTTCTGCTGACACACAGGATGTGTGTCAGCAATGATGCCTCATTTTTTAGACATCTTTCCTCTACTTTATTGCTTGTAATCATCTCCTTTCATAGACATATTTACCATACCTTATTGCTTGTAATCATCTCCTTTCATAGACATATTTACCGTACCTTATTGCTTGTAATCATCTCCTTTCATAGACATATTTACCATACTTTATTGCTTGTAATCATCTCCTTTCATAGACATCTTTACCATACCTTATTGCTTGTAATCATCTCCTTTCATAGACATCTTTACCGTACCTTATTGCTTGTAATCATCTCCTTTCATAGACATCTTTACCGTACCTTATTGCTTGTAATCATCTCCTTTCATAGACATCTTTACCGTACCTTATTGCTTGTAATCATCTCCTTTCATAGACATCTTTACCGTACCTTATTGCTTGTAATCATCTCCTTTCATAGACATCTTTACCATACCTTATTGCTTGTAATCATCTCCTTTCATAGACATCTTTACCGTACCTTATTGCTTGTAATCATCTCCTTTCATAGACATATTTACCGTACCTTATTGCTTGTAATCATCTCCTTTCATAGACATATTTACCATACCTTATTGCTTGTAATCATCTCCTTTCATAGACATCTTTACCGTACCTTATTGCTTGTAATCATCTCCTTTCATAGACATCTTTACCATACCTTATTGCTTGTAATCATTTCCTTTCATAGACATCTTTACCGTACCTTATTGCTTGTAATCATCTCCTTTCATAGACATCTTTACCGTACCTTATTGCTTGTAATCATTTCCTTTCATAGACATCTTTACCGTACCTTATTGCTTGTAATCATCTCCTTTCATAGACATCTTTACCGTACCTTATTGCTTGTAATCATCTCCTTTCATAGACATCTTTACCGTACCTTATTGCTTGTAATCATTTCCTTTCATAGACATCTTTACCGTACCTTATTGCTTGTAATCATCTCCTTTCATAGACATCTTTACCGTACCTTATTGCTTGTAATCATCTCCTTTCATAGACATATTTACCGTACCTTATTGCTTGTAATCATCTCCTTTCATAGACATATTTACCATACTTTATTGCTTGTAATCATCTCCTTTCATAGACATCTTTACCGTACCTTATTGCTTGTAATCATCTCCTTTCATAGACATATTTACCGTACCTTATTGCTTGTAATCATCTCCTTTCATAGACATATTTACCGTACCTTATTGCTTGTAATCATTTCCTTTCATAGACATCTTTACCGTACCTTATTGCTTGTAATCATCTCCTTTCATAGACATATTTACCGTACCTTATTGCTTGTAATCATCTCCTTTCATAGACATCTTTACCGTACCTTATTGCTTGTAATCATCTCCTTTCATAGACATCTTTACCGTACCTTATTGCTTGTAATCATCTCCTTTCATAGACATATTTACCATACTTTATTGCTTGTAATCATCTCCTTTCATAGACATCTTTACCGTACCTTATTGCTTGTAATCATCTCCTTTCATAGACATCTTTACCGTACCTTATTGCTTGTAATCATCTCCTTTCATAGCCTTATTTACCATACCTTATTGCTTGTAATCATCTCCTTTCATAGACATCTTTACCGTACCTTATTGCTTGTAATCATCTCCTTTCATAGACATCTTTACCGTACCTTATTGCTTGTAATCATCTCCTTTCATAGACATCTTTACCGTACCTTATTGCTTGTAATCATCTCCTTTCATAGACATATTTACCGTACCTTATTGCTTGTAATCATCTCCTTTCATAGACATCTTTACCGTACCTTATTGCTTGTAATCATTTCCTTTCATAGACATCTTTACCGTACCTTATTGCTTGTAATCATCTCCTTTCATAGACATCTTTACCGTACCTTATTGCTTGTAATCATTTCCTTTCATAGACATCTTTACCGTACCTTATTGCTTGTAATCATCTCCTTTCATAGACATCTTTACCGTACCTTATTGCTTGTAATCATCTCCTTTCATAGACATCTTTACCATACCTTATTGCTTGTAATCATCTCCTTTCATAGACATATTTACCATACCTTATTGCTTGTAATCATCTCCTTTCATAGACATATTTACCATACCTTATTGCTTGTAATCATCTCCTTTCATAGACATCTTTACCATACCTTATTGCTTGTAATCATCTCCTTTCATAGACATATTTACCATACTTTATTGCTTGTAATCATCTCCTTTCATAGACATCTTTACCGTACCTTATACCGTACCTTATTGCTTGTAATCATCTCCTTTCATAGACATCTTTACCGTACCTTATTGCTTGTAATCATCTCCTTTCATAGACATCTTTACCATACCTTATTGCTTGTAATCATCTCCTTTCATAGACATCTTTACCGTACCTTATTGCTTGTAATCATCTCCTTTCATAGACATCTTTACCGTACCTTATTGCTTGTAATCATCTCCTTTCATAGACATCTTTACCGTACCTTATTGCTTGTAATCATCTCCTTTCATAGACATCTTTACCGTACCTTATTGCTTGTAATCATCTCCTTTCATAGACATCTTTACCGTACCTTATTGCTTGTAATCATCTCCTTTCATAGACATCTTTACCGTACCTTATTGCTTGTAATCATCTCCTTTCATAGACATATTTACCATACTTTATTGCTTGTAATCATCTCCTTTCATAGACATCTTTACCGTACCTTATTGCTTGTAATCATCTCCTTTCATAGCCTTATTTACCGTACCTTATTGGATGACTATCTTTTCACGTTGAGGTTTATTGGTCTAAAATACTGTCATTTATCGATTTTGAAATTGACTCAGGGTACGGCAAGTCGCACCCCCAGGGCTGATACGCCCCCCTAAAAGGCCCATTAGATTCGGCCCAAAATCACGTTTTAGGGGGGTTTCAGACCATGGGGCACTGTCAGTGATTTTGCTACTGGGGGGGGGGGGGGGGGTTCCACAACCAAGCCAGTAAAAGTGCCCATGCTCATTAAGGTTTTATTCAGCCAAAGTAATACCAGAAATTGCACCGAAAATCCAGTCTTCATTTTAATGCAGATTGCTGCTGCTTGCTTGCTGACGGGAAAGGAAGGTAGAAGAGACATTCGACACTGCATTGTCTTAGCAACCCTTTAGCAATATACTCAGAATGAATGATATATTTATTTCATTGGTATTCATTGTTTTCCTTTGTAAATAAAAATGATATTCTTATGGTTGATGTTTGGAATAAGTTTTATTAACCATTTTGCAGGCATAGCGACATTTTGCCGTTTTGCGATACCAACATTAGTGGGCAGAGCGACTATTATGTCGCCACACGAACGGTTTTTATAAATAGATTTATGGTTGGCTAATTGCCTTTTTTTGTTTAATTTTTTTACCAATAGTAAACTAAAATATATTGGTCTCTGTTAACAACAAAAAATAATTCGTTTGCAGAAGAAAAAACGATCGTTTCTGCGATATTAAACAAACGAAAAATCCGAAATAAAAACGTATTTAAATAAAATTGGGAAGTTTGTTTGTAGCTTGTTTCTGCTTTATTAATGCATCAATCATATTAGATGTTTAGCGGGACGTGGAACCTGGGTGCCCTCTAGGGAACTCCCAGTGTTCAAGGGGTGTATTTCAAATTGACCAACCAGGTGATTGGGGTACAATATCCAAATTCAAATTGACCAACCAGGTTATTGGGGGTACAATATCCAAGTCTGGCCCTATCCAGGTGGGTGTTTCTTTCAGAGTATCAGCCCTGGGGCCGCACCCTGCGGATTTCTGATACTGCGCAGTTCATTTGCTGGTTGCATGGCAACTATTAACAGTAATTAGATACTTTGTTTAGCTGCGTTCTCCACAAAATTCTCTACACGATACAACCTATTTGAAATCCTGTATCGCCAAATTGAGTGGTTCTATACGTTTCCAAAATCGGTTATAGAAAATGAAGGCAAAGGTTTTTTGAAGCGAATTATCCCATTTGATTTTTCTTTTTGCCGTGAAATGAGTTACACGATCAATATGAATTTCGTTATGTGAAAATTCTAGGAGTTTCTGATTCTGCTTATCCAATCGAAAGATTGGGTACAAAGGCAAGTGCACACTTGTTTTAGCAAAACTTGTGATCAACCGATCTCACTGGCAAGTTACCCTTATCTAACTATTGTTTTTTCATAGGCTCTTTTGGTTTCGAAAGTTTCCCAGTAAGTATCGGATATAGAAACGATTTTTTTAAATAGCTTTCAAATAGCCTTTTAGCTTTGATATTGTACAAACTTTCAAACAACTTGCCCTCTCTAAGCTTCGAGGAATACAAAAGAGTTTTGAGCACACAACCTCTACAATCCTTCTCATAACTCCTCGTGCATGATGGGAACATGTCCTCTTAAATGCAAAATAATGAGGCTACTATGATGACAAGGTTTCAGCACTCACTATGATGGACATGGCTAACATGAGAGGTCACAAACATGTGTATTTTTTTGTTGTTAGAGCTAATAATTTCCTGCATTTTAGGGGCAATTTAGAAATTATTACTCTAAACCATTTTTTCCATTTTATGGAATGGAACAATTTAGCAAGGTTTGTTATTTTATTTATATATCATCGAAAAAGAAATTTTGCGCTGAATAAAATGCATTTTTCTTTTTGAAGATATACTAATTACTTCTCAGGCTATAAAAGATTATATACTGTACATGATTCTCTCTTTCTCACTCGCGTACATGATACACTCTCTCATATACATGATTCTCTCTCTTTCTCACTCGAGTACACGATATGCTCTCTCATATACATGATTCTCTCTTCTCATTCGAGTACATGATACGCTGTCATATACATGATCCTCTCTCTCATCCGAGCACATGATATTCTTGCGTATATGATATACTTTTTCATTTGTGTAAAACCCTGTTATCTACAGGTTGAACAAGATGATGAAGCAGAGCAACTTGATGTGCCACCGCAGTTACTATTTATTCATCAGGGACAGAGTGATATCAAAGAAATACACTGGCACAAGCAGTGCCCAGGGGTCATGATTAGCACTGCCCACAGCGGTTTCAATGTCTTTAGGACTATCAGCGTTTAGCTGTTAAAGCAAGGTGATGTTGAGAAAAAGATTCTTTTCTCTTAGTTTACTGACCATTCTATTCTATTTTTCCTTCACAGCAATGACAAATTTACATAAATTTGAGTTGAGCCATTTGGCTATTACATATGTTGCAACTTTTCATAGATGCTAGGAGTTGCATTTAGAAATGTAAAAATATGACATTTTTGTTTGTGCATCTTTTGACTTCTATTTCAACTCAACAAATGCTGATATTAGTGGAACATTGGTTTATTAATGTGGGTCACTTCTCTATCTCTACCAATAGATTTTTCATGTGAAATATTCTATCCTATCCCTTTCCTTCAATAAGTGGTATGTGAGAGTTTATATCAGATGGTAATAAATGCAACAAAAAAATTTGCTGTCTTATTGCAGTGCCTGATGATGTCTCATGCATAGTAAATTTATATAAGCCTGTTGATCATCTCATCTGTATTCACTTTAGTGGTTGATTATTTGCCAGCATTAACTTTGGACAAACCATAATGGTGGAAATCATTTTCTATTTTACTGTGTATTCTATGGACAATGCATTGGCCATTCTTGTATAAAAGTGTCTAAAATGGAGTTTCATTTCATTAGAATTGGCTCTGGGCAAACAAAGTACGAAGACTATGCTATTTTTTACTGTAATTAACTTCGGTTAGTTCACTCCTTCACTAGATTTTTCAATAAATGGTTTACATTATTTTCAACTATAAGCATTAGAATAGTTGTTATATGACGTACAACAATAGCAACTCACAGCAATCATAAATTTCAAATAATTCAATACTATCTACGGCTGTAAAATATAATATTAGCTGTGTGAGAACGTAATATACAGTAAATACAGTCAAAGATTCTCTTGCAGTATTGTAGAATCTCACAGAGATAGCACCTTGTTCAACGAAGCACACAACACGATAGCGATGCTAGTTGCGATTATAAAGAAAAAGAGGACAAAATAGGCCTCATAGTTGCACCCAGTAGGCTTCCGAGTGCTCCAGTTGGCTCATTCTACTCTTTAGTTTCCTCTCAAACTGTTTGCCCTGAAACATGTGCTTGGTAATGTAGTGAACACTTAAATACTTGTTGTGGATAAAGATAATGAACGGAAGGTGTGGAGTATTAATAGCTTGGCAGGTTCAATGTCTTTATCAAACCAATGCACGACAATTAATTGACTTGCTTGGTCTCACTCTCAAAAGAGTGTGAGACTTTGACACTCTTTTGAAGCCTAACTAGTACTAGCTAGGGTGATGTGAAGACTAACTATTACTAGCTAGGGTGATGTGAAGCCTAACTAGTACTACCTAGGGTGATGTGAAGACTAACTAGTACTAGCTAGGGTGATGTGAAGACTAACTAGTACTAGTTAGGGTGATATGAAGACTAACTAGTACTAGCTAGGGTGATGTGAAAACTAACTAGTACCAGCTAGGGTGATGTGAAGACTAACTAGTACCAGCTAGGGTGATGTGAAGACTAGCTAGGGTGATGTGAAGACTAACTGGTACTAGCTAGGGTGATGTGAAGACTAACTAGTACCAGCTAGGGTGATGTGAAGACTAGCTAGTACTAGCTAGGGTGATGTGAAGACTAACTGGTACTAGCTAGGGTGATGTGAAGACTAACTAGTACCAGCTAGGGTGATGTGAAGACTAGCTAGTACTAGCTAGGGTGATGTGAAGACTAACTAGTACCAGCTAGGGTGATGTGAAGATTAACTAGTACCAGCTAGGGTGATGTGAAGACTAACTAGTACTAGCTAGGGTGATATGAAGACTAACTAGTACTAGCTAGGGTGATGTGAAGACTAACTAGCACTATTTTTTTCAAGTGTGTATTTTGTTTCAGTAAGAGAGATAAAATGTTTGTATATATGCTCCTAAAAAACTTGCTGACTGAAAAATACATAAATAAAAATTTAAAACTACAAAAATCATATTACTTGGTAAAAATATGATTAAGATACAACATACACTTAGATCTAAAACTGGTTGTGTAGGTTCACTCTAAATTTTATCGCAGACAGAGATTTTGAGGGTAACTTTGTCAAAACTAAGATTGGTGTGGCTATGATAATATTAAAGTATTTACACTTGTACAATATTGTGCACCAAAAAGTTGTCAAGCTACTGCTGGCCTAAGGAACTCCATCATTCTCTATGTGTAAGTCATTAGGCTATGTTGAAATTACCTCCATCTATCTCTATGTGTAAGTCATTAGGCTATGTTGAAATTACCTCCATCTATCTCTATGTGAAAGTCAGGCTATGTTGAAATTACCTTCATCTATTTCTATGTATAAGTCATCGGCAGCTTCAAAGGGACAAGTCCAACAGCATTTGAAAATGCAGCTGAAAACTAAACTGACCATTCCATAGAGTTAGTCATGAAGTGAAGTTTCAACACTGTTAATAGTTGAGGTAAGAAATACCAATGTTCTCATGTTAAACAAAAAGTATTTGCTATTTTTGTTTGCAACATCTAGTAATGATTTTCAAAATTAGACGGAAAGAAATTATGCAAAGATGAATTTTTAGCTAGAGTAAGCTTTTGCAAAATACATGGCAACCAGCACAATTCATAACACTATTCGATGCCATACTCTCCTGACTCACTTCTTTTTCTTTTCTATTTGCTGCCATTTTTTCCCCTTCACCGGTCTCTCTGAAATAGGCCAGAGTTATGTATGAGGAGTTGCTGTTGCATTAAATACCGATAGCATTAGACAGCATGATGAAACCAACTGTCATGTTGTAGAAGCTTGCGCAATCAATGGGGCTTGTTGAGAGTGTTAAATTAACAACAAGATACAAGCGCAAAAATCTTCGTTATCTTGCATGATGTCGTTCCCGACTCTGTCGTGCCTTTCCTAGAGTCCTTCAAGGCTGCAAACAGCTACATTCTCAATTACAACAAAACTAAGGCTATACAGTATATTCGCAGAGAACAACAGCGGAGTTTGAGGAGGAAAACAATACGATATATTAGTATTCATTCATAAGATATAACTATGTAAAAAACTAGGATACCATAAATGAAAATGTAATCGATGGGCATCAAGACAAATTATTTGCAGAAAAGTAATCATTAGTTACGGAGATATAATAATTAGTTACAGAGGTATAATAATTAGTTACAGAGGTATAATAATTAGTTACAGAGAGATAATAATTAGTTACAGAGATATAATAATTAGTTACAGAGATATAATAATTAGTTATAGAGATATAATAATTAGTTACAGAGGTATAATAATTAGTTACAGAGGTATAATAATTAGTTATAGAGATATAATAATTAGTTACAGAGAGATAATAATTAGTTACAGAGAGATAATAATTAGTTACAGAGGTATAATAATTAGTTACAGAGGTATAATAATTAGTTACAGAGGTATAATAATTAGTTACAGAGAGATAATAATTAGTTACAGAGATATAATAATTAGTTACAGAGGTATAATAATTAGTTATAGAGATATAATAATTAGTTACAGAGATATAATAATTAGTTACAGAGGTATAATAATTAGTTATAGAGATATAATAATTAGTTAAAGAGAGATAATAATTAGTTACAGAGATATAATAATTAGTTACAGAGGTATAATAATTAGTTACAGAGATATAATAATTAGTTATAGAGATATAATAACTAGAAATTCCCCTGCCATACAGCCCACGACCAAAGTGATAATGGAAAAAGAAAGGGTACTGCTGGTTGAGAAATGCAATATTAGCAGTCAAATGGCAGTGCAATGCAATAGGAGAACTGCAATGGTAGCTGTAATGTACTGGGTGTTTTTATGTACAACAAACAGCAATAATGAAAGAAAAAGATTATATGTTTATATCTCTCCCCGCAATAGGAGAAATGCAATATTAGAAGTAAAATGCACTGATATTATTAGAATAACCAATATTATTAATACAGTAATACAGAAATAATAGAAAACCAATGCACAATTTTGTTTACCTTTCAAAACGTCATAGGTAACAATATCGAGAAGTTGTGATATTTATATAGATTTTTAGAAAATCTATTTAACAAAATTATTTAAAAAAAAATAATAACAGTAACATATCGCCCAACATCGATCACTATATACTTCGATCTTGTAAATTCGAATGCTTATTCTTTTAATTAAATCTTATAAAATCGAATAATTATTCTTATAATTAAATCTTATAAAATCGAATAATCTATATATATATTTCTCAAAGTCTGTCCGTGTGTTCATCAGAAATCCGGCTATAGATCTTAAAATCTTGGAATAAATATTTCATACGGAAGAGGATTCAATCTCGGATCAAGCCATTCACCAGTCATACGCCTTGACCACTAGACTACGGAAGTCGAATTGCTAGCCTGCCAATATAAGTCATTATATCAGAGCAATACCTAACTGCTCTACGTATGACGCGGGTCATAGCATAACGTCACGAGAAGCTGTTCGCTTACTTTATTAAACTGCCTAATAGCAAAATTCTCACTACTCCTCATTGTTTATAAGACAAAAATCTTTTCTCATGATATGTAGTTTGAAAGTTAAAATGGCAAATGTTGTTATATGTTAAATACAAATCAACTTTTTGTCCAAATACTCTTCTATTACAGGGGCAACGCCGGGTGGCACAGCTAGTTATTCTTATAATTAAATATTGTAATAATCTCATAAGAATCGTTAGAAAAAATATCATCATTTTCTTTACTATCGCTGCTTTGGACATCGGTTGGAATACCAAAGTACTCATAAGTGTCCAAAATGTCAGTTACTTTGAAATCGGCAAAAAAGAAATGATTACTTTTCAGTACTTCTACGTTAATTACAGAAACCTTCGGCAATTGAACAATGCTATAAACTGGTGAAATGTGCAGATTTTTTTCGTGAAATGCACACGACTTAATGGTTCTCTTCTCTGTCGCTCGGCGTTTCGTTTGCCGGTCTTAATTTTCATAAAAATAAGGCTTGTCAAGTTTTAATAACGATTTTAGGCCGAATTAATCTGTCTATTTATGTATAATCCGATCAGATGGGTAAGGTTTAGGAAATTTTCTACAAATAATAAAGACTTGGTAACATATTTAAATAGGTTTGTATGTGTTTTGTATCGTTATTATACTTAAACGACTTCATTGGGAAATGGTTAAATTTGTTGATGACATTTCGGTACAAGGGTTTGCGACGGCCGTTGATGAATAATGTTCGTGAGTTGTGTGCACATATGCATTTATCATAAATCTCCCAAACAATCGCTTCGCTCGTGTTTGGTCGTGGGATTATTAGTTATTACTAATAGAGGTAATACTAATAGAGCTTTTTATGGTCTTAACTGAAACTCGTGGTTTCCATAAATGGTCAAAAACAATAAAATCATGTTTTTACCTGCACTATTGGTTGGACAATTAAATTAAGTAGTACTTACAAATCTTTTAGAACAGGATTCAGCCTAATCAACGACGATTCATTTCAATCATTTCATGTTTATATTGTACAATTTTACTTTTAACATGAGTTTACTGTAAGAGAGCTTCACACTAGGATATCGCGTGTAATATGTGTGTAATAGACTGTCATCCTAATAATATTTAGAAATTGGGGAGACTAACAGATCTCACCTGTCTCTACAGGATAGGGCTATATTTGATCCTTGCAGTAGACCATTCCTGGGTGTAGCCCGATCACTGCAGGTAGCCTTAATGTTAGTACCTTAACGAACAAGACAACTTATTTGTTATTTGAGCAAATCATATATGTAATTGAGCTGACAAACAGAGTATTAATGGAACAAATGAGCGGAGGTTCCGGAGCAAAGCCTGAGGTCATCATACGTGAGGACAATAATTATTCAGTTTAGTTTGAGTGCTAAAGCAGGGTAATGGCTGTATTTGATTAAAACTTCATGATTATTTAAATATGAATACTACTGAAAATGTAAATTAAGAAAAACACATTACTTTTTTTCACTTGAAACAAAAAAGTTTATTAAACTGGTCAATGGTTAGCCAGGCTCCAGGATAATAATTTGTAAAAAGTGGTCGTTTGCCATCGGTGTATGCTGATTGCCCTCAGCTGCTGATTGCCCTGAACCCAGACTAAACATTACCAAACCTTAAATAAATTACACTAAATTTTAATATATCCTTCTCATCCCTCAAAGTCTGACAGTGAATAAAGCAATAGTAACTCACTCTAGTCTAAAGACAAGGATTGTCTTAATGAATGCTTTTCCTTCTCCGCTCATCTATTAGCTTCTACTACAAACCAACCTTTTTTGGTTTTACTTCCTTTGGATGCCAACTTTTTGTCAATCTTTATCGAGGTCTTTTCGAGAACAATACCAAGCTCCTTTACCCGGTCATTAAGCGGTGTGATGTCATTTCCCTCAGACGAAGTAATTGGAGCTTTGTCTATTAGATTACCGTATGAGTCAGGTGGAAGCACCTGTTTAAACCAAATGCCAGCCACTAATATCAGTGATAATATCATTACATATATTAGTTCAAATGAAACTTTTATAGAAACCCACTTGTTCTATAGTTGATGAGGTTGAATCACCCCCTTTTGCTTGTTCATTCTTTGATTGGCCATTCTGTAGCTTTGCTTTCTGGTTATTTTCTGGCAGTTTCATTTGCAGTGACTGTAGGGGTTTGTTTGCTTGTCTGGACAAGGTGTGCATCACTACAACAGATTTAGCTGACTAATTTAACAAAAATTCTCTAACTATTTCTAGATCATTCTAAGCAATTAAATAGTCATCGAACTCGTATAAAGGCTACTACTAGTAGTCTAACTCGCTAGTCACTCTCATCTTTGGTAGGCCTAAAAACCCAGAAAGAGATGACTTAAGACTTATGGTTGGGTAATGCTACGGTGTATGTGTGTCCAAGTATGGTTTCGTTTCAAAGTATGTCCATGCACGGTTTATCTTCAAGGTATGTTGATGTACCGTTTTTATTTTCAAAGTATAATGATGTACTGTTTCCCTTCAAAGTATGTCGGTGTACTGTTTACCTTTAAAGTGTGTCCCCATACAGTTTCTCTTCAAAGTATGTCCCTGTAAGGTTTCCCTTCAAAGTACAATGTATGTCCATGTACTATTTATTTTCAAAGTATGCCCCTGTACGATTTCCCTTCAAAGTATGTCCTTGTACTGTTTATTTTCAAAGTGTGTCCCTTTACCGTTTATTTTCAACTAGCGGAATGCCCGGCGTTGCACCGATATTGAAAACAGCTTATAAAACAGTGACAGGTAATGTATTTGCCTGCCACTTGCCATTAGCCTGGCACATTGCCAATGGCTAATTTGAGTAGGCTAGTAATTTACTAATAAAAGCTGTTGGATCAAGCTTTAATCACGTTAGGTAACGCCTAGAGGTATTTTCACCCGACTATTCAATCACACCACCCAACGAATCTATCAATCTCACGCAGCTCAGTGGTTTAGTGTGTCATCTGGTGAACGGCAAATTTCAAGATCAAAGCTTCTGTGACATGGATTCTTCATTCCAATATTTTAATAGCTATAACCGGACATATCAAAAGGCACATACACACAAACTGTGAGATTTATATATATAGAAGTATGACCCTGAATGGTTTCCCTTCAAAGTATATCCCTGAATGGTTTCCCTTCAATGTATGTCCCTGAATGGTTTCCCTTCAAAGTATATCCCTGAATGGTTTCCCTTCAATGTATGTCCCTGAATGGTTTCCCTTCAATGTATGTCCCTGAATGGTTTCCCTTCAAAGTATGTCCCTGAATGGTTTCCCTTCAAAGTATGTCCCTGCATGGTTTCCCTTCGAAGCATGTCCTTGAATGGTTTCCCTGTACATTTTATCTTGAAAATATGACCCTGTATTAGGGATAGCATTTGTAGTTTAGAAAGGTGTGTTGGACTATCATTGGAGTTGTCTCACCGATAGCAATAGCTATTGAATTATCAATGAGCAGAGTTCACCGATAGTTATCGCGTGACTTGGCAGCTGGTAAAACTATCGTGTTATCAAGAAGATAACTTCACTAGCCAGATGACCACCCGTGCCTGAAAAGATCGACGATTGTGGGAAGCGATGGGAAAAGGAAAAGCTGCAGAAGAAACAACAAAAACTATCTGCAAAACTATCGGTTCATATTCTTTTTTATTATTCGATAATGATATAAAAGCTTCGATGTTTTAATAGGCTAAAAATAATCAACATATTCATATCGAGAAGACAACTATCGACTATTGCAGTCGACTATCGAGCTATCGTGCAACCCTACCCTGTACTGTTAATAAATCATAAACAACTTGTGTGAATGAACAGATTTAAGGAGGCAGCTGGAGTTGTATAATGATTTTGACTAGCATTAAGAAGATGAGCTCCGCAAGCGTTATGTGCATAAAGAAGTCTGGTAAAGTGTAGCGGAACTATACTTCAGCTTTAATAATAACAGCAAATTCTTAAAGTTTACAAGAAATGCTGATTAGTAAATTTGGATGGGAAAAAGTTACACCAATCAAACTCAAAGGAAATACTCACATCTCAAAGAGTAGGACTTGGTGGGTGTCATATCGGAAAGGGTTCTGGGCTTTTGTGAACCGGCACATTTGGCAAGCATAGTGGGAGAAGGCAGAGAGAAACTGCGACGGTGCGCTATACATGAAACAAAATGTGACAGAAAACACACGAAAAAAAGGATAGTACATGTATGTGAAAGCGGGAGTATTCTTAAGGGATTCATCAGATCGGATGCCTATTGAGATTTATTTGTTGCGATTCCATATTACCAGCATTGGCATGACATTGATATGCCTACTTCATAAAACTCATGGCTATTATTCTAGTAATAATCAACAAAACTCTACGATTACCCTGATATGTGATTTTTTCCAATTACGAAGTGGAACATGATGATTTTTTCACCTCAACATATAAACCTTATTTCAACATATGAATTCAACAAAATTTTCACCCGAGTTCAAATTTGGCAGTAGGTGTGCTTATTATGTATGTCAAAATAAGAAAGATGTCGAAATTCTGTTCGCAAAAAATATTTTCCCAACGCCTGGCAGAGACACGATGATCAATTTATCTCAGTTCAGCAATTTTCGTGTGTACAACAGTAATATTTTTCCTTTAAAACAAGTAGCAAAGTTGGAGTTGTGATCCCTTCAAACAGAAGGTCAGTGGTCAGACAGCTTGCTAAAACACAGGCTTTCGGCTTTCTTGCCGATGTAGGTTGAAAATGAGAGCGGCTAAAATTATATTGACAACAAAGCCAAAAACTAATAAGTGGGAAAGTTTTGGTGACAAAATGTTGAAATTCAGTAATATAGTTACAAATACATACTAAAACTTAGCTTTAAGTGTGTGTTTAGTAAGCTAAACTTATTTAAAGTAAATTCAAAGTTTATGTTAAACGTACGTCTGCTTTGAAGGAAAGCACTCTCTATGGTATGTACTGCATAGCGCATTGTAACGTTACATTTTAATGCAAATCATAACCAATAAATACACTACACATATTAAAGTTATTGTAGGTAACTACAGTTACTAAGGTTAACATACTATTTTGTTATTAATTTTTAATATGTACAGTAGGCCTACTTGTATAAAATTTTGATGATTTTCACCAGGGAATGTTTGCATTATATAATTACAATGGTTTCTATACCCCTCCATACGATTTTTTTCACCATACGATGCCAACCCTGGCACGAATCAAAATCGTATCCTGAGGGTGCACTGCACCCTATAATTAGCTACAAGAAAATCACAAGCCCAAAAAATTAACCATAACGGTACGCTAACGCCATTAAAACTCTTAAGACAACTGAAAGGAACTCTGATGGTTTACACCAGAGACAAATGGCTCTGAGCACCACTCACCATCTCGAACAGGTGCCAAGTCACCTCCTAGTTTTCTACTTGGACACGATGCTACAGACGGCTGCGAGTTGCCATCACTGAAACGGGCAGTCCGACCAAAGCTGAATCCAGTTTTGTTTGTTATATCATTTGAGTTAGAAGCTGCGTGTATCGGAGCAATTGGTCTGGCGATAGGCTCACTTTTTGTCAAGAAGAGTTGACCAATGCTAAAGCAAGCAAGGAGCATTGTCAAACTTGAATCATTATATAGCATACCATAAAGTACATGTATGTCTAGATGATCCACTCAAATGATCAGAAACTACTGACACAGCTAACATCAGTCTACTGACACAGCTAACAGCAGTCTACTGACACAGCTGACAGCAGACTACTGACACAGCTGACAGCAGTCTACTGACACAACTGACAGCAGTCTACTGACACAGCTGACAGCAGACTACTGACACAGCTAACAGCAGTCTACTGACACAGCTAACAGCAGTCTACTGACACAACTGACAGCAGTCTACTGACACAGCTGACAGCAAACTACTGACACAGCTGACAGCAGACTACTGACACAGCTGACAGCAGACTACTGACATAGCTAACAGCAGTCTACTGACACAGCTGACATCAGTCTACAAGCCAAGGAAACTACAAATATACCCGTCTAACTACCGCGGAAGCAGATAACACCGACTTTCAACCCCTTAGCTGATAGTTGGCTTTAAATAGTAAAATGACGTGATTCCTGCAAATGCTACTGGCTACACAGAAATAGCAGTTTATATAACTGAGTAAAAACAAGCACCACATTTTTATATTCTAATGCAGCAAATAATGTTTTAATCAATAAGCTTTCCTTCCAATAGTTTCTTAAGTTAGCCTGCTATCAACTCGACATAGCAGTTGCCTGGCAACACATCCACTGAGCGTGGTATGGCTTATAGTAGCCTATTAAACATTGGTCCAACACTCCTCAACTCTTGCAGGCTCATCAGCACCTACTACCCTACAGGATGCTATTATTCGGTGAATGTAACAACTCACAGGCAGAAAATTCCGCGAATAGTTAAAATCCATGAATAATTAGAGTTGTTGGCTGTTAAAAGACATCAAGAGAATAACCACTACATAAAACAAAGAAGTAGTCACCAGGTGTAGTCAGTAAACATAGCTAAGTCTCTAAGGGTTAGAATTGCACTCATTGTCAATGCATCGCAATTCTTTAAGAATTGTTCAAGGTTGTCACAATTTCTTCAAAATTCATCATGTCGTTGTCAAAAGTTGCTCTTGTAGTTTTTCACTGTTAAGCCACCTCCAACAACTTCTAATACTGAAGTTGATGAAATTGACAATGATAAATTTGATTTAAACATTATGGCATGCAGAAGATTTGATTTGCAGATACAAATAAAATACATATAGAATAAAAAAGTCATACATAATGTTAAACACATGCTGTACACGTGTGAAGGTTTTGCACTCTATTGCTAGCTGGATTCACGAATTAATTTATTAGCATGAAAAAATGTGCTCCTCTGTGAATCAAATAGTTTTGATAGATTTAGTAGGCGATATATGTCGTTATATGGGTGAAAATATGCTACTGATATCCATTACAGAGCGACATCATTGAGAGCGGTGGCGCAATTTTATGTGTGCTCAATCGTGAGAGCGAGTAGTTGGCTCTTATTAGTAACCTTACTCAAATTAGCCATTGGCAATGTGCCAGGGTAATAGCAAGTGACAGGCAACTACATTATCTCTCATTGTTTATAAGCTGATTTTAATACCCGTGCAACGCCGGGCATTACGCTAGCATATAGATATAGAGAAACAGCAACAAGTAGTTGAAGAGTACTGTATGAACAGAGCAAACTCTCGAGATGACTACAGTCCACCAAGTAACCTTGAAACACGAAGATTGAAAGTAGCAAGAGGCGCTCAACAGCTCATTCGAGAATCATGAATAATTACTCATTTATTAATATTTTTAATGTAGAGTTACTGTATCCAATACGGATACAGTAACTCTACAAAAACCACTTTTGATTACGGCCATGTGCTAAATCTACTAGCTTGTTTGTATGTCAGACAGAAAAAAACAACTCTCAATTCTTTATGTTGTCTAATTGCAGCTGATCGATGTATAGTGATTGGGCTATTGAGAAATCCAAGTTATGCATACCTTTTAGCAAAGAGTTTAGGGTTGACTGTCATAGAAGGTCTGCTATACCTAGGCCCCTTGTTAGCTCTAAGGGACCTTCGTAGCCAGTCCCGTACAGCATAGACTGAGGGAAGCTCTGAATATTGTATTCTTGAGCAGGGGTTGGTATTTGTGTAGTCTATAGCTGATATCGCCATTGCCCTACCGACCTGAGCAGAGATAAGACATTTGTGGCGTGCCAAACCTTCGCTAAAAGTTGGGTCTTCAGTTTGCTTACAGCCAAAAAAAGAACAACTCAAATTCTGAAGACTAAATTAAAAGCATTTTGAAGGCTATTAAAATAAGCATGAAACCTTTATAGGACAAAGACTAAATGGTTAGACACTGTTGGACAGCGTATCTGTCCGCTAGCTTTAACCTTGAAATAATCATTGAATGAGTATGGCCATATGTTAACAGCTCGGCTCTCCAACCATCACACCGGCTCTTCAACCATCACACCGCCTAGCATAATATGTAAACAGATGAACTCTACATCATCAAATACATGTACTTGCCTCTTCAAAATGAGCTTCGGTGAACTTAGGTGGAAACGCAGCCACTGGAGGAGGAGTTATCCTTCCATCGGCTGGGCTGGCTAAAGAGTTGACTAGCCGCCCAGAATTATAGTTACACTCGAGAGTGTAGCTAAAAAGGAAATGTTAGCATGAAATGAAAAAACTTTTATAAGAATGATATGCGTTAGTCGAATTTGGATGTAGACACTATATTTTGTTATAAAATTAAACTTACAACTAAAGATGCTTCCATGAGCTTCCAGTAATTGTACAAAATTGACAGAATATAGACAAGAGTAATTGTCCAAATTGACAGGATATAGACAGGAGTGATTGTCCAAGATTGACAGGATATAGACAAGAGTGATTGTCCAAGATTGACAGGATATAGACAAGAGTGATTGTACAAGATTGACAGGATATAGACAAGAGTGATTGTACAAGATTGACAGGATATAGACAAAAGTGATTGTACAAAATTGACAGGATATAGACAAGAGTAATTGTCCAAATTGACAGGATATAGACAGGAGTGATTGTCCAAGATTGACAGGATATAGACAAGAGTGATTGTACAAGATTGACAGGATATAGACAAAAGTGATTGTACAAAATTGACAGGATATAGACAAGGGTGATTGTCCAAGATCGACAGGATATGGACAGGAGTGATTTTTAAAACAATTAAAAGAGATTGCAGCTTTATGTTAAAAGACCAGATTCTCAGAGGCATGCCAGCGGCCACTAGCAGCGACCAGTATCGATGGCTGGCATTAGCAGGCGATGTTGATGATTGGCGTCACTGGTTGGTGTCAAGAAACCTCTTCGTAAAAAGAATTGCTCAATTAATGGCTCTTGTTTATTACAAGTATGCTGTGTATTAAATTTGTCATAAGCAATTAATAAGTTTGTCTTGGCAAAAAGTTAAATTTCTATCAGGTAAAAAAAGGATTATACTAGCTTTGTATTTTTTGCAATACAGTGCAGTTTATTCTCTTTAGGTCTGTGCAATACAGTGCAGTTTATTCTCTTTAGGTCTGTGCAATACAGTGCAGTTTATTCTCTTTAGGTCTGTGCAATACAGTGCAGTTTATTTTCTTTAGGTCTGTGCAAAAACCTTTATTTTTTATTCAGCAACAGTGCTTGAGCCGTTGTGACTTCAACTGGGAGTTGATTTGCAATTGAACATTACTTGTCTTGTTTCAGTGTGCTCAATTTATGCTCAACCTCAGCCTGTGTGACGTCTTTTATAAATCAGAGTTCAACAGAGTTTAGTTACTAGCAATACGGAGATGCAGACTGTAATAAACCTATCAGTTATCAGGGTGCGAGACGAGGTGACTGAAGTTTCCAACAACAAGGGCCACGCGAGCTTACATTGACAATTGGTAAATAAGATCAAGATTTTGTGGTGAAAAAGTTTTCTATACAATTCTATCATCTGAAAACTTTCTGAAGCACTAAATAAACTGCGCAAAAACACGTTCAAGAAGCTGCCAATGTACAACTGCAATAACTGGCTAACCTTGGGTGTTACAGAGATTTTTAGATAAAACACAAGTTTGATATTCGACATTTTTAAAGCAAAAGGCCTGCGATAGCACTTGGTGATCATGAGAGAAGACCAAAATAAAAGGTTATTTGTGAGCTATGCTGCTGGAATAGAGAGGGAAGGTGGGGAGCCCACCTATGTGTGATGCCGATAGCCTTGTGCACGGCTACTCGACCGCTACCCTCCTTTGAGTGCCCGTCTTTTCTGTCTTTTGTGTACATGTTCTTCTCTGTGAAGTTACAGCCTCCGTAGTCGAAATGAGCACTGTTCATGGATATGAGCTTAGGAAACAATAGATTATCTACCTGCAAATGAGGATATGAGCTTAGGAAGCAATAGATTATCTATTGGACTTTTGAATGCATAAATTCTAGTATTTTCAGAAATTTCCCTTTAGTGACAATCATAGTTTAAATCTTAAATGGTAGTATTTTTATTGATTGCATATTTTATTGCAAACCTTTAATCATCTCATATTTACTTCAGATGGAAACCTTCGACTCCAAAATAACTTTAATAGAATTCAAACCTCTTAAAAACAAACACTACTGCAACATATAGCATCATGCTACCAATTACCTGCTCAGTAAACACATTCAGCCATTTCTATTGTGGTTTCCAGTGAAAAGCAACTAAAATGCGTCATTTGCTGTCTTAATATTCCAGTCTATATAATTTGAGATAATAACATCTCAAAATTAATAGTTAAATAATTTGTATCAAGTTTTACAAATCATAGACAACGATGGAGAAAGTTTGATGGAATCCTTCAAAACAGTGTAAAATATGGCTGGGCGGTCATGAAAAAGAAAAATTGAAGCCTTTATCACAAGTGTTTGAGCATCTGTATGATAGGAAGTAAAAACATATAAATTACTAAAAAGATGCTCTCAGCACCACAAAATGGCCTACCTGGAGACATGCTAGAGTTTCTGTAAAACTAGGCCTACATAACAGACCTACTGGTTTGTTTACAAGTAATGAATACTAATTCTCCTCCGACCCTTCAGAGATTTATAACCAATTTGCTAATAATTACTTCCACATTCACAATAGCTTATATACTACTATACGAACTATATACAACTTTATAATTATGTAGTTAAAAGAATTAGCAGACTATTTCATTAAATAAAATATATGGAGAATCAAAAATATATCTATTATGCGTATCATAAGACTGAAGTTTAACACCCGTATCCATCATATAGAAACTGCAAGCCTGCTACAACTGATCAAGAATGGTTAGTTGTCTTCCAAAGCAGAGTGAAGACAGTAAAGTTGGTTGTTTAAGAGAACCATGATATGCGTTGTGTTGACCAATCAGAACTGGCCTCAATTGAATTGAATAAAAAATTCATTGTTTCAACAACAGCATTTTGAAGCAATATATTTTGATGCCATTTTAAACGAAGTGACCAGATTTTATCCGATGACAGTCCACTTAGACAAAGTTAAATAAAATGAAATTAAACACTTGTTTAATTCATGCTCATGCAGAAGCAAAATTGGTTGCCTTGTGATTAGATGCTTAGCAGCACACATGTTTACACGTGAAGGTAGGAATCACATTTGTTTACATGCTTTCACAAGGTAGGAATCACATTTGTTTACATGCTTTCACAAGGTAGGAATCACACATGTTTACATGCTTTCACAAGGTGTGAAGCAATGTGGAGTCAGACTTCATATAAAGTAAAATCAAAGCTTGATGCGAGGAACTTGTTGTGACAGGTTTGAAGACCGAACACCGAAACTTAATTCAAGAAAAAGATAACTGTTAGCTTGCTTCCACTAGCAAGTGCTACTAGTTATTTGCAAACGTCTGTTTTAAAAACATCAATGTGTTTGTTTGAGAACTCAGCCTAAAGAAATGAATGAGACTCACCACTTTTTCTTCCTCCGTCAAATGGTTACCATACATAAAACAACCACGCTTAGAGGCATGACCATGAAGATCCACATAAAATGCTATCCCACTTTCCTGAGCCGGTATGAATCGTAACCTCGGGTGACTCAAATGTGGCACTTCTCCCCCTGCAATCGAGTGGCTTACTAGAAAAACTTGAAATAAGTCGTGCAAAGATGAGAGCAGAAATTTTAAAGAAACAAACAACACTCCCCTAGTGGGAACGCTGGAGATAGTGTATGAGCTGTAGCGCAGGCGAAGATTTCGCTAGTGTAGAGGGTGGAACATGCACATATGCAAAGGTGTCAGCAGTGGGTAGGCCACAGGTTATTAAATATACCTGATGACAAAACTACTTTGCACTGAGCTCCTCATAAGTGTACTGAAATGCAAATTTCTAACAAAGAAACTGATGTCATTATATTTTTAACTAGCTGGCTGTCCAGCGGTTGCCCGGGTATTAAAAATCAGCTTATAAATAATGAGAGGTAATGTAGTTGCCTGCCAATTGCTATTAGCTTGGCACTTTGCCAATGAATAATTTGAGTAAGCTTACTACTAAGAGCTAACTACTTGCTCTCACGATTGAGCAACTGTAAAATTACACAACAGCTCTCCATGACATTGTGCCATCACGTAGGATCGTAACTGAAAGCGGTAGTGTATTTGCGCCCATATAACGACATATATCACCTAACGAATCCATCAAGCTCATGTGGCTTACTTGGTAAGGGATTGGACTGGCCAATGTTAAAGTCCGACACCAATTCTTCTGCGATGTGGATTCTTTATCCCAAGATTTTAAAAGCTATAGCTGGACATACACACAGACCAATTTTGAGAAGTATACATAAATGAAATTAATTTTAAAATGCTTAATGACGAGAATAAAACAGATCTATTCCTGAAAATCTGGCAACAGATTGTGGAACCTACCAATGATTGAGTAGGTGTCCATCTGCTCGCTCGTCTCACTTGAACACCTCTTCATTGCCACTTCACTATCTCTTCCTTCATTTTTCAACGCGTCATAGCCATTGACACCTGTTGCAGGTGATGGTGGCGCTACACCGATTCCCAAACAAGGAGATGACATAGATGCACAACTCTCTGTGCTGCGACCAGAGCCTGAACTTTTTGATTTTGCCTTATGCGGTTTAATGTTACTAAATATAACTGACATATCTGGTATATAGTCCTTACGCGTCTGACAGTTGTTCACATGATGAAAAACAAGTAATGATTTGGCGGCGTAGATAGTTGGGTAAAGGTCAAATGTTGGATTGAGGTAGAGGCGATTGAGATTAATACCTCTAGAGTCAGTCCTGTAATGACCTCTAACGACTCCATCCGGGTTGAGCATAGGTATCAACTTGAAAACATACTGCTTGCGTAACTGTTTTGCTCGTATATCGTCAGGTCGCAACAAAAATTTGATAAATCCATTGTACACATGACTCGCTGGGGACTCGCCAGGATGAACTCTACTCGTTAGAATGAAAACCTGTTGAAAGCAACAAACAAATTGCAATACAACTTATTAGACAACATTGTGCACTTAGCTTTTCATGTAAACAGTAATTGCAAGTTATTACTATTGCTATTATTGCTGCTGGTAGTCTTACTATTATTACTACTAGGTGATTTGCACTGTATACAGTGCGCTGTATGCAGTGCGCTGCATACAGTGCACTGCATACAATGCGCTGTATATACAGTCCAATTCACCTACTAGTAATAATAGTATAACTGCATTCAGCGCACTGTATGCAGCGCGCCGAATGGCACACCATCTGCTATTCATGAAAGTCTCGATGTGACATACTAGTAGTAGATGCAACTAGTGTAGTTCTAATCTGCTTGCAAGTACTAACACGCTTTCCAAAAAACTGCCGACATCGTGGAATGCTATGATCGGGGAATAGAAGTTCATCAAAAACAGGTTCTCTTTCCTCAGAAATACCATGATATGAAGATATGGTAAGAAGGTCAACACGCAGCCCGTCTAAGGATCTGGTGAACAGCTCTCTGTGATAATAAATGTCCTCATCATTTCTGTCAGACAAGAAAATAGCATAAGATGGCTGGCTACTTAGTGATTATATTTGACTAGGTCCAGTGTTTGGTCCAGTTGTAACCTAACCTAATTTAAGGCACTGCACCGGAAGGTTAGCACTACGATCTCTACCAAAAACATATACATTTCATCAACATTTGACTATCCCATAAGCATGGCAATAGAGTGAAAGAATAAATACTAAATACAAACACACATATACTATGTCTGCTCATAAAATTCCAGTGATAATTTTTCAAACTTCCAGCATATCCTCTACCATTCATTCCACTATTATATCAAGTAAGACAAGAATTCTAATAAGTTTCAACTCGATGAGACACTTCAAAAAATGTAAGCGACAAACAAAAATACGCAAGACATTTTTTAGTGTCTTGCTTATCAGTTAGAACTGTGAAGTTTGCCCAAAACAGCTTTCACAAGACTTGAGGAGTTCAACTCACAGACACTTTGCATTGAAAATCAAACTTTACAAAATATGAAAAGATGGACACAGTTCATACAGTTAGAATATTAATAATATCTTAAATACAAACAGTTCATACAATAAATAAATCGAAATACAAATAAATACAGTTCATACATAGTAAAAAATCAATAAGAAAGCCAAAGTGTTCTACACTATAATTGTCGTAGAAAACACAAAGGAATTTGTTTATTAAAATATGTCATGGAGATGAAAATGGATGAAGGATAATTTCAATCTACCTGTTGGTAACATCTGCATCAGCACCATAGAATTTTGTGTCAAACTGGACCATCTGTTGTTGAGATTCTGTATAAGACCACGGATAGCAGAAGGAAAAATAGACCGTACCGCGACATTCCGGAAAACGATAATAGAATGTCAATGTGAATTCTGTGAGAGAGCACTACAAATTTGTATAGCTGCCATACAAAATCGCACAACACTAAAATCACAAAATATAAATGAGAATGAGAAAAAAATAATACATAATAGAATGAAGTCTTGTAAGAATGAGAATGCACAGCGGATGAGAAAATGAGATTGAAAAAATAACAAGACATGAGCCATCGGATGAGCACAATGAATGCATAGGGATGAATTTTAACAAACAAGCGTGCTAGTGCTACTCATTTCACTATTTCAACAGTTACCTTCACTGTTTGCTCAACTTTTATTTATAGAAATATAATATTGTGTATATTAGTAAAAATAGCAAAGACTCCAAATGCTTTACTATTTTATATATATAAATCTCAGTGTTTTAGCAATGAAGTCTTCGTACTGGATTTGAACTTGTAACAATAAATCATAGGTCTACTAACAAGCGCGAGTAACAATAAATCATAGGTCTACTAACAAGCCCGAGTAACCACAAGGCTAAGCCGTTCTCATCATTCCCATTGCTCTTACCATATACTCTATATCCTTTTCGGAATTGCGCACACTAAATGTGCACATTTTATTTTTAATTGACATTACCTTTTGCGTTTGTTATCTTTTGAAAACTTTTTAAAAGCTAAATTTTTATCATTATCTATTTTTTTCATTTGAAATTTTCAAAAGTGCCATTCCAATCTAAAACGTGCCGTTACACTCCTATTTCCGGGTTTTCATAAGATTTGATCGCTAAATCTGTAAAGGCTAAATACTTTTACACAGAAAATTGTATCTCAAGTAGGAATTGCCTCTACATTCTTTCTCCGTTTGGTCAAACAAGGAGAATTCGATATCTCATTTTTAAGTTTGTACCAGTATCGTCGTATTCAAAGTTTTGATGGATAACTTCTGCTCCAACAGTAACCTTTTTTATATACACACACTTCTATGCACTAATTGTTGTTATTAATTCAACATATTCATGAATTTTATTTTGTTTTCGCAGTTTGTATTAGTTGAATCATTGCCAAATCATCTTTCATTGTAATCGTAGCAAAACGGACTTCATTTAGCTATTACTTGCTAATTATTTCTCATTTACATTTGAACACCTTGATTTTTTCTTTTGAACACCTTTTTTTATTTTGTTGTGTTATTTTTTCTCTCAATTTATTCGAACTGCGGGAAACACTTTTCTCATGCTATGAAGTTTGAAAGTTAGAATGGTAACTGTTGTTATATGTTAAAAACAAATAAAATTTTTGTGCAAAGACTTTTTATTACCTGGGCCACGCCGAGCCGTGTCTAGTGAAAGCATAAATTATACAAGCTTTCAAATGATAAATAAAAACATAAATAATTCCATTCATACAATTTTTATTCATTAGAAACAACTCACTTCAAACAAGCATTTTTCTTTAAGTCGTTGCCATTGAGGCCTGTGAGGTAATATCCTGTATATTGGACTATGGCCCTGAGAGTATAGCTTTCCTTGCTTGTTCATATTCATTATGTTTATTTTGCAGAGCTTGCCAGGAATGTATCCTTTGATCCCAAAGTAGAACCATGATCTAGATATATATATATATATATATTATTACAAACTAGATGCAACAGGTTAGCTAACCTGGACTCACAGCAATAACAATAATAATCATCCTTCTAGCCTAGACTTGCCTGAAACTAATAGCTTTCCTTGCGGCTGTTCTCAAATCTAACAATGACTTACCTGCAGGTGTTTTCAAATTGGGTTCCAGTACAATCAGGTCGAGTCCATACATTGAATTCTACATCTGGTACTGGGTCTACATATCCAGGCTCTTTAAAGATTTAAAGCAGGTAAAGTAATTCCACTACGTAATGAAACAGAAGGTATACAAGTATAGAAGTTACTATGAAATGCTGTCCAATTTTAATATTTGCTCTAAAATAGAGTATATCAACATGATAAACTCACTTTCTGTTGAACTAGACTCCTTAAACACCTTCTCTACCCTTTGCAAATTTCCAGAATCAAATTTTGATGTGAAGAGAATATTTCCAAATCGGAAGTCATCACCCGTAATTGGCAGAGATTCTGTAACAAAGGAATTTTGTTTACTAATCGATGTATCAAATGTATGCAATCAATGAATCTATGCAATGTCATGCCTTTAGGAGAGGCTTATGATTTACAAAATTTTGCAGCTTCAATCAAATCAAATATTAACGTACAAATTCTAGTTGATGCCACTGATATAACAAAATAATTACAAAACACAATTAGAGACAAAAACGAATATTAAACGCACTAACCTAAGTCAGTTGAGTGAAACGTTTGAGGTTCGTGCTTTGGCGACTTAATAGAGGGTTCATGGAGTAAATACTCAGAACTGTTATCCTCCATCACTTTCAAAACTTTAGATGCAGCATCTGAAACAAAAATTCTTACAATGTTGAGCTTTATAGTCAGATATAATTGAATCAATTAGTCTGTTGAGCAGTTATATATTGTTGTTGTATGGAAATACTGCGAAAACAAGATACCAACAGAGAATGCAGCCAGACCACAGAATAAGCATATAATACCTACAAGCAGCAAAATGCCTAAAAGACATCAAAAGATCTAATAATCGGAAATGTCAAAGGAAAACTAGAAACTTCAGAATTGGAAGAAATCAGTCATGGAAACTGCGTCAACACCATCTGCAGAAACCGCCAAAGGGATGTGGAAGCAATTAAACCTACCAACCAGCATCATCAAAAAGCCACCAGAGAAACATTAGAGACGATTCAAATGAGTTACTTACAGGTCTGCCAATCCTGTCAAACATGACCTAGATACCAGGAGTAAGTCACGAGCTCTACCCTACACGCCGACATCACGTGCACAAGCTGAAGACTTACGCAAACAAGATATTTTGACAAAAAGCATTGAACTTTAACACTCAACTTATACCTACAGGCTAACCATCCCACATGCCAGACACCTATAAAAGAGAACAACTCCAATGACTCAGCATCTTTATCCACATCTCTAACTCCATATTTCTCTTTTCCTGAGGACCTCCTTAGATGCTCTCACCTCTGCCGGCTAAGGAGCCTCTCTCTCCCCTGCCTATGGAGCCTCATTCTCCTTCATCAGCTGAGCCTCTTCTACACCACTGTCCCAACTACCAAACCTCTACATATAAGGACTGCCATGACTCTCATCTGAGTATCGAAACTCGCAGTCGCATGGACCGAGCCAAGCAAACACGGACAACCGTTCAAGTAAGGATGTAACTTTTATTAGCTCTTTTAACCTTTTGTCATTAATACTATTGTTTTAGAATTTTGTTAGTTGTGTATTTTAGTTGTTTGACTTATAGAATAAAGAAGTAACTTTTACTGGTAAATATCAGTATTGCTTACAATAGCTTAACACCTTCACTTGTACATGAATCAGTAATGGATTATGGTCCGAACCTCGATGGGTTTGAAGCTCGACGAGTTTGTATATCGACAACGGTTGGTCTAATCTCAACAACAGTTGGTCCCAATTTTATTATAATAATAAGTAAATTTATTAATATAATTATTGTATTTTTGCATTATTATTTTATTTATGGAAATTTACAGTCTATAGTCTTATTATTTTCTTGTGTTCATTGATTTTCGCAATTTCCTCTCTTGAGCAGTTCATTTACAATTTTAGTATCACCAATGTGATAATGATTATGCAAAGGCATGCTACCAATTTAAAACTCGTTAAGCTTAGGACTATATACTTCATCAGATAATCACTAAAGGCTATTTCTAGTTTGTGGGTGTAGAATTTATTCTATCACTGTGATATTGGTGGTGTACAATACAGCATAAATTGTCGATATTCAGATTAACCTTTGTCTAGATTCGGACCAACCTCTGTCGAGATTGGGACTTGTCTAGGTTCGGACTTGTCGATGTTGGGACTGTTTCCCATCAGTAATAATCAAATTAGTTTCAACATATTAAACAAAAGTGCACAAACTAAACATAGTCAAAATAGAATAAAATGACAAAGCAAATTCAACACTGATGTTGTATGTGGGTTCAGATTAATTACGCATAACATAATTTCTCCAATACCACCTATAACATTGTAATTAAAACTTAATCAGCCGGGCAGTGCAGTCTTGAAATCAAGTTCCTGTAGTATTCTCCGGTAAAGAAGTTTACATTTTTGTTTTATTAAATATTGACGCCATAGAATAAATGTTGCAATAAACAACCTAAATACGCCAAAATGAATGTCAGCTTAGTAGTAGTACGACAGCCAATGCAGTATTGCAGTCCACGTTTTTGCGGCGAAGGATTTTGGAACGAACTGATTTCAAATACACACATACACAGTCAAAAAGTTGATAGTTCTACATCCATTAAAACATACTAATTCTTACTACACTGTCTTTAAATAACAAAACTCGAATAACATACGACAGCAAATAGAGAACAGAAAAAATTGGGATGAAGAAAAAAATTATCAAGGAATTTATTATGGTCGTCTAACTAAAATATTTGTTTGGTGTTACCGTCACGTGTCAGGTGGCAACCAATAAAAGTTGTCATGCGGGACCGCAAAATGTGAAACATCATAAACATACGCAAACTTTCAGACAGCTATTCACTATGAGTTTTATCAAATAAATTCTTCTATGATCATTTATTAAAAAAAATGCTTATAGCGTCATAACTGCAGAGCATCAAATAGTTTGGGGCGCAAACAGCGCCATTCTAAGCTAAAATTCTGCTGCTATGTCTAGAGCTACGAAAAGTGAGCACATTCGAAGGCTTGATCAAAAATACTCGCGTGGAATAGCTCAGAGCCGAAACGGCTCTCGCATAGCTTAGAAGGAAAATATTACGCAAGCCGTAACGTACCCTGTGAGGAAATTCTGTAATGTGCAGCATGTACCATTTTTTTACCATGGAGAGTTTTTGTGTGCAATGGCTGTGGGATATAACAATTGTACCAAAAACTGTGGCTGTAATAATGTTATACGTGAATGTAGAGAAATTATGTTATGCATAACTAATCCGAATCCACACACAACATCAGTGTTGAAATTGCTTTGTCATTTCATTCTATTTTTTGACTATGTTTAGTTTGTGCACTTTTGCTTAGCTTGTGGGAGCTAATTTGATTATCACTGGTTCAGGTACTAGTGAAGGCAAGCGATGTATGGTATGCAATACTATTAGTGGAGCAGCAGCCTACCATAAAGTGCTCAAAAAAGTGATTTATTTTATATTAGGATGGACAATATGCTGAAATAATGTTCTAGACCAGAATTTTATGCTGATTCTGAATATCTAGTTTCTACACTTCTAAACTAGCCACCAGACTAATTATAATGTATTACGTGATAAAATAAATTAATAATATAATTTTTATAATTTACAAGTTCGACCAGTACAGAGCGGGACTGTGATACATCAAACTAGATCCAAATTTGTAGCTGATTTCAAATATCATATAATGAGATTTCAAAAACGCATGGATTTGAATTTATATTACATAATATTATTATGTAAGTTATATGCATAACTTGAAGTATGTATTAAATATAATTGTGAATACCACTCAATTCCATGTGTTTTTGGACCAAAAATTGGAGCTTGTTCTGAGTATGTAATTGACAATTCTCTCAACTGGCCACAACATTTTCATAATGTAGTATGTAATAGATGAATTTAATGATATAATTTCAAATTTCGCCAGTTTATCATTTTGGGAAGGCAAAGAGGTTGCAATACATCAATCAAGATCAGAATTTGTAGCATATTTCAGATTTAATATTTATATCTTTCCAAGTTGCATAGAGTTTAACATATACACAATGTTATATAACCATTTATTTGGATGAACATCCTGTCTTACATCGACATAACATGTCTTTCATCACACCAGAAGGCGATGGGTCTGTGTCATCCATGTGATTTTGAGATTTCCATTATACAAAGTCCAGCCATGATTAGTGGGTAGGGGTGGATCAATTGTTGGCTGCACAGCTCTACGCCATATGGCTGCTTGGTAACCAGCTCTCATTACATGCAGCCTCAATTCATCTTGGGTTGGAGGAAGGTTAGCTTGGGAAATCCTTGAAGAAGAGCAATAAACCAAATATCTTATTTCATTGACCTTTTCAACTGTGTCAATATTATAAAGTCTGCATATGAGTTTCTCTATAGAGTGCTGAGTATCATCATCTACCTCAAACTCCAAGCCCAAAGAGCTTAATACGTTGATGAACTCAGGGTTCTGATTGAGCAAATTCAGAAAGGATTTCTTTCCCTTTGAATAAAATGCGCTGATACTATCACAACCGCTGAGTGCATGTAGACCCAGAAGTGCCTGGCAGTAGGGCGGTGTTAGAATACCTGATACATTTCCAATGTGTATGCATCGCATTCGTTCTTTCTTCCCACAGAAGTAGTACAATTGATCTGATGGAAGCTCACGTACGCAAGATATACGAATCATAAACACATCTGTATCTTGACACTTTATCATCACCGTACAGTTCGATCCTTTGTCTTCCATGATGGACATTATATGTGCTATCATTCTTGTGTCAGCTTCCTCATGATCTGATGCTAGACTCACTATATTTTTGTTACTGGTTTTCCCATCAATTTGAAAACTGATTTTGTTGCACTTGGAAGAAAATGCTATGTATACATCAAGATCCTGTTTGATCTGTGCACTGCTCCACTCCTTACTCAAGAATGGCATAAAGTATTTCCGGTACGTTTCATTGTATGGATCTGATTCTCTGAAAGCATCAATGTAAAAAGCAATGAAAAACTTTCACCAATGACCACAAAAAGCCCAGAGTAATCAGTCTATTTGGCAAGGTAATGTGCCATTGCTAGATAGCTCTATTCTAAGATAATATAAGATATACAGTATATGTTCAAGTTAGATTGATTGCAGACAAACAAAATGGCTTACCTTTGTACGGCTGGCTGTGTTGTCCTAGTGTCTTGGCGGGTGAATTCTCTGAAACATACTTTGTGGTATCTCGCTTCCATAGCTACCAAGTCAGGGTCCTGACCAATTAAACCCAATACCTTTTGTCCATCTGGCCGTCTTCTGGCGGAGTCAATCAGCAATCCTATAAAAAAGTGAATGCCAAAAATTTATGTTGTTTGGTTACTTTGGAAGTAATAGAGGGCTGAGTAGGTCGTCATAATTATGCAACTTATTAGTAACAAGACTTGATGCATCACCTGCTGTCAAGGTTTGTGCTTTGACTAGCGTATCTCTTACAGTTTTCTTTCCCGATTTCTTCAACCATTTATCTTCTGACATATGATGTACAACTGAGGTAAAAGAGGACCAGTTCCTCTAACAGTGCCAAATGACCTTGTTCTTTTTGTGGTTGTCTAGAATAAACCCATGACACAAATAATCAGTCATTGTAACAGTGCATGACTATAACATGGACGGAAGTCACCAACATACCTGCCAACTCTCACGCATTGGGCGTGAGACTCACGCAATCATCCCAAAGAAAAAATGAAAGTACGTGAGATTTTTGCCCCAATTTCCACAATTTTACACATACTATCATTGATACATCATTGCCCCAAAACCAAATCTCACGCATTGCCCCACTCTTGGGTTGGCAGGCCTGGTCACCAAACACCATGTAGACTTTCAAATAAGTTAACACAAATGGGGCACAAATGACATTGCTCTGCTCTTACTAAACTTGTAAAACAATATGAACATAGAGATTTATTAATGATAAATATATAATTTATGTGTGTCACAATGGCAATAAAAACAATGAGGAGCAACACTATTCAGTGCCCAGTGGTGAAATGGATTGACACCACAGTACCCACCTCTTCAGAGCTGACAGTATCCTCTGCTGATTTTCTCTTCGTATGTCTGGCCTCAGCTCTTTCCAAGAGTAACTTATTGCAGTATTTTTTGTGGCATGCATAGTGACAGACAAGGTTTGTGTGTGAGTCATGTTCAAGAATGTTTGCTGCAATTACTATGTTAAGTTCATCATCCAACTCAGTTCACTTCTGTGTGTACCCCTGAGCAATTTTTCACTGCTGTGGTGTGACTCTAACCAAGGTTTCCTCACAATTTTTCCAAACAATGGAAGACACACTCCTTATCCTCCATGCTTTTTTAACTCTTATGTTAAACTTCTTTAACTTTTAACGCAGTAATTTCAAACGGAAAAATACCAATTTTCCGAAATTTTAGGAGTTGTCCTCCCTCAAAATAAAATCGTTCTAGAACTTCTAAATGTGACCAGTTATAGGTGTAGAAACTATATCATTGAACTCAGCATAAAATTCTGGCCAAGAATCTGATCTTACTTTATTCTCCATATTTATATAAATAAGAGTGAAAGATAGCTCTAGGCTGCTTCTCCACTATATGGGACCTTATAGTGCCCCGTGTTACATGTACTCAAACCGAGTTGTTGAACTTGGGTTGCTGTTCAAAGAACTCGGCTGGGTTTTTGATGAACTTGAGCTGTGTTACGCATAACTAACCCGGGTTTGTAAAAAAAACAAAGTGGGTAATTGGGGTGTCTCATTTACAGAACTGCATTTGCGCATATTATATATAATTTAATAATTACTTGATAATAATAATTTATATCGTGTATATACATATTTAGATTATATATATTGGCAATATTTGCGCATTTTGCACACATTTATTTATATAAATATGAAGAGACAAAAGCAATTGTAGAATGTAAAAAGCAAACTAAAAAACAATCTATGTGGGGGCCAGGCCACTTCTTTTTCAAATGAAAAGAAGAGTTATCTTTCTAAAACCTGACAAGAAACTGAATGAACACCGGAAATGAACAGACATAAAAATTATATCAAGGAAGTTTAATGATGCACCCAAAAAAATTCCATATAAAACTATAGCTAGAGAAAATCATTAAAAAAGAGATGATGAGAACAATTGAGTTGTTTAGAGCGAGTTGGATCATTGCCAACTTGGAAACAGTAACTCGGGTTTTTTAACATGGTTTCGAGCAGATTTTCCTGGTTTGCAAAAGCCGAGTTCTTCTAAATTGTGTAAAACTAGTGTGTTGTAAACTTGAGTTCCTGGTAAAAGCAATAAGTTCTACAGTACATACTTATATAGTTTAATTTATATTAGCTAATGGGTGCCTGTCAGTGTACCATTGTTAATATAACCAGATCTATAACCAGAGAACTGGTTATGCTACCATAATACCAGTATATTGCACCTTATTTTTACAAACTCGAGTTGGTAATTATAACTCGGTTTATCAACTCGGGTTGCAAACTCTGGGCACTCTAATCCGCCATACAATACTGATATGCAATCGTTATGCAACCGATAATGCAATTGGTATTGTAAGCAATACCGATATTTACCAGTGAAATTTATTTCTTTATTTTATAAGTTGAACAATTAAATACGCAATTAACAAAATTCTAAAACAATAATATTAATGACAAAAGATTAGAATACCTAATGAAAGTTACATCCTTACTCGAACCGTTGTCCATGTTTGTTTGCTCAGTACCGTACGGCTGTGAGTCTCGACAGCCAAACGAGAGTCGTGGCAGTCCATAGGTAGAGTTTCGGCAGGGGAGATAGAGGCGTAGATGAGGCTCAGTTGATAAAGGAGATTGAGGCTTCATAAGTGAGGAGAGAAAGGCTCCTCAGTAGGCAGAGGGGAGAGCGCCAAAGCAGGCCCTCGGAAAAGAAAAAGAGAGAGCTCTGCAGGCCCTTGGGAGGGAGAGAGAGACGTATAACGTAAATTCCAGATAACGTAAAAAGATTATGTGAAGTTTTTACTTCCTAATACGTAAAAAAATTCATATAACATGAAGTGTCAAGACAGGCGAGTTCTCAAAATCAATTTGAATGTTAGTTATTTCGCCGCACTTGCAGAAAAAAAACACCATGCGATTAGCTTACTATTTATTATATATAACTTCCGCGGCATTCTAGTTCGTCGTAATAGATCGTTAAATGTGTCGATAAAAAGGCGAATAGGATAGCTGTGCAGTTGTTCATAAATACAAAGGCGATCGGTGAGTGTAGGTGTTACAGCGTCGCTCTATCAGTCTTACTGTCATGAGTTGGAGTATCGTCGAACATTATCCTTATTGAAGCCTTGACCCCTGTATAGTAATAGACGACGAACAGGTAAAACTGCTTTTTATAGTAAAAGTATTTTGTTGTTTTGTCTTATTGTAGACGTGCAAAATATTTGTTATTAGCTTTACTTTGCATAATAGACTGCCATTTAGAAAAATAAGCAAATCGTAGTAAGTGAACGTCGAAAATGTACAGTTCCTATCAACTTGTAAATTTACTGCAATCATGGTCTATAGAAACAGTAGGATTGATCGTAAAAAGAAGAAGAAAGATCTTGGAACGGATTCGGCAATTTACATATATTTTAATGTTCTTATATCGTAAATTCCCTATAAGGTAAATGTTCCTGGAACGGATTATTTACGTTATAGGAGGGTCTACTGTACATCCTTATATTTGTTGGCATTCATTGTTCCATCACAAATGTAGAGGCTACCAGTACTATCAGTTGCCTTGCATCCCCAAACCTTAACAGTAGTTGCGTGTTTGTTAGTTGGGAATGTGCACTGAGTGCTGAATTCTTTAGCTGGTCCTCTTCTGACACAATTGCTACCTGCAGGGTTTTGGATGGTGAAGCTGCTTTTTTCACTGAACAAGACATCCTCACTGCTTCTGCGACCATGTCGCGTGCTCTTTTGTTCAGTTCAATCGCGCCTTATTATGCTTAACATTGACTTTCGGTTTCTTCTTTGCTTTACATCTTCTCAGCCCATTCTCCAACAACCTGGTTAAAAACTGTTCAAACCGTCGCTTTACCATCAGCTGACTATTTTGACTCTGTGCAAAGATCTGTACTTGTCAGTCGTCAGTTTCTGAGTTACAGTAATACCAGAGTTCGATCCTGATGTTCAGTAGTGGCCTGTTTTTTTCCAAATATCTCTTCCAGTCCATCGATTTCCAACTATCATTTATTAGTTGTGTTGACACCTGCTTTGGTCATTCAACTTCTGTGTCAAGCTTTCGCTGAGAAAGTCCAGCTGTATAAAGATGAATAACCAGACATCGCTTCTTTGATGTGAGGTATTGTGGCATTTTTATGCATATGACATGGCATATGACATTGCATATGACATTGCATATGACATTGCATATGACATTGCAAATGACATTGCAAGTCCTGTGTGATGAGAGAATGCGCAATATAAAGTGATGATATAGTCCTGTGTGATAAGAGAATGCGCAACATAAAGTGATGATATAGTCCTGTGTGATGAAAGAATGCGCAACATAAAGTGATGATATAGTTCTGTGCGATGAGAGAATGCGCAACATAAAGTGATGATATAGTCCTGTGTGATGAAAGAATGCGCAACATAAAGTGATAATATAGTCCTGTGTGATGAAAGAATGCGCAACATAAAGTGATGATATAATTCTGTGTGATGAGAGAATGCGCAACATAAAGTGATGATATAGTCCTGTGTGATGAAAGAATGCGCAATATACAGCGATGACATGTTTTACCACTATCAAGATTTGTGATCATGCACTAAAGATATAACATGATGACACTAATTTGATCACATTTGTTATAAATGAAACAGGTACATTGTGTTATAACTGTCTCTCTTGGTCTTTTCCCTTGGTACATTGTGTTATAACTGTCTCTTTTTGTATCTTGTATTATAACTGTCTATTGGTACATTGTGTTAAAACTGTCTCTCTTGGTATCTTGTGTTATAACTGTCTCTCTTAGTATCTTGTGTTATAACTGTCGTTCTTGGTATCTTGTGTTATAACTGTCTCTCTGGGTATCTTGTGTTATAACTGTCTCTCTTGGTATCTTGTGTTATAACTGTCTCTCTTGGTATCTTGTGTTATAACTGTCTCTCTGAGTATCTTGTGTTATAACTGTCTCTCTTGGTATCTTGTGTTATAGCTGTCGTTCTTGGTATCTTGTGTTATAACTGTCTCTCTTGGTATCTTGTGTTATAACTGTCTCTTGGTATCTTGTGTTATAACTGTCTCTCTTGGTATCTTGTGTTATAACTGTCTCTCTTGGTATCTTGTGTTATAACTGTCTCTCTTGGTATCTTGTGTTATAACTGTCTCTCTTAGTATCTTGTGTTATAACTGTCGTTCTTGGTATCTTGTGTTATAACTGTCTCTCTGGGTATCTTGTGTTATAACTGTCTCTCTTGGTATCTTGTGTTATAACTGTCTCTCTTGGTATCTTGTGTTATAACTGTCTCTCTGAGTATCTTGTGTTATAACTGTCTCTCTTGGTATCTTGTGTTATAGCTGTCGTTCTTGGTATCTTGTGTTATAACTGTCTTTCTTGGTATCTTGTGTTATAACTGTCTCTTGGTATATTGTGTTATAACTGTCTCTCTTGGTATCTTGTGTTATAACTGTCTCTCTTGGTATCTTGTGTTATAACTGTCTCTCTTGGTATCTTGTGTTATAACTGTCTCTTGGTATCTTGTGTTATAACTGTCTCTCTTGGTATCTTGTGTTATAACTGTCTCTTGGTATATTGTGTTATAACTGTCTCTCTTGGTATCTTGTTTTGCAACTAGCTCTTTGTATGTGTTTGATAGGTGAAACAATGGAAGCTATGAATGATGAGTTGTTAATAGCTAAATTTAGTGGATATGAGTGTGATATTCGTAATTATCTCCAACTCATCCATCTCTTTAAAGATGACAATGGAAAATCCAGGTAAGGATTATTACTTGGAAGGCTGGATATCAATGATTTCTTTTGTTTTCCAAATTTGCACTCTCCCAATCTTATTTGGTTGTACAACTGCTTGCATTGCTGTATCGCGTAACTAGCATTAAACTGGTTTGTGTTTGTTTGTAGGATTTCTTTCATACAAGTTGATGCGATATTTTTTCCATATGGCCTAGAGATAGTATATTGAGATAAAAATAATTCTTTGTTTTTTCTACTGGTTTTTGTTTTTTAAAACAGTCTCTTGTCGTAAATACTCTCAGGCTTTGTATCTATCACAGAAATATTTTTTGCTTGTTTGCCAAATTCTGTTGATAATCGTTCTTAAAGAGATTGCCTGCAAAAGACACCAGACATTAAATAGTTCTTATACTATTTCAGCCAATCGTCTTGTGAAGCCAAAATAATAATATTAGGAATATGCAATTTATTAAAAGTTACATTTAACTCGCACCTTATCTCTTTCTTGTTAGCACTTGAAAGAATTTTTTTGGGTAGATGCATTATGTTTTAAGTCGTGACTAACAATAAATAATGGCAGTTTTTAACAGACTTCAAAGAGCGCTTTGAAACAAAAATTTTATACGACAATTTTTATATATCCTTAAATTACTAAATGGTGATGCTATTTGGTGGATTCTATGCATACTAGCATAGAGTATGGATGCTGTCAACACCTGGCATTTTGCTTCCTACTATGAATTACAGAATAGGACTGCGAAAGCTTCGCGTATTTTACCCTAGCTTATCACGTCTTTAACATATATATTCGATTCACCTGTTTTTCTTTTGCAAACCCTGGCCATTCAACATTATGTTTGTTCATTCCTTTTAGTTCCTCATGGTACCAAAATAATGTTTTGCTTTGGTAATGTCTGCTTGCTGCGCTATCCTGGCAACTGGGTAAAGTGGGGCAATGTTGTAGAACTATTTATTTATAAGGTGCTAATAAATATGCAAGTATTACTTAGTGAGACAGGAGCTGATAACCCGACCTTCAACACCAGTTATATGGATGTAGCCATTCCCTGTGATGGTGCTATATTATTTGAACGATAAGTCATAGCTATCTGTTATAGCCACTCAAAATTTTTCCCATTTTACAGCTGCCTAAAATAGTTCAAAACAATTACTGAGAGTTATCTGTTCATAGAAGAAAGATTGTAGCTGACATCGAAGCTGCTAGTGAGAAGGCCATCAGCTCTTTGAAGTGTTTGCAGTCTGAACTAATTGATGATACCATCTACCTTTTCAACCAGCAGGTTCTCTTCTCATCTCATGGTTGAAGCTCACACTTGAGAATAGCATTTATCTTAAATTATTTTACAAACTAATTTGGCATTATTTAATTTTAATCCCTCTATACATTAATAATACTCATAAACCAATTATGATGTTACTTCCCTTTGTCTGAACTTTGCGCGATAAAATGTTGAAACTTTGACGACTACACGCTTCAACCGCTGAGTAAGCAATACTTAATATATCTGTATATGCCGAGTTCATATAATGTATTTACAGTCAAACCTTGACTCGTCATCGCCTCCATGACTTCTTTGACATGCAAAGTTAAATTTAAACAATTATTTGTCTTGGCATATAAAAGGATTTTCATGACAAGTCCAAAAATGTTTTAGTTTTGTAAGTTTAAGTGCAAAGAGTAGTGCAAAGGCTGGTAGAAATTAAACATACTTTGTAAAATAATAAAAATACATCAGTTAATGTGACGGATGAAAAAAGTTTATTTAAACTATATTTCTTCTAAGCTACTTGACATATTTCTATATGACAAACATGTACATGTTCTCTTCATGCATACATGTACATGTTCTGTTCATGCATACACGTACATGTTCTCTTCATGCATACATGCGCATGTTCTGTTCATGCATACACGTACATGTTCTCTTCATGCATACATGTGCATGTTCTGTTCATGCATACACGTACATGTTCTCTTCATGCATACATGTACATGTTCTCTTCATGCATACATGTACATGTTCTGTTCATGCATACATGTACATGTTCTGTTCATGCATACACGTACATGTTCTCTTCATGCATACATGTACATGTTCTCTTCATGCATACATGTACATGTTCTCTTCATGCATACATGTACATGTTCTCTTCATGCATACATGTACATGTTCTGTTCATGCATACACGTACATGTTCTCTTCATGCATACATGTACATGTTCTGTTCATGCATACAAGTACATGTTCTCTTCATGCATATTTAAGGTAGAGTTACAATAAAATCTTTCCTGAATATTGCTTCAATAATTTAGTTTTACCAGCAAATTGAGGTTTTAACATTTAGTTCTTGATAGAGTTTTATATAATACACTTACTTAAATGCTATATGTTGTTAATTGAAGTATTTATTCTTGCTTTTTGGCGTTGAAATGAATTAAACCAACACTAAATGTTATAAGAATACTAGAAGAATGTCTGGCATTGCCCCGGGTAATAAAAAGGTCTTTGGACAAAAAATTTATTTTTATTTAACGTATAACAACATTTATCGTTCTAACTTTTAAACTTCATATCATCGGAAAAGTGTTTTTTGTGCAGTTAAAATGCATTAAGAGAAAAAATAAAACAACTGTAAAGGTTTTCAAACAACCGTAACTTTGCATTTCATATTATGAAATAAGTGTTTTGTTAAAGCAAATTAGGAGGAGAATAAAACTCTACAAGTATTTAAATGTAAAATCATTAGCAAGTAATGGCTAAATATAGTCTGTTTTGTTTGGTTTTTTTGGGCAACAGAAATGGACATGGTAATTGACGTAAGGCTGACCGTTCTGACTATTAGATGTGGCGAATTGGCTAGACAGTCGGCTGTCTGACAGCAACGACATGACTCGTGGCATTTGTTGTTCACTTGTATTTCTGCTCACTAACTTACAAAATGATTATAAATCGTTTTGCCGTTAGAGATTCCTGCTTGGATCTATCATCTGTCACACCTTCTTTAAGGAATGTAGGGTTTGATTATTTGAATATGAATTTTTCACTTGCCAAATTAAATATGTAATGATAGTAATAACCCAATCAGTTATTTTAAGGATTAGTGTCAACCTTATCAAATCCTAGTGAGATATTCGAAAGCTCCTATATTACTGCTGATTTGTCCAGCTGAAGAGTTTTGAATATTTGAATATGCACGCAGCTGAAAGACTATGAACTCTATGAAGATGAGCTGAATGAAAGATTTTCTGAAGTGAGGGAAAATGTAAAAAAGGCCTATGGAATGTCACAAGAAGCCAAAAATGCTGCGGCTATTAAATTGAACAAGGTTTGTCCTTTAATTTATACACTTATGTTGTGATCTATGGATAATTCTTGACCTACTTTCAGTTGAGAAAGTCACACATATATTAAGCAGCCATTTTGTCAGTTGTCGCTAATTCTTCAAGCGATTGTTCTGCTATGAGGACCATTGAATTATAGCTATCCGAACGGTTACATTTGCCATCATATCGTATATCATATCGTATTTATTTACAAGCAAGCCGAGTATTGATTCTCTTATAGGCGATCTATGCTTTGGAACCACCAAAGGAGAAGGTGGTTTCCTTCTTAGATCTTCATACAAATTTAGCAAAGTCTAGCATTGGAGTTGTCATCAGTGACACTGCTCACACTCTCAAGTCTATCCCATTTGATAGGAAACCTCTAAAAAAGAAATGTACGTGACAGTTTATAATTTTATTATGCGTGAGTCAATGGCTGGGTATTTGTAAAGCGTAAATGAGAGTGTTTTATATGTGACTCAATGGCTGGGCATTTGTACAGTGTAGTGTACATGAGGGTGTTTTATACTTGAGTCAATCATAGGGTATTTGTAAAGCGTACATGACGGTGTTTTATACGTGAGTCAATCGTTGGGTATTTGTAAAGTGTACATGTGGGTGTTTTATACATGACTCGATGGCTGGGAATTTGTACAGTGTACATGAGGGTGTTTATTTTCATAAAGTAAGGTATACACTAGACACTCCTACAACATAAATAATCCGTTTCGAGAACATTTGTTACTGGGAATTTACGTTATACGAACTTTAAAATCCATGTACATTGCCTAATCCTTTCCTAGATCGTCCCTTTTGCCTTTTAAATAGGAAAAACCAAACTTAAGTTTTCAATTTAATGACAGTACAGTAACTCGTATCATTAGCTTATATCGACTACTTCTCTCTTTTTTTTTAATCACATTCATTTTGTTTAGGGTTCATGATTACGGAAATTTTACGTTAAGGGTAGCGCACACCTTCAATTTCAACTGCAATGAATTTTTTCACTTTTTTCCATACACCAAGGTCTATGCTGCAATAAAAAAATTGTTGTACATGTCTAAAGTTATGTAAAACAAAATTATATATTTACTATAGTAAAAGCGGTGTCTGTCTGTCCATCAGTTGGTCTGAAACCAGTGTTGGAGGTTATGATAATTGATTGTTTTCAACGAGACTTCAACCCACGGAAATTCATCTTGGTAGAGACACTCTAACACCCGCACCAATCAACTGACTAGGTATTTCTGAGGAATTGTGCAGCTACTTATTCTTTGTGCTTTCTCGGCACTCATGACGATCTCTCACTACATGCTAGATTGTGAGAGTACTAAGTGCTAGACTGCTAGACATCTCTCACTACACGCTAGACTGTGAGAGTACTAAGTGCTAGACTGCTAGACATCTCTCACTACACGCTAGACTGTGAGAGTACTAAGTGCTAGACTACTAGAAATCTCTCACTACATGCTAGATTGTGAGAGTACTAAGTGCTAGACTGCTAGACATCTCTTACTACACGCTAGACTGTGAGAGTACTAAGTGCTAGACTACTAGACATCTCTCACTACACGCTAGACTGTGAGAGTACTAAGTGCTAGACTGCTAGACATCTCTCACTACACGCTAGACTGTGAGAGTACTAAGTGCTAGACTGCTAGACATGTCTCACTACACGCTAGACTGTGAGAGTACTAAGTGCTAGACTACTAGACATCTCTCACTACACGCTAGACTGTGAGGGTACCAAGTGCTAGACTGCTAGACATCTCTCACTACACGCTAGACTGTGAGAGTACTAAGTGCTAGACTACTAGAAATCTCTCACTACATGCTAGATTGTGAGAGTACTAAGTGCTAGACTGCTAGAAATCTCTTACTACATGCTAGATTGTGAGAGTACTAAGTGCTAGACTGCTAGACATCTCTCACGACACGCTAGACTGTGAAAGTATTAAGTGCTAGACTGCTAGACATCTCTCACTACATGCTAGACTGCCAGGGTGCCAGTGGACCCTGCCATACGACATTAATTCGTTCTTGTGTTGGAATCGTGAGGCAAAAATGTCGTATGGATGGCCATAGGAGCCTATAGCACAACCTGCTGATAAAACCATCAAAATTTTATTAATAAAAATTGGTAATATGATAGTGTTTTAACCTGAGAAACCTATAGTTACTTTTTTAATGGTTAAGATCAGCTATAAGATGTAATATTGCTATCTACAGTACTGTATGGAGTTTTTCGAGGCAGACTTTAGTGGCTAATGGTGGTGTGAGAGCGATGTGACAGCAATGCATTTAAACCATAACTGCCACAAACAACTTTTATCATATTTACTAGGTAAATCAGACATGCTGATTCCGATTTTGTAATCAAAATAAAGATTAGGCCACTAACTTTCAGAGTAATGAAGAACTTATAGCGTTTTAATATCGGTCTCGAAAACAACACGATCGGCATAACAAGCTCCGCCCATAAATACTTGACGTAACCTAGCTTTTTAGGAACAGAAGTTACGTAGGGATGTTTAGACCGATTTAGAATAATAGAGATGGGTGTTTTAAAATCCATTAATATCTAAATTCAGCCTTAAAAATAATATCAGTCTTTTCTGAAAGGTAGATAAGCTATTTAGCATTGCATATTTAAAAAGCGCAATAACAACGCTAGCTCGTGATAAAACCGCGCTTTTTGAGCTCATTTTTCTCGGCGTCCAGCCCATTTAAACGTCATGTAACAAGCTGCGAGCAATTTTAAATAGTTTATATCCATTTCATAAAAAACTGAAACTATTTTACAGGCTGGATTGAGATAATAATGGGTTTTAAGACACCCATCTCCATTATTCTAAATCGGATTAAACATTCCCAACTTCCGTTTCTGAAAAAGCTAGGTTTCGTCACATATTTATGGGCGGAGCTTGTAATGCCGATTGTGTTGTTTTTGAAACGGATATTGAAACGCTTTAAAAAAGCTTAAATGACTTTGAAGGTTAGTGGACTAATCTTTATTTTGAGTACAAAATCGGAATCAGCGTGTCTGATTTACCCAGAAAATACGATAAAAGTTGTTCGTGACAGTTATGGTTTAATGCACTAGATTTTTGTGGAGGCTATGAAACATAAACTTTGAATTTTACTCAAATGATTTTAGCTTACTAAACAAACATACATGAAGTTAAGCTTCAATATTTTACTAAACAACTTTAATTTTATCATCATCCTAATTTTTTATTACCTGTTTCTTGCTTGGTGCTTTTAGCTTCGCTTTCACTGTAAATTCTTACAAAACCCATTAAAACTTTGTCAAACTATTTTGGCAAGAAAGACCGTGGGATGGTGTTCAGATTTGAATTTCGAAAATAATTTTGTTGATGCTGTATGGTGGGGAAAATGCTGCAAAAGGGGCCAAAAGAACTTCATATTCCACTTTGAAAGGTGAAAAAACCATAAGGCAGGGACCTTGTAACCTGGGTGTCACGGCGTCCCTATATGTCGTGTTCTCTTCCAAGTCTGTCAAGAAAGAAAACATTATTTTTAAAGGTAACTCACTCTGCAGCGTAATTCAAATCATATTTGAGCTTTTGCACCATCTTGATGTTTTACACTGTGGCATTTCTTATGTAACACGAATGGAAAATTTATAATGTAATGAATAAATTTTTTACATTGAGTGGAATTAACGTAAAAGGAAGTTTACCTTTTACGAGGTTTACGTTTTAGGAGCATCTACTGTATTCAATGTATAATGGGTCTTCTATTCAATGCCGGTTTGTAGGGACAAAGTAGTTATAAAAGTTCACCTCTATACTCATTGCTTTATTGATCTTTACTCTAATAAGGGCAGTGTTTATCTGTCTGTCCGTCCATCGCTACTCTGAAAGCGTTAGGAAAATTTGCCTTGCGCGGTGATTGAACTCAAACCCCCAATTTACAGTGAGGTGCTCTAACCACCACACCACTCAGTCACCTTACCACTACAGTGAGGTGCTCTAACCACCACACCACTCAGCCACCTTACCACTACAGTGAGGTGCTCTAACCACCACACCACTCAGCCACATTACCACTACAGTGAGGTGCTCTAACCACCACACCACTCAGCCACCTTACCAGTTCACAGGATAATCATGCAGATGCTTATTACTCATGGCGATCTCTCACAGTGCACGAGACTGGCAAGCGTGCTCGTAGTTATTATTAGGAGTTTTGAAAAACCTGAGTCCTTTCATGATACGTTTAAATGTGTAAACATCTACATAACATACATTAGTAGAAATTAGTCATTAATTTAACAGTATATTATGCATAACTATGTGTACATGTATGTCTCAAATGTATTGTCACAGCCTTTTATTCAACCGCGCTCTAAGTATTGCTACTATTAATGAGCGCCAGGTTTTCTTATATAAAAGTACAATCAGAAGTAAATTGAAATCATAACTGAGATTGCGCTGATTTTAGCTTAGTCATTGTTATTATTTATCGTTATTATTCATCGTTATTATAATGATATCATTAAAATATCAAAATTGATGGTCTTTCTTGTATTGATGTGTGTAGTAGAGAAACATGCGGATGTTCGGCTGCCTTCCGCGTCATCATTGCAAGTTGGTCAGCCTAGCGCCTCATCTAATACTGAGATAGAGACCAATTCTAAACCTACATTATCATCAGCTCTGCCCAGGCAGCCAGCACAGCAGTTCAATAAGATGAACTTGTCTGACCCCATGATGACCTCTATACCGGATGTTTCTGCAAGTAGTTCATCTAAAGGTATCATATTCCTACTTGTTCTCTCAGTTTCCAGCAATCTTTCCCTCGCAGCTCTATTGTAAATTAAAATTTGGTGCTTTCGAAGTTTTCCAAGTTTGTTATGCCCAGCTACAGCTTTAGATTGTCTTTAGGGTATGGCTTCTGCTGTCATTATTGACAGCGAGTTTTACCTGAATTGATCAATGAGAGATAAATGAGAGTTCTTGATACTCTACCACCATGATGAGAGTCATTGCAAGGATCAGTGATAGCACTATCACTGATATTTACTCATGTATCAGTGATAACATTACACTGATGATAGAGCAAAATAGTATTTGTTATCAACTAATGGGAGTTTCTGTTCTTGCAATGTGCCAGTTTGTATAGGAAAAAAGGCCTTATTTGCAGCCATGTCTAAGGGAGCCATTAGTGATCATACGGACCAGGACTTGCTGTCCAGTGCTGCACAGGCATGGGCCTATCTACAGTCCCAGACTGGTGCTACGCCTACTAAGTGCATCGGTAAGATGACTCCTGCCATATACTGGCTTTACGTACTTCAGCTGTTCTAAAGATATTACAGTTTTGTACGGTTATTATTATATCACTATAACACTAAACACCTGGTAGAGTTGAGTATACAGTGTTGTATTATTATTATGTATGTTACTGTTGTGCAGTCTATGTTCACAGCTATGTCTGTATGACTCTACTAATTTACTACTAAGGTATTGAGTCCTATGTTCACAGCTGTGTCTGTATGACTCTACTCATTTACTACTAAGGTATTGAGTCCTATGTTCACAGCTATGTCTGTATGACTCTACTCATTTACTACTAAGGTATTGAGTCCTATGTTCACAGCTATGTCTGTATGACTCTACTCATTTACTACTAAGGTATTGAGTCCTATGTTCACAGCTGTGTCTGTATGACTCTACTCATTTACTACTAAGGTATTGAGTCCTATGTTCACAGCTGTGTCTGTATGTCTCTACTCATTTACTACTAAGGTATTGAGTCCTATGTTCACAGCTATGTCTGTATGTCTCTACTCATTTACTACTAAGGTATTGAGTCCTATGTTCACAGCTGTGTCTGTATGACTCTACTCATTTACTACTAAGGTATTGAGTCCTATGTTCACAGCTGTGTCTGTATGTCTCTACTCATTTACTACTAAGGTATTGAGTCCTATGTTCACAGCTATGTCTGTATGTCTCTACTCATTTACTACTAAGGTAGTGAGTCCTATGTTCACAGCTATGGCTTTATGACTCTACTCATTTACTACTAAGGAATTGAATCCTATGTTCACAGCTATGGCTTTATGACCCTACCCATTTACTGCTAAGGAATTGTCTATCCCTTGTTATCTTTTTTGGCTGGATCTCACCAGGTTGTTTTCCCGGTTATTGCTCTATTGCGGTTGACCGCTTCTAAATCGTTATTATTTTTTTAAACGTTAAAAAGGCGACTGTTAGGGAAATGATGAATTAATGTTTTTATTAGTTTTTGTGTTGCTCAGTGCTGTAGACTGGAAATGAGTTATTTATCATGCAACAATACTGTGCAACTAATATTTCCACTGAATGCATAAAACTACATGTATTTGTGTTTTTATTAAGTTAACATCAACTTTTTTTAAGTTATTAGCACTACATTAACAAACTATCACTGAAATGCAATTCCGTCTGGTTGCCTCTCAATATTTAAGCTCTGCATACGACTTCATCAAAAAATTCATAATATCCTTGACTGTAGCTCTCTCAAATTCACAGTCAGTAAAATCCTGTCGCGTGGTTCATATCTAATTTTGTTTTCATTTCTTAGAGTCTCAGATGTTGGATCCTCCGACTGTTCGAATATGTTTCTCCAATTTTGCAAATGATAGTCAGCTTGCTGTTGCGGATCCTCGCCATCGGAGTCTTTCTCTCGCAGGGGTGAAGAATCCTGACACACCTCTTAGCAAATTCATCAATGCGCCTTCCAATGCAGGTTGGTGTAGCTTGGTCTATATTGCCAAGTTTTGGTCTTTAACTCATTCGCACCTAGGCGCGAGTTAACTCTCGTATTTATAACGTTGCTAGGCACCCAACGCGAGTTAACTCGTGTTCGAAATGTAACAACTCCTTGCATCAATCTTTTTAAATTATAAAATAATATTTTCGATTAGTTAGAAAGAAAAATTTCTGGCCAATCAGACAAACTTTAAAATATGTCTCTATGACGTCCCTGGCAAAAGTTATAACTGAATTAGTACACTCATCTCAATATCTACCAAAACCGGAAATCATCGTGCCGACTTGAAATTTTATCGTTCACGATAAAATTTCAACTCTAGAAGTAAATATGCAGATTTAGAAGTGGTAAGACGTTGGAAGACTGCATTAATCAAATTAAAACATCATTTTTAATGTTTCAAAGTTCTTATTAACTTTTAATTTTGCCAATTTGAATTGTTATGCTTGAATAAAAATGCACTCTTCGGGCTGCCAGCCGTAGTCAGACCAATGATATACAGCCCCCCAAGGATAGCCGACGGCGCTCATATGGGCGGGGTTTAATGATGAAGCTCTGTTGGGATTAACCCGAACACGGCATCCGAACAAACAAATATGCTGAATAACAAATAAGCTTTGCCTGCTGTCCCATCTTATTGGCAAGGTAAAACAATGTGATACCGATGAAAGACTTTGTCATTTTATATTAGTGGTGGCAAAATATTAATCAAAAACTAGAAAAAAAATGCCGTTGTTCGGGTAATTATATTCAACTTTAGGCATATACTACGACCTTTACTAATTTTAAAATTACTGAAAGTAGGTAATTGGAAATGTTTTATTTTGAATAGATACATTATTTTGGTTAGGCATTACCCCTACATTGCAGAAATTCAATGTTTGCCATTGTGACCCGCGGGGTCTACTGGCTGAATAAGCTAATGAAACGATAACAGCGATTCGTGTTTTCTAAAACCTAACAAGGCAATGCGACTGCCCCGCGAGAGTTGTGTTTGCTCCGAAACCCAGGCTAGCACAATCCTAAAAGAGCTCCATCATTAAAACCCGCCCATATGATAGCCGTCGGCTATCCTTGGGGGGCTGTATATCATTGGTCAGACTAACGTTATCTTTTTGTTTCGATAGGATCATATTGATTCTCAGAGCTGTCTATGAAGTCTGAAAAGTCAAGAACAGAATTATTGAACATATGTTTATTATTTGAAACATTTTTATGACGTTTTGTTTGAGTTATATTGGCATATATTTTTGCTATGCTTTTGTTTGAAGGATGATACTCATGAAGAAAAATTCAAAGTTTCATGATTTTCATGTTCATGACTAACTGCATATGTATAAATAATATTCATAACTATGTATTGTATGTAATAAATAAAATAAATAATAAGTAATAAAAGTAAAAATAATAAATAAATAATTTCAGTCAAATTTTATATATTTTGCAATTTTTATGGTGCAAATCTAACTTTGTTTTAGCAGATGACAATTTTTTCAATTTTGGAAATTTCCTGAAACTACCTTCTTTGAGGCACGGATCTACATAAAAGGAATACCAGTTGTCTATATGAATGTAATATAATTTCAAAGAGGAGACTTGGCTGGTTCTTGTGAAATTTGAATCAGTGAATTATCTCAAGTCTGTCTCATGTAGTAGTATTTTGAATTACGGCAACGTTCTGAAAAATTAGCGGTATCTGGGGCTAATCGCCTAAAAGTTAGTCAGGTGCAAATTAGTTAAAAGAGCTCATTCTCTTTGGCTATCGTTGTTGCTTGCTTTCGATTTTTCCTGATAGCTGTTTGAACTCACAATCAATGGTTTTTCATTAAAGGTTGACTTGCAACAAAATTCACATTACAGTTATTTGGTATCAAAAGATTCGCCATGTCTTACTCTGTTGTGTAGTAGGTGCCAAATATGTGGGAATGTGATTAAAAGCTCTTGAAAGCTCAAAAACGAACAGAAAATTGCTGCGACACGAGACCGCCCTAGTTTGGATTCGTTTTTCAAAACGGCTAAAATGTGACGTATGTGTGGGAGATGGTTTATGTATACACTTTCATGCATCCTTATTCGTCGAACTATTTTCACAAATATACTTCAAGCTTGCGATAAACACCATGTCTATTGTTCTTACGCGTCTATTTTATTGGCATCGTAATGCTGCAACTTTGAGCACTGATATCTCAAAACATAGCATAAAAATATGTTTAATTTTTTAAACTTAGCTTGAACGATTGCATATCATCCTCTGATAAAAATGATGAGCCTTTTGGTCCGCTATGATGGTCGAAAAATGCTGTAGAAGTTGTTCGCGCCATATGGCGGGAATTGTAAGTCACATGATCAGATAATGTTAGTTTCAGTTCAAGTTTGATCTATCGCAAATAGCAGATACGCTTTCTCATATTAAACTTGTTAATTTCAATTCGTCATAATCTCTAACGCGCCACATCGTGTTTGTGCAGCTGGCAAGCTGAGAAGCACCTTTTTTCTTGGCCAAGAGCAGAGAAAAGACCAGACCTTCACCGGGCGTGGAACAACTGGGTGAAGCTGGATGTGACAAACTTTATTTATTCGCCTGCTTACTCTTACCTTCGTTTTCGCCATTTCAAAGACGACATGTTTTCTAACCTGTTTGCATACTCCATATGCCACCAAAGCACGTGAGTAATTTATGTTATGAACCACTTGTATTAGTAGTAGTAACTCGGGTTATTTTCTAGTATTTTTCTAATACTACTGTATTAATCTATATTTAATATTACAATATTAATGTCATTTAATTGTAATATGATATTATTAGTATTTTATCTTTTTAATTACGTGTATTATTCTTATTACAATAACAAAACTAATTCATACTGCATATCTATCTGTAAAACGTAATATATTAATCTATAATTGATAAAGTAATTTTACAAGTTTCACGATTAATTTCGCCAAATTTCTTAACCCCACTCACTTATAGATATGTTATATAAAATAGTTATTGTCATTTTCTGGTATCATCGTTATTAGCATATTAGTATTATTAGATGATAATTATTAGTATTAGATGATGAAGAGTTTGTGACAACCACTGAAAACTGGGTAGAGTTTGAGCGCCATGTTGGCCAGCGTCAAACACTCTCCAATTACATGTAAGATAGAGCTGAACTTAACCAAACTTGACAAAATATAAAGAATATCTATAGAGTTATTACTCACATTTTTATGTTTACAATATCATGGATTCTGATAAGGTTTTGTAAAATCTGTGTCATGATTGCATGGTTATATATTTATTCTTTTTCTGATCAAGCAAATATGATATAATAACAGGAAATGATGTTGTACAAATCTTACTGCAAGTCAACTATTGTGTTGTGATTTCAGACCTGAATCCTCCTTCAAAGAAGAGAAAATAATAGTAAGTGTGACAGCACTCCAGCGACTATTTCCATGTCACGCCTGCGCCCTCCCCCGCTCATTCACGATGGTGCGAGAAGGCGGATGGGTAGAGTTCAAGGTTACATGTGCCTCCTGTCACCAATCGTACACTTGGGAAACAACTGCCAGGGTGAACAGAGCTCACATCATCAACCCCCTGCTGGCAGCTGCATCACTTTTTTTTTTTGGCGGATGCCTTACGCAGAACCTCCGTTTTCTGTCGCTCACGAACATCGCGATACCAAGCCACAGCGTTTGCCTCTACCAACAAAGAGAATACTTACATGGTATGAGTGTTAATATTTACCCATAAACTTGGAAAATGTGAGTAAAAGCTAGGCACACTAATTGAATAACGACATTTAGAAACAATTTTTTTCTTGAAATGAAAATATGTCATCCTTCAAGCGAAATATATTATAATTTGAAATTCTGATTCTTCATCATAATATAACACAAAAAGGGGGAAAAGGATTCTACATTCTTAGACTAATGATAATGATACAAATTAATCTTGTATAATGAATTTTTACAATATTTTATAGTGTATTGCTGAGCAGTACACCCTGCATAACGAGGGATTGGTGGCAGCAATCGATTGGGAGCTTGATTTGGCAGGTGACAGTAGATGTGATAGTTCGGGGCATTGCGCACTATACGGGGCCTACACTAGGATGGATCAGAGCTGCTGTTTAATAGTCAGCAGCCATCTTGTCATGGTAAAACTTTGACAGTTTTTACTTCACAGCCTGACAAAAACTGAATTTTTTTAGTCGTTATTAATACATAAACATGAAGTTGCTGATTCTGCTAAATAATTCATTCAAATAATGTGAAAGTGATTGTTGGTCGTAACTTTTTTACTTTGCAGTCAATGGAGACCACCAGCTCTAACGCCATGGAGCTGGAAGGCTTCAAGCGATGCCAGTCCGATCTAATTTCCCACGGCCTGAGAGTGAGGTCTATTACAACGGATGTTGTTAAAAAAGTTGTCTGCATACCGCAAGCTTGTGTTTTGGCTTATGCTGCAAATTCGTTGCAGTGAGCGGCGGCCTTTACCTGCCTGCTTGGTGTCTAAGATTCGAGCTCTTTTTCCACCAACAGATGATGAAGAAGAGTTGGCAGACTTGCAAACAAGATTTGCGGCATAAACCAAAATACAAGATTGCGGTATGCACACAACCTTTTCCGAGCATTTGGCGATGGCTCTCCAAATGGGAATAGATTATCTACCAAAACAATTATTGAAAAACAATAATTGCTGATCATCAAAATAATCTCGATCTTTATATAATAAAATCATAAAACTAATACACTCTCTACTGTAGTAAGTGTACAAGCCAGATATAACAATTCTCCTTGTGTTCTACGAGTTCAGAATATGTGTGTTCAACCGATGCATTAAATGTGTAACACAAGAATTGTAGATAATGCATGACACATTAGCATAGCTTTGGTGTTATTGGCATTAAATGAAAATCCAACTCACTATGATATCGCAGGTAATTATTCCACTCCAACTCAAGGGGTGCAGGCGCCACAAGTTCGTCCACACCAGGATGCATACACAGGCATTCATGCTCCCCGCGGTCATGGAGACGATGCGCAAACTCAGCATCATGGCAGCACAAACATTCAGGAAGAGATGGCATGTCTTGACAGCGCTTGCAGACACACCACTTTGTAGCTGGTGGTATTAGCTCCTAAAGAAATGAACAGATATGTCTATGCAACCATAGCTAATACATCAGGTCGATGTTATCCAACAGTATATCAGTGCAGCACTAGATTTAAATATTAAAATTGTTAATGTTGTCATTCGAGAAAAATCTGTAATTATTTTTTCGCAATATGAAGCGATAATTATCATCATTAAAATCATATACATGTATATAATAATAATATTCGTTCTATCACTCTCAAGCTAAAATATTACTACTAGCTAGCTTGGAACATAAGGCTGGCTAGTGGCGGTGCTTACTTGCTGGGAGGTTTGATTCTGTTGAGCATCTTCTTCAGATAGAGCATCAGGCTCGAAACGCCAGGGTCTTAACTCTTCAGAATTTGACATTTTTTATGATCGCAACTCGGACATGTACACGTATGTTGAATAGTCAGACGGAATGGCCAAGCTGAAACTGTAAAGTAGCGAGCATCTATATTTGATACGGGGTCTTAGGTAAAACCCGAAGTGTTTGTCATAAACTATTGCTACGATAAGTTTGATATTGAGCGTTGTATTGGCCTTTCAATTCACGTGAGAACATCACGTGACAAGACAATAACCAAACTCCACGGATACGTCATCGAAATCAAGAGATTTCAATCTATGGCGGCTTTTTGTTTTTGAGCTTTTAAGAGCTTTTAATCACATTTCCACATATTTGGCACCTACCACACAACAGAGTAAGACATGGCGAATCTTTTGATACCAAATAACTGTAATGTGAATTTTGTTGCAAGTCAACCTTTAACAGACTCCCCAACATAGATCATGATCTTTCTTAAATGTTGACTTGCAACAAAATTCACATTACAGTTATTTGATATCAAAAGATTCACCATCTTTTACTCTGCTGTGTTGTAGGTGCAAAATATGTGGAAATATGACTACAAGGTCTTAAAAGCTCAAAAACGATCAGTTAATCGCAGCCATCACGAGACCTGCCGTAGGTTAGAATCTCTTTCCAAAACGGCTCAAATGGGACGTAGTTGTATGGGATAGCTTCTGTTTACACTTTCAAGCAACCTCATTTGTCGAAATATTTTCACGAATATACTTCACGCATTCAATAAAACCATGTCTATTGTTCTTACGCGTCTATTTTATCGTCATTGTAATGCTGTCACTTTCAGCACTGATATCCTATAACCTACCATAAAAATTTGTGTAATTTTTTAATCTTAGCTCAAAGGAGTACATATCATTGTCTAATAAACATGACGAGCCTGTTAGTCACCTGTGATAATTGAAAAATGCTGCAGAAATTGAACACGAAGATGGGTCACATGATCAAATTACGACTAGACGATTAGACCAAGCCGAAACAAAACTGTAAAGTAATCTATATTTGATACGGGCTTTTGGGTAAAACCCAAAGTGTTTGTCATAAACTAGTGCTACGAGAAGTTTTATATTGAGCCTTTTATTGGCCTTTCAATTCACGTGAGAACCTCACGTGACAAAACAATAACCAAATGTAATGACTATGTCAGAGAAATAAATTGATTCCAATCTACGGCAGCTTTTCGTTTTTGAGCTTTTAAGAGCTTGTAATCACATTTCCACATATTTGGCACCTACAGGCTACAACACAACAGAGTAAGACATGGTGAATCTTTTGATACCAAATAACTGTAATGTGAATTTTGTTGCAAGTCAACCGTTAAATAACAAGTTGTGTTAGGTAGCTGAATTGATCACTCTCCTCGCAATGACAGAAATGGCAACAAGGGCATATTTCATAGGAAAAAATTAGGAGTTTCAGTCAAGCACAATTTTTAGGACTTGGTGATTTATCATTGTCCATGATTGCTGGCTCCCGTTTTTTACTCAGTTGCACGAAGTAGTCTGAGATTATACGTCTGCCATTGCTAAATGTCTTACTCGGTTGATCAGAGTAGTCTGAGATTATACATTTGCCATTGCAAAATGTCTTACTAGGATGATCAGAGTAGTCTGAGATTATACGTTTGCCATTGCAAAATGTCTTACTAGGATGATCAGAGTAGTCTGAGATTACACATTTGCTATTGCAAAATGTCTTACTCGGTTGATCAGAGTAGTCTGAGATTATACATTTGCCATAGCAAAATGTTGTACTAGGTTGATCAGAGTAGTCTGAGATTATACGTTTGCCATTGCAAACTGTCTTACTCGGTTGATCAGAGTAGTCTGAGATTATACATTTGCCATTGCAAAATGTCTTACTCGGTTGATCAGAGCAGTCTGAGATTATACAGTTACCATTGCAAAATGTTGTACTAGGTTGATCAGAGTAGTCTGAGACTATATGTTTGCCATTGTAAATTGTCTTACTAGATTGATCAGAGTAGTCTGAGATTATACCTTTATCATTGCTAAACGTCTTACTAGATAACCGCATAGTAAGCAGTATGATTAATGTTGCTTTTTCATCAATGTAGCTTGTATTGCAGGTGTTCTCAATGCATCTTTGAACACATTGCTGGGCGCCCCTTCTCTTAAACTATACTTCCCTATCGGAGTCTGCCCATATGATGACGGGTTGGTCGTGTGCAATAGCGGAGACAATACAGTTCTTTTCATTCGCCACAGTTCGGAGGGACAGGTTTTCAATGTTCTCCAGTTGAATGTAAGAATACTGCGCGTTCTTGGTTCTTTACTGTTGTTCCATGGACTGCTCATGGTCACACCAAACATCATATCATAAGCTAGCCACAAAATCCGTAAGGAATCATGTGGAGCACCAAAAGATAATGTGAGGGTTTGTTCATACACCTAGCAATGAAGCTATCCATGTTCATACACCTAGCAATGAAGCTATCCATGTTCATACACCTAGCGATGAAGCTATCCATGTTCATACACCTAGTAATGAAGCTATCCATGTTCATACACCTAGCAATGAAGCTATCCAAGTTCATACACCTAGCGATGAAGCTATCTATATTGATACACCTAGTAATGAAGCTATCCATGTTCATACACCTAGTAATGAAGCTATCCATGTTCATACACCTAGCAATGAAGCTATCCATGTTCATACACCTAGCGGTGAAGCTAACTATGTTCATACACCTAGCGATGAAGCTATGCATGTTCATACACCTAGTAATGAAGCTATCCATGTTACAAATGCTGTAGGTAGATATAAACTCATTTCTGCACACGGAGTCTGGAGAGCACTAGAGAGCATTGCTAATTTCACAGCTGGTTGAGCACAGGTTTCCTATATGGCTCACCCCCTTTGCAGACCATGTAACAATAATATATTTTTTTACAACCATTGTTCATGCCAATTGTTGCAATAAAGCCATGTGTTCATATGTAAGCCATAGCTATATCAGCGTGCTTAACAATGCTTATGATTACGCATTTAGATGGGTTGTTGCAATGTTTCTCAATGACGTCTAGTTTATAAATCTGTAAAATGTATTTATTTTTGACACTTTAGATCAGGTGTTTTTTGCTATCCCCGATTGTTTATTTATTGACTGCACATTTTTATTGTTAGTCAAAAGGCTGATGTTGATTACCTGGTTTTCTAGTCAGACTTTACTCGTCCATCGGCTGTCATCACGGATGAGAAAACTGGCCAATTGTTTGTAAAGGACGATCGAGTTATAAGGTGCTTTGGACCGGATATGGAGCTGATCAGCTCATTTCCCCCTTTTACCCAGCAACTGTATGGTTGGTACATAGTGATGCTATTGGTATAGAGTTGGTATATAGTGATAGTATTACTAACAAGGAGAGTTCAATATAGAGTTGGTATATAGTGATAGTATTACTAACAAGGAGAGTTCAATATAGAGTTGGTATATAGTGATAGTATTACTAACAAGGAGAGTTCAATATAGAGTTGGTATATAGTGATAGTATTACTAACAAGGAGAGTTCAATATAGGGTTGATATATAGTGATAGTATTACTAACAAGGAGAGTTCAATATAGGGTTGATATATAGTGATAGTATTACTAACAAGGAGAGTTCAATATAGGGTTGGTATATAGTGATAGTATTACTAACAAGGAGAGTTCAATATAGGGTTGATATATAGTGATAGTATTACTAACGAGGAGAGTTCAATATAGAGTTGGTATATAGTGATAGTATTACTAACAAGGAGAGTTCAATATAGGGTTGATATATAGTGATAGTATTACTAACGAGGAGAGTTCAATATAGAGTTGGTATATAGTGATAGTATTACTAACAAGGAGAGTTCAATATAAAGTTGCTATGTAGTGATAATATTACTAAGTTTGAAATTAGGAGAGGTTTTTGAGAATAGCTGTACAAATTTAACCTTTACTTATGCTGCCTCTTCACACGATATAACATCTTAGTTTAATTAATACCATTAGTAATTACATTAATTACATTAATTAATAACATTAGTTAATACTTTTCTTGACATACAGAGTGATTTCTATCATATGGTGCTCCAAATTTTCCAGTCGTCGCAATTTTATAGTTATCAGTAAAACTTCTGATAGAATTAAAAGTAAAACATATAATAAATCTATATATTTGATTTGGATTTGCATTGTCTAAAGTAAATTAGAGAAAATTCTGCTGTGCATTTCTGTTCCTTATTCCCTTACCAATGCCATTCATTCCTGAGCCAGAGTTTCTTTCACCTGTTTTTTAGGTGAAGTAGCCATGATAACCTTCTTTTAGTGATTTCTTTTCTTATATCGGTTTTTACTTAGAGTTTTAGCAATTAATTGTTACAGCGTTTTATATAATATATTTCCTCAAATGCTATATGTAATTATTTAGAGTATTTTCCATTGCTTTTTTGGCATAGGAATGAATTAAGCAGCTTGTAGTATAATCCTATAACAAAATAAATATTGTTTAATTTCAACATGTAAGACACGTATTGCAACAGGTTGACTTCAAAATGTATCAATTTACAATGGAAAGCATGTACTGTACACGCGGCAGTTGTATGGCTAGCTGACTGTGTAGTAGTAGATGTACTTACGAAGCTATAATTTTAGTTTATAGTGTATAAGTTTAAGCTACCATAATTACTAGGATTGGTGATGACCTCTGATAACCACCTTCTTACCATGACCCGCTGTGGCAATGGAAAGGCTTTGCAGATGAATCCGTCTTTGCTTAAGTATACCTTTCGTGGACATCTCGTTGCCGTCATACCGCTTCAACTCCCCCTGCTCATTAAAAGCAAATTGCGATTCATGGCGTTATCTGGAAATAGTCTCTACATATCTGACCTCGGTATGACCTATTACTGCTTATCTTCATTAAGTTTAGCATGGTTAACACGGTCTTCACTTTCTTTAGTTTCATTCCATCATGTCTATGTATTTGCCGATTTAGCGAATCTTGTCTTGTCATGTCAAGTCATTAGTTAGAGATTTATGGGTCCAAAAATGTAACCTATTCAATTCATCCACTCATATCTGAAGCTCTGTAAAATAGCTGTTCAAATTTTTAAATGTTTAGGAATACATAACAGGATGACTTTGTGAGAGCATTAACAGCGTGTCGTTTGTCAGTGTCAAATGTTAACGAGTTTTGAAGTCTTCAATAGACATTAGTGGTGAGTAACGCGAGTAGTGGTGAGTAACGCGAGTAGTGGTGAGTAACGCGAGTAGTGGTGAGTAACGCGAGTAGTGGTGAGTAACGCGAGTAGTGGTGAGTAACGCGAGTAGTGGTGAGTAACACGAGTAGTGGTGACTAACACGAGTAGTGGTGAGTAACACGATTAGTGGTGAGTAACATGAATATTGGTGAGTAACATGCAGCATTCACATAGTCAAATCTTTTTGCATGGCTAGTTTTTTTGTAGTAATAGCTATTGTTTTGCAAAAATAACTGACATTTAAAATGAGCAGATGCATTTTTAAAAGAAAATCTTTTAGCTAGATGATCAGAATAAATCATTATTGTAGTTATTAGAACTTGACAGTCAGAATTTTCAGGTCGAGATGATATCTGTATGAATGTGAATTTGACAGATTCATTCCTTCACTGATAATATTCTGTCTTTACTCCTTTACTGATAGTATTCTGTCTGTATTTGAGATACTTATGGTAATTGTTATAGTTTATATGGTAATTATCATATTTTATATGGTAATTATTATAGTTTATATAGTAATTATCATATTTTATATGGTAATTATCATAGTTTATATGGTAATTATCATATTTTATATGGTAATTATCATAGTTTATATGGTAATTATCATATTTTATATGGTAATTATCATAGTTTATATGGTAATTATCATAGTTTATATGGTAATTATCATAGTTTATATGATAATTATCATATTTTATATGGTAATTATCATAGTTTATATGGTAACTATCATAGTTTATATGGTAATTATCATAGTTTATATGGTAATTATCATAGTTTATATGGTAATTATCATTGTTTATATGGTTATTATCATAGTTTATACGGTAATTATCATAGTTTATATGGTAATTATCATAGTTTATATGGTAATTATCATTGTTTATATGGTAATTATCATTGTTTATATGGTTATTATTATAGTTTATATGGTAATTATCATTGTTTATATGGTAATTATCATATTTTATATGGTAATTATCATTGTTTATATGGTAATTATCATTGTTTATATGGTTATTATTATAGTTTATATGGTAATTATCATTGTTTATATGATTATAATTATTATAGTTTATATGATAATTATCATTGTTTATAGGGTAATTATCATAGTTTATATGGTAATTATCATTGTTTATATGGTTATTATTATAGTTTATATGGTAATTATCATAGTTTATATGGTAATTATCATTGTTTATATGGTTATTATTATAGTTTATATGGTAATTATCATTGTTTATATGGTTATTATTATAGTTTATATGGTAATTATCATAGTTTATATGGTAATTATCATAGTTTATATGGTAATTATCATAGTTTATATGGTAATTATCATTGTTTATATGGTAATTATCATTGTTTATATGGTTATTATTATAGTTTATATGGTAATTATCATTGTTTATATGGTTATTATTATAGTTTATATGGTAATTATCATTGTTTATATGGTTATTATTATAGTTTATATGGTATCTATCATAATTTTCTATGGTAACTACGTATCTAGGTGCAAGTTATGTCTATTGGGTTGATGCTACTACTGGAAAGTTAGTGGATGTGATTGCTGGCCCTGGGGAGAAACCCGGTTGTTTCACAGAACCTTCCGGAATAGCTTGCGATTCTAATGGAAACATTCTTATCGGTGACAGTCGCTCCAATCGGATACAGGTAGGTTGCCCTGTTCATTACATAATGAACTCTTTTGATCTACCATCCTAGTCAGTTGATCCTATCAGAGTTGCGCCTGTACTTGATTTTCTTTTTGTTCATCGACATTCATCACATTCGGCAAACACACCTTTTAAAAGCTACTCATGGCTAGTGAACTATAGTCATGAATAATCAGTTTGTGCATAATTATTCGGCCAAGCGGTGTACAGCGCGTCGGTCTGCGATCTGGGGTATTCGAGTTCAATTTTTGTGCCTTGCATGGGAATAGAACTCAGAATTTGATGTGGAGAATTTTTTCTCAACACTTTTAGCTTGGCTTCAGACAGACAGACAGACGGGTGGTACGACTTTATTATAGTTAAGATTAGCTTATTCAGAGCTGAATTTCACAATCACCTGCTTACCGTAAAGCTTCTATTTGAGTGTAGCCTTTATTTGAACGCCACCTCTAACAGAACGCTACTATAGGGAAAAAATTGAAATACAGCAGTATCTTATATTTGAACGCCACCTCTAGTAAACCGCCACTACAGCGGGCCCTCGGATTACAATGATTCGGTCATACGATTTTTTGCCCTACGATGTAGAACACAATGATTTTTCGCTTTCTTTCAAATATTTTTCGCCATGCGATATCAACGGGAATTTCACTAGATAGTATAATTTGGCGGTCGGTGTGCTGATCAGGTTCGAATAGCAAATATGTCGATACGCTATTTGCCGAAATCCGTCTAGCAATGAATGAAAGAGAAACGTTGCTTGATCTTGCTACGTTCGGCGTTATTCATTATCAGTTATTGTGAAAACAAACGCGAAAACAGTTTGATAAAGTTCTAGGAATAAAAAAGTTGAAGTTAGGGAAAGTTGAAGTGATATAGTTAACAATACATGCTAACATGTTAACATGCTAAAACTTAGCTGCAAGTATGTGCTTAGTAAGTTAAATTTGACGTTCATGTTATATGCCTGCCATGAAGGTAAGACTCTATACGGTATGTTTCTTTATTTTACATTGTACTGTACATAATACATTGCAACGTTACATTTTTTGCAGATCATAACCACTAAATACTACAGTTACCACAATAGGTAACTATAGTTACTAAGGTTAACATACTATTTGGTTACTAATTTTTAATATGTACAGCACTTATATAAAATTTTGATGATTTTTACCAGGGGGTGTTTGCATTAGATATCTACTATGGGTTGCTATAACCCTCTATACCAAATTTTCACCTCACGATGCCAACTATGGAACCAATTAAAATCGCATGGCGAGGGTCCACTGTATAGGAGAAGGTTGCAAAATACAGAACCACGCATTAATTTAACGCCAGTTCTAATTAACCGCCATGTTGACATTCATTGTTTGATCCTTATGAACCCATAATCGAAAGTGATCAGTAGAAATCTCTCCACAAAATGGTACCAATTATGACTAGGTTACATCAATAACAATCTTTTTTTTGTTGCTGTAGTGGTTGCCATGGTTTCAGTGACGGTGTCCCTGAGAAAACGATTGCTGCAATCATCGGAACTGCACTCTGATTCAAAGTCACCCAGGTCTAAATCCAACCTATTGTTCTCAAATTTGTTCCCACGCTGGTCCACGACTTAATCTGATGACTTTAAAATGTTTTGATTAACGATAAGATTATTCTTCAGAAACAACGCACAACGTAGTATCAGCTACATGTATGTTGTTACGGCATATCAAAATCTGCTTTCTAACGCCAAAGTTTTCCGTATTTTCCTCAAAACTTTGGAAGCTTCATCATTGCAAAAAAGTAATAGTTGTATTATCTAATTTGTTCAACACAAGGTAGTTCCTTATTTAACTGGGCCAATATTTCGATAAATATAAAAAATCGTTTAGCAAAAATACTGACGCCAACAGCATTAATGTCGCTCTGCTCTTCTCAAAATTCTGCTTAGCTAGTCAAAAATTAAAGCGCCACCCTTTATTTGAGCATCACCTCAAATAGAACCCCACTATAGGGGAATGGCGGATGTAAGCGCTCAAATAGAGGTTTTACAATTCTATAACTACTGCTAACCCATTTAGACTACACATTATGAAATCCATTTGTGTCTTTATATCATGGAGCATTTTTTCATGCTCATTGGAAAGCGTGTACAGTCCTACCTCAACATAGGAGCTTAATGCATTCTGGGACTGAGCTCGTATGTCAGTGTTCTCATATCTCAATGCAATATTTCTTATGTTATGTTCCTAATATGTTCCCGTACAATGAGAAGCCAATTAAAAACAAGATATTACATTGGAATTTGTTTTTTTAATTATTGTAATTCAGTATTTACGCTCACAAAGTAACAAATACTTATTTAGGGGTTATGATCTGCAATAATATGTAACATTATTATGTGCAGTACTATACGCAATTCCTACCTTAGGGACAGACATAGCGGCTAACGGCGGTGTGAGAGAGACTTGACAGCAATATGTTCGGTAAACGAGACTTTTGTGACGCTATGTATGATGTGAATAGCAGAACGGATTAACTTGATATGTTGAGGATTGACTGTGTGTTTTAGCCTTTTTCTAAATACAGTATGAAATAGTGTGCTAAATATGAATAATTTTAAACTAAATTATAAATTGGTTTTCATATCTCTAGTTTTATATACTGCGCTCGATGACAGCCATGTCAAGTTGGTAGCATTTTATTCGTTTGCTAGTCAGTGGTTTGCTTGTAGTCTGGAAAAATAACTCATTTTATTAGCCTTCAGTCGGTTTAAAAAGGTGTTTAGAAAGGTTTGGTCTTGAATACTGTAGAATACATGTATAGCTCTTCCTACGTTTAACTCAGGGGTCAGCAACCCACAGCTCTGGAGCGTCACTTTCATCCCCTCACTGCGGCTCCCTCTGACTTTGGGTTTGCTTTCTTTCTTTTACCTTTTTTTACCATATGCCAAGTAATTAATAAAAATATAGAAGTTTTATCACTAGATTTTGTAATGTAATTTAAAAAATTGTAATTAAGGTGATAAATCAAACATTGTCGCTTGTTACGCGTCGTTATTTATGCACCAATAAAATCGCCAAAATTACACTAGCCGGCATGATACTTCTTGATTTTTTTACCCCAGGTAGGCAAACTATGGCGAATACTATTAAAGGAAAAGTGACAAAGAAAAATAGAACATTTAATGCTACGTCGGCTGATTCGTTTGCTTTCACTGCTGATGAGACTGGTTCACCAGTTTGCTTAATATGTAATGAGAAATGTACGCTTACTCACTGTAAGCTCCAAATTACAACACAAAGAAGAAACGTTGCACATTTTTAAGTAACCTTGAAAACAGCGTAATATTTTCATGTTACGTTTGAGTTATTATTAGCTATTTTATTGTTTTTGTCAAAATGTAATATTGTTTTTTCAGTAGTTAAATCAATGACAAGTTATGGCATGTATAAATATGCCACACGTTTTTGTTTTATGATGTAAACATGGTATAAAAGCATTAAAAGCTAAACTAAAACCTTACATGTAGTTTTTTTTTTAAATTTAAATTATCAAAGGGGGTTTGTGGTTCCCACTGCGTTCTTACCTGCGGAAAACATGTCCAAATGGCTCTTGGACTGAAAAAGGTTGCCAACCCCTGGTCTAACCTCTATCTTCGACCTATGTCATGTTTCATAGTGTCAGCTAGTATTTTATCAACAGTACATAACAATTTGAAATTCTCACAATATTAGAAGACTGAACCTGCGGTCTTTAGATTACCCTACAGGATGAAATTATTCGCGGAGTTGAATTTCACGGGAATTGTCTTTTCATGCATATTCGCGGACTAAATTATTCGCGGATGAACACATTCGCGAATACAATAATCCGTAAAAGCAGCTAGCAATAGAGTAAAACATTCAGTGCGTATACCACGTGGTTAGGTTTCTATTTAGCTAAAAAATTTATGTCGATCATGCTAAGCTATAAATTTTTGACTGAAATTAGAGGTTTTCATGATTATTCATTGATTTTGAGGCCTTTGGTGAACTTACAACTTGTGGTGAGTTATGAGTTTTTTCAACATAAAGAACTGCAGGAGCGATTTTTGCGATTATGACGCCGTGCCCAATTCCGAATAACTGTGACAACCTTTGAATAATTTTGTAAAGAAGTGTGATGCATTGGCAATGGGCTTAACTCAAAGCCCTGGTGATGATTTTAAAAGAGCTTAGAACTCAGCTACATTTACTAACTCTGCCTAGCGGCTAATTTTTAATTTGATGTAGTAGTTATTCTCCCTTGTGTTAAAAATACAACCAATTATTCGCAGATTTTAATAATTCGCGGAATTGACAGTTTGCGAATTATCAAATCCATCGAGTGATTTCATCCTGTAGGGTAGCTATTTCTTCACTCAGTTTACCATACACACCAACTCAACCATACACAGATTTTTGTATTAACAATTAAAATTCTCCTGGCTTTTTAATAATATATTATATAGTATATACTGGTATACTGTACCTGGTATAGTATATACTGGTATACTATACCTGTTATAGTATATACTGGCATAGTGTATACTGGTATAGTATATACTGGTATACTATACCTGGTATAGTATATACTGGTATACTATACCTGGTATAGTATATACTGGTATACTATACCTGGTATAGTATATACTGGTATACTATACCTGGTATAGTATATACTGGTATACTATACCTGGTATAGTATATACTGGTATACTATACCTGGTATAGTATATACTGGTATACTATACCTGGTATAGTATATACTGGTATACTATACCTGGTATAGTATATACTGGTATACTATACCTGGTATAGTATATACTGGTATACTATACCTGGTATAGTATATACTGGTATACTATACCTGGTATAGTATATACTGGTATACTATACCTGGTATAGTATATACTGGTATACTATACCTGGTATAGTATATACTGGTATACTACACCTGGTATAGTTAAGTGAGTATAGTATATACTGGTATACTATACCTGGTATAGTATATACTGGTATACTATACCTGGTATAGTATATACTGGTATACTATACCTGGTATAGTATATACTGGTATACTATACCTGGTATAGTATATACTGGTATACTATACCAGGTATAGTATATACTGGTATACTATACCAGGTATAGTATATACTGGTATACTATACCTGGTATAGTATATACTGGTATACTACACCTGGTATAGTTAAGTGAGTATAGTATGAGCTTGAATGCTAAAGTATGTTCACCATTGTACGTGTGATCGTCGGATGTCTTGAATTCTTATTTATACCATTACAAAGTATGGTGTAAACTGTCGAGGTTTAAACACTAAAATCATTATTATAAAATGTAGTATGCTAACCTCCCATAATTGCTGCTGTTTGTACAACAGTTTGTGTTCTTTCACCACCCCATTTCTTTAATAATTAACTTCACCGCTTTTACATGCATGATTAACGCATGCATTGCATGATCACCCGCATTACCATCGCTCGTATTACCATCGCTTGTATTACTATCGCTCGTATTACCATCGCACGTATTGCTATCGCTCGTATTACCATCGCTCGTAATACTATCGCTCATATTACTATTGCTCGTATTACCATCGCTCGTATTACCATCACTCGTATCACCATCGCTCGTATTACTATTGCTCGTATTACCATCGCTCGTATTACCCTCGCTCGTATCCCCATCGTTCGTATTACTATTGCTCGTATTACCATCGATCGTATTATCATCGCTCGTATTACCATCGCTCGTATTATCATCGCTCGTATTACCATTACAAACAACCTGAAGCCTTCATGCTAATGATATGTTTTAAGTTCATTCTACACTCAATTTTACCCATGTTGTTGCTGGCTGTTATGAAATGCCTAGTTGATAGCTTTCTGCTTCACCTGGCTTCTCATTTTGCGAATGTGTCTAGAATAGTCTACATGTAAGTTAATAAAAATCTGCAGATGATTCCTGTTTTTTTCTTAAACAGGCCCGTGTGAGAAAATGCTTTGGAAGCTATTGGAACCCATTGTGTGCTAATAGCCCATTTAGTGCTATGAACTCCCTGAGCACCTATTGGATGATGCTCTGTAGTGAAATGTAACAATGACTTTCAATACCTTGTTTGAGCATTAATTTTGAAATTTGTTGTTTAAATATTGCGTGTGAATAGAATTTACTTTGATATTATTTGCTCTTGCGATTGCGTTTAAAATATTATTTCTCAAATGCAGATATTTGATGGAGAAAGTCGTGAGTACAAGGGCGTGCTTGAGTGCAGCCAGAAGACCATAGTACGGCCATCCGCAATTTGTCTACAAGGCGATGATAAACTAATTGCTGTCAACTATATCTCTCATTCTGTCAGCTTTTACAGCATCATAGTTGAGACCTCCCACTTGTCTAAATGAGGCTCTTCAATGTTTCACTCAGTCTTCACTCATGTTTCACTCAGTCTTTACTCATGTTTCACTCAGTCTTCACTCATGTTTCACTCAGTCTTCACTCATGTTTCACTCAGTCTTCACTCATGTTTCACTCAGTCTTCACTCAGTCTTCACTCATGTTTCACTCAGTCTTCACTCATGTTTCACTCAGTCTTCACTCATGTTTCACTCAGTCTTCACTCATGTTTCACTCTGTCTTCACTCATGTTTCACTCAGTCTTCACTCATGTTTCACTCAGTCTTCACTCATGTTTCACTCAGTCTTCACTCATGTTTCACTCAGTCTTCACTCATGTTTCACTCAGTCTTCACTCATGTTTCACTCAGTCTTCACTCAGTCTTCACTCAGTCTTCACTCATGTTTCACTCAGTCTTCACTCATGTTTCACTCAGTCTTCACTCATGTTTCACTCAGTCTTCACTCATGTTTCACTCAGTCTTCACTCATGTTTCACTCAGTCTTCACTCATGTTTCACTCAGTCTTCACTCATGTTTCACTCAGTCTTCACTCAGTCTTCACTCATGTTTTACTCAGTCTTCACTCATGTTTCACTCAGTCTTCACTCATGTTTCACTCAGTCTTCACTCATGCTTCACTCAGTCTTGTATTCTAATATGGTCATCTGGTCTCTATTGATTTGTTCATAAATTAATGTAAATTCCTATTATTATTTATTTAAAATTGAAAAACATCTTCTGTTATATTTAGTTTTTTTGTTCTGAGTTTTTAAATATTGTATAGTTTTCGTACAGATGTCACTTTGAATTGATTATTCTTGCAGTCAAAAATACATTGGTATGCAAGTTTTGCAATGCTGTAATGGCAAACATTGTTCACTATTCTCGTGTAAAACACTCAGCTTGCATTCGCTTACAGACTATCAAGCGCGAGAGAAAAGGCTGGTTGCAAACAGTATTAATAACTTGTGTTGCATTCCAATATTTATGGTGGAGCTTGCCAACAATTTGAAAGATAGTTGACGTGTAAGACATCAATACAACTACAGGAAATAGAAGGTTACCTGTTTGTATTTGTCAGAATACGTGTAAAGCGTTGTTTGCGTAAACTTACGCTTCAGACTTTGCTTATGAACTGTAGAAATTGTTAGCTAAATATGAATTATTGTTTCATCTATACAGAAACAAAAAAGTGCTGCAAAATCTTGAAGGACGGTCATATGGTTATATTAGACAAGTCGTAGGATTATATTAGATCACCTAAATCTAATATAATTCTACGACTTATCAAATATAACCCTACGATTTATCAAATATAACCCTACGACTTATCAAATATAACCCTACGATTTATCAAATATAACCCTACGACTTATCAAATATAACCTTACGATTTATCAAATATAACCCTACGATTTATCAAATATAACCCTACGACTTATCAAATATAACCTTACGATTTATCAAATATAACCCTACGATTTATCAAATATAACCCTACGATTTATCACATATAACCTTACGATTTATCAAATATAACCCTACGACTTATCAAATATAACCCTAAGATTTATCAAATATAACCCTACGATTTATCAAATATAACCCTACAACTTATCTAATATAACCCTACGGCTTATCTAATATAACCCTACGGCCATCCATGTTCTCATTCTACGAATGGCCGTAAAATTCTTAATACATCCAGCATGAGAGTCGGTTACTTTCGGAAGAAGAATTCTACAAGTTTCTCAGCATGCTGCATTTGACTCCACGGTGTTATTGGCCAACTGACCAAGCCTGCAACAGGTCTTCAGACAGTTTTTCTCCGCCTTGCCGTTCAAATGTACTATGAGTGTATCAATAACTCCTGTAGTAAATTTTCGCAAAATTTATGAAAAAGACTCCCATCACTGAAGCGAAAAAAAACTTACTAAATGTTGGTTGCAGTGAGAAGGGCCAAAGAGAGGATGGGAGCACAGGCTAAAACTGTACTAGCGAGTCAATCAGGTTTATTTATCCAACTAAAGAATTCAAATTATGATGTGTTTCAACGGTTGATGAAGACTAAGACGCTTCCTGGAATAAATACAAGCTATAATGTGCCCGCTAAAATAATTATAAGGTACCTGCTAACTTGCACTTATGAGCAGAAAATCCTTTGAACGTCAAGAATGAATTTTTGTTGGTTCTTTGTTTTATTATTAACCCTTTTCCTATATTAATTTATGTATTACAAAAATGTAGCCAAATATTTACATCATGTATTTAGTTGTAAATAGCGTTTTTTTAATGTAACTACCGTTTTGACCTACAAATTTCAACTACTTGTAACCACCAATCATATGTTGTATTTGCTTCGGCTTGCTTATATAAACAGTTGTTTTTGCATTTGAGAAGCAGTCGAAATTTGGCTAGTATGGTGAGACATACTGTGATATAATAAATTTATTCACGTACAACACATCTTCTTGTGTAACTTAGACAGCTTGGCTTAACAGGTGTGCTAGTATATACGCATTCTGCTACCAGCTGTTATATAGAGTCTGATTTATCGGCTCTTGTCGGAGTTGCGCTGGTATATACAGTCTGCTATTGCTGTGATATATAGAGTTTGTCTTATTGGCTCTTCCTGGAGTTGTGTTGGTATATACTATATACAGTCTGCTATCGGCTGTAGTATATAGAGTCTGTATTATCGGCTCTTGCTTGGGCTCTGCTGGTATATATACAGTCTGCTATCAGCTGTAATAACAAGTCTGATTTATCGGCTCCTGTTGAGGTTGCACTGATATACAGAGTAGGATAACGGTTGTGGCAAATAGAGTCCGAGTTGTCGGCTCTTGCCAGGGCTGCATGGCATATACCGTCGGTATATTCAGTCTGCGATCGACTGTGAATCAGTATTAAAGGCTTTTACACTGGTAGTGCAGGAGGTGTACTTAAATAGGAGGTGCTTAGGCTACCATAACCAAGCATCACACTGAATTACACTACCCCTAGAATAGCCAAGGTCATTTATCAGCGTAACAATTTCAGCGCCACCTTGAACCATGCTCCATGGTCACGCCCCACTTTATAGTAACCTATAGCAACACTGTACAACATTTGATCTCAATGAGCTTGTGGGTGCTTTTATCCATCCCTAATCTTAATCTGTGTATCTGTGTATGTATGTGACCGCCTTATAGAACGGAACTGAACTGCATTGATATGAGTAGTAACAGTAAATAAATATTAGAGCGGTCTTTCTTTTTCCATATGGTCGTACGAAGCCAACTGAATTAATATGAGTAGTAAATATCGTAATTTGGGACTATTAGCCGCTACTTTTGTCTGACAATTTGAGCCAAGCGGCTTATATAATGGTGCGGCGATTCTGTTGTTTTACTTTCACCGCTAGGGCGCATTAACCGAAATCTCCGGTTAGCACGCCTCTTTACAGTGCCCAACGACACTGTTCTGTTTTAAACAGCGAAGTTGCTGTCGTGTTAAAAAGCACCGTCCTGGGTTCGGCAGCCTATACAAAGGTGCCTATACAGCTATAAAAATGTACTACTCATTACATAAAATAAATTAGTGAGTAGTAATTTACACGTTATTAATATTTACTGCCAGCGTGTACCGAGAAGGTCATGTGAATGTTTGTTTCTTGGGGCAACAGGAAAAATACGCTGTTCTCACCGACTAAATTTATACATAAAAAAGGTGAGTCCTCATTCAATGTTGTATTGTCTATGAATTGCCACACCTCCTTTACATAACCCTTTCACTGCCGTCCATGTACAAATTCAGCTATCGGCCTACTGCCAACCATTTTGCCGATATTGCTTCATGACATGTATACAATATTTTTTTAATTTCAAACTCCATCTAGAACGTTTGTTTTGGTTATATATTTCCTTTTGGCAACATGTTAACAAGCACTGCTGTGCAAAAAAATTCATTGTATCTATACTTTGTGTAAGCAAAGATTACGCAGTACCAGACTACCAGCCGTGACACTCCAAACCTCCCCTTATGTCACTCCTACTCTACCTGTACGTTTTCCCAGAAAATGTTGTAGTGCCAGACTACACCAGTAAGTTTACTCACGAGTCACCAAGACTCAGACAGACTTGAACCTTCCTCGAGACATGACACAACACACGAAGAGCGCAAGAGTCACGAGCTACGCGAACGGAGCTCTGATTCACAATGACAACATGGCCGATTCCGCTCGTCCGGTGGTGCATGCCCACGAACCCTTCCTAGCTACCGTCAAGCACCACATGACTACTAACTCACATTTCCCCCAGCTTTTAGGAAGCTACCAGCTATCCCTCATAGTCATCCAAATACCGGGGACGTTGTCGCTCCCGCTGCGACCACCTGAGCGTCAACAGTTGAAGCTCAGGCTCACCAGGATCTAAATCCCCGGATGGAACCCCAGCAGCCTGAGGCTCACCATCCATACTTTGAACTCCATCCTCAGCAGTCTGAGGATCATCCTCCGCATCCCCGTCCGAGACCTCAGCTACCTCACAGGGCCCCAGCTGAGGCGGTGGGGGAGTAACAGAACCGCGTAATCCATCTAGATTAGGCCGGCCGTCTTCGACCAGTTCACAGATGCCGTTTTCCCTACTACGGTCAGTGCCAAACCGCCATTTGCGGACATGCTTCGGCATGCCATCCATGCACGCGTTGTGCTTTGAGACGACCCCGGTTATCACTCCCGGTGCCCACTGCCTGGTGCACGACGGAGTCGAAGGTTTCACCCACACCTCATCACCGACAGCAAATTTGCCTTGACTGACCTCGTCTAACCCGCGTAGATTGATGTCAAAAGGAACTCGCCATGAATATCGATACAGATTATTCGAGGGTACCGAACCCCCATCTGTACCCTTGCGAGGCGTGATGTTATGCCAAAACGTCGCCTCCTCGGGGCTAATTCTTCCCCTCTCGGCAATCCTGTTGATTGTCCGGTGATTCCTCTCGACGATTCCGTTGCCACTCGGGGCGTAAGCGGCACGAAATCTCAGAGAAATCCCCCACTCGTCAGCAAACTGTGCAACAGTTGCTGACCTAAACGCCATGGAATTGTCCATTAACAATTTGTCACACGGCCCTCGCTCAATTACGACAGTGCGTAACGGAGCCACGTTGTGCGCTGCCGTTTCACTTGGCAAGCGGCGCCAGATAGCGAAACGTGACGGCCCGCAATCAATCATGGACAGGAACACCTAACCGCCATAGTCAGTCACGTCTATGGCCACCTGGCACCAGTTCCCCTCGACAGCCAAGCTGCCTGTTTCCACGAGGTTCTCATTTCTTGGAGCCGGGTCAACGCGCTGACAGGCCTCACAGCCAGCCAGTTCGCGTTTAACCTGCGCCCGTGTCAAGCCACTGCGTACTTGCTGAGCAAGGTACAGTGTTCTTTCGACACCCAGATGGTGAGGCAAATGATCTGCCCACACAGCATCTCCAAGGCTCTCGCCGGTGAAGATGGCAGCAGCCATGTTCCCGGCCTCACCTCCACTCATCCCTCGATGCCCAAGCCCCTTCTTGGGCACCCTCGTCATTCTATCCGCCTTGTTCTCCACAGTAGGAACAAGACGCATAGTGACCGTTAAGCCATACTCGGTGATCGTGTCACGGATCACCCCCAGTCGACGCTTCACCAGCATCTCTCCGGCACTTTTCGTGCGAACACGATGGCGCCCGTCAATTGTATTTGGCATCCAATTGACAACTGTAAGAGAGTCAACCGCCAAGGTGAAAGTCTTAAACCCCCACGCGATGACCAGGTTAACACCTCGTCCCACAGCTTCCAGCTTGGCAACATTGATGTGTGAATGGTCTGACTCCTTCCTCAGCCACGATGCATCCTCAACAACGCTGCCATCAACCTCAACTGCCACACCGAGGCCCAGAGAGCTGGCATCCGTCCACACAACGACCGAACCATTCGGTCTTACGTGCCACGGACCCCTAACAGGGTCCTCCTGACATACCCTCGTGAAAAACTCACTAGCCAGCGAGCTGACCTCCTTTTCAACGGGGGCATCCGAGGCTCCGTTGCATCCCACCCGCTTCAAGAAGCTGCAATAAGGCCGTAACCACCCAGCCACTGGGTAATGACTGACAAGTCGGCCACAAAACGAGAAGAGCTATCTCTTAGTCAGCCCAGCTGGCTCAAGATGTATTTCGGAGAGTGCAGTTCCCCTCGACATTTGCAAATGTTCACGAGTATTTCCCTTTAGAGAAATGCCCAACAACCGACCTCCATCAAGGCTCTCTGGCTCTTTTGTCGCCAGTCTATACTTAACAAGGTGCTTCCTCAGCTCCTCCACGCCAAGTACAGACTCCTGCACTACTATATCGTCGATATAGTGGTCAGTCCCTCGTCAGACCCGCTCGTCGAGCGAAAGAACCTTGCCTAGGATTTTGGTCATAATCCTAGGCGCACACGACAGCCTGAAGCCTAAACCTGTCAGCGCATAAGGGACCCCCTTATACTTCACGACCTAGTATTTTCACAGGTCCTCTAAAACATGGATCTGTAGGTACGCGGACTTGAGGTCGACTACCCCAAGTTCGCCATGCAACTGTCTCCACTTCCGGATTTTCTCGCTGCACACAGCGACCGCGTCACCTCCCATGTGACTCTCGACAAACGCGTTCAGTTCACGGTAGTCCATGACTGGTCGCACTTTGTCCTACGTTGGTTAAAACACCGCCAACAGGGAAATAATACCCTCAACGGGATGACTCCATCTTTTCAACCAACCTTTTGAGATCCAGCTCTCAATCTCAGCACAGTACCGCTCATGCAAGTTAGGTGCCCGAGTACACTTGTTCTCTGCGACCCGGGTCTGCAATCCTTTCGGAGATTCCTCAGACCACCGCCAGCTATTGGTCCACCGGCCTTGGGCAAAAAGTGGCAACAAAATCAGGGTCGTCGACTTGCAGTGACACCAGATCACTACCCAACCCTGACAACGGCGCCACCCCGCTTGCGCAGCCAGCCTCAGTATCCTGCCCTGCAGGTACTTCACAGCATCCATTCTGATAGGGTTTCCCCCACCTGATCGAATACTTCGCATCACTTTCTTTACGGACAGTAACGCCTCCTATGTGGTCAATGACGTCACCGCCCAGCAAGCAGTCAACCCCAAGATTGCACCACTTGTCCATAACAAGTGCCGTAACGCCGAAACAGTGTCCCTGTACACCGACAACCACCCGACACTGACCCTTCGCGTGAGAGGCCTTACCATCTGCTGTCAACGGCGAGTAGCTCGGCCTAAGCCGGGTTGAGCCTGTCAGCACATGCAAACTTACCAGAGTCCACTCGCTTCCAGTGTCAATCAGACACTGGAAACCGCAACCATTCAGAATTGCTTGAACAACTGGCATACGACTGCTCGTCGTAATCGCGCCAGTCGCTCCGGACAGCCAAGAACTGTCCTGCAGTAAACTCTTACTGCTTGCATGCGACCTCCAGCCTCCCCCTGTCACGCCAATGCCACCTCGGGTCCCCCTGATGTTATGGGACCCCCCGTAAGCCTGGCTTATACAGTGTCCATATGGGAGGATGCGGCGCCCCGAGTTGCATCCTCCTGATGAAAACCCGGCTCATCCTCTGTGAGCCCTGCCGCCGCCCCAGGTGGTGGTTGTACAGGACAGTCCCGTACAAAGTGCTCCGTGCTACTGCACCGGAAACACCCGACCCTCTTGCCAGAAGAGGTCTTTTTCGTCCCCGTACCAGACGAAGGCCGCTTAATACGTGGGCAGTCCTTCACCCTGTGTAGACCCCCACATCGAAAGCAACTCTCTTTGCTTTCTGGCTGCTTGCTAAAAGCACCCCCAACTGCTTGCCAAAAGCAGTCGCCGGCCAGTTACCAGAACTGGCCGCTGAGCTAATTGTTGAGGGGCGACCCTCAACAGCTCTCCGGGAAACCAACTTCTCCCTCACTCGGTTCAGCACCAAACCAAAATCAGCAGTATACGCCTGATCATGCGTAACCGCCCACTCGTAGACTGACTCGGGCAACCCTTCATAGAACTTGGTCTTAAACACCATGTCCTCCAGCGCCACCCCAGCCTACCGCCGAGCCGCTCCAAGTGGTCCAGGTACACGTCAACTGTCTCCCCGGTTTCGAGTCGACAGCTGACAAAACGACGCCATGCCTCCTGTCGAGGCATGGCGTATTCAGCAGTCAGCACCGCCTTCACGACATCCCACTAGGATGCCTCGCCCACCCTCATGCATCCATGCACTCTGGCAGCAGTGCCAGCGAGCATGTACGCAATCAGCGTGCACAGAGCAATGTGCTCCAGCTCAAAGCTCCAGGTAGTCATGCGGTTACCTCAGCCGCACCGTCACCAGAAAATGGCTGCATCTGCCGGCTCAGCCTTTCTAGTATAGGCCCTCGTGCCTGGTTCATCAGATTCACTAAAAAAGCGGCATCTAGTACCAGCGGCATTGTGCCAGCGCTCGCGGCGCCCTTGGGTGGCTGACCACCTCCGTCATCGGTAGATGGCTCAGCCTTTTGCTGCTCTCAGGCTCACTCATGGCCCGCTCATGCTTACCTCAGCCCAGCTGAGTGGCACCACCTAACAACAAGGCAAGACAAATATAATATATGCCGAAATAGCTTGTAAGCAAAGATTACGCAGTACCAGACTGCCAGCTGTGACACTCCAAACCTCCCCTTATGTCACTCCTACTCCACCTGTACATTTTCCCAGAAAACACCGTAGTGCCAGACTACACCAGTAAGTTTACTCACGAGTCACCAAAACTCAGACAGACCTGAACCTTCCTCGAGATGTGACACAACACACGAAGAGCGCAAGAGTCACGAGCTACGCGAACGGAGCTCTGATTCACAATAACAACATGGCCATTTCCGCTCGTCCAGTAGCCCATGGCCACGGACCCTTCCGAGCTACCGTCGAGCACCATGTGACTACTAACTCACACTTTGTGCATTGATAAAGCGATGTGAAGCTACAAAGCTAAAACGATCCTCTACAATGTTCCTTATTTTTACAAAACCATTACTTTCACCACCATCAGAGTCAGTGCTGCTATTGCTATTTTAATTATTTGTGTAATCACAAAAATCTAAATCAGCTATAATGTCATCAACATAAGTAGTTATTTGTTTTCTAACTTGGACGCATTTAATAAACTTGCACAAAAAATCTTTGTTTTTAAGTTGGAAATTCTCAAACAAAGATTTAAAATTAAACTTTAGGCTAATTTTATAGAGAAATCTTAGGACAACACTGTCACTACCATAAAAGTCCTAAAGACCGTTGGTTATGTTATCAACGAATAATAAAATTAAGTTACTAGCAATTGCTGGTAAAATCGCTAAAATGCGTCTACGCGGTTGACCATAGAAAACGCATAAATGAGTCTACTTTAGTGAAAGGGTTAAAAACGTTGGATTTGCCACTGTTTGTGATTGTAACATGTTTATTTCCTTCCGCAGCCGAATTATTTTTACTTTTTTTCCAGCTACGAGTACACAGAACTACAACTACTACAGAACTTGCACGAGTACTCCGAGGGTTGCGATAGGCGGTGGTAAAAAGAAAGAGAGCAGCTGGTATCGACTTACTGTCACCCTCCTTGAGCCATGACCAGTATGTCGCCTGCTCAAAAGTAGGCACAAGCCGAAAACTGTTTGTTCATACACCCGACAGAAAAACAAAAAATGCTGTCTATCTGCAAGTGTTGCATTGAACTAATTGAACTAACATTGTGTTATTGTTATGTCATGATATGTTCTTCATGTTCTGCTATACCGCATACAGCATTTTCTAACATATTTTTCAGTATACATGTATATATATTTTCATGCATTTGTTTTCCTTATTGTATCTCATACAAAGGCTATCATGTTGGCGCTATGTTTTATTATTGTAAGGTGCTAATGCTGTATCTGCCTTGACATCATACTGTCTGTGCTGTTATACATATAAATTTTATCGACACAACCTTATTACTGTTTATATATACCATGTCAAAACACAGGCTATAGACGAACAACTGGTGAGCTATGATTAGTGTTTTAAGCATGTAGAAGTCTCCATTCAATAAATGCTGGCGATAGCAAAACATTTTGTATAATTTTTTAAAAGATGCAAAACTTTTCAATACTGCCAGTTTGAAGAACTTCAGTTTGCCTAGCAATGTCAATTTCATTATCAGTTCTCTGTACACAAATAGGGCAACTCCGATTTGAGTGGTTTGAGACTGATGCATTGTAGACTAGCTGTAAAACATATTGCAGATTTCCATTGTTCTCCCCAACATTATTGACGTGTATATTTGTATATTCAGGGCAACAATTTCAGTAGACAATTTACATAATAATAAATCAGGGCAACAATTTCGGTAGGCTGCATATTTGGAGTTGTTTTACAGTATAAAAGACAACTCTCAATAAACCTTTTGCTGCACGTCAATCTGTTCCTGTAGGCGGGTAATGTAGCTAGTCAACCTATATATCAAAGTCAGGATAAAGATCTACATAATCATTCAACCTACATATCAAATTCAAGCTAGCTAAAGATCTACAGATTCTTAGGCTATAAGTTTTTGTATTGGCATGGTTTCAACAATAGGCAGACAACTCTATATGGGCTCTATATAATTTGCATTTCTTATCAACAGATGTTTCCACTGGATTTAAGGGTATCATTGGCATCGCTGGCGTTACCAGCCCAGTGAACTTTAGCTTTAAACTTATTAACTATCTAATAAGAGATCACAATAGTTGTTTACATCACCAAAAGCAAAAAACTGGCCAAAACTGTTGAATAGATCTGACTAAAATCTTGCAACCTACATTGCTTTGTTTGAAAAGTGGTTGGATTGGCCTTGAGCATAGATTAGATTTAGCTATTGCACCAGTAGGTCCCAACGCTCAATATATCTTGATTTGTGTTATATTTATATGTGTTATTCGTTGATATAGACCAAAAGCAAACTATAAATCTTAGCTACAGTATGCTTGACCACAAAATTTATTTGTGATTTAGAAAATAAATGATCTATGCATAGAAAATGAGCCAGATGCTGGGATGCTAATACAATGTTTAATAGCATGATATATAAACAGTATATAATAAATTAAACAACTAAATGCTTTCGAACTGTACAAACTGTATGCATATATAAAGCAAACTATAAATCTTAATTGCATTATACTTGACCATCAAATTTGTTTGTGATTCAGAAAATAAATGATCTATGCATAAAATATTAATGAGCTAGATTAGATGCTCAGATGATCCTAATATAATGTTTAATAGCATTATAATATATATAAATTAGATAACAAATTGAACTACTACATGCCTGCAAACTGTACAATTTGTATGTATATATAAAGAGAAGTCTTAAAAATAAATACTAACTTAAACCGGCTATAGTCAATTTATGTCACAGCGACATAACAGCTCAGTCCTCTGAATAATGTTTTTGTAGCATTATGTTTGATGTTCACTTTATGTAAATCTAGGTTTTTTAAGTTGGCAAAGTGGTGCTGTCTTAAATCAAAGTATGTTTCAACCACTAAAGCTAGTAGTGAGAAGTGATTATTATTAATTCCTACAGAAGTGTCAGTACAATGTTGCTTTAATTCAAATATATCATAGCGTACAATCTCTTCTTTTACGCACTTCAGAATCTTGGGATATTTCAAACATTGATTTGCTGATGTAGCCGCCTTCAAATACTTTTCGGTGCAAAGAACAGTTGTTACAACACCATCAGAAGGAGAAATCAAGCCACTGTTGTTCTTAACTCTTAACAGAATATGAATATCATCATATTTGCTAACTTCCTTAGACTGAATTAGGGAGAGTCTAAATGGACCACAATGCAACATTTTAAGCAGCTTTTTGACAAGCCAACCAGATAAATATACAGCAATGTTACCAAGAATAGGATGTGATGTAATGTACAGCATTCCTTCGGGAAGCATAGTTTGTCTGTCAATAACATCTTCAACATAATCTTCACTACCACCAGTTGGTGGCACATAGGTAGTAGAAGCTTGTAACAATGCAGTGTCATCCACAGATATGACATTACCAGTGGCTCCTGGTGTAACACCACATCTTGTAACCAATCGCCTGAAGATATGCTGGAACTGCTGTACTGATGGGTTGTTGTTCCAGCTTCCTGAAATAATAACAGTTATCCTTTGTTGCAATTGGAAATAAAATGGGAATGGTGCTAAAATATGGACTGAATAATAATGATTTATATAATAATAATTTATCGGTTTTATCGATCATAGACTCAATAAAGTGGGCACTACATAGAACTGCATTTTCGATGGGGATTTCCTGCTGCCTGGAAACAGTCCAAGTATGCCATCTTTCTGGCTCTTTCTCTTTAATCGGAACCTGATGATACGAAAACTAGGTAATCAAATTACAGATAATCAAATCACAAGCATACAGATTAGGTTTTGTGGTCTTATAATCAGTTATAACTACGGGAAACTTTTATTGACAAAGAAAAATTGACTTTCAACCTTTTAGAAAAATGTACCTTTGATGTTCAGGATGGTTTTTTGCGTTTCAAAACATTCTTATCAACTAACAGAAGTTTACTTTATTGACAAAACTTGCTCTAGTGATAATGATAAGGATTGCAATGACTAACAAAGTTTGTTCCATGTAACTGGCACTCCTGATCTATGAGAACAGTGACTGTTGTTATTTGAATTTAGCAACACCAGTACTGACCTACTTTGTCTCCAACATCAGCCAAGATGAATCAACCATCATCACAAATTAATTGTAAAAACAGTAACTAGTAAAAACAGTCAACGATAGTGATGTGTAAAATAATAAAATCAGGTAAAGGTTCACTAAAGACTGGCTGTGAGTAGTAACAGAAGCAAGCTACTAACCAGCTATTAGCAGGCTACTACTAACCAGTTACTAGCAAACTACTAATAACCAGCTACTAGCAAGCTTATAACCAGCTACTACTAGAACCTACTAACCAGCTACTAGCAAGATACTAACCAGCTACTACTAACAAGCTACTACTAACCAACTATTAGTGAGTTACTACTAACCACTTGCTAGCAAGCTACTACTAACCAGCTACGAGCAAGCTTCTAACCAGCTGCCAGCAAGATACTGTAATAATAAAAGGTTGGCGGTAATTATGACACGGAATTCCCACCATTGTCACCACGAGACAGAGCTTTTTAGATGGAATGGTGGCCCCGAGAAGAGCTGAGATGGGAGAGGGGAACTAATGAAGTGACTATCAGTCAATACTCATTTTTATAGACTGCTAGCCTACGTAATAGAGTTCTCTGAATTTATCGCCATTTATTCAAATCTGAGCAGTCAATTATAATGCGCTCGCTTAATAAATGTTCGTTGTAGTATAATAATAATAATATTATATGTATGTTTGATATTAGCAAATTTTTATGTTAACCATTTATTACCATATTGTTTCAAGATTTGCATGTTACTATATAAATACTCAAAAAACTATTAATACTCGTATTGCGTGATTAGTTAGTGACAAATATTATCGTTTTTGTATTCGAAATATTTTATTGTGGCAGCGGTCGACCTAATTATTGTGCAGCCAATCAACTGTAGATTTTTCCCTTGGTTTGCTATATAACCTTTCAGTTTTGTCATTGCTGTTGTGTTACTGCTTAGTGCTGTGAGATATAATCTCAATAAAGATACTGCGTTCTTTACAATAGCTCTGCTTAATTTTCAAAAGCAAATAGTGTAGAAAATTCTTGCCACTGTTTCTGACTTTAGCATCGTGATATTAGCCTGCGTATCATAGCTGCATTCACTATACGTAGGTGCTATAGACCGAACATCAATAATTATTGCGCTTGGCTTATTAGGGTGTAACAGTTGAGAAAAGACACCATCAAGTCTGTTTATCGGCTCACCCATGAGTCTGTTTATCGGCTCACCATCGAGTCTGTTTATCGGCTCACCATCGAGTCTGTTTATCGGCTCACTCTCGAGTCTGTTTATCGGCTCACCCACGAGTCTGTTTATCGGCTCACTCTCAAGTCTGTTTATCGGCTCGCCCACGAGTCTGTTTATTGGCTTACAAATGAGTCTGTTTATCGGCTCACCGTCGAGTCTGTTTATCGGCTCGTCCTCGAGTCTGTTTATCGGCTCACCCACGAGCCTGTTCATCGACTTATCGAGTTTGCGTGAGCGCGCTCTTGAGTTAGGAGTCGTCTATCCTTGTCTAGTACAATTTACTTCAATACTAACCAGCTACTACTAGCAAGCTACTACTAACCAGCTGCTAGGAAGCTACTACTAACCAGTTGTTAGCAAGCTACTACTAACCAGCTACTAGCAAGCTTCTAACCAGTTACTAGCAAGCTTCTAACCAACTACTAGCAAGCTTCCAACCAGCTGCTAGCAAGCTACTAACCAGCTGCTAGCAAGCTACTACTAACCAGTTGTTAGCAAGCTACTACTAACCAGCTACTAGCAAGCTTCTAACCAGCTACTAGCAAGCTTCTAACCAGCTACTAGCAAGCTTCTAACCAGCTACTAGCAAGCTTCTAACCAGCTACTAGCAAGCTTCTAACCAGCTACTAGCAAGCTTCTAACCAGCTACTAGCAAGCTTCTAACCAGTTACTAGCAAGCTTCTAATCAGCTACTAGCAAGCTTCTAACCAGCTACTAGCAAGCTTCTAAACAGCTACTGCTGTACTAGTGCTACTAATACAAGAATAAAACACTAAACTCATTTGTTAAATGATATATCTGTAACCCTTCGTGTTTTGGGGTTGTCGCAATTAACGGCAAAACAGATAAATGAGTTTTTTTCTTGGGATAACTAGGATCTGCCATTTTTCTAATTACAGCAGGAAGCCCGTGTAGCAGTGTTCAAGATGGCGCTCAAATTGTCACACGGAAGTTAATTGGTTTAGAGAGACCGATGCCATTCCAGGGGTAGTATAATTCAGTGAAGTATCAGTTCCTGCTTTGCCTGGTTTCCCTGATTTTACTTCACGTCCATCGCATCGTGGGTAGCGCATATGCTCCCGATGATTTGAAAAGGAATTTTAGCAACTGCAATTTTTCCGGAGCAGTATGGCTTCACAGAGTCTTGCGACCAGTGAAAGCGTATATGAGAGCTCCACTCGATTCGAAATACTGTAAACTATTTTTACCAATATACACGCAGGTTTTAATGGAGAGGCCGCAACACTAACCAACGAAAATTACTCCCATTGGCAGTCACTATGAAATTGATTGTTGTATTATACACCATTTGAAAGAAAACAAAATTTGCTACAAGATACTACCAATAATCTTTTGTAAAAGTAAGGTTAATGCAAAAGAAGTGAGGTGTTGAGAGAGAGGTAAGAATATTCCATTAGAGATCAGTATGACGATCGGGTTTGTTTGGAAACAAGCGTTTTGTTTCCGGTTTTTGTCACAGGACTCGGTAAAGCTATGCAGCTCAGATTTTTTTTTTATCTCAAAACGGTCTTTCTACCAAAATAGTCTTAGATATAGTCTTAGATTCTCACATAATTATAGGATGGTCAGTTGTAAAATCTTGATGAACAAGACATTGGTTCAGGTCATTAATCCGGATTGGTCCTTATCTGAGAAGTTAGTAATGATAATTAAGCTTGCATCTGCGTTCGATAATAAGCTTGAGCTACTCCCTAACAGTTGTAAGATTAATTTGTATGATAACTCGATACCAATGATATACAGCCCCCACGGGGGGGGGGGGGGGGGGGGGGGGAGGGGGGGGGCTGTATATCATTGCCGATACCATCAAAAATCCACATAACAATCTTGTTAATTAATGTAACTAAGATCTTACTGTTGAACTTTTGAGATGCCGCACTTTAGAACTACAGTTTCAAATGATGAAATTCCTAAGATAAAGAGTGTCAAGGGGTTTCCCATAACACTATGTTTATTTTAAAAACAAGAAACAGATATAATCAGACCTGCCAACCCAAGAGTGGACAATGCGTGAGATTTGGTTTTGGGGCAGTTGATGTATCAATGATAGCATATATAAAATTTTTGAAATTGGGGCAAAAATCTCACGCTTTGCTCCCGCATTTTCATTTTTTCTTTGGGGTGATTGCGTGAGTCTCACGCCCAATGCGTGAGAGTTGGCAGGTATGGATATAATAGTTAAACCTTTAGACTAAATTATAAGAATAAAAAGTAAATGTCTGATACTGGCCGATACTATAGTCACCCTCTTGTTTTCTCGGTAATCAATTCTTTTGCTTGCTCTGCTGACACGTCTGTCTGCCATGATGAATTTGTATTGAAAGAGTGAAGAATATGAGTAAATATTTATCCTTAAGATTTAGCATAAGATATCCCGTAAGATTTAGCCTCAAGTGTCCAAGAATGAAACTATATGTTTCAAATCTTTGATTCTGGAGCTTGTAGTTTTGGGGGTTTCTGGCTACTTGTTGCTTTTTGATAGCGGAGATTTCACCATGTCTAATCTCTAATCATTATGGCGCCTTACCGTGCCTCGCGTTGCGTGTTCACAACTCGAGTTGTACTATACAACTAGAGTTGTGAACACGCAACGCGAGGCACTGTAAGGCGCCATAGATACCGGATATGAATCTTAATATCGAATGACGCTGGTTTTCATAGTCCGTGCTATGAAGGCAATATGTTGGCGATTTTTTGAGATTTCCTTATGCCAAGTTCTCAATGTCCTAATTGTACAATAGGTAGGTTGAATCTGGAAGTTGGCTTGTAATGGTGATTATCTTATCTCCGAAATTTGTAGATGCTATTGCAGTGAACTTTTGCACTTGTCTCTGGCTAATATAGCGACTTATGGCACTTGCAAGCACTACTATGTGGGATCTGTTACAAGTTGTCTGACCTTACCAAGTGCGATTAAATAAATACGGCTGTATTGGCGTACTACGTGCCTTAGTCAGTGACTGTGTAATACCTGTGATTAGTTGAGTGCCAAAGTAGACCGAGCGGTACACAAACAGAAGACAGTGTGCAGACCAATACAACAAAATATATTATCTAATAAATAATCACTTGCCACCAATAAAAGATAAACTCACGTTGTCGACACAAGTACTCAGAAAACTTTACGTATATTCATAACCAAAAAGAATGAGCACATTAGCTGTTACAGTCTGCCGTGAAAGAAAATCAACTGAATTACACGTCGATCCTCGTAAAAGCTCTCTCCTTTTTAATACCTCGGCTTTCCTAAAGAGAAGAAAAGCTAGCAATCTTCTAGTTACCCTAACCTCAGCTCTTTTATGAGCCGGTATTCATCAAGAATAATGGTAACCTCATCGCTTACAGTTGACAAGCAAGTGCGGAGCACAGGCTATCAATAACTTTGCAAGATTCCGAGAGAAGCTAACTCTCAGGAAGGGCAAAGACCTGCGCTTGACAAACAGCATTATATTAATGACTCGCTAATGCATAGCCTGACCACGTAATTTCACCACATTCTCCACCCCTAGATGTAGCTCAGAATGGAAAACATCAAAATGCTACATCGATAGAATAGATTTCAGGATGAAATATAAATGGGCTGTGAGAACTACTGTTAATCCGGCGTAACGTTATCGTTACGAGGGAGATTCAACAGGTCAAGTTTTTCTCATCAACCTAGACTGTAGTCAAGTGCATCTTGAGCCATCAACAATTGCTTGTTGCTGTCCACAGCTTGATTTATATGCTGCTTGACCTTTTGTGGAGTTCGCTGGGTCTCCACATACTTAAGGTTCAGCAATTCATATTCTTCGTAATTTCATCTTTCTCTCTTGTAACCTGCTGAAGCTGCCTTCGAAGATCTGACACTGCGAGCGGAGGGAACGATTCGGAAAGTGCTTTACTCTTGGAAGCTTTCTTTAGCGTTGTCAGCAATCTTGCTGCGTATCTCTTTGATTTGCCACTCTTGTCATCTTCTATGTACAAGAGAACTCAACTCCTTAGTTGTTGCTTCATGCATCTAATCTCCAGTTCCATCTGTCTTTTGGATTGACAAGACAAATTTGTGTTCAGTCGTTGTGAGTTTGCTTTGGCATGTTTGCTCTTCAGTTCCTCTTTTCTCTTTCTATTCCACTGCAAACATATCAGTGGCATCTTGCCACTCTCTTTTCTGAGCCTATTCAGCTTCATATCAGTGTCACTCAGCCTGAAATAGTACCGGTGGCTTTGCAACCTTCAACATGGATTCTGCCGCCACGTCATGAGAAAGAGCAGACTGATGATCCAACTCCTTGTTGAAGAAGGGAGTATGTATACTTGTTATATACGTAATCTTCGAGCGTAGAGTTTGTAACTGCAGCACTTTCCTTTCAAGTTGTTCCCCCTCCATCCTCTGCATCATCAGAAACCTCTGTGGCCTCAAGTTGCACCCTTGAGGTAGCACTGGAAGCTGATGCTAACTCTGCAGTCGACAATGTAATCTCTTCATCGGTCAGCAGAGACTATCAACACTGAGTTGAGTAGCTCCAGTTTTCAACATTTCTGTTTTCATCATAGTGTATCACGATGAGATAGAGAGAAAGAAACAGCTAAAACAGGTGTGTGCCATACATAGTATTTGCGGAGTATGAGACCTGATAAGCAAACTAGTAAGAGCTCGGTACTAATTATTAGCACAAAGGTTACTTCAGCCAATCAAGAATATACAAGGAAAAATACCCACATAGTGCTAATTTCGTTCATTGCTCAGAGCAATATTTAGGAAATTAGTACACCATGTAGTCTCTAGTCAGATACCTCGGCAGTTGCCTGATCCTTCCACTTTTTTGTGAAGGTTGACTCAACCTATAACTTTCAGAATAATTAGAAGATCTTGATGGTGAGCTATCAACATCAAGCCGTACCGGTTGCTCTTCTGGATCAACTGGTGAAGTTGTTGCCCATTCATCAGGTTCATCCGGCAGTCGATGTTCGGCTCTCACCTCATCTTCTGTTTCTGACTGAACCGGCTGACCAGCTGCATCAGTACAGGGAGTGAACAGCTTCAGCCTACACTGATTTATAGTACCTTTGGTAGCAATATTGTAAGTGCCATTGTTAAACACTTTTTTTACCATGAAGGGACCGGAGAACTTAGGTTGCAATTTAGGATGAACACCTTTCTTTCTCCTTTTGTTGTCAACCAGAACCAAATCTCCTTCTTTAAATAAGGGCCCTTCTTCATTATCTTCTGACCTACTGGGTAACATTTGTTGTGATCGTAGTAGGTCATGGGCAATAAGAAGTCGTTTCTGTAATTCCTTGACATAGTTTATTTGCGTCCAGGATTGGACAGAATGAGTCCCCTCCAGAAGTTGATCTGGGAGCCTACACTCACGGCCCAGCATGAGGTAGTTGGCAGTTTCATCAGTAGAAGCATGTTGAGTAGCTCTAAGGGATCGTAAGATCTGCGGTAACATGGTATCCCAATTCTCTTGTTCTTCCCCATATTTAAACAGAATACAGCGAAGAGCATCACCAAGAGTTCTGTTACCTCTTTCGACCATTCCATTTGATTGGGGATGATATGGACTTGTGCGTGTTTTAATAACTTGCCACAATCTGCACAACTCGCTCATCAAGTCACCCTCAAACTGCGCGCCTCTGTCACTGTATATTTCTTCTGGTAAGCCAAAGTAACAGAATACCCGACTATCCAAAGTCTCAGCAACTACTGGGGCAGTGGCATCTGGTAATGGTAGAGCATCTTGCCAGCGTGTGAAATGATCAGTCAATACTAACATCCACTTATTGCCTTGAGCGGTTATTGGTAATGGACCAACCAGGTCTATAGCCACCTTTTGCCAAGGGCGGCCTACTTTCAAATTACCATTACTCGGAGCATTTCGTAGACCTCCAGCTTTAGCTAACTGACATATTTCACAACTTTTGATCACTCTTCTTATGTGTGTTGTCATTGCAGGCCAATACCAGGTCAATCTTAACCTTCGAAGTGACTTAGAAGTTCCAGCATGCAACAGTGTATGAGTGGCCCACATCACTTCTTCTCTTAGGCTTCTGGGACATACAATCACTTCTCGAGACCTGTGCCAAACCAAAATGCGTACTACTAGAACACCATCTTCACGTATTTTCATAAGAGAAATCATGGAACTCAATTTTCGCAATTCGGGACTGCCCATACTGACAAGAGCTGGATCCATTTCTTGCTTATCTTGAACAGCTTGATAAATAGTAGCAAAATAACTTGGTATCAGCTGCGCTTGGCACAAAACACCCGAGCTGTAAGTACTACACTCATTATCCGACTTTTCAGAAGAAGATCGTGACCGTGAAGTGCCTGAATTCTGAAGATCGTCATTGGCAGTTGAACTAGTCTGCCCAGTCTTCAAAGTTATCACTGTCAGCTACAGTCACATTTTCTTCTAGTTCATAGTCACTACTGTCCTCTACAGCTGCACATGAGGCTTCAGGGACTCCAGTAAGCTTACAGGTAACACTCGGATCACGATTGATTGACACCTGTTTCTCACTGCTCTCCTCCAAGTGCGTATTGCAAGAACCAAATATACCATCCAGGTAATCAGGTGCACACAGATCCACACCTTTAATCTTAGTCTAGATGACTCCTTCTTCCTGCGAGTTACATCCGAGTTCTTCATGAATGTCATTTAGTGATGGTCCACCACAGACTTTATTTATCCTGTCACATTTCTTGCAGTCATGGCAAGGTCGTCTGGATAAATTGTCAGCATTGCTATGCTTGTTTCCAGGTCTGTGCTGAATGGTATAACTGAATTCACTTAGAATCTCTAAACAACGCGCTACTTGTGCAGAAGGAGTAGCCCTCCTACATAACCAAAGTAGAGATGCATGGTCTGTCCTAATTAAGAACTCTCTACCATACAGGTAAAGCCGAAAGTAAGCTACGGCTTTTACCACTGCCAGCAACTCTCTCCTGGTAACACAGTAATTTTGCTGGGCTGGCGATAATGCACGGCTGTAGTATGATATCACTCTCTCTTTACCTTCTTGCACTTGTGACAGGGCAGCACCCACACCACTGAGTGATGCATCAGTATCTAATATGTAAGACAACGTGGGGTCCGGATATCCAAGAACTGGTGCTTTCAACAGAGCTTGCTTCAAGATACCAAATGCTTCCTGACATTTCTCAGTCCATTCAAACTTGGCATTTTTACTAGTCAACTTCGTCAAAGGTCTAGCTTTAGTAGCAAACCCTTCCACATACTGACGATAGTAACCTATCATGCCAAAAAAGGACTGAAGTTCTGTCAGGTTCCTTGGTATAGGCCAGTCGGCAACTGCAGAGATTTTCTCAGGATCTGTTGAGACTCCTTTGCTAAAAACCACATGCCCCAAGTATGCTACTTCCTTCTGGAATAAATGACATTTTGAGGGCTTCAGCTTGAGTCCTGCTTTACGAAGACGACTTAGTACTTCTGCTAGATTGGAATGATGTTCTTGGAAACTGTTGCCCATGATAATAACATCATCTAAATAAAGCAACAATGATTTACAGTGAAGACCATGCAGCACTCGTTCCATAAGTCTCTGGAATGTAGCAGGAGCTGCAGTCAATCCAAATGGAAGAACTTTCCATCTCCACAATCCTTCTCTGGTGCAGAAAGCTGATTTATCTTTAGCATCATCATCTAATGGCACTTGCCAGTAACCACTCATGAGATCAAGTGTGGAAAAATACTGACTTCCGGCTAAGGCCTCCAGATTTTCATCAATTCTAGGAAAAGGATGAGCAACATGTACGGTAACACCGTTAAGCTTGCGGTAGTCAATGCAAAATCTCCAGCTTCCGTCTTTCTTTTTAACTAAGACTACTGGGGAACTCCATGCTCCGCTTCCTGGCTCAATTATACCTTGCTGTTCTAACTTCTTGACTTGCCTACTCACTTCAGCTTCTTTCTCTACCCCTAGACGTCGTGGTGCCTGTTTTATAGGTCTCACCTCCAACGATACTGAGATGGAATGCTTAATAAGGTTTGTTAGTCCTTGGTCTTCATCACCAGTTGAAAACACATCACCAAACTCCGCCAATAATTTTGCAATTGCATGGCGCTGGTTCAGATCAGCACAGGCAGTAGTAGCTTCTCTGTAGACTTCCGACAAATGACTTGGAGCATTTATGAATCCATCCAGCTTTTGCTGGGTCAGATTCTCACTCTCAAGATTATTGTCTTGCTGAACTTCTACAATTTGAGCTGCATCTATACCTGTGCAAGTACCAATAACAGACCCAGAAGTGATATGACAAATCTGATCAGCTGGATTAATGCATCGTACAAACATCTTCCTCTTTGTGTCCCAGGTGCTAACACAAGCGGCTATGGCTATTCCACAAAGAGCAGCAACTCCTCCGTCTTCTACCACATCAGTTTTGGAACAAATGTCATTTAGCAGCTGACACTGAATAATTTTTTCAGATCTTGCAGGAACTGATATACTGTTGACAACTTGTATCTTGCTAACGAACTCGACACCATGTCGATTTGTACATCTTAGAGTTTTGCTGTTCATCACAAGGGTTGCTTTAGCAACCTCTAGCTTACAATCCCAACTCTGTAGAAACGGCATCCCAAGAATAACATCTGGTTCTATGTCAGCAACAACAAAGTCCAATTCGAATGCTTCTGTATGTATTCGCCCAGATAACTGAATTTGTCCATAGAATTGCAACCCGGAGCCATCTGCTAATTTCCCATTAGAGTAATTAAATGCTTGAAGACCGCCTGAAAACTTCTTCGATAGCTTATCATACACTTTCTTAGACAATAGGTTCAGTGTACAACCACTATCAATCAGGTGTCTTACCGAGCAAAACTCAATTTTTCCGGGAATATACAAAGCAGAAGCTGTGGAAGCATAATTAACAAAACAGCCATCTTCAATATCTGTATGTGAAACATCTTCAGCAGCCTGTGATATCAAAATCAAAGAATTAGGTGTCTCATTCATAGAAACTGTAGAGCGTTTCCCAGAAGACACCACTGCTTTACGCGATTTTATCACAGGGCGCTTTTTCTGCTCAACTACAGCATAACGGGGTTGTGATTTAGGTCCACCCACTCTACCCGTGACATTCGGAGTGAACCTCAATGGTTTCCCGAATGATTGAGAGTGTTGGCCTGACTTTTTCTAAGTTGATGGGAAGGACAGTCTCTTTTGAAATGGGAAGGGTCACCACACAAAAAACAAGTTCTGATCCTATCATCATTTATCAGACATCCAGGTTTTCTATATGCCTCTAAACGTGCTATCTGGTCTGCCTGTTTCTTCAACATAGGCGCTTGGTTATCTAGTTTTTGTGACATTGAGTGCAGTATTTGTTCAGTAGAACTATAAACAGCTCCACTGTCTACTGCAGCTACATATGAGGCAGAGTTTTCAGCAATATGGGTAACTCTATGTAAGTCTCGTCGCAGTGGTTTTGAGGACTGCCTGGCCACTAGAACATATTGCTCTGCAGCTGCAACAGCCTCTTGCAAAGTTCGAGCTCTTGCTACTAATAGGTGTTGTCTGAGTGCGGGATCTTCAATAGCTCGAGCAAAATGCTCCATTGCTAAGGTAGATTCGAACTCTTTGTCCAACGCTCCAAAAGCTAGCTTGGTGAGTCTTTCCACCCTGTTCCCTAGAGACATATAGGTTTCTCCCGCTTCACGCTGTATTCTGTACAAATTTTCTCTAGCCTCTGTTGGCGACATGCCAAACGTTGTCAAGAGTTTTCTATGGATTTCTTGTACAGAATCAGCATCTCCACATTCTTTAGCTGTCTTGTCTAAGCAAGATCGCAGCTGAACCAGAGCTACTTGTTCAGACCACTGACTTAGCCTGGCTACTTCCGTAAAATGTTTTATAAATAGAGTAACATCTCGGTGTCCATCATAGCGGGGTAATTTGAGGTCTACCTTGGTATTCGCCAAGGAACTTTGACGCTCAAGCTTACTGTGCATTGACACATTTGTGATGCCTTCTATTAAATCCCGAAGTAGTTTTGAGTGGCATTGTCTGCATCATCTGAACTAGATTGCCGAACATTACTATCTTTTGAATTACTGCGAGACTGCTCAGGGATTCCTAATACTACAGGTTCCTGAGCTGCCACATCAAAAATGCTATCACGATCTACAAAATTTGAACATACAGTAGAGTGGAAAGGGTTATACGGTGAAGTAGAGGCTACAGCTGGCTTTGGATTTGTCATCCTAGTAGAGACATTCTGCTCAGCAGAGTTTCTCGCAGGTAGCTGTGGAAGGTTTAACACATATTTGTTATAAGCATCATCAATAAATGACAACGTATTAATATTGTTAGTGACCAAAGCTCCTGACTGGGCACTTGCTCTCGTTGCCTCTGTGTCAGAGTAACATAACGAGCTGTATGGCACCAAGAAGGGATTGGTAGAAGGCAAAAAAGGATTAGTAGAAGAAAGAAAAGGATTACTATTTGCCATGACTCTTCAGTAGTACTATTCACAAGCCCTATTCAAATAAATCAGGTAAATGCAACAGGGTAAAAGTATCCCACTGCTGCCACCAATGTAGTGAACTTTTGCACTTGCCTCTCGCTAATATAGCGACTTATGGCACTTGCAAGCACTACTATGTGGGATCTGTTACAAGTTGTCTGACCTTACCAAGTGCGATTAAATAAATACGGCTGTATTGGCGTACTACGTGCCTTAGTCAGTGACTGCGTAATACCTGTGATTAGTTGAGTGCCAAAGTAGACCGAGCGGTACACAAACAGAAGACAGTGTGCAGACCAATACAACAAAATATATTATCTAATAAATAATCACTTGCCACCAATAAAAGATAAACTCACGTTGCCGACACAAGTACTCAGAAAACTTTACGTATATTCATAACCAAAAAGAATGAGCACATTAGCTGTTACAGTCTGCCGTGAAAGAAAATCAACTGAATTACACGTCGATCCTCGTAAAAGCTCTCTCTCCTTTTTAATACTTCGGCTTTCCTAAAGAGAAGAAAAGCTGGCAATCTTCTAGTTACCCTAACCTTAGCTCTTTTATGAGCCGGTATTCATCAAGAATAATGGTAACCTCATCGCTTACAGTTGACAAGCAAGTGCGAAACACAGGCTATCAATAACTTTGCAAGATTCCGAGAGAAGCTAGCTCTCAGGAAGGGCAAAGACCTGCGCTTGACAAACAGCATTATATTAATGACTCGCTAATGCATAGCCTGACCACGTAATTTCACCACACTATATCCATGAAAGTCTGTTAAAAAGTTGCAATGGTGCTGTAACTTCTGAGGCACTTTCTCAAGGTCCCTGGGGCTAATTACAAGTGTACTATTACTATCGATTAAGTAACTCGTTATTCTTTTTACGTCTACCTGTACATGGCAGATATCAGATGTAACACGGTAACACCATCATCATCCTCTATTAATGTAATTTCATTATTTTAATGCGAATGGCTAAATCATAACACATGTAGTGGTTTTTCTGTGCTTAATATAAACAATAATATACAGCCCCCCTCTCACAGCTACATCACATTTGAGCCGTTTTGGAAAGGGAATCCAAACTACGGCAGTTTCGTGTGGCTGCGATTTTCTGTTCGTTTTTGAGCTTTTAAGAGCTTGTAATCACATTTCCACATATTTGGCACTTACAACACAACAGAGTAAGACATGGTGAATCTTTTGATACCAAATAACTGTAATGTGAATTTTGTTGCAAGTCAACCTTTAACATATACTCCCTTTCATTTTCGTCACATGTTTGAGAACAAGTAACAAATTTCATAACCCTAACATATACTGTTTCTTCTCCACCATAAATTCTATTTAGGTGATCCATTGCCTGCTCATAAGTAGAATCATGAGACTCTAAACTAAATCCCACAGACTGTAAAGCCTCGCGGCCATCTTTACCTATAGCACTGTGGTAAGTTCTACACATAAATTAAATTCTGATAGCCAAGACTGATATGAATCGGCTACATCACTAGAGTTAATCACTAACTTAGGGAAGTCATTAACGTTGAACCTGAATTTAGCCATCCTTAAAATAACCGAAGCGCCTCTACCACGATCACCACACAAAAGTGTACAAACACCTACCTTCGCTTTTTCTGAAACGAATAGGTAACTAATTCCTGTAACACAATCACTGAACACTTGTCTTTATACCACTTTCGAATGTCAACACGACTATTCGAATATTAAACACTTAACACTGTCACTTTTCCTTACATCACTTTCGAATGTCCACGTGACAATTCGAGTACTAAACACTGTATCACCTTCTCTTAAACCACTCTCGAACGTCCACTTGACAATTCGAGCACTAAACACTTTCAATCGCTATCACTATCCACTGAATTTATTCTCCGCGAAGAAAGTTTGCCTACGACGCCATGTTATATTCCGACTGGTCACTTACCAGTAAGAAGAAGATTTCAATAATACCGTTCTCGTCTGCGATCCCAATATATATATATATATATATAAACTATATTAAGAACTGAAAACTTTTAAAACATTTTACCACTTAAAGTTTCATGGTTGCTACCATTCATCAGGTAAAATTACAATGAACTGAAAGTTCATTTTAATTTTACCTGATGAATGGTAGCAACCATGAAACTTTAAGTGGTAAAATGTTTTAAAAGTTTTCAGTTCTTAATATAGTTTATATAAATGCTCTATTTTAATATTGAGCACTCTCTTCTAGTGAACTGCAACCTTCTTCTTCATCAGTATGTACATGTATATATATACTCGAATGTCCACGTGACAATTCGAGTACTAAACACTGTATCACCTTCTCTTAAACCACTCTCGAACGTCCATTTGACAATTCGAGCACTAAACACTTTCAATCGCTATCACTATCCGCTGAATTTATTCTTCGCGAACAAAGTTTGCCTACGACGCCATGTTATATTCCGACTGGTCACTTACCAGTAAGAAGAAGATTTCAATAATACTGTTCTCGTCTGTGATCCCAATATATATATATATATATATATCGTGGAGTCTCCCTTTTACGCCACGTGACGTCCTAATCTTGGTTAAGGTTCTAGCGAGTCACTCGTAACCCTGGAACCTATAACATGCATAGACGCATATATAACAGCTCGTATGTCAGTTTTCTTGTATCTCAAATTGCTAGTTCTTATATAGACAAACTAAATAAGGGAAGGTGGGGGATGTTGAGCCACATTTCCTAAGTCAATTTGTGAACTATTGAAACATTTCGACTAAAATTTGAGACTAATGTACCCCATAGTGTTTAGCAACCATGCACCAAATGACAAACCTGTAAAATAATGCTTTTGATTTTTACAATGATTTTAGTAAAGGTCGCCTCCTGGCTCTACCTACCTTAAGTGCTGGGCAGGTAGAGCCATTCAATAATTTGTTTTGGGGTAGGTTAAACCACTCACATAAATGTAACTAAACCGCTGTGAACTTCAAAAAATCCTGGAGAGAAGTCTTATGCTGTCAATACAACAAAGTGTTTTATTACGGACATATTATTGTGGTAAATACTTTGGAAATATTGCAAAATTTTATGAAAACTCATTTGATGTGATTAAAATAAAAATTGTGTGTTAGAACTAGAGTAAAATAAAGCTATATAATCACTTGACAATTGTTTGTTTTGCACTTTACAATCAGACATTTATTGATCATTGAAGCCACTTATGTCTACTCCATAACTTTGTTCACTGATTGACAGGTTCCATCAACACCAATAGGATTACCCAAGTCCATAACGATGTTCTGCATCCCAATTTTCCCATCTATGTTCTGTTTTTCAGGGTAGATAAAAAAAGAGAGTAGTGCTGCTAGACTTACGCAGAAAGTTTATTTTGTTCAGGTTGTTTTTTAGACCAATAATTGCTCCAACATAATATATTTCAGTTTTTCCTTGGGTTGCATATTTCACTAGTACATGACTGTTTATAGTTAGTGTTTTTTTTGTTGATGGTGTAGGTATATCATGAGCTGGCTCTTCATCAATGCGGTCACTGTCTGCATCCAACATCTCTTTTGCTAGTTTTTCTGGTGTGGATTCATGCCTTTGTTCTGTGGCTTTGTCTCTGGTGGAATTTTATCTCTTCCTAGTTTTCTGCTTGTTAGGCTGACGTCTAGCCCATAATTCATGGAATTCCTCTTCTAGTCTGTTTTTTTGGGGTATCAGTTAGTATTGCCGACCTCGTTTTTTTTCCTTTTCATCTAGATGGGTTTTTGAGTCCTGTTTCAACAGGGCTATCATAGTTTCCTATAGTCCAACTTTTCTCTTAGAAGCTGAAGCCTGAATAGGAATGTACTTGTGAGTGAAAGTAGTTTGTAGCATATCGTTATTAGTGACAGTAGCAGAGGTTGCAGGCTGATCGCCATCACTTCCAGTAGCAGATGTTGCAGGGTGTTTTTCATCATTTCCAGTATCATATGTTGCAGACCATACATCTTCATCAATAACAGAGTTTGGAAGGGGTTAGTCTGTTACGCGGGCTGCCATGAACTTATGATCACCAAATATTTGAGCATTTAAAGGAAAGGTGCCTGCACATAGAAATTCTGATAGAATATTAGTCGGGCTCATACTGAAGTTGAATGCAGTAGCAGCTAATTGACATGTCATGGATTGATATAGGTTTAGCTGGATTAGAGTGCATCCAATTCTCACAAGCCGCATTGAAATAGGGTTTTAGAAGATCAAACATTGTTTGATCAAAAGGCTGAAGATTGTGAGAGGTGTGTGGAGGTGGAAGAAAAAGTTTGATTTTTGATCGCTTGCATAGTTCAGCTGCTTCTAATCATGGAAATCGTGGAAATCATGGTTATTCAAAATCAGCAGAACTGACTTATCTGGTAAACAATGCGAGTGTTGGATGAAAAATGGCCTGTAATCAGTTAGAAATGTATCTGATATCATGTAGGCTGACTTGGAAGCAACTCCCTTTGCACCTGGCAGAGTGCCATTCATGAAAACCTCTTTCATGGAGACACGTGGAAATATGAAAAAAGGTAGTATGCTATTTCCACCTGGACTTATTGCACACGCAAAGTTTACAGTTCACCATCCTCATGAGATGAAATGGCTCTGACCTGTTTCTTACCCTTAAAGCTGATCACTCTGGCAGGCATCTGGACAGCTGTAATGCCTGTTTCATCTAGATTATATATCTGTTGAGGTGCAAACTCATATCTGAAATAAAAAGTATTGACCCATTAATCATGTTCACCAGCACAAAATTCATTACTTATTTAGGAGGTATCATTGTACAGAATTTTTGTAAAAAACTTGCTTCACGTAAATTTGAACTGCTTGCTAGCAAAGTGCACTTGCTGCTCTAAATACATACCTTTCAACTAGGCCCAACAGTTTATGGCAGAATTCATTTACAGGAACCCGATTGAAACCAGCTTGTCGAGTCAATGAGGCCGCAATCGGGAGCTCGAATTGATATTTTCTGATTTGTAGTGAAAGAGCTAAGCCAATCTTTTCCTGTAAAAAACAATTGATTTTAAAAACAATTTTATTTTTGCTGTATTAAAAAGGTGTATCATTTAAAGTAAACGCAGTTAAGTCAAACACTCCCAATACCACTATCAACCTTACTCGGATTCGGGTTTATTGAAGGTGAACACACAGTAGAAATCGACCTCATCGTGTCCCCTGTTGTTCATGCCCAAAAAAAGTTACAGTCTATGAAAGATGATGTCATCAAAGAACTACAGAAAATGTCAAACAATGACGTTATCTTCAAGGTTGATGAGCCTACAAATTTTGGCAACAGTCTCATTCCAGTACGAAAACCTGACCAGTCAGTGTGTATATGTATTGGCCCAACAGATCTGAATAGAGCCATCAAACGTCAATACCAACCTCTTGCAACCATTGAGAGGATCACAGTCAGAAAGCCAAATGCTCAGGTTTTTAGCGTTTTTGATGCGTACAAATGATTTTGGCAAATTAAGCTCGACAGAAAAAGTAGTCTGTTGACCAATTTTAACACTCTGTTAGGACGAATGGTATTCAAACGACTGCCATTTTGAATAAAATGTGCTCCAGAGGTATTTCAGGTGGGCATAAAAAGAGTTCTAGATGGTTTGGAAGATGTGTCAGTGATAATGGATGACATACTGATCTATGCTCCTGACATTGCAGTACTAGATAGAAGAGCTAGAGCTTCAGTAAATAGATGTAGAAAAAGAGGTCTAAAGTTAAATCCCAAAAAGTCACTATTAGCAGTTTCTGAAGTTAAATATATGGGACATATTTTATCTGCTGAAAGAGTCAAACCTTATCCAGCTAAGATTAGCGCAATGCAGAGCTTAGAATCACCAAATGATGTGTCTGGAGTCCTGCACACACTCTTGAATTTGTTCTGTGCACACTCTACAACTTTGTACCAAGTCTATCTCATTAAGTAGAGCCCCTCAGGAAACTTACTGAAAAAAAGTTGACTGAATGAATTAACATGTAGATACAATGATAGTGTATAATTAAAGTACATCAGTAGTAATATATACTTGTATGTATAACAACACAAGTTATAACAAATGTAGTTTATTCACTTTCATAGTATGTAATGAACTGTTGCCTTCAAAACTTAGTTTATATAACCATTAGCTATGGCTATTTAATAAATAGCTAAACAAAGCATAAAATTTATTGATTCGACATATAGTGCAAAGTTAGCTTGATTTAAGCTTTTTTATTACAGCAATATATCAGCTCCTCAATAGTCTGAAGATAAAATAAACAGACGAAATGTTACAATTAAAATTGTGTTAACTGTCTCCTTCTGGATGATCTACGTGGATTATCTGGTCCATAATCATTGTCCAGAGGATGTCTAGGATTTGGTCTCCTTGGTTGACACACTGTTTCTTAAGGAGGTACAGGAATAGGTATTCTGTCAATATATTTTTCTGAAGTGTGAGATATATATCTCCAGGGTCTAGATCAGGGGTGTGCAACATGTTTCTTTTGAGGGCCACTTTTCATTATTTGAACAACACCTAGGGCTAGCAACCCAAAATAATGTAATCTAATAGAAAATTGTGTGTCGAGTTGAGGAGACTGCGAAAATATTATAATATAAATAAATACATTTCTTACAAACAATAAATACAAACTTTTATTAGAATGAATCCGTAATATTGGACCAAAAAATTGAGACAAACAAATAAAGTACATATCAGATAATTAGTGTGAAACTTGGTATTTTACATTTTTACACAACTTTTCAATGTCCGCTTTTACTGATGTAGTAGCAACTCGAAGTTGACTGGTCAGGTGTTCATCGGTGAGTTGACTTCGGTACCTGTCTTTAGTGAACTTCATGTTTGAAAAAAACTGTTCGCAACAATACGTACTGCCAAAAAGTGATAACATGTTTCTAGCATGCAGCTCTAGATTTGGATACTTTACAAATACATATTTCTCATAAAAAGTTACTAAATCATTATTAGTATATGCTCTCCTCAAATCAGCATCTGATTGTAATTCTATCATCTCCATTTGATAGCGGTCAGGACTGTCTTCAGGTACCATGTCAAAGGGCTGAGAAAATAGTTTGAACTTAGGTTCACATTTCCTAAAATCAGCAAACCTCGTTGAAGATTCGGAATGCAACTTGTCAAGTTGTTCAGTATATTTTGAGCAATCTATTCCTAGCAGTTCTGCTTTTCTGACTGCTAAACAAGGAAAATGAGTAAGTTATGTTTTACTCAGTTGAATCCGAAACAGTTGAAGCTTCTTTTCAAAGGAACATATGTGTTCAAACATCTTGTTTACCAACTGAAATTTGCCTTGTAGTTTAATCTTTTAAATCTGAAAGATGTTGTGTGATGTCAGTTAGAAAGGCAAGGTCATTTAACGAGTCATCATCAGTTAAACAAGCAACATCCGGCTGCTTATTAACCATGAAAGTCATAATCTCCTTTCACAGATTCCAAAATCTTTTTAGTGTACTAGCTCGGCTCAACCAACGCACTGCAGAGAAATATACAACATCTGGGTAATCTGAATCGAGTTCTTCTAAAAATGCCTTGAATTGGTGATGATTGAGTCCTCGAGCACGAATGTAGTTCACACATTTAACCACACTTTTCATCACATCAGTAAAACTAGGAATTTTTGTGCATAATTTTTCCTGATGTATAATACAGTGATTCACCACAACCTCTGGTGAACCTATGGCATCTAAGAATTTCTTGGTGAATCCATTAATTTTCCCTGTCATCGAAGGTGCCCCATCAGTTGTTAGGCCAGCGAGCCTAGAAGGGTCCAGTTCAAACTTATCCATCAGCTTCATTACTTGGTCGCAAATGTCTTATCCAGTGGTTGCTGAAGAAATACTGGCCATGTCTAAAAGTTCTTCAATTATTTCAAAATTATCTGTGATGCCTCGTATGAAAACAACCAATTTGGCAGTGTCACCAACATCTGTGCTTTCATCAAGAGCCAAGCTATATGATGTGCATCTCTTTATTTGTTCTTTCAAAGTCTCTTCAATGTTAGCTGAAAGCTGGTTAATCTTGCGTGCCACAGTAAAATGAGACAAACTGGTTTGTTGCAACAACTCTTTTTTCTTCAGGACAGGCGAAATCAGTGAATATACCCAAGCAACTTTTTACGAATTTTTCGTCACTAAATGGCTTCCCTTTTTCTGCAAGTAACTCACAGACTTTGAAGCTAAGCTTGGTTACAAGCTCAGAGTCTTTCTTATATGGAGTAAACACCCCTTGTTGCTTCTTAATTGCTGCGGTCATCTGTTCCAGCTTGTCTAATCTAGCTTGGCCTAACAAGGTATCGTACGAAGCTGAATGCATTGATGTGTAATGTCGTTTGATGTTGTATTCCTTCAATACAGCGATTGTAGCTTGGCGGATTACACATGTAACACCTTTGTTGTGCTCAACAACAAAATATTTGCTACTCTAATCTTTATTGAAAACTCTTCCTTCGACGTCAACGTTTCTTTTCTTAGTAGCAGACATGTTTAGCTACAAAAAACAAATTTCCTTGACTGTTATATTACCACCGCAAAAAAGCTTTAATGAATACAATCAGCTGACACAGAACTGAGTAGAGTCGATAAATTTCATTTAAATTTGGGATATAAGTTGAAGAAAATATTTTTAAAATTTCTTTAAAATATATTGGAAGAAAAATCTAGCCCAGAATGTGCAACTTACCCAAAAAATTATTTTCATTTTGGTTAGCACTTACCAGTAATAATCTTTCCCAATCTTATTTTATCAATAAAGAGTGTACTGTCTTTACTGGGTTAAAGAACTGAGTCCAACCGATTCAGGTTTATATTGTTTATTTGGAACCCAAACCGTGAAAACTAAAATAAAAGCATAACATAATGACATAAAACATTTTGGCATGGGTTTATATAAGCTTATATAAGTAGGCAATTTGCACAATTCTAAGCAATATAAAATCAACAAAATATATAAGTTCTATAATATGCAAATGCTTCAACAATTACATGAATAATTGCTAATAATATAAATCGCATACCTCTTTGGCCTTCTACCCAAGTAAGGCAGTAAAAAGACTTGATCCCTTGTATGTCAAGCTATGACTGTTGATAAAGCGTAAATATTAAAAAACTACATGCTGCCAACTAGCAGAGTAGCTTGGTATAAAATGGCTTAGTACAAATCAACAGAGTTTATTTATTGTTGGCTATAACATAAACAAAAATACAATTTATTACAAAATGGCAATGCAAGAGCTATCAATCTTTTTAGCTTAGCTAAAAATACACAAAAAGGATTAAAATGGTCAATTTGTTTCATAGGCAGCATCAGTGCAATCTACAAGCATAGGTTATATAAACAAGCATCACTAACTAAGCTATTATATTGTCGTTAATGCGATGATGATCTCATGGCTATTCCGTAGGCACTAGGTGAATGAGAGTTTGTTTACTACTCTAAAACACCAGCACCGCAATGCAGGGGCCACATTATCTTAGCCTGTGGGCCGGATTGTGGCCCGCGGGCCGCCTGTTGCACACCCCACACTTTAGAATATAAGCATATACTGTTTAGAATAGAAGTATATACTGTTTAGAATAGAAGTATATACTGTTTAGAATAGAAATACGCAGTTATAATCTGCGTTGTTTCTATATGAATAATAACACAAGCTATAATAATTGTAGTTTATTCACTCTCATAGTATGTAATGAACTGTTACCTTCAAAACCTGGTTTATATAACCATTAGCTATGGCTATTTAATAAATAGCTAAACGAAGTATAAAATTTATTTATTACATGTAGATATATACCGCAAAGTTAGCTTGATCTAAGCTTTTGTATCATAGCCATATATCAGTACAGTACTTTATGGAGTTGTTACATTGAGGGAGACGTAGTGGCTAACGGCGGTGTAAAAGATACTTGGCAGCAAAGCGTTCGGTACACCAAATTTTGTGATGCTACATAACACAACATAAACTTTGAATTTAACTTAAATGAATTCGGTTTACTACACACACACTTAAAGCTAAATTTTCATCTTCTACTAAATGTGACTTTAATTTTGTCTTTGCTTTAAATTTTTGATTACCATTTTCCTGCTTGTCGCTTTCTGCCTTGCTTTTACCATAACTAGTCGATTTTTTCAAAACTTTTCCAAACTGATTCTCGAAAGCCGTTCTCGAAAGCAGTGTCCTGCATACTTAGCCATTTAGGGGCCATCGAGAACCAGCTTGTGTTCTCATATCTCAAAGTTTTCTAGTGTTTCTAGACAAAAACTGGCTCAAAATTGTGCTCATACCTCGATTTTCTCGTATGTTGGGGCACTCATATAGCGAGTTATGGCTGTATAATATATAGTAGGGTTAATCTTACTGCCAAGTGACCGGTAGGAATATAACATGGCGTCGTAGGCAAACTTTGTTCGCGGAGAATAAATTCAGTGGATAGTGATAGCGATTGAAAGTGTTTAGTGCTCGAATTGTCAAGTGGACGTTCGAGAGTGGTTTAAGAGAAGGTGATACAGTGTTTAGTACTCGAATTGTCACGTGGACATTCGAAAGTGGTGTAAAGAAAAGTGACAGTGTTAAGTGTTTAATATTCGAATAGTCGTGTTGACATTCGAAAGTGGTATAAAGACAAGTGTTCAGTGATTGTGTTACAGGAATTAGTTACCTATTCGTTTCAGAAAAAGCGAGGGTAAGTGTTTGTACATTTTTGTGTGGTGATCGTGGTAGAGGCGCTTCGGTTATTTTAAGGATGGCTAAATTCAGGTTCAACGTTAATGACTTCCCTAAGTTATTGATTAACCCTAGTGATTAACCAGGTAAAGCTGAAGGAGGACAGGTATGTATGTTATAACACCCCCTATTGTTTTGTGGCATCAATTAGGTTCTCCTCTTTTACTGGTGCTCAGTGCCACCCAGACCATACACTACACATATCAAACGATTGCTCTTAAGATTTTATTTTCTTTGAAAACATTTATATAAAACAGACATCGCAGCAGTCTCTGTGGGTATGTAAAACTAACTAAATTTGATTATTGAAAGTTCTTAATTTTTAAAGCCCGTGCATAATGACATCGAATAATTTAATTAGGCAAATATTTGTTAGTGCAACATTGGAGAAGAAATAGCATAGCCAGTCATGGATTTATTTCACAATTGGAAAGATTTTGAGTAGTATAAATTCAGGGGGCATTTGAGATATTTTCACGCTAAATTTTCACTCCGAAGATGGCAGAACGCCTTAGAGAAAGTGAGAGAGCTGTGATTGTGAACCTTTACAAGCGAGGGATAGGTTACAAATCTATTGCTAAACAGGCAGGACAAAGCATCTCATCTGGAGAGACTCCTGCGGTATTGGGCATCTATTGTAAATGGAACACATAGTCATTGTGTTTCTTGATGGCGGCCAAAATTTTGTAGTTCTTTCAGTTTGTCGGGCCGTTATGAAGAATGAGATTGTTGATAGTTTGTAGCTCATTATCTCCTTCATATTTTTCTTCTATGTTTCTTTGTGTTTTGTTGAATACAAGTAGATGATGGAGAGCGTTTGTAATGTTTAGGTATGTTAAAAACTACTGAATTTCAGAAATTTGCTTTTTATGAATCCCGCTGCATTCCATTTGCGAAGTTCATACACAATATGTCATTTTAGCTGTTGTTTGCTGGAATCACAGGTCTGTAAACAGCTGGTTAGATATTACATCAAGGCTAAAAGCACAGCTTGCTGTCACTTCAGAGCTTTTATGACCTCTGTATTGTTGCATTGGGTCATATACATATTGATCAATCTTTTTTCTTGCGAACCATGAGGGCTAGTAGTTCCAGCTTTACAAGTGCATATTTTTGTTGTTTTTGTTTTCTGTTAGACTTCTGAATTCACAAGCCACTGGCTTGTCATTTTAAAATGGAGCTTCACCTAGATCTACAGAGTGTGCATCAGGTGTAGAGTAATAATAGTGAGAGGTGCTTGAGTGTTGTACATGTTTTATTTTTGAACTTGTTCTTTTTTCCCAGTCCAAATCATCTAATTGCACTCCAACCAGTTTTTGGAGGAGTTGAGTTTCATCTAAACAGTTTGGGATAAACTTGGCATATGTTGATGTAGCCTAGAATTTGTTGATTTAATCTGCATTTTTTGCTTTTGTCATGTCCTAGATGGAGTTGGTTTTTTGAGCATTTTTATAATCTCCGTTGTTTAGATATAGGGACTGTTAGGATCAATTCATTCGATAAATCTCTGCTTTATATATTCAGATTGAAGTTTGTTTGCTTGGCGTTTATTTGTTTCAACAATCATTTTAGTTTGCTAATATTGGGATGATGTGGTACCAATTCACTTGTTTCTTCTTTTCCATAAATGAGGATTCCGTCTGCTGCTATCACCATTCCGTCTAAACTTGAGAGCGCATCTGAGAGCCTTCTCAAAAATGTCTCTCAAATGTTTGTCTGCTAAAAGTAGAGTAGCTAAGTTGTGCCAAACTTGCTCACACTTACCTGAACAATATCACCCTCTAAAACTTGCTAGTGTGTTTGCACCTTGAATTATTGTGAAATTATTGTCAAAAAGCCAGATAAAACTACCTTTGTATCCTTGCACGCAGTGAGTGATTCGATTAAACATATTTACATGAAAAAGACAATTTCCACAATATACATGTAAGATGAGTGTAATGATATGAAAGAGGAGATGACTCACAACTAGAATGCATTCATCACACAATTAAGTAGTAGCAAACGCTAAAAGATTAGCATTTTAAAACAGTCGATATAGGTATGTATATACAATAATGGAAGTATAAGATAGCAAATATTGTTTTCATGGTTGCGTTTCTATAAGGAAATCATTTTGTTTTTAGGCCACAAAATGGATGAAAATATTTTCGCACAGTTGAAGATGGCTGATGCAACAGTTTTAGATGCGGCAGAAGAAAAGGTGGATTGTTCAAACTGTGGACGGAGGCGCCGTTATTTCTGTTACGCGTGTAGAAATTACGTCAATGGCTTAGAAAAAGTCATGCCGACAGTCAAGGTTACTGGAAGTATTTGCCTCAACTGTCGATGAATAATGTTGTGTTGCCCACATTGCATCCGCACTTAAAGCCGTACTTACCAATGTTACATGTCATTACAGGTTCATCTACCATTGTAGTCATGTCCGCCATTACAGCCATGTCTACCATTACAATTACATGTATGTCTTCCTATAAATAGAAGAGTTGGTACTCTCAATCATCAAGACACTTCTGTGAAATGGCCTTGTGTCATCAAAAAGCCAACATGTAGATCATTAAATTATTTGTACTAAAGATTTTACAATATCTGACAAAAAATATGCTGAGAATCCTCATTGAGGAAACAGTGCTATCGAAGAACCCAATAATACATTTTCACAGTGACTCGAGTCCTAATTTATCATATGGTTTGTAGCTGGTCAGTTGCGTATGATTAGATTAAGAGTTTTTGATTACATTCTCATTTTCCTTTTATAAGCGAAACTAGGAAGAATTTAGCCTTCTAAAAAGCTTGAAGTAAGTCTAGTGATATATGTTGATGAGCTTTATGGACTTGAGATATCTTAGCCAGTTATTAGAACGAGTAGGCTATGTGAGACTTGGCGCAACCACAGAACTTTTTCTCCAAATGCTAGCAACCATATTCAATACCCTAGGGGGTTAAATATTTCTAATTGTACAGATCATTCATTTATAGATTGGAAAGTAGGCTGTATGAAAACACAGTTTTCCATCAAAATTTTAGCTGCCAATAAAGATAATCATAATAAAGCATAGACAAGAATTGGATAGCAAGAGCACTGCAATCCATGCCGCCCTTCTCGCACCAGATGATTGTCAAATCTACACATTCCCAAACATTCCTGCATGCCATCCTGAAAAAGTGAGTTATTTTTTCATTTATTGCTCATGAATGTTATTGTTATTGAAGTGCTGAAACCGAGTGTAAAGTTATTGAGGCTAGACATGGCCCGATAGGACCTTTAATAACAACTATAGGCTACATGTAATAGTCAATAATACAGGACTTATAATAATACAGTATGCATGAAACCAACCCTAAATATTAACTAAAGTATACAGTACTACTAAATGCCCGGCACTGCATGGGTAATAAAATAATTACCGAGTAAATTTGAGTAACTTGGGCTACTAACTTAAGCTAGTCTAAATCTTTAATACAATAAGAGCTGCGCTTATAATTGTACTTATAATTCTTACAGAATCGGTTATGATCTGTCACGCAGTCATGATCTTCAAGCGTGTTAGTAGTAACTAGTAGTATTGTCGCAAGTGTTGCATAAGCACGTGCACAATTATTTCATAGTACAGCATGGACAGCGTAGTGGTTAGCTTGTCTGTCTGCAGAACTGGTGGATCCAAGATCAATTCCTGTTTGAAATAAATTTTTTATTCCTAGATTTTACTTGCTATAACTGGACACACGGACAGATGACTGACCTGCCCTGTGGTTTATATATATAAATATATGTAATCAACCTAAAGTTTACAGGAGATTTGTAACCAACCCTTAATAACAACTTACGTATACTGCAGCCAGTGCAGTATGAATTACACAGAATGTACAAAAAATAAACACAGTACACAGAAATAAACACAGTACGCAGAAATAAACGCAGTATGCAGAAATAAACACAGTACGCAGAAATAAACACAGTACGCAGAAATAAACACAGTACGCAGAAATAAACACAGTACACAGAAATAAACACAGTACACAGAAATAAACACAGTACACAGAAATAAACAAACACCTTCACTTAAAAGTTAGAATGGTGTATGTTGATTAAAAGTACTTTTTCTGTACAAAAGGTTTTTTACTACCTGTAACACCATGCATACAACTAGTAACAATTAAATTATACAGAATATTTGTAATCAACCCTGTAACAACTAAAATATAAGTATACATTATATTTTTAACCAACCCTTAATAACAATAACAGTACACAGAATATTTGTAACCAACTCCTAATAATAACTAAAGTATACAATTATATATCTGTAATCAACTCCTAATAACAGCTAAAGAATACAATATATCTGTAATCAACTCCTAATAACAGCTAAAGTATACAATATATATGTAATCAACTCCTAATAACAGTTAAAGTATACAATATATCTGTAATCAACTCCTAATAACAGCTAAAGTATACAATATATCTGTAACCAACTCCTAATAACAGCTAAAGTATACAATATATCTGTAATCAACTCCTAATAACAGCTAAAGTATACAATATATCTGTAATCAACTCTTGATCTATACATCTCAATGTTTGTCTAATGGACTGCGTGTCCAGTTGTAGCGATAAAGTTTTAGAAATGAAAAATCTGCTTTGCACTTGATTTGAACTTAGAACCTCTAGTTTTGCAGACAGGCATTCATCCTATACACTGCGCAGTCAAACCAGCTATACTATGGTATGGGTTGTGCACATACTTATTACACCTCCCATTTGTTCATGGCTTCACGCTTATCACTTCAGCTAGCGTTGTGCGTGAAGTCATACCAGAAAAACAATATGTGCCTGCATGTGAAGAAATATGCTTAAAACTGTTGTGAGTCCTCTTGAATCATATGCGTTATTTCCTCACTATCACGAGCTTCTTGTGAATCAAAAACAATGTCTGGGCCTTAGGGTAAGCGAGAAAGGCCGTTGGCATTGCCGTGTTGTTGAGTTGGTTTATATCGAATATCATATTGGTAGGCCATGAGAGTCAGTGCCCATCTCTGGAATATTTGAGCAGTGAGCAATGGGATGTGTTTGTCAGGAGAAAATATGGCAACTAAAGGCTCATGTTCTGTGACAAGGGTGAATTTACGACCAAATATGTATTGTCTGAATTTGCTCACACCATAGATAATGCTCAGCCCTTCCTTTTCAATCTGTGAGTAATTGTGTTGAAGTGCGTTTAACGTTTTTGAAGCATGAGCTATTGGCCTTTCTACGCCGTTTTCTTCTTGTAGCAGTACTGCACCGATGCCATACTGTGATGCATCTGTGGATAAAATTACGGGTTTGCTGGAGTCAAAATGAGTCAGCTGGGTAGTGTGAATAACATCTTGCTTTAGCTGTTGAAATGATTTCTCACACTGCGGTGTCCACTGGAAAGTAACATTTTTGCAAAGCAGTCTGTTGAGTGGAGCTGCTTTGTCTGCGAGGCTTCCTATGAACCTGCCATAGTAGTTGATTTTTCCCAAGAAAGCCTTAACTTCATGAACATTCTGAGGTCTTGGTAGGCGCTCGAGAGCAGCTATGGCTTCATTGGATGGTGTTTTACCATTTTTGTCAATGTGGTGGCCCAGATAGTCCACAGAAGTTTTGAAGAACTGACATTTTGACTGCTGGATACAGAAGCCATACACTTGGAGTCTTTTTAGCAGTTTGTCTAGATTGCTCCAGTGTTATTCACTGATGCTGCCAGTTACTATGAGGTCATCCAGGTATGCAGCAACACCTGGTAAATCACTAGTCATTGTGTCCAGGCATCTTTGAAACTGGGTGGGACTGCATGCAACTCCAAAGCACATTCTATTATAACGAAAAAGCCCCAAAGGTGTATTGATGATGCAAAGTTGTTTAGCTTGTTCGTCTAACTCTATCTGTAAATAGGCATCGTCAAGATCGATTTTGGTCAAACGTTGGCCGCCTTTAAGTTTTTCCATAAGCTCATCTAATTTTGGCAAAGGGTGCTGGTCAACAGATATCTGTTTGTTTAGCATCTTAAAGTCCCCACAAATTCACTTTTCCATTTGGTTTTAATACCGCCAGAATTGGTGCCGCATAGTCGCTGAAATCAATATGTTCCAACACTCCTGCTTTGACTAAACGCTCAATTTCTAATTTCACAGCTTCTAGCCGGGAAAATGGTACTTCTCTTGGCTTGAAAAAAACAGTCCGTGATTTTTCTTTGAGGTGTATTGAAGCTTTCAGTTTTTTACAGCGTCCTAATCTTTTGTTGAACACTTCTGGATATTTTGTTGCCAGTGCACTGACTTTACCTGCCAAACCCTCAACTGGGTCGCTTTGAATTGTGTTTACATTTTCTAACACCGCTGACAAGCCCATCTGTGACAAGCCAGAAAGATCACTTCAGTCTAAGCCAAATAGGTTAGATCCTAGAGGTGTATCAACTACTAACAAACGCAGGTTTTGTTTTACCTGGTCTCCAGCTCCAACATCTACATAGCATTCTCCTTTGACTTGAAGTCTGCGGGCCCCATACCCACTGATAAAAGTTTTTGTTTCCGCCAGTTGCGGTGAGCCGAGTTGTTTATATCCTTCCAAGCCTATCATGGAACATGTAGCTCCAGTGTCCCACTGAAACTTGGCGTCGATTCCATTGACCTTTAGATTTACCCAGATTTGTTTTCCAACTTGTTCAATTATGTCTACCTTTGATTTCTGCTGGGCATGTTTTGTAGTGTCACGGCTATGCCTTACTGTTCACACTGATTCTTCAGCTAGGTTTGAGTTTTGGACTTCAGCCTTTGTGGATTGCCCACCCTTCGATTTGCAAACAGGCGAAATATGCCCTTTTTTGTTGCAGATTCTACAAACGAGTTCTCTACAAGGGGAATCTTTGCGATGATTTTAGCGAGTTAGAATTAGAATTTCTTAGGTTACTACTTTGGGCGCTTTGGGCTTGTCTGGTTCTCTGTTCATAAGTGTCAGACATTCTATTAACTGAATCTGGAGGTGGTTCATTGAACTCATCTTTTAGCACTCTATTCGTTTCCGTAGTTTTGATGTATGTTACGGCTTTAGCGAGCACATCATCAAGGGTAGTGTTGTTGTCCAGTAAGCACTGGCGTCTGACATCAGCGTGAGGTGTTTCTTTGATTATGACGTCTCCAATCTGATCATCTACATAGCTCTGACCACAGCCATTATTTTTGCAGGTAAAATTACAGTAGCGTGCTAAGCCCTGTAACTCTGCAGCCCAATCAGCATATGTTTGATTCTTTTTCATTTTACACTGATAGAACTCATACCGTGCTGCTTGTATATGAACACTATCCTTAGAGTGGTTGGTTAGTTTCTGTGTTAGCTCAGTAAAAGATTTTGTTGTTATATCTTATGAGCCGAACAGGTTCATCATTAGGTCATACGTTGGCGCGCCTACCCAAGACAGCAAGCAGGCTCGCTTTTGTTTAGCATCAGTAACATTGTAAACAGCAAAGTGTTGGTTAAAACGTTCCAAATAAATTTGCCATTTCTCAGTCTTCTTGTCAAACGTGTCAAACTTCGGAATATTTGGAGTGGAATTCGTACCTTGCAATGTTCTTGTTTCCGATTTCTCTATCAGCTCTAGCATTTGTTTCTGGAACAGAACCTGCTGCTGCTGCATAGCATCCATCATTGCCTTAACCGTATCCTCCATTGTCAACTTGAGTGTTTATTTAATTAAGAGTTTTTTGATAGACATATCCCACTTCTGACACCAGTGATAAATCCTTAGGTTGTGTAGAAACGAGAGGTTGACTTGTCTCTTACAATCTATTCAATAAACTGACAGCATGCAAGAAAATAGCAAGCCATGCCATATTAGGAGAATGAGACACTCTAAGCAAAAAAACAACAATTGCGTAAGTAGGTCATTTCTGCTAGCTAGCTAGCTGACCTTGGGGAATAAGACATAACAATGACCAACAAGAATATTGCAATCAGTATAGAGCTGTTGTAGGCACTACTGAAGGTACAGTATGAATTACACATATAAAAACACCATTACACAGAAATAAAGAAACCCTTTCATTCAAAAGCTAGAACGCCAGATGGTGTTTATGTTGATTAAAAGTAAATTTTTTGTGCAAAAACTTCTTTTACATGTGCAACGCCAGGCATTCACCTAGTAACTACTAAAGTATGTTACTTTTAGCAAACTGCTTCAATAATATGCTGTGGTCTTGTTGCTTAGTTCATTTGTTTCGTTTATATCTAGGACTTGGTAATATTTCCTTCCAAGGACAGCATGACGGTAGATGAGTGGGCTAAAAGAGTGGCGGTTGCAAAATTAGCTGCAGATGTTACAATTTCTAAACAGGGGTATGCCGCTGGTCATTCTGGGCATGTTATATTCATAGATTCTACTTGGAACCAAATTCACCCTATCATAAACTCTCCTCAGCTTTCAGGTAAGAAGTTACCCCAACATGTTCAAATTTCAGCCAAGTTCTAGTCATATTTCTGTTGTTCTCATTGCTACCAATATGGCACTGCACACATTGAGCTACATTATCAACAAAAACTTTTTTGCAGACGTTTGGTATCCTCAGTACTTGATGCTAATTTATTCAACATTACATTATTTTAGCTTCAAAAATAACCAAGCCTTGCTTTCAAGGGTCGGTTACTTTTGTTTATTAATAACCAAGCCTTGCTTTCAAGAGTTGGTTCTTTTTGTTTATTAACAACCAAGCCTTGCTTTCAAGAGTTGGTCATTTTTGTTTATTAATAACCAAGCCTTGCTTTCAAGAGTCGGTTATTTTTGTTTATTAACAACCAAGCCTTGCTTTCAAGAGTTGGTCATTTTTGTTTATTAATAACCAAGCCTTGTTTTCAAGGGTCGGTTACTTTTGTTTATTAATAACCAAGCCTTGCTTTCAAGAGTTGGTTCTTTTTGTTTATTAACAACCAAGCCTTGCTTTCAAGAGTCGGTTATTTTTGTTTATTAATAACCAAACCTTGCTTTCAAGAGTTGGTTCTTTTTGTTTAATAATAACCAAGCCTTGTTTTCAAGGGTCGGTTACTTTTGTTTATTAACAACCAAGCGTTGCTTTCAAGGGTTGGTTACTTTTGTTTATTAGTAACCAAGCCATGTTTTCAAGAGTCTGTTGTTTTTGTTTATTAATATCCAAGCCTTGCTTTCAAGAGTTGGTCATTTTTGTTTATTAATAACCAAGCTTTGCTTTCAAGAGCCGGTTATTTTTGTTTATTAACAATCAAGCCTTGCTTTCAAGAGTTGGTCATTTTTGTTTATTAATAACCAAGCTTTGCTTTCAAGAGTCGGTTATTTTTGTTTATTAATAACCAAGCCTTGCTTTCAAGGGTTGGTTATTTTTGTTTATTAATAACCAAGCCTTGCTTTCAAGAGTCGGTTATTTTTGTTTATTAATAACCAAGCCTTGCTTTCAAGGGTTGGTTATTTTTGTTTATTAATAACCAAGCCTTGCTTTCAAGAGTCGGTTATTTTTGTTTATTAATAACCAAGCCTTGCTTTCAAGAGTTGGTCATTTTTGTTTATTAATAACCAAGCCTTGCTTTCAAGAGTTGGTTCTTTTTGTTTATTAATAACCAAGCCTTGTTTTCAAGGGTCGGTTACTTTTGTTTATTAATAACCAAGCCTTGCTTTCAAGAGTTGGTTATTTTTGTTTATTAATAACCAAGCCTTGCTTTCAAGAGTCGGTTATTTTTGTTTATTAACAACCAAGCCTTGCTTTCAAGAGTTGGTCATTTTTGTTTATTAATAACCAAGCCTTGCTTTCAAGAGTCGGTTATTTTTGTTTATTAACAACCAAGCCTTGCTTTCAAGAGTTGGTCATTTTTGTTTATTAATAACCAAGCCTTGTTTTCAAGGGTCGGTTATTTTTGTTTATTAATAACCAAGCCTTGCTTTCAAGAGTTGGTTCTTTTTGTTTATTAACAACCAAGCCTTGCTTTCAAGAGTCGGTTATTTTTGTTTATTAATAACCAAACCTTGCTTTCAAGAGTTGGTTATTTTTGTTTATTAATAACCAAGCCTTGCTTTCAAGAGTTGGTTCTTTTTGTTTATTAACAACCAAGCCTTGCTTTCAAGAGTCGGTTATTTTTGTTTATTAATAACCAAACCTTGCTTTCAAGAGTTGGTTCTTTTTGTTTATTAATAACCAAGCCTTGTTTTCAAGGGTCGGTTACTTTTGTTTATTAACAACCAAGCGTTGCTTTCAAGGGTTGGTTACTTTTGTTTATTAATAACCAAGCCATGTTTTCAAGAGTCTGTTGTTTTTGTTTATTAATATCCAAGCCTTGCTTTCAAGAGTTGGTCATTTTTGTTTATTAATAACCAAGCCTTGCTTTCAAGAGTTGGTTCTTTTTGTTTATTAATAACCAAGCCTTGTTTTCAAGGGTCGGTTACTTTTGTTTATTAATAACCAAGCCTTGCTTTCAAGAGTTGGTTATTTTTGTTTATTAATAACCAAGCCTTGCTTTCAAGAGTCGGTTATTTTTGTTTATTAACAACCAAGCCTTGCTTTCAAGAGTTGGTCATTTTTGTTTATTAATAACCCAGCCTTGCTTTCAAGAGTCGGTTATTTTTGTTTATTAATAACCAAGCCTTGCTTTCAAGGGTTGGTTATTTTCGTTTATTAATAACCAAGCCTTGCTTTCAAGAGTTGGTTATTTTTGTTTATTAATAACCAAGCCTTGCTTTCAGGGGTTTGTTATTTTTGTTTATTAACAACCAAGCGTTGCTTTCAAGAGTTGGTTATTTTTGTTTATTAATAACCAAGCCTTGCTTTCAAGAGTCGGTTATTTTTGTTTATTAATAACCAAGCCTTGCTTTCAAGAGTTGGTCATTTTTGTTTATTAACAACCAAGCCTTGCTTTCAAGAGTTGGTTATTTTTGTTTATTAATAACCAAGCCTTGCTTTCAAGAGTCGGTTATTTTTGTTTATTAATAACCAAACCTTGCTTTCAAGAGTTGGTTCTTTTTGTTTATTAATAACCAAGCCTTGTTTTCAAGGGTCGGTTACTTTTGTTTATTAACAACCAAGCGTTGCTTTCAAGGGTTGGTTACTTTTGTTTATTAACAACCAAGCCTTGCTTTCAAGAGTTGGTTATTTTTGTTTATTAATAACCAAGCCTTGCTTTCAAGAGTTGGTTATTTTTGTTTATTAATAACCAAGCCTTGCTTTCAAGAGTCGGTTATTTTTGTTTATTAATAACCAAGCCTTGCTTTCAAGAGTCGGTTATTTTTGTTTATTAATAACCAAGCCTTGCTTTCAGGGGTTGGTTATTTTTGTTTATTAATACCCAAGCCTTGCTTTCAAGAGTTGGTCATTTTTGTTTATTAATAACCAAGCCTTGCTTTCAAGAGTTGGTTCTTTTTGTTTATTAATAACCAAGCCTTGTTTTCAAGGGTCGGTTACTTTTGTTTATTAATAACCAAGCCTTGCTTTCAAGAGTTGGTTATTTTTGTTTATTAATAACCAAGCCTTGCTTTCAAGAGTCGGTTATTTTTGTTTATTAACAACCAAGCCTTGCTTTCAAGAGTTGGTCATTTTTGTTTATTAATAACCAAGCCTTGCTTTCAAGAGTTGGTCATTTTTGTTTATTAATAACCAAGCCTTGCTTTCAGGGGTTGGTTATTTTTGTTTATTAATACCCAAGCCTTGCTTTCAAGAGTTGGTCATTTTTGTTTATTAATAACCAAGCCTTGCTTTCAAGAGTTGGTTCTTTTTGTTTATTAATAACCAAGCCTTGTTTTCAAGGGTCGGTTACTTTTGTTTATTAATAACCAAGCCTTGCTTTCAAGAGTTGGTTATTTTTGTTTATTAATAACCAAGCCTTGCTTTCAAGAGTCGGTTATTTTTGTTTATTAACAACCAAGCCTTGCTTTCAAGAGTTGGTCATTTTTGTTTATTAATAACCCAGCCTTGCTTTCAAGAGTCGGTTATTTTTGTTTATTAATAACCAAGCCTTGCTTTCAAGGGTTGGTTATTTTCGTATATTAATAACCAAGCCTTGCTTTCAAGAGTTGGTTATTTTTGTTTATTAATAACCAAGCCTTGCTTTCAAGAGTTGGTCATTTTTGTTTATTTACAACCAAGCCTTGCTTTCAAGAGTTGGTTATTTTTGTTTATTAATAACCAAGCCTTGCTTTCAAGAGTCGGTTATTTTTGTTTATTAATAACCAAACCTTGCTTTCAAGAGTTGGTTCTTTTTGTTTATTAATAACCAAGCCTTGTTTTCAAGGGTCGGTTACTTTTGTTTATTAACAACCAAGCGTTGCTTTCAAGGGTTGGTTACTTTTGTTTATTAACAACCAAGCCTTGCTTTCAAGAGTTGGTTATTTTTGTTTATTAATAACCAAGCCTTGCTTTCAGGAGTTGGTTATTTTTGTTTATTAATAACCAAGCCTTGCTTTCAAGAGTCGGTTATTTTTGTTTATTAATAACCAAGCCTTGCTTTCAAGAGTTGGTCATTTTTGTTTATTAATAACCAAGCCTTGCTTTCAAGAGTTGGTCATTTTTGTTTATTAATAACCAAGCCTTGCTTTCAGGGGTTGGTTATTTTTGTTTATTAATAACCAAGCCTTGCTTTCAAGGGTTAATTATTTTTGTTTATTAATAACCAAGCCTTGCTTTCAAGGGTTGGTTATTTTTGTTTATTAACAATCAAGCCTTGCTTTCAAGGGTTGGTTATTTTTGTTTATTAACAACCAAGCCTTGCTTTCAAGAGTCAGTTATTTTTGTTTATTAATAACCAAGCCTTGCTTTCAAGAGTTGGTCATTTTTGTTTATTATTAACCAAGCCTTGCTTTCAAGAGTTGGTTATTTTTGTTTATTAATAACCAAGCCTTGCTTTCAAGAGTCGGTTATTTTTGTTTATTAATAACCAAACCTTGCTTTCAAGAGTTGGTTCTTTTTGTTTATTAATAACCAAGCCTTGTTTTCAAGGGTCGGTTACTTTTGTTTATTAACAACCAAGCGTTGCTTTCAAGGGTTGGTTACTTTTGTTTATTAACAACCAAGCCTTGCTTTCAAGAGTTGGTTATTTTTGTTTATTAATAACCAAGCCTTGCTTTCAAGAGTTGGTTATTTTTGTTTATTAATAACCAAGCCTTGCTTTCAAGAGTCGGTTATTTTTGTTTATTAATAACCAAGCCTTGCTTTCAAGAGTTGGTCATTTTTGTTTATTAATAACCAAGCCTTGCTTTCAAGAGTTGGTCATTTTTGTTTATTAATAACCAAGCCTTGCTTTCAGGGGTTGGTTATTTTTGTTTATTAATAACCAAGCCTTGCTTTCAAGGGTTAATTATTTTTGTTTATTAATAACCAAGCCTTGCTTTCAAGGGTTGGTTATTTTTGTTTATTAACAATCAAGCCTTGCTTTCAAGGGTTGGTTATTTTTGTTTATTAACAACCAAGCCTTGCTTTCAAGAGTTGGTTATTTTTGTTTATTAACAATCAAGCCTTGCTTTCAAGAGTCGGTTATTTTTGTTTATTAATAACCAAGCCTTGCTTTCAAGGGTTGGTTATTTTTGTTTATTAACAATCAAGCCTTGCTTTCAAGAGTCGGTTATTTTTGTTTATTAATAACCAAGCCTTGCTTTCAAGAGTTGGTCATTTTTGTTTATTAATAACCAAGCCTTGCTTTCAGGGGTTTGTTATTTTTGTTTATTAATAACCAAGCCTTGCTTTCAAGGGTTGGTTATTTTTGTTTATTAATAACCAAGCCTTGCTTTCAAGAGTCGGTTATTTTTGTTTATTAATAACCAAGCCTTGCTTTCAAGGGTCGGTTACTTTTGTTTATTAACAACCAAGCGTTGCTTTCAAGGGTTGGTTATTTTTGTTTATTAACAACCAAGCCTTGCTTTCAAGAGTTGGTTATTTTTGTTTATTAATAACCAAGCCTTGCTTTCAAGAGTTGGTTATTTTTGTTTATTAATAACCAAGCCTTGCTTTCAAGAGTCCGTTATTTTTGTTTATTAATAACCAAGCCTTGCTTTCAAGAGTTGGTCATTTTTGTTTATTAATAACCAAGCCTTGCTTTCAGGGGTTGGTTATTTTTGTTTATTAATAACCAAGCCTTGCTTTCAAGGGTTGGTTATTTTTGTTTATTAATAACCAAGCCTTGCTTTCAAGGGTTGGTTATTTTTGTTTATTAACAATCAAGCCTTGCTTTCAAGGGTTGGTTATTTTTGTTTATTAACAACCAAGCCTTGCTTTCAAGAGTTGGTTATTTTTGTTTATTAACAATCAAGCCTTGCTTTCAAGAGTCGGTTATTTTTGTTTATTAATAACCAAGCCTTGCTTTCAAGGGTTGGTTATTTTTGTTTATTAACAATCAAGCCTTGCTTTCAAGAGTCGGTTATTTTTGTTTATTAATAACCAAGCCTTGCTTTCAAGAGTTGGTCATTTTTGTTTATTAATAACCAAGCCTTGCTTTCAAAGGTTGGTTATTTTTGTTTATTAACAACCAAGCCTTGCTTTCAAGGGTCGGTTACTTTTGTTTATTAACAACCAAGCCTTGCTTTCAAGGTCGGTTACTTTTGTTTATTAACAACCAAGCCTTGCTTTCAAGGGTCGGTTACTTTTGTTTATTAACAACCAAGCCTTGCTTTCAAGAGTCGGTTATTTTTGTTTATTAATAACCAAGCCTTGCTTTCAAGGGTTGGTTATTTTTGTTTATTAATAACCAAGCCTTGCTTTCAAGGGTTGGTTATTTTTGTTTATTAACAACCAAGCCTTGCTTTCAAGAGTCGGTTATTTTTGTTTATTAATAACCAAGCCTTGCTTTCAAGAGTTGGTCATTTTTGTTTATTAATAACCAAGCCTTGCTTTCAAAGGTTGGTTATTTTTGTTTATTAACAACCAAGCCTTGCTTTCAAGGGTCGGTTACTTTTGTTTATTAACAACCAAGCCTTGCTTTCAAGGGTCGGTTACTTTTGTTTATTAACAACCAAGCCTTGCTTTCAAGGGTCCATTACTTTTGTTTATTAACAACCAACCAAAGAATCTTTTGTTTCATTTGAACTGTATAAATTTTAACCATAGTATGAGCCTCCAACAGACTTTTGATTAAATCAATATGTATGTGTAGTTTGGGCTCTATCAACAGGAAATACTTTAATTTGGTCAACCTTCATAATATGGGGATTATTCCTGTATGTGGTATTAAGCTTGTACACACAATCGCTCAAATTGAGGATTCGTGATGCGATAGGCCGCAACGATGGGCTGGGATGATGTCACCACTAATGATAAGGTGTACACACTCCGAGCGATCAACTGCGGGAGATCGTTAACCAACAACCAATAAAAATTATGCACAAGCATTCAAATGAGTTAACAGAAGAAGTTTTTGGGAAATTGAGAAAAGATAAGGTTATACTACAATTTATTTCCTGAATTGAGAGAAGATGCCAACCCAGCCTTCTCCCATCATCAGTATTTTTGCATGACAAGAAACATGTTTGTTTATTGTCTTAGCAAGATCCAGCATAGGTGAGTTTATAACTTTCTCGTCTATGAATCGCCTAAATTATGCAGTATTGTTCTTAGAAGTAAGTATAATGTAAAATTCATGTGTAAAATTGTGTTAGATAATAGAAAAGCGGGATACTCATATGGGAGAATCTATTGCTGCTGATATGAGACAGCAGTGCTTTGGCAGAACACTACTCGGCGGCAGGCTGCTCATTTAACTCAATTAAATATCATTGAAAAATCGGCAACTCAACTGTAAGCAGGATTATCAATAAACTTGCGATGGCCTGCGGGATGTCCTAATGCCGCTTTATCTGAAACCTCAAACACCCAATGATTGGAAAGGAATAGCCAAAGGGTGAGTAGGTGACAAGAATTAATGGTGAGCTTGAAGTCATTATTAGGAAAGTATAATTAAAGTTATTATTACTAGAAATTCCCCTGTCATACAGCCCACGACCAAAGTGATAATGAAAAAAGGAAAGGTACTGCCCGTCGAGAAACGCAATATTAGCAGTCAAATGGCACTGCAGTGCAATAGGAGAACTGCAGTGGTAGCTGCATTGGTAGCTCTGATGTACTAGGGTTATTATGTACAACAAACAGCAATAATGAAAGGAAAAGATGATATGTTTATAGTTCTCCCTGCGATAGGAGAAATGCAATATTAGAAGTAAAATGGCAAGCTGCTGTGTAATCCCACGACCAAGCGAGCGGAGCGAAGTTTGAGAGTTTTTATAATAATTGCATGTGCACACAACTTATGAAAATTATTCATCAACAACGTCGCAAACCCTTGTTTCAAAAACTTCAACAAATTTAACCATCATTTTGTAGAGTCCTTAAAGTATAATAACGATACAAAACACATATCAGCCTATTTAAATATGTTACCAAGGCTTTGTAAATTGTCGACAGTATCTTAAAACTTACCCATCTGATCCGATTATACACAAATAGACAGATTAATTTGACCGAAAATCGCCACAAAACGTTTGAAAAGTTTGGTTTAATAAAAGTTAAGACCGGCCTACGATACGCCAATAAAGCCGTGCGACAGATAGTAGAACTATTTAGCAGTGCGCATTTCACGAGAAAACTGCTCTATTCACCAGTCTATGGCATTGTTTATTTGTAATCAAATTTATCCGAAGGTTTCTGTAATAAATGTAGACCATTAGAGGCGTAGACCGATTTGCAGGTACGAAATTGTGGTACACAGTTTATCAGCCCATGTTTTTTTGTCCAATCACCGAAGTGGTAATTTCTGCTCTAACTCGGGTCTCTTACCAGATACCTGGGAGTTTGAGCACTCGCCTCAAGATCTTAGCTGTTCCCAATAGCGCACTTTTCTGCAACTCACCTGAGTTGATTGCTGTCGGTATCTGGGCAAGCCACATTTTATGCGCCGGTGTTATTGTGCCTAGTGCCCCAATGACTACTGGAATTACAGTTGTTCTTACATCTCAGCATTTTTCAATCTCTTCTCCAAGAGGGAGATATTTCTCTACCTTTTCTTTTTCTTTGCGGGCTATATCGTAGTCATTGGGTATTGTTATATCTATTATAGTAGCCCTTTTGCTCTCCTTGCCCACTACCACTATATCTGGTTGGTTTGCTAGGAAATGCTTGTCAGTCCGGATGTAGAAGTCCCAGAGGATCGTAGCGCGGTCATTTTCATTGACCTTACCAGGAGTTTCCCACCAATGTTGTGGTTTATTAAGGCCTATACTCATTACATAGACTTCTATGCGCAACACCTGCGACATGCTTATGCCGCTCAGTGTATGCGTTTCCTGCTTGCTGCTTGCATCCACTGATGATGTGTTGGATGGTCTCAGGTGCATCTTTGCACAGTCTGCATCTAGGATCGTCTCTAGTGTAATTGATTTTTGTTTGGAGTTGCCTTGTTGGGAGCACTTGCTCCTGGGCTGCCATGAGTAGCAACTCTGTATTGGCCGTTAGGTTTCCTTTGTTCAGTCACATGTATGTCTGGTGAAGGTTGCCAACCTTAGATATTTGTCGGTGGTAAGCACCATGAAGGGGTTTCATTTGCCAGTCAATTCCCTCATCATCAGGGAGAAGCTCCATTGTCAGAGCAGCCGATAGCATAGGCTTTGATGCTTTTTTCTTCCTCCTTCACTGTCTGCTGTACACTTTTGAGTCCCTTACCGCCATCTTTCCTATCGAGATACAATCTAGTAGTATCAGGTTTTGGGTGGAGTGCTCCATGCATGGTCAGCAGTTTACGAGTTGCTATATCTTTTTCCTTGATGGTTTCTTCAGTCCACTTTATTATGCCTGCTGGATATCTTATTACTGGCAGTGCGTAAATATTTATTGCCATGACTTGATTCCTGGCATTGAGCTGGCTTCGTAGGACCTGCCAAAGGTGTTTCTTGTATTCGGCAATGGCTTTGTGACGTACCTCGGCTTTGTGGTTGATGTTGCTTTGCATAATCTCCAAGTACTTGTACCCTTCTTCTATATCTTTGATGGTACCATTTGGCATTTTTAGGCCATCTGTGAGCATAGAATGGCCTTTCTTAAGATATAGCCTTCCAAATTTCTCAATACTGAAATTCATTCCGATGTCCTTGCTGTAAACCTGAGTGAGGTGTATTAGCGAATCAACGTCCCTTACTTTGTTAGCGTACAGCTTGATGTCATCCATGTAGAAGAGGTGGTTTATCTTGGTGCCACTCTCAAACTGGTACCCATATTGAGTCTTCTCCAGCATATTGTTTAAAGGGTTTAGGCATATGCAGAAGAGCAGCGGTAATAAAGAGTCACCTTGATAGATGCCTCGCTTACTTTGTACACTCGCCAGCTTTTTGCCATTAGCTTCCAGTTCTGTCTTCCATTTGGTCATTGACATCAATGACCAAATGGAAGATAGAACTGGAGGCTAATGGCAAAATTTTATCCCACGACCAAACGAGCGGATGCGAAGTGTGGGAGTTTTTATGATAAATGCATGTGCACACAACTTACGAAAATTATTCATCAACAATGAGACGAACCCTCGTCAAGAAATTTCATCAATAATTTTAAGCATCGTTTTGTAAAGTCGTTAAAGTATAATAACGATACAAAACACATTTAAACCTATTTAAATATGTTACCAAGCCTTAGAAGGGTTACCACAAATTCCTAAAACTAACCCATCTGATCGGATTATACACAAATAGACAGATTAATTTGGACGAAAATTGCCACAAAACGCTTGAAAAGCTTGGTTTAGTAAAAGTTAAGACCAGAAATTGAAACGCCGAGCGACAGATAATAGAACGATAAAGTCTTGCGCATTTCACGAAAGAATAACGTGCACGTTTTACTTGTCTATAGCATTGACGAATTGCCGAAGGTTTTGGCAATTAACATAGGAGCACAGAAATCGTTTCATTTTTGCCGATTTCAATTTTTTCATTTTCATTCGCCAACACGTTTGAATACTTTCGCATTCTAATTGATGTCCATCACAGTGGAAGTGAAGCAAATGACGATGATATTTTTTTAACGTTTCTTATGAGATTATTACAATAATTAATTATAAGTTTGGATGACTACAGAACAATGACTATGTAGTACAGATTTTCTAAAAATCTATATGAATATCACAACTTCGTGATATTGTTAGCTATGCCGTTTTGAAATGTAAAAAAATTGGGCATTGGTTTGATATTATTACTGTATAAATAATATTGGTTATTCTAATAATATCAGTGCATTTTACTTCTAATATTGGCCAATATTGCATTTCTCTTTTTGGAGAAGGAGAGATATAAACAAATAATCTTTTCCTTTCATTCTTGATATTTGTTGTATATAATAACACCCACACCCAGTACATTACAGCTACCATTGCAGTTATCCTATTTGACTGCTAATTTTGCATTTCTCAACCATCAGTACCCTTTCTTTTTTCCAATATCACTTTGGTCGTGGGCTGTATGACAGTGGAATTTCTAGAATGAATATTTATTTTATTAATATTTATTTCTGTTACATATCGTTGTCAAAACAGTTCTGCATTCAACAAAACCAACTTTCAAACTGTATATTACAATATATTTTACTTCTAATATTGCATTTCAGAGATATAATAAACATATTTCATTATTGCTGTTGTTAGTTAAATTACGTACAGTAAGTTAGGTCTACAGCTTGAATCAATATTTATTTTATTATTGTAAAACATAAGTTTGAGATAGTTAAATATTTATTTCATTAATATTTATTTCTGTTACATATTACTTTGGTCGTGGGCTGTATGACTGGAATTTCTAGTATATATATATATACATGTATATATAAGTTTTAATATATATATATATACAGTCAAACATGGATAACTCAAACTTTACGGGACCGAGTGAAAGTGTTAGAGTTATAAGAGCGTTCAAGTTATCAAAGCACTGTCATAAGTCCATGTATTTATTAGTAGATACATGTACATATACAAACTATAATATAAATCAAAAGCATAAATGGCTTGTTTCAAATTAAATGCTTCTAATGTAAAGTTTAAAACTTTTTTATCAGAAAGTTATAGAGATTTTTTTATCACTTGAGATTTGTTTGTTGTTTTTGTGTTGTGACTGCCAGGACGTTTTCAGATTAAAATTGGCAAAACTTGATTGCTGTTGAAATGCTCCGAAGAAAAGACATCTTTTTCTTTTGAGCGTTTTACTCCCGTTTTAACAAGATCAATTTTGCCGATTTTTCTTGAAGTTTAAGCGGAGGTTATCTCGCTTTTCCTAGCCTTCGTAGGATCATCGCTAAGCGGATGTTTGGTAAAAATCAAATTTCACCAAATCTTTAGAACAGTTGATGACCAAAATATTTTGTCGATGATGCTAATAACGACCTACTAAAAGTTGGGGTTTATCTCTATGGCTTGGAATAAAGTGATATTCCGAAGTGATAACAACCGTCTCGGTAGCCGTTGGGCAAAAAACTGTTTGAGTTAACAACGTTGCGGTCAAGTTATTTGAAGCAATTTTATTATTGCGTGGGAACGGACCAAACAATACCGTTCGAGTTAACCATGTGTTCGAGCTATCCTAGGGCGAGTTACCCATGTTTGACTGTATATAAATATATTTATATATATATATGTATTTATATATATTAATATATATAAATAGCATAAGTACAACAAGTACAATGAATAGCATTACTACAACCGCATCTGATGAGTGCATCGCACGAAACAAATTTGTAGCGCAGTCGCTAAAAGTTTACTTTCTTAATATTTTTTCAAATCTATATATATATTTCTCAAAGTCTGTCTGTCTGTCTGTCGGAAATCCGGCTATAGATCTTAAAATCTTGACTTAAATTTTCCGTACCGAAGAGGATTGGATCTCGGACCAAGCCGTTCATAAGTCTTACACTTAGCCCACTGGACTATGGAAGTCGAATTGTTAGCTTGCCAATATAAGGCATTACTTCAGAGCAATACCTAACTGCTTTACGTATGACGCGGGTCATAGCATAACGTCACGAGAAGCTGTTCCTCACATTATTAAACTGCCTAATAGCAAAACTCTCACTACTTCTCATTGTTTATAAAACAAAAAACTTTTCTCATGGTATGTAGTTTAAAAGTTAGAATGGCAAATGTTGTTATATGTTAAATACAAATCAATTTTTTGTGCAAATACTCTTCAATTACACGGGCAACGCCGGGTGGCACAGCTAGTACAGTGAAACCTCGGTTCTCGACCATAATCCGATCCAAAACCCTGTTCGAAAAGCGATTTGTTCGAACACCGAAATCATTTTTCCCATTACAAATAATGTAAATCGTTTTAATCCGTTCCAACACCCTGAATGTTTACCTTTTTAGTATTTTATACATTATTTTATGCATGAAATTGCACATTAAAATGTTGACCAACACCTAAAAAGCAATGTATGTCTCAGAAAATGTTAAGCAAAATGGCAAAGACACAAATAACATAAACATAAATGTAACCCAGGCTAATCGTACGTTCGCGTTATCGTAATCTTCCATACGAAAGATTACGTCAACATGAACGTGTAAAGATAAAAAAAAGGATAAAGAAAAGAATTATGAATAGGATTTTTTAGGATACAGGATGTTCTTTACTCTTAAAATATCTATCCAATGACACTTGCTTCTGCCTTCTTTTTAGCACTTTTCGGAAGTGGTTCATGATAGTGTCGTTAAAGTCATTATGACTCTGGTGGCTGCAGCTTTATCGGGGTGGTGGAGTTTGACGAAATTCTGTAACTCGGCCCATTTGCTACACATTTGTTTAATCTCGGACGTAGGGGCATCCTTTTTCCTTTCTTTGGGGCGATCTACACCCGTACGCCGCTCAGCATCCCACCCTCACGTACGCACTCACGCGTCGTACCGGCGTTCAAACTTCGATTTTTGTTCAAACTACGAAGCAAGAATTTCTCGAATTTATTGTTCGGACTCCGATTTGTTCGAACTGCGAGTCGTTCGAAAACCTAGGTTCCACTGTATATATATATATAATAGACCCCCGAGTAAAACATCAATCTGGAAAAAAGATAAGTAACATTAACTTATTCCAACACTTGTTATACATATTATATATATAATAATACGTATTATATATAATAATCCCACGACCAAACGAGCAGATGCGAAGTTTGAGAGTTTTTCTGATAAATGCATGTGCACACAACTTATGAAAATTATTCATCAACAATGAGACGAACCCTTGTTTTGAAATCTCATCAACAAATTTAACCATCGTTTTGTTGAGTCGTTAAAGTATAATAACGATACAAAACACATTCAAGCCTATTTAAATATGTTACCAAGTCTTTGTAAATCGTTGAAAGTATCTTAAAACTTACCCATCTGATCGGATTATGCACAAATAGACAGATTAATTTGGACGAAAATCGTCACAAAACGCTTGCAAAGCTTGGTTTAATAATTGTTAAGACCGGCCTACGATACGCCAATAAAGCCGTGCGACAAATAGTAAAACTATTTAGCAGTGCGCATTTCATGAGAAAAACGTGCTCATTTCGCCAGTCTATGGCATTGTTTACTTGTAATCGAATTTATTCGAAAGTTTCTGTAATAAACGTAGACCGTTTGAGGTGTAGACCGAATTACAGGTACGAAATTGTGGTACACAGTTTATCAGCCTATGTTTTTTTGTCCAATCACCGAAGGTTTCATTATTTAAAACATTAGCCGAAATTCTTTACAACTTATGTACAAGCTAGGGCCGAACTACAACGCCCCTTTATGACGAGGACATTTTTGGTTTTGATGCAGTTTGCAGAAAACTTTCAGACGCGTCAATGCTCATACTTGCTTTCTGTTAAAGATAGCTATCAAAACCATTCTACATTCAACGCAACCAACTTTCAAACTGTGTATAGTACGCAGTAGCTTGCCATTTTACTTTTAATTTTGCATTTCCGAGTTATAATAAACATATTTCCTTATTGTTGTTGAATTACATACATTACAGTAGATTAGGCCTACAGCTTTATAACACTTTTATAACAGCGTTTATTTTGCTCCAGTTTGCAGAAATCTTCCAGACGCGTGAACGCTCATACTTGCTTTCTGTTAAAGATTGCTATCAATACCATTCAACACAACCAACTTTTAAACTGTATAGTACACAGTAGCTTGCCATTTTACTTCTACTTTTGCATTTCAGAGTTATAATAAACATATTTCCTTATCGTTGTTGTTAAAATACATACATTACAGTAGGTTAGGCCTAAAGCTTAAATTAATATTTTTTTATCGTTGTAAAACAGGTTTGCGATAGTAGTAGATTAGGTGTGATTTTTTGTGCAATTAGGTGTGATTTATTATTGTATTAAACCAAGCTTTTCAAGCTATTTCTAGAACATTTCTATTTCAAACAAGTCTCATTTACACTATACTCTGTCAATTCCTACTGAGAACTACTTTTTCAACAACCAACAGTACTCTTTCTTTTTTCCATTATCACTTTGGTCGTGGGCTGTATATGACAGTGGAATTTTTAGTATAGATATATATATATATAGCATAATTTTTTAGATATAAATACAGAAATCTAGATAAGTATCTATACTATAGATACTTATCTAGATTTCTGTATTTATATCTAAAAACAAAACAAAAACATGCGATTTTTGTTTTGTATGTGCGTGGCGAAAATCCTTGCGCGCGTGACCCGGCTAGCCCGTGCTATTCATCGTATAGCAGTATAAATCAAATTTCACCAAACGTTTAGAAAAGTCGTTGACAAAAATATTTTGCCGGTGGTGGTAATAACGACGCTTATGAATTACGAAAAGATGAGGTTTACCTTTATGGCTTTGAATAAAGTGATTTTCTAAAGCGATAACAACCGTTTCGGTAGCCGTTGGGCAAAAAAACAGTTCGAATTAACAGTGTTGAGTTCGAGTTATAGCAATTTATCATTAAGTGGGAACGGACTAAAGAAACCGTTCGAATTAACCATGTGTTCGAGCTATCTGTGGACGAGTTATCCATGTTTGACTGTATATCTACAAGAAAATGTAGGCCTATTACTTAATTTTGCAGATATTAAAAACGGCTTGGCAGTACCGCAAAATTGGGCACAGCCGTAGTACCATCAAAAAAATCTTTAGAAAAATAATAACAGTAACATATTGCACACCATCAGTCACTATACACTTCCATCTTGTAAATTCGAATGATTATTCTTATAACTGAATCTTATAAAATCGAATAATTATTCTTACAATTAAACATTGTAATAATCTTATAAGAATCGTGAGAAAAATATCATCGTCATTTCCTTTACTTTCACTGCTTTGGACATCAGTTGGAATACCAAAGTACTCATTATAATTGTCCAAAATGTTTAGAGTCCGGTAGAATCGGCAAAAAAGAAACGATTACTTTTCAGTACTTCTGCGTTAATTACAGAAACCTTCGGCAATTGGACAATGTCATGGACTGGTGAAATGTGCACGTTTTTTCTCTCGCCAAATACGCATGACTTAGTGGTTCTACTCTCTGTCGCACGGCCTTATTGGCGTTTCGTTGGCCAGTCTTAGTTTTGATTAAAAAAGGCTTGTCAGATTTTTATTTCGATTTTAGGCCAAATTAATCTGTCTATTTATGTATAATCCGCTCAGATGGGTTAGTTTTAGGATATTGCAGAAATTTTTCAAAGACTTAGTAACATATTTAAATAAGTTTATATGTGTTTTGTTTCATTATTATACTTGAACGACTACACAAAAATGGTTAAATTTCTTGATGAGATTTCCATACAAGGGTTTGGTAACGACCATTAACGGATAATTTTTTAGGAGTTGTGTGCACACACGCATTCATCATAAATCTTCCAAATAGCTTCGCTTGTGTTTAGTCGTGGGAAAAAAAGTATAACTTACGAGGATAGATTTGTTACTACTTCAGGTTAGAGGAACATTGGAAGTTCCCCCCCCCTGCCTAGAAACTATTGATGGTAAACGCATTAGAATGCAGTGTTCACTAGCAGCTGGCTCTGAATATTACAATTACAAAGGGTTTCACTCCCTCAACTTGATGGCAGTATGTTACGCTAATTTGAAATTAATTCTCGTTGATGTAGTCCAGGCTGGACTTCGGAGCGATGCTGGTGTGGTTGAAGCATGTTCCTTTGGGACTGCTCTTATGAATGGCAAGTATATAAAACACGGTATGATAGGTGATATGAAAAGATGATATATTAAGTTGCATGGATGGTGATGTGCAGTAATGTTTAATTGGCAACCTCGAATAAATATTTGCTAACATAATTAATATATCCTAATTGTTCAGTATTTGTGTCAATACGTAGGTACTATGGCAATACCTGGAGATGAACAAATCGAAGGATACCCAAATGCATTGTCATATTGCTTTGTTGGTGACTAAGCTTTCCCATTGAAAACATGGCTTATGGGACCATTCCCTGGACACGCAATAACTAATGAACAGCATGTTTATAATTACAGACTCTCTAGAGCTCGGTGAACTATTGAAAATGCTTTCGGTAAGCTAGTTTTTATCACCTAAAATCTTTGTTGGGTTTTTGGAAAAAATGAAGTTATTAGCTTAAAATAACATCATTTTACAAGGTGTGCTGTACTGTTTCAGCTGTACTGAGTTCTAGATGGCGTGTTCTTCAGCGAACAATAATAGGACACTCAGAGAGAGTATCTACCATCGAGCGTGCTGCACAATCTGCTGAAGTGTTGTGAACCAGCATATCATATGCCAGCAGGATACACTGACACAGATGACGAGCTAGGCCTGTGGAGAAATTCTGGAAGACCTTTAGATAAAGTTAGATAACCTGCACCTAGAAATTCACCAACTTATGCAATCGACATGAGGAACCATTTTATGCATTACTTCAATTGCAACAGCGGCAGGCTGGGTTATCAAGAGCACCATGTTTTAAGCCGTACGGATTAGACAGTGAATATTTTATATCTGCGTAGCTCCTAAAAATGTGTTTTTATTATATAGTTAATTGGTTAAATAAATATAGCATCGATATAAAATATAAAATAATCTAGTTGGTAAAGTTATTAAGCATATCAAAATATGAAGGTGGAGGTGCTTCATCAACGCCCTCACTTGCTATCACATCAAGGATTTTGATTTTTGCTCTGAGAGCTTTTGCATGCGACGTTTTTCGAAGGTATTCTGCTACCTCCAATCCAAAGTGATAGTGCATATCTTTTTCTTTTTTCTCCCTAGCAATCCTTTCTTGCGCTGTATTTGAAATGGTTTGGAATTGCATTCTGCAAAATTGGACAGTGATGTGCATGTCAGTTTGAATACAAAGATGCCATAAATTATGCATACTTCACAACTTTTAGTGTTTTACATATGTTTACTGGAATGAACCTTCTGAATTTTCTGCGGTCCTCCTTCTTTTGGTCGGTTGCATATCATGCAAGGTTGGTGTTGGTGCAGACGAAGGTGCAGATAAAGCAGCAGAAGGACTGCAGCTTTATCTGCACCTTCATCTGAGGTAGGGCTTTCAACGCTTTCTATAAAAGCTGCTTCAAACAGATGGCCTCTCCTGACTCTGAGTTCATAACATGGTAGTTACTTTGTGTCTTAAATCAAGCTGAAAAGCAATTGAACCACAAACAGTTACTACAAACTCATAATAAGGTACTTAATGAATTCGTATATTATCTGGTGAAAGAAATACTCGCAGACAAGACTTGTAAACTAACGATCTTCAGAATTGCCGAGCTGCTTGGTTATCTGTGCAGCAGTCTGATTAAAAGCATTCATCTTCATGCTCTTAGATTTTTATGTATGAAGATGAACTAAAGTCATAGACCCAGGTATTCTTTGACACAGCTAATGATTAATTCGTTGCGTGCGTACTTCTCCGCCATGCCTGCCCATTGACATTGATCTTCACAACTGCTAAAATTGGATCCAATGCTGTTCACAATCAGCCAGTCAAGATGCAGACAGTTGCGATCATCGGTGTCAAAGTTCAACATGTTGAAAGTCCATCGCATCGTCGCCAGCAACGATTGCGTTGCCCGCTCATCACAAAAAGTCGTCATTCCAGCCCATCTTTGCGGTCTATCGCATCGCTAATCGCCGATTTGAGCGATAGTGTGTATGAGGCTTTAAAACTTTTTTCCCAGTACAATCTTTTTCATCTTGTGTTATGCAAGAGATAATACCTGTATTTGCAGATAAAAGTTTCTTATCATTGCATTGGGTGCCATATATTTTTGTGTTTTTGGATAACAAACATATCGGTAAACGTTTTTGGTTAGCTTTAAAAAGTGATCTATACTTGTAGTGGATTTATACCACTCAGCCCAGTAGTAAGCATTTGGTCATACTATTATTATGATGTTTTCGTGCAAATGAAAAACAACATCATAACTTAATGCTTTTTAATGCAGCGCTGCCCAAGATAGCTTTGAAGAATTATGAGACACAGTTTTGGAGGCCAAATGGCTCGAGAAGAGATGCGAGCTGTCTCGCTACTATTGAGGCTGTCTATTACTTTCTACGAGAGTATCATTCTATTTATCTCGGGCTAGAATACAAAGGAGAGTATGACAATCTTCTCATGATATTCAAGTACATGTATCTGAAGATACGGGACTACCATGATGGGGGAGATTATTTGAAAGCATACAAAACCTGATCACTCTTTTCATTTAGTGTTAGCTGGAAAAAAGTACCTTGAGGCGCGTGCAAGCATGGAAGGTTCTGACTCTCATGGCATTATAATGGGTTCTTTGTGGCAGACTCTTAATTTGAATTTTCCAGTTACTATGTTTACTCTAACATGGCTGCAATTGCATGTACTTATGTTTGCTCATAATTTGTATCTATTGATCTCTCATACCTATTATAATATAGAGGTTTTTAGAAGATTCACAAATACATATAAAATGGAAACGTAAGTTTAAACTGAAATCCACTTGCACCAGAAGGAATTTTGTATGTTGTCCTCCATATCGTAAGTTGTCATACTTGCTTAGTCCCTGGTTCAAAGCTAAATTTTCAACATCTCTTCTAATGGCTTCTTATCAGGTAAGCTTTGGTTTGGTTGTTAATAAGAAATCTATCCTCGAGACCAGTATGAAGTATGGTATGGTGTAGATATAGCGGCACTAAGCAAAACAAGATTGCTAAGATATGACAGCTTGGAAGATCAGAACTGAATATAAGAGAAGCTGGGGTTAGATTTGTCCTAAAAAACGGATTTCTGCCATTGTGGAAGAAGATCCAACACATTTTCATGACCGGATCATGACAATGGGACTTTAATTACAGAAGAGGTTATGTGCAACCTTCATAAGCGTATATGCTCCAACAAAGAGAAACATTGAGGAAGCAAAGGAACAGTTTTACAGTGATCTGATGGGTACAATCAGGAAGGTTTTAACTGATAATAAATTAGTATTGATCGGTGATTTCAATACAAGGACAGGATGAGACACTGTGAAGTGGAAAGGAGTGCTTGGTAGTCATGGAGTGGGAAAGTGCAGCAGCAATGGAGAGTTACTATTAGTTCTCTGCTCGGAATACAGCCTTGTGGTTAACTAATCAATCTTTAAGCACAAGGAGGAACACAAGAATACATGGATGCACCCAGGGTCTAAACACTGGAATTTACTGGAATATATCATTGTCGGACAGAGAGATGTGAGAGAGGTTATGGATACTCGCGCTATAAAAGGAGCGAACTGTGGGACAGACCATGTAACGGTAAGATCTAGGATGATGATAAGGGTAATGCAGCACAGCAAGTCTATGTCGAAGTCATCATCCAAGTTGGATACAGGTGCATTGAGAGACCAGATAGTAAAGGAGCAACATAAAAGAGAGATGGATGAGAATCTAGAACACTGTGTTGAAGAAAATGGGGATTTAAAACAAAAGTTCGAGGACCTGAAAGATTCCATATACTCAAGAAGCAGTTAATTGAGGAAAGAAATAAGGCGAGGACAGCTACACTCCAGTGCAATGCCAGATCAAGGATGATGAATAATTTTCGGGAGTTGTGTGAACATATGCATTTATCATAAAGCTCCTAAACGCTCGCTTCGCTCGTGTGAAAATGGTAAAATGGTCATGGGAAAATAAAAAATAATATAAAATTTATTGTTTTTGTGTGTTTCCCTTGAGTGAAATACTACAATGGTTCTATGTGGAATGGTTAGCTTCTGGACCTTGAGTTCAAGTTCGCCCATGACGAATTTCGACCGCAGACAAAGTGGCACGTCTGCCCGCAATAATCAGACAGTTGATATAAAACAAAATTCAGCCAACAAATCAATCAATGGAAATATCACTTCTATAATTTTCTTTGAAATTGTTTTGACAGTATCGCACTGATGCCAACAATGAGCCCAAGTATCAAGGCTCACAGCAAGTAAAGTGTAGTATTAGGTTTGCGAGGTCTGCAGGTAATTATTTTATAATCGACAATAAAATACCTGTGGTTTGTTTCCAAGTGTCTGTGAACTCCATTTTCTTCTCAAGGTAAAAATGACAATATTATTCTGTCAAGATTCACTAGCTCAAGCAAAAATAACAATATGCTTGTATACTTATCCCTGTTTGTTATGGCCTTTTTAGGTTCAATGAGTATGTATCTATTAGGCATGTAGCGGTAGCACTTTTGTAAAGCAGGTGGCTGAATAAACTCTCTTCTCTCAGGGCTTTATGGCTTCCTGGTTTGTTACCTCTTGGTGAACTGTATTTGCTGTGTATTTCCTTCTAGATGAATCGATACACGGCAAGCTGTTTGCTGCCGGCTCCTTGGCTATCTTGGGCTTATGTTAGTCTTCTCTTGGCTTCTCTCTCTCTGCGTCTCCTCTCTGCTGTCTGGCTCGCTACCAGTTCCTTTCTGCTTTCCTATTGATTTTGCCCCTCTTTTATACTTGACCTTGAGCCACCGTCAAATTTTATTGGTTGTTGTGTTTTACTTGCGGTTTTTGCATCATACTTTGTGTAATATCTATTTCAAATTCTCTGCAGTGAGCTTGGGCTTACTGCAGAGCTTAACCAACGCTACAACCTGCTGAACCTAACAGGAGGGAGCTGAAACTAACTGAACCCGAACGAGTGCGCTGAACCCAACGCTGGTGACAGTACAACCTGCTGAAACCAACAGGAGGAAGCTGAACCCAACTCACCCGTGCTCTGCTGAAACCAACAAAGTGAGCTAAAACCAACGCTATAACCTGCTGAAACCAAAACTCAAGCTTGGGCAAAAAATTATATTACATATGCATAAACCATAATGGAGAAACTTAACGCATGAAGTATTTCGATAAAAATAACACATATGCTGCCAAAACAGAAACCGTTTTCAAAATTACTACATGTATTATACATATCATACATTCATTATACTCATGAATGTATGATATGTATAATACAGTATCTGTAAAAGATGGAATAAACTACTGCAACAACTGAACGGAAATTAAAAACAGTTGTAATAGAGGATAATCAAAATGATGCAAACAAGGAAATGCAGGAATTAGTGTAATCAGATGATTAAACTTATACATACACGTTACAGAAACTGTTTAAAAGGAGATTTGTATAGCACTGGATATTGAGCCAAGGTGCATCAGAGTTTCTTAGAACTAAATCAGATTAGAAATAGCAGCACAACAATAGCTACAGATGAATATTAGTGATTACATTGTTACTAGCCTTTAAAAAGTACTGCTTTAGTATTTTATGCCGCAAAGATGCACATTGCAGTTTGAATATATGATTTTAGCGTAATGATGCTGTCGGAGATCATAAAACGACTAAGGTTTCTCATCAATGAAGCAGTGGTTGGATATGCCATCTGCTGTATCCTTAAGGTGTTTCCCAAGGCATAGTGCATCAATAGATCCTACACCGCTGATAACACACAGCACACGATGGAGTGGATCTATGTTTGCGTTAATACTAAAGTATCGATCTGCAGCCAGCAGGATCCTGATGAACCCTCTGATGGACGCCATTGTTTTGTAGCTCGAGTAGAGTATAGAGATGTCGGTACTGGATACTTGACTTAGTGGCAACCATCGACTGATGGCCAATGTCACATGACAGCATTTTAGTTAGCTTTTGCACAATGTAGCCAGCTATATAGACTATACTGTTACCTATAACAGAAATTTGACATCTGAAATCATTGTGAGCTCCGCAAACTGATCAACTTCTAGAGTAGCCAGTCTGATGAGAATCTCGTTTTGAGCAGTAACATTACCTGTCTTACTAGCATCTGATTTTGCACCACATTTGCTGATAAGTTTGCGAAAGGTAGCGAAACAGTAGGATTATTATTCCAACCACCTAAACAAAAGCATCAATTATTACAATTACATAAAATCAACAAAAATGAAGGTCTTATTCACATAAACATAGTACCCTTAAGATACAGCAATACAGCTAATAAAATAAGCAAAAATAAAAGTGGTCAAAATGCTACCATAGGGCTATTTAAAATGAAAATGTGGCAATTTTCACTGGAAGTCATTCACACACATCTTAGGCATAAAGCTTAATAGAAATTTCGGAAACTAGATTTCTTTCTCACATTGAACACAATGAAATATGGAGCCTTACAGTGCCATGTGTTCCATGTTCTCAAACCAAGTTGTTGAACTTGGGTTGCTGTTCAATATGGAGCCTTACAGTGCCCCGGGTTTGCAACCCGAGTTGATAAACCGAGTGATATTTACAAACTTGAGTTTGGAAAAATAAGGTGCAATATACTGGTATTATAGTAGAATAACCGTAGATCTGGTTATATTAACAATGGTACACCGTCAGGCACCTGTTAGCTAATAAAAATTAAACTATGTATGTACTGTAAAATTAGAACTTATGGCGGATTAGAGTGTCCCGGGTTTGCAACCCGAGTTGATAAACCGAGTTATATTTAATAACTCGAGTTTGTAAGGCTTCATACACAGGCTTATTACGGCTTATACGCAGGATTATGCTGCTCACTCAGCTTATTGTAGCTTTTTCAGCTTATTGATATATATATATATACCTTGAAGATATATATATATCGATATGGGAACCAGGCTTAAAGCTTAGTTCCCATATCGTTTGCTATACTCCGGCGGTAAAATCGCGCAGCAAAACGTTTGCGACGTTAGGCTCGGCGGCATATGTTCACATATAACCTGCATTGCTAAACATAATCGTGTAATCAAATAAAATGTTCGCGAGCCATGCCGTTTCTGTAATGGTGACCTTCACCCGTACAGTGCATTTCGGGAAGGTTTCGCATGCGGCCTTTTGCGAAATTTGGACATCGCGAAGCTATTGCGATGCCGCTAGTCACTACCGGCGGTACTTGGCGCGTAGGTTCCCATTTCACCACTAATAACCTGCAGTGCTGTCGCCGGTGCTTTGCGACATATATGGGAACCAGGCTTAATCTAGTATCGGTTTTGTCTGCCACTAATGCAGTGAGTGAGAGATCCTTTTCTACATTGAAGAAAATCAAAACAGCGATGAGGTGCACTATCAGGCAGGCTCGTCTAAATAATCTTCTAATATTACACATATATAAAGATATTGAAATACATGTAGATACAGAATCAGTTGTGAAAGATTTCTGCCATGGACACATTGACAGAACAAACCCTATGGCAATAAAGAAGTAATAGCTCTTGTTCTTTCAATGTTTTTTTTACAGAAATCTGTATTGTCATGAGTTTTATATCGTTCGTCGAATAAAGAAAAAGTTTTGCCTACCATGAGCCATAAGCAATATATTTATGTAGATTTCGATGCTTACAATTGATTGCACTTATGCATACTTTGAGGGTTGTTGATGCCTAAAAAGTCCAGAGCTCCGCGGCGCTGCCCAATATCTTGTTGAAATGGGGGGCTAACACCGCCCCTTAAACCCCCAAGTGTTCATAACTAGTCGCCTAAAATTTGCAGCCCCAACGTGCAACCAGGGAATACAGGCCTGAGTGCGCAGGCTGCATGCATGCTTGCAAGTTGAAATGGAAAAAGGCTGCTACCTCATATGCTTTTCACTGTCAGAAATCAGAAAATGACAACTGTAACTTGATTGTTTTATCACCAAAGCTGCTCAGCTCTGCTGAGTCATATGCTCAGCAATTTATTCCCATGACCAAATAAGAATGAAGCGATTGATTGGGAGATTTATGATAAATGCACATGTGCACACAACTCCCGAAAAATTATCCGTCAACGGCCGTCACCAAACCCTTGCAACGAAATCCTATCAACAAATTCAACTATTTTTCAGTAAAGTCGTTTAAGTATAATAATGACGCAAAACACACATAAACCTATTTAAATATGTCACCAAGCCTTTGAAAGGTTACCACAAATTCCTAAAACTAACCCATCTGATCGGATTATACACAAATAGACAGATTAATTTGGACAAAAATCGCCAAAAGCGCTTGAAAAGCTTGGTTTAATAAAAGTTAAGACCGGAAATTGAAACGCCGAGTGACAGACAATAGAAGGATAAAGTCTTGTGCATTTCACGAAAAAATAATGTGCACTTTTCACCAGTCTATAGCATTGTCGAATTGCCAAAGGTTTCGGCAATTAACATAGGAGTACAGAAATCGTTTCATTTTTGCCGATTTCAATTTTTTCATTTTCATTTGCCGACACATTTGAGTACTTCGGTATTCTAACTGATGTACAATGCAGTTCAAGTAAAGGAAATGACGATGATATTTTTTTAACGGTTCTTATGAGATTATTACAATAATTAATTATAAGTTTGGATGACTACAGAACAATGACTACGTATAGTACAGATTTTCTAAAAATCTATATAAATAACACAACTTTGTGATATTGTTAGCTATGACGTTTTGAAATGTAAACAAAATTGTGCATTGGTACTACTATTACTATATTAATAATATTGGTTATTCTAATAATATCAGTGCATTTTACTTCTAATATTGGCCAATATTGCATTTCTCTTTTTGCAGGAGGAGAGATATAAACATATAATCTTTTCCTTTCATTCTTGATATTTGTTGTATATAATAACACCCACACCCAGTACATTACAGCTATCATTGCAGTTATCCTATTTGACTGCTAATATTGCATTTCTCAGCCATCAGTACCCTTTCTTTTTTCCAATATCACTTTGGTCATGGGCTGTATGACAGTGGAATTTCTAGTAACTATTATATTGAGCCACAAAGGAGTTTATCCAGACTCTATTTGCAAAGATCTTCTAAGGGACTGGGAGCATCATCATCCTCTACCACCGCCAACACCTTTTAATACGATATCACTATCAGCTGCCATGAGAAATCCTACAGCCATTTCACTCACAAAAAACCGTTACAAGCAGCTCAAAGGAGAACTGAGGAGAGTTGAGTAATACTAACTCAAACAACAATCTGACACAGTTTAGTTTTGTTTAGTAAGTTTTGCTACACTAAATGAGGATTAGATGGTTGTTGTTCTAGGTAAGGCTCATGTATAGATTAGATGTAACTGTTTTACGCAGAGTACACAAAAGTCTAGTGTGTATGTGTAAAATGATAAGCTCTTAAAAATAAATAAAACAACTGTAAAGGTTTTCAAACTTTGTCAAACAACTGTCACTTTCAAACTTCATATCATGAGAAAAAGGTTTTGTGCAGGACAACTAAATTAAAAATAAATGAAACAACTGTTTTCAAACCGCTGTAAACTTAAAATTTCATAACTTTCAACGACGTGTAAGGGTGCTTGAAACCCGAAATAATATTTCCCATTAAAATGAGATTATGTAAACTTTATTTTAATTTAGTGGTCCTGTACAAAACCTTTTTCTCATGATATGAAGCTTAAAAGTGATAGTTGTTTGAAAAAGTTTAAAAACTTCTAGTTGTTTTTATTTTTTATCTTAATTTATTTCAATTACACAAAAATTACATATGAGAAAATTATATTTTTCTCATGATATGTAGTTTGAAAGTTAGAATGGCAAATGTTGTTATATGTTAAATAAAAATAAATGTTCTGTCCAAAGATTTTTTTATTACCCAGGCAACGGCGGGTAGTACAGCTTGATGTCTAAATCATATAATCAAGTTATCAATATGTATGTATTCTTATTTATCAAATCTCAATAAAAACCACAATTATTTGTTGAAGTTGTCTCTCTTGTGTCTGTAGAAAATACATTTAATAACATAATTCATCTATCCACTTGTGTAATAGTTAAGTGACTAGGTATGAAATACATTGATATAATCACCTTGTATGTAAAACAAAGTTAAATAGGTGTTTAAAAGCCTTTCGGTCACCTTAGACTGCCACGCACACAATACAGGTGTAAATGGCAAATGTCGCTGGCAATAAATTTGATGCTGATTGAGTATTGGCAAGGTTGGCAATTCCGACAAAATGAATTTCTAAAGACATACATTACAGCTATCTTTTGGAACAATCAAACCTTGTTCTGCTTTGGTTTTCCAAGGTAAAAAAAGAATTCAACAATTCATCATCACATGGACTGGACTATAAATACTGTTTCAGCTTATTCAGGTTCTTCAATATCTCATGAGCCATTGTTCACAACATGAGTTCTTTCAAATGAGCCATTGTTTGACATGGTGAGACAGACATTGGTTGGTACTTATAGGATCTCCCCCAGGGCTCTACCGCAAAAATCTTCAATGGTATAGGATTGCAAATTGTGACGTCACAATTTTCATATTCGGTGTTGTGTGCACTTACCGCTTGTTTTATTGCTTACTGCTTATATTTATCAACTACGATAATGACGATAGTGGCAGGTGAAGGTAGGACAACTCCAGAGAACCAATGAAGATGACAAAGGAATCAGTGTCGACCATCACCAAGGAATCAGAAGCACGACCGAGACTAATTTCAAGCATTGCATTGTTGTATGGAAATACTTCGAAAACAAGATACCAGCAGGAAATGCGACCAGACCACAGGATAAGCATATAATACCTACAAGCAGCAAGATGCCTAAGAGACATCAAAAGATTCTCTAATTGGAAATGTCAGAATTAAAAGACATCAATCTTGGTAACTGCTGCGTCAACGCCGCCTGTGGAAACCGCCAAAGGAATTTGGAAGTAATTACATCTACCAACCATCACCAAGCACAACCAAAAATAACTGAACTTACCCTCACCCTGAGCCAGTAATTTTCCATGACATGTCACAGTGCCAACGGAAGCAATATTATGCAATCCTAGCTCAGAGACACAAAGACAGTGCTCTTCAGATGACGCGCTCAGAGACAGTGTTCCCTCCAACGGACTTACTCCTACAACATAAAGATATAAGACGAACATTATATGTACCCGTCCTCAGGCTATCCAGAATGCCTATAAAAGCGAACAATTTTAGTAGCTCATCTTCTTTTGACAATGACACTTGTAGACTTACAAGACGAGCTTAAGAGCCTATACAGCTGTTGGCGTAAGAGATTATTTTACTTAGCCTTTACTACTTGTTATCTATCTTATATTCTAGAATTTCACTACTTGTGTTTTAGGTTTTGGTTCAGAAGAATAAAGTATAATTGATTGCTATAATTCACCTTTGATACTTAGTATAACTGGACTTGCACTAAAGACCTAGGTCAAGTCCTATAATTTGAACTCTCCACTCCTGAAAACCCATAATAACAAGGCGGGGCGCCTAAACATAATAAATCACATTGGCATAGTTTAGATTGAAGTGGAACTTGTAGTTATTAATCATTGATGTTAGTGTGGTATTCAAGTAAAGCAAATTACTTAAATACCCATATAACATTTTTAGTGGAGGTGCCTTATCGGTCACCAACCTTTCGCATAGCTAAGTGGGTATTCCCCAAACGCTTTTAAATCTTTCGTAACACTTTTGTAATATTTCGTAGCGCTTACCATAGATCTAACATCTTCATCTCTATTCATATCTGGTTGCTTGACTATCTAGAATATTTTATTTGGTCGCTATATTTTACTAGGCAGGTAGATAATTGACATATCTTTTGTGGGACTAATTAAAAGTCCATGTTAGCTGAGATTTTGGTGACTAATCTAGGTATATCTTTTAGCCAAAGCATAACCTTTCGTAACACCTTCGTTATACTTGCGCAGCGCTTAATTAAAGCCTATATTGAGATTGATCACCCACCCGCATACTACTTATAGGCTTGAGGATCCTAATCTATTTAAAGAAAATCTGAGGTCAGATTTACATTTGCCTAGGAGAAAACAACTAATTCATAATTTCTGACTGTTTCGGTTTGCAGGGAAATTATACATAAACAATTTCATAGCCGCGTGCCTTCACTTTACATTGCCATAGTGTCCATAATTTCTGACTGTTTCAGTTTGCAGGGAAATTACAATTACATAGCCGCGTGCCTTCCATAATTTCTGACTGTTTCGGTTTGCGGGGAAATGACAATTTTATAGCCGCGTGCCTTCACTTTACATTGCCATAGTGTCTATAGCTTCCGACTGTTTTGGTTTGCAGGGAAGTTATACATAATTCACAGCTGAGCACTGTTATCACTATACTATATACTTTCTGACTGTTTCGCTCCAGGGCAAACACAAATCAGAACTTGATACACGTACAATTTCACAAATTTCTTAGGACACTCACTACTTTGATCTACCTTTCTGACTGTTTCGCTTGCAGAGAAAGCATAAATCTATTTATACATTGGCAACTTCTTATGTACGTGCAATTCTGAAGATTCATCCAGTCACACGCTCACACTCATTCTATTAGTGACTGTAGATACACAGAGCTTTAGGTTATTACACCTTAACATTTATATACGTATAAGGCCTAATAATAATACACTGGTTATAAATAAGTTACATCAGCTTGACTCATAGAGAAGCACACTACTGTAAGAAACTTAAACTCGAGTATAAACTTTCAGGTAGATACTAATATAGCCTATCAGCTACACCTAGCTTTCCAACCTATTTACAGAAGGTACTGAATAAACAGTTACCAATTTATAACAGCGATTATCTGCATTCATATGTTCACGGTACTAATCCTATACATTTTATTACGCTGTTTATTGATATATAAGCTGTTTACTGATAGATAAAGGTTACAGACTCATACTTGCAGTTGAACTCCAGCCATTTGAAAAGAAACCTTCACTATATAGAATAACTTTCTCGTTGACAGACATAATAGACTATATTTTCTTCATTGCTTACTCGATACTTGTCTTAACATAAATACTATTTAATAATTAAATCTCTGTCAACTACATACATATAAGAGTAGCTATAAAATATAGAGCTTATTACTCGAAGGTTGCATGTTAACTAAGTTTGTTGTAGCAGACCAGAGCCTACACAACCTAACACACACACTACAACCAGGAGTCAAACCAGCAGCAACGAGAGAATACCCAAAAAGGAGCAGCCAAAGCTAGCGTTGAGCTACTCCCGCAGCTTGGACAAGCTAACCCAAAGCAACACAGCTAGACTGTAAAAATGCCAAAGAAAATCATTAAGAAAGTACCTTCTACGGCAATAAGAAACTTGAGAAGCCAACTCAAAGCTCCGGACCAGAATCCACAAGGTGAACAACGAGACTCGGACGCCTCCGAAACCCATGAGCAGTGCCCACAAGGTGCAAACTCAAACGGAGACAACTCTGAGAGTTTTATAGAGCTCGACCCGTTCGCTAACGGAGCACCAAGGCTGACCGATGGACAGCTGCTATTCCCACCACCTCGAGCCGAACCACCTGTCATCAGTGTAGTACCTAACACTGATAGCATAGAGCCATACAAGGAAGGAGATAATTTTGAAGATTACCTTGAACAATGGGAGATACTGATGGCTCAATACAACTAGGACAACAGACAGCTAGCGCAAGCCCTACCTGCTAAACTCGTTGGACCAGCATGGGAGTCCTATAGGAACATCATAAAGCTTAATCCAGCTTACGCGATAAATTACAACTCCTTGAAGGAGGAGCTGATATCTGCCTTTCGAGTCAATCACCCACTCCGAGAGAAGAACCTGTGGAACATCACCCAAAGGAAGAAGTCAATTAATGATTTCTATTCTGAGATTGTGGCTGCAAGTCGATCAGTATTTAAAAATTTACCAGAAGTGAATCGCGACCAGGTAATAAAATCTGCATTCATAGGAGGCCTCAAGGAAAGCTATCAGAGATCGATTCTGAAACAAGAAAACATCACTTTACAAGAAGCTCTAAAGAAAGCCAGAAACATGGAGGCTATAGATAAAGCAGTGATAAGAAATAAGACGATGAGTGTTAACCAAGTAGACACTGACCCCCTCGCACCATTGACAAGACAAGTACAAGGGCTGACCATGCTAGTAAACGATCAAGCAAGAAGAATAAAAGAAAATGAAGTGGAATTTTCGAGAAGAGAGAGAACATCAAGGAACTACAGAGGTAGAAGAGGTTACTCAACCTCAAGAAATAATTACGATGGCCATCAACGTTACTGACGGCAAGCTAGAACAAACTCATACAACATGAGTTACGGCCAACGAAGAAGAGATGATAGATTCTTACCACGAAGAAATGGATATTCCCGACCTCGAAGACCAAGACAACAGGAAGCATGGACCAATAATGAATATCGCTCAAGAGAACCACAATACAGACGTTACAATTCGCAGACTAGAGAAAACAGCTCACGAAGAAACCCAGAATATGGAAGACAAAGAGGTGCTAACGCACAGGCTTACTGTAAATATTGCAGTAATACTCACGAATTCGAAAGATGTCCCACAAGATTTCACGTCGCAGAAGTATCCAATTCTTCCCCGAAATCCAACGATAACTTATCAACACGAGAATTCGTACACAACTTTCTGGCTACTGATCACAATGGAACTGTCTCACAAGACGCGAGACGACCCAGAGAAGACAACCTTTCATCCGAAACGTCAATTGCGTAGAAACTACAAGAAATCAACGCTCTAATATCGTAGACCGACGACCTAAACGCAGAAGATTCACCGGAGGACGGCTCGGCCTATTCAACATTGCCAGATACTTCCAATTTAGCCTTCTATGCTTAGCCTTATGCGTTACCGGGACGACAGCATCCAAAGGACAACCAAACAACCCCATAATTTGCGGCACGGGAGAAAACGATTCTCCAAAAACATTTCGAGTAAAACAAGAATGCGAATGCTCAACGGACACCAGCAAACAATCAGACATGGCACCCCAGAAAGTTAACGCTACTATCTACAAGAAGAATATGATCAAGCAAAAGACTATCGACTACCATTGCACGAAATTCACCACACACGTCACGACACAAATTTTGTTTTTCAGAGATATTAAGACCAGGACAACCTCAAGCAGCACCCAGAAAGTAACATTAGAAGAATGCACCGACATGGTAATACATAAGAAGTGCCAAGCAGGAGTTTTACATGAAGGAGATGGAATGTATATTACGAACGAACTAACTAACGCCATGTATGTATGGTGCTACCAACAGAAGACATTCAGCGCGAAGCAATGCAGTTATGTGGAGACCTACCTGTACAAGAGACATGGATCTGACAAATTTGAAAGTACAGCCGGAGACGTCAGTCACTGTAATTACAACGACGGCTATTGTGAATTAAACGACGGATCAATGCTCATGTGGGACCTGTACGTAGTCGAAACATGTGAATACACGCCATGGTTCAACGAAGAAGGAGAATTTTTCGACGCACATTTTGTCTCAAATAAATGAGATTTAGCTCTAACATGTTATAACTCGGGACTGAATTCACATAAAGACTGTAACAACTCTAACGTTTCGCTTTCGGACCAAGGCCTTATAGTGAAATTTCTTACACCATTGACGAATGTCACAATTAACGATACGATAAAGGCAAGAGTATCAGCAGTGGGTCAAAACGCTGCCTTCTTCAATACAATGCTACAGTCACTTGCCTACCAGCAAACTAAGATGACTCAAGAACTTTTTTGGTCAGCTTACTTTTACGCTTGCCACAATCTAGCTGAGACTTTACAGATAGTTACCATGGTATTAGGAGAACACCCAACACTCAGCGCAAGATATTTACTGGACAAGCCAAACGTTATTGCTACAGCAGGTCTGGGTTTTCTCCAAGTTTACCCTTGTACCATACTTAACTACAGTCAATATGAAGTACTGCCAATGGAATAGAATAATTGCACAGAATTTATTCCAATGAAGATCAAAATAGCCGGTACAGAAAAAATAGGATATTTTAATCCAAAAGACAATGTGATACACCCAGATACCTATACAGTCAATTGCAAGACAAAAAGAGGCACATTGAAGATGCTGGAAGGTAACATCTCTGAGTACTTTCTGAACGGAACGATTTCGCCAATAAGGAAAGCCACCGACTTGAGCATTCCGGACATCAACCTCGGCAGCCAGCCTCTAGAAATACAAGAAACCATATTTAGCAGAGCCTACGTGTTAGGATGGTCAAACACAGACGATTATGGGGGACTGAATGGACTCCTATCTACCTTAAACCGACAGAAAAGAGTACTAAAGGCTATGGGAATCGTCACGAACCGCCATAACACCCTACATTACAACACCGTAGAGAGGAGAGAGAAACTACCGTGAAACATGGAAAACTCAAACTTCACGGGACTGAGCGAAAGTGTTTGAGTTCTCAGAGCGTTCAAGTTATTAGAGCACAGTCACAAGTGAATGTATTTATCAGTAGATACATATACAAACTACATGTATATATAAAACTAAAGTATAGGTTGTTTGTTGTAAATTAAAGGGCCATCTGATGTAGAGTTTTAAAGTATTTATCAGAAAGTATAGATATTTTTATACACTTGAGATTTGTGTGTTGTTTTAGGTGATGTGACTGCCAGAACTTTTTCAGATTAAAATTGACAAAACCCTATCGCGGTTGAAACGCTCAGAAGACATTTTTTCTTCTGAGTGTTTTACTCGAGATCAATTTTGCCAATTTTAGTCTTAAAACGTCTTGTCAGTCACATCACCTAAAACTGCAAACAAATCTCAGCCCAATAGAAAAATATCTATTCTTTCTGATAATTTTTAAAACTGGACATAAGTAAACATTTATAACCAATGCAAAAAAGCATGCTTTACATCTGAGCAGTTGTTTCATTTAAAAAACTTATCGAGTGTAGTCTGTGACAAGGTATTTTTTTGACAAAGATCAACAGTATGACTTATTGTAGAAATAGATTTTAAACAGTTATTATAGTCCTTGCACTCTCTCGTATCTATAAAACGTCTGAGGACATCTAAAGCGTTGTTTGCATCAGCCAAGGTAGGTGGATCAGGTTCAACAATCTCAGCCTCATCCTCTCTATCGGACTCATCGAGAGTACCACAATATGTCACGGACTGCACAATCTCTGCATCACTCAAATGCTCAGCAACAGTAATGTCTGCATCAACCACTAAAAGCTCATCTGCAAAACCAAACTTGAATTTAAGCTAAAGTAACACTATTTTTAAAACATTTGTTAGGCACCTTAGACAGTCATAAATTTAGCCCTTTATCAGGTCGATTTCATAATAATGTAACAGCATTAGCTATTTCAAGATTACTTACTTGCTGTCTCATTTGATGTAGAATTTATGGTGTGTAGTAGAAGATTTAGATTTCTCACAGTGTCACCTTCTTCATTATCGTCAGCAGTTGAAGTCGCATCTGTTTGATCAAGGTTGGTATGACCAAACCCATGGTGAAAACAGTTGGCAATCATTTCTTTTGTGACATGGCTCCATTCTCTGTCCACCCAGCGTATTGCTTGCAAAACATTGATAGAAGCATCTGGCTTCTTTCCATGAGTTTCAATGTAATCAACAGTGAATTGCAAAACTTGCTGACGATAGTAAGAATTTAAAGTTCGAATGATTCCTTGGTCCATAGATTGCAGCACGCTTGTGGTATTGGGTGGTGTAAATAGAAGCCTGATTGACATAAGCCCATTCATAGTTGGGTGTGCTGGACAGTTGTCAATGATGAGAAGCACTTTTCTGTTTTTTCTGGTCATCCGGCGATCAAAATCTCTTACCCATGTTTGAAAGATGTCACTCATCATTCAAGCCTTCTTATTGTGGTAATACTGACATGGAAGGTTAGTAACATTTTTAAAACAGCGGGGATTTTTGAACTTTCCTATTACAATAGGAACTTCCTTCTCGGTGCTCGACATATTAGCGCAAAGTGCCACAGTCAGTCTTTCTTTTGACAACTTCCCTCCACTACACTTCTCCCCTTTAAAGTGCAACGTTTTGTCAACCATGAGCTTGTAAAACAACCCGGTTTCGTCCATATTGAATATGTCATCATAAGTGTATGTTTGAAGTAATGGAGTAAGCACCTCTTCTTTCCACTTTTCCACTTCTCCAACATTAACTGCAGCTGACTCTCCAACAACTATCTGACTGCCACTAGAATGCCTTTTCTTCCACTTGTCGATCCAACCGCGAGAAACAGTAGTATTCTTTCCTAAATCCTGTAAAAACTTGTTAGCCTTTTCTAACAAAATTGGCCCATCGATAGGTGTTAAATAACATGCAGGTACATACCTTAATACGACACTGTAGAATAAGAAGGTCCCTGAGGTCCTGTGGAGCTTATATGCCAATTGTCCCGGGAAAGCTGAAAAAGCCGTGAATAAACCGTAATAGCTTTAACTCCATTCCGATAGCATCATTGACCTTGACTCCCAGTAGCGTCTCACCATTGCCATAGATACTGTTACGCTACATAAGATCTCAAAGCACGATTACACACCATGCCCCCTCTCCTAGGAAACGGCCTCAGAAGATCTTAATTTCATATATATATATACATTTATTTCCAATATCAAATCTACATCAATCAAGTTACAAACAGTTACAAACAGAAACCACAAAAGCCACCTATTTCTACTTTACGTGTTCACTCTGAATCCTTGAAGTCCATCACATTTCCCTCTTTCCTAAAACCTCCATCACCTTCTTCACTTCCCAACAACTCTGCAGCTAAGTCAAAGGTCTTGGACTCCTCTTGACCAGTGCAGGCATCTGTCGTACTGACAGGCTTGCTACTTTCAGACAAACCTGGGGTCTTAAGAGACTCCTCCAGAAAGTTTCCAGCCGCGCCTCCAGTTTTAACCCTGGCCTTCTCCACACTCAAGGTCTCCTCCCTGGAATTGCCCTCCAGGCTTGGATTGCAAGAGTCGGGTCCAGCAGCCTTTTCTGTTTCAGCACGGGTGCTGGCGGAAACGCTGTCCACCGCGGGCCTAGCCTTTACTGATCTGGTGAGCAAACGGGCTTTTACCTTGGCCATTTTAGCTAAGACGCCTTGGAGGGCGACAGAACTCTCATACTCCTCACTCAACTCCACTTCCTTTTTTTCCAACTTTCCCATCTGCTCCTCAAACCTGCGCTGTAACCTCTCTCTCCTTAATCTAATATCTTTTCTCTTTAAATTTACTCTCATCCAAAAGATTGTCACTTTCTATTTTGTCCAAAAAGCCGCTAACTTTACTCAATATAAACACTTTTTGGACTTTTCCACTGCTCTTAACTATACCGGCATAACTAGTGCTAGACCGAGATATGGATCCACTAGATTTATGCTCACCTACTTCCTCGGCCTTTCGCTTACTAAGTTTATAAAATCTACCGCCTCCACTAGGGCACTCTAAGTAATGGTGTCCAAAGTTCTCACACCACCTACATTTAATCTCCTGGTCGCAATTCCTAGCCCAGTGACCACTTTTTTTGCACTTGTTACAAAAGTTTCCTGGGCACTCTACAGCTATGTGGTCTCTTTTGGCATTACATACCATACACCATTTATCTCCTTTATTGCCCCAAACCATCCTCTTATCTTTCCCGGCATCCTTGCTGTTCTCTTTACCACTGGCCTCTCCTTGCGTCTCGTTCAACCCTCTCTTAGGCTCTCCAGCTTTCTGTTTAGTCTTCGGTTTCACCACAGTCCACTGCCCGTCATCTTTCTCGTTCTTGTTCATTGTTTTGGTTTGTCTACAACAGTACTAATGTTTTAGTAGTACACCATATCTGGCATAATGTCATGCAAGTGCCAAGTATTACTGGTACTTTGCCAACAAACATTATGCTTTTTAGCTAAAGCTTTATACAAGCTAATATTATATATTACTGTCTCATTATAGCTATTAATAATGCTTGTAGCTTTTTACAAAGCTTTTCTATGACCAAAACATATAAATACTTGGGTTTTCTGTTATCAAATCAGTTGTCTCTGGAGTGTGCAATAAACCATTTTTCTAATTTAATACTCTATTTAATTGCTTCTGTGCAGAAACATAACACATAACCTTTTTCTTATTTCGTCTCCCAGACCTGGTGACAACTACAATCTCTTCTACGGGCTCTAGATTTCTAGTTTCAGTAATATTGCCGGCATCATCATTAATGCCAAGACTTTAATTGGTTTCTAACTCAATATCATCAACATCCTCCCCAGCATCAACTTCGTCACCCTCACCATCATCTGAAATATCATCATTTCTAACTGTACCTTCAGGTAACGGTAGGTAAAATTCTTCAAGGCTTTTACTATCACAGTCCTGTTTTAGAAGAAATAAAAGTTTTCTATTTCTCCTAACTTCACTATTTCCTATTTCAACCCAGTAACTGCGAGAGTTATGCTCTCTTATCACTATACCTTTTCTCCTAGGAATTCCTGGTGTCTTTACCCAAACTAGATTACCGAGACAGAGTTTTGGTAACTTGCTAACCTGGTATTTCTTATCCCACCTTTCCTTAATCTTAGATTTCTGAAGTAAATCATTCTTTTCAAATTCTTTATAATCTATATAAATGTCATATGTTTCACCTAAACTAGACCTCAGTGGTCTACCGAACATAATCTCACCAGGTGAGTATCCATAGGACAATGGAGTTGTCCTATAAGCTAACAAAGCTGAAGACTTATCTGCGCATTTTGTCCATAGCCTCTTTACAGTTCTTACAGAACTTTCTGCTAGCCCATTGGATTAGGGATATCTAGGGCTACTGGTAACTATTTGGAAGCCATACAACTCATCAAATTTTCTGAATTCATTACTGTCAAAACATGGTCCGTTATCAGAACAGACCACTCTGGGTGTACCAGAATTCGAAAATGTTCTTTTCATAGCTGAAACAACTGGCTTATATGTCTGAGAAGTGATTGGAATAGCCTCAATCCACCTTGAATAATAGTCCACAATTAAAAAATACAATTCATGTTTGAATACAAAAATTTCAGATCCAACTACTTCCCAGGGAACAGAGGGTAATTCCCTGACACACATTGGTTTGTGTTTAATGTCCCTCTGCATGATACAAATATTGCAGTTATCCACAAAGTCTCTTATATCATGGCTAAGGTCAGGCCACTAAAAGTGTCGCTGGGCTCTGCTCCGACATTTATTGACACCTTGATGACCTTCATGACATTTCTCCAAATAAGAATGTCGCAAAGATCCAGGTATGTAAATGCGAGATTCATAAAGCAGCAAACCATTGAAAAGGCTTAACCTATCTCTACTTCCATAAAATTTACTTATCTCTCCATTTAGGTTTGTACTTGACTCTGGCCATCCTTTCTCCACATACTCAATCACAGTTTTACCCACTTCATCATCAGCCATAGCTTGCAGTATCTTTTCCTCATCACTATTTATGTATTTGGATGAAGATACTACAGCATCTGCATACCGTTCTACTTCTGCGCACTTATCACAATCAATTGTACAGACTTTAGGCTTATTTGGCCTGCTCAAAGAATCTGCTAAAAACATCTCTTTATCTGGAGTATGAAATATGACGTAGTTATATCTCATAAGTTTCAACCTAAACTTCTGAATCCTAATAGGCAAATTAGCTATGTCCTTTTCACCCAAAATTGAAACCAACGGTTTGTGATCTGTTTCAATTTCAAACTGTCTACCTACAAGGTAATAGTCAAATTTCTCGCACGCCCAGATTATTGCCAAAGCCTCTTTCTCAATTTGAGCGTACCTAACTTCAGCCTCTCTCATAGTCCTAGAGGCATATACTACAGGTTGCCAAAGATTGTCACAATTTAACTGCAACAAAACAGCACCAACAGCATTCTTACTTGCATCAGCTGAAACTCTGTTTTCTAGTCAAAAGCCCACAGTATAGGCGCTTTAGTCAACAATTTTTTAATTTTTTCAAAGCCTTGTTGTTGTTTCACCCCAATACCATTCAGATTTTGACCCCGTTACAGCATATATTGGAGTTCAATACTCTGAAATAAGATTACTGAATTTACTCAAATAATTGACCATTCCAATGAACCTCCTTGCTTCTAATTTATTGCTGGGAGGTAAGATGTCTAAAATTGCCTGTATTTTGTCTGGGTCAGGTCTAGCGCCAACACTGAATACTATATGACCCAGAAATTTTATTTTAGTACAACCAAATTCACATTTTTCCTTTTTCAAAGTCATCTCAGCTCTTTTTATTCTTTCCAAGACTTTCCTAAGGCGTAACCAATGTTCACTGACCGTTTCGCCATACACTAGTACATCATCCATTAAACATACCACCCCCTTTAATCCTTGAAGTATTTTTTCCATGGTCTTTTGACAATACTCAGGTGCTGAGGAAATTCCAAATGGCATCTTATTGAAACAAAATCTACCCCAAGGGGTAACAAAAGTTGTCAACAATTTGCTCTCAGGGTGTAAATCTACTTGCCAAAATCCCGACTTAGCATCCAATTTCAAAAATACGCTACCCTCAGATAAATTACTCAACATCTCAGAAGATTTAGGTAAAGGATATATTTCCATTTTTACACTTTTGTTCAAATTTGTCAAGTCTTACCACCAGGTTTCGGCGTGATAGTAAGTCCTGAACACCATTCAGTAGGTTGGTCAACTGGTTCAATAATACCACTAGCTAACATTTGGTCTAATTCTCTTTTAGCTTGATCTTTAAGATCAGCCGCAATTGGCCTGGGTGTAAATAAGCACTTAGGTTCCATATTATCCTTCAGATTGATTTTAAAAGTACCAGGAAGCGTGCTTAAACCCTGAAAAACGTCAGGAAACTCCCTTGTAGGGTCAAAATCATCTTTTCACATGCTACTAACGACTGCAAGCAAGTTTAGCTGACGTAACTCATGCAATCCTAAAAGATTTTTTCTAGAACCAGTTAAAACATACACAGGAGTGTCAACAGACCTGTAAGTACTTCTAATTTCAACTCTACAAACTCCAGCTACAGATAGAGAAGATCCATTTGCACTACATAAACTACGTTCAGGTTTACCCAAATTCAGACCAAGTATTTTACTAGTCTTTTCTGTTACAGCAGAAACTTCTGCTCCTGTATCAAACGTAAACTCAATATTTTTTCTATTTACTTTTAAAACTTGTTTAATGTCACTACCATATAGTCAATTGTCATTGCTTTTAGTAAACCTCACTTTATGTGGACTCTTTCTAAAACTCCTACTTCGTCTTCCAGAATTGTACCTATCTCCTGATGGGCTTCTGCTGCTACTACTACTACCACTGCTATATTTCCCACTACCACGTCTAGATTCATATTTCTCGCTTAACTTGTTGCGAGGACAATCCTTAGAAGTATGACCTTTCCTTGAACAAACATAGCACCTAGCACTTGAGCAATCCCTAACATGATGTCCTTCCTTGTTACAACCAAAGCAAATAATACTTCTGGCAGGAGAATTATATCGTCTAGGTGATAACCTTTTATAACTTTGCCTACCTCTCCACCCAGGTGAAAAGGTGTCAAACCTATCACTACCTGAACTATCTCTTTTAGATAGCCTAAAACTAGAATGTTTACTACGAGATTGCCCACTTCTCATAAAAACTCGGCAAACAGGCGCAACAGAACTACTGTCACTAGATTCACTGTCTACTCTCATCCTGTCAACTTCTACCTTGATATCTCTCTTAGCACCGCTGATAATAGATTCCGATTCCCTAGCTAAATGTCTAGCTTTCAATCTATTAGATAACTGCTCCCAAGTTAAGTCAGTCTCCTGCATTAGCTCTTTTCTGGCACCGGAATCACGCAAACCATTCACTGCTAAAGCTACACAAAAGCGCTGCCTTAAATCATCATTACCATCATCGAAATTCATATCTCTACTCAACTTTTCCACTCTCACCAAGTACTCTCTCTCTTCTTCCCCTAAAGCCTGTGAGACAGTAACAAACTTCATCGTTTTTACAAACACACTTTCCTCTCTCTCATAATGGCCTCTCAAAAGATTTAAAGCAGTCTGATAAGCATCAGCTGCTTGGCTCGCAATATCAAACACTAAGCTTCTCAGTAACTCCATTCCTTTGCTACCGATAGCGCTCAATAAAACTAACAGCTTAGTCCTCCCCGTTAAGAGTGGGACACCACCTTCAGTATTATCTATACGGAACGAAGTAAGCTCACACGCAACCTCAAACTCACTAAGCCAAAACTTGAAAGAACTAGAGACGTTTCCACTATCGAGCCTCAACTTAGGGAAAACACTAACATCTAGCTGTCTAACAGCCATATTCGCACACAACTATAACAACAACCACTTTCACCACACCTAACAATTAACAACTCAAGGAACCATTAAAGCACTGCTACGATAATGCTACTCCGCTACAAATACAACGTGACAAAAGAAATCTATAAATAACAATCACCTACCCGAACAACGCTACGACACGCAATAGCGTTATTAATTAATATTACCAACTCTCAACGATATAATAGAACAACACAGTATAATAACACCCCTCAATTAATTAATGTAACAGCATAGTATCCTGCCTACGACGCCATGTTAAATAACGTGCAGGTACATACCTTGATACGACACTGTAGAATAAGAAGGTCCATGAGGTCCTGTGGAGCTTATATGCCAATAGTCCCGGGAAAGCTGATAAAGCCGTGAATAAGCCGTAATAGCTTTAACTCCATTCCGATAGCATCATTGACCTTGACTCCCAGTAGCGTCTCACCATTGCCATAGATACTGTTACGCTACATAAGATCTCAAAGCACGATTACACACCAATAGGTACGCCTTCACTACGCACTTGTCTAAACCAAGTCAATAATACACCATCCAAATCATCGTGCGACGTTGAACGATCTTTTAGCCTTGATGAATTTTGGTCACATATCGATCTTATTCTTTCTTTATGTTTAATCCATGTTGACACTGTACTTTTTGAAAGATTTTCTCTTTTTGATAATGCTAATAGCTTTTGCCCTGCATCAATTTCCTCGAGTACTTTAAGTTTGTCAGAAGGTTTCCACGCTTTTCTTTGCTTGCGTGATGCCATCGTAAAGCGGATGTCTGTTGTAGCGGATGCCAAGCCACGAGCCTATTTGTGACATTTTATCTTTATGTATCCGCATATAATCCCTGTTACAATATGTATTTTGCATGCTGTGTCTATCTTTATTAAATTTTTATCGCTAATACCTTTTAACGTTTGTTGTATTATTGGATTTGTTAGGCTCAGGCTATATTGGTGTCTGAGCTCAAGGCAGTACAGGTGGTCTTGGTAATTACGGTGAGTGCATAAAGCTGGATAAAGCTAGTGGGTAAAGCTAGTAGATTAGCTAGTGTAAGGCAGTATGGGGGAGGATATAAGGAAGTGTAACGAAAGACAGAGGCTCTTCTTCATCTTCAAATCAGTACATGTGAGTACATTGATTTATACAACAACGTTTATAGCTTGGCCGTAACTAAGCGAACGTCTTAGCGACCCTATTAATCATTTTTATACGATTTCTTTTTTGGTTCCATTATACGGTACGGGGGAAATTATATGTACACTATACGCGTATAAAAAGGGCTTTCGTTAAGAAAGCAGAGTAGTCTCAGCTCCGCGACTAGTGGAAACTCCTTCGAAATAAATTGAACGGAAACCACGTTTGTGAATTCGAAAAAAACTGTTCGAGTTAACGGTGCTGAGGTATATAAAGCCATTTATCATTGCGTGGGAACGAACCAAGCAAATCCATTCGAGTTAACCATGTGTTCGATATATCCGAGGGCGAGTTATCCATGTTTCACTGTACATGTGTCGATATTCGTATTATTGCACAAATCTCTGCGATTGGAAGTTGGATAATGGATTTCTACCGTCTTCATTAGTAACGTATTTACAGAATCTCTACGCAGCTATGTTTTTAATGCAAGTGTTTTAACAATATTGTCTCCGAGATAAAAAATATTAGCTCTAAATTTCAAAGAACTTTTTTTACAATCATTGGTATTTGACCTTAGACGCATTTTAGTAGTGCTAGTCGCGATATAAATTATGTGCCCGGTTGTAAATAAAAGCGATACAGACTACCGGTAATATAAAAACCGCCGAGATGTACGACAAGTTCCTCGTAGCACGTAAACGCATAGCTACGAATAATTGCGAGTTGTGTGACCATGTAAATACGGCCTAAATAAATGGTGACTCCTGAGTACCATGTAAATTCGGGGACTGCCCTATGTTCCGCAAGGCCCTATGTTCCGCAAATCGCTAGGGCTCAACCAGTAAATTTATTGCTGTCTAGACGTTGCGGACGTAAAAGTGACTGATGATTCGTCAAAGCTCATTAGCTCTGCCGATGTTTCTCACGCAAGATTACAATAAACAAGTTTATGTAGGAATGCGTACTGTATAAGTTGTCTAAGCGATTGTATTATAATTAAATAAAAAAAACTAAAGCCTGTTTTTCTGATTAGTTGATTTTGTAATTATAATCAAAAAACGTATGTTACTCGCTGATATGTTAATGAAATCATCAAAGCATGTCTTCCTCACTGAATAATAACATCTATAAAATCATGGAGGCCTATGCTCCTGACTCAATATTGCGCAGTATACTCGCAAGGGCTGATGTTCATCATATAATATTTTGCAATGCACTCAGTAAGGTGTATGTTTCTCACTCAATAATATTACAAATATAATTCTATATTTGTAATTATTTTATTTTATGTAATGTGATTAAATTTATAATTACAATATATTCTGTATTGTCTTGTATATAAACAATGCATATAAGTCTTGCCGTGGAGCAATTTCTGTTTGCTGCCAGTATGATTTTATTTTGCTACTTGTAATTACCCTCTCTACATAGCTGTTTCGTTATTTACATCTAACAATCTCACCTACAGATCGGGAGTTTCCTTCTCATGAAATATAATTGAAGATATTTATTTTTGCCTGCAAATAGAGGCGCAAATAATATTGTATTTTATATTAATATTATTTCAATAAAGATTAACTAACTAACTACAAATATAATCATGAGGACCTATATTTCTCACTCGATAATAATATAAATATAATCATTGAAGCCTAAGTTTCTCACACATTAATAGTATAAAAATCATAATGAGGACCATGTTTCTCACTCAATTATTTTATGAAAATAACCATGATGGCCTATATTTCCATTTCATATTGCGCAATATAGTCAAAGAGCCTATGTTCCTCACATAATAGCGAGCACATTTTACTTGCTTGGGTCTATGTTCCTCACTCGAGATTGCGCAATATACTCAAAGGGCCTATGTTCCTCACTTCATAACGAGCATATTTTAATTGCTTGGATCTATGTTCCTCACTTGAGATTGCGCAATATAATCAAAGGGCCTATGTTCCTCACATCATAATAAGCATAGTTTACTTGCTTGGGTCTATGTTCCTCACTCGAAATTGCGCAATATAATCAAAGGGCCTATGTTCCTCACATCATAATGAGCATATTATACTCTCTTGGGTCTATGTTCCTCATTCGAGATTGCAAAATATAATCAAAGGGCCTATGTTCCTCACATCATAGTAAGCACATTTTACTTGCTTGGGTCTATGTTCCTCACTTGAGATTGCGCAACATAATCAAAGGGCCTATGTTCCTCACATCATAATAAGCATAGTTTACTTGCTTGGGTCTATGTTCCTCACTTGAGATTGCGCAATATAATCAAAGGGCCTATGTTCCTCACATCATAACGAGGACATTTTACTTGCTTGGGTCTATGTTCCTCACTCGAGATTGCGCAATATACTCAAAGGGCCTATGTTCCTCACGTTATAACGAGCATATTTTAATTGCTTGGGTCTATGTTCCTCACTCGAGATTGCGCAATATAATCAAAGGGCCTATGTTCCTCACATCATAATAAACATAGTTTACTTGCTTGGGTCTGTGTTCCTCATTTGAGATTGCGCAATATAATCAAAGGACTATGTTCCTCACATCATAATGAGCATATTATACTCCCTTGGGTCTATGTTCCTCACTCGAGATTGCGAAATATAATCAAAGGGCTTATGTTCCTCACATCATAATAAGCATAGTTTACTTGCTTGGGTCTATGTTCCTCACTCGAGATTGCGCAATATAATCAAAGGGCCTATGTTCCTCACATCATATTAAGCATAGTTTACTTGCTTGGGTATATGTTCCTCACTTGAGATTGCGCAATATAATCAAAGGGCCTATGTTCCTCACATCACAATGAACATATCATACTCCCTTGGGTCTATGTTCCTCACTCGAGATTACGAAATATAATCAAAGGGCCTATGTTCCTCACATCATAACGAGGACATTTTACTTGCTTGGGTCTATGTTCCTCACTCGAGATTGCGCAATATACTCAAAGGGCCTATGTTCCTCACTTCATAACGAGCATACTTTACTTGCTTGGGTCTATGTTCCTCACTTGAGATTGCGCAATGTAATCAAAGGGCCTATGTTCCTCACATCATAATGAGCATAGTTTACTCCCTTGGGTCTATGTTCCTCACTCGAGATTGCGCAATATAATCAAAGGGCCTATGTTCCTCACACCATAATGAGCATATTATAATCCCTTGGGTCTAGGTTCCTCACTTGAGATTGCGCAATATAATCAAAGGGCCTATGTTCCTCAGATCATAATGAGCATATTATACTCCTTTGGGTCTATATTCCTCACTTAATAGGTATTTCAAAAGAGCTGCACTAGAATCAAGTACATGTAGTTACATCTGGCAATTAAGGGATGATACTGCCGAGTAATTTATTTAGTGGAAACTGGTAAACTATTCTTATGTAACATTAGTGCCGTAAGATGCAACAACCGCTTGTTAAAAAAGTTTCCATATCTCCTTTTTTACTCTACATGTTCTACTCTTCACATACCCAATTTAAATAAAAGAAATGAGCTAATCGGTGTAATAATATACTATGTAACTAAAATAATAAAATATATTATAAACATATATCATAAACAAAGCAGCCAAGTAACCATTGGATTATACATGTATATAGCCGATATATTTAGGATTTTATCTCATTCTAGCAATTTCATGGGAAAGTCCCAAAACTATTTCTTAATAAATAATTTCACATATAAAAGTGTTCTCTATCAATCAACTGAGATGATAAATACAATATACAGTAGATTTTTATAAAGTAAATGGGGGTAATTTTAAATTATTTAATTCACAGCATATTTTATTGCCCGCCAGTAGCTATTTATTGTTCGTTTTCCCTGCTCCAGCTGTCTCTTGAGCTTTGAATCTGTTCCTTTTGCTTCTGTTATTTTTTCCGCCTGCGAATTATCAATTTTTCTGAAATGAAAATTATGGCACATAAATAAAAATGCATTTGAAAAGAATTTTGGGGTTTGTTATCAGTTCCACTATTCATATATATGAATAGTGGAATATATGAACACCTTTGTAAATCGGCTTAATTAAATGAGATTATCCCCCCTTATCAAGCTTTAACTTGGCTGATTATTATCCTATTGAATTCAAATTTGCTGTGTGCTTGTGGTTTGTGATAGTAATGAGTTTTAAAATATCTTCTTAACTGACTTCCTCAATGTTATCCATTGTTGTTGCTTGGTAAATTCTATGCCTATAAGAATATATATATAGATATATATATATAGATATATATATATATATATATATACGCGAAATAAATAATATATTATAACTTTAACTTGGCTGATTATATATAAATAATCAGCCAAGTTAAAGCTTGATAAGGGGGGATAATCTCATTTAATTAAGGCGATTTACAAAGGTGTTTGGAAGGCATTTGGAACTCAATTTTAAGCATTTTACAATCTGAAACACAAACTTTTGATGGTTTTAATGAAATTTGCATATGTTAATTGGTATAAAACATGAGAAAAATGTGTGACTTTGTAGAAACCACAGGTTGACCTTGACTTTTACTTTTGCAGTATTTCGACAAAGAAGTTAGTCTTGTATGGCTTCTAGATGCTGACCCGATGCATCGGCAGAGAAGATGAGACTAGTTTTAGATAGCTGAGGCCTGGAGAATTTCAGAAATATTAACAGAAACAATGGCAAGTTATATGTTAATAGTGATAATTGCTTTTGAATAGTCGCTAAAATAGCATTTTCGGTCATTTTTGGTCGGAGTTATCTCCCACATTATTCATCCGAAAAATTTCAAACCTATTTTTTGGTGTAAATATTGGAATTGTGTGTAGACAAAGAAAAGCCTAAACCTCTAACTTGTATATTCTTGAATTTATTTGAGTCTAAAGTCAGCTCTATGTGACTTGCCCTCAAACTCAGGCGACAAATGGTCAAAGTTCAAATCCTCATAGCACCTGAACCGATGACCCTAGAAGATAAAAATTTGGGATTTGAGCGTTTTTCAACATAGGCAACAACATATTAAAAAATCAACAAAATCGGAGACTATGAGGTTTTTTCAGTTACACTTGATAAATTCTATGCCTATAAGCAATTAAGTATTGAGCATAAATTGTGTCATAGAGCAATACTCACTCAGCAATACAAATTAATCATTACGTCACACAAAGTCTGCCAAAGAGAGTGGATTACAATGATAGTTCCCATATTTTTACGTAAAAAGACAAACCTCTTTCAGCAGCTGCGGCTTGTTGTTTATACAATACTTCTTCGTCCTCTAAACATGAAATGAGAAGCTATATCGAAGGGTGCTTTTTTCCAACCACGTCATTGAAATGACTGTTCCAGGCCAGGCATTAAGGAAAAACACTTTGCTGAATAAACTTATAATATGATTAAGCTATACGAATTATCTTTTTTCACCCAAAATTTTGGATGAAAATCGCATACAGTTTTTATTTTAACCTTGTGGAAGCTTGTTTCTGATTTACAGCAGATTGCTGTTAGCTCACTAGCCTTTTAGGATCTTAGCCTAAATACTGGAGACTGCATATTCGCACTGTTGTCTACATGAAATTTTATATGCACATATGCAGTAAATTATTTTTAAAAAAAAATTTAAAAAATATGAAAATCAATTCTTATCCATATAGGTCGTGTTCATACTATCCATATTTACTAATTAACAAAATCTGGATGGCACGAGCAATGTGGATAAATCAAAAACAATTGTTCATGGTTGTTGAAGACGAACGGCTTTCCAGCAAAAACCGTTATTATTGAAACCCTTTCATAAATAGCAAATAGCAAATAAGCAAAATAGCAAATTTAATGGCGACGAAGCATGCATTTGTCTACAGATTCACAAACACTCATATTAATGATAGTTCAGCATATAAATGTTAAAGTTATTTCACAGAAGTACCAGTATCAAATATCAGCGAAGATACCATATATATTTCTACTGAACATGCTTAGTACAGCACTTTCAATCATAATATGGCAGGCGGTAATGTTATGCTGAACTACTACCAATCGGTTTTAAGTTTAACAAGTAATATATTCGGAAAACATTAGGCGAAATATTCCAATTGTAAATTCTAAGTAGACTATAAATATGCACTGTTTGTTTTTTTACTACCTCCTGAGCAGCCCACACCCAATTGAGAACAGGCAATGCTTAACTTTTGTTTTAGCATGTGATCCATTCACAAACAATATCATAAGTGAGTCAACCAAAACCTCGTTTAAAACATGCCGATGAACTCTATTTATCATATCGAATAAAAAACTTTTGAAAGCTTTTTTTTTTGGATAGCATCAATCGATACAGTTATAGTGCTTTTAAAATATTCTGGAATAGCGGGGTGAACTTATACATGAGTAATACTTATAATAATACAATTTTTGCCTTAAAAATGCCTATCCACTTGTAAAGAATTGCCATTTATACTAATGTAAGCGTTCATTTCATATATTTTTGTAAGATTCTATTAACCAAATACTCTATGTAGAGCTAATCTTCCAGGCATAGAACTGCATTTATTACTATAGCATTAAACAACTTCTACTGTAGTTTGCTTATTAATCAGTAAAATACTTTCCACTCTTGATTTGATCGTTAGTCCTATCACCACCATATTTCGATAACCAGGCGTATTTACTTTGAAGTAACTTTTTAATGCGCACAATTGCTGTTCAGCATTTGTTCAAATGTTTATCCTGTCAAATAATATTAAAATAAAATTAATAAAATTATATAAAAACAAAAATCTACATTACAATAATCATATTAATTTAATACAACTTACTCAAATGCCCCGATCATGTGATATGGCGGAAAAGATCCCATACTTGAGAGTGTTTGTACGATCTCTAGTACATTACAATCTTTCTTGTATGCCAATTTCAAACCAAAAGCTGCAACCGTTCAAGAAATACTTTGGGTGAAGTGGAAATAGCACCCACATATTTCTACATTGGGCCATGCTGCTTTTATTGCTTCGTGCAGACTTATCTTAAAGTCGCAAACAACCTCAAAGGCACTGAATTCTTCAGTGCCCTTGACTACCTTGAGCATCTACAAATGTATACAGTAAAGCCTTAATGCTTTATTATTTTTACTTGCCTTTTTATTTTAATTTGCAAAAAGAGAATGTTTTAAAAAAACTCGACCTCATATAATGTCATTACTTTGTGTGTTGAGACAAACACTTACTAAAAATTTCATGGTATGTTAAAGATATTGTACATAGCGGTGATGATAAACCTTATCCAAGTAAAAACATTATTTTAAGAACTTAAACTTCTGACTTAAATTATTAAGTCAGACAATCAAACGGAGCAAATGTTTACGACTACATGTATATAAATGTGGCTGCAATAAGACACTTTTCTGACATACCCTCCAATAGCCTTAATTTTTATGAACACAAATAATAATGTCACAACATAACTTATGCTCAACTGCTGCTGGGCACAAGGAAAACTAAAAAAGTGAATAACAATTCTCAGGTTGATAAGCTGGCAGTTGTCAGTCCTGAATTAGTGCCCATATTCCCCCATAAGCCTGATTTATTCTGCTGGCTACGTGTTCAGTGGGATGAACAGTATAGGTGCTTTTATAAAAACACCATAGGCATAAGAAAACGGCTATCTACAGCCATCTCCTTTCTCGGTGGTCCCTGATGGTCAGACTCAGAGTTACAGAGCCTGAGTGAGTATGAGTTGGCTGAAACATACGACATATTTATTGTTGCTGCGAGCATAACCTTCTGATGTGAAATATGATCTGTCAGCTTTATGAACACCACCCAAGGAGCCTGCATAAGCAAAGTTGAAATAGAGTAGAATGACATACAGGACTCCCTGAATAGCCTACATTTATAATAGGCCTAACATAGCATAAGCATAGGCCCCAAACATACTTGCTGGTAGTTGTAAGATAAACTGCACCTCATTGGTCAGTTGAAAATTTTTCCAAAGCTGCTTAAAATTTGCTGTTCTTGGCTTGGTAGCAAGTAAACACAAATACATTATACATCGCTAAATTCAAAACCTCATCACTACTTGGAATACCTCATCACGCTATGGTTAGAATGCAATAAAATTGAATTCCCTGAACGTTCCCAAAATCAAGTTCCCAAAAGTTATTGATTAACTTGAGCATCATAAGGTTTCACCACAGGTTTCTGTATTCTAAAAGGAAAGAGTATAAATGTATTACTCCAAAATTCGAGTCTTGAGGTCATTTATAAAGGCATGTTTTGTATAATGCCAGAAAAAAACGTTTTTTTCTGTATACAGTATACATAACTGAATTGTCAGTTTCAGCATGGCTCACCCCAGTGAGCAACAGCGAGTTGTTCTACGCGAGCACAAGCAAGAAAAATCCAATTGGGCAGAGCCAGACATAGGGTCACACACACAGGCAATTTTTTTCTACTTTTTGTGATCATAATTTTCTGTGAATTAGTGAGTAAACATGTTCAGACATACAGAAACAAGAAAATTTTTATAATGAAATAATCTCTCATGATGATATGGGGTATGCAAGTAGATTTTTCTGGTATGGTGTGTGATGGGCGGCACAATAGGTCATCTTTCTTAAAATTTTGCTATTCATTCTGAAATAAATTTTGCTTTTCTTTTATAATCAATACAAAAGTGAATTTCTAGCTTAGGTGCTTTTTTCTAACAAATGCAACTTTTTTTACCATTCGGTTGAGCAAAGAATAGCTTGTTCTGCGTGTTACAATTTTAGTGCATTTAGTCGCAGCCTGTTCTTCCTAAGCTATCTGAGGTAAAAATCTTTTATCTATAAAAGCGAGATTTGGCGAGAATTGGCGAGTTTGATCAGCCAAACTTGCCAATTAGCTGAAAATATAGCTAGTTTCGGTTTTATGGGCACATGGAAGTATTTGTGACACGCTGGACCATTTTAATAATATGACGATGTCTGCCTTTGTTTGAGATTTCATTTTGATACCTTGCATGGGAAAACAACGCTGGATATTCCAAGGCAAAAAAGCCACTTTCTTTGAGAGAAATAAAAAATTAGAATTAATTTACGATGTTTTGAACTCAAAACATGGAGTTGGTCAATATTACCCTACTGATACAAACACTTGGCGTGATGCCCGTCAAATTGTGAGGTAATCTTTGAATCGAATGTGTGTTTTTAATGTATGGTTACAAAATTACATCGCATGGCGAAGGTGCAATAGATGGTATTGAGGAAAAGCGTCAAAGAACAGGTGCTAATGGCAGTGTACAGAAAAAAGTATGTTGTAAACTCTGCAGTCATTTGTGAAAGCTCAGCAACAATAATTTCCAAATCAGCGAAACCAATAAAGATATTATCTATCTCAAAAGATAAGATTACTGAAACTGCGCAAATATGCAAAGAACCCTGGTCCATGGTGCCTTTAATTTATGGCATTCGATCGTTCCATCACATAGCAATTAAAAAATAGTTATGTTGCTCTGATTGATTGATCCCACCTGGCAGCCAATTCCACACACAAAGAGCAGCGAACCTAATCAAGAAGTAACCACAAGAGATACTTCACAAACATTAATGCAGTTTTCACCACAAATGCTGGTCGCATTGGCCTATGACTCTGAAGTCAACAAGGGAGAAATTCTCATAGCAAAGGCCAATGAAAGTAGCTGAACTATAAAGTACATGCACAGTGCACGCAAGAAGTTCATGCAGCCAAACCCCAACGACATAAGAACCACCCAGATGAACTTTCCTCTTAAAGTATTTCCAGTTATTGCACCAGGGGTAACTATCAGGTCACTGTAGTACTTTTTACTAAAAAATGAGAAAATGATAACCGCAGAATAGGATGATTTTAAGAAAAAATTGTTTACTGCATAAAAGTCTCACAATCTTTGAATCATATGTGTCTTATAATTCATGGTTAAATAAAATAAGTATAATATATACTAATTTTAAATTATTAGTTGGTTGACCACATGTATATGGGTAGATGTTGTAACTCCAAATCATGACAATTTGTTGTCTAAATACTAAAAAACGTAGAAAAATTCTGGATTTTTCGTAGTGTTATTTTTGTTCCGCGCGTCACAGGTGGTAGTCTTCTTTCAAACCTCACAGAATCATTAAACTTGGTCCTAAAAACAAAACAGTACATATTTTTAGTAGAAGGGTGGTAGAGATATGAGCTTGCCGAACAACAATGTCATGTGTCAAAAACTTCAGAAGATTTTTGCAATTGATCACAAATCAGTTTTTGATGCCAAATTATGGTTATCACACCAGGTTTGATATTTAATAATTTTTCAATCCATTGCATGACAAGGATGAAACCTCATTCAGTGATAGTTGGTGCCAAGTGCTGCCTAAAGCAGCATAAATGACAGCAAAAGTTCACATCTAGGCTGTAAAGTATGCGAGGGAGCATTCAAATGTGCTGCGCCTCACAATCATGCCAAAAATGGCCGTGTCTGACTTTATGAGATCCTAAGAGCTTTATAAGATCTAGCAAGACTAGCATGCAATATCAAGGAAGAACCTCGGCCATATGACTATTCATGATATAACAGAATGAAAAACATAGATCCTACTGATTGTATTTATATCAGGATTGAGTGACTAACATAGCCCCTTTGAGCATGTTCCGCATTACCAATTGAGGATTATAAGCCCAAGCAATCGAGTGAGAACCCTAGGCCCAAGGGAGTACATTGCTCAATATGAAGTTAGGAATATAGACCCTTTGAGTATATTGCGCAATCTCGAGTGAGAAACATAGACCCAAGTGAGTATAATATGCTCATTATGAAGTGAAGAATATAGGCCCTTTGAGTATATTGCGCAATCTCGAGTGAGGAACATAGACCCAAGTGAGTATAATATGCTCATTATAAAGTGAGGAATATAAGCCCTTTGATTATATTGCGCAATCTTGAGTGAGGAACATAGACCCAAGTGAGTAAAATATGCTCACTATGAAGTGAGGAATATAGGCCCTTTGACTATATTGCGCAATATCGAGTGAGGAACATAGGTCCAAGTAAGTATACCGTACAATACCGAGAGAGGAACATAGGCCCAAGCAAGTACAACGAATGATATGAAATGAGGAACATAGGCCCTTTGACTATATTGCGCAATATTGAGTGATGAACATAGGCCCAAGGGAGTATACCGTACAATACCGAGTGAGGAACATAGGCCCAAGCAAGTATAACGAATGATATTAAGTGAAGAAAATAGGCCCTACTGATTAGATTTATCATATAATGGAGTGAGGAACATAAGCCCTCATGATTATATTTACAATATAACAAAATGAGGAACATATTATATTTATAATATACATAACTATATACAGCTGATAATATAAATAATTTAACTAATAAAATATATATATTACAACATTGTTATATTTATAATAACATAGAATGACGAACAAAAAACCGTCATGATTATGTTTATGTTATAATAAAATGAGAAACATATTATATTTATAATATACGTAACTATACATAGCTAATAATATAAATAATTTAACTAATAAAATATTTATAATATAACATAATTATATTTATAATAAAGTATAGTGAGGAACATAGGCCTTTCATGGTTTTTATTTTTATGCTAATAGAATGAAGGACACAGGCCATCAGGATTATCTCTATAACAGAGTGTAGACCATAGGCCATCACGATTATATTTATAATATATTAGGGTGATGAACATAGGCCCTCATGATTATATTTATAATATAATAGAGTTAAGAATGTAGGCCCTTATTACTACATTTACAATATAATCGAATGAGGAACTTTGGCCCTAATGATTATATTTATAATATAGTTGAGGGAGGAGTATAAACCTCATGATTATATTTATACAGTATTATAATTGAGTGAGGAACATAGCCTCATGATTATGTTTATTTACTATTTCATTTAGTTAGAGCACCGGTTTTCTTGGCATACAATATCATATGGTGAAAACATTACGCCTAGAAACAAAAATTGTATAATATCACAGAGTACGTAACATAGGCTTACATGATTATGTTAATATTGTTATGGAGTGAGATATACAGAGTTCATGGCTTTTTATAATTAGAAATGTAGGCTTACATGAACACTTGTATTTAATTAAATAGAAAAATCAAGTAGCCTTTGAATTTATTTATATTACTTTAAGATAAAAATGACTGGAAAAGATGGTTTTTTTTGCGTATTCTAATTTAATAATTCGTGTATTATCACTAGGCCTACTAATTTTTAGTGAACGTTCATACGTCAGATCTTTTTATTTTCTTTCAAGTTCAGCAGAGCGGTTTGTATTTTCCCAACGGCGTGATTTCGCAACGACAGTTTTAATTTAAACAGCAATAATTGCATTTGCTTTAGAAGTTGTCTGTCCTTTTCAGAAATTTTATTCGATTTTGCGGAAAAGTGCGGAACATAGGGCCTTGCGGAACATAGGGCGTGCGGAACATAGACCTGTCACCGTAAGTTCGGCCTCATTCTTACGAACAAAACCGCATAAAATCGAAGCTCAAAAGTTCGTAGCGTGTAAGTGCTAGTGTACATAATATCGATGTGTAAGTTAAATTGTTCGGCTAAACCTCGATTTACACGTTGAATATCACGCGCCTTGACCGTTTCCGGTGAGAAAGTAGCTTCGTTCTATTTGAATTAGTTCGATGGTTTTCGCTAAACTCATCAGAGGGGAAACAATCTGCGGATTCATCTCTTTGGTAACTGATTATATGATATTTTAAAGAAAAACTTTATCAACATAGACCTATCCGTCAAGGCTTATTTTTGACAACTCTGCCTATACACCTCTGATTACCTATCCAACCGCACGATTATTTTGAACAGCTCATGATTATTGCATATTTTCGTGCATATTTAACGAACAGGTCTGAACTTTTCAAGTACTGGAAATTTTGTGAAATTTTAAGCCTTTTGTCCTAGCAAAGTACGTAGTATTTCCAGCACTGATGTTAGTTGAGCATCTAAATATTGGAGAAACGTTGTGGGATATTATTATATAGCTTCTTATTCACGTTAATCAAAGTCGCCACAGGTGGGGCTGTAGAGTGATATGTCTACTGAGGTTGGTGTGTGTTGGTTAGATTCTCATTTCTGTTATAAACTTTTGGAAATGATAAAATAGTTTGTACAGACACAGTGGAAGGGTTTGTGATGGAGGTATTAAGTCATGTACTCGATAATAACAACACTATAAAATGGTATGAGGCCAATGGTATAAATGCATACCCAAGGCAATCAGTGTTTACATACACGATGGTAAAAAAGTTCAGTTTAGTGTTAATATGGGAAGTAATTGAGCCTGTGCAAGTCGAGTAGTGATTGGAGGGTTGTAATGAAAATTTATTAGGTGCTGCTATGTCATGTAATAAGATTTGGTCTTTAGTTTTAAGGTCAGTATGCTTCCTTCTGTCCTTGAGAGTGTCTTAGCGTTGTATATAGCGTTGTATAGTTTCATTATATAATAATAATATGCTACTTATTTTGAATTAGAAAAGTAAGCGAAGCTTCTCAACTCAGCTGACTAAAAATTTTGAAAAGATGATTTTGCGATAAATCTAAAAGACTACTAGGGTAGGTAGCAGGCAAGTAGTTTGCCGCTACAGCTTCACAAAGATGTTTCCTCTACCGTGCAGATTACTAGTGAGAGGCATGCAATGATGGAGAGATATTTCATAAGTCATTTGTCCTAGCCTAACTTTCATCAACGAATATTAGCCACATAAACATAGAAAGGCACTAAATTAAAATTAGCACTACTTTATGGCAAGGTCGGAACAAATAATTATTTCACCCTTCATCACAGTCACATGAGACGCCACTAACCCTGCATTTTGATGCTCTTGCACATCATGTACACTAGGGTTGAATCGATGGCACAAAGTACAATTAAATCAGTGATTACTTTGTAGTTTAAAATTGCTTTAATAATTAAATTAAGTTTGGGTCTGAGAACTTGCATTAATTATTGATTGCCAGTTATTTTTTGTTTAAATTTCAAGCATTAAATTCCCAAATTAGATGTTTGCTGTAAATAAATGCATAGAATTGTTAGCTGATTTGGTCAATTTTTGCTCCACTTATGAATTCACTTAACCATTTTTACTTCCAGAAGAATTACATTAATAATTAAATTAACAAATTTATTCATATTCAAATTGAACAATGCATCAAGTTAATAAATTATTTTGTAGAGTAGTTGCATTAATGCTTATTGTAACAAACTAATTCATATATAAATTATGTGTTAAATTAACAAATTAATTTGTAAATTGAATGCATTAAACAGTGATTAAATTAAATTATGCATTAAATTGCCAAAGTAGCTTTTCAAATGAGCGCATTACAAATTGAATTTGTGAATTGAATTTTTTTCAAAAAAACTGAATTTGTCATTAAGCCATCAAATGATCATAAATTAAAGGACTATAATGGTCATACATAATTCAATCATTATTTATATTTGAATTTAAAACCTAGGAGTTTTGCATTAAACTGCTAATTAGTAATTTAATGAGTAATTTACAACAGTTATTAATACACATTACTGACTACAACCCTGATATACACAAAAAGGTACTAAATTCAGCACTGTTCCTTTATGACAAGCAAAGAACAAATAGTTGTTGCAACCTTCAAGACAAAGAAATAAGACACCCATGGTCTAATTGATATTGTATTCGTATATTCTTATAATACACAATCACCATAAGGAAAAAGCAGAACATTTCATTTTGGATTTTTAGTACATTTTCTACTACAAAACCATTTTTTCCTTTTTCGATGGCCCTTTTTGTATCAATATGTGTCGTATGATACCACACAATATCGCAATTGTCATCATCACAGGCTATAATTCGATGGCCATAATCTATGTCACCACAAATTCAATATGTAGGGGATTTTAGCGGTTATGCTGCGGGAAAAGACCACATACCAACTCAGGCATAATTACACTCTTATGAATTTTCTGCCCTTTGCGAAAGATGATAGACCACAGTTCTTTATCCTGGTGAATTTGTTCCATATGAATGACAAAAGGACTATGAAAAAATTGCAATACTGCCGGTCTGCCAAGAACAACTGCGTCTGTGCTTGATAGTAATATACAGATTCTTTTTTTAATTTTCCATTCACAAAATGTGACATTACAATTGTGCTGCTATATCTCATGATGTAACGGCATTTAGTTTCCAGCACTCCCGAACCTCCGCAAGAGCCGCTGATAGGTCATCTGTACTTGCTCCAATTTCTGGATAGTCTCGATTCAGTATACATGTAAGACCTTTTTCAGAATTAAAAACCCTGTTGTATATTCTGTGCCAAACTCAGGTAGTTCTTCTTGGCTAGCGGCGAATACTTTTCCCACTCCACTGCTGACCTGCAATGGCTGACAGATTGATTTATATATGGATTTTTATGGTATCTTTATGCTTGCATGCGTGACTTGATAAGTCTTGGAGGCTGTAATACGACCAACCCTATATTTCAGCAACTTCTTAGATTCGGACTAGTCACGTGTCTCTGCCTTTTCAAATGCAGCTTGAGGTGATACTAATGTCTAGGCTGTCTACATGTGTCAATACATCTAATTTTGTACCTACGAGATCTGGATTATGGACAGTTTCATGTCAATGAGCCAGTCTCATGTAACTGTCTTGGGTTGAAAGTGTTGAGCATATCCTTCTGTCATGATCAATTCTATTTTGACTCCGACACTGATATGCACAAGTTTGCTATGTTGGGATCACTCGTGCGAGCTTTGCTGTTTTTTCATTTGTGCGTGGACTGAAAGTCTATCCCTTACCTGTTTGTAAGGGATAGACTTTTTTGTAAGCTATAGCTAAAAGTAAAAATAAGAATTTAATACCAAAAATGTATTACTTGAAATCCTGCATACAAAAGCGCCATCAAATTTAGTTTCACTTTATTTTTTATTTCATGTTGTAAGCGAGTTGATCATGGCATCATCCAGTAAACTGTCACGTCTGTAACTGATGCCTCTTGTTTGATTTTGATTCAAGTTTTAGCCGCAAACAACAAGGTGGTTATATGACTACAGGCTTGCCCCAGTCCAGCCATGCAAGTGCAGTGGCCACGTCTTGTGTCCCCATCGTTGCTAACCATTCCCCAGGGCTCTAATGTTTTCTTATGGATTCTCATTGAATAGTAGACCTAAAACATCCAAATTTAACCTTAACTTTGAGATACCATAATTTATCGATGTGTTTGCCTGAACATATATACATATACTAGCTGTACTACCCGACGTTGCATGGGTAATAAAAGTCTGCCCCGAAAATTGAATTGTATTTAACATATACCAATATTTGCCATTCTAACTTTCAAACAACATATCATGTTTTGTGTAGTTCAAATAGTTCAAGAGAAAATAAAAACACTTCAAGTTTTTACAAACTTTGTCAAACTGTAACTTCAAACTTCGTATTATGAGGAAAATGTTCTGTGCAGGTCAAATAAGTTAAATAAACATAAAACAACTATAAAAGGGTTTAAATGTAAGTGTAAAATAATTAGCAAGTAATAACTAAATTAAGTCGGTTTTGCTACGATTACAATAAAAGATGATTCACTAATGATACAATTAATATGAACTGAGAAAATAAAATAGAAACCCTGAATATTTTGAATTAATGATAACAATTCTTGCATAGAAGTGTGTGTATAAAAAAAAGTTACTGTTCTATCAGAAGTTTTGTATCAAAAATTTCAATATGACGATACTGGTACCTCTCGATACCGGTACAAATGTAAAGATGAGATATTGTACTGTCTTTGCCTGACCAAACGAAAAGAATGGTGATAATATAATTGTCCCCGTGATAAAACTTTGCCTTGACTCTAGATATAGTAACTGAACCAAGTACGAAAAATATTTCTTAACCGGGGCATCGTAACTCGTGGGCGCACTGCTCAAATAGTAATCGTGTGCATACGGTGTAGGAAATATGATAACTTTATGGATCAAGAAGGCTTATGTAGCTCAGTGGTCGAGCGCTTGGATAAAAATCTTGCGGATGCATTCGTCGTGAGTTCAAATCTATCGGAGCCGTGAAATTTTAATCCCCAAATTTTAATAGCAATAGCTGGAAAGACAGACATACCAACACTGATAAATATATATAGATATACACATACATACATAAACATATAGATATTTATACAAAGCGCCTTTGAAAGCATACATGACTTTCAGACAAGACCACTTAAGTACTTTTATAACCTATCCTGTCCTTATATTACGGACAAAAGGTTTTCCAAATTAACACATTGGTTATCAATCATGCTTGCTTTCCATGAAAGCTATGTAACTCATCTAAATGACCATCTATTATTTTAACTGAAGATATTCTAAAATTGGATGTGACTGTTTAGTAACACGAGCAATAAAAAAAATTGTTTTTGTGTCAAATACACGAATACTAGTCTGCTGCATGTGATTATTATTCTCATTATTCTAACATGTATTCATGTCCATTAAAATCCATTTACTCTTTTTTCAGATTAACATGTTGACCATTTTTTTACCTTTGCTTTCAGGGTATGAAATAAGTCATGAAGTCAAGATTTCTTGTCATTGTCTAGCTCTTTCTTTACAATGCATTATGCAATTCTTTTATGGATTCACTGATGTCAGTGGTTTTTATTCATAGTGGCGCTGAATTCCTGATTCTAGAAAATCCCTGATTCCAGAAAATCACTGTATGCGCTCGACATACCGTAAGTAGTAATAGATGAAGGAAAAGTGATCGAACTAATGATGCTTGTTTGTTTACAAACATGGCAACGATTCAACGAATGAACGCGTGTGTACACTAATTGATGACATCAACAAAATGAAGGATTAAACCAGGGGTGTCCATTGACATTATAATTGAAATTTAATAATCACTCAACTTCACTTTTTTTACACCAACTTTTTTTCGTAAAAGTTGAACAGAAGTAGTTGTGCTCTTGGGTACAAATTACATTTGAAACAAAACAATATCTCACCATGGCAGTTTAATATTTATAGAGTTTTTAAACACAATTACAGAAAAATGAACAAGTAATAAGCGTATCAACAAGTGCAGGGCTCATTTAAAATTTGACAGGAACTGGTGATTGGATTTTTAAATGTTTAACACGCAGGTAACAGCGCTTTTGCCCAATATATTAGCCATTGAACCTTGGTCGTTTTTTGTCAGTTCGTTTCAGTAACCCTAAGCAATCTGTCCGACGATCCGAAATTTTTAAACTTGTATTAAATATAAGTAAACATGCTCATAATACAATGATATTTGGTAAAGCATTAGTAAAAAGGTCGAACAACCCAGAGCAATAGCCATCTAACAGAAAAAAACGGTGCGTCACCATTATTCAGCCCAAAACTAAAAGTTTGTACGATTTTAAAAAACTCGTAAAAAAATTTGCAGTAGCATCATATCCATTGAGCAAATGTTTATCATCATTTCATGATTAAAAGTATCTTGGAAAATTATAGTTAGTGTCATGAAATTCTTTATTTGCATCACAATCATTTATGGCCTATTGACAAACGAGTCGGATCAATTTTTCCGTGATACTGTTCTAATAAAATTTGTCATTAAATCGAAGGAAGTAAAGATATTTGAAAACTTACAAATGGATGAGACATTTCTGGTCAAACATCCTGTGCAAGAATCAATCTGATTGGTTTACGCTGGTAGAAACTGTTTTTGTAAACAAAGCCATGGGAATGCCAGAATTTTGTCCATTAGGGATTTTGACACACCCTACGCAATGCTGGAAAATCGGCTAAAAGGGTTAATTTTACAAGTGGGTCGGACATTATTGATTTTATGACAGAGACTGAAAAGGATTAAAATTGACCCTGGGCTGCATTTGGTCCGAGGACCGGACTTCGGACATGTCTGGATTAAACGATGTTAATGGTTAAATCTGTGATCTTGCACATAAGCCAGACTTGAAGTTAGTGGTGGATGCAAGCGCATGTAGCAAACAACGCAAATTGTGTGATTTGTAAGGCCAAGTCCAGGAGCAGTTTTTGTGATCTTATAATGCTTTGCTAAAGATTTGTGTACTATAATAAGATCAGTTCATTTTTGGAAAAAGCTACGTGTTGAAGATCATTATTGCCTGCTGCAGTAGTTTGTTAGGAATGATGTTTTACAACTAATTTAATCTAACTAACATTGTCTGTATTTCTGATTTATACAACATGTTGTTGATAGTCTGAGCAAAAGCCATCGGTTATGTTGAGCTCTTTTCTCAGCAATTTGTTAAAAGAAGATGGCGGACTAGACTATGAGATTGATGAAAAATTGCATAAAATTTTTTATGCAGGTCAATAGAATACAAAGTACTTTGCAAAGTTATGGTAATTTCTGTGTAAAGGAGCTGAACATGGCTCTTATGATAATGGCAAATAGACATACTGCTAAATCTAGCCATCTCTATACAGGTGTTGCTAAATATAAACACAATTATTTGATGTTGCCTTATAGGCCTTCATGCCTAGAATTCTTAGATCCTTATCAGTAGCCAATGCTTTGACCATGTTTTTGTGAAGTATCACTTTCACAGTCATTTTAACTAGTTTTGCTTTGGGCAAAATGTTAGACTATATATTTTGTAGCAACTAAATACTTTTTGCAGATTACTCTAGAAATTTGACATCTTATTCTACATAATGGAGCATGATCTACTTGAAAGGGAGAATAGGCAGCGAAGTGAAGCTTTAGCTGGCAAAATGGGGAGATTAAAAGATGTAAGTACATTAAGTTTAATATCATTCTTACCTGTATTTCCTTTCTTAGCTATAGTTAGGTAGAATTGCTGTAGGATGGCAACTAAAGAATGATATATTTGCAGATAGCAATTGATCTACACATGGAAACCCTGGATCAAAATACTCATTTAGGAAACATGGTGAGATATTCAAGTCAGGACTACAAGGGTGATGATTGGGATTTATACAGTAGCTGATGTCCTTTGTATGGCACTGACTTGGATTAGTACAATAGCTGATGTTATTTGTATGGCTCTGACTTGGACTGGTACAATAGCTGATGTTATCTGTATGACACTGACCTGGATTAGTACAATAGCTGATGTTATTTGTATGGCTCTGACTTGGACTGGTACAATAGCTGATGTTATCTGTATGACACTGACTTGGACTGGTACAATAGCTGATGTCCTTTGTATGGCACTGACCTGGATTGGTACAATAGCTGATGTTATTTGTATGGCTCTGACTTGGATTGGTACAATAGCTGATGTTATCTGTATGACACTGACCTGGATTAGTACAATAGCTGATTTTATTTGTATGACACTGACTTGGATTGGTACAATAGCTGATTTTATTTGTATGGCACTGACTTGGATATGTTTGACGTTATTTGCAGGGCAACGACTTTGATTCCACGGAAGGTCTGCTCTCCGGGAGTGTAAAGAGAATAGGACACATGGTTTCATCTGGCAAAGGCAACCGAAAGCTCATATGTTATATGGTCTCTCTTGCTGTCATTATGTTTTTTATTATTATGTTTATAGCAAAATTTTCTAGCAGCGGCAACCCATAAATGAAATCATTTTTTAACTATTTATTGCATCTTCTATATATATCATATTACATGCAGCTTATCAACTCAGATCATATACAATGTACAGAAATATAATTATCTTCCTGCTAGTTGTAAGCAAGCCTGAAGTTCCTTTCATGCTCTTTCCGTGTTGACTCGGCATACCGCATCACCCCAGATGTTTTTTGTTGCAACAAGGCTGTAATAAATATTTAATATCTGTAGAGTTACAGCGATATCAGGCAAAGAACAATTTGGGCTCTCTAGTCAAAATGAAAGAAAATTATGCATGCTAGCTGACTAGCCCGGTCTGCATGCTAGCTGACTAGCCCGGTCTGCATGCTAGCTGACTAGCCCGGTCTGCTAGAAACTAGTTATCTTACTCATTGACATGTGTGCTAACAATTTGACTCCACAATGGAATGCAAATAATAAGCGCAATATTTTAAAACTTTCACCTAGTTAACCTTAGCTAAGTTTGTGGAAGGGAGGGTGTTTCATTAATCCGAATTACAAACCTGCATTTTGATCAACCCACTGAAGAGACTCCATGTGTGCATTCAGTATCTTTGATATCTGTAGCATCTGAAAAATTGATTAAAAGTTCTTCGTATCTAGGGCAAAAAAGTCAGACTCGAAAACAGCAAAGAAAAAATATCCTTGCTACGTAGTTTAGAAAAAAGGATTTGCCAGATTTTTGACCTTATGATCTCTTATAATGGGGCTTTAGAGACAACCATGTCTTCGTTTGGTGGAAATATCACAAGCCACACCTTTGTGATGTCTAACCAATCATTTGAAATGTTCAAAAGACTGTTTTACACAACTACACACATAAACGCTCATGCCCACTAAGACTACTGTCTAAAAAGGTATGACATCGAGCAATTGCAGCAAGATGACAGACCAGGGAAACCAGAAACTAGTAAACACATGGTAAAAGAAGTCTGAACGGGAGGCAACCTTACAGGATCACTCGTGTCCTGAGAGCCAGTGCCCATGTTGAGATGATCAATGACTTCCTTAAGGTCTTCCGTCATTCTCTTCAGTTGGGCGTCTATATTCTCAGCTATTTGATACCTAATGACAGACAAATAAGCAATAAAGGTGACAAATACCACAACTGTTCCTCATAGCAGACATACAGATCAGTTCTTCGAGGTAAAGTTTAGCACTAGATGTTACAACATCAAGAATGGAGAGACAGGTGCTGAGCTTTTTGCTAGTTCTTCAAGAAGACTGAGGAGATGCAGAAGAATGGTGCTGATGTTTATGACTATAAAATTGAGCACAAGCTTGATTGTCAACCATCGGCTCTGTAAAAGCATGCCTGACTGGCATAAATAGAATGCTGACAGAGGCTTAACGATGACCCTAAATGTTCAACTGGTCATGTCTGCGCTCAGTAGTATTAGTAGTATTAGTATCAGTAGTATTAGTATCAGTAGTATTAGTAGTGTTGAGTACAGTGCAAGCTACGAGAATGCTGTGAGACCGCTACGAGACTTACGTGTGCTCCCTCTCACTGTCAGTGTGCTGCTGGTAGTTAATGGGTGGTAGCTTAGCCACGCTGTCCTCCAATGGAATGAGCATTTCCTCCAGTTCTGTCTGCTGCGCCACAATGAAATCTAGCTCATTTGTTAACCTATGCTGGTCAAGCTTTATCTTTTCCACATCCGAATTCAAATCAGTTATCTGTTAGTACAAGCAGACAACTTATCTGTTCTGTACACCAATGACAACGTAAACAACAATACTACATGTTGTAGGAACACAGATTGAACTACAACATGCTGCAGGAACACATAGATGGCAGTACTACATACTGTAGGAACACAGTGATTACAAAACTACACGCTGCAGGAACACATTACAATACTGCACACTGTAGGAACACATAGATTACACTACTGCACACCATAGGAAGCCAGTTATTACAACACTACGTGCTGTAGAAACATAGTGATTACAATACTACACGCTGCAGGAACCCAGTTATTACAACACTAAACGCTGGAGGAACCCAGTGATTGCAACACTAAACGCTGCAGGAACCCAAAGATCACAACACTACACGCTGTCTTACAGACTGCATCACCTTTTGACCATTCTCAATGAGCACTTTGTCCCAAGCATTAACTTTGGTGGCCTGCTCTAGAAAGACTTTCTCCTGGTGGTCCAGCTCCATGCTCCATTTGTTCATGTGTTCCTCTAACTCCTTATAGGTCATCTTGGGCTCTGTTGCGCTGAAGAAGTCACAGCACATTACATACCTGATTACGGACCAGATTACGGACCAAATTATGGACCTGATTACAGACCAGATTACGGACCAGATTACGGACCAGATTACGGGCCTGATTATGGACCAAATTATGGAATAAATTACAGAATAGATTACGGACCAGATTACGGGCCTGATTACGGATATGATTACGGGCCAGATTATGGACCAGATTATGGAATAAATTACAGAATAGATTACGGACCAGATTACGGGCCTGATTACGGATATGATTATGGGCCAGATTATGGAATAGATTACAGAATATATTACGGACCAGAGTGTGGGCCTGATTATAGACCAGATTACGGGCCTGATTATGGACCAAATTATGGAATAAATTACAGAATAGATTACGGACCAGATTACGGGCCTGATTACGGATATGATTACGGGCCAGATTATGGACCAGATTATGGAATAAATTACAGAATAGATTTCGGACCAGATTACGGGCCTGATTACGGATATGATTACGGGCCAGATTATGGACCAGATTATGGAATAAATTACAGAATAGATTACGGACCAGATTACGGGCCTGATTACGGATATGATTATGGGCCAGATTATGGAATAGATTACAGAATATATTACGGACCAGAGTGTGGGCCTGATTATAGACCAGATTACGGGCCAGATTAACGAACCAGATTACGGTAATCGTCTGTCATGATCGACAACGCTACAGAGATCACACTAAGTCGCAGAGGGGCAATGTCTTTGTATAGAAATTGCAGACATGAATAGATCTGGTAATAACCCTAACATTATTGTACTGTATGCATTTCATCGTTCAATGTGCATCATCCTCAAACATAATCTCTTATACGTAAACATTAGATGCATATGCAGCAGTCAAACACTTAAAAAATTAATGTTTCAATTTTCAAACGAACGAATGCAACTTCTTGATGCTAAATAGGTGGCTTGACAGAAGAGTTGACCATAACCAGCATTCACAACTGGGTACAACCTACCAAGCAGAGCGACCACGAAAAGTATTCATTTTGTTTTGAATCGGTAGAATAAGATGCAAACAATACTAGTGTGAAAGGAATCACTAACCCACTGGCTACTGTGCCAGAAGCAGCTGCAACAGTAGCAGTGGTGGAGCTCACAGCCGATGTGGCACCGAATGCTAGCTTAGGTGGAGCGCTACTTGTAGCCACTGCGGTAGACACTTGAGTGGTGGATAGGGTGGGTGCACTTGCCGCTCCTAAAATATGCATACTACTAGATTTGATTCAAATTATACCTTGAGTAAATCTGAACAGGGTTTAGTTTCTAAAGGTGGTCACAATTGTGGAGAACTATCTATGAAAGTACAAGAGTTACACCAACGCAACAAAAAACTTCATGCTGTTATTTGATGCTGACACAGAGGCAGGATAAACTATCAACGAAGCCCCTTGCAGCCAGTTATTGATACTGATCAATATAAAAAATATTACAAACATGAACTTACCCAAGCTAGGATTAGTTGATGAGCTCAATCCAGACATAACCTTAGAGACAGCACCTGCGCTATGGGATGCACCTAGTGTGGAGCTTTGTGATGCAGGTGGCAAAGCAAAAGAAATTGATCCAGACTTTGAAGTTGAAGCACTGAAGGAGGGCAGCGATGTTGTGCTGCATGGGAAAAGACATTATTGAAACTTTTATGTGATATCTTTTGAGATAACCGTAACTTCGATACTTTGAGTTTGCACGATGGTTTGAGTTTGCTCATTGGTTTGAATAGAACAACATTGATATTCAAATCTGTTCACACATCCATGGTTTTAGTATAGATATTCTAAAAGCGTATCTATGTAATCATACGTCAGAGTAACCTTCATGTGGATAAGGCGTGCATGCTGACATTGTAAAGCACAAAAAGGAAGAAATGCTTCAACAATTTGATTTAACACCAATTTTCAGGGTGTTCTCAAGAAAGAGCGATAGCGAGGAATTATGAACAGGCGAGTTGCATGCACACTTCTCACTAAATAAGACCCCTATCACTTGATAAAAAGAGGCAAGGAAAGCCAGCAGAATATACCATTTAATGGAAATTCAGAAACTTCAAAGTTCATTGGCTTGCCAGATATTCAAGAGAAAAAATGCTTTAGGTCTTCACCAATATGATGTATAGTATGTCTTTAGCAATATGATGTATAGTATGTCTTTAGCAATATGATGTATAGTATATCTTTAACAATATGATGTGTAGTATATCTTTAACAATATGATGTGTAGTATGTCTTTAGCAATATGATGTATAGTATATCTTTAGCAATATGATGTGTAGTATATCTTTAACAATATGATGTATAGTATGTCTTTAGCAATATGATGTGTAGTATATCTTTAACAATATGATGTATAGTATATCTTTAGCAATATGATGTGTAGTATATCTTTAGCAATATGATGTATAGTATGTCTTTAACAATATGATGTGTAGTATATCTTTAGCAATATGATGTATAGTATGTCTTTAGCAATATGATGTATAGTATATCTTTAGCAATATGATGTGTAGTATATCTTTAACAATATGATGTGTAGTATATCTTTAGCAATATGATGTGTAGTATATCTTTGGCAATATGATGTATAGTATATCTTTAACAATATGATGTATAGTATGTCTTTAGCAATATGATGTGTAGTATATCTTTAGCAATATGATGTATAGTATGTCTTTAGCAATATGATGTGTAGTATATCTTTAGCAATATGATGTATAGTATATCTTTAGCAATATGATGTATAGTATATCTTTAGCAATATGATGTATAGTATGACTTTAGCAATATGATGTGTAGTATATCTTTAGCAATATGATGTATAGTATATCTTTAGCAATATGATGTGTAGTATATCTTTAGCAATATGATGTGTAGTATATCTTTGGCAATATGATGTATAGTATATCTTTAACAATATGATGTATAGTATATCTTTAGCAATATGATGTGTAGTATATCTTTAGCAATATGATGTATAGTATGTCTTTAGCAATATGATGTGTAGTATATCTTTAGCAATATGATGTATAGTATATCTTTAACAATATGATGTGTAGTATATCTTTAACAATATGATGTGTAGTATGTCTTTAGCAATATGATGTATAGTATATCTTTAGCAATATGATGTGTAGTATATCTTTAACAATATGATGTATAGTATGTCTTTAGCAATATGATGTGTAGTATATCTTTAACAATATGATGTATAGTATATCTTTAACAATATGATGTATAGTATGTCTTTAGCAATATGATGTGTAGTATGTCTTTAGCAATATGATGTATAGTATATCTTTAGCAATATGATGTATAGTATGACTTTAGCAATATGATGTGTAGTATATCTTTAGCAATATGATGTATAGTATATCTTTAGCAATATGATGTGTAGTATATCTTTAGCAATATGATGTATAGTATGACTTTAGCAATATGATGTATAGTATGTCTTTAGCAATATGATGTGTAGTATGTCTTTAGCAATATGATGTGTAGTATGTCTTTAACAATATGATGTGTAGTATGTCTTTAGCAATATGATGTGTAGTATATCTTTAGCAATATGATGTATAGTATATCTTTAGCAATATGATGTGTAGTATATCTTTAGCAATATGATGTATAGTATATCTTTAACAATATGATGTATAGTATGTCTTTAGCAATATGATGTGTAGTATATCTTTAGCAATATGATGTATAGTATATCTTTAACAATATGATGTATAGTATGTCTTTAACAATATGATGTGTAGTATGTCTTTAGCAATATGATGTGTAGTATATCTTTAGCAATATGATGTGTAGTATATCTTTAGCAATATGATGTATAGTATATCTTTAACAATATGATGTATAGTATGTCTTTAACAATATGATGTGTAGTATGTCTTTAGCAATATGATGTGTAGTATGTCTTTAGCAATATGATGTATAGTATATCTTTAGCAATATGATGTGTAGTATATCTTTAGCAATATGATGTATAGTATATCTTTAACAATATGATGTGTAGTATGTCTTTAGCAATATGATGTGTAGTATATCTTTAACAATATGATGTATAGTATGTCTTTAGCAATATGATGTGTAGTATATCTTTAGCAATATGATGTATAGTATATCTTTAACAATATGATGTATAGTATGACTTTAGCAATATGATGTATAGTATATCTTTAGCAATATGATGTATAGTATATCTTTAGCAATATGATGTGTAGTATATCTTTAACAATATGATGTATAGTATGTCTTTAGCAATATGATGTGTAGTATATCTTTAGCAATATGATGTATAGTATATCTTTAACAATATGATGTGTAGTATGTCTTTAGCAATATGATGTGTAGTATATCTTTAACAATATGATGTGTAGTATGTCTTTAGCAATATGATGTGTAGTATATCTTTAGCAATATGATGTATAGTATATCTTTAACAATATGATGTATAGTATGACTTTAGCAATATGATGTATAGTATATCTTTAGCAATATGATGTATAGTATATCTTTAGCAATATGATGTGTAGTATATCTTTAACAATATGATGTATAGTATGTCTTTAGCAATATGATGTGTAGTATATCTTTAGCAATATGATGTATAGTATATCTTTAACAATATGATGTGTAGTATGTCTTTAGCAATATGATGTGTAGTATATCTTTAACAATATGATGTATAGTATGTCTTTAGCAATATGATGTGTAGTATATCTTTAGCAATATGATGTATAGTATATCTTTAACAATATGATGTGTAGTATGTCTTTAGCAATATGATGTATAGTATATCTTTAACAATATGATGTGTAGTATATCTTTAGCAATATGATGTATAGTATATCTTTAACAATATGATGTGTAGTATGTCTTTAGCAATATGATGTGTAGTATATCTTTAACAATATGATGTGTAGTATGTCTTTAACAATATGATGTATAGTATATCTTTAGCAATATGATGTATAGTATATCTTTAACAATATGATGTATAGTATGACTTTAGCAATATGATGTATAGTATATCTTTAGCAATATGATGTATAGTATATCTTTAGCAATATGATGTGTAGTATATCTTTAACAATATGATGTATAGTATGTCTTTAGCAATATGATGTGTAGTATGTCTTTAACAATATGATGTATAGTATATCTTTAGCAATATGATGTGTAGTATATCTTTAACAATATGATGTATAGTATATCTTTAGCAATATGATGTGTAGTATGTCTTTAGCAATATGATGTGTAGTATATCTTTAACAATATGATGTATAGTATGTCTTTAGCAATATGATGTGTAGTATATCTTTAGCAATATGATGTATAGTATATCTTTAACAATATGATGTATAGTATGACTTTAGCAATATGATGTATAGTATATCTTTAGCAATATGATGTATAGTATATCTTTAGCAATATGATGTGTAGTATATCTTTAACAATATGATGTATAGTATGTCTTTAGCAATATGATGTGTAGTATGTCTTTAACAATATGATGTATAGTATATCTTTAGCAATATGATGTGTAGTATATCTTTAACAATATGATGTATAGTATGACTTTAGCAATATGATGTATAGTATATCTTTAGCAATATGATGTATAGTATATCTTTAGCAATATGATGTGTAGTATATCTTTAACAATATGATGTATAGTATGTCTTTAGCAATATGATGTGTAGTATGTCTTTAACAATATGATGTATAGTATATCTTTAGCAATATGATGTATAGTATATCTTTAACAATATGATGTATAGTATATCTTTAACAATATGATGTATAGTATGTCTTTAACAATATGATGTATAGTATATCTTTAACAATATGATGTATAGTATGTCTTTAGCAATATGATGTATAGTATATCTTTAGCAATATGATGTATAGTATATCTTTAACAATATGATGTATAGTATGACTTTAGCAATATGATGTATAGTATATCTTTAGCAATATGATGTATAGTATATCTTTAGCAATATGATGTGTAGTATATCTTTAGCAATATGATGTATAGTATATCTTTAACAATATGATGTATAGTATGACTTTAGCAATATGATGTATAGTATATCTTTAGCAATATGATGTATAGTATATCTTTAGCAATATGATGTGTAGTATATCTTTAACAATATGATGTATAGTATGTCTTTAGCAATATGATGTGTAGTATGACTTTAGCAATATGATGTATAGTATATCTTTAACAATATGATGTATAGTATGACTTTAGCAATATGATGTGTAGTATATCTTTAACAATATGATGTATAGTATGTCTTTAGCAATATGATGTGTAGTATGTCTTTAACAATATGATGTATAGTATGTCTTTAGCAATATGATGTGTAGTATGTCTTTAGCAATATGATGTATAGTATATCTTTAACAATATGATGTATAGTATGACTTTAGCAATATGATGTGTAGTATATCTTTAACAATATGATGTATAGTATGTCTTTAGCAATATGATGTGTAGTATATCTTTAACAATATGATGTATAGTATGTCTTTAGCAATATGATGTGTAGTATATCTTTAACAATATGATGTATAGTATGTCTTTAGCAATATGATGTGTAGTATATCTTTAACAATATGATGTATAGTATGTCTTTAGCAATATGATGTGTAGTATGTCTTTAGCAATATGATGTGTAGTATATCTTTAGCAATATGATGTATAGTATATCTTTAACAATATGATGTATAGTATGACTTTAGCAATATGATGTGTAGTATATCTTTAACAATATGATGTATAGTATGTCTTTAGCAATATGATGTGTAGTATATCTTTAACAATATGATGTATAGTATGTCTTTAGCAATATGATGTGTAGTATGTCTTTAGCAATATGATGTGTAGTATATCTTTAACAATATGATGTATAGTATGTCTTTAGCAATATGATGTGTAGTATATCTTTAACAATATGATGTATAGTATGTCTTTAGCAATATGATGTGTAGTATATCTTTAACAATATGATGTATAGTATGTCTTTAGCAATATGATGTGTAGTATATCTTTAACAATATGATGTATAGTATGTCTTTAGCAATATGATGTGTAGTATGTCTTTAGCAATATGATGTGTAGTATATCTTTAACAATATGATGTATAGTATGTCTTTAGCAATATGATGTGTAGTATATCTTTAACAATATGATGTATAGTATGTCTTTAGCAATATGATGTGTAGTATATCTTTAACAATATGATGTATAGTATGTCTTTAGCAATATGATGTGTAGTATGTCTTTAGCAATATGATGTGTAGTATATCTTTAGCAATATGATGTGTAGTATATCTTTAACAATATGATGTGTAGTATATCTTTAACAATATGATGTGTAGGATGTCTTTAGCAATATGATGTGTAGTATGTCTTTAGCAATATGATGTATAGTATATCTTTAACAATATGATGTATAGTATGACTTTAGCAATATGATGTGTAGTATGTCTTTAACAATATGATGTATAGTATGTCTTTAGCAATATGATGTGTAGTATGTCTTTAGCAATATGATGTATAGTATATCTTTAACAATATGATGTATAGTATGACTTTAGCAATATGATGTGTAGTATATCTTTAACAATATGATGTATAGTATGTCTTTAGCAATATGATGTGTAGTATATCTTTAACAATATGATGTATAGTATGTCTTTAGCAATATGATGTGTAGTATATCTTTAACAATATGATGTATAGTATGTCTTTAGCAATATGATGTGTAGTATATCTTTAACAATATGATGTATAGTATGTCTTTAGCAATATGATGTGTAGTATGTCTTTAGCAATATGATGTGTAGTATATCTTTAGCAATATGATGTATAGTATATCTTTAACAATATGATGTATAGTATATCTTTAGCAATATGATGTATAGTATATCTTTAACAATATGATGTGTAGTATATCTTTAACAATATGATGTGTAGTATATCTTTAGCAATATGATGTGTAGTATATCTTTAACAATATGATGTATAGTATGACATTAGCAATATGATGTGTAGTATATCTTTAACAATATGATGTATAGTATGACTTTAGCAATATGATGTGTAGTATATCTTTAGCAATATGATGTATAGTATATCTTTAGCAATATGATGTATAGTATATCTTTAACAATATGATGTATAGTATGACTTTAGCAATATGATGTGTAGTATATCTTTAACAATATGATGTATAGTATGTCTTTAGCAATATGATGTGTAGTATGTCTTTAACAATATGATGTATAGTATGTCTTTAGCAATATGATGTGTAGTATATCTTTAGCAATATGATGTATAGTATATCTTTAACAATATGATGTATAGTATATCTTTAGCAATATGATGTATAGTATATCTTTAACAATATGATGTGTAGTATATCTTTAGCAATATGATGTATAGTATGTCTTTAACAATATGATGTATAGTATGTCTTTAGCAATATGATGTATAGTATATCTTTAGCAATATGATGTATAGTATATCTTTAACAATATGATGTATAGTATATCTTTAGCAATATGATGTATAGTATATCTTTAACAATATGATGTATAGTATATCTTTAACAATATGATGTATAGTATATCTTTAGCAATATGATGTGTAGTATATCTTTAGCAATATGATGTATAGTATATCTTTAGCAATATGATGTGTAGTATATCTTTAGCAATATGATGTATAGTATATCTTTAACAATATGATGTATAGTATGTCTTTAGCAATATGATGTGTAGTATATCTTTAGCAATATGATGTATAGTATATCTTTAACAATATGATGTATAGTATGACTTTAGCAATATGATGTGTAGTATACCTTTAGCAATATGATGTATAGTATATCTTTAGCAATATGATGTGTAGTATATCTTTAACAATATGATGTATAGTATGTCTTTAGCAATATGATGTGTAGTATGTCTTTAACAATATGATGTATAGTATGTCTTTAGCAATATGATGTGTAGTATATCTTTAGCAATATGATGTATAGTATATCTTTAACAATATGATGTATAGTATATCTTTAGCAATATGATGTATAGTATATCTTTAACAATATGATGTATAGTATGACTTTAGCAATATGATGTGTAGTATATCTTTAACAATATGATGTATAGTATGACTTTAGCAATATGATGTGTAGTATATCTTTAGCAATATGATGTATAGTATATCTTTAGCAATATGATGTATAGTATATCTTTAGCAATATGATGTATAGTATATCTTTAGCAATATGATGTATAGTATATCTTTAGCAATATGATGTATAGTATGACTTTAGCAATATGATGTGTAGTATATCTTTAACAATATGATGTATAGTATGTCTTTAGCAATATGATGTGTAGTATGTCTTTAACAATATGATGTATAGTATGTCTTTAGCAATATGATGTGTAGTATATCTTTAGTAATATGATGTATAGTATATCTTTAACAATATGATGTATAGTATATCTTTAGCAATATGATGTATAGTATATCTTTAACAATATGATGTATAGTATGTCTTTAACAATATGATGTATAGTATATCTTTAGCAATATGATGTGTAGTATATCTTTAACAATATGATGTGTAGTATATCTTTAGCAATATGATGTATAGTATATCTTTAACAATATGATGTGTAGTATATCTTTAGCAATATGATGTATAGTATGTCTTTAACAATATGATGTATAGTATATCTTTAGCAATATGATGTATAGTATATCTTTAACAATATGATGTATAGTATATCTTTAACAATATGATGTGTAGTATATCTTTAGCAATATGATGTGTAGTATATCTTTAGCAATATGATGTATAGTATATCTTTAGCAATATGATGTATAGTATATCTTTAGCAATATGATGTATAGTATATCTTTAACAATATGATGTATAGTATGTCTTTAACAATATGATGTATAGTATATCTTTAGCAATATGATGTGTAGTATATCTTTAACAATATGATGTGTAGTATATCTTTAGCAATATGATGTATAGTATATCTTTAACAATATGATGTGTAGTATATCTTTAACAATATGATGTGTAGTATATCTTTAGCAATATGATGTGTAGTATATCTTTAGCAATATGATGTATAGTATATCTTTAACAATATGATGTATAGTATGTCTTTAGCAATATGATGTGTAGTATATCTTTAACAATATGATGTGTAGTATATCTTTAGCAATATGATGTGTAGTATATCTTTAGCAATATGATGTATAGTATATCTTTAACAATATGATGTATAGTATGTCTTTAGCAATATGATGTATAGTATATCTTTAACAATATGATGTATAGTATATCTTTAACAATATGATGTATAGTATGTCTTTAGCAATATGATGTGTAGTATATCTTTAGCAATATGATGTATAGTATATCTTTAACAATATGATGTATAGTATGTCTTTAGCAATATGATGTGTAGTATATCTTTAGCAATATGATGTATAGTATATCTTTAACAATATGATGTATAGTATATCTTTAGCAATATGATGTATAGTATATCTTTAGCAATATGATGTATAGTATATCTTTAACAATATGATGTATAGTATATCTTTAACAATATGATGTATAGTATGTCTTTAGCAATATGATGTGTAGTATATCTTTAGCAATATGATGTGTAGTATGTCTTTAACAATATGATGTATAGTATATCTTTAGCAATATGATGTGTAGTATATCTTTAGCAATATGATGTGTAGTATGTCTTTAGCAATATGATGTGTAGTATATCTTTAGCAATATGATGTATAGTATATCTTTAACAATATGATGTATAGTATATCTTTAGCAATATGATGTATAGTATATCTTTAACAATATGATGTATAGTATATCTTTAGCAATATGATGTATAGTATATCTTTAACAATATGATGTGTAGTATATCTTTAGCAATATGATGTATAGTATGTCTTTAACAATATGATGTATAGTATATCTTTAGCAATATGATGTATAGTATATCTTTAACAATATGATGTATAGTATATCTTTAACAATATGATGTGTAGTATATCTTTAGCAATATGATGTGTAGTATATCTTTAGCAATATGATGTATAGTATATCTTTAGCAATATGATGTATAGTATATCTTTAACAATATGATGTATAGTATATCTTTAACAATATGATGTATAGTATGTCTTTAGCAATATGATGTGTAGTATATCTTTAGCAATATGATGTATAGTATATCTTTAACAATATGATGTATAGTATATCTTTAACAATATGATGTATAGTATGTCTTTAGCAATATGATGTATAGTATATCTTTAACAATATGATGTGTAGTATATCTTTAGCAATATGATGTATAGTATGTCTTTAACAATATGATGTATAGTATATCTTTAGCAATATGATGTATAGTATATCTTTAACAATATGATGTATAGTATATCTTTAACAATATGATGTGTAGTATATCTTTAGCAATATGATGTGTAGTATATCTTTAGCAATATGATGTATAGTATATCTTTAGCAATATGATGTATAGTATATCTTTAACAATATGATGTATAGTATATCTTTAACAATATGATGTATAGTATGTCTTTAGCAATATGATGTGTAGTATATCTTTAGCAATATGATGTATAGTATATCTTTAACAATATGATGTATAGTATATCTTTAACAATATGATGTATAGTATGTCTTTAGCAATATGATGTATAGTATATCTTTAACAATATGATGTATAGTATATCTTTATCAATATGATGTGTAGTATATCTTTAGCAATATGATGTGTAGTATATCTTTAGCAATATGATGTATAGTATATCTTTAACAATATGATGTATAGTATGTCTTTAGCAATATGATGTGTAGTATATCTTTAGCAATATGATGTATAGTATATCTTTAACAATATGATGTATAGTATATCTTTAGCAATATGATGTGTAGTATATCTTTAGCAATATGATGTATAGTATGTCTTTAGCAATATGATGTATAGTATATCTTTAGCAATATGATGTGTAGTATATCTTTAACAATATGATGTGTAGTATATCTTTAGCAATATGATGTGTAGTATATCTTTAACAATATGATGTATAGTATATCTTTAGCAATATGATGTGTAGTATATCTTTAGCAATATGATGTGTAGTATATCTTTAACAATATGATGTATAGTATATCTTTAACAATATGATGTGTAGTATATCTTTAGTGATACGATGTGTAGTATATCTTTAGCAATATGATGTGTAGTATATCTTTAGCAATATGATGTATAGTATATCTTTAGCAATATGATGTGTAGTATATCTTTAGCAATATGATGTGTAGTATATCTTTAGCAATATGATGTATAGTATGTCTTTAGCAATATGATGTATAGTATATCTTTAGCAATATGATGTGTAGTATGTCTTTAGCAATATGATGTGTAGTATGTCTTTAACAATATGATGTGTAGTATATCTTTAGCAATATGATGTATAGTATATCTTTAGCAATATGATGTATAGTATATCTTTAGCAATATGATGTGTAGTATATCTTTAGCAAGATGATGTGTAGTATGTCTTTAGCAATATGATGTATAGTATGTCTTTAGCAATATGATGTATAGTATGTCTTTAGCAATATGATGTGTAGTATATCTTTAGCAATATGATGTGTAGTATATCTTTAGCAAGATGATGTGTAGTATGTCTTTAGCAATATGATGTGTAGTATGTCTTTAACAATATGATGTATAGTATATCTTTAGCAATATGATGTATAGTATATCTTTAGCAATATGATGTGTAGTATATCTTTAGCAAGATGATGTGTAGTATGTCTTTAGCAATATGATGTATAGTATGTCTTTAGCAATATGATGTATAGTATGTCTTTAGCAATATGATGTGTAGTATATCTTTAACAATATGATGTATAGTATATCTTTAGCAATATGATGTATAGTATGTCTTTAGCAATATGATGTATAGTATATCTTTAGCAATATGATGTATAGTATATCTTTAGCAATATGATGTATAGTATGTCTTTAGCAATATGATGTGTAGTATATCTTTAACAATATGATGTGTAGTATATCTTTAGCAATATGATGTATAGTATATCTTTAGCAATATGATGTGTAGTATATCTTTAGCAATATGATGTATAGTATATCTTTAGCAATATGATGTGTAGTATATCTTTAGCAATATGATGTATAGTATATCTTTAGCAATATGATGTATAGTATGTCTTTAGCAATATGATGTATAGTATATCTTTAGCAATATGATGTGTAGTATGTCTTTAGCAATATGATGTATAGTATATCTTTAGCAATATGATGTGTAGTATATCTTTAGAAATATGATGTATAGTATATCTTTAGCAATATGATGTGTAGTATATCTTTAGCAATATGATGTATAGTATATCTTTAGCAATATGATGTGTAGTATATCTTTAGCAATATGATGTGTAGTATATCTTTAACAATATGATGTGTAGTATATCTTTAGCAATATGATGTATAGTATATCTTTAACAATATGATGTGTAGTATGTCTTTAGCAATATGATGTGTAGTATGTCTTTAGCGATATGATGTATAGTATATCTTTAACAATATGATGTATAGTATGTCTTTAGCAATATGATGTGTAGTATATCTTTAGCAATATGATGTGTAGTATATCTTTAGCAATATGATGTATAGTATATCTTTAGCAATATGATGTGTAGTATATCTTTAGCAATATGATGTGTAGTATATCTTTAGCAATATGATGTATAGTATGTCTTTAGCAATATGATGTATAGTATATCTTTAGCAATATGATGTGTAGTATGTCTTTAGCAATATGATGTGTAGTATGTCTTTAACAATATGATGTGTAGTATATCTTTAGCAATATGATGTATAGTATATCTTTAGCAATATGATGTATAGTATATCTTTAGCAATATGATGTGTAGTATATCTTTAGCAATATGATGTGTAGTATATCTTTAGCAATATGATGTGTAGTATATCTTTAGCAATATGATGTATAGTATATCTTTAGCAATATGATGTGTAGTATATCTTTAGCAATATGATGTGTAGTATATCTTTAGCAATATGATGTATAGTATGTCTTTAGCAATATGATGTATAGTATATCTTTAGCAATATGATGTGTAGTATATCTTTAGCAATATGATGTGTAGTATATCTTTAGCAATATGATGTATAGTATGTCTTTAGCAATATGATGTATAGTATATCTTTAGCAATATGATGTGTAGTATGTCTTTAGCAATATGATGTGTAGTATGTCTTTAACAATATGATGTGTAGTATATCTTTAGCAATATGATGTATAGTATATCTTTAGCAATATGATGTATAGTATATCTTTAGCAATATGATGTGTAGTATATCTTTAGCAAGATGATGTGTAGTATGTCTTTAGCAATATGATGTATAGTATGTCTTTAGCAATATGATGTATAGTATGTCTTTAGCAATATGATGTGTAGTATATCTTTAGCAATATGATGTATAGTATATCTTTAGCAATATGATGTGTAGTATATCTTTAGCAAGATGATGTGTAGTATATCTTTAGCAATATGATGTATAGTATGTCTTTAGCAATATGATGTATAGTATGTCTTTAGCAATATGATGTGTAGTATATCTTTAACAATATGATGTGTAGTATATCTTTAGCAATATGATGTATAGTATATCTTTAGCAATATGATGTGTAGTATATCTTTAGCAATATGATGTATAGTATATATTTAGCAATATGATGTGTAGTATATCTTTAGCAATATGATGTATAGTATATCTTTAGCAATATGATGTATAGTATGTCTTTAGCAATATGATGTATAGTATATCTTTAGCAATATGATGTGTAGTATGTCTTTAGCAATATGATGTATAGTATATCTTTAGCAATATGATGTGTAGTATATCTTTAGAAATATGATGTATAGTATATCTTTAGCAATATGATGTGTAGTATATCTTTAGCAATATGATGTATAGTATATCTTTAGCAATATGATGTGTAGTATATCTTTAGCAATATGATGTGTAGTATATCTTTAACAATATGATGTGTAGTATATCTTTAGCAAAATGATGTGTAGTATATCTTTAGCAATATGATGTATAGTATATCTTTAGCAATATGATGTGTAGTATATCTTTAGCAATATGATGTGTAGTATATCTTTAGCAATATGATGTATAGTATATCTTTAGCAATATGATGTGTAGTATATCTTTAGCAATATGATGTGTAGTATATCTTTAACAATATGATGTGTAGTATATCTTTAGCAATATGATGTATAGTATATCTTTAACAATATGATGTGTAGTATGTCTTTAGCAATATGATGTGTAGTATATCTTTAGCAATATGATGTATAGTATATCTTTAGCAATATGATGTGTAGTATATCTTTAGCAATATGATGTGTAGTATATCTTTAACAATATGATGTGTAGTATATCTTTAGCAATATGATGTATAGTATATCTTTAACAATATGATGTGTAGTATGTCTTTAGCAATATGATGTGTAGTATATCTTTAGCAATATGATGTATAGTATGTCTTTAACAATATGATGTGTAGTATATCTTTAGCAATATGATGTGTAGTATATCTTTAGCAATATGATGTATAGTATATCTTTAGCAATATGATGTGTAGTATATCTTTAGCAATATGATGTGTAGTATATCTTTAACAATATGATGTGTAGTATATCTTTAGCAATATGATGTATAGTATATCTTTAACAATATGATGTGTAGTATGTCTTTAGCAATATGATGTATAGTATGTCTTTAGCAATATGATGTGTAGTATATCTTTAACAATATGATGTGTAGTATGTCTTTAGCAATATGATGTGTAGTATATCTTTAGCAATATGATGTGTAGTATATCTTTAGCAATATGATGTAGAGTATATCTTTAACAATATGATGTGTAGTATGTCTTTAGCAATATGATGTATAGTATGTCTTTAGCAATATGATGTGTAGTATATCTTTAACAATATGATGTATAGTATATCTTTAACAATATGATGTGTAGTATATCTTTAGCAATATGATGTGTAGTATATCTTTAGCAATATGATGTGTAGTATGTCTTTAGCAATATGATGTGTAGTATATCTTTAGCAATATGAGGTATAGTATGTCTTTAGCAATATGATGTATAGTATGTCTTTAACAATATGATGTGTAGTATATCTTTAGCAATATGATGTGTAGTATGTCTTTAGCAATATGATGTATAGTATGTCTTTAGCAATATGATGTATAGTATATCTTTAGCAATATGATGTGTAGTATATCTTTAGCAATATGATGTATAGTATATCTTTAGCAAGATGATGTGTAGTATGTCTTTAGCAATATGATGTGTAGTATGTCTTTAACAATATGATGTATAGTATATCTTTAGCAATATGATGTATAGTATATCTTTAGCAATATGATGTGTAGTATATCTTTAGCAAGATGATGTGTAGTATGTCTTTAGCAATATGATGTATAGTATGTCTTTAGCAATATGATGTATAGTATGTCTTTAGCAATATGATGTGTAGTATATCTTTAACAATATGATGTATAGTATATCTTTAGCAATATGATGTATAGTATGTCTTTAGCAATATGATGTATAGTATATCTTTAGCAATATGATGTATAGTATATCTTTAGCAATATGATGTATAGTATGTCTTTAGCAAAATGATGTGTAGTATATCTTTAACAATATGATGTGTAGTATATCTTTAGCAATATGATGTATAGTATATCTTTAGCAATATGATGTGTAGTATATCTTTAGCAATATGATGTATAGTATATCTTTAGCAATATGATGTGTAGTATATCTTTAGCAATATGATGTATAGTATATCTTTAGCAATATGATGTATAGTATGTCTTTAGCAATATGATGTATAGTATATCTTTAGCAATATGATGTGTAGTATGTCTTTAGCAATATGATGTATAGTATATCTTTAGCAATATGATGTGTAGTATATCTTTAGAAATATGATGTATAGTATATCTTTAGCAATATGATGTGTAGTATATCTTTAGCAATATGATGTATAGTATATCTTTAGCAATATGATGTGTAGTATATCTTTAGCAATATGATGTGTAGTATATCTTTAACAATATGATGTGTAGTATATCTTTAGCAATATGATGTATAGTATATCTTTAACAATATGATGTGTAGTATGTCTTTAGCAATATGATGTGTAGTATGTCTTTAGCGATATGATGTATAGTATATCTTTAACAATATGATGTATAGTATGTCTTTAGCAATATGATGTGTAGTATATCTTTAGCAATATGATGTGTAGTATATCTTTAGCAATATGATGTATAGTATATCTTTAGCAATATGATGTGTAGTATATCTTTAGCAATATGATGTGTAGTATATCTTTAGCAATATGATGTATAGTATGTCTTTAGCAATATGATGTATAGTATAACTTTAGCAATATGATGTGTAGTATGTCTTTAGCAATATGATGTGTAGTATGTCTTTAACAATATGATGTGTAGTATATCTTTAGCAATATGATGTATAGTATATCTTTAGCAATATGATGTATAGTATATCTTTAGCAATATGATGTGTAGTATATCTTTAGCAATATGATGTGTAGTATATCTTTAGCAATATGATGTGTAGTATATCTTTAGCAATATGATGTATAGTATATCTTTAGCAATATGATGTGTAGTATATCTTTAGCAATATGATGTGTAGTATATCTTTAGCAATATGATGTATAGTATGTCTTTAGCAATATGATGTATAGTATATCTTTAGCAATATGATGTGTAGTATATCTTTAGCAATATGATGTGTAGTATATCTTTAGCAATATGATGTATAGTATGTCTTTAGCAATATGATGTATAGTATATCTTTAGCAATATGATGTGTAGTATGTCTTTAGCAATATGATGTGTAGTATGTCTTTAACAATATGATGTGTAGTATATCTTTAGCAATATGATGTATAGTATATCTTTAGCAATATGATGTATAGTATATCTTTAGCAATATGATGTGTAGTATATCTTTAGCAAGATGATGTGTAGTATGTCTTCAGCAATATGATGTATAGTATGTCTTTAGCAATATGATGTATAGTATGTCTTTAGCAATATGATGTGTAGTATATCTTTAGCAATATGATGTATAGTATATCTTTAGCAATATGATGTGTAGTATATCTTTAGCAAGATGATGTGTAGTATATCTTTAGCAATATGATGTATAGTATGTCTTTAGCAATATGATGTATAGTATGTCTTTAGCAATATGATGTGTAGTAAATCTTTAACAATATGATGTGTAGTATATCTTTAGCAATATGATGTATAGTATATCTTTAGCAATATGATGTGTAGTATATCTTTAGCAATATGATGTATAGTATATCTTTAGCAATATGATGTGTAGTATATCTTTAGCAATATGATGTATAGTATATCTTTAGCAATATGATGTATAGTATGTCTTTAGCAATATGATGTATAGTATATCTTTAGCAATATGATGTGTAGTATGTCTTTAGCAATATGATGTATAGTATATCTTTAGCAATATGATGTGTAGTATATCTTTAGAAATATGATGTATAGTATATCTTTAGCAATATGATGTGTAGTATATCTTTAGCAATATGATGTATAGTATATCTTTAGCAATATGATGTGTAGTATATCTTTAGCAATATGATGTGTAGTATATCTTTAACAATATGATGTGTAGTATATCTTTAGCAATATGATGTGTAGTATATCTTTAGCAATATGATGTATAGTATATCTTTAGCAATATGATGTGTAGTATATCTTTAGCAATATGATGTGTAGTATATCTTTAGCAATATGATGTATAGTATATCTTTAGCAATATGATGTGTAGTATATCTTTAGCAATATGATGTGTAGTATATCTTTAACAATATGATGTGTAGTATATCTTTAGCAATATGATGTATAGTATATCTTTAACAATATGATGTGTAGTATGTCTTTAGCAATATGATGTGTAGTATATCTTTAGCAATATGATGTATAGTATATCTTTAGCAATATGATGTGTAGTATATCTTTAGCAATATGATGTGTAGTATATCTTTAACAATATGATGTGTAGTATATCTTTAGCAATATGATGTATAGTATATCTTTAACAATATGATGTGTAGTATGTCTTTAGCAATATGATGTGTAGTATATCTTTAGCAATATGATGTATAGTATGTCTTTAACAATATGATGTGTAGTATATCTTTAGCAATATGATGTGTAGTATATCTTTAGCAATATGATGTATAGTATATCTTTAGCAATATGATGTGTAGTATATCTTTAGCAATATGATGTGTAGTATATCTTTAACAATATGATGTGTAGTATATCTTTAGCAATATGATGTATAGTATATCTTTAACAATATGATGTGTAGTATGTCTTTAGCAATATGATGTATAGTATGTCTTTAGCAATATGATGTGTAGTATATCTTTAACAATATGATGTGTAGTATGTCTTTAGCAATATGATGTGTAGTATATCTTTAGCAATATGATGTGTAGTATATCTTTAGCAATATGATGTAGAGTATATCTTTAACAATATGATGTGTAGTATGTCTTTAGCAATATGATGTATAGTATGTCTTTAGCAATATGATGTGTAGTATATCTTTAACAATATGATGTATAGTATATCTTTAACAATATGATGTGTAGTATATCTTTAGCAATATGATGTGTAGTATATCTTTAGCAATATGATGTGTAGTATGTCTTTAGCAATATGATGTGTAGTATATCTTTAGCAATATGATGTATAGTATGTCTTTAGCAATATGATGTATAGTATGTCTTTAACAATATGATGTGTAGTATATCTTTAGCAATATGATGTGTAGTATGTCTTTAGCAATATGATGTATAGTATGTCTTTAGCAATATGATGTATAGTATATCTTTAGCAATATGATGTGTAGTATATCTTTAGCAATATGATGTATAGTATATCTTTAACAATATGATGTGTAGTATATCTTTAGCAATATGATGTGTAGTATGTCTTTAGCAATATGATGTGTAGTATATCTTTAACAATATGATGTGTAGTATATCTTTAACAATATGATGTGTAGTATGTCTTTAGCAATATGATGTATAGTATGTCTTTAACAATATGATGTATAGTATATCTTTAACAATATGATGTATAGTATATCTTTAGCAATATGATGTATAGTATGTCTTTAACAATATGATGTGTAGTATATCTTTAGCAATATGATGTGTAGTATGTCTTTAGCAATATGATGTATAGTATGTCTTTAGCAATATGATGTATAGTATATCTTTAGCAATATGATGTGTAGTATATCTTTAGCAATATGATGTATAGTATATCTTTAACAATATGATGTGTAGTATATCTTTAGCAATATGATGTATAGTATATCTTTAACAATATGATGTATAGTATATCTTTAACAATATGATGTGTAGTATATCTTTAGCAATATGATGTATAGTATATCATTAGCAATATGATGTGTAGTATGTCTTTAGCAATATGATGTATAGTATGTCTTTAGCAATATGATGTGTAGTATATCTTTAACAATATGATGTGTAGTATGTCTTTAGCAATATGATGTATAGTATATCTTTAGCAATATGATGTATAGTATGTCTTTAACAATATGATGTGTAGTATATCTTTAGCAATATGATGTGTAGTATATCTTTAGCAATATGATGTATAGTATATCTTTAGCAATATGATGTGTAGTATATCTTTAGCAATATGATGTATAGTATGTCTTTAGCAATATGATGTATAGTATGTCTTTAACAATATGATGTATAGTATGTCTTTAGCAATATGATGTGTAGTATGTCTTTAGCAATATGATGTATAGTATATCTTTAGCAATATGATGTGTAGTATATCTTTAGCAATATGATGTGTAGTATATCTTTAACAATATGATGTGTAGTATATCTTTAGCAATATGATGTGTAGTATATCTTTAACAATATGATGTGTAGTATATCTTTAGCAATATGATGTGTAGTATATCTTTAGCAATATGATGTGTAGTATATCTTTAGCAATATGATGTATAGTATATCTTTAGCAATATGATGTGTAGTATGTCTTTAACAATATGATGTGTAGTATATCTTTAGCAATATGATGTATAGTATATCTTTAGCAATATGATGTGTAGTATATCTTTAACAATATGATGTGTAGTATGTCTTTAGCAATATGATGTGTAGTATATCTTTAACAATATGATGTGTAGTATATCTTTAGCAATATGATGTATAGTATGTCTTTAGCAATATGATGTATAGTATGTCTTTAACAATATGATGTATAGTATGTCTTTAGGAATATGATGTATAGTATATCTTTAGCAATATGATGTATAGTATATCTTTAGCAATATGATGTGTAGTATGTCTTTAGCAATATGATGTATAGTATATCTTTAGCAATATGATGTGTAGTATGTCTTTAGCAATATGATGTATAGTATATCTTTAGCAATATGATGTGTAGTATATCTTTAGCAATATGATGTGTAGTATATTTTTAACAATATGATGTGTAGTATATCTTTAGCAATATGATGTGTAGTATATCTTTAACAATATGATGTATAGTATGTCTTTAGCAATATGATGTGTAGTATATCTTTAGCAATATGATGTATAGTATATCTTTAGCAATATGATGTGTAGTATATCTTTAGCAATATGATGTGTAGTATATCTTTAACAATATGATGTATAGTATATCTTTAGCAATATGATGTGTAGTATATCTTTAGCAATATGATGTGTAGTATATCTTTAGCAATATGATGTGTAGTATATCTTTAGCAATATGATGTATAGTATATCTTTAACAATATGATGTGTAGTATATCTTTAGCAATATGATGTGTAGTATGTCTTTAGCAATATGATGTATAGTATGTCTTTAGCAATATGATGTATAGTATGTCTTTAGCAATATGATGTATAGTATGTCTTTAGCAATATGATGTGTAGTATATCTTTAGCAATATGATGTATAGTATATCTTTAGCAATATGATGTGTAGTATATCTTTAGCAATATGATGTATAGTATGTCTTTAGCAATATGATGTGTAGTATTTCTTTAGCAATATGATGTGTAGTATATCTTTAGCAATATGATGTATAGTATATCTTTAACAATATGATGTATAGTATATCTTTAGCAATATGATGTGTAGTATGTCTTTAGCAATATGATGTATAGTATATCTTTAACAATATGATGTGTAGTATATCTTTAGCAATATGATGTGTAGTATATCTTTAACAATATGATGTGTAGTATATCTTTAGCAATATGATGTATAGTATATCTTTAACAATATGATGTGTAGTATGTCTTTAGCAATATGATGTGTAGTATGTCTTTAGCAATATGATGTGTAGTATATCTTTAGCAATATGATGTATAGTATATCTTTAGCAATATGATGTGTAGTATATCTTTAGCAATATGATGTGTAGTATATCTTTAACAATATGATGTATAGTATATCTTTAGCAATATGATGTGTAGTATGTCTTTAGCAATATGATGTATAGTATATCTTTAGCAATATGATGTGTAGTATATCTTTAACAATATGATGTATAGTATATCTTTAGCAATATGATGTGTAGTATGTCGTTAGCAATATGATGTGTAGTATATCTTTAGCAATATGATGTGTAGTATATCTTTAGCAATATGATGTGTAGTATATCTTTAGCAATATGATGTGTAGTATATCTTTAACAATATGATGTGTAGTATGTCTTTAGCAATATGATGTGTAGTATGTCTTTAGCAATATGATGTATAGTATATCTTTAACAATATGATGTATAGTATATCTTTAGCAATATGATGTGTAGTATATCTTTAGCAATATGATGTATAGTATATCTTTAACAATATGATGTATAGTATATCTTTAGCAATATGATGTGTAGTATATCTTTAGCAATATGATGTGTAGTATATCTTTAGCAATATGATGTGTAGTATGTCTTTAGCAATATGATGTGTAGTATATCTTTAGCAATATGATGTATAGTATATCTTTAACAATATGATGTGTAGTATGTCTTTAGCAATATGATGTGTAGTATGTCTTTAGCAATATGATGTATAGTATATCTTTAACAATATGATGTATAGTATATCTTTAGCAATATGATGTGTAGTATATCTTTAGCAATATGATGTATAGTATATCTTTAACAATATGATGTATAGTATATCTTTAGCAATATGATGTGTAGTATATCTTTAGCAATATGATGTGTAGTATATCTTTAGCAATATGATGTGTAGTATGTCTTTAGCAATATGATGTGTAGTATATCTTTAGCAATATGATGTATAGTATATCTTTAACAATATGATGTATAGTATATCTTTAGCAATATGATGTGTAGTATATCTTTAGCAATATGATGTATAGTATGTCTTTAACAATATGATGTGTAGTATATCTTTAGCAATATGATGTGTAGTATATCTTTAACAATATGATGTGTAGTATATCTTTAGCAATATGATGTATAGTATGTCTTTAACAATATGATGTGTAGTATATCTTTAGCAATATGATGTGTAGTATATCTTTAGCAATATGATGTATAGTATGTCTTTAACAATATGATGTGTAGTATATCTTTAGCAATATGATGTGTAGTATATCTTTAACAATATGATGTGTAGTATATCTTTAGCAATATGATGTGTAGTATGACTTTAGCAATATGATGTGTAGTATATCTTTAACAATATGATGTATAGTATATCTTTAGCAATATGATGTGTAGTATATCTTTAGCAATATGATGTATAGTATATCTTTAACAATATGATGTATAGTATATCTTTAACAATATGATGTGTAGTATGACTTTAGCAATATGATGTGTAGTATATCTTTAACAATATGATGTATAGTATATCTTTAGCAATATGATGTGTAGTATATCTTTAGCAATATGATGTATAGTATATCTTTAACAATATGATGTATAGTATATCTTTAGCAATATGATGTGTAGTATATCTTTAGCAATATGATGTATAGTATGTCTTTAACAATATGATGTGTAGTATATCTTTAGCAATATGATGTATAGTATATCTTTAGCAATATGATGTGTAGTATATCTTTAACAATATGATGTGTAGTATATCTTTAGCAATATGATGTATAGTATATCTTTAACAATATGATGTGTAGTATGACTTTAGCAATATGATGTGTAGTATATCTTTAGCAATATGATGTGTAGTATGTCTTTAGCAATAGGATGTATAGTATGTCTTTAACAATATGATGTATAGTATATCTTTAACAATATGATGTATAGTATATCTTTAACAATATGATGTATAGTATATCTTTAGCAATATGATGTGTAGTATGTCTTTAGCAATATGATGTATAGTATATCTTTAACAATATGATGTATAGTATATCTTTAACAATATGATGTATAGTATATCTTTAACAATATGATGTATAGTATGTCTTTAGCAATATGATGTGTAGTATATCTTTAGCAATATGATGTATAGTATGACTTTAGCAATATGATGTGTAGTATATCTTTAACAATATGATGTGTAGTATGTCTTTAGCAATATGATGTGTAGTATATCTTTAGCAATATGATGTATAGTATATCTTTAACAATATGATGTGTAGTATGACTTTAGCAATATGATGTGTAGTATATCTTTAACAATATGATGTGTAGTATATCTTTAACAATATGATGTATAGTATATCTTTAGCAATATGATGTGTAGTATGTCTTTAGCAATATGATGTATAGTATATCTTTAACAATATGATGTGTAGTATGTCTTTAGCAATATGATGTGTAGTATATCTTTAACAATATGATGTGTAGTATGTCTTTAGCAATATGATGTGTAGTATGTCTTTAGCAATATGATGTGTAGTATATCTTTAGCAATATGATGTATAGTATATCTTTAACAATATGATGTATAGTATATCTTTAACAATATGATGTGTAGTATGTCTGTAGCAATATGATGTGTAGTATGTCTTTAGCAATATGATGTGTAGTATATCTTTAGCAATATGATGTATAGTATATCTTTAACAATATGATGTATAGTATATCTTTAACAATATGATGTGTAGTATATCTTTAGCAATATGATGTATAGTATATCTTTAACAATATGATGTATAGTATATCTTTAACAATATGATGTATAGTATATCTTTAACAATATGATGTGTAGTATGACTTTAGCAATATGATGTGTAGTATATCTTTAGCAATATGATGTGTAGTATATCTTTAACAATATGATGTATAGTATATCTTTAGCAATATGATGTGTAGTATGTCTTTAGCAATATGATGTGTAGTATATCTTTAACAATATGATGTGTAGTATGTCTTTAGCAATATGATGTGTAGTATGTCTTTAGCAATATGATGTGTAGTATATCTTTAGCAATATGATGTATAGTATATCTTTAACAATATGATGTATAGTATATCTTTAACAATATGATGTATAGTATGTCTTTAGCAATATGATGTGTAGTATATCTTTAGCAATATGATGTATAGTATGACTTTAGCAATATGATGTGTAGTATATCTTTAACAATATGATGTGTAGTATGTCTTTAGCAATATGATGTATAGTATGTCTTTAGCAATATGATGTGTAGTATATCTTTAGCAATATGATGTATAGTATGACTTTAGCAATATGATGTGTAGTATATCTTTAACAATATGATGTGTAGTATATCTTTAGCAATATGATGTATAGTATATCTTTAGCAATATGATGTATAGTATATCTTTAACAATATGATGTATAGTATGTCTTTAGCAATATGATGTGTAGTATATCTTTAGCAATATGATGTATAGTATATCTTTAGCAATATGATGTGTAGTATATCTTTAGCAATATGATGTATAGTATGTTTTTAGCAATATGATGTATAGTATATCTTTAGCAATATGATGTGTAGTATGTCTTTAGCAATATGATGTGTAGTATGTCTTTAACAATATGATGTGTAGTATATCTTTAGCAATATGATGTATAGTATATCTTTAGCAATATGATGTATAGTATATCTTTAGCAATATGATGTGTAGTATATCTTTAGCAAGATGATGTGTAGTATGTCTTTAGCAATATGATGTATAGTATGTCTTTAGCAATATGATGTATAGTATGTCTTTAGCAATATGATGTGTAGTATATCTTTAGCAATATGATGTATAGTATATCTTTAGCAATATGATGTGTAGTATATCTTTAGCAAGATGATGTGTAGTATATCTTTAGCAATATGATGTATAGTATGTCTTTAGCAATATGATGTATAGTATGTCTTTAGCAATATGATGTGTAGTATATCTTTAACAATATGATGTGTAGTATGTCTTTAGCAATATGATGTGTAGTATATCTTTAGCAATATGATGTATAGTATATCTTTAGCAATATGATGTGTAGTATATCTTTAGCAATATGATGTGTAGTATATCTTTAACAATATGATGTGTAGTATATCTTTAGCAATATGATGTGTAGTATATCTTTAGCAATATGATGTATAGTATATCTTTAGCAATATGATGTGTAGTATATCTTTAGCAATATGATGTGTAGTATATCTTTAACAATATGATGTGTAGTATATCTTTAGCAATATGATGTATAGTATATCTTTAACAATATGATGTATAGTATATCTTTAGCAATATGATGTGTAGTATATCTTTAGCAATATGATGTATAGTATGTCTTTAACAATATGATGTATAGTATATCTTTAGCAATATGATGTATAGTATATCTTTAGCAATATGATGTATAGTATATCTTTAGCAATATGATGTGTAGTATATCTTTAACAATATGATGTGTAGTATATCTTTAGCAATATGATGTATAGTATATCTTTAACAATATGATGTGTAGTATGACTTTAGCAATATGATGTGTAGTATATCTTTAGCAATATGATGTGTAGTATGTCTTTAGCAATAGGATGTATAGTATGTCTTTAACAATATGATGTATAGTATATCTTTAACAATATGATGTATAGTATATCTTTAACAATATGATGTACAGTATATCTTTAGCAATATGATGTGTAGTATGTCTTTAGCAATATGATGTATAGTATATCTTTAACAATATGATGTATAGTATATCTTTAACAATATGATGTATAGTATGTCTTTAGCAATATGATGTGTAGTATATCTTTAGCAATATGATGTATAGTATGACTTTAGCAATATGATGTGTAGTATATCTTTAACAATATGATGTGTAGTATGTCTTTAGCAATATGATGTGTAGTATATCTTTAGCAATATGATGTATAGTATATCTTTAACAATATGATGTGTAGTATGACTTTAGCAATATGATGTGTAGTATATCTTTAACAATATGATGTGTAGTATATCTTTAACAATATGATGTATAGTATATCTTTAGCAATATGATGTGTAGTATGTCTTTAGCAATATGATGTATAGTATATCTTTAACAATATGATGTGTAGTATGTCTTTAGCAATATGATGTGTAGTATATCTTTAACAATATGATGTGTAGTATGTCTTTAGCAATATGATGTGTAGTATGTCTTTAGCAATATGATGTGTAGTATATCTTTAGCAATATGATGTATAGTATATCTTTAACAATATGATGTATAGTATATCTTTAACAATATGATGTATAGTATATCTTTAACAATATGATGTATAGTATATCTTTAGCAATATGATGTGTAGTATGTCTTTAGCAATATGATGTATAGTATATCTTTAGCAATATGATGTGTAGTATATCTTTAGCAATATGATGTGTAGTATGTCTTTAGCAATATGATGTATAGTATATCTTTAGCAATATGATGTGTAGTATATCTTTAACAATATGATGTATAGTATATCTTTAGCAATATGATGTATAGTATATCTTTAACAATATGATGTGTAGTATGTCTTTAGCAATATGATGTGTAGTATGTCTTTAGCAATATGATGTATAGTATGTCTTTAACAATATGATGTATAGTATGTCTTTAGCAATATGATGTGTAGTATATCTTTAGCAATATGATGTGTAGTATGTCTTTAGCAATATGATGTGTAGTATGTCTTTAGCAATATGATGTGTAGTATATCTTTAACAATATGATGTGTAGTATGTCTTTAACAATATGATGTGTAGTATATCTTTAGCAATATGATGTATAGTATATCTTTAGCAATATGATGTATAGTATATCTTTAGCAATATGATGTATAGTATATCTTTAGCAATATGATGTGTAGTATATCTTTAGCAATATGATGTGTAGTATATCTTTAACAATATGATGTGTAGTATATCTTTAGCAATATGATGTGTAGTATATCTTTAGCAATATGATGTATAGTATGTCTTTAGCAATATGATGTGTAGTATGTCTTTAGCAATATGATGTATAGTATGTCTTTAGCAATATGATGTATAGTATGTCTTTAGCAATATGATGTATAGTATATCTTTAGCAATATGATGTGTAGTATATCTTTAGCAATATGATGTGTAGTATGTCTTTAGCAATATGATGTATAGTATATCTTTAGCAATATGATGTGTAGTATGTCTTTAGCAATATGATGTATAGTATATCTTTAACAATATGATGTGTAGTATGTCTTTAGCAATATGATGTGTAGTATATCTTTAGCAATATGATGTATAGTATATCTTTAGCAATATGATGTGTAGTATATCTTTAGCAATATGATGTGTAGTATGTCTTTAGCAATATGATGTGTAGTATATCTTTAACAATATGATGTGTAGTATATCTTTAGCAATATGATGTATAGTATATCTTTAACAATATGATGTGTAGTATGTCTTTAGCAATATGATGTGTAGTATATCTTTAGCAATATGATGTATAGTATATCTTTAGCAATATGATGTGTAGTATATCTTTAGCAATATGATGTGTAGTATGTCTTTAGCAATATGATGTATAGTATATCTTTAGCAATATTATGTATAGTATGTCTTTAGCAATATGATGTGTAGTATATCTTTAGCAATATGATGTATAGTATATCTTTAACAATATGATGTGTAGTATGTCTTTAGCAATATGATGTGTAGTATATCTTTAGCAATATGATGTATAGTATATCTTTAGCAATATGATGTATAGTATGTCTTTAGCAATATGATGTATAGTATATCTTTAGCAATATGATGTGTAGTATATCTTTAGCAATATGATGTGTAGTATGTCTTTAGCAATATGATGTATAGTATATCTTTAACAATATGATGTGTAGTATGTCTTTAGCAATATGATGTGTAGTATGTCTTTAGCAATATGATGTGTAGTATATCTTTAACAATATGATGTGTAGTATATCTTTAGCAATATGATGTGTAGTATATCTTTAGCAATATGATGTATAGTATGTCTTTAGCAATATGATGTATAGTATGTCTTCACCAATATGATGTATAGTATGTCTTTAGCAATATGATGTGTAGTATATCTTTAACAATATGATGTGTAGTATATCTTTAACAATATGATGTGTAGTATGTCTTTAGCAATATGATGTGTAGTATGTCTTTAGCAATATGATGTGTAGTATATCTTTAGCAATATGATGTATAGTATATCTTTAACAATATGATGTATAGTATATCTTTAACAATATGATGTGTAGTATATCTTTAGCAATATGATGTATAGTATATCTTTAACAATATGATGTATAGTATATCTTTAACAATATGATGTATAGTATATCTTTAACAATATGATGTATAGTATGTCTTTAGCAATATGATGTGTAGTATATCTTTAGCAATATGATGTATAGTATGACTTTAGCAATATGATGTGTAGTATATCTTTAACAATATGATGTGTAGTATGTCTTTAGCAATATGATGTGTAGTATATCTTTAGCAATATGATGTATAGTATATCTTTAACAATATGATGTGTAGTATGACTTTAGCAATATGATGTGTAGTATATCTTTAGCAATATGATGTGTAGTATATCTTTAACAATATGATGTATAGTATATCTTTAGCAATATGATGTGTAGTATGTCTTTAGCAATATGATGTATAGTATATCTTTAGCAATATGATGTGTAGTATATCTTCAACAATATGATGTGTAGTATGTCTTTAGCAATATGATGTGTAGTATGTCTTTAGCAATATGATGTGTAGTATATCTTTAGCAATATGATGTATAGTATATCTTTAACAATATGATGTATAGTATATCTTTAACAATATGATGTATAGTATGTCTTTAGCAATATGATGTGTAGTATATCTTTAGCAATATGATGTATAGTATGACTTTAGCAATATGATGTGTAGTATATCTTTAACAATATGATGTGTAGTATGTCTTTAGCAATATGATGTATAGTATGTCTTTAGCAATATGATGTGTAGTATATCTTTAACAATATGATGTATAGTATGACTTTAGCAATATGATGTGTAGTATATCTTTAACAATATGATGTGTAGTATATCTTTAGCAATATGATGTATAGTATATCTTTAGCAATATGATGTATAGTATATCTTTAACAATATGATGTATAGTATGTCTTTAGCAATATGATGTGTAGTATATCTTTAGCAATATGATGTATAGTATATCTTTAGCAATATGATGTGTAGTATATCTTTAGCAATATGATGTATAGTATGTCTTTAGCAATATGATGTATAGTATATCTTTAGCAATATGATGTGTAGTATGTCTTTAGCAATATGATGTGTAGTATGTCTTTAACAATATGATGTGTAGTATATCTTTAGCAATATGATGTATAGTATATCTTTAGCAATATGATGTATAGTATATCTTTAGCAATATGATGTGTAGTATATCTTTAGCAAGATGATGTGTAGTATGTCTTTAGCAATATGATGTATAGTATGTCTTTAGCAATATGATGTATAGTATGTCTTTAGCAATATGATGTGTAGTATATCTTTAGCAATATGATGTATAGTATATCTTTAGCAATATGATGTGTAGTATATCTTTAGCAAGATGATGTGTAGTATATCTTTAGCAATATGATGTATAGTATGTCTTTAGCAATATGATGTATAGTATGTCTTTAGCAATATGATGTGTAGTATATCTTTAACAATATGATGTGTAGTATGTCTTTAGCAATATGATGTGTAGTATATCTTTAGCAATATGATGTATAGTATATCTTTAGCAATATGATGTGTAGTATATCTTTAGCAATATGATGTGTAGTATATCTTTAACAATATGATGTGTAGTATATCTTTAGCAATATGATGTGTAGTATATCTTTAGCAATATGATGTATAGTATATCTTTAGCAATATGATGTGTAGTATATCTTTAGCAATATGATGTGTAGTATATCTTTAACAATATGATGTGTAGTATATCTTTAGCAATATGATGTATAGTATATCTTTAACAATATGATGTGTAGTATGTCTTTAGCAATATGATGTATAGTATATCTTTAGCAATATGATGTATAGTATATCTTTAGCAATATGATGTATAGTATGACTTTAGCAATATGATGTGTAGTATATCTTTAGCAATATGATGTGTAGTATATCTTTAGCAATATGATGTATAGTATATCTTTAGCAATATGATGTGTAGTATATCTTTAACAATATGTGTAGTATATCTTTAGCAATATGATGTATAGTATATCTTTAGCAATATGATGTGTAGTATATCTTTAACAATATGATGTATAGTATATCTTTAGCAATATGATGTGTAGTATATCTTTAGCAATATGATGTGTAGTATATCTTTAACAATATGATGTGTAGTATATCTTTAGCAATATGATGTATAGTATATCTTTAGCAATATGATGTATAGTATATCTTTAACAATATGATGTGTAGTATATCTTTAGCAATATGATGTATAGTATATCTTTAGCAATATGATGTATAGTATATCTTTAGCAATATGATGTGTAGTATATCTTTAACAATATGATGTGTAGTATATCTTTAGCAATATGATGTATAGTATATCTTTAGCAATATGATGTATAGTATGTCTTTAGCAATATGATGTGTAGTATATCTTTAGCAATATGATGTATAGTATATCTTTAGCAATATGATGTGTAGTATATCTTTAACAATATGATGTGTAGTATATCTTTAGCAATATGATGTATAGTATATCTTTAGCAATATGATGTGTAGTATATCTTTAGCAATATGATGTGTAGTATATCTTTAGCAATATGATGTATAGTATATCTTTAGCAATATGATGTGTAGTATATCTTTAACAATATGATGTGTAGTATATCTTTAGCAATATGATGTATAGTATATCTTTAGCAATATGATGTGTAGTATATCTTTAACAATATGATGTATAGTATGTCTTTAGCAATATGATGTATAGTATGTCTTTAGCAATATGATGTGTAGTATATCTTTAGCAATATGATGTGTAGTATATCTTTAGCAATATGATGTGTAGTATGTCTTTAGCAATATGATGTGTAGTATATCTTTAGCAATATGATGTATAGTATGTCTTTAGCAATATGATGTATAGTATGTCTTTAACAATATGATGTATAGTATGTCTTTAGCAATATGATGTGTAGTATGTCTTTAGCAATATGATGTATAGTATATCTTTAGCAATATGATGTGTAGTATATCTTTAGCAATATGATGTGTAGTATATCTTTAACAATATGATGTGTAGTATATCTTTAGCAATATGATGTGTAGTATATCTTTAACAATATGATGTGTAGTATATCTTTAGCAATATGATGTGTAGTATATCTTTAGCAATATGATGTGTAGTATATCTTTAGCAATATGATGTATAGTATGTCTTTAGCAATATGATGTATAGCATGTCTTTAACAATATGATGTGTAGTATATCTTTAGCAATATGATGTGTAGTATATCTTTAACAATATGATGTGTAGTATATCTTTAGCAATATGATGTATAGTATGTCTTTAACAATATGATGTATAGTATGTCTTTAACAATATGATGTATAGTATATCTTTAACAATATGATGTGTAGTATATCTTTAACAATATGATGTGTAGTATATCTTTGGCAATATGATGTATAGTATGTCTTTAGCAATATGATGTATAGTATATCTTTAACAATATGATGTGTAGTATATCTTTAGCAATATGATGTATAGTATATCTTTAACAATATGATGTGTAGTATGACTTTAGCAATATGATGTGTAGTATATCTTTAGCAATATGATGTGTAGTATATCTTTAACAATATGATGTATAGTATATCTTTAACAATATGATGTATAGTATGTCTTTAGCAATATGATGTATAGTATATCTTTAACAATATGATGTGTAGTATATCTTTAGCAATATGATGTATAGTATATCTTTAACAATATGATGTGTAGTATGACTTTAGCAATATGATGTGTAGTATATCTTTAGCAATATGATGTGTAGTATATCTTTAACAATATGATGTATAGTATATCTTTAACAATATGATGTATAGTATGTCTTTAGCAATATGATGTGTAGTATATCTTTAGCAATATGATGTATAGTATGACTTTAGCAATATGATGTGTAGTATATCTTTAACAATATGATGTGTAGTATGTTTTTAGCAATATGATGTATAGTATGTCTTTAGCAATATGATGTGTAGTATATCTTTAGCAATATGATGTATAGTATGACTTTAGCAATATGATGTGTAGTATATCTTTAACAATATGATGTGTAGTATATCTTTAGCAATATGATGTATAGTATATCTTTAGCAATATGATGTATAGTATATCTTTAACAATATGATGTATAGTATGTCTTTAGCAATATGATGTGTAGTATATCTTTAGCAATATGATGTATAGTATATCTTTAGCAATATGATGTGTAGTATATCTTTAGCAATATGATGTATAGTATGTCTTTAGCAATATGATGTATAGTATATCTTTAGCAATATGATGTGTAGTATGTCTTTAGCAATATGATGTGTAGTATGTCTTTAACAATATGATGTGTAGTATATCTTTAGCAATATGATGTATAGTATATCTTTAGCAATATGATGTATAGTATATCTTTAGCAATATGATGTGTAGTATATCTTTAGCAAGATGATGTGTAGTATGTCTTTAGCAATATGATGTATAGTATGTCTTTAGCAATATGATGTATAGTATGTCTTTAGCAATATGATGTGTAGTATATCTTTAGCAATATGATGTATAGTATATCTTTAGCAATATGATGTGTAGTATATCTTTAGCAAGATGATGTGTAGTATATCTTTAGCAATATGATGTATAGTATGTCTTTAGCAATATGATGTATAGTATGTCTTTAGCAATATGATGTGTAGTATATCTTTAACAATATGATGTGTAGTATGTCTTTAGCAATATGATGTGTAGTATATCTTTAGCAATATGATGTATAGTATATCTTTAGCAATATGATGTGTAGTATATCTTTAGCAATATGATGTGTAGTATATCTTTAACAATATGATGTGTAGTATATCTTTAGCAATATGATGTGTAGTATATCTTTAGCAATATGATGTATAGTATATCTTTAGCAATATGATGTGTAGTATATCTTTAGCAATATGATGTGTAGTATATCTTTAACAATATGATGTGTAGTATATCTTTAGCAATATGATGTATAGTATATCTTTAACAATATGATGTGTAGTATGTCTTTAGCAATATGATGTATAGTATATCTTTAGCAATATGATGTATAGTATATCTTTAGCAATATGATGTATAGTATGACTTTAGCAATATGATGTGTAGTATATCTTTAACAATATGATGTGTAGTATGTCTTTAGCAATATGATGTATAGTATGTCTTTAGCAATATGATGTGTAGTATATCTTTAGCAATATGATGTGTAGTATATCTTTAACAATATGATGTGTAGTATATCTTTAACAATATGATGTGTAGTATATCTTTAGCAATATGATGTATAGTATATCTTTAGCAATATGATGTGTAGTATATCTTTAGCAATATGATGTGTAGTATATCTTTAACAATATGATGTGTAGTATATCTTTAGCAATATGATGTATAGTATATCTTTAGCAATATGATGTATAGTATGACTTTAGCAATATGATGTGTAGTATATCTTTAACAATATGATGTGTAGTATATCTTTAACAATATGATGTGTAGTATATCTTTAACAATATGATGTGTAGTATATTTTTAACAATATGATGTGTAGTATATCTTTAACAATATGATGTGTAGTATGACTTTAGCAATATGATGTGTAGTATATCTTTAACAATATGATGTGTAGTATATCTTTAACAATATGATGTGTAGTATGTCTTTAGCAATATGATGTATAGTATGTCTTTAGCAATATGATGTGTAGTATATCTTTAGCAATATGATGTGTAGTATATCTTTAACAATATGATGTGTAGTATATCTTTAGCAATATGATGTATAGTATATCTTTAACAATATGATGTGTAGTATATCTTTAGCAATATGATGTATAGTATATCTTTAGCAATATGATGTATAGTATATCTTTAGCAATATGATGTGTAGTATATCTTTAACAATATGATGTGTAGTATATCTTTAGCAATATGATGTATAGTATATCTTTAGCAATATGATGTGTAGTATATCTTTAGCAATATGATGTGTAGTATATCTTTAGCAATATGATGTATAGTATATCTTTAGCAATATGATGTGTAGTATATCTTTAACAATATGATGTGTAGTATATCTTTAGCAATATGATGTATAGTATATCTTTAGCAATATGATGTGTAGTATATCTTTAGCAATATGATGTGTAGTATATCTTTAGCAATATGATGTATAGTATATCTTTAGCAATATGATGTGTAGTATATCTTTAACAATATGATGTGTAGTATATCTTTAGCAATATGATGTATAGTATATCTTTAGCAATATGATGTGTAGTATATCTTTAACAATATGATGTATAGTATGTCTTTAGCAATATGATGTATAGTATGTCTTTAGCAATATGATGTGTAGTATATCTTTAGCAATATGATGTGTAGTATATCTTTAGCAATATGATGTATAGTATATCTTTAGCAATATGATGTGTAGTATATCTTTAGCAATATGATGTATAGTATGTCTTTAGCAATATGATGTATAGTATGTCTTTAACAATATGATGTATAGTATGTCTTTAGCAATATGATGTGTAGTATGTCTTTAGCAATATGATGTATAGTATATCTTTAGCAATATGATGTGTAGTATATCTTTAGCAATATGATGTGTAGTATATCTTTAACAATATGATGTGTAGTATATCTTTAGCAATATGATGTGTAGTATATCTTTAACAATATGATGTGTAGTATATCTTTAGCAATATGATGTGTAGTATATCTTTAGCAATATGATGTGTAGTATATCTTTAGCAATATGATGTATAGTATGTCTTTAGCAATATGATGTATAGTATGTCTTTAACAATATGATGTGTAGTATATCTTTGGCAATATGATGTATAGTATGTCTTTAGCAATATGATGTATAGTATATCTTTAGCAATATGATGTGTAGTATGTCTTTAGCAATATGATGTGTAGTATATCTTTAACAATATGATGTATAGTATATCTTTAGCAATATGATGTGTAGTATATCTTTAGCAATATGATGTATAGTATGTCTTTAGCAATATGATGTATAGTATATCTTTAGCAATATGATGTGTAGTATATCTTTAACAATATGATGTGTAGTAAATCTTTAGCAATATGATGTGTAGTATATCTTTGGCAATATGATGTATAGTATGTCTTTAGCAATATGATGTGTAGTATATCTTTAACAATATGATGTGTAGTATATCTTTAGCAATATGATGTATAGTATATCTTTAACAATATGATGTATAGTATGTCTTTAGCAATATGATGTGTAGTATATCTTTAGCAATATGATGTATAGTATATCTTTAGCAATATGATGTGTAGTATATCTTTAACAATATGATGTATAGTATATCTTTAACAATATGATGTATAGTATATCTTTAACAATATGATGTATAGTATGTCTTTAGCAATATGATGTATAGTATATCTTTAACAATATGATGTATAGTATATCTTTAACAATATGATGTATAGTATGTCTTTAGCAATATGATGTATAGTATATCTTTAACAATATGATGTATAGTATGTCTTTAGCAATATGATGTGTAGTATATCTTTAGCAATATGATGTATAGTATATCTTTAGCAATATGATGTGTAGTATATCTTTAGCAATATGATGTATAGTATGTCTTTAGCAATATGATGTATAGTATATCTTTAGCAATATGATGTGTAGTATGTCTTTAGCAATATGATGTGTAGTATGTCTTTAACAATATGATGTGTAGTATATCTTTAGCAATATGATGTATAGTATATCTTTAGCAATATGATGTATAGTATATCTTTAGCAATATGATGTGTAGTATATCTTTAGCAAGATGATGTGTAGTATGTCTTTAGCAATATGATGTATAGTATGTCTTTAGCAATATGATGTATAGTATGTCTTTAGCAATATGATGTGTAGTATATCTTTAGCAATATGATGTATAGTATATCTTTAGCAATATGATGTGTAGTATATCTTTAGCAAGATGATGTGTAGTATATCTTTAGCAATATGATGTATAGTATGTCTTTAGCAATATGATGTATAGTATGTCTTTAGCAATATGATGTGTAGTATATCTTTAACAATATGATGTGTAGTATGTCTTTAGCAATATGATGTGTAGTATATCTTTAGCAATATGATGTATAGTATATCTTTAGCAATATGATGTGTAGTATATCTTTAGCAATATGATGTGTAGTATATATTTAACAATATGATGTGTAGTATATCTTTAGCAATATGATGTGTAGTATATCTTTAGCAATATGATGTATAGTATATCTTTAGCAATATGATGTGTAGTATATCTTTAGCAATATGATGTGTAGTATATCTTTAACAATATGATGTGTAGTATATCTTTAGCAATATGATGTGTAGTATATCTTTAACAATATGATGTGTAGTATATCTTTAACAATATGATGTGTAGTATATCTTTAGCAATATGATGTATAGTATATCTTTAGCAATATGATGTGTAGTATATCTTTAGCAATATGATGTGTAGTATATCTTTAACAATATGATGTGTAGTATATCTTTAACAATATGATGTGTAGTATGTCTTTAGCAATATGATGTATAGTATATCTTTAGCAATATGATGTATAGTATATCTTTAGCAATATGATGTATAGTATGACTTTAGCAATATGATGTGTAGTATATCTTTAGCAATATGATGTATAGTATATCTTTAGCAATATGATGTGTAGTATATCTTTAGCAATATGATGTGTAGTATATCTTTAACAATATGATGTGTAGTATATCTTTAGCAATATGATGTGTAGTATATCTTTAACAATATGATGTGTAGTATATCTTTAACAATATGATGTGTAGTATATCTTTAGCAATATGATGTATAGTATATCTTTAGCAATATGATGTGTAGTATATCTTTAGCAATATGATGTGTAGTATATCTTTAACAATATGATGTGTAGTATATCTTTAACAATATGATGTGTAGTATGTCTTTAGCAATATGATGTATAGTATATCTTTAGCAATATGATGTATAGTATATCTTTAGCAATATGATGTATAGTATGACTTTAGCAATATGATGTGTAGTATATCTTTAACAATATGATGTGTAGTATGTCTTTAGCAATATGATGTATAGTATGTCTTTAGCAATATGATGTGTAGTATATCTTTAGCAATATGATGTGTAGTATATCTTTAACAATATGATGTGTAGTATATCTTTAACAATATGATGTGTAGTATATCTTTAGCAATATGATGTATAGTATATCTTTAGCAATATGATGTGTAGTATATCTTTAGCAATATGATGTGTAGTATATCTTTAACAATATGATGTGTAGTATATCTTTAGCAATATGATGTATAGTATATCTTTAGCAATATGATGTATAGTATGACTTTAGCAATATGATGTGTAGTATATCTTTAACAATATGATGTGTAGTATGTCTTTAGCAATATGATGTATAGTATGTCTTTAGCAATATGATGTGTAGTATATCTTTAGCAATATGATGTGTAGTATATCTTTAACAATATGATGTGTAGTATATCTTTAGCAATATGATGTATAGTATATCTTTAACAATATGATGTGTAGTATATCTTTAGCAATATGATGTATAGTATATCTTTAGCAATATAATGTATAGTATATCTTTAGCAATATGATGTGTAGTATATCTTTAACAATATGATGTGTAGTATATCTTTAGCAATATGATGTATAGTATATCTTTAGCAATATGATGTGTAGTATATCTTTAGCAATATGATGTGTAGTATATCTTTAGCAATATGATGTATAGTATATCTTTAGCAATATGATGTGTAGTATATCTTTAACAATATGATGTGTAGTATATCTTTAGCAATATGATGTATAGTATATCTTTAGCAATATGATGTGTAGTATATCTTTAGCAATATGATGTGTAGTATATCTTTAGCAATATGATGTATAGTATATCTTTAGCAATATGATGTGTAGTATATCTTTAACAATATGATGTGTAGTATATCTTTAGCAATATGATGTATAGTATATCTTTAGCAATATGATGTGTAGTATATCTTTAACAATATGATGTATAGTATGTCTTTAGCAATATGATGTATAGTATGTCTTTAGCAATATGATGTGTAGTATATCTTTAGCAATATGATGTGTAGTATATCTTTAGCAATATGATGTATAGTATATCTTTAGCAATATGATGTGTAGTATATCTTTAGCAATATGATGTATAGTATGTCTTTAGCAATATGATGTATAGTATGTCTTTAACAATATGATGTATAGTATGTCTTTAGCAATATGATGTGTAGTATGTCTTTAGCAATATGATGTATAGTATATCTTTAGCAATATGATGTGTAGTATATCTTTAGCAATATGATGTGTAGTATATCTTTAACAATATGATGTGTAGTATATCTTTAGCAATATGATGTGTAGTATATCTTTAACAATATGATGTGTAGTATATCTTTAGCAATATGATGTGTAGTATATCTTTAGCAATATGATGTGTAGTATATCTTTAGCAATATGATGTATAGTATATCTTTAGCAATATGATGTGTAGTATGTCTTTAACAATATGATGTGTAGTATATCTTTAGCAATATGATGTATAGTATATCTTTAGCAATATGATGTGTAGTATATCTTTAACAATATGATGTGTAGTATGTCTTTAGCAATATGATGTGTAGTATATCTTTAACAATATGATGTGTAGTATATCTTTAGCAATATGATGTATAGTATGTCTTTAGCAATATGATGTATAGTATGTCTTTAACAATATGATGTATAGTATGTCTTTAGCAATATGATGTATAGTATATCTTTAGCAATATGATGTATAGTATATCTTTAGCAATATGATGTGTAGTATGTCTTTAGCAATATGATGTATAGTATATCTTTAGCAATATGATGTGTAGTATGTCTTTAGCAATATGATGTATAGTATATCTTTAGCAATATGATGTGTAGTATATCTTTAGCAATATGATGTGTAGTATATTTTTAACAATATGATGTGTAGTATATCTTTAGCAATATGATGTGTAGTATATCTTTAACAATATGATGTATAGTATGTCTTTAGCAATATGATGTATAGTATGTCTTTAACAATATGATGTATAGTATGTCTTTAGCAATATGATGTGTAGTATATCTTTAGCAATATGATGTGTAGTATATCTTTAGCAATATGATGTATAGTATGTCTTTAGCAATATGATGTATAGTATGTCTTTAACAATATGATGTATAGTATGTCTTTAGCAATATGATGTGTAGTATGTCTTTAGCAATATGATGTATAGTATATCTTTAGCAATATGATGTGTAGTATATCTTTAGCAATATGATGTGTAGTATATCTTTAGCAATATGATGTGTAGTATGTCTTTAGCAATATGATGTGTAGTATATCTTTAGCAATATGATGTATAGTATATCTTTAGCAATATGATGTATAGTATATCTTTAGCAATATGATGTGTAGTATATCTTTAACAATATGATGTGTAGTATATCTTTAGTAATATGATGTGTAGTATATCTTTAACAATATGATGCATAGTATATCTTTAGCAATATGATGTGTAGTATATCTTTAGCAATATGATGTGTAGTATGTCTTTAGCAATATGATGTATAGTATATCTTTAGCAATATGATGTGTAGTATATCTTTAACAATATGATGTATAGTATATCTTTAACAATATGATGTATAGTATATCTTTAGCAATATGATGTGTAGTATGTCTTTAGCAATATGATGTGTAGTATATCTTTAACAATATGATGTATAGTATATCTTTAGCAATATGATGTATAGTATATCTTTAGCAATATGATGTATAGTATGTCTTTAGCAATATGATGTGTAGTATATCTTTAGCAATATGATGTGTAGTATGTCTTTAGCAATATGATGTATAGTATATCTTTAGCAATATGATGTGTAGTATATCTTTAACAATATGATGTATAGTATATCTTTAACAATATGATGTATAGTATATCTTTAGCAATATGATGTGTAGTATGTCTTTAGCAATATGATGTGTAGTATATCTTTAGCAATATGATGTGTAGTATGTCTTTAGCAATATGATGTATAGTATATCTTTAGCAATATGATGTATAGTATGTCTTTAGCAATATGATGTGTAGTATATCTTTAGCAATATGATGTATAGTATATCTTTAGCAATATGATGTGTAGTATATCTTTAACAATATGATGTGTAGTATGTCTTTAGCAATATGATGTATAGTATGTCTTTAGCAATATGATGTGTAGTATATCTTTAACAATATGATGTATAGTATATCTTTAGCAATATGATGTATAGTATATCTTTAGCAATATGATGTGTAGTATGTCTTTAGCAATATGATGTATAGTATATCTTTAACAATATGATGTGTAGTATATCTTTAGCAATATGATGTGTAGTATATCTTTAGCAATATGATGTATAGTATGTCTTTAACAATATGATGTATAGTATATCTTTAGCAATATGATGTGTAGTATATCTTTAGCAATATGATGTGTAGTATGTCTTTAGCAATATGATGTATAGTATATCTTTAGCAATATGATGTATAGTATATCTTTAGCAATATGATGTATAGTATATCTTTAGCAATATGATGTGTAGTATGTCTTTAGCAATATGATGTGTAGTATATCTTTAGCAATATGATGTGTAGTATGTCTTTAGCAATATGATGTATAGTATATCTTTAGCAATATGATGTATAGTATATCTTTAGCAATATGATGTGTAGTATATCTTTAGCAATATGATGTGTAGTATATCTTTAGCAATATGATGTATAGTATGTCTTTAACAATATGATGTATAGTATATCTTTAGCAATATGATGTATAGTATATCTTTAACAATATGATGTGTAGTATATCTTTAACAATATGATGTGTAGTATGTCTTTAGCAATATGATGTGTAGTATGTCTTTAGCAATATGATGTGTAGTATATCTTTAACAATATGATGTATAGTATATCTTTAGCAATATGATGTGTAGTATATCTTTAACAATATGATGTGTAGTATATCTTTAGCAATATGATGTGTAGTATATCTTTAGCAATATGATGTATAGTATGTCTTTAGCAATATGATGTATAGTATATCTTTAGCAATATGATGTATAGTATATCTTTAGCAATATGATGTATAGTATATCTTTAGCAATATGATGTGTAGTATGTCTTTAGCAATATGATGTGTAGTATATCTTTAGCAATATGATGTGTAGTATGTCTTTAGCAATATGATGTATAGTATATCTTTAGCAATATGATGTATAGTATATCTTTAGCAATATGATGTGTAGTATATCTTTAGCAATATGATGTGTAGTATATCTTTAGCAATATGATGTGTAGTATATCTTTAACAATATGATGTGTAGTATATCTTTAGCAATATGATGTGTAGTATATCTTTAACAATATGATGTGTAGTATGTCTTTAGCAATATGATGTATAGTATATCTTTAGCAATATGATGTGTAGTATATCTTTAGCAATATGATGTATAGTATGTCTTTAGCAATATGATGTGTAGTATATCTTTAACAATATGATGTATAGTATATCTTTAGCAATATGATGTGTAGTATATCTTTAGCAATATGATGTGTAGTATGTCTTTAGCAATATGATGTATAGTATATCTTTAGCAATATGATGTGTAGTATATCTTTAACAATATGATGTGTAGGATATCTTTAGCAATATGATGTGTAGTATGTCTTTAGCAATATGATGTGTAGTATATCTTTAGCAATATGATGTATAGTATGTCTTTAGCAATATGATGTGTAGTATATCTTTAACAATATGATGTGTAGTATATCTTTAGCAATATGATGTGTAGTATGTCTTTAGCAATATGATGTGTAGTATATCTTTAGCAATATGATGTATAGTATATCTTTAGCAATATGATGTGTAGTATGTCTTTAGCAATATGATGTATAGTATATCTTTAGCAATATGATGTGTAGTATGTCTTTAGCAATATGATGTGTAGTATATCTTTAGCAATATGATGTATAGTATGTCTTTAGCAATATGATGTATAGTATATCTTTAACAATATGATGTATAGTATATCTTTAGCAATATGATGTATAGTATATCTTTAACAATATGATGTATAGTATATCTTTAGCAATATGATGTGTAGTATATCTTTAGCAATATGATGTGTAGTATATCTTTAGCAATATGATGTGTAGTATATCTTTAACAATATGATGTGTAGTATATCTTTAGCAATATGATGTATAGTATGTCTTTAGCAATATGATGTGTAGTATATCTTTAGCAATATGATGTATAGTATATCTTTAGCAATATGATGTGTAGTATATCTTTAACAATATGATGTATAGTATATCTTTAGCAATATGATGTGTAGTATATCTTTAACAATATGATGTGTAGTATATCTTTAGCAATATGATGTGTAGTATATCTTTAGCAATATGATGTGTAGTATATCTTTAGCAATATGATGTGTAGCATGTCTTTAGCAATATGATGTATAGTATATCTTTAACAATATGATGTGTAGTATATCTTTAGCAATATGATGTGTAGTATATCTTTAGCAATATGATGTATAGTATATCTTTAGCAATATGATGTATAGTATATCTTTAGCAATATGATGTGTAGTATATCTTTAACAATATGATGTATAGTATATCTTTAGCAATATGATGTGTAGTATATCTTTAGCAATATGATGTGTAGTATATCTTTAGCAATATGATGTGTAGTATATCTTTAGCAATATGATGTGTAGTATGTCTTTAGCAATATGATGTATAGTATATCTTTAGCAATATGATGTGTAGTATATCTTTAGCAATATGATGTGTAGTATATCTTTAGCAATATGATGTATAGTATGTCTTTAGCAATATGATGTATGGTATATCTTTAACAATATGATGTATAGTATATCTTTAGCAATATGATGTATAGTATATCTTTAACAATATGATGTATAGTATATCTTTAGCAATATGATGTGTAGTATATCTTTAGCAATATGATGTGTAGTATATCTTTAGCAATATGATGTGTAGTATATCTTTAACAATATGATGTGTAGTATATCTTTAGCAATATGATGTATAGTATGTCTTTAGCAATATGATGTGTAGTATATCTTTAGCAATATGATGTATAGTATATCTTTAGCAATATGATGTGTAGTATATCTTTAACAATATGATGTATAGTATATCTTTAGCAATATGATGTGTAGTATATCTTTAGCAATATGATGTGTAGTATATCTTTAGCAATATGATGTGTAGTATGCCTTTAGCAATATGATGTATAGTATATCTTTAACAATATGATGTGTAGTATATCTTTAGCAATATGATGTGTAGTATATCTTTAGCAATATGATGTATAGTATATCTTTAGCAATATGATGTATAGTATATCTTTAGCAATATGATGTGTAGTATATCTTTAACAATATGATGTATAGTATATCTTTAGCAATATGATGTGTAGTATATCTTTAGCAATATGATGTGTAGTATATCTTTAGCAATATGATGTGTAGTATATCTTTAGCAATATGATGTGTAGTATGTCTTTAGCAATATGATGTGTAGTATATCTTTAGCAATATGATGTGTAGTATATCTTTAGCAATATGATGTGTAGTATGTCTTTAGCAATATGATGTGTAGTATATCTTTAGCAATATGATGTGTAGTATATCTTTAGCAATATGATGTATAGTATATCTTTAGCAATATGATGTATAGTATGTCTTTAACAATATGATGTATAGTATGTCTTTAACAATATGATGTATAGTATATCTTTAACAATATGATGTGTAGTATATCTTTAACAATATGATGTGTAGTATATCTTTAGCAATATGATGTGTAGTATATCTTTAGCAATATGATGTGTAGTATGTCTTTAGCAATATGATGTGTAGTATATCTTTAGCAATATGATGTGTAGTATATCTTTAGCAATATGATGTATAGTATATCTTTAGCAATATGATGTATAGTATGTCTTTAACAATATGATGTATAGTATATCTTTAACAATATGATGTATAGTATATCTTTAACAATATGATGTGTAGTATATCTTTAACAATATGATGTGTAGTATATCTTTAGCAATATGATGTGTAGTATGTCTTTAGCAATATGATGTGTAGTATATCTTTAGCAATATGATGTATAGTATATCTTTAGCAATATGATGTATAGTATGTCTTTAACAATATGATGTATAGTATATCTTTAACAATATGATGTATAGTATATCTTTAACAATATGATGTGTAGTATATCTTTAACAATATGATGTGTAGTATATCTTTAGCAATATGATGTGTAGTATGTCTTTAGCAATATGATGTGTAGTATGTCTTTAGCAATATGATGTGTAGTATGTCTTTAGCAATATGATGTATAGTATATCTTTAACAATATGATGTATAGTATATCTTTAACAATATGATGTATAGTATATCTTTAACAATATGATGTGTAGTATGTCTTTAGCAATATGATGTGTAGTATATCTTTAGCAATATGATGTATAGTATGTCTTTAGCAATATGATGTATAGTATATCTTTAACAATATGATGTGTAGTATGTCTTTAGCAATATGATGTGTAGTATATCTTTAGCAATATGATGTATAGTATGTCTTTAGCAATATGATGTGTAGTATATCTTTAACAATATGATGTGTAGTATATCTTTAACAATATGATGTATAGTATGTCTTTAGCAATATGATGTATAGTATATCTTTAGCAATATGATGTGTAGTATGTCTTTAGCAATATGATGTGTAGTATATCTTTAACAATATGATGTATAGTATATCTTTAACAATATGATGTATAGTATATCTTTAACAATATGATGTATAGTATATCTTTAACAATATGATGTGTAGTATATCTTTAGCAATATGATGTGTAGTATATCTTTAGCAATATGATGTATAGTATATCTTTAGCAATATGATGTATAGTATATCTTTAGCAATATGATGTGTAGTATATCTTTAACAATATGATGTATAGTATATCTTTAGCAATATGATGTGTAGTATATCTTTAGCAATATGATGTGTAGTATATCTTTAGCAATATGATGTGTAGTATATCTTTAGCAATATGATGTGTAGTATGTCTTTAGCAATATGATGTATAGTATATCTTTAGCAATATGATGTGTAGTATATCTTTAGCAATATGATGTGTAGTATATCTTTAGCAATATGATGTATAGTATGTCTTTAGCAATATGATGTATAGTATATCTTTAACAATATGATGTATAGTATATCTTTAGCAATATGATGTATAGTATATCTTTAATAATATGATGTATAGTATATCTTTAGCAATATGATGTGTAGTATATCTTTAGCAATATGATGTGTAGTATATCTTTAGCAATATGATGTGTAGTATATCTTTAACAATATGATGTGTAGTATATCTTTAGCAATATGATGTATAGTATGTCTTTAGCAATATGATGTGTAGTATATCTTTAGCAATATGATGTATAGTATATCTTTAGCAATATGATGTGTAGTATATCTTTAACAATATGATGTATAGTATATCTTTAGCAATATGATGTGTAGTATATCTTTAGCAATATGATGTGTAGTATATCTTTAGCAATATGATGTGTAGTATGCCTTTAGCAATATGATGTATAGTATATCTTTAACAATATGATGTGTAGTATATCTTTAGCAATATGATGTGTAGTATATCTTTAGCAATATGATGTATAGTATATCTTTAGCAATATGATGTATAGTATATCTTTAGCAATATGATGTGTAGTATATCTTTAACAATATGATGTATAGTATATCTTTAGCAATATGATGTGTAGTATATCTTTAGCAATATGATGTGTATTATATCTTTAGCAATATGATGTGTAGTATATCTTTAGCAATATGATGTGTAGTATGTCTTTAGCAATATGATGTGTAGTATATCTTTAGCAATATGATGTGTAGTATATCTTTAGCAATATGATGTGTAGTATGTCTTTAGCAATATGATGTGTAGTATATCTTTAGCAATATGATGTGTAGTATATCTTTAGCAATATGATGTATAGTATATCTTTAGCAATATGATGTATAGTATGTCTTTAACAATATGATGTATAGTATGTCTTTAACAATATGATGTATAGTATATCTTTAACAATATGATGTGTAGTATATCTTTAACAATATGATGTGTAGTATATCTTTAGCAATATGATGTGTAGTATATCTTTAGCAATATGATGTGTAGTATGTCTTTAGCAATATGATGTGTAGTATATCTTTAGCAATATGATGTGTAGTATATCTTTAGCAATATGATGTATAGTATATCTTTAGCAATATGATGTATAGTATGTCTTTAACAATATGATGTATAGTATATCTTTAACAATATGATGTATAGTATATCTTTAACAATATGATGTGTAGTATATCTTTAACAATATGATGTGTAGTATATCTTTAGCAATATGATGTGTAGTATGTCTTTAGCAATATGATGTGTAGTATATCTTTAGCAATATGATGTATAGTATATCTTTAGCAATATGATGTATAGTATGTCTTTAACAATATGATGTATAGTATATCTTTAACAATATGATGTATAGTATATCTTTAACAATATGATGTGTAGTATATCTTTAACAATATGATGTGTAGTATATCTTTAGCAATATGATGTGTAGTATGTCTTTAGCAATATGATGTGTAGTATGTCTTTAGCAATATGATGTGTAGTATGTCTTTAGCAATATGATGTATAGTATATCTTTAACAATATGATGTATAGTATATCTTTAACAATATGATGTATAGTATATCTTTAACAATATGATGTGTAGTATGTCTTTAGCAATATGATGTGTAGTATATCTTTAGCAATATGATGTATAGTATGTCTTTAGCAATATGATGTATAGTATATCTTTAACAATATGATGTGTAGTATGTCTTTAGCAATATGATGTGTAGTATATCTTTAGCAATATGATGTATAGTATGTCTTTAGCAATATGATGTGTAGTATATCTTTAACAATATGATGTGTAGTATATCTTTAACAATATGATGTATAGTATGTCTTTAGCAATATGATGTATAGTATATCTTTAGCAATATGATGTGTAGTATGTCTTTAGCAATATGATGTGTAGTATATCTTTAACAATATGATGTATAGTATATCTTTAACAATATGATGTATAGTATATCTTTAACAATATGATGTATAGTATATCTTTAACAATATGATGTATAGTATATCTTTAACAATATGATGTATAGTATATCTTTAGCAATATGATGTATAGTATATCTTTAGCAATATGATGTGTAGTATGTCTTTAGCAATATGATGTGTAGTATATCTTTAGCAATATGATGTATAGTATATCTTTAGCAATATGATGTGTAGTATATCTTTAGCATATGATGTATAGTATGTCTTTAGCAATATGATGTATAGTATGTCTTTAACAATATGATGTATAGTATATCTTTAACAATATGATGTGTAGTATGTCTTTAGCAATATGATGTGTAGTATATCTTTAGCAATATGATGTGTAGTATGTCTTTAGCAATATGATGTGTAGTATGTCTTTAACAATATGATGTATAGTATATCTTTAACAATATGATGTATAGTATATCTTTAGCAATATGATGTATAGTATATCTTTAGCAATATGATGTATAGTATATCTTTAGCAATATGATGTGTAGTATGTCTTTAGCAATATGATGTGTAGTATGTCTTTAACAATATGATGTATAGTATATCTTTAACAATATGATGTATAGTATATCTTTAACAATATGATGTATAGTATATCTTTAACAATATGATGTGTAGTATGTCTTTAGCAATATGATGTGTAGTATGTCTTTAGCAATATGATGTATAGTATATCTTTGGCAATATGATGTATAGTATGTCTTCACCAATATGATGTATAGTATGTCTTTAACAATATGATGTATAGTATGTCTTTAGCAATATGATGTGTAGTATATCTTTAGCAATATGATGTGTAGTATGTCTTTAGCAATATGATGTGTAGTATGTCTTTAGCAAGATGATGTGTAGTATATCTTTAGCAATATGATGTGTAGTATGTCTTTAGCAATATGATGTATAGTATATCTTTAACAATATGATGTGTAGTATATCTTTAGCAATATGATGTATAGTATATCTTTAGCAATATGATGTGTAGTATATCTTTAGCAATATGATGTATAGTATATCTTTAGCAATATGATGTGTAGTATGTCTTTAGCAATATGATGTGTAGTATATCTTTAACAATATGATGTATAGTATATCTTTAACAATATGATGTATAGTATATCTTTAACAATATGATGTATAGTATATCTTTAACAATATGATGTGTAGTATGTCTTTAGCAATATGATGTGTAGTATATCTTTAGCAATATGATGTGTAGTATGTCTTTAGCAATATGATGTGTAGTATGTCTTTAACAATATGATGTATAGTATATCTTTAACAATATGATGTATAGTATATCTTTAGCAATATGATGTATAGTATATCTTTAGCAATATGATGTATAGTATATCTTTAGCAATATGATGTGTAGTATGTCTTTAGCAATATGATGTGTAGTATGTCTTTAACAATATGATGTATAGTATATCTTTAACAATATGATGTATAGTATATCTTTAACAATATGATGTATAGTATATCTTTAACAATATGATGTGTAGTATGTCTTTAGCAATATGATGTGTAGTATGTCTTTAGCAATATGATGTATAGTATATCTTTGGCAATATGATGTATAGTATGTCTTCACCAATATGATGTATAGTATGTCTTTAACAATATGATGTATAGTATGTCTTCACCAATATGATGTATAGTATGTCTTTAACAATATGATGTATAGTATGTCTTTAGCAATATGATGTGTAGTATATCTTTAGCAATATGATGTGTAGTATGTCTTTAGCAATATGATGTGTAGTATGTCTTTAGCAAGATGATGTGTAGTATATCTTTAGCAATATGATGTGTAGTATGTCTTTAGCAATATGATGTATAGTATATCTTTAACAATATGATGTGTAGTATATCTTTAGCAATATGATGTGTAGTATATCTTTAGCAATATGATGTATAGTATATCTTTAGCAATATGATGTGTAGTATATCTTTAGCAATATGATGTGTAGTATATCTTTAACAATATGATGTATAGTATATCTTTAACAATATGATGTATAGTATGTCTTTAGCAATATGATGTGTAGTATGTCTTTAGCAATATGATGTATAGTATATCTTTGGCAATATGATGTATAGTATGTCTTCACCAATATGATGTATAGTATGTCTTTAACAATATGATGTGTAGTATATCTTTAGCAATATGATGTGTAGTATATCTTTAACAATATGATGTATAGTATATCTTTAACAATATGATGTATAGTATATCTTTAACAATATGATGTATAGTATGTCTTTAGCAATATGATGTGTAGTATGTCTTTAGCAATATGATGTATAGTATATCTTTGGCAATATGATGTATAGTATGTCTTCACCAATATGATGTATAGTATGTCTTTAACAATATGATGTATAGTATGTCTTTAGCAATATGATGTGTAGTATATCTTTAGCAATATGATGTGTAGTATGTCTTTAGCAATATGATGTGTAGTATGTCTTTAGCAATATTATGTATAGTATATCTTTAGAAATATGATGTGTAGTATATCTTTAGCAATATGATGTATAGTATATCTTTAGCAATATGATGTGTAGTATGTCTTTAGCAATATGATGTGTAGTATATCTTTAGCAATATGATGTGTAGTATATCTTTAGCAATATGATGTATAGTATGTCTTTAACAATATGATGTGTAGTATATCTTTAGCAATATGATGTGTAGTATATCTTTAACAATATGATGTGTAGTATATCTTTGGCAATATGATGTGTAGTATATCTTTAACAATATGATGTGTAGTATGTCTTTAGCAATATGATGTGTAGTATATCTTTAGCAATATGATGTGTAGTATGTCTTTAGCAATATGATGTATAGTATATCTTTAGCAATATGATGTGTAGTATATCTTTAACAATATGATGTGTAGTATGTCCTTAGCAATATGATGTGTAGTATATCTTTAGCAATATGATGTGTAGTATATCTTTAGCAATATGATGTATAGTATATCTTTAGCAATATGATGTGTAGTATATCTTTAGCAATATGATGTGTAGTATATCTTTAGCAATATGATGTATAGTATGTCTTTAACAATATGATGTATAGTATATCTTTAGCAATATGATGTGTAGTATATCTTTAGCAATATGATGTGTAGTATGTCTTTAGCAATATGATGTATAGTATATCTTTAGCAATATGATGTATAGAATATCTTTAGCAATATGATGTATAGTATATCTTTAGCAATATGATGTGTAGTATGTCTTTAGCAATATGATGTGTAGTATATCTTTAGCAATATGATGTGTAGTATGTCTTTAGCAATATGATGTATAGTATATCTTTAGCAATATGATGTATAGTATATCTTTAGCAATATGATGTGTAGTATATCTTTAGCAATATGATGTGTAGTATATCTTTAGCAATATGATGTATAGTATGTCTTTAACAATATGATGTATAGTATATCTTTAGCAATATGATGTATAGTATATCTTTAACAATATGATGTGTAGTATATCTTTAACAATATGATGTGTAGTATGTCTTTAGCAATATGATGTGTAGTATGTCTTTAGCAATATGATGTGTAGTATATCTTTAACAATATGATGTATAGTATATCTTTAGCAATATGATGTGTAGTATATCTTTAACAATATGATGTGTAGTATATCTTTAGCAATATGATGTGTAGTATATCTTTAGCAATATGATGTATAGTATGTCTTTAGCAATATGATGTATAGTATATCTTTAGCAATATGATGTATAGTATATCTTTAGCAATATGATGTATAGTATATCTTTAGCAATATGATGTGTAGTATGTCTTTAGCAATATGATGTGTAGTATATCTTTAGCAATATGATGTGTAGTATGTCTTTAGCAATATGATGTATAGTATATCTTTAGCAATATGATGTATAGTATATCTTTAGCAATATGATGTGTAGTATATCTTTAGCAATATGATGTGTAGTATATCTTTAGCAATATGATGTATAGTATGTCTTTAACAATATGATGTATAGTATATCTTTAGCAATATGATGTATAGTATATCTTTAACAATATGATGTGTAGTATATCTTTAACAATATGATGTGTAGTATGTCTTTAGCAATATGATGTGTAGTATGTCTTTAGCAATATGATGTGTAGTATATCTTTAGCAATATGATGTGTAGTATATCTTTAACAATATGATGTGTAGTGTATCTTTAACAATATGATGTGTAGTATATCTTTAGCAATATGATGTGTAGTATATCTTTAACAACATGATGTGTAGTATTTCTTTAGCAATATGATGTGTAGTATATCTTTAGCAATATGATGTATAGTATATCTTTAGCAATATGATGTATAGTATATCTTTAGCAATATGATGTATAGTATGTCTTTAGCAATATGATGTGTAGTATATCTTTAACAATATGATGTATAGTATATCTTTAGCAATATGATGTGTAGTATATCTTTAACAATATGATGTGTAGTATATCTTTAGCAATATGATGTGTAGTATATCTTTAACAACATGATGTGTAGTATTTCTTTAGCAATATGATGTATAGTATATCTTTAGCAATATGATGTGTAGTATGTCTTTAGCAATATGATGTATAGTATATCTTTAGCAATATGATGTGTAGTATATCTTTAACAATATGATGTGTAGTATATCTTTAGCAATATGATGTGTAGTATATCTTTAACAATATGATGTGTAGTATGTCTTTAGCAATATGATGTATAGTATATCTTTAGCAATATGATGTGTAGTATATCTTTAGCAATATGATGTATAGTATGTCTTTAGCAATATGATGTGTAGTATATCTTTAACAATATGATGTATAGTATATCTTTAGCAATATGATGTGTAGTATATCTTTAGCAATATGATGTGTAGTATGTCTTTAGCAATATGATGTATAGTATATCTTTAGCAATATGATGTGTATTATATCTTTAACAATATGATGTGTAGGATATCTTTAGCAATATGATGTGTAGTATGTCTTTAGCAATATGATGTGTAGTATATCTTTAGCAATATGATGTATAGTATGTCTTTAGCAATATGATGTGTAGTATATCTTTAACAATATGATGTGTAGTATATCTTTAGCAATATGATGTGTAGTATGTCTTTAGCAATATGATGTGTAGTATATCTTTAGCAATATGATGTATAGTATATCTTTAGCAATATGATGTGTAGTATGTCTTTAGCAATATGATGTATAGTATATCTTTAGCAATATGATGTGTAGTATGTCTTTAGCAATATGATGTGTAGTATATCTTTAGCAATATGATGTATAGTATGTCTTTAGCAATATGATGTATAGTATATCTTTAACAATATGATGTATAGTATATCTTTAGCAATATGATGTATAGTATATCTTTAACAATATGATGTATAGTATATCTTTAGCAATATGATGTGTAGTATATCTTTAGCAATATGATGTGTAGTATATCTTTAGCAATATGATGTGTAGTATATCTTTAACAATATGATGTGTAGTATATCTTTAGCAATATGATGTATAGTATGTCTTTAGCAATATGATGTGTAGTATATCTTTAGCAATATGATGTATAGTATATCTTTAGCAATATGATGTGTAGTATATCTTTAACAATATGATGTATAGTATATCTTTAGCAATATGATGTGTAGTATATCTTTAACAATATGATGTGTAGTATATCTTTAGCAATATGATGTGTAGTATATCTTTAGCAATATGATGTGTAGTATATCTTTAGCAATATGATGTGTAGTATGTCTTTAGCAATATGATGTATAGTATATCTTTAACAATATGATGTGTAGTATATCTTTAGCAATATGATGTGTAGTATATCTTTAGCAATATGATGTATAGTATATCTTTAGCAATATGATGTATAGTATATCTTTAGCAATATGATGTGTAGTATATCTTTAACAATATGATGTATAGTATATCTTTAGCAATATGATGTGTAGTATATCTTTAGCAATATGATGTGTAGTATATCTTTAGCAATATGATGTGTAGTATATCTTTAGCAATATGATGTGTAGTATGTCTTTAGCAATATGATGTATAGTATATCTTTAGCAATATGATGTGTAGTATATCTTTAGCAATATGATGTGTAGTATATCTTTAGCAATATGATGTATAGTATGTCTTTAGCAATATGATGTATAGTATATCTTTAACAATATGATGTATAGTATATCTTTAGCAATATGATGTATAGTATATCTTTAACAATATGATGTATAGTATATCTTTAGCAATATGATGTGTAGTATATCTTTAGCAATATGATGTGTAGTATATCTTTAGCAATATGATGTGTAGTATATCTTTAACAATATGATGTGTAGTATATCTTTAGCAATATGATGTATAGTATGTCTTTAGCAATATGATGTGTAGTATATCTTTAGCAATATGATGTATAGTATATCTTTAGCAATATGATGTGTAGTATATCTTTAACAATATGATGTATAGTATATCTTTAGCAATATGATGTGTAGTATATCTTTAGCAATGATGTGTAGTATATCTTTAGCAATATGATGTGTAGTATGCCTTTAGCAATATGATGTATAGTATATCTTTAACAATATGATGTGTAGTATATCTTTAGCAATATGATGTGTAGTATATCTTTAGCAATATGATGTATAGTATATCTTTAGCAATATGATGTATAGTATATCTTTAGCAATATGATGTGTAGTATATCTTTAACAATATGATGTATAGTATATCTTTAGCAATATGATGTGTAGTATATCTTTAGCAATATGATGTGTAGTATATCTTTAGCAATATGATGTGTAGTATATCTTTAGCAATATGATGTGTAGTATGTCTTTAGCAATATGATGTGTAGTATATCTTTAGCAATATGATGTGTAGTATATCTTTAGCAATATGATGTGTAGTATGTCTTTAGCAATATGATGTGTAGTATATCTTTAGCAATATGATGTGTAGTATATCTTTAGCAATATGATGTATAGTATATCTTTAGCAATATGATGTATAGTATGTCTTTAACAATATGATGTATAGTATGTCTTTAACAATATGATGTATAGTATATCTTTAACAATATGATGTGTAGTATATCTTTAACAATATGATGTGTAGTATATCTTTAGCAATATGATGTGTAGTATATCTTTAGCAATATGATGTGTAGTATGTCTTTAGCAATATGATGTGTAGTATATCTTTAGCAATATGATGTGTAGTATATCTTTAGCAATATGATGTATAGTATATCTTTAGCAATATGATGTATAGTATGTCTTTAACAATATGATGTATAGTATATCTTTAACAATATGATGTATAGTATATCTTTAACAATATGATGTGTAGTATGTCTTTAGCAATATGATGTGTAGTATATCTTTAGCAATATGATGTGTAGTATATCTTTAACAATATGATGTATAGTATATCTTTAGCAATATGATGTGTAGTATATCTTTAGCAATATGATGTGTAGTATATCTTTAGCAATATGATGTGTAGTATATCTTTAGCAATATGATGTGTAGTATGTCTTTAGCAATATGATGTGTAGTATATCTTTAGCAATATGATGTGTAGTATATCTTTAGCAATATGATGTGTAGTATATCTTTAGCAATATGATGTGTAGTATGTCTTTAGCAATATGATGTGTAGTATATCTTTAGCAATATGATGTGTAGTATATCTTTAACAATATGATGTATAGTATGTCTTTAGCAATATGATGTATAGTATATCTTTAGCAATATGATGTGTAGTATATCTTTAGCAATATGATGTGTAGTATGTCTTTAGCAATATGATGTGTAGTATGTCTTTAGCAATATGATGTGTAGTATATCTTTAGCAATATGATGTGTAGTATATCTTTAGCAATATGATGTGTAGTATGTCTTTAGCAATATGATGTGTAGTATATCTTTAGCAATATGATGTATAGTATATCTTTAGCAATATGATGTGTAGTATGTCTTTAGCAATATGATGTGTAGTATATCTTTAGCAATATGATGTGTAGTATATCTTTAGCAATATGATGTGTAGTATATCTTTAACAATATGATGTATAGTATATCTTTAGCAATATGATGTGTAGTATATCTTTAGCAATATGATGTGTAGTATATCTTTAGCAATATGATGTGTAGTATATCTTTAGCAATATGATGTGTAGTATGTCTTTAGCAATATGATGTGTAGTATATCTTTAGCAATATGATGTGTAGTATATCTTTAGCAATATGATGTGTAGTATATCTTTAGCAATATGATGTGTAGTATGTCTTTAGCAATATGATGTGTAGTATATCTTTAGCAATATGATGTGTAGTATATCTTTAGCAATATGATGTGTAGTATGTCTTTAACAATATGATGTGTAGTATATCTTTAGCAATATGATGTGTAGTATATCTTTAGCAATATGATGTATAGTATATCTTTAGCAATATGATGTATAGTATGTCTTTAACAATATGATGTATAGTATGTCTTTAACAATATGATGTATAGTATATCTTTAGCAATATGATGTATAGTATATCTTTAACAATATGATGTGTAGTATATCTTTAGCAATATGATGTATAGTATATCTTTAGCAATATGATGTGTAGTATATCTTTAGCAATATGATGTGTAGTATATCTTTAGCAATATGATGTGTAGTATATCTTTAGCAATATGATGTGTAGTATATCTTTAACAATATGATGTGTAGTATATCTTTAGCAATATGATGTGTAGTATATCTTTAGCAATATGATGTGTAGTATATCTTTAACAATATGATGTGTAGTATATCTTTAGCAATATGATGTATAGTATGTCTTTAGCAATATGATGTATAGTATGTCTTTAGCAATATGATGTATAGTATATCTTTAACAATATGATGTATAGTATATCTTTAACAATATGATGTATAGTATATCTTTAGCAATATGATGTATAGTATATCTTTAGCAATATGATGTGTAGTATATCTTTAGCAATATGATGTATAGTATGTCTTTAGCAATATGATGTATAGTATGTCTTTAACAATATGATGTATAGTATATCTTTAACAATATGATGTGTAGTATGTCTTTAGCAATATGATGTGTAGTATATCTTTAGCAATATGATGTGTAGTATGTCTTTAGCAATATGATGTGTAGTATGTCTTTAACAATATGATGTATAGTATATCTTTAACAATATGATGTATAGTATATCTTTAGCAATATGATGTATAGTATATCTTTAGCAATATGATGTATAGTATGTCTTTAGCAATATGATGTATAGTATATCTTTAGCAATATGATGTATAGTATATCTTTAGCAATATGATGTATAGTATATCTTTAGCAATATGATGTGTAGTATGTCTTTAGCAATATGATGTGTAGTATGTCTTTAACAATATGATGTATAGTATATCTTTAACAATATGATGTATAGTATATCTTTAACAATATGATGTATAGTATATCTTTAACAATATGATGTGTAGTATGTCTTTAGCAATATGATGTGTAGTATGTCTTTAGCAATATGATGTATAGTATATCTTTGGCAATATGATGTATAGTATGTCTTCACCAATATGATGTATAGTATGTCTTTAACAATATGATGTATAGTATGTCTTTAGCAATATGATGTGTAGTATATCTTTAGCAATATGATGTGTAGTATGTCTTTAGCAAGATGATGTGTAGTATATCTTTAGCAATATGATGTGTAGTATGTCTTTAGCAATATGATGTATAGTATATCTTTAACAATATGATGTGTAGTATATCTTTAGCAATATGATGTATAGTATATCTTTAGCAATATGATGTGTAGTATATCTTTAGCAATATGATGTATAGTATATCTTTAGCAATATGATGTGTAGTATGTCTTTAGCAATATGATGTGTAGTATATCTTTAACAATATGATGTATAGTATATCTTTAACAATATGATGTATAGTATATCTTTAACAATATGATGTATAGTATATCTTTAACAATATGATGTGTAGTATATCTTTAACAATATGATGTATAGTATATCTTTAACAATATGATGTATAGTATATCTTTAACAATATGATGTATAGTATATCTTTAACAATATGATGTATAGTATATCTTTAACAATATGATGTGTAGTATATCTTTAACAATATGATGTATAGTATATCTTTAACAATATGATGTATAGTATGTCTTTAGCAATATGATGTGTAGTATGTCTTTAGCAATATGATGTGTAGTATGTCTTTAGCAATATGATGTGTAGTATATCTTTAGCAATATGATGTATAGTATATCTTTAGCAATATGATGTGTAGTATATCTTTAGCAATATGATGTGTAGTATGTCTTTAGCAATATGATGTGTAGTATGTCTTTAACAATATGATGTATAGTATATCTTTAACAATATGATGTATAGTATATCTTTAGCAATATGATGTATAGTATATCTTTAGCAATATGATGTATAGTATATCTTTAGCAATATGATGTGTAGTATGTCTTTAGCAATATGATGTGTAGTATGTCTTTAACAATATGATGTATAGTATATCTTTAACAATATGATGTATAGTATATCTTTAACAATATGATGTATAGTATATCTTTAACAATATGATGTGTAGTATGTCTTTAGCAATATGATGTGTAGTATGTCTTTAGCAATATGATGTATAGTATATCTTTGGCAATATGATGTATAGTATGTCTTCACCAATATGATGTATAGTATGTCTTTAACAATATGATGTATAGTATGTCTTTAGCAATATGATGTGTAGTATATCTTTAGCAATATGATGTGTAGTATGTCTTTAGCAATATGATGTGTAGTATGTCTTTAGCAAGATGATGTGTAGTATATCTTTAGCAATATGATGTGTAGTATGTCTTTAGCAATATGATGTATAGTATATCTTTAACAATATGATGTGTAGTATATCTTTAGCAATATGATGTGTAGTATGTCTTTAGCAATATGATGTGTAGTATGTCTTTAACAATATGATGTATAGTATATCTTTAACAATATGATGTATAGTATATCTTTAACAATATGATGTGTAGTATGTCTTTAGCAATATGATGTGTAGTATGTCTTTAGCAATATGATGTATAGTATATCTTTGGCAATATGATGTATAGTATGTCTTCACCAATATGATGTATAGTATGTCTTTAACAATATGATGTATAGTATGTCTTCACCAATATGATGTATAGTATGTCTTTAACAATATGATGTATAGTATGTCTTTAGCAATATGATGTGTAGTATATCTTTAGCAATATGATGTGTAGTATGTCTTTAGCAATATGATGTGTAGTATGTCTTTAGCAAGATGATGTGTAGTATATCTTTAGCAATATGATGTGTAGTATGTCTTTAGCAATATGATGTATAGTATATCTTTAACAATATGATGTGTAGTATATCTTTAGCAATATGATGTATAGTATATCTTTAACAATATGATGTGTAGTATATCTTTAGCAATATGATGTATAGTATATCTTTAGCAATATGATGTGTAGTATATCTTTAGCAATATGATGTGTAGTATATCTTTAACAATATGATGTATAGTATATCTTTAACAATATGATGTATAGTATGTCTTTAGCAATATGATGTGTAGTATGTCTTTAGCAATATGATGTATAGTATATCTTTGGCAATATGATGTATAGTATGTCTTCACCAATATGATGTATAGTATGTCTTTAACAATATGATGTGTAGTATATCTTTAACAATATGATGTGTAGTATATCTTTAGCAATATGATGTATAGTATGTCTTTAACAATATGATGTGTAGTATATCTTTAACAATATGATGTGTAGTATATCTTTAACAATATGATGTGTAGTATATCTTTAGCAATATGATGTATAGTATGTCTTCACCAATATGATGTATAGTATGTCTTTAACAATATGATGTGTAGTATATCTTTAACAATATGATGTGTAGTATATCTTTAGCAATATGATGTATAGTATATCTTTAACAATATGATGTGTAGTATATCTTTAACAATATGATGTATAGTATATCTTTAACAATATGATGTATAGTATGTCTTTAGCAATATGATGTGTAGTATGTCTTTAGCAATATGATGTATAGTATATCTTTGGCAATATGATGTATAGTATGTCTTCACCAATATGATGTATAGTATGTCTTTAACAATATGATGTATAGTATGTCTTTAGCAATATGATGTGTAGTATATCTTTAGCAATATGATGTGTAGTATGTCTTTAGCAATATGATGTGTAGTATGTCTTTAGCAATATTATGTATAGTATATCTTTAGAAATATGATGTGTAGTATATCTTTAGCAATATGATGTATAGTATATCTTTAGCAATATGATGTGTAGTATGTCTTTAGCAATATGATGTGTAGTATATCTTTAGCAATATGATGTGTAGTATATCTTTAGCAATATGATGTATAGTATGTCTTTAACAATATGATGTGTAGTATATCTTTAGCAATATGATGTGTAGTATATCTTTAACAATATGATGTGTAGTATATCTTTGGCAATATGATGTATAGTATGTCTTTAGCAATATGATGTATAGTATGTCTTTAGCAATATGATGTATAGTATGTCTTTAGCAATATGATGTGTAGCAGATCTTTAGCAATAGGATGTGCAGTATGTTTTTATTAACTTGGAACTTGTCATGTGTATGACTGCTACCAACAAGTGTCTGTGAATAAACCTATTATTATTTGTAAATGATGATAACAGTTCACCGTTTGTTTATAAGTAATAACTGTGAATTCAGCCAAACAACAATTACCTCGAGGTTGAGGAATTCATGGTTGTTCCACCTACAAAACATAACCGGAGAATGATTGCAACGCAATCCACCAAACATTGTATGTACAAGAAAGACAGAAATTGACAGATCTCCATATAGAAATTACACAAACACAGCCATCGTGAAGCTATATGAAAATTAATATACATGTAGATGGACCCCAGTTAATAATAAGTCAAACCCTACAAGTTTCCTATATTTAGTTGTCAACTTTTTTCACATAGCTTGTTAAAGGGTGAGAATTATATTTTTGCAAACAAAGCAGGCTGCAAACAATTTTTAACACCCATTGCAGTTTCAAGCGCTGTGAGTTTGCAGCTAGTAAGCTTTAGTTGGTAGTTATAAAATGTTTAGCGGATACATGCATTGTAATAAACATATTAAACAAGGTATTTTGAAGATATAATGTTGCTAGCCCTCAAGTAGAAACAATTGCAAGATGTGGTAAGGGGTTCTGAGGTTAGTACAAGACAAGGTAGAATCTACTTTCACTGTTTGAGAAAGAAGACAATGAAAGTGTGTCTTGAGACGCAGAAAAGCCAACAGTTGATGTTGCTAGTGTTGGAAGTGCTTGAAAATGAAAAGCTTGAACTCGGTTTAGTCATACTCTTGGAACATGGGAAATGATACAGAACACGACTAATATGAGTACATATATAGTCAATGGGTTTTTCAACCACATACTTTGTAACTAAACTGAAGTCGTTTTATAAGAATCATATATCATTCTGAAATAAAGCGCTTCATGAAAAATAATCACTAATAACTGTGATGATAAACATGGTGGAATAGAGGGCTCTCATTCTATTCATGTGTATTATAGTAGTAAGTATTTTAATAAATCATTTTAGGGTATTTAGTATTTACATTTGTTTTACAATTAAAACTATCCCTTCTGTATATAATTCTTAACAGCAGTACATTGTTGACAAGTATATTATCAGAACGGAGTATACAAAAAACTGAAGGTCCATATACATGTATATTGCAACAAAAGCTTTTAGGCAGTTCTGTAATAAGCAGCAAAGTAATGATTTATATTCATAGGCCTCATATTTACTAACAACAAACTGAACATAAAAGAGACTGCGCTAATCAGACACGAAAATCTTAAATTAGTGTTGCTTTTTTATAGTGCATTATTCGAATAAAGAGGTTTATAAGAGATGCAACAAAAACCACACTCTAAGAACTATGTGCTCATCAGACCACACTCTAAGAACTATGTGCTCATCAGACCACACTCTAAGAACTATGTGCTCATCAAAACAAAACAAAAATTCCATTCAGTGTTTTTTAATTACTTACTAAAAGTTACGCGAATGGCTGTCAAAACCTGAAATTAGTCAGGCTCAGTAAAGATCTGATTATGGTAAAAAAACAATACTTCAGCTGATCAATGGACGCAGAAAATTTTTTTTAAATGGTCAGCATATTGAAAAGTTAATTACCTGTTTACGCTGTCATTAGAGTATACGCGTAGTTTGTTAATGGAAGTATACAAGAGTTTCTTGAACCCTTGAGAATTGTGTTACTGTTTCTCAATTTACAGTATATCATCACTGATTATGTTAGCCTGTCTTGATAAACTGTTGTTTTTGCAGAGTTGTCCACCGGCGAGCGGAGCGAGAAAAACAGCAGGTTGTCACGTTAAGATAACAGGTTGTCTTAAGTTCTGCTAAAGTTTACCGCAGAGACTGGTCTCTGGTTAAACGTTTCTATGTTATTTTTTTCCACATAAATTTTTGTGGCTAAATCCGTTATGATTACCAATGGAGTGACCGAAATAACATCGTAGCCAAGCCGCATAGACAGAAGAGAACAACTCCCTTTCAGTGCAGCCGATGCATCAGTTGCAGTGCGAATTGTGACAAGTTGTTGTTTGCTTGCTCCACTCGCCAGAGGACAACTCCGCAAAAACAACAGTTGGTCAAGACAGGCTGAAACACTCCTTTTTTCTGTTTGGTGACATTTGCTGTGTGTGTCCAGACTTTTTTTGCTAGTGTTTTACTAAATATCATTGTATTATGAGCACATTTCAATATATTCAATAAAAGTTGAAAGACTTCGGATCGTTGGACAAATTGCCCAGGGTTACCAGCACATATTGAAAAACATGGTTAGGGTTCAAAGAATTAAATTGGCAATGCCACAACTACCAATTTTTAGTCCAAAAGGCTTAGGAAAATTACGGAAGTCTATTGATAACCGCTATATTCTACTACAGTGGATTTCAACACGTTCCAGTGTTGGCATGGGGAAGCGAAAATTTGGTATAGAGGGGTATTGCAACCTATAGTAATTATCTAATGCAAACAGCCTATGGTGCAAATCATCAAAATTTTATATACGTACTGCACATATTAAAAATTAGTAACAAAATATGTTAACCTTAGTAACTATAGTTACCTACGGTAACTTTAGTGCATTTCGTGGTTATGATCTGCAACAAAATGTAACCTTGCAATGTAATATGTGCAGTACATACCGTAGAGAGTTTCTACTTTCGAGACAGATGTATAGAATAAGCGTTGATTTTAATTTAAAGGAATTACAAAACAAAGCACATACTTGAAGCTGAGTTTTAGTATATATTTTTAACTATTTAACTGAGCTTAACATTTTCCATTGCTAAAATTTTATCATGTACGGTTTCATTTTCTAATAACTAATAACTATAGCTGATAACAAATAATGCTGAACTGAGCAATACCGAGTATCTTTTTTATTCGTTGTTAGAGAATTTCGGCGAACAGCATATTGGCATATTTTTTATTCCAACATAATCAGCACATCGACTGCCAAATAAGAATTTTGAGAGAAGTTTTTTTTGTTGATTTTATATAAAAGGGCATAAAATCAGCTTGTTATACATCGCAGGGCAAAAAAATCTTATAACAGGGCCACTGTAACCCGCAGACGCACTGTATCTTTAAGATTGTGTACAAGAGAGTTTAAATTTAATGTGCAATTAATGTTTTATCACAGAAAATTCACTGAAAAATAACTAAACACCTTGATATAATTGAGAGAGCGGTGATTGTGCATCCTCACAAGCAAGAGTTGAGTTACACATCTATTTCTAACCAGACCAGGAAGACTAACTCACCTGTCAGGTATAGCATAAAAAGGTATGATGAAAGGACATTATCAGGCTGCAGCAAACCACGAGGGCTGACAGCTACCATGTCACAAAATTAATTAATTTTGGCCAGAAAGTGTCACCAAGATCATTTTTAAGAAGGTATTAGACTTACAAAAGAGCTTAAAAAAGCAATTGCAACATAAAAGAAATTTCTGCAAAATATGGTTGAAAAACAAGAAAGCAAAAAAGTGTTCACAATAAGAAAAATTTAAAACAGGCCAAAGAATAACAGCTTTGAATCTCGAGCAATGGTGAAAAGCCAGCTTCAGTAATTAACCAAACTGATCCATGCCTAGAGAGTACCAGTATGTTAAAAGATCTGCCGAAAAAGCATTAGTGCGTAATGCTTCGTTTTTAAACACTCTCTAACCCTAGCAATCTGGGGAATGCTTTTCAGCTATGGGTGCAGAATTAATGGGCCTAAAGAATAATGATTGCTGAATGATAGATTACCGGTAAATTGGAGTACAAGCTGCTGAAGGTTTACCAAAGATCTTTTTCGATGAAAAACGGACAATACAATGTGTGTATCACACAACAGCATGTCTAGTAGGTGCAAAACAGTGATAGTGTGTAGAAAATAGCCGATAAAATCTTGACACTAAAATCCACCTCAATGGTTTTGCCAAGGGCCACTACATTAATTCAAGAGATTGTTCTAATAGATGAGAGTGATTGGGTGTTTGATCACTTTTGCAATCCCTGATATAACAACAACAAACTAACTTTAATAACCAAACTTGGTCAGCTTCCAGAGACTAAGATAAAAAAATCTTTTAAAGAATAATTTGGTATGTATATGGAAAAATGAGAAAATGCATGCTTGATATAACAAATTGATGGGTGCGTTTATACTTTTTGTGCTATTACTGTATGTGTGTAGTCTAGTGTTGGGCCTGTATTGGGTTATCCGCTCTTACCGATACAGAGGGATTCTCGGTATCCGAGGAAACCAATCATTTTTGGTGACGGCTAGTTATCCGCGGCCGGTTTGATATGATTGGTATTTATCCGTATAAGCCTATCGGTAAATGGTTATACGGATATCCAGATAGATTTTTAAAACGCCTCTTTGACGAACATGCTAATCTCAGCGCGCATTGACAAACGAATTCAATGAACATTTCGGCTCTTACCGTATCTACTATTATATTACGTTACATTGATAATGCCACCAGCCTCGAAGGTTTGGGAGTTCTTCTCCAAAGATAGGAGGATGTATAAAGACTCTAACGAGACTGAACTCTAATTGGACTGCGTATAATTATGTGATTACATTACCTGATTACAATATGTGATAGTAAGATTTTTGTAAACTGTTTCAGTATATTTAACAAAAAGATCCCCTTGCCATTATCTATCTGTTCTCTATTATACATAACGTTTGTACAAATAACTATATTTTTTAATAAAATAAACAATAAAAACATCTATCATGAAACTTATATTTCCATCTTTTTTTTTCTTTTTTGGCTTGCTAAAACAAGGAGTCTCCTTGCCGTAACAATATACTGCTGACTAAAGAATGTTTTTGCACAGACTACTAAATGTTATTCCAAACTTTTGATTAGGTTTCTGGTTAGTTCTCTAATTAAAATATTCGGTTCAGTCATTGAGTGAGTAAAAAGCTTATAGTTTCTGTCTGAAATATTCCTCACAGGTAGGACATGGTCTCAATCAACCTCCAAGCGTAAATATGTGTCGAGAGTATTTCTGGAGTCAGATTGCAGAAACGGGTGGATATTATAATCAGTGTACCCAAACAGGGTAAGTTGATGCCTTAACCTAGCTTTTTAGTAACGGAAGTTGGAGATACTTAGTCCGATTTAGAATGATAGAGATGAGTGTCTCAAAATACATTTTTATCTAAGTTTAGCTTTCAAAATCTTCTCAGTCTTTGTAAAAGGTAGATAAAACATTGAAAAAATTTAAAAGCTCAAAAAAGCGCGATTTTACCACAGGCTAGCGTTGCTATCGTGCCTTTTTGAGCTCATTTTTCTCGGCGTTCAGCCCATTAAACAGTCTGTAACAAGCTACGAGCCATTTTAAACAGGTTATCTACCTTTCAAAAAATACTGAGATTATTTTCAGGCTGGATTTAGAGAATAATGGGTTTTAAGATACCCATCTCTATAGTTCTAAATCGGACTAAACATTCCCAACTTCTGTTTCTACAAAAGCTACGACACGTCACATATCTATGGGAGGAGCTTGTTGTGCCAACCGTGTTGTTTTTGAGATGGAAATTAAAACGCTGTAAAAAGCCTTTATGAATTTGAAAGTTAGTAAACCAATCTTTATTTTGAGTACAAAATCGAAATTAGTGTGTCTGATTTACCTATCAACAATGATAAAAGTTGTTCGAGACAGTTAGGGTTTAAAGTTTAAACCATTAAACTTTAAACTATTCAAAATTTAAACACACACTGAAAACCATATACCGAATGACAATACCGGCCAATATCAAGCTTTCTTAGTTGGCAAAGGATACCGAAGATGGTAAATATCAAGGATACCAATACCGGCAAAACCGATAAAAAAGTGCAAGGATATCCGATCCGGCAATAAATTAGATACCGGCCCAACACTAGTGTAGTCTGGTGATGTTGAAGTGGTTTATGGTTGGTGCATGCATCACTGTTGAAACTAGTCCATATTCATTATCTGAACTAACCTTGTTTGATCAAGACCAGCAAATTGTTTTGATAATGTAGATTACTAAGTGTAACTTCTTGTTATTGCAAAAAATAATGTAAATGGCAAGACCGGGTTAAATCTGGCAACTTGCCTAAAACTCTACAGCTTACTTCAAGGTGAACAGCTTTAAAATTTAAGGAACATTAACTTTATTCCCTATTGTATATAGAAATTTAAACAATTATAGTAGAGAGCAATGCTCATAAAAACGTCTTCTATGCCTATCACATCTTTCCTTTTTTGGCACACTATTTACATCTTCCACTCTGTAGTTTGTAGACTATACAAAATAAGTGGCTCCTTACACCAGACTATCTTTATTACAAAAACATTGTCACTATAATACATGTAAATTCATTCTATCCAATTCAAACATCTACGATTGTCAAATTTGTAAATTGACTATTATGTTGTCATCAGGATGCTGCCTGACCATTACTACCTTAGCAGCTAATATAGATTATCCCACCTAGAAAGCCATTCCGATATACAAAGACTGAATGTTCTGCTGAATCTGCTGATGAAATTCATACCAAATCTCGCATCACTGACAGCTCCCCTATACGCTTTCTACTTCGTGAGAAACAGGAGTGAACATGGATAGATAGTAATTGACAGTCAACCACAAATAGATGTTTTCAGCAAGCTCAAGTCAATACTAATATTTAAACATACACTTGCTCTGTATGATACAGAACTACAAGCCATTATCTGTACAGACGCCCCAAATCATGGCTGCTTAACGGCCATGTTCTAGATACAACTTGATGGCTCACATAAACTCATATGCTATGCTTCGCAATCATGTAATGAAATAACACTACGCAGTTTGAAAAGAAGTGCTGCTGTATCATGAAACGGTGAAAGATTCGAAGAATATATATATATATATGTTCTAAACTTTACTGTAGACGTAAATCACAAACTTCTAGTATCACTACACACCACAACACATCGTGACAATATGTCATCACGTATCGTGAGAATCAATCTTCGCCTCATGAAATATCCTTCCAAAATAATATATGCACCAGGTTCTCAACACCACAGCGCCGATGCGCTATTTAGATCATTCTCATTACCAGCTAGTTCTGTAGATATAATTTTTAAGTGAAGACCTAAAACAAACTACAACTTTGTTTGTGTTTCGTTTGTTTCAAAGTTTGCTAAAACTTACAACTTTACCGACATGCATGTCGGTAAAGTTGCGATAGCGTTTAACAAACCAAATTTTGCCTAGAAACTTAGACCTTGACTCAACAGATATTACCATATACTATGCATGTATAAACATGACCTAGATACCAGGAGTAAGTCACGAGCTCCACCCTACATGTCAACATCACGTGCACCAGCTGAAGACGCAAACAAGATATCTTCACACGCCTGACAAAAAGCATCGAACCTTAACACTCAACCTACACTCACAGACTACCCATCTCACATGCCAGACATCTATAAAAGAAAACAGTTCCAATGACTCAATACCTCTATCTCCATCTCTATCTCCAGCTCTAACTTGAGCTCTGGCTGTGGCCTCTCTCTTCCCGAGGGCCTCCTTGGACGCTTTCCCATCTGCCTGCTGAGGAGCCTCTCTCTCTCTCTCTTTTCTCTACCGATGGAGCTTTCTCCTTCATTAGCTGAGCCTCTTCTACACCACTATCTCAACTGCTGACACTCTCTGCATATGGCCTCTCACGACTCTCGTTTGACTGTTGAAACTCACAGCTGTACACAGCTGTGAGTTTCGACAGCTGTACACAGTGGACACAGCTGTACACAGTTTCGACAGCTGTACACAGCCTGCCAATCCAAGAGTGGGGCAATGCTTGAGATTTGGTTTTGGGGCAATTGATGTGTCAATTGTGGGATATTATGTAAATATCTGAGGCTTCCTAGTGATTAGCCGGTAAAAAGGAACTGGCTTTCATTGAGAGCCAGAGCTTTGAAAGGCTAGCTTTTCACAGGAAAGCCGAGGGACTAACAGGTCTCGCTATGTAAGCAGGCGTTAAACAGATGCTTGGCAGAAGGCTCAGTGGAGAGCAAGTGGGCTGATCATCTGTATTGCCGTGCTTCTACTGACAAGCAATTAGCGCTGTGAAGATTGGACTTGAGAGTCCATTGGGTAGCAGTGAGGCTGCTGATTTGGTTTGCTTACGGGTTGGCAGTAGAGATTGCTGTGACATCGGTGACAGCATTCTGATGTGGGCGTGTATCGCCGTGGTGGTGAAGGCTGGTGGCAAATAAGAGGTTGGTGTGTCATCGTAGCAGCTTGGTGCTGCGCAGCAATATTCTTGTTATATTGCTAACCAGGTATTTCGGCCTTGGTCAGGGCTTTTGAAGCCGAGTAGCCAATTTAGTTGGCGATCGTACCTGAGGGTATGGCGTCAGGGAGCGAAGGCACTGGTCCTCCCCTGAGGGCTAAGAGGGCTCGAAACTAGCACTTGCTGATGCTGGTTCTTCAGGAGTAGGTGCACAAGCACCTGCTTCGATGCGGTTAGATGCTGGTGTTTTGACCAGTATTCTCAATCAGGCTCGTGGGCCGATTTCGGATTGGCTGAGCCAGCAGTTGCCCCGGTTCACCGGCGATGGGCCAGTGAAGGTGTCTGCGTGGATCGCTGACTATGAGCAACTCTGTGCTCCGGAAAGAGTTGCGCCCGTGGAACTCCTCCCATATATGGTGCAAGGCGGAGCTGCCCGGCTATATAGCCGTATGATGGTTGGAGAGGCCTCTAGCTGGGAGGTCGTGAAGGCTGTACTGGTAGCCATGCCTCGACAGGAAACATGGCGACAATTTGTCAACTGCCAGTTTGGCGCTGACGATACAGTTGACGTTTATTTGGACCGTTTGGAGCAATTCGGGAAGAGACTGGGGATGTCTTCAGATGATCTTGGCTTTCGAGTCAAGTTTTACGAGGGGCTCCCATCTTCCATTCACGAGTGGGCCATTGCACACGAACACGCATACAAAACCGATTTTGGGTCAGTGCTGGCGTGTGTGCGAGATCGCTTGCTTTCGCGGAGAGCTGCAGAAGCTCACTCTCAGAGGGACTCGATAAGAGTTCTCGCTGCTGTTTCTAAGCAGCAGGGAAGCAGTTCCGGCTGTTTTCGGTGTGGTGGAAATCACCGTGTAAAAGCCTGTCAACAGAACAGACTAGGGCGTAAAAGCGCCGCAGAAAAGGAGTCAGGAGAGGCTTCTGTCAACAGATTTTGCTTCAGGTGTGGCAGCACTGAGCACCTCGTCGTTAGCTGTCTTAGACAGCGAGCCCGTGATGACTTAGCTGCCAGGTCTGCAAGTGGTGGATCATGCTTTCACGACAAGTAGCACGAATTGGTACATGCGTGGGGTCGGACAGTTTGGTACTGTCTGGGGCAACTGGTAGGGCTTTGTGTAGTAGTTGCATGCCAGTTGTTCAGGCTATTCGCAACAGTCGTCGTTTCATGTGTTTTGTAGACACAGGAAGCGAGCGGACATTGGTGAGTCCGCAAGTGGTGGTGGGGCTTCCTATTAGGCCAAGCCAGCCTTTGTTAACAGCCGATGGCAATGTTTCTCACATGAGAGGCCGATGTCGAGTCATTATTGGTTTGCATGGACACTGCTTTCGTGTTACTGCGCCAGTAATAAGTGTGTTAAGGAATCTCGGGGTCAGCTGCTTTCTTGGTGGTGATTTCATCGATCATATGGGTGGTGTCACTGTTGGGAGAGGTGTAGATTCAAAATACAATGTCCTGGGGGGAAACCTCATCGAAAAGGATGCTGCGGGGTTTTTCGAAAAGAGCCCGTTGTTAGTGCAGCCAGCAAGGCTGCGGATGACTCTGGGCCATCAACCTGCAGCAGTACGGGCCTTTTTCGGGTTGAAGTCCCAGATTTTATCGCCGAGTTTGCAAAAGGTCACTGAACTGTTGGCGGTGGCCTGGAGAGCTGCCTAACAGACTCCAGACCAGGATCTTTGAGTATAAATGTACTCGGGCACCTCAGGTGCGAGAGCACTATTGCGCCGGACTAGAAAGCTAGATCTCGAAAGGCTGGCTGAAGCGGTGGCACGGGCCTGTAGAAGGCATCATTCCACTGCTGGTAGTGGTTCAGCCGACGAAAGACAAAGTGCGCCCAGTCATGGATTATCGTGAGCTGAATGCATTTGTCAATGTCATACTGGTGATGAGGTGGTGGCGGTGTGCGCTGATAAGATGAGGAAATGGCGGCAGCTGCGGGGCGAGCTGAAGGTAATAGACCTTAAGTCTGCATACCTGCAGATCCACATTTCGAAGGACCTGTGAAGTACCAGGTCGTGAAGTACAAGGGTGTGCACTATGCCTTAACTCGACTGGGTTTTGACCTGTCATGTGCACCAAGGGTCATAACCTCAATCCCTAAAGGTTGACTTGCAACAAAATTCACATTACAGTTAATTGATATGAAAAGAATCACCATGTCTTACTCTGTTGTGTTGTAGGTGCAAAATATGTGGAAAGGTGATCACGAGCTCTTAAAAGCTCAAAAATGAACAGAAAATCGCAGCCACATGAGACCGCCATAGTTTGGATTCCCTTTCCAAAACGGCTCAAATGTGATGTAGTTGTGAGAGATGGTTTCTGTTTACACTTTCATGCAACCTTATTCGTCGAAATATTTTCACAAATATACTTCACGATTTCAATAAAACTATGTCTATTGTTCTTACGCGTCTGTTTTATCGTCATCGTAACGCTGTCACTTTTAGCAGTGATATCTTATAACTTAGCGTAAAAATTCGTTTAATTGTTTAGCCTTAGCTTGAAGGAGTACATATCATTGTCTGATAATCCTGACGAGCCTGTTGGTCACCTGTGATAATCGAAAAGCGCTGCAGAAATTATTTGCGAAGTACTGGGTCACATCATCACATGATCAGATTACGACTTGCCAATTAGACCACACCGAAACAAACTGTAAAGTAGCAAGCATCTATATTTGATACAGGGTCTTCGGTAAAACCCAAAGTGTTTGTCATAAACTAGTGCTACGATAAGTTTTGTATTGAGGTTTCCATTGGCCATTCAATTCGCGGGAGAACATCACGTGACAAGACGATAACCAAATTTCATGGCTATGTCATCGAAATAAAGAGATTCCAATCTACGGCGGCTTTTCGTTTTTGAGCTTTTAAGAGCTTGTAATCACATTTCCACATATTTGGCACCTACAACACAAGAGAGTAAGACATGGTGAATCTTTTGATACCAAATAACTGTAATGCAAGTTTATTGCAGGTCAACCTTTAAAAAGGTTCTGTCATTGGACGAACGTGTTCATCGTGGTACTTATCACTATTATATTGATGACATAATGGTTCAGGAGTACGTGTACTGAGTGCTCAAGGGTTGAGAGACCACTTGGCTAGGTATGGGCTCGAGAAAAATGAGCCTGAGGCCTTAGATGGAAGCCGGTTGCTGGGTGTTGCTTTGCAGAAAGATTCCAGCAGGCATCTGCAGATGTCGAGGGGAACAGCTCTTCCTGAGTACAATTTTGAGCCGTCAGCGCTCACGAAAAGGGAGCTGTTTTCGATATGTGACCAACGGGTTGGCCACTTCCCTGTGGCAGAGTGGCTGCGCCCACAGTGCAGTTTTTTTAAACGGTCAGGCTGCAGTGGAGCTTGGGACTCTCCTGTCAGGAAGACAGTTGGCAGTCTGGCTAGTGAGCCCTTGGCACGAGCCCGCCGCGAGGACCCAGTCAAAGGAGTTTGGAGGGTGAACTCTCGTGGTTCTGTTACAGTGTGAACTGATGCAAGCTCTCTTGGCATGGGTGTGGCCTTGGAGGTCAAAGGCAACATTGTGGAGGATGCTTCATGGCTCTGAAAGGAGTCTGACCATCAACACAACAATGTTGCCGAGTTGGAAGCGGTTGGTTGGGGGATCAAGTTGGCAATTGTGTGGGGGCTCAAAACTTTCACGTTGACCATTGATTCGCTTACAGTTGTTAACTGGTTGACCAACACCATTGATGGACGAAACCGCGTCCAAACAAAGGGTGTTGAGGAAATGCTTGTGAAGCGTCGTTTGGGGGTGATCCGCGACACTATAGCCGAGTATGGACTTGCAGTGTCTGTTCACTTTGTTCCTTCCGGAGAGAATAAAGCTGATTAGATGACCAGGGTACCAAGGCGTTGGCTAAAGTACCAAGAGGCTGACTGTGAAGCAGCTGAGGTGTCAGCTGCGATTGTCAGCGGCGAAAGTTCTGAAGACGCCATTTGGGCAGAACATTTGCCACACCATTTGGTTGTTGACAGGACGTTTACCTTGCACAACAGATTCGTAAAGATCTGTCATGGGAACAGGTAAAGACTTACCTGGTTGGGCGCGAAGCATGCCAGAGCATTAACCCTGGATTGCGAGGCGAGAGTATTGTGGCCGTTGGAGATTTGGCCGTAGTGAACTGGTGCCGAGTTGCTATTGATGTGACTCATTATGGCGACAGTCCTTTTCTGTCAATGGTGGACTGTGGCCCGTCGCGGTTTGCCATATGGTGTTGGCTGCAAACTGAGTCCGCAGCCCAGATAGTGACTCAGCTGTGTGGCATCATGGTTGAGCGTGGGCTGTGTTATGAGCTGTTGCTGGACAACTCAGCGGCGTTCAGGTCAGCAGCTGTTCATCAGTTTGCTGACAGGTGGGGAATTTCTCTTCGTTTTCGAGCTGCCTACGCCCCTGGCGGTAATGGAATAGTTGAGAGAAATCATCTGACAATCAAAAGGATTGCCAAAAGGGGGGAGATCACCCCGAAGGAGGCGAATGTTTGGTATAATGTAACGCATAGGAAGGAGACGGAGGAGACCTCTGTTCCTACGAATGTGCTATTTCGATACCAATGGCGAGTGCCCTTTGATATCAACAGTAAGGCATCTGAGGAAGATGTCGAGAGCTGTTTTAGTGTGGGTGATGAGGTGTGGGTGAAACCATACCCCCCATTTTGCATAAAACAGTGGACGCTAGGTCAGGTTACCAGCGTCGTCTCTAAGCACACAGTGTGTGTAGATGGCATGCTTAGGCATGTAAGGGATGTCAGGTGACGGCGCTATGTACTGGCCATGTCAACCATGGACTTGTCAGTGACATTCGACTTGGATCATCGGGTCTAGGTGGCAACCACTTCCCAGAGGCACATGCCATCAATATGCTGGCTGTTGACCCTGTTATGCCAGTTGGGCCTCTAAGTGAGGCCGATGAGGAGGCGGCAGAAAATCAGAGAGGCGATGGAGCGCAGCTACCAGCTGAGGAAGTCGAACCCGAGGCTAATGCAGACAGGCTAGCAGTCGAAGCGGACAGACTGCCTGAGCAGCCTGAACCGCCTAGACGGTCGCAGCGTTTGCAACGGCGTCCTGCGTATTTGGATGACTATGAGTGCTAGTCACTCGCGACCAATGCATCTTTCTTGTGAGCTTTGTAAGAAGCTGGGGGAGATGTGAAATATTATATAACTATCTGAGGCTTCCTAGTGATTAGCCGGTAATAAGGGACTGGCTTTCATGGAGAGCCAGAGCTTTGAAAAGCTAGCTTTTTACAGGATAGTATATATAAAATTGTGGAAATTGGGGCAAAAATCTCATGCATTTATCAAGCATTTTCATTTTTTCTCTGGGGGTGATTGCGGGAGTCTCCCGCCCAATGCGTGAGAGTCGGCAGGTATGGCTGTACAGGACTGATCAACAAGCATAGACGACCGTTCGAGTAAGGATGTAATTTTTATTAGCTCTTCTGATTGTTTGTCATTAATATTATTGTTTTAGAATTTTGTTAGTTGCGTATTTCATTGTTTGACTTAAAGAATAATAAAATAAGTTTGACTGGTAGATATTAGTATTGCTTACAATAGCTTAACACCTTCACTATACCAAGACCTGCCAACCCTGGAGTGGGGAAAGTAGTGAGAGCCTATTTTTGGGGGCAATGAAACCGCGAAAATTTGATAAGTGGGGTAAATTTGCCTAGGGTATAAAAACACCACAGCGAAAGATAATACCTATAACTCCATATGGAAACCACTTGTCGTGGAGGTTATTGATAGATGAGAATGCCACAAATAGGTTTATGTATAGTTGTTTATTAGTAGTAAGTATATGATTACTACGTGAAGATTGGAGCAAAAAAGGTTTTCTTGGCTAAAAGGGGCAATTGCATGACACAGGCGTGAGATGCGTGAGGCAAATGCGTGAGAGTTGGCAGGTATGACTATACCTGAACCAGTAATAATTAAATTAGTTCTCACAAGCTAAGCAAAAGTGCACAAACTAAACATAGTCAAAATAGAATAATATGAAAAGCAAATTCAACACTGATGTTGTGTGTGAATTCTGATTAGTTATGCATAACATAATTTCTCCACAACCACACACAACAACGTAGCGTATGTTTAGCTGTTTGAGCTAGTATAAAATTATAAATCGAAATTAACATTCAGTTGAATATTAATTTAGTTAGATGTTAAAAACTTACTATTGATATGATGATTAATAATATGTTTGCCCAATATTATTATTTTCGAGTAAATGAATTAAGTTTTCGACTAATAGTCTAAATAATTTTTTACAAAAACACTTTTCGACGAAATTTCGACAAACAGTCTGTCGGCTTACGAGTTTGCGGTCAATCGAATTTCGGCAAAATAACCATAAACAAGCACTCGACCCTGAGTTGAAGCTCGACAGAAGTCGACTCGACGAAGCTCGGCAATCAAAACCACTGGCCTATACAACCTGGTAATCGAGGTCAGTGATCAAAACTCAGATCGGAGAAAACGTGTTTAATGGAATTGATGTGACGGGCGAGCTTTTATTATTAGTCAATTAGGAACGGAGCTGCGCGTTTGGCGGCGTTTGTGAAACGGTCTCACCTGAAGTCCAAATGTTTTTCCGTGCGCTGTTGTTCTAGCCAATGAGTGGGGCTTTACCAAATTTCAATTATGCTGTTATGTATGGTATTGAAGGAATTTACTCATTTAAGAAACGCACTAACATCATTGATCAGTAACTACTATGTTCTCGTTTTTTATTCAGACTATTATTTATAATTAATGTCTCAAAGGCAAGCCGCCTTGTTTTGTTATAGCTGTCAAGAGTTGAGAGTTCAATTCATAGGACTTGACCCAAATCTTTAGTGCAAGTCTAACTATGCTATTTCTCAGAGGTTAATCTAGCAATAAAAATATTTTTCATTCTCATAAACCAAAACATAATATATAAGTAAAAAAATTCTAAAATAAAGTTAGTAGTAAAAGCAGTACAATAAGTTCAAGCAGTAAATAAAACAACAAGTAGTAAAAGTTAAGTTCAGTAATATAAAATATATCTTGCGCCAACGGCCGCGTCTGCTTGTCAGTCTTGTACAACTACAAGGTATCAATGTCAAAAGAGGATGAACTACTAGAATTGTTCCCTTTTATAGGCAGTTGATTAGCCTGAGGGTAGATGTATACACGTTTTCAGGGTTGTGTCTCTATGTTACTGAAGTTAGGCATTGAGGGAGCACAGTCTTCACCAGATTAATGAGATGGGATATTCAAGTTATTTTGTCAATGTCGGTGTTAGCTGGCTGGGGAATGGATTTCAACTTCTCTTCGTGGTTTCTCTGATGTGAGATTAGCTCATCTTCTGTGGTTGATTCTTCTCAGTTAGGAGTTTTTAATTAGCTTGTTGCTGCTTTCCAATTATTGGACTTTGGATGCCTTCAATGGTCTTGTTGCTGGTGTGGCTCGCTAACTGTACGTCCCGTTGTGTGTGTTGTATGTCTATCTTCTGGTCTTACCCCATTCTTCGTTGGTTTTTTAATATCTCTAAGCAACAGCATAATGCATGCATATCCAGTGGTTTGACTCCATTCCCTGTCGGCATCAAGTTTGAATGAAATGTCAATATAACAATGCATCAGCATAATCAATATTATGTGATTACAGTCATACATTGCATGGAAATAAAAATTTACAGACGCTAAGTGTTTTCCAATCTCACTAATAAGCAACAAGTTCTAATATACCAAAACATATCCTAATCATAAATCGTTTAAACATATAGGGCATTTTTATGTAACGAAAATATGTGTTTTTGCATGAATTCAGTGGTGCGTATAGTTCTAGTCAAAGGCTCTGCTTCATTTTCACTGTGCGCCAATGGTGAATAATTTTTTTTGATTGCAAATGGTATGGCAGATGTTATTGTATTGTTCGTGTTGTGTTCGTGTATAATACTTTACTGTTTACTTCACTAATACCGTACTTTTCGGACTATAAACCGCACCCCTATATAAGCGCATCTGCTTTATTTTCAAAAAAAAATATTAAAACAATACATAGGCCGCATCTTTGCATAGGCCACAGAACTCAGGACGGTACTTTTTAACGCAGCAGCAACTTTGCTGTTTAAAACGAAACAGTGCCTAACGGCACTGTTTCGTAATAACTGACGCTTTTTAACCTAGTGCCTAATGGAACAGTACCATTAGGCCTTGTTTCGCATTTTCTTTCACCGCTAGAGGCGCACTAACCGGAGATTTTAGTTAATGCTCCCTAGCGGTGAAAGAAAAAGCCACAAAATAGCCGCACCCTTATATAAGCCGCATGGCTCAAATCGGCAGAAAAGAGTAGCGGCTAATAGTCCGAAAAGTACGGTACTTCCGGTTTTTGCAAGATTTATTTATGTACATGTACTAGTACCTTAGTACGTGGTTAATACAGCTTCCGAAAACATGTCCAGTCTTATCGAATACCAGCACGAGAATGGGCCGGTCAAGTTGCTCTCAGATATCGGCTGACAGGCTGAATTTATATCCGTTGTGTTCATTACACCTTTCCCAAACTATTATTTCTCCCACAGGTGGGAGCACACCTGCAAAAATTAATACAACAACCTGCAGCGGTATCTTATATTATCATGGTGCACAAACGAACAGACATTTTTGTTAGTATAAAACTGACTAATGCTCTATATAGCTTAACTTTTTTTCTTCCTTTTTGAGCGAACTATATACAGCGCACCTTCGGGAGACGATTACTGTGTTATACGATTTTTTCACCTTACAAAGCGGAACATGATAAGTTTTCCACCTCGCCATATGAATCTTATTTCACTTTACGAATTCAACAAAGTTTCGCTTGAGTCCAAATTTGGCAGTCGGTACGCTTATGACGTAAGTCGAAATAACAAAGATGCAGATATTCCTTTTGCCGAAAACTTTCTCACACTTCCTTTCCCACACATACCAATGTATGTTTGCATTATATAATTACTATGGTTTTTATACCCCTCCATACAGTTTTTTCACTATGCAATACCAACTCTTGAAGGGATTAAAATTGTATCCTGGGGGTGCGTTGTACATTGTTCATGAAGTAGTGCTTACATACCACATTTACATGTACATAAGACTGGTGATACTGTGTACAAGTTCACATTTTTGTTTTTATAACCACCACAAATATGAGATCAATAAGATTCATTACAAATCAAGCCTTTTGCCATCTGGACATTATACCTGTTTTGGTTCGAGTTACAGTAGGAGCTATCACCACTGGGCTTTGATCTACTTTGGGATGGGTTCTCGTTGAACTGTTCATCCCTCCGCTTAAAGTCATCTCAGCATCCAAATGTAGTGGCTGTTCCAATAAGCCATCAGATGGTTGTTTTACCACTCAAGGAGGATTTCCCATTGGCTCCCAAGGGCTTTTCTTTCTCCGGAATAAAACCACTTGAAATTCCTTAGTTATTTTTAAATTGGGCTTGAGCTACCTGAGCTCTGTTTTTTCCTAATGAGCTTCTGCTGTTGATTTTCTACCACCACTTCTTACCCTTGTGTAGCGACCACTATGGCTAGTAAAGGTTTCTTTTGTGACTCTCCCACAAGGACCTTTAGCCCAATTCTTATCGGGCTCCTGTCTTTAGTAGCATATCTTAGATAGTAATTGATTGCTTGCTTTCTCCTCCGGTCTTGCTCAAATGTCTTTAGTCTCTCAACATCCACCTGGGCTCCAAACATTCCCCTTGAGTTCATTGATCTATTAAATATAGTTGCAAGGGAGAGTATCCATTAGCAAGAGGAGTGTCTCTGTATGCACAAAGAGCTGCTTGGAGATTTAGATTCTTCCTCATCAAGCTCTTAACTGTCTGCACAGCTCTCTCTGCCTCTTTATTACTTTGAGGAGATTTTTGCAACCTTATGATGTATTCGATATCTCATTTGTTCCCAAATTTCTTAACACTGTTGGCTATAAATTGTGGACCATTAGCACTCTCTATCGTGTTTGGCAACCCAATCTTGCAAAACAAGCCCTCCGATGCAGACACTACTGTCTTTGCATCTGTTGAGTCCTTCAACGCATGCACTGGTGTGTAACTGCTGTAGTATTCTACTACTACCAGGTAGTTTGTTCCATCTTTTTCAAATAAGTCCATGGCAATCCTCCACCACGGCTTTTCAAGAAGTCGTGTACTTAGAAAAGGTTCTTTTGGTTTTTTATGAAACTTTTTCACATTTCAAGCACTCTCACCATTACTCTATCGCTACACACGCCTGGCCACCACACAACTTGAGCAGCTCTACGTATGCACTGTCTCTCTCTTTCTGATCGCCTTCATGTATCTCTTTCAGGACTTTCTAATTCAGGGATGGATATTCTGTTTATATAAAACAGTACTCCATCAATGCACATTATATACTATCTGAATGTATAGAAGGGTCGTAATGCTTCTGGAATATCTTTACTTGATGGCCATCATTCTGTTGTAAAAGTCTCTAACAGCATTCCTACTTCATTATTTAACATGGCTACTTTAATTTCGTTTAGCCTCCCTGATGAAACTGTAACCAGTGCAATAACTCTAAAACTTAACTGGAGTCTTTCAATTATTCGGCAACACATTCATTCATCACATGAAACCTAGATAGAGCATCAGCCGGCACTAACTTATTACCAGGAGTGTATACAACTTTATAGGTGTAATTATCATCTTCAGCCCAAACCGCTGCACTCTAAGTGGGAGTTAAGCTAATTTCTTTTTTCCAAGTATAGCTAGCAGTCGTTTATGAGCGGTCTCAATTGTTATATTTTTTTGCTACATAATAGTGGAATTTGTCGCATGCCCAACAAATAGCTAATGCTTCCTTTGCGATTTGTGCATATCGCTTCTCAGCAGCTGTTAAGGCTCTAAAAGCATATGCCAGAAGTTTCCACTCTCCCTTCACCCTTTGCAATATGGCTGCATGTAAGCCATAAGCAGTAGCATATGCGCTAATTATTGTCTCATCTATCACACTATATGGAGTGAAAACTGGGATGGAAACCTGGGTAATTTTAAGTTTAGTGAACTGTTTTGCATGCTCCAAGCCCCATACCCATTCCGATTCCTTGCTAAGTTATTGTCACTAGGGATGGGTTTTTGTGGTTAAAGTGGTTAAAACGTCTCTAGATAATTAAGTACGTCAAAGAATCTCCGTAGTTCTGTACTGCCAGTTGGTGTAGGAAAGTTCATGATTACTCTAGACTTTTAGATCAGCATTTATACCTGACTGGTTAGTAATATGCCCCAGGAATTTCACCGTTTTTTTTGTTGACCTGACATTTAGATTCATTCAAAGTTATACTTGCCTGTCGAAGCTTCAACAGCACCTTCCTTAATTTCTTGTCATGTTGATCCTGGTCAACTCCATGCATCAATATATCGTTTGACAAATTATGCCATCAACGTCGCTCAAAATCTTTTGCATCTCCGACTGAAATATTTCAGGGGCGAAACTCATACCAAATGGCAATTTCTTGCATATGTATAATCTAAATGGAGTAATAAAGTCAGTTTCTGCACCTCATCATGTAACTCCATCTGCCAGTAGTCACAGTTTGTGTCCAGTTTGCTGAATATTTCAGAGTTTTTCAATTCGCTCAATGTTTCCTGTGCTGTAGGAAATAGGTAATTTTTGTCTTACTGCTTTACTTAATCTTGTAAAGTTGATACACAAATGCAATTTCCCGTGGTTCTTTGGCACCACAATGCATGGAGCGCGCAAGTTCGTTGGCTCTTCTATCGTATCGATTACTCCTAGTGACTCCATCCTTTGCAACTCGGCCGAGAGAGCTTTTCTCTTCGTTGCAGTTACTCGATGGGAAACACTCTGAATAAAGGGTGGTACTGAGTCAAAGACGATTCTTGCCCACTCTGAGCCCTTCAAACAACTTTGAGAACTCGGATATCCAGTCGGTGTCTATCTGAAGACTATCCATCAAGTTTGAATGCCGTTGACTCAATATAGCTGATTTGCCCAGCAGTGGTATCACCAATCTATCAACAATTCAAATTTTTTCTCTTGCAGCCTCGACTCTTGTGGATATAGCCCCTTCAGAATATCCTGACACATTGATGTCATGTTTATCAGCGCCCTCAAGTGTTTTATCACTAGCTTGTATTTTTAATACACTTTGCTTTAAAGATCAAATAGCAGTCAATGCTGCCTCAGTATCAAGCCTGTACGTCACTAGAGTCAAAAACTAACCATGTTTTAGCAGTCTTGGTAGTTATGTTAGTATCAATATGATCCAAGTCAGTTAGACCCTGATCTTAGATAAAGCTGTCCTTATTCAACTTCTTCAGAAGCTTCTGTTTGTTCTCACTTTCTTTTGCATGCAGTAGATTTGCTATAGTAGCCCTTCAACTTACATACTTAGCATGTAGCATTCTTTGCTGCACACCTGTCCCTCATATATACCTGTCTCCTTCCACAGTTTGGACACTTTTGTCTGTATGCTGAAGCCTCATTTTAGTTATGCGTTGAACTTATAAAAGGCCGAGATCTAACCTCATTGTCATTGGCTGATGAGTTACTCATCTCAAGCACTGATGATTGATAAGTAACATATTTTTTAGCTTTCTGAATGTCCTTATGAAGGGTTAGATCCTCAATATGAATAAGGTATTCACAGAGTTTATGATCACTAACACCCACTACAATTCTATCACAAATAAACTCATTCTTCATAGTTTTGTAGTCACAGTTGCCAGCCTGTGTCTGAACATCAACGATGGACTGGTGAATGAATAAACTAAGTTGCTTCATATAATTGAATTTCACCCCTTCATAAGTATCATTGTTGACTGGCTCAAAGTGTGCATCAAACAATTTGATGACATTACCCAAGTTTTTTTGTGTCATCACTTGATTTATCATATGTGAACTGGTCAAATCTTCTAACCCTATCAGCTCATCAATAGAAGTAGCTTGGTCACTTTTTTTTCGTCATTTCTGAGTACTTTTTAGCAACCATTGCGAACCGTGATTTAAATGTATTTCAATTAGCTGACAATTTGCTGCTATCTTATAATTCCAGGCATTGAACAAATCTATCATCTCCTGGATCAGCCATGATTCCTTTGGTGTTTGCCAATATATAATACGCAATTAGTACTACTGGTTTGAGCAAACCACAGTACACTTATAATACACGACGATTGCATAGTTTGAGCTAACCATAATACACTTAAAATACACATTGTTTGCCTACAATCAATGAAGTACCACAAACCTTAATATGCACAACGGTCTATGTTCTCAGTTGTTGCCAACAAACCCACTAGCATTTGCAATCTCAATATTAATAGTAGGTATGGCCAAACTCTTATTTATCGGCACAATATGTAGCTTCGTATGCGACACCGTTGCAAAAGTTAGTATTTTCTGTTGCCATGTAAGATGTATTTACTACTACTTTAATACATGGTTAATACAGCTTCCGAAAACATGTCATCTGATTGAGCACTAGCACAGGAATGCCTCCAGAGGAAGCCAGTAGTTTTACTCTCGAAATATCGTCTTTCAGGCTGGTGTCACATTCGTTATGTCCATTACATTATAGTGTGGACCGATTTTTATGTTTGAGCACTTCTGGGATGGCAAGTGAAACCAGTAAGAATAAGTAAGAGTTGTTTCAAGCTCTAAACCATAAACCATTGTCTGACATCTACGCACAATAACACTACATAGTAGCAGTGGTGTCCAGTGATTGGATCAACTCATGGCGCCTCCCACCACAGATGAGCAGCCTACTATTGCTCCCGTCACAGCAGCGACGCGGGCAGGTGTCATTGCAGCCACATTCGTTTTAAGAATTAACCTTTTGTTTGCTAATTAAAGTAGTAGTCAGAAAGCAGAGAACGGTAGATGGTTCAAATCCAGTTGGGAAACATTCTCTGTGCTTACTGGACTGGATAAAACAGATGTATCCTAACAGGTAGCGCTATTACAATATTGCGTTGGACCAGAATGCGTGAATGTAATGGTCTTGTATTGTCTGTTTTGCTGAAAGCACTGCCTCGCAGGAACTTCAGATATTATCCACTGCTGCTATCTATTTACGTTTCATTCTATACCTCAGGCTTCAAATGAAAGCTTTGAGGCATTCTACAGTAATCTAAGGGAAGCAAGACGCAAATGCCGTTTTGGTGTGTCTGAAGACGAATTGATTAGGGACGGAATTGTACTTAGGGTTTACAACAACAATGATAGAAAATGGCTTATAGCCTATGGGATTTATCTCACAATAATTGTGACTGTAAAGCTCTGTGGGTCACAGGACGTGGCAATGGAAGCAATGAAGAACGTTGAACTTTTAGCCAACAGCAATATAATGCCTTTAGATGCCATACCATCCCGAGGGAACCAGCAAAGGTCTAACCATGCTCCAGCTAAATGAACACGTGGCTGGGTTGGAGGTGAACTTCATAACAGCAACAAATGTTCAGCTAAGAGCGTACTCTGCAAATCTTGCCACCAAGTTGACCGTTACTCTAAAATGTGTAGATAAAAAAGTCAGAGCACTCAAGAAACACATTCAAGGGACACAAATGCCAAAACCCATATCTTTACACTGGTGAGTCATTAATAGATAACATACAATGACAGCAAGTGGTTATCTAGTGTGTATGTTAATTCCTTTTTAACATACTTCAAGCTTGATAGTGAAGCAGATACAATAATAATATCTTGTGAACCTTGGTTATCATCGATAAATCTCAGACCATGCAGCCATGGACTGGTAGGACCAGGAAATCAAACAATAGATTGGCTTGGTGTGTTCAGTGCTGTGCTTTACACTAAAAATAGGTCACATGTGGATGAGATATACGTGGTAAATAACAAAGATACCTATCTGTTTAGTAGAAATTCATGTTGTAGGCTAAGACTTTTATCATGCCACGTCAACCAAGCTGAACTCAATATGGAACAACGGCACTCATCACACTTCTCTGGACTAGTTGGTATCAAAGATTACGCTCATAAAATCTTGGTAAAAGAATATGTTGTGCCATTGTGTGTTTATACTGCCAGACCTGTTCTACACCCATTAAGACCAAAGATACGAGAAAAGCTTAATAAAATGATAAAATTTGAAGATACCGCCTGTCACACAATCAACAGATTGGTATAGTGTAGTGGTAGTGCCTAAGCCAGATGTTTCAGTTAGAATTTGTGTTGTATAACACTTCTAAATAAGGCGTTCAGATGTCATCTATGTCATCAGTAGAAAACACTTTCTAAATTAGGTAAAAACAAGATATCAGCCTGGACGCTGACTCCGGCTTTTGGCAGTTTCTTACCGAGTCATCAAAACTGTTAACAACATTCCTTACACAAGAGGGGCAATTTTGTTTTAATCGCCTTTTATTTAGAATATCATTGGCCCCTGAAATATTCAAAGCTGTATAAATGAGATGTTGGCAAGCTTAGAGGGAATCATCCATATGTATGACATTCTCATACATATAAGAACAAAATCCGAGCATGACTGTTGGTTGGCCACTGTTTTGAATCGTATGGCAAAAGTTGAACTCTGAATATAAGAAAATGTCAATTCAATCAAACATTCAAAATACAGGATTGGACATGGATGGATAGTCATGAACATGGATAGTCAACCACAAATAGATGTTTTCAACAAGCTCAAGTCAATACTAATATTTAAACATACACTTGCTCTGTATGATACAGAACTACAAGCTATTATCTGTACAGACGCCTCAAACCATGGCTGCTTAGCGGCTATGTTCTAGATAAAACTTGATAGCTCACATAAACCCATATGCTATGCTCCGCAATCATGTAATGAAATAAAACTATGCTGTTTGAAAAGAAGTGCTGCTGTATCAAAAGATTTGAGTATCGAAAGATTTGAAGAATATATAAATGTTCTAAACTTTACTGTATACGTAATCACAAACTTCTAGTATCGCTACACACCACAGCACATCGTAAAAATATGCCATCACATATTGTGATATTCAATCTCCGCCTCATGATATCCTTCCAAAATAATATATGCACCAGGTTCTCAACACGACAGCGCGCGATGCGCTATCTAGATCATTCTCATTACCAGCTAGTTCTGTAGATTTAATTTTTCAAGTGAAGTCAAAACTTTTATTGATCGTTTTCTTTTCAAAAACATTACCTAGATACCATTACAGAGGCCCAAAAGGCTGATCTTAGCTAAAGTACAAAAATTTGGTGTCAATGGGTGGCCATTATATCACTCAGACCACCCATCACTCACTCCTTACTATGATTGTCGATGTCATCTGACTGTCTCCAGTGACATGTTATATGACAATCGTTTCTTCATACCCACAGGCTTACATCTAGGCATACTTAATTTCATCCACAAAAGTCGTTTATAAATAACAAAATGCTGTTTTTGAGCCAGAAAAAATGTATGGCGGTCGGGACTAAGTCTGGATGCAGAAGTTCCAATTGAGACATTAGCACCAAGTAGTATGCAAGAGCGCCCATAGGAGAGATGTTATGTTTCTGCACAGAAGCAATTAAATAGAGTATTAAATTAGAGAAATGGTTTATTGCACACTCCAGAGACAACTGATTTGATAACAGAAAACCCAAGTATTTATATGTTTGGTCATAGAAAAGCTTTGTAAAAAGCTACAAGCATTATTAATAGCTATAATGAGACAGTACTATATAATATTAGCTTGTATAAAGCTTTAGCTAAAAAGCATAATGTTTGTTGGCAAAGTACCAGTAATACTTGGCACTTGCATGACACCTCCTCACTAAGCTAAAGGTTCTTTCTGGTTCTCTTAGACCTTCGGGGTTTGTCTCTGCTATACTCATCTCCATCAGGTAGACGAGGGTTGCGTGGTCTTCTTCTAGACGGAGGTTGCTCTGTTACAGTTGTAGGGGCTGGTAGTTGCAGTTTTGTCTCCTCTGTTATATCAGGTTTATCTCCAGGGTCTTGATCTTCTTCTGTTGAGTATCTTGGTCTGAGTTGTTCAACATGTCTTCTCCAAGTAGGTCCCTTTGGTACCACTTTGACATTGAGACTACGAGTTCCATATATCTTAGTAACAATGGCTGGAACCCATCTAGGTTGTCTGTTGCGTTTAGGTCCATGATACAAGGCATAGCATGGTGCTCCAAGATTGTAGCTGTGTATCTTGCTAACTGTCTTTTCTGCCGATCGGTTGACTTCTCTGGATTGATGAAACTGTGCTATGTGTGCGGGTGATGGCAATAGGGTGTCAATGTTGCATCTCATCTGTCTTCCATTCAGCAGCTGACTGGGAGAGTATCCTGTAGGAAGTGGTGTCCTTCTATAGTGCATCAGGAACTGTTGTAGTGCAGATTTAGGTGAGAGTGACGATTTCTTCATGGCTTGTTTGAAGGATTGTACTAGTCTTTCAGCTGCGCCATTTGTAGCTGGATGGTAGGGTGCTCCAGTGAGGTGAACAATGCTTCTCTCTTGACACCACTGCTGAAACTCTCCTGAGGTGAAGCTGGTAGCATTGTCAGTGACTATGGTGTGAGGGTATCCAAAGTGTGCGAATATCTCCTCTACGATGTCTGTGGTAGCTCTGGTAGAAGTAGATGACGTCCTGTGTATGCATGGATACTTTGAGTAGGCATCTATCATCACTAGCCATTGGCTGCCCATGAAGTTCACTGCATGATCTAAGTGAAGACGACTCCATGGCTTCTCAGGTAGCATCCAGGGATGTATAGGATACTTCTGTGGAAGCTTCTGGTGTTCAGCACAGGCAGTGCACTGTCGGCTTGTCTCCTCTATATCAGAGTCAATGCGAGGCCAATAGACAGCAGTTCGAGCTAGCTTCTTCATTCTTTCCATTCCAAAGTGTCCAAGGTGAAGGATCTTTAATACTTCCTGTTGTAACTTGACAGGAATGACTACTCTGTTGCCATATAGAAGACAACCTTCAGTGATAGAAAGTAAATCTGAGATCTTGTGGAAGAGTGACAGCTGAGTCTCCTTCATCTCTTTGTTACCAGGCCATCCTGCTGTGTAGCGCATTACTGTGGCTAGTGTTGGGTCTTTCTTTGTCTCCTTTGCTAGAACATTGTAGTCTGTAGAGTTGAGCTGTTGTCCAATAGTGTGAATAGTGCATACTGTATCAACATCATCCTCATCTTCTCTTGCATCAAACTCTTTATCAGGTCCAACTGGCAGTCTTGAGAGGACATCTGCATTTTGATGATGCTGGGTAGATCTGTATTCTATGGTGTAGTCATACTGATTTAGTACCAGTGCCCATCTTGCTAGTCTGTTGGCTGCTAGAGCTGGAACTCCTTTGGTAGATCCTAGAAGTGTGAGAAGAGGTCTGTGGTCAGTTACCAAGATAAACCGTCGACCATACAGGTACTGGTGATACTTCTTTAGAGCAAATATGATTGAGAGAGCTTCTTTTTGTATTTGTCCATATTTCCTCTGTGTGCTGGTCAGTGTTTTTGAAACATTGGCTATTGGTCTCTCACTTCCATCAGGATAACGATGAAATAGTACAGCTCCCAGTCCAGTTTCTGAAGCATCACATGAGATTCCAATGTCAAGATCTGGGTTGAAGTGTGCTAAGACACTATCAGTTGATAGCATATCTTTCAGTTTGTTGAAGCTCTTTTCTTGTTCAGTGCCCCACTTCCAGGTCTCTCCTTTGCGTGTCAGTTTGTGCAATGGTCCTGTGAGTTGTGACAGATTGGGTATGAACTTGCTGTAGAATTGTGTAGCTCCTAAGAAAGATCTTAGCTGAGTTAAGTCTGTTGGGACTGGCATCTGTTGTACTGCATCTGCCTTCTTTCCTTTAGTGATTCCCTTTGAAGTGAGTTTGTGTCCCAGATACTCTACTGTAGGTTGAGCAAAACAGCACTTGTCTTTTCTACATCTGAGCCCTCTTTCTTCTAATCTTTGAAGAAGTCGACGTAAGTTTTGTAGATGGCTCTCTGCATTGGCTCCACTCACTAGTTTATCATCTAGGTATACTGCTACTCCTGGGAGGTCTTGTGTCAGTTGCTCCATGATTTCTTGAAAATACCCTGGTGCTGAGCTTATGCCAAAGGGCAACCTCTTCTGTAGTAGTACTCCTCGGTGTGTTGATAGTGCTAGTCGTCGTTGACTTTCTGGTGCCAACAATATTTGATTGTAGGCATCTGCTAAATCAATCTTTGTGTAGCAATAGCCTCCACCTAGTTTTCTGATTAGATCTTCTGGTAGTGGGATAGGTTTCCTATGTGTTTCTAGCTGATTATTGATAGTCTTGGAGTAGTCTCCACATACTCTGATCTTCCCTGCAGCTTGACCTGTTGTAGATTTGCGTACAGGTACAACTGGTGTTCCATACTGGTTGAATTGAGTTGGTTCCCATATGCCTTTAGCTACACCTGCTTCGTATGCTTGGTTGAGCTCTTCTGTCAAGGCAATAGGAACTGGTCTGGGTCGGCAGAAGACTGGCTTTGTTGAAGGTTTGAAGTTTATCTCTAGTTCAAAGTTCTTGAGACATCCTAGCTCGTCTTTGAATATTTCTGGAAATTCTTTGCACATCTCCTTACACTTGATTTGTAACCTCCCATCTGGCTGGTTCTCTGTGATTGTTGATACAAGGTTCTGTTGTAGCTTGTCATCAATAGAGATGCCTAGTTGCTGTATAGCAGTTCTTCCTAGTAGGTTGAGATCTTGTACAGCACTAATCACAAATGGTAGTCTGACTTCTTTCTGTGCATCCAATTGGGCAGTTAGCTCACATCTGCCAAGCGTCTCTATGAGATGTCCTGAGGCTGATTTGTAGTTAACTGTAGTAGGTTTTAGGTTTGGCTTTCCTAGCTTCTCCCATATTGATTTACAGATGAAGTTGTCACATGCTCCAGTGTCCAGTTCAAGTGTGAAGTTGTCTCCCTCCAGTTTGATGTTTTCAGCAAGTTTCACCATCTTGGTTGATGTGCATTCTATCATCTTTACTGGTTTTTCTGCTGCAGATGATTTCTTTTTCTTGCATGCTCTTTCTATGTGACCTTGTTTAGAACAAAAGTTGCAGGTGGCTGCTTTGAATCTGCAGTCATCCGCTGTATGGTTAGTTCGGTCACATCTGTAGCATAGCTTTCCTTCCTTCTGCTTGTCAGGTGTAGAGTTGTTTTTCTGGATTGGTTTGTATCTTGATTTCTGTTGAGCAACCTTGTTGACTTTAGACGAGTTTCCATAAACTGTCTCTTTGGCAACTTTAGCTGCTTCTTCTGTTTCCTGTGCTACCTGTATAGCTTTGTTGAAGTTGAGTTCATTGTCCTTGATCTTGAAGAGAGATTTGAGAACTGCTTCATTGTTTACAGAGCAGATAAATCTTGTTCTGAGAGCCTCATCTAATGGATCTGTAATGTCTATGAAGGCACATGTAGTTGCATCTTGACGAATTCTGGCAGCTAACTCTTGAATAGTTTCTCCAGGTTTCCTCTGCATGTCACTCCAATACTTGTAACGCTCTCTAACAATGAAGCGCTTAGGGTCATACTGGTCTTTGAGAAATTCCAGTATTTCATTCATGTTGAGGTCGTTGATCTGCTTGGGTGTTGAAAGCTGAGCTGCCATATTACTAAGCTGCTTGTAGAGTGTAGGCTGTTGGTTGGTGAGAAAAGTGCCAGCAATCTTGTCTTGATGAATAGAATTTGCTGCAATGAATGTGTTGAATCTGTCTATGTAATCTGTTAGTAGCTCTGCTGTTGGGTCAAAACCTGGGAAGGCTGGAACAGCGGTTGCAGCTGTTTCTTGTTTCCGTTGTAGGTTTTGTAGTAGTAGCTCCATCAGTTTCTTATTCTCCTCCATTCTTTCATCTTGCTGACGTCTGTATTCCTCTTGTTGCTGCTTGAACTCCTCATGCTGCTGTTGTCTATGCTCTTCTTGCTGCTTTCTCTGCTCCTCTTGCTGCTGTCTCTGGTCCTCCTGCTGCTTCTGCATTAGCTTGATCAGGTCTGCTACTTCTGCCATTGTAGTGGTGCAATTTTGAACAGTTACTCTTGTAATAAACTAGAACTCTTTGTATCGATTTTATCAATGATAAAATCTGAACAAAACTCTTTGTAACTGTTCAAAAGAGAAATCCTTGTTGCCAATTAGCTTCTGTTATGTTTCTGCACAGAAGCAATTAAATAGAGTATTAAATTAGAGAAATGGTTTATTGCACACTCCAGAGACAACTGATTTGATAACAGAAAACCCAAGTATTTATATGTTTGGTCATAGAAAAGCTTTGTAAAAAGCTACAAGCATTATTAATAGCTATAATGAGACAGTACTATATAATATTAGCTTGTATAAAGCTTTAGCTAAAAAGCATAATGTTTGTTGGCAAAGTACCAGTAATACTTGGCACTTGCATGACAAGAGACTAGGTGTAAACTGTATTGTCATAGAAGAAAAGTCATATTTGTTGCTAGTAGACTACAGTAGACGCTCCTATAACATATACCGTCTATAAGATATGCCGAAAAACCTCTAATTAAATGCCATGACGCCCTGTCTTTCCACCCTTCTTTTATGGTGGCGGTCAATTGAAGGTGGTGTCAAATAGAGGCTGGCGTTGTATTTTTTAAATGGCTCATCAGAATTTCGGAAAGATAAATTTAGCCCTTTTACGAGCGAAGCGAATGTCTTCTATATTTCGCCCTTTTTTTCAATGAATCGATTATTAAACATTTCGGATGCAATAAATCTACTAACTTACCTCCAACTTGTCAAAGATCTCTGCATAAGACCTCTGTCAAAGATCTCTGCTTGTTGCTTGTAATGGAACGGACATTTTTTGGTTGTTCAATGCATTCCACAATGTCTTCTGACCTCAACTCTTCCGCATTACCTAACTAGTTGCTATTAGCTTCAAAACAATTTTTTAGCAAAGCAAAACCTTTACTCATTGCATTTAGCAGAAATTCAAAGCGCAAGTTTTGCTCGTTAAACGTAGCCTTTGTACCATCGCAAATGTAAACCATTTTGATATACATGTACAGTACTTCTTCGAAGTATCAAGACCACGGAAACAAGGAACTATTATTAGCCGGAGTCTGTTATAAATTGTTTATAGTGTTCTTTTCAGTTTTAATAAGAAACAAGCTAAAAGCTTTGGAGTTTGACAATGAAAGAATTGATTGTTACTGATATAAACGATTCATTATTACCGTACTTTTCGGACTATTAGCCGCTACTTTTCTCTGCCGATTTGAGCCATGCGGCTCATAGAAGGGTGCGGCTATTCTGTGACTTTTTCTTTCACCGCTAGGGCGCATTAACCAGAATCTCCGGTTAGTGCGCATCTAGCGGTGAAAGAAAATACAAAACAATGCCTAACGGTACTTTTTCGTTAGACACTAGGTTAAAAAGCGTCGGTTAATACGAAACAGTGCCGTTAGGCACTGTTCCGTTTTAAACAAACGGAACATTTCGTTTGTATACAAACAAACATACAAACAAACATTTCGTTTGTATTGTTTGATTATCATTTTTTTGGAAAATAAAGCAGATGCGGCTTATATAGGGGTGCGGTTTATAGTCCGAAAGTACGGTAATATGATTTTGTGGACTCTTTTACTAATCACTTGATATTATAAGTTCATAAAGATCAAAGATTGTCAAAGTCGCGGTCAAATGGAGGTGGCATGCTATTTTTCAACCCTTCCCTCATAGTGACGGTCAAATGGAGTTGGCGCTCAAATAGAGGTGGCATTCAAATAAAGGTGGTGTTCAAATAGAGGTGGTGTTCAATTAGAAGTCTTACGGTACCTCCTATAACATAAATTCTACCTAACGTAAAAAATTCATGTAAAGTTTTTGCTTTACTACGTAGATAATTCCATATAACGTAAAATGTCAAATCGGTACAAGTTCTCAAATTCAATTTGAATAAGGATAATTTTGTAGTTGGTTTTGAAACTTCGCTTTCTTTTTCTCGTCGGACTTGTGAAACAAAATGACATGCGTATAGCGTAATATGTTATATATGCACTTGTATACAAGTTACATGACATTCTAGTTCGCCGCCATAGACTGTCAGATTTGTCGACAAAGCAGAAAATAAGTAGCTGCGCAATTGCTCAAAAAGTACTTCGAAGCGATCCATCGGTACAGGTGTTACAGTGTCGGGCTACCAACCTGACTGTCACAAATTGGAGTCTCATCAAAAAATATATTTTATCCTAACCTTGACCCCTAAAAACAGATAGACGATTGTCAGGCACACACCACTTTTGTTATTTTTAAAAATTATTATCGTTTCACTTTATTGTGAATGGACATCTAAAATGTTCTTAACTTGCGGTAATATTGCCGCAATCACGAAGAACCATATAACAACTGAAAGTGATAAAAAGGATAAGAGTTGTCAATGCACACCAATAATACTGCAGGTATAATAGTACAGCCTACTAATTAAAAGTATGTCTAGTTGTTGTTTTTCTGTATGGCTAAAAGGGTTATTTTGGAAAGATCTTGGAAGGGATTAGGCAATTTACATGTATTATACTGTTTGTATAACGTAAAACCGCTATAGCGCAAGCTTTTCTGTAGCGGATTGTTTACGTTTTAGGAGTGCCTACTGTATTCTATTCGATAAACTGAAGCGCTTGAAATAATATGTGGTAAGTCATCAAACAATGTTGTAAATATTCTTATATCGATCTTTGCGACACATGGGTTTCCTGACCTAATTATCTGCTAATAGCCCGCAATTCAGCTCGCACCAGTGTGCCCAATTTGTCAAAACCTCCCACTTGACACATGTTACTTCTTCATCACGTTACCCGAAGGCTAATGGAAAGGCTGAGCGTGCAGTTGGCACTATAAAAGGTTTGATGAGGAATACAAAATACTTAAAAAGTGGTTTTCCTAAATTACAGATGTACTATACAGTTTAATAATTATTCACCAGTGGAGTTGCTAACAAGCCATAGACTAACAACCCACTTTTCAAGGATTATTGAAAATCTCAGGCCAACCCTTCCAGTTCTTGCTCTAGTTTTACAGTGAGAGAAGGCAACCCGAGAAAGGACACAAACCAGCCTTTACATCGCCGCAAAGCTTGATATTTTCCAAAACTAAAACTGGACACTGTACATTTTAAAAAGCTGCAGCTGCAAGGGTTATCTCGGAGTGAAGTGGTTCCACATTCGTATAATGTTGCTAATGAGAGATAATGTAATACAGGGAAACTGATCAGCTCTGACACCACTCAGTGCCTCCAATTTTAATACAAACTAACCGGCAATGCGGTGAAATTGGTAATACTAAATTCAAATTGTTCTAAACGTTAAATCATAAACTATCTCCTCTGCACAATAACACTGCAGTTCGTGTTATGTATTAACGATCAAATTGTTTGTTTTTTGTTTTTTGATGCGTTGCACTGTAGATGATAAGATAATATTTACCTACAATAATTAACTGGCCCAAACTTGAGACATCGTCATGGGTGGTTAGGGAGAAATTATGTTATACACAATTAATCTGAATTCACATGTGAATATCAGTGTTGAATTTGCTTTGTCATCTTATTATATTTTGACTGTTTGGTTTGTGCACTTTTGCTAAAGTTGTGTGAACTAATTTGATTATTAGCTGTTCAGACGCTAGTGAAAGTGTTAAGCTATTATAATCACTACTGATATTTACCAGTAAAAGTTACTTTATTTGGTTTGGCGAGTCCAACAATTACAATACACAATTAACAAAATTAGCAATACAAATGACAAAGATTAAAATAGCCAATAAAAGTTACACCTTTACTCAAATGGTCAAACATGGTCTTTGCTCAGTCCCATGCCGCTGTGAGTCTCAACAGCCAAATGAGAGTCATGACAGTCTGTAGGCAGAAAGACTCAGCAGTTAAAATAGAAAGAGCCTCAGCAGCTGGAATGGAAAGAGGCTCAGCAGGAGGAGAAAGAGCCTCAGCAAGTGAAGAGGAAAAGAAACGCTCCCCAGATGAAGAAGAAAGAGGAGTCATTGTGACCGAGTCACTCTTTTATAGATGACTCTGTAAGCCTGGGAAAAAGTTTTTGGGTGCTCAGGTTCTGTTCTTTATGTTTCAAAGCGTTAGTATTTGAGAGGTCTTGTCTTAAGTCATGGGAGTGTACTGATTGGAAATTATGACTAATTCCAGTTTTTTGGTCATGTCTGGTAGAAGTCTAATTTCTTGTGGTGGTTTTTTGGCTGGCCATTGATGCATCTTCTCTAATGGATTACTTCCACTGAAGGTTTCTAGTCTGCTCGGGGATGGTTGTAAGATGATTGTTTTTCTCGATGTCCTCTGATGTACTAGGTGTCTTGTTCATTGCAGTATTGCGTATATCTCTGGTAGTTTAGCCGCTGCTTCCTTCTGGCATCTGTGTAATATTTTCATACAACAACATTCGTGCCAGTAGATGTAAGAATATATTTGGTCAACATCATGGAGCAGTTTCAAAGCATACTGACATGTAGCATCCTTTATTTTAAGCGGTTTTGAACCTAAAAGTCTCAACTGATAACAGGAATCTGCACGGAGTCAATTTTCTGCTAATGAAACAGTGTCAAAGATGCGCCTACTTGCATTTGCTATATACACAAATTTACTGAAAAAACTAGAAAAGTGTAAACCTTTCTCTTCTCATATCTATATTGAGGCATTTTCATCTTCCCCCATTTGCCTTCCTAAATGGGAATATTTTATATTACTGTGTACTTCATAAAAAAACTGAGTATCGAATTACTTTTCTAGTGTTCTATTTGCCATCTTTTAGAGTATTTACTGAAATGCTACGTGGTAAGATGCAATATGCGAAAAGTTAGTTCTGAATTTAGACAAAGCTGAAATGGTACAAACTTGTACCATATTTTTTCCATTTTGAGTAGATTGTAAACCATAAGCTATTTATTCTAGTTATGTCACAGTTGATTCTATAGCATGAATTGTATGTCATCTTTTTGATGATAACACTCAGTCAATTGTTGTAGCAACAATGAGTAGTTCTATGTTAGTGGATGTATCAACAATGGCAGATGAACCAATCATAGCAGATGCATCAGTAACTACAGATGAACCAATCATAGCAGATGCACTGGTAACTGCAGACGAACCAATCATAGCAGCTGCGCCAGTAACTACAGATGAACCAATCATAGCAGATGCACCAGTAACTACAGATGAACAGATTTTAACAGGTGACTCTGCAGATTTCAACAACTTGTCCATAGCTGATATATGTGTTGCCAACATAGAAACAGTTAGTATAGTTGACTCACGCGTGACTAGGAGAATTCTATTAACACTACTGTTGGTATAACCCATGCATGCTATCAAATCTTACAGAGGTGCAAGAACAAATTGTGGAAGACAATGATGTGGATACACAAGACAAGACGAATCGGTTACCATTGAGTAAGATTAAGCTTATAATGAAAACAGATGCAGATGTGAGTGTGTGCAGTACCGACGCTGCGCTAGCTATATGCCGTCTCACTGTGAGTCTACATCCTTACATATACAGTCAAACATGGATAACTCAAACTTCACGGGACTGAGAGAAAGTGTTTGAGTTATCAGAGCGTTCAAGTTATCAGAGCACTGTCACAAGTGCATGCATTTAACAGAAGATACATGTACATATACAAACAATGTATAAAGCAAAATCATAGATTGCTTGTTACAAGTTATAGGGCCCCTCATGTAAAGTTTCAAAAGTATTTATCAGGAAGTAAAGATGTTTTTTTATTACTTGAGATTTGTTTGTTGTTTTAGGTGATGTACTGCCATGAGGTTTTCAGATTAAAATTGGCAAAATTTGATCGTCGTCGGAACACTAAAAAAACTCCATCTTTTTCTTTTGAGCGTTTTAACAGAAATCAGTTTTGCCAATTTTAATCTTAAAACATCTTGGCAGTCACATCACGTAAAACTACAAACAAATCTTAGCTGACAGAAAAATACCTAAATTTTCGGATAATTTTTAAAACTTCACACGAGTAAACATTTACGACCAATCCAAAAATGCATGCTTCACATCTGAGTAGTGGTTTCATTTAAAAAATCTATCGAGTGTAGTCTGTGAAAAGGTGTGTTATCCTTATATATACACACATATAATCACTCTTACAATATGCATTTTGCATGTTGTATCGATCTTTATTAAATTTTTATCGCTAATACTTTTTAACGTTTTTAGTTTGGCCGTAACTTAGCTGACATGTTAGCGACCCCATTAATCAGGTTTTATACGGTCTCCTAATCGGTTCCATTATACGGTACGGGGAAATATATGGACACTATGTACCTATAGGGAGCACTTTACTCGCTAGGAAGGCAGAGTAGTCATAGCTCCGCGATTAATGTAAATTCCTTCGGATTAAAACAAACCAAAGTTTGTTTTAAATTTGTTCCTTCGGCAAAAAACTGTTTGAGTTAACCGTGTTAAGTTCGAATTATTTAAAGCAATTTATCATTGCGTAGGAACGGACCAAAGAATCCGTTCGAGTTAACAATGTGTTCGAAATATCCGTGGCCGAGTTAACCATGTTTGACTGTATATCCTTACAGTATCCTCATAGACATGTATTTCATTTCCCTAGCTATATGCCGTCTCACTGAGTCCTTACATATATATCCTTACATATATATCCTTACTGTATTCTCATAGACATGTATTTCATTTCAGTTGGGGCCTTTTTTAGTCCTGGAATGCACCAGATAATTAGTTCCAATGTTTATAGATTTATAAACACGCAATTGGTGGCATTGAAAATGGAAGATCTGTTTATTATCCGTTTCTGAATAGATCAACAGTTACTGGCCTAATTTACTGGCCTAAGTATTTTTGTAATCATTTACAATTGTTTCATTAAATTTAGGAATGCATATCGAAAATGAATCATTCAGAAGATACCGTACGAACCTGTATTTCAATGCAATGGCACTCTATTTTTCGACCTTTTCCTTGTAGTGGTGGTCAAATGGAGGTGGTGTTCAAATAGAGGCTGTGTTGTATTTTTCAAGTGGCTCTTCAGAATTTTGGGAAGATAAATGTAGCCCTTTTAAGAGCGAAGTGAATGTTGCCTATATTTTTGCACTCATTTGGGCGGAATGGCATTAATCCTTTCTGATGCAAGAAATCTGCTAACTTACCTATAACTTGTCAAAGATCTCTAAATAAATACGCATTGGAAAACCGAGAAATATCTCTACCAGTTTATATCTATTGCTTGCTATTAACCGCGACTATATTATGGCGTGTGTCCTGCCTTGCAATTCGTTGAAGCTTTAAATTTTTCATTTTCTGAATTTGAAGGCATATTTGTATTTCCCAACTATATTTCACAGTGTTGCATATGAGTTCATTGTACTCATCGATATGTTTACTACAGTTTGCAGCTTAATTAAACTGGTTTTTTACTTGCAATAGAAGAGGAGTTATGAGCGTCGATCTATTGTAAGCCGAGTTGAAATAAACGCAAGGAGGCTATAATGTAATATGCTATAAATCTGCAAGTTTATTAGTTATACAATGATAATCTATCAAATGCTACAAATATATCTTCAAGAACAATCCATTGTTTTGCACACGCGCTCGTTCACAAAAAAGCCGCCATATTTGTAGCAAATGATCGTTTTTCTTTTATTTAATAATAATTTTTGGTGCTGTTTTGATACTATAATAAAAAAATTGCAAAGCATCGTTTTTAAAAATTCATTGCAAAAGCTTCGTGGTTTTAACGATGAAATTGTCTATAAAGATGGCTGATAACAATAAAATGATGTCACGAAAAAACGAAGGATTGACATAAATGAAACATGCTTATAATACATGCAGAAACAAAAATTTACAATTTCAAAATAAAAATATTTGCATCATTTACTTGGCCAGTTGAATTGAACAGTCGAACATCTGGTTGTTCAGCACCTTCCACGATGTCTTCTGACCTCTACTTTTCTTCTGCGCTGCTGAACTAGTTGATATTAGCGTCCAAACAATTTTTTAGCTGAGCAAAACATTTACGCGTTGCGTTTGGCATAAGCCATGATAAACTTTTAGCTGGATGGGCGCTAAGCACAACATTTAGCCTAAAATTAGTCATTGATGGAAAATACCATACCATCGTAAATGGAAACTGTGCACCCTCAAAGTGACCCTCAGGATACGATTACCCTGATATACAATTTCTCACCTTACGAAGTGGAACACGATTATTTTTTCACCTCACCATGCGGATCTTATTTCACCATACGAATTCAACAAAGTTTTCACCCGAGCTCAGATTTGGCAGTAGGTGTGCTTATTACGTACGTCAAAATTTCAAAGACAATGCAATGCTGTTCGCCAAAAATATTTTTACAGCGCCTGAAAGAGACACGATGACCGATATTTTGCAGTTCAATTCTCGTGTGAAAAACAGTAAAATTTTCCCTTTAAAACTGGTAGCAAAATTGGAGTTGCGATTCCTCCAAAAAGAAAGATTCAGTGATCAGACAACTTCTCTTAACCTGCTAACAAAACTCCACTTCATTACAAGAACAGCATTGTTGGGGCTTTCTTGCCGGTTAAAAGGGGTTTAATGACACCGGCTAAAATTATATTAGAAACGAAGCTGAAAACGAATAGATGATAAAGTTTTCGTGATTAAAAGTTGAAATTCAGTAAAATAGATGAAAATACATACTAAAACTTAGCTTTACGTTTAGTAAGCTAAACTTTTTAAAGGTGAATTTAAAGTTTATGTTACATCTGTCTTGAAGGTAAGAACTCTCCTTGGTATGCACCACACCGCACATTGCTTCGTTACATTTTAATGCAGATCATAACCAATAAATAAACTAAATACAATAAAGTAGGTACTGTAGGTAATTATAGTAACCTATGTTGATATACTATTTTGTTACTAATTTTTATTATGTACAGCACTTATAAAAATTTTGACGATTTTCATCAGGGGATGTTTGCATTATATAATTACTATGGTTTCTATACCCCTACATACGATTTTTTCACCATATGATGCCAACCCTGGAACGGATCAAACTTGTATCCTGAGGGTGCACTGTATTAGCCTGATACAGTTACCAAACATTTCTGTGGTGTTTCTTTCAAAGTTTTAACGAAAAAACCGAAAAGCTTAGAAGTTGGAAAACGGACTCCGATACGAACAGAAATAATGAAAGAATTAATTGTTACTGATGTAATTGATTCATTATTAGTATGAGTTTGTGGATACTTTTAAATGATCGCTTGCTATTATGTGCTTATAATAATCAGAGAATGTCAAAGGGGTGGTCAAATGGAGGTGGTGTTCAATTAAAGAGTGGGTGCTCTATTTTTCAACCCTTATAGCAGCGGTCAAATAGAAATGGCGATCCAATAAAGGTGTCGTTCAAATAAAGGTGGCATTCAATTGGAGGTTTTACGTTAACCATATTGCTTAATTTAATCAGATTGAAATGTTTTCAGTACAATAAAATTAATCGAGAGTCAATAGTAATAATAATACATTTTTATTTACACAATCCAAGGAGCAAATTCTACTAAAAGTCTATAATGGTTGCAGAAGGCTAGTTATCACATTTCTAATTTACCAATGTGGGTGGCACAGCAGCTGGACGAGCCTTAGTACTTTAACGAAATTGCTATAGACTACATGTTAAGGTAACCAACCATTGTTATTTTAATCACATGGTGCTCTTCTTGCGCTGACACATTTGCAATTGCCTTCAAATTATGAAAAGCATATCCATGCTTCTTGTTGTGTTCAAAGCTGATGAGGACAGCAGGAGTAAGCTTCGTAAACCTTTACACTCGGCAAATGGTTTTGTTGAACTTTTCTTGCAAACATACTCAACTCATTAATTCTCAACTCATTCATTTTCAACTCATTAATTATCAACTCATTCATTCTCAACTCATTCATTCTCAACTCATTCATTCTCAACTCATTCATTATCAACTCATTCATTTTCAACTCATTCATTCTCAATTCATTTTCAACTCATTCATTCTTAACTCATTCATTCTCAACTCATTCATTCTCAACTCATTCATTTTCAACTCATTCATTCTCAACTCAGTCATTTTCAACTCATTCATTCTCAACTCATTCATTTTCAACTCATTCATTCTCAACTCATTCATTCTCAACTCATTCATCCTCAACTCATTCATTCTCAACTCATTCATTCTCAACTCATTCATTCTCAACTCATTCATTTTCAACTCATCAATTCTCAACTCATTCATTTTCAACTCATTCATTCTCAACTCATTCATTCTCAACTCATTCATTCTCAACTCATTCATTCTCAACTCATTCATTCTCAACTTATTCATTTTTGCTGTATATTTGTCATGCTAGAATATATTCATACAAGGCATAAGCAACATTTTGTTAGAATCTGAAAGCAAGATTTTTGTGTCATTCAACTCGAGAAGTCTTCAGTTCGAGATCTTGATCTATTGCACCTGGTCTTTTGTCGTAACATAGAAACTATTTTCTGCATCATCTTACAGCTTGCCATCATTGCTGAGAGGCAGTGATCTCACTTGCGTTTGACCATCTCAACTTGCTTGGAATTAATATTCGCTACATGAATGCCTGTCATTGCACGGGTAACAAAAACGTTTTTGAGTAACTTATGAATTTGTATGATTTCATGAATATGAAGTGTATCTTTATTATAACAAAAAGCTGTGTTTTTCGTTCCAAAACCATAAATCTTTCCAAAACTAGATGAGCGTCGATCCATTGTAAGCCGAGTTCAGATAACCTAGCCGCAAGGATGCTATCAAGTAATATACTATAAATCTGCAGCTTTATTAGTTATATAACAATAATCTATCAAATGCTGCAAATATATATTCAAGAACAAGTGACATAGTCAAGAACAAGTCAGTTGGCAATTGGCTTTCGTAGAGTGCAGTTGTGTTTTACGCTCTCTCTCAATAGCAGTTTCCGACACTAAATCTATAATATCCTTCAACTACGAAATTGATAACACACAGCTAAAGAATTTACTAGCAATCACATGCTGGATAGTAGCTCTTTTGTCTTCTGTGTAAAAGCTGCTAGACTATCCGGAAGAAAGCATGGAACGGATCTGGGGGTGGTGATATCTATATGAACCGCCTCCAAATCGGGTAAGTTTTTCCATCTGAGCTAATTTATCAGGCGGCAGTCTTCAATGATGGGACCAAAGAAACAAACTAAGTCGATATCTGAGACTGAGGATGGTGGCGCTCAGAAACTGATGGACATAGATGAAAAGCTAAATCTAATTATTGGCTAACTTGGTAACATTGAGTCTCGTCTCAATCTAATTGAGAGCAAACTGTCCGATTTCGAAAAATCGTTAAATCATATTCATCTCAAAAATCAAGACATTCAGACCAAGAACAAAAACCTAACTAAGTCGATAGCAGGGATCGCTAAACATATTATGGAAATGTTTACTTTTCCATACCCAATTCCATAAACATAAATATTTCCATAATTTTATGGAAATGGATATGGAAATTTTATTTTAGAAATATGGAAATGTTATGGAAATGGAAATGAATTATGTAAATGGAAAAAATATGGAAATGAATTATGGAAATATTATGGAAATGGAAAAAACTATGGAAATGAATTATAGAAATGTTATGGAAATAGAAAAAATATGGAAATGTTATGGAAATGGAAATAATATGGAAATGGAAATAATATGGAAATGAATTATGGAAATGTTATGGAAATGGAAATTGTGACAAACACGTAATCCCTGGTCGATAGCAGAACTAGAACAAAAACTCAATAAACTGTAAAGATTAGAGACTCGAATAGAGGCAGCAAAATTTGCTGAAAGAGCTAAATGGTATTCCATATCAAACTTCAGAAGATTTGAGCCTTGCTTATCGTAAAATAATTAGTTCATTGGAGTCTGCTGATTTACCAATGACATGTGTGGATAAGTTATATCGTATTAAACAAACCAGACGTGTAATCATCAAGTTTACTCAAACTAACCAACGTAATCAGTTCTTCCAAATATATCGTAAAAACATTCAAAGCCTGTCGTCGCTTAGTAACATAACATGTGATGTACCACAAGGTTCCGTGCTGGGTCCCACACTGTTCTTGCTCTACATAATTGACCTCCATAATTGTTTATCCTACCTAACCCTCTTACTGTATGCTGATGATACAACTTTGTTTTTGAGTTTAAAAAAACTTGAATTAGACTATTCATGAAGTGATCTTTGATCTGAATAAACTAAGTGTTTGGTGCCACTATAGCAAATTAACAATCAACACAAAAAACGTATTACACCCTTTTTAAAACCTATCAAAACAAATCAGCTTTCAATCTGAATATCACTTTAAATAACATGCCAATTAAAGCAGTAGATGAAGTCAAATTCCTTGGAATCACAATTGATGAAAACTTGAACTGGTCCTCACACATTCGTAAACTTTTATTGGATTTTCGACCCATCTCAGGAATTTTTTATCGTTTGAGTGGGTACGTCCCAAAAAGAATTTTAGTTATGCTCTATTATTCATTTATTCGTTTAAAATTGTTTTACTCAATTGAAAAGTGGGGGAATGCACTGCAGATACATCTAAAAAGATTAATCATAAGTATAAATTACTCATTCAAGCTCATAAATTGTTTCACTTTAGTACCTCTGTATCACTATCACATTACCATACTTGTCATCAATTACTATCACTTCCTGTTTCCAAACATCTAACATTTGCTGGTCAAAGATCCTATAATTTTGCTACACCTCTGCAGTGGAATAAGCTGCCGACTGTTTTAAGACAAATAAAATCCCTAGGAAAATTTAAGGTGGAGCTGAGGCTCTATCTTCACTCTGTCAGGTGATCATTGTTATCTTGCTTTGTGCTGCTGACTCGGGCTCCCGTACTGCTGACTTTGCCATTTCGCAGTGGGCCTCATCATCATCTCTTCGGGTTATCTCTTTTTTACACACCTGACTATGTTTTCTGCTCTTTATTATTAGAACTTTAATCTGTGTATATTTTTTTGTTTGCTTGTTGATGAAATTTACACACACGCATGCACACACACGCACACACACATAAATAAACCATACTTTGCATTGTTTGCAAGTATTTGCATTGTTTGCTCGGCTACTTGCGTGCTTTCGTTTGAACCAATTTCATCATCTGACTGTTTAATACATTCCACAATGTCTTCTGATTTCAACAATTCTTTTGCAATGATATTTTTTAGCAGAGCAAAACATTTCCGTGTAGCATTTCGCACAAATAATGATAAACTTGATGCCCCACAGGCGCTAAGCACAACTTTTAGCCTAAAACTAGTCGTTCATATACCATCGTAAATGTAAACCGTTTTTTACAATGTCGAAGTATCCAGATTGCGTTGAACAAGGAACTACTAATAGCCTGATATAGTTATTAATTATTTCTATGGTGGTGCTTTCAAAGGTTTAACAAAACATTCGAAAAGCTTTTGAGTTGAAAAACGGACTTCGATATGAGTGGAAACAGTGGAACAATTAATTGTCATCGATGTAACCGAGTCATTATTAGTACGATTTTGTTGACGTTTGTTGACTGATCATTTCTATTTCGGGTTCGTAAAGATCAAAGAATGGTAAAGGGTGGCACTCTATTTTTCAGCCTTCCAAATGTGGCGGTTAAATAGAGGTGGCGGTTAAATAGAGGTGGCGTTCAAATACAGGTAGCATTCAATTAGAGGTTTTACTGTACTTGTACTGATAATCGCTGCATGCCATGATCTCTCCAGCAATCATGATCTTCAAGCATACTCGATTATTAGTGTGCTTAGATAAGCGTCATTATTCCATAGTATGGCAAGTAGGATGGGTGGCGTAGTGGATAGCACTCCTGTCTGCAGAACCTTTAGGAGTTTAATGCCAGCAAAGTGATTTTTTTATTCTTAGATTTTAATCGCTTCAATCGGCCATACTGATGACAGACAAACAAACATTTAGATTTATGTATACAGATTAACAAATTGAATTTGACGTTTTTAAAAAAATTTATGTCATTCCTTTATTAACGCAAACTTCCATTTTCAGTTCGCTCTATGAAGGTTTTTGTTAGATCGATTCTCTAGTCTATTGGGCGTTTTCATCTTGACAATTGAGACCAGTGTATTATTACTCTCAATATGAGAACTTCTTGAGCCCAGCTCCACGATAATTAGAATACACAAGAAGTAATACCATGTTCATTTTACTGCAAGCTTGTAACGTAGTATTTTAGAATTGTCAATTGCTTTCTTCATGTTTTAGGAACAGTTCATCAAGTTTCTAGCAGAGGAATCCTATCGAAGCACAAGAGCCTCCGGGAGGAAAACTGTACAGAGGAAGGATTATGGTGAGGCTACTATATTTATTAGCATACTTTAGTATATCAGCTATTAGCATATATTCTACATTGTATATCTCTACTCTAGTATATCAACTATTAGCATATATTCTACATGGTATATCTCTACTCAAGTATATCAACTATTGACATATATTCTACATGGTATATCTCTACTCAAGTATATCAACTATTAGCATATATTCTACATGGTATATCTCTACTCAAGTATATCAACTATTATAATTTAGTCTATATCTGGCTTGGCTCTGGTTGCCGTCGTTACCTAATCTAGAATCTAGTTTTCTCGTGGTTAAAATGAAATATATTTACATGTTTTATTCAGTATTCAATGCAAGTATTAAGGTTTAGAAAGAGCTTGCATAGTCTCTAGTGCTGAGCTGAATGTTCTACAAAGTACGTATAAATGAAAGGTTGAAAACAGGACTTTTTAAGTTACATTATATCATGTTGCATATAGTGTATACTGATGCATATATTACATTATGTTACATAGATTGTATCATGTTGCTTGTGTTATAATATGTTGCATATATTTTATTGTCTGCATATATTATATTGCATATGTTATATTATATTGCGTATGTTATATTATGTTGGTTGTGTTATTGTAAAGGAAATTGTCGTTTCCCTATACTGCTCCACAAGAGAAAAGACACCGAGTGTAAGCACCAAGCTGAATATATATTTTACAAAAAATATACAGTGGAACCTTGGTTCTCAAACACAATCCATTCCAGAAGGTTGTTCGAAAACCGAGTTGTTCGAGATCCGAAACAATTTTTCCTATTAGAATTAATGAATGTAAATTTTAATGCGTTCCAAGCCGAGAACTCAATTTCGGTCAAGGATTTTTTAAACATTTTACACCAAAAGTTGTACTGTATACTACATACTATAAATAAAAACGGGTAGATGTAGATCGGGTTTATTTTTAATAAAAGATTGTTTATCTATGATGGTGAAAACAGAAAACAAAAAGCAAACATATCGTATGCTTTGCTTTAAAACATTAAAAACATTTTAGGTTAAGATGTAATACCAAAAATTGCAGAAATTGATGATGAAACAGCAAATAGTGCAACAGATCAATTACATCATTGTGTGAAAAAGAAAATATAAACAACAATGGCATTTTACTTCACATATTTGAAGGAGAATCCTCCTACAAAACATTTTAGGGTAACTCAACTGGAGGAGTTGTATCCCTAGCAAATATCTTCAGTAGAGGGACGTCGTCTCAGATGGTTCCTTCCTTTTTGTAAAGAGCTTATTAACTGTAACTTGCTTCTTCCTTTGTTAAAGAATGTTTCCATGCTGTTTCTGGAGCTGTTTCGAACGTTTAATTCTAATGCGCTTGCTCCGGTTTGGTCGAGAACCGAATTTATGTTCGAGATCCGAGACGAACAAATCTCAATGGCTTGGCAGAGCTCACAGCTCTTGATCAGTTTGCTCAGCATTGCAGCCATGGCAGCTGTCATTCCTGGTCAATACCAGGTCAGTCACAGCTGGCTAATTGTCCTACCCAGACCAGAGTGAGCAAGGGTGTGAGTCTGCTAAACAGTTGTCTCTCTGATAGCTGGTGGACAGCCGTGCACCATTGACGCTGGCCATAATGGGATGTCCGGGCCTCCAGTATCCCATTTGGTCCTAGCCTGAAAAATTACTAGACCTTGTGTAGCTGCTGGAGTTACTGTTCCAGCTCCAGTTAATCCCGCATCAGTTTCTCTGCTTGTGCCAGGGCATGATGCATGGTGGTCATCGGTCCCTGGCCAGCAGCTTGCATCTGGGCCAACTCCTTGTCAGCGTCCTCCTGAGTCATCATCCGAGTCGTTCTACAGATTCCCGGGGTCAGTTCCCCCAGCTGTCATGGCAGCGAAGGGGTTTGTGCGACTAACTGTCATCGTTATGTTGCACATATTATTTTATGGAGCTTGTGTTAAACTATGTTGCATATATTATACTATGTTGCATACATTATGTTGAGTATTTTATATTTAATACCAAGGATTATGATCATCATTTCCTATATAATTACTTGAACTGACAATAATCTTTGAATCGCAAACAAAAACTCGAGTCCTAAGTCTTTATATGAACACCAGTTATTTGAAAATTCATTTAGCACAAGCACGTGCCCAGATCTTTCAGTGCCATATTTCTTTCACCAATTTCTTGTACACATTCATTTCCTCTGCATTGTTGCAGATGATGCTGTGTCAGCAGTCGACCAGCTGGTGTTTCTTGATGGAGCCGTGTCAGAACTGTGCTAATACATCCTGGTTGTTCTCTAGTCATCGGAGATAAATATTTATCCCATTGTATCATATAGCCCACTATATTATACTATATCATATATCTCACTATATTACATGTATATATACATTATTTCAAAATTTTATTGTGTTTCTATTGCCGCTGTTTAGTCTCACATGTATAATTTGTAACTACATTTTGCTTTTCACTTTTATTATTATAAACTTTAACCCACTTCCAACACATTAATCTGCTCTGCTAAAATGACATTGTGACTGCGTCATCACATAAGTTGTTGCTGGTTGAACAAGTGAAATACATTATAAGCTAGCGATGTTATGACAAACCAGACATCAACTTGGAATACTTAGCATAATTATTCATGTCAACTTTAGTGGAGAGCCATTACCAGTTCGTCTTCTGAGATATGATCGCTGATCTGAAGCAGGCCCTATTTGTTTTTTCAAGATTCAACTATAAAATGAAAACACAAGCCGCTTCTAAAAATTTACAAATATAAATGTGCAGTTATTCGGCCAAGCTTAAAGGTTGACTTGCAACAAAATTCACATTACAGTTATTTGGCATCAAAAGATTCACCTTGTCTTGCACTGCTGTGTTGTGAATGCCAAATATGTGGAAATGTGATTACAAGCTCTTAAAGCTCAAAAACGAAAAGCCGCCGTAGATTGGAATCTCTTTATTTCGATGGTGTATCCCCGAAATTTGGTTATCGTCTTGTCACGTATGTTCTCGCGTGAATTGAAGGGCCAATACAAAGCTCAATATAAAACTTATCCTAGTACTAGTTTATGACAAACACTTCGGGTTTTACCGAAGACCCCGTATCAAATATAGATGCTTGCTACTTTACAGTTTTGTTTCGGTTTGGTCTAATCGGCGAGTCGTAATCTGATCATGTGACCCATTACTTCGCAAATAATTTCTGCAGCACTTTTCGATTATCACAAGTGACCAACAGGCTCGTCATGATTATCAGACAATGATATGCACTCCTTCGAGCTAAGGCTAAAAAATTAAATGAATTTTTACGCTAAGTTATAAGATATCACTGCTAAAAGTGACAGCGTTACGATGATGATAAAATAGACGCGTAAGAACAATAGACATGGTTTTATTGAATGCGGGAAGTATATTTGTGCAAATATTTCGACGAATAAGGTTGCAAGAAAGTGTAAACAGAAACCATCTCTCACAACTACATCACATTTGAGCCGTTTTGGAAAGGGAATCCAAACTACGGTGGTCTCATGTGGCTGCGATTTTTTGTTCGTTTTTGAGCTTTTAAGAGCTTGTAATCACCTTTCCACATATTTTGCACCTACAACACAACAGAGTAAGACATGGTGGATCTTTTCATATCAAATAGTGGTAATGTGAATTTTGTTGCAAGTCAACCTTTAACAATGGGTAATTTAGTAGAAGAACCAGCGAAATAATTCATGATTAGGAATAGACTGTGTCTGCCAATAGTTGGTAATACGCGATTGCGTTACTCCAGTAGTTAGTGATTGGATTACAATAAGAGTTGATGACTTATGATTGGATTACACCAAAAGTTGATGACATGTGCTTGAATTAGGCCAAAAGTTGGTGATAGGTGATTGGACTATACCACAAGTTGGTGACACATGATTGGATTACACTAAGCGCTGATGACTTGTGATTGGCTGCACCGGCGGTTGGTGACAAGTGGTTGGATTATACCAATATTGGCCTGTGATTGGATTACATCGATAGTTGGTGATATATGATTGGATTACACTGATAGTTGGTGACGTTTGAGTCAGAAAAAAGTATCGAATTTTATTTTTTTACGACTTTAAAATGTGTCAATTATAACACATTGGGCTAAAGAAGATTCAATTTAGAATGTTTTAGTATTATATTGAGGAACTTAGCAAGAATTTAACAAACAAAATATAGCAACTATCAAAGCAGAATTGAAAATATTGTTCAAATAAAATTATCCCACGACCAAATGAGCGGAGCGAAGTTTGAGAGTTTTTATGATAAATGCATGTGCACACAACTTACGAAAATTATTCATCAACAACATCGCAAACCCTTGTATCGAAATCTCATCGACAAATTTAACCATTTTTTTGTAGAGTCGTTAAAGTATAATAACGATACAAAACACATATAAACCTATTTAAATATGTTACCAAGTCTTTGAAAGGTTACCGCAATATCTTAAAACTAACCCATCTGATCGGATTATACATAAATAGACAGATTAATTCGGCAAACAATCTTTATTAAAATTGGCCAAGCCTTACTTTTATCAATATTAAGACCGGCAAACGAAACGCCGAGGGACAGAGAATAGAACCATTAAGTCGTGCGTATTTCACGAAAAAATAACGTGCACATTTCACCAGTCTAAAGCATTGTTGAATTGCCAAAGGTTTCTGTAATTAACGTGGAAGTACAGAAATCGTTTCTTTTTTTGCCGATTTCAAAGTAACTGACATTTTGGAAACTTGGATACTTTGGTATTCTAACTGATGTCTAAAGCAGTGAAAGTAAAGGAAATGACGATGATATAATTTTCTAACGATTCTTATGAGATTATTACAATATTTAATTATAAGTTTGGATGACTATTGAAGTCTTATGGTCACACTAACAACATCGATGATGGGCAGTATGTTACTGTTATTATTTTTTCTAAATAGTTTTGTTAAATAGATTTTCTAAAAATCTATATAAATATCACAACTTCTTGATATTGTTAGCGATGACGTTTGGAATTGTAAACAAAATTGTGCATTGGTTTTCTATTATTACTATATTAATAATATTGGTTATTCTAATAATATCAGTGCATTTTACTTCTAATATTGGCCAATATTGCATTTCTCTTATTGCATGGGGAGAGATATAAACATATAATATTTTCCTTTCATTATTGCTGTTTGTTGTATATAATAACACCCACACCCAGTACATTACAGCTACCATTGCAGTTATCCTATTGCACTGCAGAGCCATTTGACTGCTAACATTGCATTTCTCATCCATCAGTACCCTTTCTTCTTCCCAATATCACTTTGGTCGTGGGCTGTATGACAGGAGAATTTCTAGTTAAATGTCATGCAAGTGCCAAGTATTACTGGTACTTTGCCAACAAACATTATGCTTTTTAGCTAAAGCTTTATACAAGCTAATATTATATAGTACTGTCTCATTATAGCTATTAATAATGCTTGTAGCTTTTTACAAAGCTTTTCTATGACCAAACATATAAATACTTGGGTTTTCTGTTATCAAATCAGTTGTCTCTGGAGTGTGCAATAAACCATTTCTCTAATTTAATACTCTATTTAATTGCTTCTGTGCAGAAACATAACAGAAGCTAATTGGCGACAAGGATTTCTCTTTTGAACAGTTACAAAGAGTTTTGTTCAGATTTTATCATTGATAAAATCGATACAAAGAGTTCTAGTTTATTACAAGAGTAACTGTTCAAAATTGCACCACTACAATGGCAGAAGTAGCAGACCTGATCAAGCTAATGCAGAAGCAGCAGGAGGACCAGAGACAGCAGCAAGAGGAGCAGAGAAAGCAGCAAGAAGAGCATAGACAACAGCAGCATGAGGAGTTCAAGCAGCAACAAGAGGAATACAGACGTCAGCAAGATGAAAGAATGGAGGAGAATAAGAAACTGATGGAGCTACTACTACAAAACCTACAACGGAAACAAGAAACAGCTGCAACCGCTGTTCCAGCCTTCCCAGGTTTTGACCCAACAGCAGAGCTACTAACAGATTACATAGACAGATTCAACACATTCATTGCAGCAAATTCTATTCATCAAGACAAGATTGCTGGCACTTTTCTCGCCAACCAACAGCCTACACTCTACAAGCAGCTTAGTAATATGGCAGCTCAGCTTTCAACACCCAAGCAGATCAACGGCCTCAACATGGATGAAATACTGGAATTTCTCAAAGACCAGTATGACCCTAAGCGCTTCATTGTTAGAGAGCGTTACAAGTATTGGAGTGACATGCAGAGGAAACCTGGAGAAACTATTCAAGAGTTAGCTGCCAGAATTCGTCAAGATGCAACTACATGTGCCTTCATAGACATTACAGATCCATTAGATGAGGCTTTCAGAACAAGATTTATCTGCTCTGTAAACAATGAAGCAGTTCTCAAATCTCTCTTCAAGGTCAAGGACAATGAACTCAACTTCAACAAAGCTATACAGATAGCACAGGAAACAGAAGAAGCAGCTAAAGTTGCCAAAGAGACAGTTTATGGAAACTCGTTCAAAGTCAACAAGGTTGCTCAACAGAAATCAAGATACAAACCAATCCAGAAAAACAACTCTACACCTGACAAGCAGAAGGAAGGAAAGCTATGCTACAGATGTGACCGAACTAACCATACAGCGGATGACTGCAGATTCAAAGCAGCCACCTGCAACTTTTGTTCTAAACAAGGTCACATAGAAAGAGCATGCAAGAAAAAGAAATCATCTGCAGCAGAAAAACCAGTAAAGATGATAGAATGCACATCAACCAAGATGGTGAAACTTGCTGAAAACATCAAACTGGAAGGAGACAACTTCACACTTGAACTGGACACTGGAGCATGTGACAACTTCATCTGTAAATCAACATGGGAGAAGCTAGGAAAGCCAAACCTAAAACCTACTACAGTTAACTACAAATCAGCCTCAGGACATCTCATAGAGACGCTTGGCAGATGTGAGCTAACTGCCCAATTGGATGCACAGAAAGAAGTCAGACTACCATTTGTGATTAGTGCTGTACAAGATCTCAACCTACTAGGAAGAACTGCTATACAGCAACTAGGCATCTCTATTGATGACAAGCTACAACAGAACCTTGTATCAACAATCACAGAGAACCAGCCAGATGGGAGGTTACAAATCAAGTGTAAGGAGATGTGCAAAGAATTTCCAGAAATATTCAAAGATGAGCTAGGATGTCTCAAGAACTTTGAACTAGAGATAAACTTCAAACCTTCAACAAAGCCAGTCTTCTGCCGACCCAGACCAGTTCCTATTGCCTTGACAGAAGAGCTCAACCAAGCATACGAAGCAGGTGTAGCTAAAGGCATATGGGAACCAACTCAATTCAACCAGTATGGAACACCAGTTGTACCTGTACGCAAATCTACAACAGGTCAAGCTGCAGGGAAGATCAGAGTATGTGGAGACTACTCCAAGACTATCAATAATCAGCTAGAAACACATAGGAAACCTATCCCACTACCAGAAGATCTAATCAGAAAACTAGGTGGAGGCTATTGCTACACAAAGATTGATTTAGCAGATGCCTACAATCAAATATTGTTGGCACCAGAAAGTCAACGATGACTAGCACTATCAACACACCGAGGAGTACTACTACAGAAGAGGTTGCCCTTTGGCATAAGCTCAGCACCAGGGTATTTTCAAGAAATCATGGAGCAACTGACACAAGACCTCCCAGGAGTAGCAGTATACCTAGATGATATACTAGTGAGTGGAGCCAATGCAGAGAGCCATCTACAAAACTTACGTCGACTTCTTCAAAGATTAGAAGAAAGAGGGCTCAGATGTAGAAAAGACAAGTGCTGTTTTGCTCAACCTACAGTAGAGTATCTGGGACACAAACTCACTTCAAAGGGAATCACTAAAGGAAAGAAGGCAGATGCAGTACAACAGATGCCAGCCCCAACAGACTTAACTCAGCTAAGATCTTTCTTAGGAGCTACACAATTCTACAGCAAGTTCATACCCAATCTGTCACAACTCACAGGACCATTGCACAAACTGACACGCAAAGGAGAGACCTGGAAGTGGGGCACTGAACAAGAAAAGAGCTTCAACAAACTGAAAGATATGCTATCAACTGATAGTGTCTTAGCACACTTCAACCCAGATCTTGACATTGGAATCTCATGTGATGCTTCAGAAACTGGACTGGGAGCTGTACTATTTCATCGTTATCCTGATGGAAGTGAGAGACCAATAGCCAATGTTTCAAAAACACTGACCAGCACACAGAGGAAATATGGACAAATACAAAAAGAAGCTCTCTCAATCATATTTGCTCTAAAGAAGTATCACCAGTACCTGTATGGTCGACGGTTTATCTTGGTAACTGACCACAGACCTCTTCTCACACTTCTAGGACCTACCAAAGGAGTTCCAGCTCTAGCAGCCAACAGACTAGCAAGATGGGCACTGGTACTAAATCAGTATGACTACACCATAGAATACAGATCTACCCAGCATCATCAAAATGCAGATGTCCTCTCAAGACTGCCAGTTGGACCTGATAAAGAGTTTGATGCAAGAGAAGATGAGGATGATGTTGATACAGTATGCACTATTCACACTATTGGACAACAGCTCAACTCTACAGACTACAATGTTCTAGCAAAGGAGACAAAGAAAGACCCAACACTAGCCACAGTAATGCGCTACACAGCAGAAGGATGGCCTGGTAACAAAGAGATGAAGGAGACTCAGCTGTCACTCTTCCACAAGATCTCAGATTCACTTTCTATCACTGAAGGTTGTCTTCTATATGGCAACAGAGTAGTCATTCCTGTCAAGTTACAACAGGAAGTATTAAAGATCCTTCACCTTGGACACTTTGGAATGGAAAGAATGAAGAAGCTAGCTCGAACTGCTGTCTATTGGCCTCGCATTGACTCTGATATAGAGGAGACAAGCCGACAGTGCACTGCCTGTGCTGAACACCAGAAGCTTCCACAGAAGTATCCTATACATCCCTGGATGCTACCTGAGAAGCCATGGAGTCGTCTTCACCTAGATCATGCAGTGAACTTCATGGGCAGCCAATGGCTAGTGATGATAGATGCCTACTCAAAGTATCCATGCATACACAGGACGTCATCTACTTCTACCAGAGCTACCACAGACATCTTAGAGGAGATATTCGCACACTTTGGATACCCTCACACCATAGTCACTGACAATGCTACCAGCTTCACCTCAGGAGAGTTTCAGCAGTGGTGTCAAGAGAGAAGCATTGTTCACCTCACTGGAGCACCCTACCATCCAGCTACAAATGGCGCAGCTGAAAGACTAGTACAATCCTTCAAACAAGCCATGAAGAAATCGTCACTCTCACCTAAATCTGCACTACAACAGTTCCTGATGCACTATAGAAGGACACCACTTCCTACAGGATACTCTCCCAGTCAGCTGCTGAATGGAAGACAGATGAGATGCAAGATTGACACCCTATTGCCATCACCCGCACACATAGCACAGTTTCATCAATCCAGAGAAGTCAACCGATCGGCAGAAAAGACAGTTAGCAAGATACACAGCTACAATCTTGGAGCACCATGCTATGCCTTGTATCATGGACCTAGACGCAACAGACAACCTAGATGGGTTCCAGCCATTGTTACTAAGATATATGGAACTCGTAGTCTCAATGTCAAAGTGGTACCAAAGGGACCTACTTGGAGAAGACATGTTGAACAACTCAGACCAAGATACTCAACAGAAGAAGATCAAGACCCTGGAGATAAACCTGATATAACAGAGGAGACAAAACTGCAACTACCAGCCCCTACAACTGTAACAGAGCAACCTCCGTCTAGAAGAAGACCACGCAACCCTCGTCTACCTGATGGAGATGAGTATAGCAGAGACAAACCCCGAAGGTCTAAGAGAACCAGAAAGAACCTTTAGCTTAGTGAGGAGGTGTCATGCAAGTGCCAAGTATTACTGGTACTTTGCCAACAAACATTATGCTTTTTAGCTAAAGCTTTATACAAGCTAATATTATATAGTACTGTCTCATTATAGCTATTAATAATGCTTGTAGCTTTTTACAAAGCTTTTCTATGACCAAACATATAAATACTTGGGTTTTCTGTTATCAAATCAGTTGTCTCTGGAGTGTGCAATAAACCATTTCTCTAATTTAATACTCTATTTAATTGCTTCTGTGCAGAAACATAACATTAAAAAAGTTACAAATGATTGTCGAAGTCATATATGGAACTGCTTGAAGCAGTTTTTTTCTCTGTTTAGACATCAACGGACATCACATTTTTCACACTGAATGTTGCTTTGCCCTTCAGTACACTGGTTGCGCTGTCCTCTTTTCTCAGCCATTATAGGCCAGTGATTATAGCCGTCCTGCTTTATGTCTTTGCATGGTGATTGTTGGCACACTTATGTGGAACTGCTACAGACGGCTCATCTGCAGCACCTCCAGTAGTAAAAGGCCGCCCTCTACATCTCCGTTCGGTGTCAGCCTTGATGAGGCTGCTTGGTAATTGGACTTATTCGGTAATCATGGCGGTAGAGTAGCCAGGCATTGATGATAGCGACTGTTACAAAATTCCAGAAGATGTGCGTGTGCCACCTCCGTGATCTCATGCGGAATTTATGTCATCCCAAAAAAGACTCAAGCAAATCTTCACCTCCCTTATTAGTATTGCAGTTTTTGATGGTCGCTGGCATCGGTACAAGTACGTGTTCTTTTTGTCCCATCGCATTGCTTCAGTAAGTGGCTTGATTCCAGTCTCAGTGAAAAGCATGAAAACAGCCCGGTTGTCGAACCAGCGCACTGCCGCTATGTTGCGAGTATAGATATTTGATGCTCATTTGTGGTTTAGTTTGAAAAATGAATTTAAAAAATAAACTAGTTGTGGCCATTTACTATTACTAGTAAAGCATTATTATTACATTTCTAAAATAAAATCCTGTTCACAACTCAATGACATTCCACTAAGACCCATAGTGATATTTATAACACACAAATATACTGAGTTGAATGACTTGGTTGTTCAAGTAATTGTCACCAATCTGTTGGCAGTAGTGTTCGCGACCCGAGATTAAATTGCTAAGTTTCTAATTGGCCGTAATCAGCCACCATACATACTTATGAGTGTTTTCTATCGCTATCGACCAGGCCAACTGTATGTATCAAAAGATCAAGACAGTTGTTGTCACAAGGGAAGGCTTGTAGAATTTATTGCTCCTACGCCAACCATGTAAGTAGTTAACTAAGTGATTATAACATCTGCCAAGTGATAGTCAGTGGTTATGACAGCTGCTTTGAGATAGTAAGTCGTTGTGAAATTCGACAAGAGATAGTAAGTGGTTGCAACATCTGACAAGAGATAGTGATTGGATTTAACATTTGCCCTGAGATAGTAAGTGGTTGTGACATCTGACAAGAGATACTACTAGAGTCAAAAAGCATAAAATCTGAGCTAAGTTTCTGTACAAGACACTACAGTTACAAATCATTTTAGTGAACTTTCTGAATTTTGAGTTACTTTTTGGGTAGTAATAAATAAGTATTAAACCTGTGTACATGATTAGCTGACAATAACGACCGTTCCAACAATGATATACAGCCCAAAGGGGCTGTATATCATTGGTTCCAAGTATCATTATCAAATATTGCTGGGATGGTGAAGAGGTACCATGCATGTTGGCAGATCAGAGGCTGGTGAAATCGTTAGTAGCCACATCAACAACAATATATACAATGCATACTTTGCTCATTTAAATACTGCTATTACATGCCATCTGTCACTTTCTTTTCTGTCAACCTGCTCATTCTGTCACCCCTTATACACCAAACTGCAGCAGAGATTTATCACAAGCAAAAATAATTTGTCATGGTTTGAAACGATAGATGATCAATAATTCAAAAGAAATAATAGATTGTGGGATTAGGTAATACCATAACTGCTGTAAATCATTGGAGCAAGCTCTGCAATACACCAACAAGCAAACATGAAAATCTAAGGCAATTGCTAAGCTGCTAAAAAATAACAAGCGTGGGAGCTGTCCAACCATCACAGCTGATGCAATGTGAATATATATGGAACATCTGTTGGGTTAGGAGTTGCCTAATCATTATAATGAAGAGCTTTTGAATGAAAAACAGCACAAAATTGCTACTAAATCATGATAATTATGGACCAACACCACCTAATATGAAAGAGACTAACTGGCTACAACAATTACTAATGGCTATTCAGTAAAGCAAACAACTCTAGAGAGTGTCAAGCACAATGAGAGGTATATCACCAATATTACAGGAGCCAGCCAGCTAGACTTATGATTTGTTGAAGCGAAGTAGCAGTCAGCACACACCAGATCAGCAACCAGCCATCAGCAACCAGCCATCAGCGAGACAATTATTTACAACACTTTATTAAGTATATTTAGATATAGCTTATAACATCATTTTGGTCTAGAAAACATTGTATGAAAATGTTGTTTTTTTTTGACAAAAAAAGGGAGAAGCTGGCAGCGAGCTAGCAAGAGAGAAGAACTGGCAGCAAGCCAGACAGCAGATTGGAAGCACAAGAAAGGAACCAAGACAGGATAAGACTAACAGAAGCCCAAGATAGCCAAGGAGCCAGCAGCAAACATCTTGGCGAAGAAATACACAGCAGATACAATTCACCCAAAGAGCTGGCAAGCCAGGAAGCTATAAAGCCCTGAGAAAAGAGTTTATTCAGCCGCCTGCTAACAGAAAGAGCTACCTAATAGATACATACTCATTGAATCTAGTAAGGCCATAACAAATATATTGTAATAATAGCAGCTTCATGGTTTTAAAAGCTATCTCGTTGTGCTTTCTGAAAGTTTTCTGCTTTTTGTTACAATAGCCTTTTTATAATACCTTCTCTTTGTTCACAACTGTCAAGATGAACACAGCTAATAAAGTTTCTGTCAATAAACTGAATGTTCAAAGTATCTAAACAACAGGTTATGGGCCCAGTCAACCCATTAAATATTATCAAAGAACTATGGATGAGAAAGACTGGACTATAGATAAGCTGAACACTGATAACTATGCCACATGGAAGTTCAAAATCAAACACCTACTCATAGCTAAGGACTTATTTGGATATGTGGATGGAACCATTACTCTGGAGGATGATGCTAACGCTGCCGCTAAAGCCGAGTACAAAAAGAAGTCAAGCAAAGCTTTTTCCCACATGGTGCTTTCTGTGAGTGATAGTCTTATTTATCTCATCAGTGAATGTGAGGACCCAGGAGTTGCGTGGAACAAGCTCAGAGCTCACTTTGAACATGATACACTGGCGAATAAATTATTTCTCAAGAAACGGTACTTTAGGACTGTTATGAGCGAAGGTTCATCAATTGAAGACCACCTACGTCACATGAAAGCTATCACTGATAAACTTGCAGCTATTAAGGCTAATATTAGCGAGGAAGACCAGGTGGTGACTCTACTTGGAAGCCTCCCGGAAAGCTATTCAACAATAGTGACTGCACTCGAGGCTCGCGGTGACGATATAACTTTACAGTTCGCCACACAAACACTGCTTAATGAAGAGCAAAAAAGGGAACAAAGAGCACTGACTCCAGCCAGCGATTCTGGTGGTGTCAGGTCTAAAGCGAACTCTGACACTGCTCTACTGTCAGCAAGTAACCGCTTTAAACATTGTCAGCAACAATCCAAAGGCTGCTATATCTGTGAGTCTTTACAACATTATCAAAACGGTTGTCCTAAAAACAACTATAATCAGAGCCGTGAATCGCGTAGCGGCCGAGAACGAGGTCATGGATATTACAACAGTAACTCAAATCCACACCAGGCCAAAATATCTACATACGATGATAATAGCAAAGATGATGAATTGGCATTTACTGTATTGGAGACAGATGTTGACTGTCAAAAATGGCTGATCGACAGCAGTGCTACCAGTCACATGGCGAAAAATAAAGCTGTATTTTGTGATTATCTTAAGCTAGATTCACCTGAGTACGCTGTTGCCGATGGGTCTCAAGTTCAAGTAGTCGGAAAAGGTATTGTTAAGTTGCAAATAAAAATTCATGGAAATAAAACTAAACATGCTACACTTTACAATGTACTACACATACCTGACCTACACGGAAATCTATTTTCTGTAAAAGCGGCTACTCAAAAAGGATATATAGTACAGTTTGGACATTCGAGATGCTGGATTAAGAATCGAAGAAAGATGTTGATAGCATCAGGATCTGTAGTAAACAAGCTATATTATCTTGATGTCGAGTTTGCTATTCATACTGCTAATGCTGCCGCGTCTTCCTCCCTACTGTGGCATCAACATCTCGCTCATGTAAACGTAAGTAGCCTCAAAAACATGAATCATTGGTGTGAAAATGGTTGTAATGTTACCGGCGAAATAGGTGTCTGTAAAGCTTGCGTGAAAGGTAAAATATCTCGACGTCCATTTCAAACAGATCGTGGCATTAAATCAAGTAGGGTTCTTGAATTGGTACATACGGATGTGTGTGGCCCTATGCAGAATGAATCTTTAGGTGGTAGCAAGTATTTTGTTTCATTTATTGATGATTTTAGTAGGTACGTGCAGATATATTTTTTACATGACAAATCTAGCATGTTCCAGGCGTTTAGAACTTACGAATCATTAGTGACAAATCAAACTGGTCAGACTATAGGTACACTTAGAAGCGATGGTGGTGGAGAATATACATCTAATGAGTTTGAGAGTTACCTTTCAGCCCAAGGTATACATCACCAAGTCACCACTCACTATTCTCCACAACAAATCTGCTGTGCTGAGAGATTTAATCGTACTGTTTGTGAGGCCGCTCGCTCGTTAATTTCTGAATCTCACCTTCCAAAGTCATTCTGGGCAGAGGCAATATCGACAGCGGTATACATTTGTAATCGCCTCCCCACACGAGCACTTGAATGGAATACAACTCCTTATGAAAAATGGAACAACAGAAAACCTGATCTTGGACACGTGAAAATTTTTGGATGTTTAGCCTATGCTCACATACCCGATCAGCTGAGACGTAAACTCGATGAGAAAGCAGAATCAATTGTGCTTGTGGGGTATAGCCTTAGGTCTAAAGCCTACAGACTCTACGATCCGATCACTAGAAAAATAGAGGTAAGACGTGATGTCACCTTTGACGAAACCAAGCTCGGTTTACCAAATCAGTTGTCAAAGCCAAGTGTAGACAACTCTGAAGCGGTGAATATTGACCTATCAGAAAATGAAAAGGCTCCTCCAACACCGACGGTTACACATAGGCGATCACCACGTTCCACTCAACCCATTGTTCGGTTTGGTATTGATGATTTCACAAACCTTGGTCACTCTGCTCACTCAGCAATCAACATTGTGGAGCCTCTTAGTTTGTCGCAAGCACAGGCTAGCACAAATCGTGATGCCTAGATCAAAGCCAGCAATGATGAGTATCAATCACTGATCAACAATGGTACATGTACATGGGAACTAGTTGATCTTCCGCCCGAGCGCAAAGCGATTGGCTCTAAGTGGGTTTTCAAAGCTAAACACTCGTCTGATGGGTCTATAAGTACATGTAGATTCAAAGCTCGACTTGTGGCAAAGGGATATGCACAAAAGGCTGGGGTGGATTACGATGAAACATACGCCCCCGTGATTCACAGAACATCTCTGCGAGCACTCTTATCAGATGCTGTTGAGAGAGATATGATGATACACCAAATGGATGTACAAACGGCTTTTTTGAATGGAAAACTGTCAGAAGATGTACAGGTGTCTATGGAACAGCCAGAGGGTTTTGTTGTGCCGGGTAAAGAAAATTTAGTCTGCAAACTTAATCGCTCGCTGTATGGACTTAAACAGTCGCCTAAATGTTGGAACATGGTATTAGATGAATTTCTTAAATCATTAGGTTTCATGCAGTCCTCCGCTGACAACTGTGTGTATATTCACTGGAAAAATGACCAGAAAGTGATGATTGGTGTCTACGTAGATGACTTGTGTATAATGTCAGACACTGGTGCTCAGATGACCAAATTAAAATCGGCTCTCTCGTCTCGTTTCAAAATGACAGATCTCGGACCGCTTCATCATTGTCTGGGATTACTTATTGAGAGAGGAGAAAATTCTATGCGTTTAAGTCAGAAGCCTCACATTCAACAAATAATTCAAAAGTTCAACATGGAAAACTGTAAGCCTGTGGCAACTTTGGCAGCATATGATGTAAAGCTGAGTCACAAGGATGGAAGCAAATTAGCAGATCCCAATCTCTATCAATCGATGGTAGGACGTCTACTATATGCTGCCGTATCTACTCGTCCAGATATTGCTGAAGCAGTGGGAGCTTTAGCCAAGTTCAACGCTTGCCCCACCCAGACTCACTTGACTGCAGCCAAACGAGTAATACGCTACCTGAAGGGCACCAAGGATTTATGCCTGAATTTTAGAAAGCAAGGTAAACCAATGGTTGGATACACAGATGCAGATTAAGCGAGCGACGCTGACCGGCACTCGAAATCGGGTGCAGTCTTCATTAATGCTGGTTGTCCAATCAGCTGGTCCAGCAAGCGTCAGTCGTTGCTCTCTCTACTACGGAATCAGAAAATATTGCGTTGTTTGATGGTGTTGTTGAGTGCATGTGGTTACTTCAGCTATTCTCAGATATTGGAACCACGCAACTTAATTCTACAATCATCTTTGTAGATTATCAATCAGCTGCAGCAATCGCAAACAGCCAGAAAACTAGCAAGCGTACAAAACACATAGATGTAAAATATCACTACATTTGTGAGGCGATTGAAGCTGGTGATATCTGTACCGAGTTTTGTTCGACAAATGATAATATCGCTGACATATTCACGAAGCCGCTGCCACGTGATCGATTTGTCAAATTTAGAGACATGTTGGGTTTGAGTTAATTAATTGTCTGACCACTGAACACAAGACTTATATTTTTGCTTTTCCGTTGATTACGATCATTGTATTGTTTTTTTGTGTCACGAACTGGCTGTTGGTGCAACCATGTAACTGAGTGGGAGTATTGTAATAATAGCAGCTTCATGGTTTTAAAAGCTATCTCGTTGTGCTTTCTGAAAGCTTTCTGCTTTTTGTTACAATAGCCTTTTTATAACACCTTCTTTTTGTTCACAACTGTCAAGATGAACACAGCTAATAAAGTTTCTGTCAATAAACTGAATGTTCAAAGTATCTAAACAACAAATAGGGCTAAGTATACAAGCATATTGCTATTTTTGCTTGAGCTAGTGAATCTTGACAGAATAATTGTGATTTTGACCTTGGGAAGAAAATAGAGTTCACAGACACTGGGAAACAAACCGCTGGCGTGTTGTTGTCGATTATAAGATAATTACTTGCAGAAAGTTGCAGACCTCATAATCCTAACACTACTTGTTGTGAGCATTAATACTTGGGCTTATTATTGGCAACAGTGTGACACTGTCAAAACAATTTCAAGGACAATTATAGTAGTGCCCATTTCCATTGATTGGTTTATTGACTGAACTTTGCTTTATAGAAACTGTCTGATTTTGTGGGGCAGAAGTGCAACTTTGTCTGCGGTCAAAATTTGTCTTGGGAGAAATTGAGCTTAAGGTACAGAGGCTAACCATTACACACAGAACCATAGAACCATTGTAGTATTTACTCAAAGGAAACACAAAAAACAATACATTTTATATTATTATTCAAGTATCAAATAATTATTACAATTATTATAGCATAAACAAAACATTTCATATATTATTTAGTGTTGAAGTGAATAACTAATTTCTCCCTTGACAAATTGATGATATACTGATAGCTCAGCAGGTAGGTAATTCCTTAATAGTGAGAGTGTTAAGAAAAGGAGTATCAGAAAAAGGGGAGTGTCAGGAAGAGTGGAGCTTCAGGAAAAGAGAAGTGGAAAGAAACGGAGAGGTCTGAACAAGGGCAGTATTAAGAAAAGGCAGTGTCATTAAAAGGAGCGTCAGGAAAAAGGAGTGTTAGGAAAAAAGGAGTGTCAAGAAAAGGGTGATGTCAGAAAAGTGGGGTTTCAAAAAAGGGGAGGCTCCAGAAAAGGGGAGTGTCAGGAAAAGAGGAATGTCAGAAAAAGGGAGTGTCAGGAGGAAGGAAGCGTTAGAAAAAGGGAAATGTCAGGAAAAGGAGTGTCAGACGAGGAGAGCGTTGGAAAAAAGAAAGTGTCAGGAAAAGAGGTATGTCAGTGAAAGAAAAGTGTCAAAAAAGGAGAGTGTCAGGAGATGGGGAGTGTAAGGAAAAGGGGATTGTCAGGAGATGGGTAGTGTAAGGAAAAGGGGATTGTCAGGAGATGGGTAGTGTAAGGAAAAGGGATTGTCAGGAGATGGGTAGTGTAAGGAAAGGGGATTGTCAGGAGATGGGTAGTGTAAGGAAAAGGGGATTGTCAGGAGATGGGTAGTGTAAGGAAAAGGGGATTGTCAGGAGATGGGTAGTGTAAGGAAAAGGGGATTGTCAGGAGATGGGTAGTGTAAGGAAAAGGGGATTGTCAGGAGATGGGTAGTGTAAGGAAAAGGGGATTGTCAGATAAAAGTGGATTTAAACAAGGGTAGGGTTTGGAAGAAGGGAGTGTTACACAAGAGTGAAGCATAATTCATCCTCATCTTCTTGTGTTTTTCCATGCTTGTACTCCAGTAGTTGGCCACTATTGGACTGACCAGCTGTAGCCAAATTTAGACATTTGCATGAGACAAATACATGTGATTGCTTACTGCCTGGCCAAGATGGAGAACCCCAGACAACCAGTGACACCATACAGTCTGATAAAAGTGGTTTCACCAGTCTTTAGGGAAATCTTACCACTGGGCATAATTAATTCAGCATGAAATAATCTAGAATAATACATAAAATTTTGCTTGTTTGAAGCTGACCGCCTGTGATTTTACTGCTCTAATAAATTTAAATATAACAACACATCTATAACTACAGGTTAACTCAGAATGTCTTGAGCATATGGTACACTTTTTTGCTAGCTAGATAAATGGAGCTATGCTGAAAAAAGTTCACTTTATATAGCGATGCTTGCAAAAAAGTTTTTTCTAAATTGCACGATCTTAAAAGTAGAGACAATGATACAGTCGATTTCACAGCTAATCTACTGTTAAACAAGTGACATTTCATTGCTTTAATGTAATTTCATGTATTTTCATTCGATTATATCTTATCAACTATTCCTAAAGGAGGACCAAATGGAAAAAACTACAGCTTCCAGTAATCTGATATAGAATCCCAGTGGGAGTCTCAGCAAAATGCTACCTACATTCATGAAAAGACACGTTTCTAATCCTGTGGAAAAAATGAATAAAGCTATGAACGCAGTTACAATAAAAAGTTTATTAAAGAAACTTGCCTTGTGATTCTCAAATACAAAATTAAACAAGACAATATTGAAAATTACATGGAATGCTATTAAATTCTAAAAAATAAATAATGACGAAACAGTGACCAAGGCTTGTGTTTTATGAGAATAAGATACAGAACCAACAATGACTTATGTAAAAGTTAAAAAAATTATCAAACAGGGAAGCCAGAAGCTAGGATAATTCAAGAAAGATGAATGATAAATGTGAGCATTCAAAGAGCAAGGAAGTGTGATGTCAACGGGCAATGTGAAGGGCAATCTGATGTGATGTGACTGTAGGAACTGTTTATTTGACATTGCTCTTTGTGCCACTCGCTGACTGCACCTGAAGCAAAATACAATTACAGTTGTGATATGCTTATGGAGTGTTTAACAGATACAATAGTTGTGATATGCTTATGGAGTGTTTAACATATACAATAGTTGTGATATGCTTATGGAGTGTTTAACAGATACAATAGTTGTGATATGCTTATGGAGTGTTTAACAGATACAATAGTTGTGATACGCATATGAAGTGTTTAACATATATAATAGTTGTGATACGCTTATGGAGTGTTTAACAGATACAATAGTTGTGATATGCTTATGGAGTGTTTAACAGATACAATAGTTGTGATACGCATATGAAGTGTTTAACATATATAATAGTTGTGATACGCTTATGGAGTGTTTAACATATACAATAGTTGTGATACGCTTATGGAGTGTTTAACATATACAATACTTGTGTGATATGCTAATGGAGTGTTTAACAGATACAATAGTTGTGATATGCTTATGGAGTGTTTAACATATATAATAGTTGTGATACGCTTTTGGAGTGTTTAACATATACAATACTTGTGTGATATACTTATGGAGTGTTTAACATATACAATACTTGTGTGATATACTTATGGAGTGTTTAACATATACAATACTTGTGTGATATGCTTATTGAGTGTTTAACATATACAATACTTGTGTGATATGCTAATGGAGTGTTTAACAGATACAATAGTTGTGATATGCTTATGGAGTGTTTAACATATATAATAGTTGTGATACGCTTATGGAGTGTTTAACATATACAATAGTTGTGTGATACGCTCATGGAGTGTTTAACATATACAATACTTGCGTGATATGCTCATGGAGTGTTTAACAGATACAATACTTGTGTGATACGCTCATGGAGTGTTTAACATATACAATAGTTGTGTGATACGCTCATGGAGTGTTTAACATATACAATACTTGTGTGATATACTTATGGAGTGTTTAACATATACAATACTTGTGTGATATACTTATGGAGTGTTTAACAGATACAATAGTTGTGATATGCTTATGGAGTGTTTAACATATACAATACTTGTGTGATATGCTTATTGAGTGTTTAACATATACAATACTTGTGTGATATGCTAATGGAGTGTTTAACAGATACAATAGTTGTGATATGCTTATGGAGTGTTTAACATATACAATACTTGTGTGATATACTTATGGAGTGTTTAACATATACAATACTTGTGTGATATGCTTATGGAGTGTTTAACATATATAATAGTTGTGATACGCTTATGGAGTGTTTAACATATACAATAGTTGTGATACGCTTATGGAGTGTTTAACATATACAATACTTGTGATACGCTTATGGAGTGTTTAACATATACAATACTTGTGTGATATGCTTATGGAGTGTTTAACAGATACAATAGTTGTGATATGCATATGAAGTGTTTAACACATATAATAGTTGTGATACGCTTATGGAGTGTTTAACATATACAATACTTGTGTGATATGCTTATGGAGTGTTTAACATATACAATACTTGTGATACGCTTATGGAGTGTTTAACATATACAATACTTGTGTGATATGCTTATGGAGTGTTTAACATATATAATAGTTGTGATACGCTTATGGAGTGTTTAACATATACAATACTTGTGATACGCTTATGGAGTGTTTAACATATACAATACTTGTGTGATATGCTTATGGAGTGTTTAACAGATACAATAGTTGTGATATGCATATGAAGTGTTTAACACATATAATAGTTGTGATACGCTTATGGAGTGTTTAACATATACAATACTTGTGTGATATGCTCATGGAGTGTTTAACAGATACAATACTTGTGTGATACGCTCATGGAGTGTTTAACATATACAATAGTTGTGTGATACGCTCATGGAGTGTTTAACATATACAATACTTGCGTGATATACTTATGGAGTGTTCAACATATACAATACTTGTGTGATATACTTATGGAGTGTTTAACATATACAATACTTGTGTGATATACTTATGGAGTGTTCAACATATACAATAGTTGTGTGATATACCTAGCATACTACCTTCAAATAGTGAGTTGATTTTGGTGAAAAGAAGAAAACAAGAGAGAAATTAGAGAAGAAACGAAACTTTGAAGTCAAAGTTGTGTAGCCATTGCTAATATTAGGATGGTCCGTTGTCGCAGTGTTGTATGTTACAACTGATATTATAAGGATAGTCTGTTGTTGCAGTGTTGTATGTTTACCATTTATATTCTCTTACCTTGTCTAATATTATGGAAGCACTAATCTCGGACTTGTTTGTGGCGAATAAGGTCACATGACAGCCGCTAAACAACTCTTGTACAACTCCTTTGTGAGTTGAGAGCTTGGCTTTTGCCATGGGTTTCACCAACTCCCCAACCCTACATATTAATGAATATCAACTGACACTCTACCTAGCCAAGGAATGAATGAGGTAACTCCAAATCGTAGGTTAACTGATACTACATATACCGGAAAAACTCTATTTGAGCACCACCCTTATTTCTTCAAAAGCAGCGTACGATGTAATGGCAGCCAAGGTTACAGTATATCAAAGTTCGCTTTCTAACTCGAATGTTTCCTGGTTTTCCGCAAAACTTTAAAAGCGACACCATCGAAACAAAGTAAGACGTGTAACCACATTCATCTAATATGTCTTACAAAAATTAGTTCCTTGTTCAACTCAGTCTGATATTTGGATGTATATAAAAAAACTTCTAACAAAAGGACTGACACCGATGACATTAATGATTCTCTAACAAGAGGAGAGTGCAAAATATAATAGGCGACATTAGCAATGCTTTGTCAGCAAAAAGATTCAATTTATCTTCCCAAAATACTTAACTAGTCAAAGAATAAAGTGCCAGCATATATTTGAATGTCACTTCTAAAGGAACACCACTATATGCGAAGGACTGAAAAATACACCGCAATGAAGGTCAAACAGAGGCTTAATAAGGTCCAAGACAGAATAACGCAACTCTGAATCACAAGTTAGCCGATAGTCTATTTAGTCAAGACAGAATTATACAACTCCAAATCACAAGTTATCTGGTACTCTACCCAGCTAAAGCATGAATAACACAACTCCAAATTACAGCTTAGCTGATATTCTAACTAGTCAGTAGACAATTGGAACAACTAAGAATAAGAGGCCAACTCCAAATCATATAGTCGATCTGAAGCGCAATTATATTACAGCCAGTCAATGTACCAAGAAGGGTTAACTAACCAGATAATGTAGACAAACTTGACTGTTACATGACTGTCGATAGTGTCCGAGGTTCTATAGAGAAAATATAAAGGTCTATCATCTTCTAAGCACCCCTTCATTGCCTCTACATCAGCCTCTTGCCCTGTGGCTATACACTGCAAATCAATGACAGAAAACTCACAGGCCATTGTGTATGAAAAAAGAGGTTTGGAGTCCAAAGACAAATCGAACAACAATATACACAAATGTGTAATGAACAATTGATATATGAATAGACATTATCCAAAAAAGCTGATAAGACCTTTTATATGCCTTATGTATATTAACTTGTACTACATTACTATGTATATTAACTTGTACCACATTACTATGTGTATTAACTTGTACTACATGGATATATATATCCACGTATATATATATATAAATCTCAGTGTTTGTGTATCATCTGCGTCTCTGTGTTTCGGTATATCTAGATATATATATATATATAGATATATATTTATATATATGTCCAGCTATAGTTATTGAAATTTTGGAATTAATGTTATCCGTGTTCTGATGGATTTGAACTCGCGGTGTCTGTTGTTACAAGTTTGAAATCTAGACACTCTACCACTGAGCCATAGAAGACATAATGACCTATATCGTTATCATATTCGATATACTGTAACCACACGCTAATTATTTTAGCAATGCACCCACATGTTACGATGCCCCTGTTAAAAAATTTCTTCCATCAGATTCTATTAATACATATGGAGTCAAGGCCAACTCTTCTCACACGGATATTTGTGGGAAGAGCTTCGACATACTCTCTCCGTTTAGTTAGACAAAGACAGCATGGTATCCCATTTTTACATTCGTACCAATATTGAGAGGTACCAGTATCGTCGTATTCAAAGTTGTAATGGATAGCTTATGATGGAACAGTAACCTTTTTCATACACACACTTCTATGCGAAAACTGTTATTACTAATTCAACGTATTCAGGATTTTTATTTTTTATTTTTTTTTCAGTTCGTATTAATTGTATCCTTACAGAATCATCTTCTGTTGTAATCGTAGTAGAACAGACTTAATTTAGCTATTACTTGCTAATTATTTCACATATATCTAAACCCTTTTATAATTGTTTTATTATTTTTAATTCATTTTACCTGTACAAAACAGTTTCCTCATGATATGAAATATAAAAGTTACAGTTGTTTGACAAAGTTTTCAAACCTTTACAGTTGTTTTTATTTTCTCTTAAATTATTTCAATTACACAACACACTTTTCTCATGATATGTAGTTTGCAAGTTTGAATGGCAAATGTTGTTATATGTTTAATACAATCAATTTTCTATGCAAAGACTTTTTACTACCCTGTCAACGCCGGGTAGCACAGCTAGTATGTATATATATATACAGTGAAACTCGGATAACTCGCCCTCGGATATATCAAACACATGGTTAACTCAAATGGATTTGCTTGGTCCGTTCCCACGCAATGATAAATGGCTTTATATAACTCGACCTCGGCACCGTTAACTTGAACAGTTTTTTGCCGAATTCACAAACGTGGTGTCCGTTCAATTTATTTCAAAGGAGTTTCCACTAGTCGCGGAGCTGAGACTACTCTGCTTTCTTAACGAAAGCGCTTTTTATACTCGTATAGTATACATATAATTTCTCCCGTACCGTATAATGGAACCGAAAAACAAATCGTATAAAAATGATTAATAGGGTCGCTAAGACGTTCGCTTAGTTACTGCCAAGCTATAAACGTTAGAAGGTATTTGTTGTATTACACAGATGGAGAGGATGGCTTGGATTATAACGAGAGCGATATAAGATCGTTTTTCTTTAATTTTGTATTTAACCGAAAACGCATGGTCATCCCCAGACATGAATATAATGTGCTCGTTAAATGCAAGAGTTGTCTACTCTTAATGAAAACATAAACATGAAAGGATAACTCGCACTTGTACTAATATCATTACAACATCCCTTCACAAGCTCAAAAGCTGGCATATCTATATAATGATCTACTAAGATAAATCGGCACATAAAACCTATGACAACCACATAAGCTATCGTAAATTTGTATGGGTAAATGTAACGCAAGTAAACAACAAGAATATTTGTCAAGATAAGGTACGTAATAATATGCAATAGTGATTGTCTAGAGTTCATAGTTTGTTGCTCAGCGATATGATGTAGCAGCATGTCGCAGTATGGTAGTTACCATAGTTCATAGTTTGTTGCTCAGCGATATGATGTAGCAGCATGTCGCAGTATGGTAGTTACCATACTCTTAAGCTTACGCCTCATATTTATCTGGCTGTTGCCTGAGCCGCATACTCATCCTCGGGGTTGCCGTCATAGCTGATCTGACATTAACTCTGCGTCTTTCCGCATTTACATTAGAGTCATTAACTGAGATTACTGCTGACCTGTTCCGTACCAAGTGCTGACCATTATCTCCCTCTATGATAACCTTTCGATCGCCATCTTGGTTAGCTCTGAGTACTGTGCCCTCCTGGCTACTATCTCTCACCATAACACGATCTCTACCACACACTGCTGGAAGATCTTTTACCTTAGGATTGATATCGTGGTTCATCTTCATTCTCTCTTTGTAAAGCTCATTCTTGGCTTTAAACTTCTCATGATCGGGTAGCTTTGGCATTAGACTATCAGGATGTACTGACAAAGTTGTCTTCAGCATCCGTCCCATAAGCAATTCAGCAGGAGAGTATACTCCTAACTGTGGTGATGCTCTGTAGGCAAGGAGAGCTATGTATAAATCTTTCTCCTTGCTGAGCAAGGATTTTACTGTTGCAACCGCTCTCTCAGCTGCACCATTGCCGCGAGCATACTTCGGGCTACTTGTGACATGGGTGAATCCATATGCTTTTGCAAATATCTGAAAGTCCTCAGATGAATACTGCGGTCCGTTGTCAGACACTAAACAATCTGGAATACCGTGCCGGGAAAACATACTTTTCATGTGGGATATGACATTCTTTGATGTAGTATCTCTACCTAGTAAAGCTATCTCAGGGTATCTTGAATAATAATCTGTCACTATCAGGTAGCTGTTTCTCTCTAGTTGAAACAAGTCAGTGCCTAACATTTGCCAAGGGCGATCAGGGGTAGCGGAAGGTCTCAGGGGTTCGTATGTTATATTCAATTCTCTCTTACACACTTCACAATTAGCTATCTGTACCTCTATTGCCTTTGCCATAGACGGCCACCACAAACTGTTTCTAGCCCTTGCTTGGCATTTAGTAATGCCTAAATGTCCCTTGTGTATATCTTCAAGAACCTGACTTCTCTGGGATAGGGGAACCACCAATCTCATGCCTAGCATCAGCAGTCCCTTGTTCATAGTAAGTAGTCCTCGCCTTTCAAAGTACGGCCTCAGGATTGTGTCCATGGATGAAATGTAAACTGGCCAACCCTGTTCAACATAATGAATAACCTGTCTCAAAGTTTCATCTTCCCTTTGTTCCATTTTGAATTTCTCCAATCTGTCGCAGCTTCCATTCCAATGCACACTCTCTTGTAAGTAGCTCTCAATCACTTCTATTCGTACTATATCACTCTGTTCTGGTTCCCTAGTGTTATATCGTGATAGTGCATCCGCTGCCTTGTTGTCAGTTCCACTCACATATTTGATATCATAGTAGAATCTCTGTAGTCGCAATTTGAAGCCTTGAATTCTGGGAGGCAGCTTATCTAGAAACTGATTACCGAACAAGGGAATGAGGGCTTTGTGATCTGTTTCAATCGTTACATCTTTCATTCCTAAGACATAATGAGAAAATTTCTCCATTGCCCAGCACACTCCTAGCGCCTCCTTTTCTATTGCTGCATAACGTTGCTCAGTTTCACTAAGGGATCTACTAGCAGCCGCCACTAGCTTACGAGTGCCGTCACCTTGAAGTTGACTCAGAGTAGCTCCTAGTCCTTGATTGCTGGCGTCTGTGGTCACAAATGTGGGCTTTTCTGTACTGTATGGAGCAAGAATGCTTGGTTTGCTGAACAGCTCTTTGACTTCTTGAAATGCACTCTCCTGCGCATAACCCCAGTGCCATTCAATACCTGTCTTCAGCAAAGCCCTCAGAGGGGCACTCTTCTCAGCCAGCTTCTCTGAGAAGCGTGCATATTGATTTGCAAGACCAAGGAAACTTCTTACAGCTGTCACGGAAGTGGGTTTGGGAAAGTCTTGTATTCCTTGTATTCGGGGTCCAGCGCTTATACCCTCCTTAGAGATGATATACCCAAGAAACTCCACACTTTTTTGACCAAACTTACATTTTGACTTGTTCAGTGTCATACCCGCCGTCTTGATTGCGGCCAGGACCAGCTCCAAACTTTTGTCATGTTTCTCTTCCGTTTCTCCAAATACACACACATCGTCCATATGAACTATCACTCCTTCAATCCCATTCAGCATTCTATTCATTTCTGCTGAAAATATTTCCGGGGCACTACAAAGGCCTTGGGGAAGTCTTTCATACATGTATCTTCCCTTATGAGTCAAAAAAGTAGTCAACTTTTTTGACTCTTGACTGAGTGGTATCTGAAAAAATCCACTGTTAGCATCAATTTTTGAAAACTTTACACCGTTTCCCAGACTAGCAAGACTGCTCTCTACAGTGGCCATTGGATGAATTTCCCTCATCACATATTTGTTGAGTTGGGTGAAGTCTGTACAAATTCTAACTTTGTCTTGGCCATTTTTTGGTACAACGACCATTGGTGCAACCCAGGGTGTTGCTTCAGTAATTGGCGTGATGACTCCATCCTTCACCATCTCATCTAATGCTTGCTCTGCTTGTTTCTTTAGCGGGAATGCTATTGGTCTAGGGACGTGTATGGCAAAAGGTATGGCATCCTCCTTTAGTGTGATGGAATGTTCACTCTTCACTTTTCCTAGACCCTTGAACAGCTGCTGGTCCACATTCACATCACTCACTTCACATCTGTCAACATCCACTGATATTAACTGTAGTGTTTCACAGGCTTTTCTGCTCAGCAATGGTGTCTGTTGATTCTCAACTACATATATATCTTCTTTTGTGGCAAATTTACCAGCTTGGATGCGGCATCTTATAACCCCTAAGCAATTTAACTGTGTTTTACCTGCCCCGTATAATCTTTTAGTTGAAGGCTCCAATCTCCCTTTGAAGTGATTTGGTCCACAAACACTTAGTGCAGCCCCAGTGTCCAATTTAAAGCTGGCTGTTTGCCCCTTCTTCAAGCTTGTGTCTACTTTGACTGTAGAATGCCATGCTCCTGTGTTGATGGATTCCACTAGGTTTATTTCCCCTAAATAAACCTCCTCCTGAACCTCAGTTTCATCTTCTTTTAGAGCATTTATTTCTGCTCTTCCTCTGCACTGTCTGGCAAAGTGGTTAAATTTATCACAGTTTCTGCATTTTTGACCCATAGCGGGGCACCTTACTTGATTGCTATGATTCCTTCCACATCTGCCACAAAAACCTCCACCAACTGTTTTTATTGCTGGTTTGGTTTTCCAGCTTTTCCTTTCACTCCTTACTACCTCAATATCTCCATCCTTGATTTCCTGCTTTTCTTGCTGTGGGGTGGCAGTCACATTTTTGAACTTGACTGCCATTTCTTGCACTCGAATTGCCTTGACAACGTACTCTAAAGTGAGCTTCTCATCAGGCTCTCTCATTAGCTTATCACGAAGCTTCACATCATCCATTCCAAAGAGTAGTTTATCTCTGATGAGTAAATCCCTCTGTGTTTCAAACTGACACCCTTCAGCTAGCCTCTTCAGCCTCATAAGATATACATCACATGACTCACCTGACTGAGTGCAGCCGTGGAATTGAAATCTATTCACTATAGTTCCGGACCTTGGGTTGCAATAATCTTGAAATTTCTTTAACACGTCATTTAACTTCCTCCCCTCTGTTCCTTCTTCTATCTCATGAATCAGACCATTTTCATCAGGGTCAGTTGTAAATTCCAGCTGTGAATATACTTCCCTTACATCTTCACCTCCTACATGTCTGAACAAGGCAAGCTTCCTTTTTTCTGCAGCCTTGCTTGTTGCCACCAAATCTATGGCCAGCAAATAATCTTCAAATGATCTGGACCATTTTCTCCACTCTCCAGAGAGATCATCAGCCCTCAGATCTAAGCCGTGTGGAGACGAAACACCTTGCATGACACCCAGGAACAAGTTTAGACCGCTGCCACCATGTTGTATTACACAGATGGAGAGGATGGCTTGGATTATAACGAGAGCGATATAAGATCGTTTTTCTTTAATTTTGTATTTAACCGAAAACGCATGGTCATCCCCAGACATGAATATAATGTGCTCGTTAAATGCAAGAGTTGTCTACTCTTAATGAAAACATAAACTCGAGAGGATAACTCGCACTTGTACTAATATCATTACAACAGTATTAGCGATAAAAATTTAATAAAGATAGACACAGCATGCAAAATACATATTGTAACAGTGATTATATGCGGATACATAAAGATAAAATGTCACAAATAGGCTCGTGGCTTGTCGTCTGCTACAACAGACATCCGCTTTACGATGGCCTCACAGGAACAAGGAAAAGCGTGGAAACCTTCAGACAAACTAAAAGTAATTGAGGAAATCGAAGCAGGACAAAAGCTATCAGCATTATCAAAAAGAGAAAATCTTCCAAAAAGTACAGTGTCAACATGGATTAAACAAAAAGAAAGAATAAGATCATTATGTGACCAAAATTCATCAAGGCTAAGAGATCGTTCAACGTCGCACGATGATTTGGATGGTGTATTATTGACTTGGTTTAGACAAGTGCGTAGTGAAGACGTACCTATCGATGGACCAATTTTGTTAGAAAAGGCTAACAAGTTTTTACAGGATTTAGGAAAGGATACTACTGTTTCTCGCGGTTGGATCGACAAGTGGAAGAAAAGGCATTCTAGTGGCAGTCAGATAGTTGTTGGAGAGTCAGCTGCAGTTAATGTTGGAGAAGTGAAAAAGGGGAAAGAAGAGGTGCTTACTCCATTACTTCAAACGTACACTTATGATGACATATTCAATATGGACGAAACCGGGTTGTTTTACAAGCTCATGGTCGACAAAACGTTGCACTTTAAAGGGGAGAAATGTAGTGGAGGGAAGTTGTCAAAAGAAAGACTGACTGTGGCACTTTGCGCTAATATGTCGGGCACCGAGAAGGAAGTTCCTATTGTAATAGGAAAGTTCTAAAATCCCCGCTGTTTTAACAATGTTACTAACCTTACATGTCAGTATTACCACAATAAGAAGGCTTGAATGATGAGTGACATCTTTCAAACATGGGTAAGAGATTTTGATCGCCGGATGACCAGAAAAAACAGAAAAGTGCTTCCCATCATTGACAACTGTCCAGCACACCCAACTATGAATGGGCTTATGTCAATCAGGCTTCTATTTACACCACCCAATACCACAAGCGTGCTGCAACCTATGGACCAAGGAATCATTCAAACTTTTAAATCTTACAATCGTCAGCAAGTTTTGATTCACTGTTTCCGATTCACTGTTGATTACATTGACACTCATGGAAAGAAGCCAGATGCTTCTATCAATGTTTTGCAAGCAATACGCTGGGTGGACAGAGCATGGAGCCATGTCACAAAAGAAACGATTGCCAACTGTTTTCACCACGGGTTTGGTCATACCAACCTTGATCAAACAGATGCGACTTCAACTGCTGATGATAATGAAGAAGGTGACACTGTGAGAAATCTAAATCTTCTACTACACACCATAAATTCTACATCAAATGAGACAGCAAGTAAGTAATCTTGAAATAGCCAATGCTGTTACATTATTATGAACTCGACCCGATGAAGGGTTAAATTTATGACTGTCTAAGGTGCCTAATAAATGTTTTAAAAATAGTGTTACTTTAGCTTAAATTCAAGTTTGGTTTTGCAGATGAGCTTTTAGTGGTTGATGCAGACATTATTGTTGCTGAGCATTTGAGTGATGCAGAGATTGTGCAGTCCGTGACATATTGTGGTACTCTCGATGAGTCCGATAGAGAGGATGAGGCTGAGATTGTTGAACCTGATCCACCTACCTTGGCTGACGCAAACAACGCTTTAGATGTCCTCAGACGTTTTATAGATACGAGAGAGTGCAAGGACTATAAGAACTGTTTAAAATCTATTTCTACAATAAGTCACACTGTTGATCTTTGTCAAAAAAATACCTTGTCACAGACTACACTCGATAAGTTTTTTAAATGAAACAACTGATCAGATGTAAAGCATGTTTTTTTGCATTGGTCATAAATGTTTACTTATGTCTAGTTTTAAAAATTATCAGAAAGAATAAATATTTTTCTATTGGGCTGAGATTTGTTTGCAGTTTTAGGTGATGTGACTGACAAGACGTTTTAAGATTAAAATTGGCAAAATTGATCTCGAGTAAAACACTCAGAAGAAAAAATGTCTTCTGAGCGTTTTAACCGCGATTAGGTTTAGCCAATTTTAATCTGAAAAAGTTCTGGCAGTCACATCACCTAAAACAACACACAAATCTCAAGTGTATAAAAATATCTATACTTTCTGATAAATACTTTAAAACTCTACATCAGATGCCCTTTAACTTACAACAAACAACCTATACTATATTTTTATATATACATGTAGTTTGTATATGTATCTACTGATAAATACATTCACTTGTGACTGTGCTTTGATAATTTGAATGCTCTGAGAACTCAAACACTTTCGCTCGGTCTCGTGAAGTTTGAGTTATTCATGTTTCACTGTATATATATACATGTATATATATATATATATATATATATATATATATATATACACATGTATATACTAGCTGTAGTCCAGCAAGATGCAAGCTTTTCATTCCAAGATTTTAATAGCTATAACCGGACAGATATAGATATATATATTATTATCTGTCCGGTTATAGCTATTAAAATCTTGGAATGAAAAGCTTGCATCTTGTTGGATTTGAACTCACAAAAATTGCAACCGAAAGTTTGTAAATCAATTATGGTATCTAACCACAAGTCTACGAAGGTTTGAAGGACTACATTGCTCCTACTATATACTGTATATACTTTTCCCGCTTGCACATGCTAAATGACATATTAATTGATACATTGTGCCCATAGGTTACGACCCCCTGTTACAAAATATCTTTTGCCTAACTATGAAACAAAGCTTTTTTGTCCTTGCCATACTAAAGCAAACTTGTTTTCTGCTGTATGATATCAACCAAATTTTTCTCAAATTGAAAATTTATTGATTGTTGTACTTATTACAACGAAATAACAAAAGTTTTTGTATACTCTTCGCCGAAATACCTTCCACAAGGCCGGAAATAGATATCCATTGCTCGCTATCTCAGTTCAGCGCCATTCGTTATGGTAAAAACGGATTCGCAAACAGATAAGTGATAAAATTTTAGTTTGAAGTTTAGTAAAATACATACTAAAACTGTCTTCAAGTATGTGTTGAGTAAGCTAAATTCATTCATGTTAGATTCAGCGTTTATGTTATGCATCTGTCTCAAAGGTAAGAACTTCCCTGTGGTACGTACTGAACGTAGTACAATGTAATGTTAAATTTTCTTGCAGACCATGACCACTAAGTACACCAAATTATTGTAGGTAACTATAGTTACTAAGGTCAACATATTGTTTTGTTACTCAATACTAATGATGATGATTTTTACAAGGAAGTGTTTGCATTAGATAATTACTATGTATTTCTGTACCACTCTATATGATATTTTTGGCTTATGATGTCAATACTGAAACGATACAAAATCGTATCATTGTACACCAAATAATCTTTTATTGTATTCATAGCCTGTACAGACTATAACAGACTATATATAGTAATTAATTAGCAATAACTTGTTAATAATTTCACTTTTACATTTGAAGTTTTACCTTTACAGTTTTACTTTTCCTCCTAATTTATTTCAACAAAACACTCATTTCATGATATGAAATTTGAAGTTACAGTTGTTTGAAAACCTTTACAGTAGTTTTATTTTTTCTCTTAATTCATTTGAACTGCACAAAACACACTTTTCTCATGATATGAAATTCAAAAGTTAGAATGGTATATGTTATATATATATATATATATATAAATACAAAGATGGAAATTTTTTTTAGCAATAGTTTATTACTTAAGTTTCATGATGCAAAAGGATGTTAAGTTTACACCAATCGTCAGATAAAAAATCGCATGACACAAACACAGAACCAAGAACACACTAAGAACACCAAAATAAAGAGTTACCTGTATAAATACAAAGATGGAAATTTTTTTTAGCAATAGTTTATGACTAAAAGTTTCATACTGCATGCAGTAATCATCAGATGCTATTGTGAAGTGCTTGTGTATAATACTTGGTCAATTCAAGTATAAAAGCCTAACTATTAAATTGGTTAATTGGTGAGCTTAGCCTTAGATAAGTAAAACTTGGTGACGTGTCTACAGGATGTTACTATATCACTTCTCTGGTTCAGGGTAGCTATGTGAGGTTGGAAAATTATAAAATACTCCTCAGTTAAGCATAGATTGCACTTAGAAAAACCATTCTGACAGGCCTTAGCTCTTGTTATTACTTTCCAATCGATACTAAAATCCTTTCCCTCGTCTTTTAATTGCCATATATATCTACTTAGTTCGGTGGTCTTTCTTTTGTTACTAATACCAAAGGATGTTTTGTGGTTGTGGAATCTGTCCTTAAATTGCCTCTCTGTTAATCTGATGTATGTTTGACTGCTTCTGCCGTCTGTGTCAACTGTTGCCTGGTATATAATAGAACTCGTGAGACACTGACCATTCAAAGGGCATTCATTATGATTTCGGCAATCGCATTTTCTGCTGCTTTCGTTTGTCGTAAACTAAACCTTTCCAGGAATCACTGACAAGAAGTGGCTATGATTACCAGCTGAGATACGAGCAGGACAATACTTATACTACTGGCGGTAAGAATAGTCGGAAACGTGACATATTATGGTATAACCCTCCATATAGCGAAAATGTTGCCACTAACATCGGAAGACAATTACTACTGCTAATCAAAAGATTATTTCCTAAGAACAACAAGTTAAATAAAATCTTTAACCGAAATACTGTGAAAGTTAGTTATAGCTGTATGCCTAATTTAAAATCAATTATAGACAAGCATAACAACAAATTGTTAGCGAACTTTCTTTAGTGAGTGTTATACGTGTGAATAACGTTAGTGAAGTATATTTGTATTGAATGCGTGAAGTATATTTGTGAAAATATTTCGACGAATGAGGTTCCATGAAAGCGTAAACAGAAGCACATCGTGTTCAACTACGTCACATTTTCGGCGTTTCGAGAGGGATTTCATCCTATGATGTTTTCGGTTGGTTGCGAATTTGATGGCTGCGATCAACTGTTCGTTTTTGAGCTTTTAAGAGCTTGTAATCACATTTCCACATATTCTGAACAAACAACACAGCAGAGTAAGACATGGTGGGCCTTTCAATACCAAATAACTGTAATGTAAATTTTGTTACAAGTCAAGGTTTAAATAAAAATAAAATTTCTGTCCAAAGACTTTTTTATTCACCTAGTTACTATGTATATTAACTTGTATTGCATTATTAGCTACTTATCTGTATCTACATTATGATGTACAGCGCACATTAAATCGCCATATATTATTAAAGAAGGCTCCATTGCACTGTAAATTCTTATAAACTTGCAAACCCCTGAGGGAACATGACCAGAGAGACACCTAACTGCAAAAATAAATTCCTGATCTCTGAATAGACTGTTTTACCTATAAAAAAAAGCATAACAGAAAAGTGACTAACCTGTAGGGGTTTCTTGACATCATTAGCTTCGTACCCTATGCAAGCCCAGGTTGTAGAAGAATCGTCTGATCTAACCTTAGCAATAGCCTCTGTCACATCGTCGCCGTGCCTCACCTCTGCTCCCCCCCTACTCACTGGTATAATATTAGACTTGGACTTGGGGGGTTGAGTAGCAGGCACTGCGGTGAAACCTCTCTTCACCATATGCGCAGCTTGGGCATTCTCTACCACCTTGGACTCGTTTCCACTAGTCTCCTGAACCTACCAAGCATACGAATAAACCAATCAGCAATGCTTTTACATACGGATACTACGATATCCTTGAGAATCACACGATCGCGGGTTTGCATGAACCTAATGAATTTCTAGCAGTATCGTCATAGACCTATTAACTATACTATACTGGGCAATGCGAAGCCACGGTGTCCTACATAAATAGCCGCAGTCTTTGTGACGCAATGTCAATGCATAGTTAATAGGTCTATAAGTATCGTTAACAGCCTTTGTAAGCATTACAATACATGAATATCTACAATATATGGACGTCTACAATATATGGACATATACAATATATGGACGTCTACAATATATGGACATATACAATATATGGACATCTACAATATATGGACATATACAATATATGGACATCTACAATATTTGGACATATACAATATATGGACATCTACAATATATGGACATCTACAATATATGGACGTCTATAATATATGGACGTCTACAATATATGGACGTCTACAATATATGGATGTCTACAATATAAGGACGTCTACAATATATGGACGTCTACAATATATGGACATATACAATATATGGACATATACAATATATGGACATCTACAATATATGGACATCTACAATATATGGACATATACAATATATGGACATCTACAATATATGGACATCTACAATATATGAACATATACAATATATGGACATATACAATATATGGACGTCTACAATATATGGACATATACAATATATGGACATATACAATATATGGACATCTACAATATATGGACATCTACAATATATGGACATCTACAATATATGAACATATACAATATATGGACATATACAATATATGGACGTCTACAATATATGGACGTCTACAATATATGGACATCTACAATATATGAACATCTACAATATATGGACATCTACAATATATGGACATATACAATATATGGACGCCTATAATATATGGACGTCTACAATATATGGACGTCTACAATATATGGACGTCTACAATATATGGATGTCTACAATATAAGGACGTCTACAATATATGGACGTCTACAATATATGGACATATACAATATATGGACGTCTACAATATATGGATGTCTACAATATATGGACATCTACAATATATGGACATATACAATATATGGACATCTACAAAATATGGACATCTACAACATATGGACATCCACAATATATGGACATCTACAATATATGGACATCTACAATATATGGACATATACAATATATGGACATCTACAATATATGGACATCTACAATATATGGACATCTACAATATATGGACATATACAATATATGGACATATACAATATATGGACATATACAATATATGGACGTCTACAATATATGGGCGTCTACAATATATGGACGCCTACAATATATGGACGCCTACAATATATGGACGTCTACAATATATGGACGTCTACAATATATGAACGTCTACAATATATGGACATCTACAATATATGGACATCTACAATATATGGACATCTACAATATATGGACATCTACAATATACCAGAATAATAAGCTGCATACGTATAAGCCAGTTTAACAAGGCTACAGCATGCCAAAACGGGGAAAAATTTTCTTCAGACAGAATATGGTAGTAGAATGCTTATTTCTAAGGCTTCAAATAGTAAGCTACTGAAATATGGCGTGCGAGTGAGCTACTGAAATAAGGCGTGCGAGTGAGCTACTGAAATAAGGCGTGCGAGTGAGCTACTGAAATAAGGCGTGCGTGTGAGCTACTGAAATAAGGCGTGCGAGTGAGCTACTGAAATAAGGCGTGCGAGTGAGCTACTGAAATAAGGCGTGCGAGTGAGCTACTGAAATAAGGCGTGCGAGTGAGCTACTGAAATAAGGCGTGCGAGTGAGCTACTGAAATAAGGCATGCGTGTGAGCTACTGAAATAAGGCGTGCGAGTGAGCTACTGAAATAAGGCATGCGTGTGAGCTACTGAAATAAGGCGTGCGAGTGAGCTACTGAAATAAGGAGTGCGAGTGAGCTACTGAAATAAGGCGTGCTAATAAGCTTCATATCAATCTTTCAGGTCGCTTTTTCAGGTCACTTATTCACGTCGCTCCTTCAGGATGTCATACGTCACATCTCAATTTGTAAGCTATGAGAAGATCTACGATTTTTCGACTGACTGAAACATCTTTGGTAAAACTGATGAATTAAACTCGCTATCCGGTAGCTACAGACATCAACACTACTGGAAACCCTATAAAATTATAACACATGACCATAAGTATTTTACTTCGACATGCTGTAATCACAGGAGTCCATAGGCAAAATCTCAAACACACTGATAAATGGAGAACACCTACCAATTTGTTGATGTTTTCATGAGTAACATCGTCAAGAAAACTTGTCTCAAGCTGAGCGTGACTGGGGGAGAAAAACTGGTCATTAACAGCTCCAAAAACAATTCCATAGCGGCCCTTCTTACTGAATGGCACCTTATCTCCAATCCTGGCAAAAGAGCAGCCAAGTCAAAATAAATAACACAACAAAACTATCGCCTACATTTTGCTCATCAACAACTGTGGCAATATTTGGTTTCTTCCCTAGCCATAAAAACTTGTCCTTGATAACAGCCACTGAAAACCATATTTCCACACTATCTTTATATCTAGCCGTGCATCCATGGCAGTTTCAGAATTTTTGGATGAACAGATGGGAGATCTAACAGATAGGATATATTCAAATAGTAAGGAGATATTCAAAAACTAAGGAAATATTCAGATACTAAGGAAATATTCAGATACTACGGAGATATTCAGATACCAAGGAAATATTCAGATACTACGGAGATATTCAGATACTAAGGAGATATTCACATACAAAGGAGATATTCACATACAAAGGAGATATTCACATACAAAGGAGATAATCAGATACTACGGAGATGATCAGATACTACGGAGATATTTAGATACTACGGAGATATTCAGGTACTACGGAAATATTCAAATACTAAAGAGATATTCAGATACTACGGAGATATTCAGATACTACGGAGATATTCAGATACTACGGAGATATTCAGATACTACGGAGATATTCAGATACTACAGAGATATTCAGATACTACAGAGATATTCAGATACTACGGAGATATTCAGATACTAAGGATATATTCAGATACTAAGGAGATATTCAGACACTAAGGATATCTTCAGATACTAAGAAGATATTCAGATACTAAGGAGATATTCACTTACAAAGGAGATATTCACATACAAAGGAGATATTCAGATACTACGAAGATATTCAGATACTACGGAGATATTCAGATACTACGGAGATATTCAGATACTAAGGAGATATTCAGATATTAAGGTAATAATGCAATCAACTGATCTTCATCTATAACAAGCTCATCCAACATCCATGCTCATCCAACATCAACGAGCACATTTTTTTACTTGTATTCCAAGAAATGATACACCCATATAAGGTAGGATAAATATCATTTGGATACAGTGAATAACTAGTGAATGTGCTCACCAGCGAATAAGAACAAATTTATGTGTAGTAGCGATGTCAAATTGTTCTGTCATCTTGATGAGAGCGTATTGCACTTTGGTCTCATCCAGTTGACTGGCCAACTCATCCACACCTTGACCTGCAGCCTGCAGCTGGATGACATTCGTATTTGCTTCATGGTGATCGACTAAGACATAACTGCCAGCAATAGCTTCATCGGACCTCAGTCTGTTCAGAGCGTCTGTAAGAAACTTTGCGTCGTGTGCAGTAACTCCTGTAGTCATGGTTACGGGAGTTGAGTAATCAAGCTGATTCCAGCAACTTACTTTTGCTGCCTGAAAAATGATGAGAAAGATTGTTGTGAGTGGCATTAGGTGCAACAATCACTTACACTTCAACTTTGCCTCGACTTTGGTAAATCACCTAAATTTTGCTAATTATTTACTTTTTATTAGAACTGTTAATAACTGTTTCAAGATATTTGTGGAGAAATAAGGCCTAGAGAGCTGTCAAACCCTTTCACTTATTATCACCTGTTATGAAAGGCCTATAGACATCGACTTTGTTGCAAATAAAACTTTTAATGCTACAGAAAAAATGTCAGCTATAATAAAAGGACTTATCTAGCTAGATCATTGCTCATTATTAGCTAGGTAATGGCTTTATGTATAGTTTTATTAGGAAATCATTATATCAGAGGTTAGAAAAATTGCATAAATTTTTGGCAGTTAGTCCAACTTTTTTTATCTACATCAAAACAAAGGTTCAATGATAAAAATTTAACTCTACAATTGAAAGTAACATTCATTATTTGAAAGCACAAAACAATTGACAATGGTAAATTATTGGCAAAATTTAATATTGGCCATTGAAAAAAGATGCTCATGTAGGTAAGTCATCACCAGACAAGTACCTTGGTAGGCAATTTAGGTCTGCACTGATGATTTCTCTTTACAGTCTGCTACGGCGTGCTCTTCAATGTGGTAAGGGCAGTGAATTCAAAGAAGCACTTTTCATCATACTAATGCACTTTTTACTAACGTAACTTTGAACATGGTTGAGGTATATTGGCCTAGCTCTCTAACAGAGGCATTCCATTACCACTAAATAATAGTAGTAATGGAACATGCAACAAATAGATGGCTTTTATGCCGATATAGATGGTCCTCATTTGGTGGTAATAACACATTTTAGCATGTTATTTTCAATACATTACAAATACCTTTAGTTAAACAAATCATTACCAATAGGTTTAATTAGCATGTAACTGTGTAATTAGCATGTAACTGTGTAATTAGCATGTAACTGTGTAATTAGCATGTAACTGTGTAATTAGCATGTAACTGTGTAATTAGCATGTAACTGTGTAATTAGCATGTAACTGTGTAATTAGCATGTAACTGTGTAATTAGCATGTAACTGTGTAATTAGCATGTAACTGTGTAATTAGCATGTAACTGTGTAATTAGCATGTAACTGTGTAATTAGCATGTAACTGTGTAATTAGCATGTAACTGTGTAATTAGCATGTAACTGTGTAATTAGCATGTAACTGTGTAATTAGCATGTAACTGTGTAATTAGCATGTAACTGTGTAATTAGCATGTAACTGTGTAATTAGCATGTAACTGTGTAATTAGCATGTAACTGTGTAATTAGCATGTAACTGTGTAATTAGCATGTAACTGTGTAATTAGCATGTAACTGTGTAATTAGCATGTAACTGTGTAATTAGCATGTAACTGTGTAATTAGCATGTAACTGTGTAATTAGCATGTAACTGTGTAATTAGCATGTAACTGTGTAATTAGCATGTAACTGTGTAATTAGCATGTAACTGTGTAATTAGCATGTAACTGTGTAATTAGCATGTAACTGTGTAATTAGCATGTAACTGTGTAATTAGCATGTAACTGTGTAATTAGCATGTAACTGTGTAATTAGCATGTAACTGTGTAATTAGCATGTAACTGTGTAATTAGCATGTAACTGTGTAATTAGCATGTAACTGTGTAATTAGCATGTAACTGTGTAATTAGCATGTAACTGTGTAATTAGCATGTAACTGTGTAATTAGCATGTAACTGTGTAATTAGCATGTAACTGTGTAATTAGCATGTAACTGTGTAATTAGCATGTAACTGTGGCTTCGAAAAAGAACTACAGACGGTTCCCAACCTACGAACGCGTTACATTCCGAACGATTGTTCGTAAGGTGAATTTGTTCGTAAGTTGCTTCAGTGCTATATTTTGTATTATAATTTATGTTTAAGGCCTATATAAGTATATTGAAGGTTTATATAAGTATGTTTAAGGCTTGTATAATTAACCTGTATTGGTTTGTACTGAAAAAAATATTTAATGAAATGGAAATAATACTTTGGTGGACGCCGGGCCATGACACTGCATTTCTTATTTATTGTCCTTTCTTTTATAATGTTGTTTTAATCGTTATGCTATCACTTATCGTTGTTGTCTTATTTTTTGTATGTATTGTCCGTTTATTATATCGTTGTTTCACTCGTTATGCTATTGTTATATCTGATATACCGTCATAACACCATCACTTATCGTCACTTAGATTGTTGTCATACCAACGCGCTAGCGGTCCTATTCATTCACCTTGTTAGCCGGTGTTCTTACCGTTTGCCGTTAGCCGGAACGGTTGATATTATTGTATATAAATGAGTGCGCGCATTTAGTTGAGCAGAGCAAATAGCCGTATGCTCCTCGGCTGGTGAAATTTCCTTCGCTAATTAAAAGCTGAATGAAACTACATGCACTCTCTTATCTTTATTTATTAGTAGAGATCTTGCCAAGTAAAGGCCGGCAAATCTCTTTACAATACGTATGTAAAGTTCAAACAAAGTTCAAACAAATAATTCGAAAGTTAATCGAGTTACGAACAACGTACATGCGTTCGTATGTACCGTTGTTCGTAACTCGAATGTTTGTAAGTAGGGAACCGTCTGTAGTTAATTTGAATATTGACTAAAATGTAAACAATACAAAGTTAACTATTGATATTATGAAATCATGGCTAAACCAAAACCTTTAAACTACTCATGTGCCAGAAACGGAAAAGTCTTATGCAAGGCTAAGTTTAAGTAAAATTTCAATAGCATTTCAAAATATCAACTGTGAGAGTTCGCCAACTAGTTGACGAACTAACGAATTCTATTGAATTCAGTTAACTCTTTAATGAAATGTTTATATTCAACCCGCCTGAAGTTCAAGTGTTTTGAAAGCATTTCAATATTCTTATAACAGAATGAAAATTTACTAATATAGATCAATTTAAATGTTATTAAACATATTGTATATCTAAACAGAAGAGCTGATCAGTGATGGAAACGTTTATGAACAGGTTTGGCTTGTGCAAGACATGCGTGTTGAGTCCTAAGTGAGCATGAGTCTGGGATATCCGAGAAAACATATAGACATACGTGTACATTTAGAAGATAATGATGCTACACGCTGTTGTATTAGCAAAAGCGGATGGCATAATGGAGAAACGCCTAAACACCAGAGATATACGTAATATTGCAATAACATGACACCTAATACATTAGAGGACCAGCAATAAAGACAGTCACCATATAATCATCTACAAGCAGCTTACAAACCTCCTGTGAAAATAGCCCATGAGGAAAGAGACATCAATTGACATGCCAGAAAACCATTAAAAGATGTCAGACTTGTACCAGACATGACCAAGACAATAGGAGTTAGACATAATTTCCAATCATTACACTCCCATGACATACTTAAGACAAGTTCACTCCATTGCTAACCTTCTGCAACGCAAAGAACAGAGCCGGGGCACCTAAACACCTTCTCACAGGCTAACAGAGACATCTATAAATGAGAACAGCTCCAACGACTCAGCATCTGGCTATCAATCGATCTATTTCTCTCTTTTTCAAAGACCTTCTGAAACTCTCTCTGCCTGCTGAGGCGCGTCCCTCTGCTTTGGAAGCCTCCCTTTTTTTTCTCTCTACCTCTGGAGCCTCCATCCTTTCCTTACCTATGAAGCCTCCTTCTCCATCATCAGCCGATCCTCTTCTACTTCCCTATCTGAACCACCAAGCTTCTATATATAAGGACTGCTATGACTCTCGTTTGGCTGTTGAAACTCGCAGCCGTACAGACCAAGAAAGCTAACATGGATAACAGTTTGAGTAAGGGTGTAGCTTTTATTGGCTATTTTAACCTTTTATCATTAATATTATTGTTTAGAATTTTGTTAAATGTGTATTTGAATTGTTGGACTTATAGAATAAAGAAGTATATTTTACTAGGAAATATCAGTATTGCTTACAATTATAGCTTCACACCTTCACTTGTACCTAAACCAGTAATTATCTAATTAGTTCCCACATGACAAAGCAAAAGTACACAAACTGAACATTATACAGACCTGCCAACCCAAGAGTGGGGCAATGTGTGAGATTTGGTTTTGGGGCAATTGCTGTATCAATGATAGTATATATAAAATTGTGGAAATTGGGGCAAAAATCTCACGCATTTTCATTTTTTCTTTGGGGTGATTGCGTGAGTCTCACGCCCAATGCGTGAGAGTTGGCAGGTATGTGAACATAGTCAAAGTAGAATAAAATGACAAAGCAAATTCAACACTGATGCCGTTTGTGGATTCGGATTAGTTATGCGTAACATAATTTTTCCACATTCTATCCATAACAACATGTTAAATATGTGCTAATATTGCTAAGAAAAGAGATATTCCGCATGAGTATTGAACACTAATGTTTTTGTAACCAGAGAACAGATCTTCAAGGTAAGGTGTCTCAGAACAACTTGTCCTAAGCCTGAATAACCAGAATTATCTCTAAACTGGAATCGTGCTTGTGAATAAATTTTTTAAGAAAAAACCACACGAATTTTCAAAAACACGCCAAAAAGACAGCTTTTCTCTAAAAATCTTTATCGAGAAAATATGAAAGCTTTTTGAAACCCTCAATAATGTACTCAACTGAAAAACTTGAAGCCACTTTAATAACTCTTACACAATGTCTTCTACGCGAGATTTATGGATAGTCTTATAAACATATCGTTATCAGTAATTAGCTTTTAAACTTGCTCTACAAACCTATTGACCTAATAGCAAACTAGACGGATATCGGAGCCAAAGCTAGACGGCTCGAACGCTTCCTGAACAGGGGTGCCGCTAGCCGAATACGTAGGACATGTAGGTATGTTCCTTTATCTGCGACGGTTCCTAGAATCCTAGTCTCAGTACTTCCGCTCCTCAAAATTTGACCAAAGAATTTACTTACACCCCTATCCTGAGCGATCGTCTTCAATTCGCTAATAGTCAGGTGGCCACAAGGCAATTTCGTGTCAACAGGTGGCAGAAAATGGGGTCTGTGGTTGCTTAATAGTTTTATCATATTTATAACCTAGTCATTATTCTTACTACTATTTTAGCTGATAGGCTAAATTTTAGTACATGTAATTGGCTATTAAATGGTGAGTAGTAATACAGAAATCATGTTTTTCTCACGCCGTCTGCAATCAGTCGAACCAGCTAATCAGAGCCGTAGGCTTTCCCCGTACTATAACATTCACGTCATGTTATAGTACGGGGGTATGACAGTACGCCGATAGAAATTTGGCTTTAATATGTTTCCGGTCTCGCCCGGCGACTCGTCAGCGTGGGTAGCAACAGTCGAAAACTTGAATTCACAATTTATACTGATCTCCAAATTTAGCTATCATCAATGATAAATAGCCCCCATGTGGGGACTGTATATCATTGCTATCATGGATTGCATAATTCACTATAATAAAATACCACATTCTAATGAGCTAATAGATAAAGAGTTGTTCAACGCTCTTGCACAGACCTGCCAACCCAAGAGGGGCAATGCGTGAGATTTGGTTATGGGGCAATTGATGTATCAATGATAGTATATATAAAATTGTGGAAATTGGGGCAAAAATCTCACGCACTTCCATTTTTTTTCTTTGGGGTGATTGCGTGAGTCTCACGCCCAATGCGTGAGAGTTGGCAGGTATGCTCTTGCACTACTTCAACACTACATCTTTATGGCCAGCCTGAGTCTGCCTGACTCTACAAGTTTAGCCGATTCCAGACAAAGGTTACTCTCAGCAAGAGCATCTTACGAAAAAATCTTTCCACCAAGAGGCTTCTCTCACCAGCCTTTTATAACATCGTTGTAATTATATAAGTGTCAGATGTATTCACACAATAATCAGATTATAAATACACGACTGTACAGCTCAGCAGCGGCAATTCAAAAGAAAGCTTACATAACAAGACAGCCTAATGTGCTGACTTTCAATTCAAAACGAGGCTTGAATCCGGTCATATCTATGCCAATTAACTTGTTTACAAAACCCAGCAATAGGGAAGACGATTCCAATGTCTAGGATATTACACCTCTTGTTTACGTATAAGATTTAGCTACAGTCAGTAATAAGAAATATTGTCAAACCCACAAATACATATATATATATATAATTATGAAATTATTGCATTTTAGCCATTTACATTAGTCTAAACGCCTGTTGCGGACACCGTAAATTGAACCCTGGCAGCATAATAAACCCAGCTGCAGCTGGGAAATCTCTGTTCCAGGCATGCCCCATAATAGGGCGGGTGTGCTTTCCCTTACAAGCACTCGGGATGTCTGTACCGTTATCTCGAGTGACTCAGGCTAGGGTTTGCTCCCTTTATAGCTAATGTATGCGTTGACGGCTTAGTTCATGTTATGTATTCGTTTAGATATGCCGGTGGTCTTCTGTCTCTTATTGGCCTTGCTGAGGATTCACTCTCAAGCGCACTGTCTCGTCCACTCATCGAGGTGATTGGACTAGCGGGTAGTTCTCTTGCGGGCGTATCCGGTCGAACTGGTGTGTTCGGCTCCTCTCGTACTGAATCCCAACAAGCAGTGTCGGTCTGTGGTCTTGTTGGTCGGCGGTCATAGTCGCAATTTCGGGCTGGTGATAGGGTGGTTCCTCCACTATTTCCAGCTTCATCTACAACAAATAAATTAGTTTCCGGGGAGTGAAAACGTCTAACATGCGTTACATTTCGTTTCACTATTTTGCGATCTACCGACTCTAACGTCAACATGGGACCGCATATTTCTCGCACTTTATATGGATCATGATGGAATGGTGTCTGACATTTTGACTGAGTATCCCTTTTCAACAGCACTAAATCGCCCACTTCAAAGTCGTGCCCCGACTTGTTCTGATTACGTTTGACAACCATCTGATTTTTTACTTCTGCATCACGATCCCGTTCCTCCGACTCCCCAAAGATATCTTGCACCTGAGGGACCTTTACCCGTAATTTTCGCCCAAAAAGCATTTCTGACGGAGATTTACCAGTGATCGAATGTGGAGTGTTTCTGTAAGCCAACAGGTATTTCCTTAACTCCCCTGGTACGCTCCTACCCTCAGCTATGGCAATCCTAACTCTCTTCATCAAAGAACGATTCTGACGCTCTACCTCCCCATTAGACTCGGGCCATCGCGATGTCACTAAATCATGCCTAATGCCCATACTTTCTATGTATCCAGCAAACTCCCGAGAAATAAACTGAGGTCCATTATCTGACTTTAAGCTCAAAGGCAGTCCATGCTTGTCAAAAATCTCAACCAAAGCTTCTATGATTTTGCCGCTAACAATAAACTGCATGAATACACACTCATAATACCTGCTATAGTAGTCTACCACGACAAATATATATCTACCATTCTTTAGTGGACCCAATAAGTCGCATGCTAAGTCTTCCCAGGGCCCATTTGGCAACTCAGTGACTCTAACTGGGTCTCTTTCCTGTGCCTGACCTACTAATTGACAACCCTTGCACCGCTTCACATAGCATTCTATTTCTGCATCCATACCCGGCCACCAGACCCTCGTTATCAAGTTACGCTTAGTACCCACAATACCAAGATGTCCTTCGTGTCCCAGCTCAATCATTTTATGTCTCAACTCCACCGGTACAACTATCCTGTTTCCCCTCAACACTATTTGGCCAATAGCACACAGCTCATCAATAACGGGTCTAAATTGTTTTGCTATGTCTTTTGGTGCATTGTCAAATGAACCTTCAGCTATTGAACGCCTTACATAACCCAATTCCCCATCTCTGTCAGATATTCTCTCAACCTGTTTAGCCGTTATTGCCTCAAAACCTAACAAATCGTCCACAACTACCTGCCTAACAAAAAGCTCAGTGTCTTCTACAGACTCCACTGGAGATCCATATTGACCCGTCACCATTCTAGATAAGCAGTCTGCAATGTTCAATGACCCTTTTATGTATTTCGCGCAAAAATCATAACTCTGGAGACGCAAGACCCACCTCTCTATTCGAGCAGAGGGAGATTTCTTTTTGTGATTGGCATAGATCACCTCCAATGGCTGGTGATCTGTCATGAGAGTGAATTTAACCCCAAACAAATAATGGTGGAGCCTTTCGCATGCCCAGACTATGGCCAAAGCTTCTTTTTCTGTCTGACAGTATCGTTTCTCAACTTGAGTCAACGCTCTCGAAGCATAGCAGATGACTCTATCAACCCCTCCCTGTACTTGAACGAGCACACACCCTAAGCCCACGGGACTTGCATCTGTGTATAGCAAAGTATCGGAATCCAAGTCAAAAAATGCCAGTGTCCTTGTATGAGCTAACGCACATTTCAAATCCTGAAAAGCCTTTAATTCCTGCCCCCCAAACTCCAGTTGCATTGCAGACTGCTTGCCGATGGTCATGCTTCGCAACAATTCTGTTCTAGATGAGAAATCAGGAATAAACCTTGAACAATAGCTCACTAACCCTAGAAAACTTTTTAATTCCCCTACAGTTTTTGGTACTGATGCTCCTGATATGGCCTCAACCTTGTCTGAGCCTGGATTAACCCCCTGGCTAGAGATTCTATGTCCTACAAAAGTGATCTGCTCGGCCCCAAAAACACACTTGCCTTCATTTACAGTTAGCCCTGCCTTTTCTAGTCGCTCAAGTGTCAATTCTAAGCGTTCATTATGCTCTGCCATGTTACCTGCATGTACTACTATATCATCAGCTAAGTTCACTATCCCTGGAATCCCTGCAATTATGTCGGCCACTTTCCTTTGGTATATTTCAGGGGCAGCGCAAATACCAAAGCTAAGCCAATTGTAACGGTATTGACCAGCATGGGTGGTAAATGTTGTAATATCCCTAGACTTTTTGTTTAAAACGAATTGATGAAACCCCATTTTCATGTCAATTTTCGAGAAAACCTTGGACCCGTTCATGTCTAGCAATAGCTCATCCACCGTGGGCACAGGGTAGTGATGTCTGATTATGGCTCTGTTGGCCTGCCTCATATCTACACACAACCTAATGCTGCCATCAGCCTTTGGCACAATAACCACCCCGCTACTCCATGTTGTAGGCCCCTCTACTGGTTCAATGATGTCTAAAGAGCATAACTCATCCAAGTGCTTTTCTAATTTTTCGCGAACAGAAAACGGCACCCTACGATATGGTTGAGCCACAGGCACAACTGTACGATCAATAGAAAGTGTTATCTCACCATCGACTTTTCCTATACCTCCTGAAAACAATTTTGGAAACTTACTTTTCCAGGCCGCCCCCTCCTCAATGACAAGATTCGTAGAAATGCTGATCAGCCCCAACTCCGTACATGTTTCTATCCCCAATAGAGCCTCAGCCACGCTGTCAATCACCAAAAACTTGGTATTTTTGGCCATCTTACCATTACCAAAACAATGTACCTCTGCCCAAAACTGCCCTATCACTGATAGCGGTTTCTGTGATGTATATGAATAAATTTTCGGACCAGAGCGCTCTGACTTTTCAACTACAATACCACCTTTTTTAAGCGTTTCCCACGTAGGTTTATCTATGACATTGCAATCTGCCCCTGAATCCAAAATAAATTTTACATCTACACCTCCCACTTGCACCACTGCTCGGTGAAGTCCTACTTTGTTGATAGAATTTAATGTGAAAGCAAACCTATCAGGGTTCTGACTAACATTACCAGCGTCAGGCCTATCGCTAGAATCCTCGTCGTTCTGTTCTACATAATTTACATGCTTACCCCTACACACAGATTTAAAATGATTGTATTCTTTGCACTTGAAACATTGTCTGCCCTTGGCCGGGCACACAGCATGTGAATTTTCCCTACCACATCCATTGCATCGGGCTTTACCTCGAAATTCGTTAGCAACCCTACTACCCCTATCTAAGCCTGTCCTGCTGCCACGAAAACCATTACTACTTCTATTAGTGCCTGGCCTATTATCACTAACCCTGTTCAACAGCGGTCTGCTACTCATCTCCCGGAATCGACTTTCTACTGACTCGTGTGTACTAGCCAAAACCAGTGTGCGTTCGAGAGTTAAAGCGTTTCCTTCTTCCATCAAGCGCTTCCTTAGCACATCCGATATACAATATTCTACGATTTGATCCCTAATTTGATCATTCACATTGTGGTAATTGCATCCATTACCACCCGCCTTCCTTAATCGCGCACAGTATTGGCTCACTGTCTCATTTTCCAATTGCACCATCTTACGAAACACATGACGCTGAAATGTCTCGTTAGGAGCCACCGTAAAATATTCGTCTAAATGTTGCCTAAACCCGTTGTAATCGTCTCTATTAGTAGCTGCCAACGTGCCATGAATTTCCCTAACCCTGGCGCCAGCATGGTACAACAAGAGCGCCTTTCTCTGAGCCCTCATATTGATGTTCCCTTCCCCATCCAAATTAAAAATTCCCTTCGAGTCAGAAAAGGCCTCAAATTCTTCAACCCACGATCTCCAATTCGTGGAAACTATTGAAGCATCGCCGTCTGGAGAGAAATTGCCTGGCCCCTTGCTATCCATTCTGAACCCAACTTTAATCAGCAATGAAGGAAGAAAAGAAAATACCCTAAAGATAAGACCAATCTACTTAGCTTTTAGAGTGAGATGGTTGCCACAAACAGTCTGGATCCCATCCTCGTCGCCATTATAACATCGTTGTAATTATATAAGTGTCAGATGTATTCACACAATAATCAGATTATAAATACACGACTGTACAGCTCAGCAGCGGCAATTCAAAAGAAAGCTTACATAACAAGACAGCCTAATGTGCTGACTTTCAATTCAAAACGAGGCTTGAATCCGGTCATATCTATGCCAATTAACTTGTTTACAAAACCCAGCAATAGGGAAGACGATTCCAATGTCTAGGATATTACACTTTTAACCAGGGTCAATTACTAAGCAGCAATATACCCTACAGGATGAAAATATTCATCCTGTAGGGTATATTGGTTACAAAAATTCGCGATTTCTCGAACAGTCAATTTCTCGAATTATTAAATTCCGTGAATACTTAGTTCTATTTTTAATCACAAGGGAAAGTAACTACTGCATCAAATTGAAAATTAGCCGCTAGGCTAGTTTTTAATACATGTATATGCTAAACGTAGTTGAGCTTCAAAACATTTTTAAATCATTGCCTGTGCTTTGAGCTAACACCAACGCCAATTGCCAATGCATCACATTTATTTACAAAATTATTCAAGGTTGTCACAAGTTATTCGGCATGGCTTCGTCATCGCAAAAAAAATCTCTCCTAGTCTTTTTACATTGAAATCAACTCCATCAATCTCTAATACCGAAGTTGAGGACGATCATGATCTGGACATTATGGTATGTATTTGATTTGCAGTGCAGATACGTTTTTCCATAATTAACAGAATTAGTTAATTCTTTTGTTTAAAAACTGATTGCTTTCATTAAATACTTCGGATATTGTTTTGTACTTCCTTAACACTTATTAATATTTCTTCTTTTTTGTGTTTACTGCAGATTGAGAATGAAACAACCTATTCCGATTACGAAAACTAGAGACAAGTAGTAATATTCATCAATGCAGGAATATTGGCAGAAAAGCAACCAGTCAATCTAGACCTCTTCATCGACAACAACTCCTTGATATCGCTGCAGCAAACATGATTAAATTATATATTTTGTTTCATGTATAGATATGTTATAATTTATTACAAACTTGAGTGTACAACTAAAACATTTCAAATACAAATAAAATTTTACAAACGATGAATGGAGTAAATAAAAACAGTTTAGTCCATATGGCGGTTGTCTAGCAATAAAATTAAACTGGTACTTTTGAAAAGTGAATACTAGCGTGTAATGGTGCTCTCTGACTAGTTATTTTGGTAATAGCAGGTCTGTCACTGTCTTGGGTAGATATTAAAGGCAATTCTCTCACTACTACATGACTGGTAAGGAAGTTATCATCAGAACTCTCCTCGTGGCTTACTATTGCAAAGTTCTGCCGGTTGGCCAAAGATTTGTGCTCGTTAAGGCGTTTTTGTTCCTTTTTTAAAACATATATATTCTCCTCGTTAGCAGCTGCGGTCACTTCTATCTCAATTTCAAGACCTCCCTGAATGATTGGTGATCTCCTAAGGATGACATCTACCACCCTTGCAGTCATTGTACCTCCGTATATGATGAAAGATCTCTCTCTCTCTCTCTCACTAAAACAAATAACGAAGCGGTAGGTGTTAAAGTATTTACCTGAAGAAACTGATAAATGTGAGCTTTCACGTGAGCTACCAAGTTGCCATCTGCTCGCAGTTTCCACTTAAACCGGAAACTACATAAAATCACGTGACCATAATGTGGCATCTCCCCTTTTTAAGAAATATTTAAACTACCACGTTTCAAATGAACACTTCATATATCAAACCTACTCTAATTAGGATAAACTAAACAGAAAGAACTAATACATGGAACACGAGCTGAGATAAGCTCTGATCTGCAGAAACCAGTATATCTTAGCAGCAAATTGCCACATATCGACAACTGGATACTAAGCAATCATGTGACCACAAGAAAGAAACTAATGTAACTAAAACTAAGTAACTACATGTTATGCAAAAAACACACTAAACAAATACAAAGACAAATGAGTAAACTAGGAGAGATGAGAATAATGATTGAACTATATACAAGAATTGTCAATTCAAAGGCTTAAGCTGACATGTCATAGTCCCTGTACTTCAGTGGCAGCTTGCCACGAGTAGAACATTGACTACCTCTATTAGAGGATGCAGAAACAGCAGGCGGTGATGTGTCAACTGTAGCACTAGCATCAATATCTGGCATAGGAATATCTCTTTCCAAAACCACATCATCCTCAGCCCGAATCGGAAGCATGTCTGAAGAAGAAACATTTGTTTCACAAGTTTTTCTCAAAAGCACTCGATTCCTTCTGAGCTGTTGACGCCCATCATCAACCAAATATGACCTTGGAGCAGCATGTTGACCTAGCACTACTGCTGGTTCCCAATAGCTTTGTTTGTCAGTTCTTACCAACACATGGTCTCCAGCCATGAAGAGATGGCAAGGATTTAGTCCCTTTGCCATAATATTCTCTCTGCTGATACTGTCTGTGCTCTAAACCCGTCTTAGGTTTACACACCTGAAGAGCCAGAGTAGATGACAGTTTAGGAGCCTTCGACCTTAGACGCCTACCAAATAACATTTCAGCTGCACTGTACTCACAACCAGCAAGAGCAGTCTTCCTATAAGCTAACAGTGAGGCATACACATCCTCTTTGGACTCATCACCTCTTTTTAGAAAAGACTTAGCAGTCTGAACATACCGTTCAGCCATTCCATTAGAGCGAGGATAGTTGGGACTTGAAGTTGTGATTTTAAAACCCCAACTATTAGCAAAGCACCTCATCTGACTGCTATTGAAAGGCATGTTATCCGCTATGACCTCCATGGTACTCCATGAGTAGCAAACACCGACTTTAAAGCCTGGATAACATCACTAGCAGTCTTCCTGGTAAGCAATCTCAACTCAGGATAGTGAGAAAAAAAATCTACTACAACTAAGAGGTCTTTGCCTTGAAAATGTAAAATTTCCATAGCTACCTTCTGCCAAGGAAGATTTGGTACACTATGTGGCAAAAGGGGTTCTCTTTGCTGTTTCCTCTGATGTTTATTGCACACCGAGCAGGCCCGTATAGCCTCCTCGAGATCTGTTCTGAGCCCTGGCCAGTAAACAGACTGCTTAGCTCTATCAATACACTTATCAAGACTCATATGGCCCTGATGAACTATGTCTAACATCTGGTTCCTCAAAGACTTAAGATCTCTGTGGCCCTAATATCATCTATTGCTCTAAGTAAAGTCAAATTGTTTTCTCTTAACAATCTCTCCTTTAGCTTAGCATCAACCACACCAAAAACTACCCTGAACAGTACGATGCGCTCCCTGAGCTCACCAAACTCACAAACACTAGCCTGTGTTTTTAATCTCTTAGCAAAAGAATCTATTCCTTCATCAGGAATTTGTTTCATATTCCAGAAGACAAACCACTCGTATAAGATATTCCTGCGAGGGTTGCAATATGCCTCAAATTGATCTAGTACTATTTCATAGTTTTCATGATCTGCATTTTCATACTCAAATTGGCTGTATATCTCATTGGCTTCTTCACCAATTGTGTGAAGAAGCACAGCCAGCTGCGGCCGCCGCATAACCACATTACCGACAAGCTCAGCACCACCAGCACCTCGAGGCTTTGTGACTAGGTTGACTGCTAGTAAGTAGTTTTGAAATGAATGGCGCCATTTGTGCCAGTTCTCTGCAACATTACCAACAAATGACAGCTCTCCTGGCGGTTTAAGACCGTCCATAGTTGTCAAACTCAACAGCAACACTAAAACAGCAACCTTCACTAAGATACTGATTGATGAACCAACCTAAGCTTTATGAAACAAACAGCGCATTAGCAGCTCCACATAATAATAATAGCACGAGGAAACCAAGAACAAAAGCATGTGATACAAGTAAAAAAATCCACACAACCAATGAAGCAAACAACTAGTTACTAACTACTACAACGAAACTTATAACATATCTCTACACCAGAAATCCTATTATTATAGGTAGCATAGCAATATACATAGTAGTGTATCTAACTAACAACTCAAACCACTTACTTTAATTAAGGAACATATTCCTACTTTCAACCAGAAAAGTTGAGAAAAAATTAATTTATTGTACTCTTTCCATTAAAAAGAGGAGAGGGCACACCACGAAAATCACATAAACTTTACTGCAGCCACCATGTTAAAGTATTAACCTGAAGAGACTGATAAATGTGAGCTTTCACGTGAGCTACCAAGTTGTCGTCTGCTCGCGGTTTCCACTTAAACAGGAAACTACATAAAATCACGTGACCATAATGTGACAATAGGAATGGAAAAATACATATTGCATTTTACCGAAGAACCAAAGTAAAATTCAACTAATTTATTAAATGGTTTTGAAAAAACTCATTACTTACCACAAATTGTTGGTTCATCAAAGGCATCCAAATCTATGAATATTCGTGAAGATCTCTGAACGCGGCAAAAAAATTATAGCTTAGCACGATCAACCCGTAGTTGTAAGGTAAATAGAAAACAAAACACGCAATGTGCGCATGCGTGGGGTTAACTCTATTGCTAGACGTAATAGAGTTAACTCTTCATAGAGAGTGACAGTTTTCAGCCACGATTAAATTAATCCGCGAATATGCATGAAATGGCAATTTTCGCGAAATTTAACTCTATGAATAAATTCATCCTGTAGGGTAGCAGTGGGGGTAGCAGTGGGCAATTCAACCATCAATCATCCCACCAGATCCCACCAATGATATACAGCCCCCAATGATGTATATCATCGAGGGCTGTATATCATTGATCCCACAAACTATGGCTGGAGTAAAGACAATGATGGGATTTTTGTGCAATGGTTTCTTGATTGACACAAACCTGTTCTTAGGCAATTTTCCCAATGGACCAGTTGCTCATGAAAAAAATGTAGATGTGAAAGCTGTTGCTCTTGCAAAACTGCATCTTAAGTCGTCCAGTCTATGTGGCTGTGTAGAGTGCAGCAATGAATTGACCGACCAGATTGAGGATGGTAATCATATAGACAGTGATGATGAGCTTTAAGATTATATGTAATAGTTTTATTAAATACTTTGCAATATGCTTTTTATAATCAGTTGGAAGTTTTCAATGTATCATGATAAACAGACTGTGTACCATGGTAAACATGCTATATCATACAATAAGCATACACTGTACCAAGATACATATACAAAGTCCTATGATATTCAATAACCACTCAGAAAATTAGTTGTCATCATACATAATGCACATAATGTTTCAACGTGCTACCAGTACAATAAATATAAAATGAAGCCAGAAATTTCATATATAAATGCCAGTTAAACAAAAAAATAAATAACATGTACCACTAAAAAGTCCTAATAAATATTTTATGTTTGTCACGTGTTGCCCAGCAATATAACAATTTCATTTAAAAGATTAAACATCAGATTCGTTAATTAGTCTGCGTCAAAACCAGTGTACCCAGTGAGGTATACAGTATAGCCTGTCAATCAGTAGTCGTACAACTCATATTGTAAAGAGTATAAACGGGGTTCCTGGCAGACCAGCGGCCAAGATGATGGCTAGAAATGTCTGTCATATTGAGCACCTGACGGCTGACTACAAAGTAAAGAATCACATCCATTACAGACAATGAGTTAAAAATACCAAAATTATCAAATAGACATATAAGAGCTCACTTTTATGGTGCAACTTTGATCGATCACCCATAAAGTTACAAAGAGGTAAAATAATTGTTGTGAAAATCTCAGGAAACTTAGACAGTTACTAAAATATAATCATTAACTACTGTGAGTAATTCACAAAAGCAATTTTACTGCCGAGGTTTGTTTAGCAAACACTTTGTACAGTTATCCCAGGACCAACTTTGAAAAGCCTTTCTACAATGTTTTTGGTTAGCACGACATACCAGAAAAAACAATCTATCGAAGCGTGTAGCCATAAATTTACAACTTGAAAATAGGAAGAGGTACAGAGCTGATTTGGATCTGTAGGCGATGCGCATAGCCCTACATAAAAGAAATATATGTACGCCCTTTAGCTCTTGCCACAACAATATTTAGTTAACTCATGCGTCGCATACTTTTGTAATCCCACTACCAAATGAGCAGAGCAAATGTTTGAGAGTTTTTAGGATAAATTCATGGGCACACAACTTACGAAAATTATTCATCAACAATGTCGCAAACCCTTGTACAATAATCTCATCAACAAATTTAACCATTTTTCTGTGTAGCCGTTTAAGTATAATAACGATACAAAACACACATAAACCTATTTAAATATATTACCAAATCTTTGAAAAGTGTCGACAGTATCTTAAAACTTACCCATCTGAACGGATTATACACAAATAGACAAATTAATTTGGCCGAAAATCGTTATTAAAACTTGCTAAGCCTTACTTTTATCAAAATTAAGACCGGCAAACGAAATGCCGAGCGACAGAGAATAGAACCATTAAGTCGTGCGCATTTCACGAAAAAATAACGTGCACATTTCACCAGTCTATAGCATTGTCGAATTGCCGAAGGTTTCTGTGATTAACGTAAAAGTACGGAAATATAATCATTTCTTTTTTGCCAATTTCAAAGTAACTGACATTTTAGACACTTTTGAGTACTTTGGTATTCTAACTGATGTCCAATGCAGCGAAAGTAAAGGAAATGACGATGATTGTTTTACTAAAGGTTCTTATGAGATTATTACAATATTTAATTATAAGTTTGGATGACTACAGAACAATGACTACGTAGTACAGATTTTCTAAAAATCTATATAAATATCACAACTTCTTGATATTGTTAGCTATGACGTTTTGAAATGTAAACAAAATTGTGCATTGGTTTTCTATTATTACTGTATTACTATATTAATAATATTGGTTATTCTAATAATATCAGTGCATTTTACTTCTAATATTGCATTTCTCCTATTGCAGGGGGAGAGATATAAACATATAATCCTTTCCTTTCATTATTGCTGTTTGTTGTAAATAATAACACCCACACCCAGTACATTACAGCTACCATTGCAGTTATCCTATTGCACTGCAGTGCCATTTGACTGCTAATATTGCATTTCTCAACCCTTTCTTTTTTCCAATATCACTTTGGTCATGGGCTGTATGACAGGGGAATTTCTAGTAATTAATATGTGAGAGCAATAACATTACAATAAACATAACTCAATAGATTAAAATACAATGAAATATGTATTAATATATAATATAACGCAACATAATGCAACACATAAACCCTATAATGCATTTCAATGCATTGCAGTTCCATACGATACAACATAATACAATTATTATAATACAATATACCAGAATATAATGTAATAACACAATAATACAGTATAAATTCTACATGACAGATTATAGCAATTTACAACTAATTAAACCAAGAGTTATATAATAATTATACAGTTGCATGAAGATACTACACTTTGTGTTGAAATTGGTTTGACATTTAAAAGCGCAAGCAATACAGTTTCTAGTTTTGAAAATAGGCATGCTAAGTCTTAAAAAATATCACCAAAGGCATGCTATATAATAAATAGACTAATATTACTGGTTCGATCAAACAAAATATACAATATATATTCTATCTATGAAGCCCAATAATATAAGTAGCGAATAATGTTATGTAGGGCTGCTGTCTTAGCTTAAAAAATCAAACAAATTGAATTAAGCCATTGAGTGAATGAAACACTGAGTGTCTAAAGATAGAGCAACAATATCTATGACAGAGAGTGGCTTATTACATAGTTTATAACCAACCAATATGTAAAATATGGACAGAAAAGTTTGACAATCTATATATATATTTCTCAAAGTCTGTGTGTTGGAAATCCGTCTTTTGGAAATCAGGCTATAGCTATTATTAGAACAGCTGAGCTGGACAACAATACAGACTCAGTCATGGCTTACCTTCATTGGAAGCCTAACCTTATTAACTAGCTTAGTAGAATTTTCCATTGGCAATATGCCAGGCTACTAGCTTGAAAGGTACAGTTGTTTGACAAAGTTTTAAAACCTTTACAGTTGTTTTTATTTTTCTCTTAATTAATTTCAACTACACAAAACACTTCTCTCATGATATGTACTTTGAAAGTTAGAATGGCAAATTTTGTTATACGTTAAATACAAATCAATTTTCTGTCCAAAGACTCTTCTATTACACGAGCAACGCCGGGTGGCACACCTAGTCATTCATTATAATTAACACCTATCACTCATTGCTCCAGCTGACTACAGTAAGCACCAACAAACAATACTCAAGCAAGAAGCTGTTTTGTTTTGGAAAATGAGTGATTAGGTGAAGGAAACCCAAGATTTTCAATGAAGCAATGCATTTAATATTTGATTGATGAATCGGTCGATTATTTATTGAAGTATGAAGTAAATGAGTTTGCTATCATCTCACCTTAGTTTCTTCAGGGGTGTGAGATTCTTTGCAACTTGAGAAGCTCTTTGTTATTTCGATTCACTAGCAATTCTCATAAAGCATTCAGTGTGGTATTTGCATAAGATGGTGCTTTACATCTCATAAAAACTTTAGATTATCGGCTTTTTTTCCGTTAATAAGGCTTGTTGGCTTATTAGACTGTAGAACTTGATTATAATAAATTATGTAATCCATAATAGCTAGCTGTGGTAATCATTGTTAATAATAATAGTAATAATAATAGTAATAATAATAATGTACTAACTGTTGTATTATGGAATTTGTTAGGCTCAGGCTATATTGGTGTCTGAGCTCAAGGCAGTACAAGTGGTTTTAGTAATTGCGGTGAGTAGATAAGGCAGTATGGGGAGGATATAAGGAAGTGTAATAAAAGACGGACCCTCTTCTTCATTTTCACATCAGTACATGTAAGTGTACACGTTTATACAACACTAACTGTGGTTTTTACTGCTACTACGGCAGTTTCGGACAGGGCGATAGCGGAAACCCCCTAAGGGCCTATATATTATCGGTGCAAGCCAATATGTTCCGTATTTAAAAAAGCATAGATTTATGTTTACGGAGCTGATTGGCTGATTTGGCTAATTGCGCATGGCGCAAAAAAAATCTTATTTATGTATTTCTACTCACCTTTTAATGGCCAACGATTACTGCTTGACAAGAATATCTGCGGTAGATACGATAAATAAGATATAAGATGCTCTAATCTATTGATTAAACTTAAGACTCATTATATCCCATTGTCATGCCTCCTTGACAAAAAATAACACAAAAATGCCCGAGGACCCTAAACTCTAAGTCTGAATGTAGTTTCTGCCTCCACGTAAACTTGCTTTTGCTCATCTTAAGTGGTCCATAGTATTCTGCCATGGCAATATTGACAGGAGCGTCAGCTTTCATCCTACTAACATACCCATAGAATCTTAACCTCCTCTGAATTACTTATTATTATGAGCAATCGTGATTGTGGTAATCAATAGTCATATTTTACCATATTTTTTCACAAGGTCCCACGATGTGGTATCTTGGCACCATTTTTACTTCACTCCATGGTTGTTATCTGATTGATTTATCTACCAGGTCATAGCTGATTTTTCTGTTCCTGACAGCCTACTGAAAAAAACTCATAAAAGTGGGGGAGACAACCCTTACTTCTAGCGTTGTTGTATGGAAATGCTGCGAAAACAACATACCAATAGAGAATGCAAGCAGACCACAGGATAAGCACATAATACATACAAGCAGCAAGATGCCCAAAGACATCAAAAGATTCAATAATTAGAAAATGTCAAAAGCAAATTAGAAACTTCCAAATTGGAGGAATCAATCATAGAGATTGTGTCAACACTAGATAGAGAACGTACCATAGGGATGTCTAAGCAATTGAACCTACTAACCATCATCGCCAGAAAACTGCCAGAGGAACATTAGAGGCGAATCAAATGAGTCACATACAGATCTGCCACTCCTGTCAAACATGACCTAGATACCAGGAGTAAGTCACTAGCTCCACCCTTCATGCCGACATCATGTGCACCAGCTGAAGACTTACGCAAACAAAATATCTTCACACGTTTAGAATTTTTTTAGTTGTGTATTTTAATTGTTTGGCTTGTAGAATAAACAAGTAACTTTTACTGGTAAATATCAGTATTGTTTACAACAGCTTAACACCTTCACTTGTACCTGAACCAGTAATAATCAAACTAGTTCCCACAAGCTAAGCAAAAGTGCACACACTAAACATAGTCAAAGTAGAATGAATGACAAAGCAATTTCAACACTGATGTTGTGTGTGGATTTGGATTAGATATAATTTCTCCACATCTACCCATAACAGCGTATCTGCGCTGGAACCAACACTGCTAATGATGCAGCCTGCTGAACACAGCAGAAAGAAGCTGAAACCAACTCACTTGTTATCTAATTATTTGTTGCTATTTTGTCTGAGCTTGCTGCTAGTCTTTTAATAACAATCAGAAATGATATTTTTTATAACAAATATATGAGTTTATTGTAATAATAATATTATGTGTCTTTTTTTACGAGCAAAACACCAGCTGACTTGACTAACAAATTGCAGCAGTCCTCCCCTTCCATCAGTGGAACGAACTCGACATTGCATTCTTGTTCAAACTGGCCAATCACATAGCTTTCCCAAATGTTTAATTTGTAAAACTCTTCTATTCGTAACAATAAAAATTATTGAGGGAAAACTAGCTATTGCAATGCACCGATCTTTTTGAACTAGATTGGAGTGACACATTTGGCTTATTTGAACAGGGTTTAGCAGCACTAGATCAAGATCATCACACGCGAGTTGCTACCGACCAATCGCTAGGACACAGATGAGTTTCCACAGATGAGCTCTCCGCTAAATATCCTGATGTCTTCAAGGATGGATTAGGCTTGTGTACTAAAACCTAAATGCCTATTAACTTAAAACCTGATGCAAAACCTGCATTCTTCAATCTTAGAAGTATACTTTTTTTCGTCAAGCAGTTGTAAAGCAAGAATTAGAACGCTTAGATAAGAAGGATGTCTTGAAACAACGATTACAGTGACCATGCAGCGCCTAAAGTTGTGGTATCTAAGCCCAATGGCAAAGTACGCATATGTGGCAACTTCAAAGCCCTAAATTAACAGATATCAGTGGACCAGGACCCTCTGCCAAAGCTAGATGAACTTCTTGAAAAACTCACTAGAGGTAAACATTTTTCAAAGATCGATTTGGCAGATGCATACTGTCAGCTTGAACTTGACGATAGTGCAAAGAAGCTGTGTGACATAAATACACCTCTAGGTATTGTTCAATACAATAAATTTTCTTTGGGTGTTGCTCCGAGTCCAGCACAATTCCACTGCTGCATTCACTGCCGCAATTCCACGACCTGCCAGGTGTCGCAGCATATCTTGATGATGTAATTGTAGCAGGTGAAAATGAGGCAGCTCATTTGGCTAATCTTGAGAAGCTGCTTACAAGCCTTCAGGAATATGGCTTCCGCATTAGACACGATAAGTGTGATTTTTTCAAAGATTCTGTGGAGTATTTGGGTTATGTCATTGACAAAAATGGCAAGTACCCCATTGAACCTGCACTCAATGCAGTCAAACAATTGCCTTGCCTACTAATTTACAAGAACTGCAGGCATTTCTTAGTAAAATAAACTGCTATGGCAGGTTCATACCTACCTTACCTGAAAAGGCTATGAGTGTCTACACTAAGTTTATGTGGGGGCCTGAACATGAAAAAGCATTTCACACACTAAAGCAAAACATTGTCGATGCTACACAGCTCACTCATTACAATGGCAGCAAACCTCTGATTCTTGCCACCGATGCCTCTCAATATGGAAATGGTGCTGTTCTTTTGCAAGTAAAAAATGAGGTGGTGCGGCCTCTGTGCCATGCCTCTAAAACTCTAAACCAGTGGTTCTTTGGGGAAATGGTTGATAAAGCACATCGCATGTTGTCTTCAAGTCCCAGTTGGTTTTGTTGTTTTGATTTGAGAACAACCATGGAGAAGAAAGTGGACTCGCATAAGTATGCAGACACAAATGGGAGCAGAGTTCGAAGGGCGTGTTTGGCTGTCTGTGGTTATGAATGAATCATGGAAGGCCAAAATTCTTCAATGGTTTTATCTTCATAAACATCTTTGGTTATTTTACCGATCTGTTGGTTTCATTTTGTTTTCACATAAATATAGTTGCCAAATATTGTCACAATTATGATCCGTCAGCTGCCATTAACAAGCATTTATGATATTAATAGTCACCATCGTGAAATGACCCAAATTTGGTTTTACATTTAAATTTTGAGTATGAAAACTACACTGCACAGCTTTGCCTGCTGTCCCATCTTATTGGCCAGGTCAAACAATGTGATAAAGGCAAAATACTTAGCCATTTTATATTATAGGTGGAAAAATATTAATTAACAACTAGGGAAAAAGGCCGTTGTTCGGGTGATTTTGGGTAAATTATATTTAGATTTAAGCATATACTAAGACCCCTGAAGAAAATAAGAAAATTGGTAAAAATAAGTAAGTTGAAATGTTTTATTTTCCATGGATCTTAGTATATCGCTGAAATTGAAGAGAGAAAGAGAAAATTAAGTGTTTGCTGGTTACAGGTTGTTGTTTTGTACTACTAACCGGAAATCAGGTACTATCTAGCAATTGACGCACATACATGTAGGTGATAAAAGTCTAGACCCAAAAACCTAACAAGAAAACGCAACCACCCAGCGGGAATTGCATTAGCACTGAAACCCAGGCTAGCACAATCCCAACAGACTTCGATCATTAAACCCTGCCCAAATGATAGCCGTCACCTATTCTTTTAGGGTTTTATATCATTGATCCAACCACTATGACAGAAATAGCTGTAAATATCTAGCTAAAAAAACCAATACTGGCACCAGCCTGTGGACCTCCTCAAAACCTCCTGTGGACCCCTAGGGGTCCATGGACCACCAGTTGGGAACCACTGCTCTAAACTTTCATCAAAAGAAGTACTCACAGATTGAAAATGAGGCCTTATCTATAATATATGGGGTAAAAGAGTACTGCCAAGTTCTCTATGGGCGCAAGTTGGCACTAGTGACTGATCATCAGCCTCTTTTAGCCAATTTCTCTATGGGCGCAAGTTGGCACTAGTGACTGATCACCAGTCTCTTTTAGCCATTTTCTCTATGGGCGCAAGTTCGCACTAGTGACCGATCATCAGCCTTTTTTAGCCATTTTCTCTATGGGCACTAGTGACTGATCATCAGCCTCTTTTAGCCAATTTCTCTCCAGACAAGAATGTCCCAGCGCTGACAGCACAACATCTACAACGTTTGGCGCTTATTCTCGTGGCATACCAATATAACATTTGCTATAAGCCAACAAAACAACATACATAGTAATTTTGATGGGTTGTCACGGCTTCCTGTTGGTCCAGATCATGCTTTTGACAAGATAAAACTGCAGGATAGTGTGAACGTATCTCATGTTGCAAGACAGAAAGTATTATCTTGTCTGTTGGATATTGAAAGAATTTAAGCAGAAACCACTACGTATGTCAAGCTGCAGGAGGTCATTCAATTGGTGACCACCAGCAACTGGCCTTGTAAACTCCATAAAAGTCAAGAGTGGATGCACCCATTCTGGAGTGTACGTGATTCATTGTTTGTTGAAAATGGCATCGAACTACCACAACGTGACAAGGTAACCAGAGTGGTAGTTCCTAGTAAATTAGTCAACTGGACACTAGACTTGCTACATACCTGTCATTGGGGAGTAGTACGAATGAAGCAGCTGTCTCGTTGTTATGTCTGGTGGCCAACAGTTGTGGATATTGAGACAATAGCATGGGCATGTGCACCCTGTCAAATGTTTGCTAATGATCTAGCTCGTCAATACAGCATGTGGCCAGAAACAGAAAAAGCATGGCAGCACATTCACTTAGATTATGCTGGCCCATTCAAACTGCACTCAAGGCTCTTTAGTTTACACTTTCTTGCCGAATTTGGTTGAAAAAGGTTTTAAACAGGCCCGCTAAAAGCTATAGTGAAAGCGAAGACCGAGACTGATAAGTGATAAAATTTTTATTGACAAAAAAGTTGAAATTCAGTAAAATAATTGAAAATAAATACTAAAGCTTAGATTTAAGTGTGTTTGTTTAGTAAGCTAAACTTATTTGAGGTGAATTCAAAGTTAATGTTATACGTACGTCTGCCTTGAAGGTAACAACTCCCTACAGTACATTCTAATGTTATATTTTATTGCAGATCATAACCAATAAATACAATAAAGTTTTTGTAAGTAACTAAAGTTACTAAGATTAACAAACTATTCTGTTACTAGTTTTTAATATTTACAGCACATATATAAAATTTTGATGACTTTTAGCAGGGGATGTTTGCATTATATAATTACTATGGTTTCTGTAGCTCTACAAAAATTTTTACATACCCTGGAACAGATCGCAATCATATCCTGAGGATGCACTGTATACTAGTTTTTAGCCTGCAAATCGAGATGGTTACTTCATCTCAGTTGATGAGACTACCAAACTCTAACTCTAACTGCTAAACTCTGCTAAAGCTCTGCTGAACTTTGTCTATGATTTTCTCACAACTTTCTTCTCCTGAATATCTATATATATATTTCTCAAATTATGTGTGTCCCTCCAGCTATAACTATAATTAGAATAGCTGTAGCTGGACAACGCTGACACAAAATCATGGCGTACCTTCATTAGAAGCCTTTAGCGTTTATTAACTAGCTTACTGGAATTTTCCATTGACAATGTGCGAGGCTAACCGCAAGTGATAGGCAACGCTAATCATTTGTCATCTACTATATAAACGGCAATCGTTGTCTGTGTGATTGATTGTCCGCCTTATAGAGCGGTCTTTTCTTTTATCATCGTACGAATTTCGGTCGTACGAAGCGAACTGAATTAATATGTGTAGTAACGGTAAATAAATTATAGAGCGGTCTTTCTTTTTCCATTCGGTCGAACGAAGCCAACTGAATTAATATGAGTACTAATTATCGTAATTTCGTAATATGGACTATTAGCCGCTACTTTTCTCTGACGATTTGAGCCAAGCGGCTTATATAAAGGTGTGGCGATTCTGTTGTTTTTCTTTCACCGCTCGAGCGCATTAACCGAAATCCCCAGTTAGCAAGCTTTTTAAACGGCAAATTTTCTGCCGTGTTAAAAAACACCTTTCCTGAGTTCTGCGGCCTATACAAAGGTGTCTATACAGCTATACAAATGTACTATTCATTAAATAAAATAAATTAATGAGTAGTTATTTACATGCAATTAATATTTACTGCCAACGTGTTCCGAGAAGGTCACATAAACGTTTGTTTCTTGGAGCCACTGGAAAAACGCATTTCTCACCTACTAAATTTCCACATCAAAAAGGTAAGTGTTTCTTATACGATGTTGTATTGTCTATGAATTGCCACATCTCCACTACTTAATAATGTTGGATTTGCCGCTGTTCGTGATAGTGGGTCATGTTCATTTCCTTCAGCAGCCGAGTTACTAATTTTTTTCCAGCTACGAGTAGGCCTACTGTAACTTACTATTACAGAACTTTCACGAGTACTCCGAGGGCTGCGATACGCTATTGTTAAAAGAAAGAGAGCAGCTGCTAGCGACTTACTGTCACCCTGCATCAGCCATGACCACCTATATGCCGCCTGCTCAAAAGTAGGCACACGCCGAAAACTGTTTCTTCATACGCCCGACAGAAAAACCAAAAATGTTGTCTATCCGCATGTGTTGCGTTGATGCCTTATGATGCCCGTGAATCTGCTCCTGTAGACGGGTAATGCAGCTAGTTGTTTATAAACTGATTTTTAATACCCGGGCAAAGCCGAAGCACAGCAAGTATAAATATATATACATGTATATTCAGGAAAGGAATATATATAATAATATATGTATAATATAATATATGTATTATATATTATAATGGGCATACATGTATATGTATATGTGTGCATATCTATATATATATATATATATATATATATATATATATATATATATATATATATATATATATATATATATAACGCCCTTATATTTATATATATATACGTATATATATATGCATATACGTATATATATATATAAATATATTTATATACATATATAATATCTTTTGCTTTCTTTTTGTCATTATTTTGTTTGTGAGATAAAACTAACTTTATCAGTAGGGTAATATATCTAACAACCCTTATGCGGGCGTAAACTTTTAATTTTATGGGAATAATTCTTTTTTTCGAGTTTACTGATATAAAGGATTGTTTAATTAATCAAGAAATATGAAATTAACAGAAATTTTTTCTAACATTTTCAGACCACATTTCAAGTAGTTAAAAGTCGAAAGATAAAATAAATTTATGGTTCCATGCTTTTGCACATAAAAACTGTGTTGAAGAGAACAAACTCTCACAAGTTTCTCGCGTCTGAATTTCCAGTTTGTTTTCTTAATAGTTTCTTAGAAAAATTATTTGGAAATTTAGAAGCAGATCGCGCACTGGCTTCTTTTATACCGCAGTTTCAGCTAGTGCTAGATAAAGAAAACTGATGTAATCAAATAAAACATTGATAGAATTAATAAAATGATTATTTGGCAATAACTGAAGGGCAAAGAAATTTTCTAATTAGGCCGCTCAAAATTTTAATATGTCAGAAAAATGATTGGTTAACATTAGCTGATGCATAACCACTAACAACACAAATAAATTAACACAATACTATAAATGATTTATTTTTGTTCAATACACGCAAACACAGTACACAAAAATCAATTCAGTACACTGCTAAAAATGTGCAATGAAAATAATGGAAGAAACAGTCTCCATCACCTGCATAAGTTGTCATCTTTGTTATAGTTGTAGCAATTGGCATGATTTACTGGTGATTGTAAATCAGTGGTTCTACAACTTTTGTGTTTGCTGACTAACTTTCTGTCATGTTACTGAAATTACACGTTGATGCCCTATTCATCTTTACCTACAACATACAAATGCAATTTTCATCTGTACACTAAACATATACTAAGGACATATTTAATGCTCATATTTGCCTATAAGGTACATGTACAGTGTATAATGTTTATTTCTACCTATGGAGAAAATATTTAATGCTGATGTCTACCTATGAAGTACATGGCTAGTGTTCATTTCTACCTATGCAATGTTGTTAGAGGAGTTGACTAGAGGGGTATGACAGTGAATGATGTTAGAGGAGTTGACTAGAGGGGTATGACATTGAATGGTGTTAGAGAAGTTGATTAGAGGGGTATGACATTGAATGGTGTTAGAGGAGTTGATTCGAGGGGTATTACATTGAATGGTGTTGGAGGAGTTGACAAGAGGGGTATGACAGTGAATGGTGTTAGAGGAGTTGACAAGAGGGGTATGACAGTGAATGGTGTTAGAAGAGTTGACAAGAGGGGTATGACAGTGAATGGTGTTAGAGAAGTTGATTCGAGGGGTATGACATTGAATGGTGTTAGAGGAGTTGACTAGAGGGGTATGACATTGAATGATGTTGGAGACGCGGACTAGAGGGGTATGACAGTGAATGGTGTTAGAGGAGTTGACAAGAGGGGTATGACATTGAATGGTGTTAGAGGAGTTGACAAGAGGGGTATGACATTGAATGATGTTGGAGACGCGGACTAGAGGGGTATTACATTGAATGATGTTGGAGACGCGGACTAGAGGGGTATGACATTGAATGGTGTTAGAGAAGTTGACTAGAGGGGTATGACATTGAATGATGTTAGAGGAGTTGACTAGAGGGTTATTACATTGAATGATGTTAGAGGAGTTGACTAGAGGGGTATGACATTGAATGATGTTAGAAGAGTTGACTAGAGGGTTATTACATTGAATGATGTTAGAGGAGTTGACTAGAGGGGTATGACATTGAATGATGTTAGAAGAGTTGACTAGAGGGGTATGACATTGAATGATGTTAGAGGAGTTGACTAGAGGGGTATGACATTGAATGATGTTAGAAGAGTTGACTAGAGGGGTATTACATTGAATGATGTTGGAGGAGTTGACTAGAGGGGTATGACATTGAATGATGTTAGAGGAGTTGACTAGAGGGTTATTACATTGAATGATGTTAGAGGAGTTGACTAGAGGGGTATGACATTGAATGATGTTAGAAGAGTTGACTAGAGGGGTATGACATTGAATGATGTTGGAGAAGTTGACTAGAGGGGTATGACATTGAATGATGTTGGAGACGCGGACTAGAGGGGTATGACATTGAATGGTGTTAGAGAAGTTGACTAGAGGGGTATGACATTGAATGATGTTAGAGGAGTTGACTAGAGGGTTATTACATTGAATGATGTTAGAGGAGTTGACTAGAGGGGTATGACATTGAATGATGTTAGAAGAGTTGACTAGAGGGGTATTACATTGAATGATGTTAGAAGAGTTGACTAGAGGGGTATGACATTGAATGATGTTAGAGGAGTTGACTAGAGGGTTATTACATTGAATGATGTTAGAGGAGTTGACTAGAGGGGTATGACATTGAATGATGTTAGAAGAGTTGACTAGAGGGGTATTACATTGAATGATGTTAGAGGAGTTGATTAGAGGGGTATGACATTGAATGATGTTAGAGGAGTTGACTAGAGGGGTATTACATTGAATGATGTTAGAGGAGTTGACTAGAGGGGTATTACATTGAATGATGTTAGAGAAGTTGACTAGAGGGGTATGACATTGAATGGTGTTAGAGGAGTTGACAAGAGGGGTATTACATTGAATGATGTTAGAGGAGTTGACTAGAGGGGTATGACATTGAATGATGTTAGAGGAGTTGACTAGAGGGGTATGACATTGAATGATGTTAGAAGAGTTGACTAGAGGGGTATTACATTGAATGATGTTGGAGGAGTTGACTAGAGGGGTATGACATTGAATGATGTTAGAGGAGTTGACTAGAGGGTTATTACATTGAATGATGTTAGAGGAGTTGACTAGAGGGGTATGACATTGAATGATGTTAGAAGAGTTGACTAGAGGGGTATTACATTGAATGATGTTGGAGAAGTTGACTAGAGGGGTATGACATTGAATGATGTTGGAGACGCGGACTAGAGGGGTATGACATTGAATGGTGTTAGAGAAGTTGACTAGAGGGGTATGACATTGAATGATGTTAGAGGAGTTGACTAGAGGGTTATTACATTGAATGATGTTAGAGGAGTTGACTAGAGGGGTATGACATTGAATGATGTTAGAAGAGTTGACTAGAGGGGTATTACATTGAATGATGTTAGAGGAGTTGATTAGAGGGGTATGACATTGAATGATGTTAGAGGAGTTGACTAGAGGGGTATTACATTGAATGATGTTAGAGGAGTTGACTAGAGGGGTATGACATTGTATGGTGTTAGAGGAGTTGACTAGAGGGGTATGACATTGAATGATGTTAGAGGAGTTGACTAGAGGGGTATTACATTGAATGGTGTTGGAGGAGTTGACTAGAGGGGTATGACTTTGAATGATGTTAGGGGAGTTGACTAGAGGGGTATTACATTGAATGTAAGTGACGTAAGTATGAGTTTGAAAAGAGCTTCATAAAGTTTCTTAGTCTTGTGTTGACCTTGGAAGATATTTGAGTGGACTCATATAAAGTGAGCGATGAAGGAGATATTGTTCACCTAATAATATGAAGTTTGGTAAGGTTTTCGGCGATGATCAATTATTTGAACAGATGTTATGATACTTTACTTTTAGTAAAACATATATAGCAAATCTGTTGTCGAGATGTCTTACCATAAGAGAGAGAGGGGATGTATTGCCACAAAAATTTAATGTCAAGCTTTCAGATTCATAGTGAGAGAATTAGCTAAACAGGATACGAAATACCAGCTGATTCTAAAAGGTAGACATGGCATTTGATCTGCTAACCCAAGGAAAGAAGTCAAGAAGGTGAACGCAATGAATGATAATTTGTGCAAAATGAAAGGATTGATAGAAAGGAATTTAAAGATTTATATATCTAGGTCGATGCGTCGAAAGATTTTGGAAATTTTGCGTAAAGGGCATCAGAGTATTGTCAAGACTACCTATTGGGAAGGAGATATGGTGTTGTGGCCAGGTATTAATCGGTAGGTCTTCGATCTGGTAGAGGATTGTGGTGCATGTATATGCTACCAGACAATGAACTGTCTACTGTTGGTTAATAACAACTCGCCATAAGGTCCATGAGAATTCGTAGGCGCGATATAGTTCTCTGTTGTGTATTTGGCCAAATAATATGTCTTGTTATGTGTCAAAGGAGTGGAAAGCGTGTGAATAGTAGTCCTGACCACCAGTAGAACAACAGGAGGGTATAGAGACTGAAACCTATGCAGAAAAAGGAGCCAAATAAACAGCGCTTCGCCGTCATATAGTACCACCTCATTAAAAATTTTGTACAGGCTTGGTGAGCTGAGGGGGAGAAAGGTTTGGTGCAAGGGTGTGGTTTGTTGTGTTTAGACACGTTATAGCAGTTGAGAGGATAGAAAGACAAATTGACATTGATGTAAGCGAGACAGGTGAATAGTTTGATAGATAGGAAAAGAATTTTGTTGATTGATGGCAGATTACATGGCTGATTGTTAAGGAGAGTCAGGTGACCCTATCTGGCAATAGCATTGTCAGGTACCTGAAGGTTGAGGGCATCTGGGTTATTTATCTAAAACGTGTTATAGTGCAAGGTATGATGGATACCTTTCAAATGACAACTGTGGTTTGAAATTGGTGGTCAGCAGTGTAGCTGTGCGATATGAGTTTTTTGCATTTTGATACGATGTGCAACAAATATCTACGATATCATTATTCAATGTGATATTTGCATTCCTAATGACCAAAGACTAATGAATGATGTTAGGTTTTGCAGTGAAATAGAGGAAGACTGTATTGCAATGAAACCAAATTTTAAAAGAACAACTATTTTGAAATGGAAACCCTCTACTCCAAACTAAAAACACCAAAACTAACTCCTGTTTAACAAATGACTACAACAAACTGTAAATCCAACTACAGCTTTCTACCATTACGACAATTTATTTGCGAAAAATCGGACGCGTTTGATGACTTTTTTACCGCCATGATTAATGTGTAATGGCAATAGCACTTCTGGCTGTGTATCTAATTAGTTTTGACACCACAAGCAATAAGTTGTGCATAGACTTTGGTCAATATTTGTTCTCTAATTATAAATGGTGGTTTATCTATATTTCTCAACATTTGTGTCTGTGTGTATGTTTAGCTATAGCTATTAAAATCTTAGAATAAACAATCCGTATCACAGAAGAGTTGATCTCGGAATATCCCGTTGGTCAGTCCAATCCCTTACCAAGTAAGCCACACAAGCTTGTTGAATTCATTAGGTGATACATGTCATTATATGGATGCAAATACGCTACCGCTCTCCATTACGACACATGGTGCAACACCATGGAGAGCAGAGGCGTAATTTTTTGCATGCTCAATTGTGCGAGCAAGTAGTTAGCTCTTATTAGTAAGCTTACTCAAATTAACCATTGGTAATGTGACAGGCTAATAGGAAGTGTCAGGCAACTACATTACTTTTCATTGTTTATAAGCTGATTGTTAATACCCGGGCTATGCCGGACATTTCACTAGTCTATATAGAAATCTTAAAGTTTGTGCGTATGTCCTTCGGTATGTCTCGCTATAGCTATCACATCGTGCTGGATTTGAACCCACGAAGATTGCAACCGCAGGTTTGTAATCCAATTGACTCACCACGAGTCTACGAAGGCTTTTACGATTCATAGCTCTTATTATACACTATAAGCACCCTTTTCCCAATTTCACACGCTAAATGACGTGTTAAGTGAAACTTTCAAGTTCTATTAGCTCTATAGTATGATGAGCTATAGTATGATGAGCTATAGTATGATGAGCTATAGCATGATGAGCTATAGTATGATGAGCTATAGTATGATGAGCTATAGTAAGCATGATGTTTTCCGTGTTTTCGTGAACTTCTATTTCCGGTGTTTCGTTAGGTTCGATTGCTGAATCAGGAAAGGCTAGTATTTTTACACAGACAAGTAGGAATAGCTTCTACATTCTCTCTCTGTTTGGTCAGACAAAGACAGTCCAATATCTCATTTCTACATTTGTACCAGTATCTAGAGGTACGAGTATCGTCTTATCCCAACAAGTTTGAAGTTATCCAACAAGTTTTGATGGATAGGCTCTGCTAGAACAAGTTCAACCTTTTTACACACACGCACTTCTATGCACGAATTGTTATTATTAATTCAGCATAATCAAGATTTTTATTTTCTTTTCATAGTTCGTATTAATCGTATCATTACCAAATCATCTTTTATTGTAATCATAGCGAAACATACCTAATTTAGCTATTACTTGCTAATTATTTCACATTTACATTTAAACATTTTTATAGTTGTTTTATTTTGTTTCTTAATTTATTTGACCTGCACAAAACATTTTCCTTATAATATGAAGTTTGAAAGTTGAAGTTGTTTGACAAAGTTTGAAACCCTTTACAGTTTTTTATTTTTTCTCTTCATTTATTTAAAGTGCACAAAACACTTTGCTCATGATATGTAGTTTGAAAGTTACAACGATAACTGTTGTTATATGTTAAATAAAAATGAATTTGCTGTGGAAAGACTTTTATTATCCGGGCAACGCAGAGCATTTATCTAGTTGACAATATAAACAAATTGACCAAAAACATTAAGCTTTATAAGCTTAGCATTACATGAACATGTTGATATGCCATTAACATCAACGCGAATCGACATGTCAATATATCGCGCAGCTATAGTCAGCGAGAACCAGGATCTTTATGATCATGGCACAAGCTCGACGGTAGAATCTCTTCATAAGAGCAGAACCTTGACGAGGCTAGCTCACCGCAAAGTGTTATATTGTGCAACATCTATAATGAAAGCGACGCTTTGCATCATCAGAAGCAAAATATATTGTGACTGAATAAACAGATATACCAGAGTGGTTGGGAAACAGAGTGGTTGGGAAAGCCTCTAGTAGAAGGTTGCTAGTAGAAAGCCTCTAGTAGAAGGTTGCTAGTAGAAAGCCTCTAGTAGAAGGTTGCTAGTAGAAAGCCTCTAGTACAAGGTTGCTAGTAGAAAGCCTCTAGTAGAAGGTTGCTCTTCAACTTTGAGAGATTAAAAAACTAGGCTAATCCTAGACAGCAGTTAGCAAACGAAATGTCAGATATTTTACCAACTTTGCTCTGGAAAACACCAAGGACAACCCGGTATAGAATATGAGTGATCATTGGGGATGATGAAGATGCGCAGATTGATAGTAGGACAGACATGACAAAGGATGAAGGTGTTGAGCAAAACAAAAAGTAGTTGTCGGGGAAGACTTGGGTACGAGTGAGGAAAGTGGTGAGCTTGGGTATGACTTTTCCGTTCATGGAGCAAAGGAGGACATTCAGGTTTTAGAGAGTGACTGGATCAAAGGTGGATGGGGACACTATGTTGTATTGTTTGATGTAGAAGGAAAGGAAGAAAATGAGACTGAATGAAGGCTCAGGAGTGAGAGGCCCAGGGTTTAGGGTATTCGGAACAACATGCTGGTAAAATAGAGTGTGTACTGCTATATTCTCATACCTGTATTTTTGCGCCGCCAGATATGATGACTTTATCAACGACTGCTAATTGCCGAGACAGTTAGTAAAAAATATTTTAACAAAAATGTCAAAGGGCCAAGACGGATAGTGGATGAATACCTGATTAACGATGATCAAGGACAGCAAGTGGCAAATAGAAGGCGGACATAGGGCATTTATAGCTAGACTGATAGTAAGTTGATGTAAAAAAGAAAGAAAAAGGGATAGGTAAAGAAGATAAGTTGTCATGTAAGCTTGTAACCTTGACATTGAGGGTCATGAGAGGCACTGAGAAAAAATATAATGAAAGAATAATACCAGGAAGCTGGTGAGGATGCCACAGAACAGCAAAAAAGAATCATCTATATAAATCTCAATGTTTGTCTTTTTGTTAAACCCTGTGTCCAGTGACAGCAATTGAAATCTAGCAATGAAAAATCTGCATGGCACCGGATTTGATCTCAGGACCTCCAGATCTAGAAGGGACCAACTTAGCCACTACACTACATAGATTACAATGCACTCACTGGGCAAATAGTCATTACATTGGCTAAGATAATTAGTCTTGTTGACCGTTATGCGTAAAGACTGTTAAGCTGGCTAAAATTTGGATACTGTTTTCATAAAAATTTGATTAAATATCTAGCTTTCTAGGTAAATTACTCAAACTCATTAGGTAATTATTTTATTACAGCAATGCTGGGCATTCGGCTAGTCAATATATATATATATATATATATATATATATATATATATATATATATATATATATATATATATATATATATATATATATATATATATATATATATATATATATTTCTCAAAGTATGTGTGTGGATCTGTTTGTCATTCCGGCTATAGATATAGCTATAGAGCAGTCTGATTATTTTACTAATGTGGATACGCATTACGATGCCCATGTTAAGAATTGTTTTTTGTAAGGTTCAATTACTATATCTTGGGTCAAGGCCAATTATTTTCATGCGGACAATTGTATCGTCAGCGTGAGAAAGCCTCGACATTATCTCTCCATTCGGTCAGTCAAAGACAGTACCATATCTCATTTTTACACTTGTACTAGTATTGAGAAGTACCAGTATTGTCGTTTTCAAAGTTTTGATGGATAGCTTCTGGTGGAACAGTAACTTCTTTTATACACACACACTTCTATGCAAGAATTGTTATTATTAATTCAACATATTCAGGGTTTTTATTTTGTTTCTCAGTTCGTATTAATGGTATAATTACAGAATTATCTTCTATTGTAATCATAGCAAAACCAACTTAATTTAGCTATTACTTGCTAATTATTTCACATTAATATCTAAACCTTTTTATGGTCGTTTTATTTTTTCTAATTTATTTGACCTGCACGCAACATTTTCCTCATGATATGAAGCTCAAAAGTAGTTTGACAAAGTTTGAAAACCTTTACAGTTGTTTTTATTTTTTCTCTTAATTTATTTAAATTACCCAAACACTTTTCTCATGATATGTAGTTTGAAAGTTAGAATGGCAAATGATGACAAATGACAAATCCATTTTCTGATCAAAGACTTTTTTATTAGCTGGGAAATGCCGGGTAGTACAGCTAGTACACAATGTATGTGAGTTGCGCTACAGTACAATATTAACAGCTTGTGATATTTTATCAGTCAGTACAACACATGGAAAAATTTGCAGATTTATAAATCACATAAACATAATCTATCGAATGTTACAAATATATATTCAAAAATGAGTGACATAAATGAACAATATTGATAATATTTGGAAAAGACGGAAGTAGAAGCATTAAAAAATTATTAAATCTCATCAGTTCTTTTGCTTTCACTACAAATTGCGATTAAACTGTTGCTTTCACTACAAATTGCGATTAAACTGTTGCTTTCACTACAAATTGCGATTAAACTGTTGCTTTCACTACAAATTGCGATTAAACTGTTGCTTTCACTCGCTTCAGCTTCTTCTAGTCTTAAAAGTTCTTCCTTACTGTATTCTGGTCTAAAATCCTTGTCACATCTGAACCAGTCAATATCAGTACCCAATTGAATTTTTTTAGCATAGCAGATTCTTTTATGTGTAGTCATCTTGAATACTTTGCATGGAGCCGATGTGAAACTTTTATTGTTTGCACAGTTTGAACACACGCGCCCTAAGCACAAGCATTAAACTTGAAGAAGTAGTAGCGAATGCGGAAAATGCCATTTATTTTCAGAAATAGTTTTTTCATAAAGATTCTGAAAAAAGATTTTGAATGAAAAGTTGAAAAACTTAGGATGGTGTTAAACTTAGTCATATCAAAACATATTAGTTTTTTTATTCAAAACTTACGGAGTATTATACTTCAGTAAGATTTATACTTGGGTGAGTCCGGTACATATTCTATGTTCATCTTTGCTTATGGAGTATACATACAATGGCTATTCCTGTCTGTGAAATACATACCTGATGTTTATTCCTTCCCATAAAATACATATCTGATGTTTATTCCTGCCTGTGAAGTACATATCTAATATTTATCCCTTTCCTAAAAGTCCATATTTAATGTTTTTCCTTTCTTGTGAAGTACATATTTAATGTTTTTCCTTTTGTTGTGAAGTACATATCTAACATTTATCCCTTCCCATGAAGTATATATCTAATGTTTATCCCTTCCTGTGAAGTACATATCTAATGTTTATCCTTTCCTGTGAAGTACATATCTAATGTTTATCCCTTCCCATGAAGTACATATCTAACATTTATCCCTTCCCATGAAGTATATATCTAATGTTTATCCCTTCCTGTGAAGTACATATCTAATGTTTATCCCTTCCCATGAAGTACATATCTAATGTTTATCCTTTCCTGTGAAGTATATATCTAATGTTTATCCCTTACCATGAAGTACATATCTAATGTTTATCCCTTCCTGTGAAGTACATATCTAACATTTATCCCTTCCCATGAAGTACATATCTAATGTTTATCCCTTCCCATGAAGTACATATCTAATGTTTATCCCTTCCCATGAAGTACATATCTAATGTTTATCCTTTCCTGTGAAGTATATATCTAATGTTTATCCCTTACCATGAAGTACATATCTAATGTTTATCCCTTCCTGTGAAGTACATATCTAACATTTATCCCTTCCCATGAAGTACATATCTAATGTTTATCCCTTCCCATGAAGTACATATCTAATGTTTATCCCTTCCCATGAAGTATATATCTAATGTTTATCCCTTCCGGTGAAGTATATATCTAATGTTTATCCCTTCCTGTGAAGTATATATCTAATGTTTATCCCTTCCCATGAAGTACATATCTAATGTTTATCCCTTCCCATGAAGTATATATCTAATGTTTATCCCTTCCCATGAAGTATATATCTAATGTTTATCCCTTCTTGTGAAATACATATCTAATGTTTATCCCTTCCCATGAAGTACATATCTAATGTTTATCCCTTCCTGTAAAGTACATATATCTAATGTTTATCTCTTCCTGTGAAGTACATATATCTAATGTTTATTATTTCCTGTGAAGTACATATCTAATGTTTATCCCTTCTTGTAAAGTACATATCTAATGTTTATCCCTTCTTGTGAAGTACATATCTAATGTTTATCCCTTCCTGTGAAATACATATCTAATATTTATCCCTTCTTGTGAAGTACATATATCTAATGTTTATCCCTTCCTGTAAAGTACATATCTAATATTTATCCCTTCTTGTGAAATACATATCAATCTATCTACATATCACTTTTGGTATTAATTTTCTTCCATTTAGTTTGCTTTAATAATACAAATAAAACAGTATCACAGACTGTTGGAGGGTAAAAGAACTCTTAATAACAGTCTGAAGAAGCCGAAAGTAGTGACAGTGACGAATTCTATCAAGAAAAGGGAGGTATTTTTGTAATGACCGCTTCGTCAATAGTTATCAGTGTTCAACTCTTTATAAAACATTTTAGCATGGTGTCATCTAACTTTAGAGTTGATGTGAATTGAATCGTATACTTACTAAGTGTAGGGTGTGGAGAGAGTAGATGAGGAGCCACGTGTACACCACTCATTCGCTTTAAGGGATGATAAAATCTAGTTTGGAATATGTACTGCTTTATTCCACCCTCTACACTGGTGTGAATCTTTGCAGGTTCTGTATCACCTAGTAAAAGCACATCATTGTATCATCTAGTGTAGTACAAACATATATGTATCACTGTACTACTTACTAGCAGCATATCACTGTATCACCTAGTAGCAGCATATCGCTATATCACCTAGTAACGGTATATCACTGTGTCACCTAGTAATGGGATATCACTGTATCACCTAGTGCCGATATATCACTGTGTCACCTAGGAATGGGATATCACTGTATCACCTAGTGCCGGTAAATCACTGTGTCACCTAGTAATGGGATATCACTGTATCACCTAGTGCCGGTATATCACTGTATCACCTAATGTAGCAGATGCACAAAAATTGGTTTGCGACTTTCTTAATGCATTCTGAAACATATATTAGATTAAGATATAATAGTTCTAGATAAGATATACTAATATGAGTGACAGCTTAGTTCTAGATAAGATATACTAATATGAGTGACAGTCAGTTCTAGATAAGATATACTAATATGAGTGACAGCCTAGCTCTACATAAGATGTACTAATATGAGTGACAGCCTAGTTCTAGATAAGATTTACTAATATGAGTGACAGCCTAGTTCTAGATAAAATATACTAGTATGAGTGACAGTCAGTCCTAGATAAGATATACCAATATGAGTGACAGCCTAGTTCTAGATAATATAAACTAATACGAGTGACAGCCTAGTTCTAGATAATATATACTAATACGAGTGACAGCCTAGTTCTAGATAATATATACTAATACGAGTGACAGCCTAGTTCTAGATAATATATACTAATACGAGTGACAGCCAAGTTTTAGATAAGATATACCAATATGACTGATAGCCTAGTTCTAGATAAGATATACTAATATGAGTGACAGCCTAGTTTTAGATAAGATACACTAATATGAGTGACAGCCTAGTTCTAGATAAAATATACTAGTATGAGTGACAGTCAGTCCTAGATAAGATATACCAATATGAGTGACAGCCTAGTTCTAGATAATATAAACTAATACGAGTGACAGCCTAGTTCTAGATAATATATACTAATACGAGTGACAGCCTAGTTCTAGATAATATATACTAATACGAGTGACAGCCTAGTTCTAGATAATATATACTAATACGAGTGACAGCCAAGTTTTAGATAAGATATACCAATATGACTGATAGCCTAGTTCTAGATAAGATATACTAATATGAGTGACAGCCTAGTTTTAGATAATATATACTAATACGAGTGACAGCCTAGTTCTAGATAATATATACTAATACGAGTGACAGCCTAGTTCTAGATAATATATACTAATACGAGTGACAGCCAAGTTTTAGATAAGATATACCAATATGACTGATAGCCTAGTTCTAGATAAGATATACTAATATGAGTGACAGCCTAGTTTTAGATAAAATATAGTATTTTAAGTTGCAAAGAGAAGAAAGAAGACACTATTTACCGAGTGCATTGATCAAAACATGTTCATACTGAATAGTATCATGAAAAGGATACTCTTGCGGTGATGACGGCCGGTTTGGTAGAACTTGACTCATGCTGCAGTCTAACCAGTATGACTTGAGAAAGCTACAAGCAACACCAACACTCTAGAAACTCAGAAATTATATAACCTTAGCCATATATTTGCAGTTTCATGATTTTTAAGTGCCTTTTTTTATTGGTGATCATTTCTAGTGAAGCTTTCCACTTTTTATAATGTTTTCAATTTGTTACCTTTTCCAAATGGTAAGCACCGGAAATATCAGGATCAGTTCTGCATCAGCAAAAAGACGTATTTCAGCAACTGTTGTTTTCTGCGTCTTTATCACAAGATCCGCCATTGCTTGGGACACATTCACCTGCCAAATACAATAATCCTTTTCTGCCACTCATTTATGCTAAATGAGTTTGCTGTGATTATGCAGCTTTAATCTACTTACTCTACTAATGCTATATATAGTGTGTGCACACCTTCACAGTTCTATGCCATACAACCAACAAGTGTGTGCACACCTTTACAGTTCTGTGCCATACAACCAACAAGTGTGTGCACATCTTTACAGTTATATGCCATACAACTAACAAATGTGTGCACACCTTTACAGTTCTATACCGTACCATCAACAAGCGTGTGCACACCTTCACAGTTCTATGCCATACCATCAACAAGTGTGTGCACACCTTTACAGTTCTATGCCGTACAACCAGCCAGTGTGTGCACACCTTTACAGTTCTATGCTGTACAACCAACCAGTGTGTACCCACCTTTACAGTTTTATGCCATGCAACCAACAAGTGTGTGCACACCTTTACAGTTCTGTGCCATACAACCAACAAGTGTGTGCACACTTTTACAACTCTCTAGTTAAGCAAAAAGATAATATGTGAGATCTAGCAAGTCTTGTCCATGAATGATTCACAACTGGCATAGTGAAAGTGTGCTCACAGACCTGATTCTTAGGTAGAATATCTGAATCAAAGAATCTTTCAACAATGGCTTTAGATTTAGCCTTAGCATATACAAAATCTTCCCTTGGCTGCAGTCCATGTTTTTCATTAGCTCTGACATTTCTGACTATCCGATAGTACCTGTGAGATAATGCTGAATCTGACACAGCTACTATGTTATGAGAAATATAACAGACATGGTCTAAGTGCACTTGAGTCGTGTATCAGGTTATTTAAAACATCAAAGACATGTTTTAAGTGCTCTTGAGTATTGTATAAACTAATTTGAAATATTAAATACATTGTCTAAGTGCTTTTGAGTCTTGTATCAGCTTATTTGAAATATAAAAAACATGGTCTAAGTTCTTTGGAGTCTTGTAGACACGTAAAATATGCTGAATAGATAATAACGAAACATTTGCTCAAAAATGCAGATGTCTGCATGTCGGCATCACCCACTCATGATTTATATCTAGCTGACTGTTTTTCATTTAAATATGCTGAGATTTCATAGAAATGGCCCCAAATGTAACTAGACTAGATGAAGGAATATGCCGCAGTAGGGACTACCTGCTGCCTTCAAGGAGAAAGCACACATCATTGCAGAGCTTGGCCTTCTGGTAGTCCAAAGTTTTATGTTCTTTTTTCCCTGCACTCATACTGCTAGCAGAAACGCTCTGTCTTGATCGTCGAGTTAGCTGGGAACCATTCCTACTTACGCCTGGTGTCAGTCCGCTAGCGCCTCCACCCAAGAGTGCGCCCCCACCCAAGGGTGTACCTAAAGATTGATTTGATGGTCATTCTAAGTTCATCTTAACTTCTCGCCAGAAGTTGCTGTAAGATTGCTTCAGCAATTAAACAGCTTGTTAAAAACTAAACTTATTTGCCTAGTAGTCTTTCCGCAGTTGACATGTCACATATAAATTGATAGTATTAATTAATTTCAAAGGACACCTTACAAGCAGTAGCTGAGATGAAACAAAAATATAATCTAAGCTTACTCGAGTGAGCGACTGTCTTTTCATTATCACGACGAATAAACGCCAGAAACCGACTCCTCATCTGACTAACTTTTATGCCTCTGTAGAAATCGATGATCATCCAGATAACGCGCCTCCATGTTGCGAGTGTCTTTAACATATCAGTGATATTTGAACACGACTGATCATAGCTGTATCACAAATCCATCACCACACAATTTCAGTCAGCTGATGACTAGAGCATCTTTGCATTTACTTACATGGTTGAGTCTATAGCTGCGGTGACCAATCACACGAATGCCAATCTTTTACATTAGACTTAATATGAGCATTCTTTATTCTACTGCAAACCATACGAGTTCCCACAAACATCTTACAATAAAACTAATACTGTTAGGATAGTTGAGATATTTTTGATACTTTACAATATTTACTAGTAACAGGTGAACAAGAGGATTCTCATAATTTAAAGAAAGTGACTAGTTTGCTAGATTTTATACAACCATGGAAGCAGTGAGATTGTTTGGTAGCAGTGAGCATGCATTGTCAATTTCTGGCTTTATCATAGTTGAAGTATTTAGCTGTGTGGTTAGAGCAGGCGTTGGAGTTTGAATGTTTAAACTTATTCTGCAAGGTGCTTTATCATGACACTAACTGAAGGAGACAGAAAACAGTACTGTGCCTAAATTTTACATGCAACGGTATTAAAACATCAAAGCATTTATTTGAAATGGATAATTATAAAAATTCTCAAATGATCAGAAGATTTTAGATGGCTTACTATTTGCGCTATAGTTGCAACAGAACTGAGAGCCTCAGTGTGCAAGTTTTCGAATGTGTCTCGAAACTCTTTGAACCTGCAGTATTAATAATACATTTATTTACAACTTGTAGTATTAGGTAAATTATATAAGAAATGCACTTTTTAGAATGAAGAGGGCAAGTAGTGCCTACTAACCAGTTAGTTTGTAAATGCCTCATTAAAATGTCCATCAGTTGAGAAAGTTGGTGCATGTCGACTCTTCTCACTTTTAAAATATCCTTAAAGGATGAGTTTTCCACCCCATACTTGGCCACTTCAACAGCAAGGCACATTCTTTGATGAAAGATGGTGAATTGCTAAACACTTAAATCATACTTTAGATTCAGCACATAGGTACACACTGCTATCTATCTATATATATATATATATATATATATATATATATATATATATATATATATATATATATATATATATATATATATATATATATATATATATATATATATATATATATATATATATATATATAGAGAGAGAGAGAAACTTACATTGGTCATTAAGGAATATCACGTCATCCATATCTGCAAGGAACATATAGAGTGAACAAGCAAATAAAATAAAGAATTTGATTAAGAAGCATTGATAGCATGGAAGCAGGTCTCCAAAAACCCTGTGAGACATTAAATGAATCCCATATTAAGTTAAACAAAACATTAGATAAATTTAAACAAGACATTAGATATGTGTCACATTATCCAGATAAATAAAACATTAGATGTGTCATATTATCTACATAAACAAGAAATTACGTGTAGATGTGTATTACATCATCCAGATAAACTAGACATTAGACAGTGTTACATTATCCAGATAAACAAGAAATTACATCCAGATAAACAAGACATTACATTTGGATGTGTGTTGCATTATCCAGATAAATAAGACACTATATATGTGTCACGTTACCTAATTAAATATAATCAAAGTGCGATAGATCTTAGTACAACAAGGCAGTTTAACTTCATGAAAATACATTTCTTGCAAGATGGAACTTTAATTGAAATACTCATGTTAACTAAAACGTAAATTAGAAGCTTACATGTGGTAAAGCTTTGGTAACAGAGCTTGTTTCTATTACTCGTACATAGAAGCTTGACTGCGCATATTATGAATATACATTTAACTATAAACTTAGGCGATCGGTTGTCGAGTCGAGCTGTGGATTAACCCACTTTGAAATATTTCTCAAACATGAACAGCTTAACTAAACTACCTGATTTTTTTGTGAAATGCTTCACATTGAGGTGCTCCAATCTTTTTCTTTTGTTCAGTTTGCTTTTTGTCTGCACCACATCTTTAGAGTCTATCCAAAGCTTCAGTGGCCACTCAGCTCCGTGGTATTCAAGGAACTTGAGAAAGAACTCTCTGTATATGTGATCGCTGAGAACAAGCTGAAGAGACCTGTTTAATCATACATAATTCGTACAAGATAAACGACAGTTCTCCTTAGATATCACCAAAACTGAAAGTTTAAAAGCTTCAATAAGAGTTTGCTTCTGACTCACACAGGTCTTCTCAAGGGCCTTTCTACCCATTTTCCATTAAGTAGCACGGGCTCCATGAAGGTCAGTACTTTGGTTTTTGATGCCTTTTTCATAGGTCGGCCATCTTTGCGACTTAAAACAGGGTCAGATAGCCAGTAAAATTTTCAGATTGTGAATTGATCAGCATTTGAATTATTCACATAAATCAAAATCAAACCATTTACACATTATACTCACTTAAACATGGATTTTAAAAGCCCCAAACATAAAATAGAGTGAGTCAAGAGAATGCATTAGTTAATGTTATCAACCAGATATTTAAACATTTTCAAACTGGAAGCAGAAACCAAATTAGCAAGCTGCTATTGTATTGCATAAGATAAAATGCTAAAGTAGCAAAAGCAAAAGGAAAAGCGTACGGAGATATCTGTGTGGTGAAGCTGTAAGAATATCAACAAATATATCATGCTGCGTGTTCTATAAACAATTTTTCGTTCATGAGACATTTCCCAGAATCATTTCTGGATGGGGTTAATAAATATAAATAACTAGCTGGACACACAGACAAAAAAGCGAATACGTGGACACACAGACATACCGCGAGAAGTACAACCAAGTATCATCTGTCAAACCAGACCCTCTACTATTTTGTCGTGACCAGAGAAAAGAAACAGAAGACCAAATACTAAGAGATACAGAATTTGAGTGAAGCAAAAAAGTATACATTTAAAACAACTGCAAGCTTTGAATTGAACTATTACTATAATCCTACTTGCAGTGAGTATTGATGCGGTAGAGCAACAAAGACAGATAGGAGCAATTGAAACTGCAATAGCAGCAAATATAACATAATTTAACAACCTGTGTATTATACAGTAATTATAACAAAGCTTCTTTCACTGTAGACTCATACCGCAGCTAGAGTATTACTTCTATCATAAAGAACTTTCAACATTATATATTCTCATATGATTTTAATCAAAAGACAATGAATGCTTAGCGAAACGAGTAAGTTAAAGCACTTAGCCAACACACCTCTCTAATGATGTAGTTACATGAGTGTTCTTTCCAGCATCGCTTTGTGATTTCCTTCTGCAATACATAAAGCAGCTTCAATAGGATGCCTTAGAAAAAACTTTGCCACAGAAATATTAGTTTAGATCAAACACACATTGTAAAGCTTGATAGAAACTGATTGACTCACAAAACTCTTTAGCTAAAGAATAGCTGGTACATTGACCTATTTAACGGATTGACCTTGAGACCTTGTGACACAAATATAATTTCTCTAAAAAAGTTGCCAAATTTTGCCTATGAATCAACAACTTTACCACAAGACAAAAGTTTGAGAGCTCACTAATTACTAAGAGTTAGTGGTAAATGAACTGAACTAATATAGTTTATAGTTTATACATAGCTCACTAATTGCTGAGAGTTAGTAGTAAGTGAACTGAACTAATATAGTTTATAGTTTATACATAGCTCACTAATTGCTGAGAGTTAGTGGTAAGTGAACTAAACTAATATAGTTTATAGTTTATACATAGCTCACTAATTGCTGAGAGTTAGTGGTAAGTGAACTGAACTAATATAGTTTATAGTTTATACATAGCTCACTAATTGCTGAGAGTTAGTGGTAAGTGAACTGAACTAATCTTTTCTTTAGTGAATAAAAAGCTAATAGTCAGCCGATCGATACATCAACATTGTAACAATAGTACTTGTGAAAATATTTCAATTCAGCAATTTCTAATCAAGGTAAACATACTTTACAAAATACAATGAACTAAGAACATAAAATAAATGAGTTTTTTATAATAACTAAACTATATTAAAAGAATTGTTTCTAACCAAATAGCAATGCCAGATTTTACCTGGCAGATGGTGGAGTTTTCTGAACTGACGTTGTATCTTCTATATCAAATCTAGCTATCCTAAGTTCGTTCACTCGCTGGCTTCTTGTAAGACCAAGAGCCTTTTTTACAGGCACTAAATACAAAGGTTATATAGCAGATGAAAGTTATATCACAAACAGAATTAATACGAATTTACATACTTGCAAATGTTTCTCTGGAACTAGATAAAAATACTGGCATTAAAATACTGTTTTACTTTTTTAGGATATTGGATTTTAATTGTAGCTTACAAGGCAAAAGACTTTCCTTCCTTGTCTTCAAGTTTTTATCAATCAGAAGTTTGATACTTCCACTTCCTTTGCCTTCTCTCGCGTTACTCCGGCCAAGCTGAGCAGTTACATCTGTATACAAGCATTGGATGCAGCATATAATGGCAGTTACATCTGTATACAAGCACTGAATGCAGCAAAATGGCCAGCTTTGCATAGAAAAAATCTTTTAAAAAGACGTGGTCACTTCAATCGGCTTATGCCTCCTACTTCCAGCAAATTACCTTATAGAAAAGCTTCATACTTCGGATCACTTCAGAATACAACAAAGTGCGCTAAAACTATTGGCTCTTTTTGATGTTTTAGGTGACCTATCATCGGTGGAATTAGATGTTTGGTACTTTCTTTATTCGCCTACCCTTATTCGTCTACCCTTATTCGTCTACCCTTAATCGTCTACCCTTAATCGTCTACCCTTAATCGTCCACCTTTAATCGTCTACCCTTAATCGTCTACCCTTAATCGTCTACCCTTAATCGGCTACCTTTAATCGTCTACCCTTAATCGTCTATCTTTAATCGGCTACCCTTAATCGCTTACCCTTAATCGTCTACCCTTAATCGTCTACCCTTAATCGTCTACCCTTAATCGTCTACCCTTAATCGTCTACCCTTAATCGTCTACCCTTATTCGCCTACCCTTATTCGCCTACCCTTATTCGCCTACCCTTATTCGTCTACCCTTATTCGTCTACCCTTATTCGTCGACCCTTATTCGTCGACCCTTATTCGCCTACCCTTATTCGCCTACCCTTATTCGCCTACCCTTATTCGTCTACCCTTAATCGTCTACCCTTAATCGTCTACCTTTAATCGTCTACCCTTAATCGTCTACCCTTAATCGTCTACCCTTAATCGTCTACTTTTAATCGTCTACCTTTAATCGTCTACCCTTAATCGTATACCCTTAATCGCCTACCCTTAATCGTCTACCCTTAATCGTCTACCCTTAATCGTCTACTTTTAATCGTCCACCTTTAATCGTTTACCCTTAATCGTCTACCCTTAATCGTCTACCTTTAATCATCTACCCTTAATCGTCAACCCTTAATCGTCTACCCTTAATCGTCTACCTTTAATAGTCTACCCTTGATCGTCTATCTTTAATCGGCTACTCTTAATCGTCTACCCTTAATCGTCTACCCTTAATCGTCTACCCTTAATCGTCTACCCTTAATCGTCTACCATTAATCGTCTACCCTTAATCGTCTACCCTTAATCGTCAACTCTTAATCGTCTACCCTTAATCGTCTACCCTTAATCGTCTACCCTTAATCGTCTACCCTTAATCGTCTACCCTTAATCGTCTACCCTTATTCGCCTACCCTTATTCGCCTACCCTTATTCGCCTACCCTTATTCGTCTACCCTTATTCGTCTACCCTTATTCGTCTACCCTTATTCGCCTACCCTTATTCGCCCACCCTTATTCGCCTACCCTTATTCGTCTACCCTTATTCGTCTACCCTTATTCGTCTACCCTTATTCGTCTACCCCTATTCGTCTACCCTTATTCGTCTACCCTTAATCGTCTACCCTTATTCGCCTACCCTTATTCGCTTACCCTTATTCGCCTACCCTTATTTACCTACCATTATTAGCCTACCCTTATTTACCTACCCTTATTAGCTGTCATATAGCTGACATAAATTATTCGAGTTAAGTGAATAATAATGACCTTTAAATAGAGACTTAACCGAAGCTATGAAGTACTAAAGCTGTATAGCACTATAGCGATGTAGCGATAAAACTGTGCAGCTGTCGAGCTATGTAGTACTAAAGCTATATAGCACTAAAGTTTTGTAGCCATAAAGCTGTGCAACTGTAGAGCTATGTAGTACCTTTTAGGTTAATAAGTGCTCAGACAAAAGAGACAGAGTTGGTAAGTAAGTCCTTATACAGAACGGACAGAGTTGGTAAGTAAGTTCTTAAACAGAACAGACAACATTGGTAAGAAAGTTTTTTTTGTAGAACTGACAGTAAGTAATGTTTCATACATCCTGCAGCAGATATAAAACCTCAGAACAGCATTAGCGTATCATTCACAAAGCTCATAAGAGCTAGTGCCCAAGGCAAGTTAACTCCATTGCAAACGTACCATACCTGATGCACAAGCCAGCTCATAGGCAGCGTTCATGGTCAGGATGTCCACACAAACCAGCCCATTAGATCCTTTATATGGTACAATTAACATCTTACTTCTGCTGATTGGTTTACTTTCAAGTTGATTTGTTGATGGAAAATATGTCTCAAATAGCTTGTGGTCACCTGTTAGGTAACAGGTAAGCTTTTTATATATACAGCAGGTCTAAAGAAATCCATATACATGTGTACGTGGTATGTTGTTTATATATTCTAGATGCTTTATTATTAATATAGTATAAGCTGAAAGCTATAATAGCTAAATACCAGTCGTTGCACATGTAATAAATTAATTCTCCAATGAATTTGAGTAACTTAAGCTAGTAACTTAAACTAGTCTAAATATTTACTTTACCAAGATCAGTGAAGCCAGCTTGGCGTTACGCGTACCAGCAAGCTAGAGAATAATATTTTCGCAAGTGCTGCATAAGTAGGTGCATAATCATTTCACAGTATGGGAAGGAGAACAAAACGTAGTGGTTTAGCATGCATGTCTACAGACCTAAAAATTCAGAGTTCAAATCCAGTGTGAAGCGGATTTTTTATTCCAAGATTTTAATTGCCATAGCTGGACACTCAAATGACCGACAGACAAACACTGAGATTTATACAGATATCTTAGCTGAATGACGGGTGTTGCACAGACAATAAAAACAGCTTATAAACAGTGGCAGGTAATGTAGTTGCCACTAGCTAAGTTGACTAATCAGCCAATGACAAAATTAGCAAATTGGCTCATTTGAGTAACTTAAGTTAGTAATTTAAGTGTGCTTATATTGCTAAACTTACTATAATAAGAGCCGTGAATTCATGAGCCATGAAGTTAGCTCATGTGATGTAAAGGCTGGCTCACACTATATCCCTGTATTTCGGCATTGATGCCAAAATACTTTGGTGATCATCTGTGATAGCAATGTTCACACTATCATAAACACACGCTGTTCTTTGCTTCCGTTTTCACTTTTATTTTCAATTTACCCAAAGGAACCTTGTTTTTGCTAAGTGCTGGAATCAATTACTAGTCCTGCAGTGATTATCACAAACGAAAATTAATATAAATAAAGCTATCGGCGACAGCAAATCTTCATTGTTGAAATGGGGCATATTGAAAAGGCTGTCGTCGATGCTCGACTGCCTTATAATTCCATCTCTTCTATCATATACCGTATACCGTATGCACACGCATACGGTGCAAAATCCCATGTCAAAGGTGCACTTTCGATTATTCACTAATATCACCTTTTGCATTTGTTATTTTTTGAAAGTGTTTAAAAACTAATTTTTGCTACTATTACCTATTTCTTTAATTTTTAAATGTGCCATTTCAATTTCAAATGTGCATTACGCTTCTATTTTCGGTTTTTGTAAGATCCCATTGCTAAATCGGTTAAAGGCAAATATTTTTCATCCGTACAATTGTATTATTTCAAGTAAGAATAGTCTCTACATTCTCTCTCCGTTCGGTCAGACAAAGTACTAGACAAAGACAGTACGATATCTCATTTTTACATTTGTACCGAGAGGTACCAGTATCGTCGTATTCAAAGTTTTGATGGATAGCTTCTGGTGGAACAGTAACCTTTTTTATACACATGAAGTAAAATCAGGGCAACCTCCGAACCAGGCCTAACAGAAGCTGAGGCTTGGGTATGTTAGCTTAGGCCCCGTCAGTTTAATTATACTACTGGCACTACCAGCGTAAAAGCCGTCGATACCGACTCGCTATCACACAGCCGACAGCAGACTGTAGATATTACAACACAACCCCTAACAAGAGCCGGTCAGTCCGACTCTATATATTCCAGCCAATAGCAGACTGTGTATATATCCGTGCAGTTTCAACAAGAGCCGATAACACAGACTCTATACACTATAGCCGATAGCAGACTATGTATATACCAGTGCAACTCCAATAAGAGCTGATAATCCAGTCTATATACTATAGCCGATAACAGACTATGTATATACCAGCGCACATCCAGAAAAGAGCCAATAATACAGACTCTATATAGCACAGTCGATAGCAGACTGTATATATATACTAGCGCAACTATTAAGCCAAGCTGTCTAAGATACAAAAGCTGACGTGTTGTGGATGAATAATTTTATTATAATGTTGTAGTATGACTCACCATGCTAGCCAATTCTCCACTGCTCTTCAAATGCACAAACAACTGCTTATATAAGCTAGCATATCCAAACACAGCATATCATTGGTGGATACAGACAGTAGAAATTTATAGGTCAAAAAGGCAGCAAATTTTTACAAGAACAAACGCTATTTACAAGTAAATACAAGGTATAAAAATTTGGCAATATTTTTTGTAATGCCAAATGCCTTAGTTAATATAGAAAAAGAGTGAGTAATACAAGAAACAATCAACAAATTTTCTTTTCCTTCTTTTGGGAAATTTTCTGCTTGGGAGTCGAAGTAAGCGGTTGCCTTATAATCCATTTAGCGGGAGTATTCTAGCCTGTTCTCATCCTAGCGAGCGCTTTGGGCGTTGGTAATCGTTGGCTTACGTTACAATCAAAATTTTTTGATTATATATATAAGCCCAGGTTAATCACTGTTAGGCACTATCCAACATGGCACTCAATTGTCAGCATTGCAACTTCTACACCGACAAGCAACGCGCACTCTGCCGGCATGAACGAATGCATGTACATAGGTGCACTCTCTGTGACCGTTACTTTGACCAGCGTAAGAAACTGGCCGCACCCAAAAACTCCTTCCATCGAAGGTCTGTTGGCACCCAAACCGAAGGAAGGGATAGCTGGGCTCCGCGCCCCTACAAACGGCGACCCGAGCCTCGCCCAGTACAAGACTACAGACCTTACTCCAGGGAGTCCAAGAGACCCAGATGACGACTGTCATGGAACCAGGCTCCCACACCTCTGATCCATGGAGTCCGTTGTGACATGCCCAAAAATGCCACCTCCGGAAGCTTCCCCGTGTTTCAGTGACACTGATTCTCTAGGGCTGTTGGACTCGCCAGCGCACAAAGAGCTATAGCCTGTGTTGTATAATCGAGTTGGTGGGCCGCGGGCTACACTAATGCCCGAGGTCATGGTAGTTACAGGTAGTTACGAGAGGTTACGGGAAGGTACGAGAAGTCAGGTTAGTATAAAGGCGTCGGGAAATTGAGAGAGCTTTCTTCTTTGCATCAACCGCATGTGAGTACCCACGTTTATATAACATGGCGCAGTTGACGAAGCTCTGGTTTTTTTTCTTTTTTTGTTATCATTAGCGATAATTTTTCTGGTTGCGGGTAAGTTAAAACGGTTGAAGAGACCCTTTCACGGGCGTGCAGGTGAGGTAACGTGAGGTAGGGTAGTGTTGTGAGGTGTTGTAGCGGTGAAGTAGCGGTGTTGGTGAGACGTAATTATTTATTACATATTCGGAGGTGGGAGTTACACTAATTTTATACGAGAGGGGTAGAGTGTATTTGTGGCGAGGGAGATATTGTATCGGGTAGAGATGGAGAGTGGTCTTCCGAAGCTGGTGTTCGGTGAGCACGGTGATGGGTCGTGGGAGAGATTTATAGAGGAGATGAATTTATGTATAGAGAGTGCTGTCGAGAGGAGAGGTTATGTAAATGATGAAGATGGCAACAGAGTGCTTATTATGAGAGATAGAGCTAGGTTAGTGCCACTATTGAGAGCTATTGGGCACAGTGGTAGAGAAGTATTGAGGGGTGCAGGGTTTGACGTAGATAGCGTAAATTCTACTTATGAAGGGGCAGTGGAGGTTTTACAGGATTATTATGGTAGACAGGAGAGTATGTTCGTAAAGGGGCATAAGTTCCTTACGGCTAGGCAGACACTTGGGGAAAGTGATAGAGAGTTTTTACAACGGGTAGAGAGTTTGAGCAGATATGCAGAGGTGACTAACGATAATGATAGGGTCAGGTTTGCCCTTATTGTGGCGGAGTTAATGAAGAATGCCAATCTTACTTGGGCGTTATTGCAGGAGGCATTGAGGGCTCGTGAAATGGCCAACAGCTCTGATAGATTTTTGAGAAATGAGGGTAGAAGTACCGAGGTAAAGAGTGAGGTTAAGAGAGAAGTAGCAAAGGTATCAGAGTTTGATAGCCGGGCGCAGTACAGGAGTAATGATAGAGATAGAAGTTATGATTCAGCAGGTAGATCTTCCCCTAGGGGTAGCCCTAGGAGTAGTAGAGAGTATTATGGTAGTGAAGAGCAAGGTACTAGTAGATATGGGACAAGAGGCAGGGAGTATCACAAGGACAGTGACAGTAGAAAGTATAGAGATAATAGCAGGGAGAGGCATGTCTCTAGATATAGAGCAGGCAGTAGAGAAGGCAGTGAAGGTAGATTATGCTACAATTGCAAACGTAGTGGGCATGAGATGAGGAGTTGTCCCTCCATTAAATGTTTTTGTTGTGGACAGCGAGGACATGTATCCCGTTATTGTAGGGATAGGAGAGAAGTAGGTTATGACGGGCGAGGTAGTAGTAGGAGGTCAGGAGGTAGTCGAGATAATAGCTATGAGCAGTATGGTAGCAGGGACAGTAGTGGGGAGAGGTACAGGGGCCGAGAAAGCCCCCGCGAAATTAGAGGCAAATTTGGCAGGTACAGGGACAACAGTATGGATAGGTTTGAGGGGAAGAAGTATAAGGAGAGGTACCAAGATAGTAGTAAGGGCAGAAGTGTTAGGTTCTCTGGTTCTAGGGATAAGTATGAGGATGACAGTTGACTAGAAAGGAGAATTGTACAGGTTTTGAAGGTCAATGGGAAGAACGTTGAATTTACGTTTGATACTGGGGCAGAAGTGTCGACTGTAACCGAGGGGACGGCCGAAAGGCTGAACCTACGGCTAGAGGAGCCATCTACTGTTTTGGCGGGAATAGATGGTCGTAAGCTAAGAGTAGTCGGTAAAGCAGGTGTTCAGTTGGAAAGTAAATATAGATTTATGGAGACAGAGGTATATGTGGTGAAAGGATTGAGAACAAACTTCTTGGGCATAACTGAGTTAAGGCAGCTTAAATTATTTGCTGTTGTAAACGCGGTATGCGAAAGTAAGTTTGAGGCTGTTAAGGAGTGTAGAAGTATTAAGCCAGTTAAGCCGTTTTCGTCAAGAACCGTTATTGCTGGGTCAAGTTATGTTTCAGATGATGTCGAGTTGCTAAACCTGACAAATAAGTCTGACAGAGAGAGCGAAGTTAAGAGAGGTCACACAGGTCAAGATTGGTGGACTTGCAAAACCAAGGAAGTGAAGAGTAGCGAATACGTGGAAATTGGTAGCCAACAGGGGACAGCCCAAGGCACCAGAGATGTGCAAGTGTCTATGGGGTGTGATAGAGAACAGAGTCACGATGAGGTAAGGGAAGGTGCTGAGAAAGTAGCTAAACCAGTGTCTGTAATGGAAAAGGTTTGCTCTTTTTTAGCCGAGATATCCAGCAATGGAATGTTAGACAGAGAAGGTCATGAGGAAAAGGTAGCAGAGATTGAAAGAGAGGAAAGGGAGGTGCGGAGGAAGTTGAAAGAGAAATTAGTTAAGCTGAAAGCCAAACGGGAGGCAGCAGTCATGGAGTTGGAAAATTTCAAGGCATTCAGGGTAGTGGTGCAGGAGTTAGCCGAGGTTCAGAGGAGAATTGCTAGTACCAGACCTGCACTGGTTGCAGGTGAGGTCGAGCTAGATAGGTCTGGGCCTATGCCAACTCCCAGCTCTGTGGTGCCATCCCCTGTGCAGCCGGTTACGGCCCAGGTGGAGACCTCCCACAGGAAGCCTGTCGAGCCTGCCTCTTACTGGGGAGAGCGAGGTAAAGACGGAAGAGACGGAGATGAGGTTGAGGAGTCATTACTGACCCAACCAAAAGACTCCGGGCTTGTCAGGGTTGGTGGAAGTAGTGTTGGAGATGTTGGTGGAAGGAGTGTTGGTAGTGACAGTGGTCACGGTAAAAGTATTGGTAGCGGCGGAGGTCAGAGTGATGGAAAAGCCAGTGCAGACTGGCAATGGAGCTGGCAGTAGCGAGAAGAGTACACTGATTTATACAACAGTGAGAGTGGAGGATCAGGAGAGTGAGGAGAGCAGTGCGGCCGAGTACGACGGCAGCCCCGGGTTGCTCGAGAGTGATGGTACACAGAATCTGTTGATGGACGAAGACCTGGGTTAAAGCGTAAGGTAAACTTCACCAGCGAGGTGAGTCGGGGAATGAGTTCCAATGTATTTCTGGAAGGTTAGTGGCCCATACAAAAAAGAAAAAGAAAAAGGGCATGTTGTATAATCGAGTTGGTGGGCCGCGGGCTACACTAATGCCCGAGGTCATGGTAGTTACAGGTAGTTACGGGAGGTTACGGAAAGGTACGAGAAGTCAGGGTTAGTATAAAGGCGTCGGGAGATTGAGAGAGCTTTCTTCTTTGCATCAACCGCATGTGAGTACCCACGTTTATATAACAGCCTGTGCTCACACTCCCCGAGCCCTTTTCAGAGCCATCACTACCTGATAACGAGTTGTTCCTTTGCTTTAGTGGCTGAAAGTCTTTTTTATAACTGTCATACCAATTTACTACACACACACACACGCACACGCACGCGCGCGCGCGCACACACACACACACACTTCTATGCACGAATTGTTGTTATTCTTTCAACACAGTCAGGATTTTAAATTTGTTTTCTCAGTTCGTATTAATTGTATCATTACAGAATCATCTCTGACTGTAATCGTAGCAAAACAGACTTAACTTAGCTATTATTTACTAATTATTTTGCATTCACATTTAAACCCTTTTATAGTTGTTTTACTTTTTTTAATTTATTTGACCTGCACAAAACATTTTCCTAATGAAATGAAGTTTGAAAGTTTCAGTTGTTTAACAAAGTTTTGGAAACTTTTACAGTTGTTTTTTAATTTCTCTCTCAATTTATTTCAACTACACAAAACACTTTTCTCATGATATGGAGTTTGAAAGTTAGAATGGCAAATGTTGTTATATATTAAATACAAATCAATTTTCAGTCCAAAGACTTTTTTATTACCCAGCGTTGCCCGGGTAGTACAGCTATATTTATATAAATCTAAGTTTATATTGGTTTGATTGTAGTCTGTTTGTATGTCCATCTATAGATATAAAGTTATAGGAATGAAAACCTGCTTCGCACTGGATTTGAACTTGGAAAATACAGTTCTACAGACAGGCATGCTATGTACTACTCTACACTGCCGACTTGGCGCGCTGCAGTGAAATAATTAGCACTCTTGATTAACTCTAGCATGCTTGCCGATCATGATTATGCAAGAGAACATGAAGCATAACGATTTTAAGTAAAGTGGACCTTGCCGTATGACATGAGTTTGGTTTGGTGTTAGCATCGCTAGGGGAAAACGTTGTAGGGAAGGGTATAGCAACATATACACGTACTATATACATATTATTATATATATTAATATATACGTACTGCACATATTAAAAATATTTTGTTACAGAATAGCATAGTAACCTTAGTAACTATAGTTACCTATTCAGTAGTTACCAGTACTCAGTAGTAATGACCTGCAATAAAAATGCAACATTACTGCAAATTTACCTACAGTACTGTACAGAGTTCTCACCTTCTAGACAGACATAGTGGCTAACAGCGGTGTGAGAGAGACTAAACAACTTAGACAGAAACAACGCGTTCTTGACTTTTGTGACGCTAGGTAGTTTAACATAAACTCTGAATTTACCTTATATAAATTTAGCTTATCAAGCACACACTTGAACCTAAGTTTTAATATTTTCTTAAACATAACTTTAATTTTGGCGTCGTCATAATTTTTTATTACTTGTTTCTTGCTTGGTGCTTTTTGCTTCACTGTTACTATAACTTTTAGCTGACCTTATTGAAACTTTTTTTAAACTAATTTGACATGAAAGACCAAAAAATGCTTTTCAAATTTGAATTTTGGAGAGGCACGTTGAGGTGGTATGGTGAGGAAAATGCTGTAACGAGGAGATGGAAAGACTTTGTGCTTCGCATCGAAAGGCGAAAAAATTGTGAAACAAGGATGTCGGTAGTGCAGGGTTCACTATACAATTATTCCAATTAGTCGCAAGATAGCTGAGTGGCTTAGTGCTAGCTTGCTTGGCTTCACATCTGCGCATTTACAGAATGTAAGGTTTTGATTCCTGTGGGATGTGATCTTTTTTTAATGGCCAAACGCTGGCCATTCATTCCTAACGCTGGCTTGAGAGGAGCAGTCACAGCTCTTATTATGTCTAGCGTAAGTTACTCAAATTCATTGGGTAAAGAAACTTAGCCAATGGCAAGTTTATTACCTGCCACTGTTTATAAGCTGTTTTAAATACTGAACGAATGTGTAGCATAAGAAGAAATGTTTTTCAACAATCTGTTTTAGCCATACCTCGAGCTTTCAAATATTTGAATTATGCATTGGCTGGTACACACAGAAATAAATGCGTTCATTTGAAAGTTGGAAAGGTAAATGTTGAGTAAAAGTAAATTTTCTGTACAAATTTTTTTTATTATCTTTGCAGAGCCGGGCATTCAGGCCGAGTAGATGTTAGTAATATGGCAAGTAGCAGGTACTTACATTACCTGTCACTGTTTCAAGCTGATTTTTCATACCCGTGCAATGCCAGACATTCCGCTAGTATATATACATGTATATATTTATTTATATATTGAACAAGGTTTTAACGCATATGTTGTTCGAGTAAAAATACTTATCAAGGTGCACCTTGCATTTTCAGTGCATCCATATCAGCTGACAGTAGGAAGTTAAATGAAGCTTCCGTTAGATCGGTTGGTCTTAGGCCAATAGGAGGAAGGGCTGTTTTACTTTGATGAAGTCTCGAGACAAAAGCTGTGTCTGAGTCATCATTGACCTTTGTAGCCAGAATTCCTTTAACGCTTGTGTGCAGATCCACAAGTTTCTGACAGTAAAATACATTTTAATTTATTAACAAACAACGCTAAGATTATATGCAGACTTTTGCTTGAAAATTTCTCAATAAAAAGCAATTTCCTTTTTTTTGATAATGTTTCACAATAAAAGCATCGTATGGTATAAAAATAGTGAGATAAGTAAACCATTACTACATACTAAGAAGCTGTTGAAAGATATTCTGTCGTACTTCATATAAGACCTCCATAGAAGTCGGCAGCTTTCTATGGCTTGATCTTGGCTGTATTGCAGCAGCTCATTAGCTTCATCTAATTGTATAGCATAAATAAGCAAGTCCTTTACTTCTTGCGAAACTGTATCGATTCTATGCTGACTTGTTGGCAGCAAGTAATTGAGAATCAGCTCCTTACCCAGCCTCAGTCTACCAGATAAACGCAAATGTTCACTTGAAGGTTTACTAACTACTAAAACTCTAACCCGTCAACATTGAGTGCCAATTACATTGTTTTAGTAAATTCCGGTATGTTCCGGTATATTCCAGTATCTTCCGGTACGTTCTGGTATATTGCACAATCAAGAACTCAAAGTTGCCTAGTTTATATGACAGAAACGTCTAAATAGCAGAAACCACAATGTAACAGTCCATGGAGTTAACCAGTTATGTACAAATGTGGCAGCCAGAAACAGGCTAAAATGAGACTGGGCTATTACTGAACTATTACTATTACTATTACTGGACTATTACTATTACTGGACTATTACTATTACTGGACTATTACTATTACTGGACTATTACTATTACTGGACTATTACTATTACTGGACTATTGAATACTTCTAATCTCCCCATATCACATCAAATCCCATATGTTTGTTTAGAGGACTTCAGATGAGTTAAATTAAAGGGGAAATGTTCCGAGTTACTCTAAACTTAGTGAATAAAATCTATTGCAGTTATTACTGCTTACAACTCTTGGAAAAGATGACAAAAACCAAATAGTCTGTCTCACCTGATTAACATCTCAAAAGTCAACAGGTCTGCTTTCAAAATTAATATCTAAGTAATGAAGCAAAAAACCTGCTTAAAATTAATCTTAAAGGGTTGCTTTATACTGTGTTTGCACAGAAACTAATATTTTGTCATGGCGACTAACTTTTAACAACTCCTAAATTTTAAAATTATTTGAAATCTTTCTTGCGATCTTAGCTGCCATTGCTACATATTGCACTCTAAAGAGAACGCTGCAAATCAGAAAAAGAATTTCAATAAATAATGGATTAGGTATTAGTATTAATTATTAGTATAATAGTAGTTTGCAGTCCCTCTTCCTTGCATGGCAATGCTTTCCTTTGGCTATTTCCCACAGTTTTACAATATTCTATTATCTATTAAAGAATTATTTACTATCATCAGAATAACTCTCCATCAGAAGAGTTAATAGCATTAAAGAGCTAATCAGAGTAAAGCAAAGAGATTTTTGAATGTTTTAGAAAACTAACAGCCTACTTTGAAGATGAGCAGTATTTTGTTGCTTTGTCCAAGTATCTACATTTTTTTCTGACTGAATGTTAGTGCATCAAATAATATTTGTGGACTACGCCCCAAGAATGCCGATGAATTGAGCAGACAGACTTGCAAGGATGGCTGGCAATATAAACTCATTGAGCTGAGGGATGGCAGGCCAAACCAGGAAGGAGCTTGCCATGGAAAGCCAGGCCTTGTCAGGTAGTCTCGAGAGAAGCCCAACAGCCGCTTTAGACATCGATCGCATGGACCACCCCGACTGTTGGTCACTCCAACTGTCCAAGGCCACTCTGAGCCTCTGTGAAACGACTCAGGTAAAAACTCGAGGTGACGCAGCCAAAAAGCTGGCTCATATGAAGGATACAGCCCAGAGTCCATGGGGATGATGTACCAAAAATTTTCTTGAGTAGAAGAGCTGAACAAAGACCAGCTGAAGTTGAGGGACTGGAAGCTCTGGCAGCTACACAAAATTTGGCCATTATTTCGATTATGACTGAACGAAGTGTTGGGTGCTTGGAAATCCTCTCACAGCCAGCCTCAATGGAGTGCAGCATGCCAATTGGCCATCAGAGAGACCATCATGTGGCAAAGACAAGCTGGTGTCCAACCTGAGACGAGAAGGACAACCAGCCAACTTCATCTGACATGGTACTAGTCAGGGATGACAACAATATGTAAAGAGACTGGACAAAAGCTGTGAAGTATGCCAGACAGCAAATCAAGGACAGACGAGGACAGCAATTAGTAGACAGAAACTGTATATGGAATGCCCTTGTCAGAAAGTAGTCATGGATTTGGTGAGACAAGGATCGACGCTGCCGAGAGGGAACAAGTGAATAATGGCGCTGACCGACCACTTCACTAAATGGCAGGGTGCTTTGGCTCTCTCAGAAACCACAGCACTAGGGGTGGCTAGGGCTCTAAACAAAAAAATCTTCAGATATATAGGCTGGCTAAAGCAGATTCAAGGGGCACAGTTCGAGAGTCAGCTAATGATCGAGCTGTGCCAGCTTTAGTGCCTGGAAAAGACGTACACCACCCCACCTCTACTATTCGCTAGCTAACTGATTAGTGAAGAATGATAACCGGCAGTTGGGTGTCTCAATCTGAGCACTACTGCTGACTTGAGGGTACAAGGAATGAGATACACTGCTTCACCAGTTGATGAGGGAGTATCGAGGCACACTCTATTCAACGTTAAGAGAAACAGCCAACCTGCTGATACTCGATTAAAGGTTTTGTCTGCTTGGCCAGCTGGAATATCATTCTCCACCCCCGGAGGCTCAACCAACATATATGTGGTATAGATGCTCAAGGGCTGGAAAAAGTGCATGCTACACTTCAAAAGAAGCAGTTGACCATCAAGCAAGAAAACAATGGGAAGCCACCTCTTTATGCCCTAAAACACAGCTGGTGAACAAGTGATGGAAAAGAAGAACTAACCTCGAACTACAGGCCAAGTTTGTCGGGCAGTGCCAGGTCATAAAAGTCTGACCAAACCACACTTTCATCATAGAACATCTAGAACAACCCTTTATTCAAAGTGAGAGCTTATTAAAATCCTATCATGTCTACTTGGAAGAGTAAGACGAATGCCATCAAAGCCCTAGCATGAAGGGGATAAAGACAGAAAAAAGGAAGCAAAAGCCTAGCTGGAAACAGCTAAAATTGGCCAGGCCAATAGTCGAGGCTACAAAAACTCAGAGTTTAATGAAGAACTAAAGACTGGGCTGCAAGACCTAAGGAAGAAATTGAAACAAGAATGATTTGATGTTCTGGAACAGCCAGCCAAACTTTGAAATCCAAAGCCAGCAGAACTAAAGATTGTTTGGCACAACCCTCAACCAGCTCAAACCACTCAGCAACCTGACTAATATGGAGAGTGGGCGCGGCTATCTACCATAATGGCCAATCACGAGTGACTTTTGTGAAGGAATACAGAGGCTGAAGAAAGGTGCCAAACTTAAAGGATAATTGGGACAGACTATTTGCACTCACACACAACGACGAGCAAGTACTGAACAGGATACTTACCGATAGTTATCAGCCAAACACATTACATCATTCTTACGAACCTGTTACCATGGCTCATCAAGGTGGGTCTGTCGATTGACTTGAAGATATGTTGAGCCAGTTAGAGCCATTGGAGGCAGAGGAAAATGTTTGGGGAGGCTTCCTAGACTTAGTTGAGAAGCCTTTTATCCGTGTGTCAGAGTACAGGCACGACGGCCTCGCATGAGGCATTTAGGTCCTCCAACAGCAAAAAAGGAGAGCCTCTTAGCCAGGCTACTTCTATAGGCAACCCTATTTTTAATAGCAGAGAAACTCGTGTTGAGTCATACCTGGCTGGCTCCCTGCCTTTTATCGATTGGCTTGAAGGCAGCCAAGATTCTGCCTTTTAAGGAAATAGATGACGTTACCAGGCAGTCGAGTAGAACTGAGTTTCTTTCACTCAAGATTCACAAGAACTTTGACTGGTTGGAGAAAATTGAAAAGGCTGAGTTCACTGAAACGGTTTCAATCTTTTGCCTGATCGAGGCTGAACCAACTAGAAAGTCAACCACTACTCCCACCATAGCTAGATTCTGGAAACCAACAGTAGAGTTAGAGAAGAAGCTTACTCAGCCAGCCAAAAAAGGTGTTATCAGGACAAAGGGCTTTATAGGTGAGGCCATCTACATGTAGATAAGATCAACTGAGGTTTTGTAGGGTGAGCTCGGCACTTGTGGACTGTGTGGCGTCATCACCAGCATTCGGAGATGTTGACAGCGCGTTCTACAGCCCTTCACCATCTTCAGGTGTTCCTGCCGATGACATCACATTCTATGTGACTAAGTGATGTCACACCAAGAGGCACATGAAGGTAGCAAGTGCAGTACTGTCGTATATCTCATCAACGAGGCTAATGGGAGACGTTTTTAAAAAAGAAAGAATGGATTGCCAACCTCTCAATGAAGCCGTGTACCTAAGTTGGTCAAAGTGGACGATACAAGTCTAAGGGAGAGCACTGATACAAAAGGCCAATAGAGTCGTCGCAACCTAAGCAGATTCGGTGATTCACGGTTGTTTCTCCAGCCAAGCCACTCTGAATCTGTAAAGCGGCTAGATCGACCTACAGTCAACAGCTCACCTGCCAAGCTGAGGAGGCATGCCACAATTCCTTGGCCCGGACCAAATCACGTTACGAATGACTGGTTAGCGTGTTGACCAGTCCAGTCGCTGACGAGCCTCTGTATCATCGTCAGAAAGAGCTAGCTCAATCTAAGCATTAGTATGTCAAATAATATTACGTGTAACTGCAAACTCAAACTAAAAGTTGGTGCATCAAATAGTATTGTGTGTGACTCAATTTAAATATAGGTGCATCAAATAATACTGTGTGTGTCTAAACTAATGTAAATATTGATGCATTCAATAATATCGTATGTGATTCAAACTAAATATTGGTGCATCAAATACTGTAATATTGTGGGTGACTAAAACTAAATATTGGTGCATCAAGCAGTATTGTGTGTAACTCAAACTATATGTGGGTACATAAACAATATTGTGCGTGACTCTAACTAAACATTGATGTAAGCTAAATACTTTTGCCTGAAACAACTTGTTCCCAGTTTCACTGAATAGCTAGGAAAAGGTTTAAACAGTAAGAGTACATTGTATTAATAACAGATGTTCAGGTAGTAACAGATGTTCAGGTAGTAACAGATGTTCAGGTATAACAGGTAGTACTGTTGCTAGATATAACAATTTACAGTAATTACATTACCAACCCATCTCTTCCAAGAGACTTTTGAGCACTTTATGATTTAACTGACCCTAAAGGAATTCATGTTTTATGAAGCATACCCTTGTAATGGTTCTTGTACGCCGTTTACCCAACAGTAGACATAGAAATACAAGATCTCATTTAACACTTGCATAACATTACTCCATATTGTAACACTATCCAATGTCTTACCTAAGCTGATCACTGTATTTCCCTTTTTCAACATCACCAAGCATAACTTGCACATCTCTCCAAAACCTATAATTGCGCAGCTGAGCAATGCTTCCTCGATCTTCAAGGTAAGATTGAAATGGAGAGCCAGCATAACGGTCCGAGTCCATACACAGCAGGTATACCTGATGTCTCATTCGATATGATTCTGGGCTTACGACATCATATCTCTACAAATAAATCCTGCTCGCTTAAACAACTAAAAGTATTTGAAGAAGTGACAGTGAACATACGGAGACATGGCCAACAAGACGACCATACATTGTCGTGTCTTTTACTGTAATGAATTGTGAAGTCTTATAATAGGTGCTTAGCAAAAGACAGTTACTAAGCATCACGGTAGGAAACAAAAAGTTAACCAAAACACTCAGAAAACATTCAGATACAACAGTAGTAGTGAGTAGTAGTGAGTAGTAGTGAACAGTAATGAGCAGTAGTCCACAGCAGTCAGCAGTGGTCAACAGTAGTAAGTAGTAGTTAGAAGTAGACAGCAGTAGTCAACAGTAGACAGCAGTAGTCAGTATTGTAGTAGTGAGTAGTAGTCAGCAATAGACAGCAGTAGTCAACAGTAGTCAGCAGTAGTAAGCAATAGTGAGCAGTAGTCAACAGTAGACAGCAGTAGTCAGCAGTAGACAGCAGTAATGAGCAGTAGTCAGCAGTAGACAGCAGTAGTCAACAGTAGTCAGAAGTAGTCAACAGTAGTGAGTAGTAGTTAGAAGTAGACAGCAGTAGTCAACAGTAGACAGCAGTAGTAAGCAGTAGCGAGCAGTAGTCAACAGTAGACAGCAGTAGTCAACAGTAGTCAGCAGTAGTCAACAGTAGTCAGCAGTAGTCAACAGTAGTGAGTAGTAGTCAGCAGTAGTTAATAGTAGTGAGTAGCAGGCAGCAGCAGGAAGTAGAAGGTGCAGAGCAAGTGGGCAGAGTATGAATGTTCAATTTTGTCTGTGAAAAGGCTAACAGCCACAAACAGTCGTGCAAAAGAAAAAGCTAATAGCAACAGGCAATCACGGGTAGAAGAGCTAGTATCCACTGAGCTTCACAGGAATCTGAGCTAGTAGCCATAGATTCAGAGAGCACAGCTGATGGACATTAAGATTCACAGAGAGAACAACAGAGCTAGTAGCTACAGAGATTTACAGAGAGAAAAGCTAATAGCTACAGAGATTCAGGAAAAAAGCTAACAGTCACAGAGAAAAGAGCTAATAGCCATGTAGATTTACAGAGAGAATTGCTAGCAACCACAGAGATTCACAGAGAACTGAGCTAGTAGCTATTGACATTTACATAAAACGGAAGTTGCTGAAAGTCATAGATGCATGCGTATAAAATTGGAAGCTAACTCACTCAATAGTAAACAGGAGTAAACTCATTACTATTTATATTACTTGTTCAGTCGCTGAACTCAGGGTGAATATAAATTCAACGATCAAAAGTAGCTGTGCACCATTGTCTACCTGAATGAGATAGTTTAAAATGGTGATGTTGGGGCCACCAGGAAATGCGACTTTACTAATCTGGGTGCTTCCATGTATGATGGGGAGGACATCTCCAGCCGCTTTTCTAATTTCAGTGCATTGCCGTATATCCCTCTCCAAGGAATTAACATCCAATGTTCTACATCTAACCTCTGTGTCTTGACCGTCTATACAAAGGTATGCTTGATCTGGTGAAGAGACGTGTAGATGACAGTATGTGCAAGGTTTAGTTGGTTATTATGTGAAACTGACTAGTAAAATCATAGATCTATTAACTAAACTGTAGCTGTATATACTAGCTGTATAGTTAATAGGTCTATGAGTACAATGTTGATAGTCATATCTGGATACCTTGATTTTGCTTTATAGCTGAGTGATACTCTTCATCTTTCTCTGATCTAAACATAAATTTTAAACATGACAGGATCATGACAGGATTATTTCGTACCATTATTACATTTGAAATGTAAAAAATATAACAATAAAATTTTTTACAACAAATTTTGAATAGTCCTAAAATAAACTGTAAATAAGCATAGATCGTTTATTAGCTATGTACATATTACAAGGTAGTCCCTGTGCCAAATGTAAACTGTAAAATTGAAAGCAATACATATTTCTTTTGCTCGCTTATGAGAGTGCTGAGAATGTGTTACATAAAGGAAGCATACAGTGCATGGGAGGAAGGATGGTAGATATCTGGTAGCTTCTCTACTGCTTTAGGCTTCCACTGCCTGTACTCTATCGTCTGTAAGGAAGCTGACCTCATGTAGTTTTGTCGGTAGGGATGCCTAGGAAAATAGGAAAACCTGAATTGTTGGTTTTTCTGAATCTAAACTCGGAATTCACGTTTTTGTTGTGTGTTTCACCAACAATCTCATTTTATTCATAATAGTGCAAATTTTTACTTTTTTTCAAGACTAGTTGTGTTTTACCTAGAAAAGTCTTTAGAGTTCATAGTTGACTGTTGATCAATGTCTCTCAACAGGCTATCTGTGAGATGGAGTTGTCTCATTTTTGGCAAATACTGATAATTGTTCTTTGCTTGAAGCAGTTTTCGTATAGCTTTATCAGTACCTTTTGGACGATCTTTATCTGCAATGGCTAGAATTTTTTAAAACTTGTTTACAACCTGTTTCTCAATATGCTTTGAAGGGTTAAAACTTATTTTATAAAAAATTTTTAAAAATAAAAGTGAAAAATATTGATAAACATATAACTTTAGAAATACCTTGATCTCTATTATAGAGAGATGAGGTTATTGTCACACATTTTCCTCTTGATAGACTTTTCTGAAAATGCAGTGATTAAAATATTTATTGCATCCACGAAATGGAAATTTATTGCGTGTCACAGACAGTGAGAATGACATTGACTCATACCATTACATATGAGTGGCTATAATTCCACTGAGTGACTTCATCTCTGAATCCCATTCTAGCTTCTTATACTAACCTTTGCACTCTTGCTGTCTTATACTAACCTTTGCACTCTTGCTGTCAGTTGATTTACAACTTTTGGTGGATTTTTTAGATTCTGCTTTTGTTGAACTCTTTACTGAAATTGAGGATTGTCTCATGTATTTAGTAGCTGTTTTTTCTAATTGCAATGATTGACTAATTTAATGTTGTGAAAGATCTCTGTTAAATCAGCAGGTTAACATTGCGGTTTTACTAAAGCAGCTTACAAACAAACAATTAACAAATTATATGATAGCTGCTGCCAGCCATGAATAAAACTTGTTACGTTGGTCAGAGCAAAGAATAGTCTCGATAAAGCTGAGGCAATATTTAGAACTAATACATACTGTAATTAGATGCTTGACCGGCATGACCAGCAAACAATAAGTAGGCTATTTGGCAAAATAAAACAGTTGATCACTTCAGGTTTAACAAAAGAAATCCACAGACCAGCCTTTCTTCTGTGTAACTTTGGAGTTCTCTGCACTTCATCTGCAATCATGAACGAACTATCATCCGCTTCAATTTGCAATAGTTTGACCTTCCCTGTTTGTTGGCTGGTCTCCGGATTGTTGGAAGGGCTGCTTTTGAGACTGTCTTCGTGAACCGAATACCTGGAGCAACTTTTCTTGTTGGATCCAATTATTCTGTTGATACCGAGAAGCTTACTCCACTTTTTTTTTGCTTGGTTACTTATTACCGGTTTCTATGGGAATAGACATCAATGAGCTCACTTATTATCATACAGTTATTTTATTGTTGTAGTTAAAATATGGACTTAGCGATATGAACCAATAACAACAGAAAATATTATTTATCAAATGCTAAGCCGAGCGAGTCAACTGTTCACTGGGCTGCATAGAGCCTCAGGTTTGAATCAATTGACAAAACTGAAAAAAAAATAAAAAGAAAGTAACAGTATGATTGAACATAAGAAAGCCTTCAACCCTAATGGGTTCATGAAAGGTCAAGTTATTGCGTTATCAAGAGTTATCAAGCAGCTAACTTGATAAATCTCTGCAATTGTTTCTGCTTGAGATACCTATTGGAAAGACACAATCTACCAATTCTACCAATTCTGGTCTTAAAACATTCTTTCGCTCCAACTGCGCAAAAATGTTAGAACAATGCAGAGAGCTAGATAAATAATAATGACGTTCTTGGAGTATAGGAAAAAGATTGAACCATAAAATTGAAATTCGAGTGATATTTGCTAAAAAATAAAATGTTGTAGGTGTTTGTCAATATTAAAACAACCAAAACAAGATTGGAGTTGTTAATTATGAGGATATGATAGGCTTTAACACTTGGAAAAATACATAATTCTAGAAAAATATGTATTACACTGTCTAAACGTATTACATTGTCTTACTTAACCATACTCAACACACCCACATGTAATACTCAACACACCCACATGTAGTACTTAACACACCCACATGTAGTACTTAACACACCCGCATGTAGTACTCAACATACCCACATGCAGTACTCAGCATACTCACATGCAGTATTCAAGAAACCCACATGCAGTTCTCAACACACCCACATGTAGTACTCAACATACCCACATGAAGTACTCAACACACCCACAGGTAATACTCAACATACCCACGTGTAGTACTCAACATACCCACATGTTGTACTCAACACACCCACATGAAGTACTCAACACACCCATATGCAGTACTCAACACACCCACATGCATTACTCAACATACTCATATGTAGTACTCAACACACTCACATTGTGTACTCAACATACCTACATGCAGTACTCAACATACCCACATGTAGAACTCAGCGGACCCGCATTTAATACTTAGTATATCCGCATGCAACACTCAACACACCGACACGCAACATGCAACACACATGTAGTACTCAACATACTCACATGGAGTAGTCAACATACCAAGTTTGAAATGCTTCGTCGAATCAAAATTTCAGCACCACTGACAACAGCTCCATCTCTGTCTTTAAATTCATCTAAAGTTGTCAATGAAATAGCCTGTAGAAAAACAGGTTTTAACAGACTTATCCCCTAAGCTATTCATAATTAAAAGTTTATGCTCAAAGGTGTTGCTTTAATTTGCTTGATTTCATATCAATTTGTATCACTTTGTATCACTTTGTGCCACTTTGTGCCACTATATGTAGCTTTATAATAAATCTGATTTCTGAGAATGGTGTAAGTGTCTCATCTAGTCAACAGGTGACACCGACAAACACACGATCTATATACTTCACACGCTGATGATGCCATGCATGTGGCAAACAAAAGTATTCATCTAACAATGGAGCAGAGCAAATGCAAGATGTTTGCCAGAACATCATGGTTATGAACTGATTGGCAGTGCATCAGATTTCTCATTTAGCCAGGATAGCTACATATCTATATATCTGTATATCTATATATCTGTATATCTACATATCTACATATCTATATATCTACATATCTACATATCTACATATCTACATATCTACATATCTATATATCTATATATCTATATATCTATATATCTATATATCTGTATATCTACATATCTACATATCTATATATCTATATATCTGTATATCTATATATCTACATATCTATATATCTGTATATCTACATATCTACATATCTATATATCTATATATCTATATATCTATATATCTATATATCTATATATCTATATATCTACATATCTGTATACACTAAACTTTTTAAAGTTAATTTGAATGTTGTAAAAAGCTACAAAATAAAAAATGGAAAGTCTCTAGAAGGCATGGAATACAAAAAACTCAAGAGATTATGAGTTGCATTAATAAGTGAAGAATTATAATGGCATACCCATCAAATTATATTTGGCAGCTGAGTGATGGTAGACCCTGCAAGAACAAGAGGAAACCTGAGAGTAAGCTACGTTATATGTAATGGGCCAAGAACTACAACTATTGTCACATTATACATGACTTAACATTAGAGAGTTTATAACTACTCTCACAGTATATCGATTACCTTATCATTAGAGAGTTTATAACTACTTTCACAGTATGTCGATTACCTTATCATTAGAGAGTTTATAACTACTCTCACAGTATATCGATTACCTTATCATTAGAGAGTTTATAACTACTCTCACAGTATATCGATTACCTTATCATTAGAGAGTTTATAACTACTCTCACAGTATATCGATTACCTTATCATTAGAGAGTTTATAACTACTCTCACAATATATCGATTACCTTATCATTAGAGAGTTTATAACTACTCTCACAGTATGTCGATTACCTTATCATTAGAGAGTTTATAACTACTCTCACAGTATATCGATTACCTTATCATTAGAGAGTTTATAACTACTCTCACAGTATATCGATTACCTTATCATTAGAGAGTTTATAACTACTCTCACAATATATCGACTACCTTGTCATTAGAGAGTTTATAACTACTCTCATAATATATCGATTACCTTATCATTAGAGAGTTTATAACTACTCTCACAGTATATCGATTACCTTATCATTAGAGAGTTTATAACTACTCTCACAGTATATCGACTACCTTATCATTAGAGAGTTTATTACTACTCTCACAGTATATCGATTACCTTATCATTAGAGAGTTTATAACTACTCTCACAGTATATCGATTACCTTATCATTAGAGAGTTTATAACTACTCTCACAGTATATCGATTACCTTATCATTAGAGAGTTTATAACTACTCTCACAGTATATCGATTACCTTATCATTAGAGAGTTTATAACTACTCTCACAGTATATCGATTACCTTATCATTAGAGAGTTTATAACTACTCTCACAGTATATCGATTACCTTATCATTAGAGAGTTTATAACTACTCTCACAGTATATCGATTACCTTATCATTAGAGAGTTTATAACTACTCTCACAGTATATCGATTACCTTATCATTAGAGAGTTTATAACTACTCTCACAGTATATCGATTACCTTATTTTTAGGCAGCTGAAAACCACAAGTACAGCAAATAGAATAGCTGTAGCTGAAGTATCCATCATTGCTTGGGTAAGTTTTGTCTGAATCTCTTAGATTACGATACAAACTTATGCTGTATAGATTCTGCACTATGGTTACAAACAAAGGATTACGCTAAAGGTTTTACTAAGACATCTGTTCTATTATTAACATTTTAACTAAATATCTGTTCTAATATCAATGGTTAAACAAAGATATCTGTTCTAGTATCAATAGTTAAACAAAGATATCTGTTCTAGTATCAATAGTTTATCAAGATATTTGTTCAATTATCAACAGTTCATTAAGATATCTATTCTATTATCAACAGTTTATCAAGATATATGTTCAATTATCAACAGTTTATCAAGATATCTGTTCTATTATCAACAGTTTATCAAGGTATCTGTTCTATTATCAACAGTTCATTGAGATATCTGTTCTATTATCAACAGTTTAACAAGATATCTGTTCTATTATCAACATTTTAACTAAATATCTGTTCTAGTATCAATAGTTAAACAATGATATCTGTTCTAGTATCAATAGTTTATCAAGATATCTGTTCAATTATCAACAGTTCATTAAGATATCTATTCTATTATCAACAGTTTATCAAGATAACTGTTCTATTATCAACAGTCTATCAAGATATCTGTTCAATTATCAACAGTTTATCAAGGTATCTGTTCTATTATCAACAGTTCATTAAGATATCTGTTCTATTATCAACAGTCCATTAAGATATCTGTTCTATTATCAACAGTTTAACAAGATATTTGTTCTATTATCAACAGTTTAACAAGATATCTGTTCTATTATCAACAGTTTAACAAGATATCTGTTCTATTATCAACAATAGTTGAGAAACTGTAAAATAGAAAGATGAGACTGACTGGAACTGATTTGTTTTTAAAACATTGTATTGTATAGCCATCCTGATTGTATAGCCATCCTGATTGGATAGCCATCCTGATTGTATAGCCATCCTGATTGTATAGCCATCCTGATTGGACTCTTACAAACTATCCTTTAATTTAACTTATTCATTATTACAGTCGCATGCTAAAAAACAAAGATCTCTGCTATATAA